>NC_059350.1:27056000-28448000 GCF_019703515.2 Myxocyprinus asiaticus | reverse complement strand
CTGTCTGTTTTATAGTTATAACATTAGGGTGCAGTGTCTGTTTAAAAAATATATATTAATGGATGTAGACTGCCAGTGGTTCTGAACTGTGGGAAGAGTGACGTGTGAGTGAGGCCTATGATGTTGAAACATATAGCCTGCTAGTAACTGGCAATCTTTTCTTTTTTTTGTTGTATGTCAAAACAAGCTCTGCTGGCACTATGGTTCATTGTATGATTTAATGGACATAAACATGCTTGCTTAATATATGACAATCTTTAATTTGTGTAATATGAGCAATATTAATGTCCTGAATTTAAAACAATTTGGTCATGAAGTTCGCAACTGTGACATAATTGTTTCCATTGACTGGTGGGTTCTAAGGCAACAATTTACGTCTATAACATTTCTGCGACATTACATTCACCCGTACAATGTGTTTTGGGCGCAGCATTTAATAATGTGTATTAAAAATCTTTGATGCTTGCCCAGTCTCAAAGCCCACGGCACGTGCCTTAAGTCTGAGAACTCAAAACTTCCTCCTCAGTAGATAAAGGGCATTTATTTAAACCAAGCTGCAAAAATGGCTTGTTTAGAATTTGTGGATTTTGTGATGTGACAAGGACCAATACATCAGCAAAAGACTGCCTCTACAGCAAGACATCAATGCCCACATTTTCACAATCAGCGATGTGTGCCACGTTTCAGCAAATTTTAAAGACATGTCTGTTCTGCCCTATTCAACTACTTATCCACTGGCTGAAATGAGTGTAATATGTTGTAGGCATGTCGTATGTAAACAGACACATAAGATGTGAGATGTCACGCCTGTGAAGACCAGTGTCTTTGCTTTGGCCTGTTGAAGCACCCCAACATCAGGAAAAGAGCAACTGAAGGTGTTTGATCGCGTCAGTGCAGGATTACATATGTGTGTTTCAGCATGGATTGTATTATGTTTGTGTGTATTATGTTTGAACATTTCATCGTGGATTGTATATTTTTGGCTCATATCAACTTGGATTGCTTGTGAACCAGTCACAATATGATTCAAGCTTTGCAAAGGAACTGTTATTGGAAGATGGTGCATGTAATATATTTAGGGGTGTAGGAATGATGAATCGTAGGGGGACTATCACAATTGTGTGTCCATCAAAACACCATAAGATGCATATCCATTTACATCATTAATTTAAATGACCAATGCCATTAAACTACAGAATTACTACAGATGTTATAGATGGTAAGACAAGTTGTTGGTGGTAACTGTGTGTTTGTTGCTGTTGGTCTTATTTCATTCATTCACGCAACAAGACAACAATGAAAGTTCTAAGCTGGTGGATCATTAGCTGGAGAGGAACAAAAGAGCTGCTGCCATGCTCAAGCACACTCACTTTTAAAGGGCTACTCATTAGTGGCAATGAGTAACAGCTGTTGGGAGTGGGCGGAGCTATAATTAGAGCAGAGTAATTTGCCCTGCATCCCATTTTGGACCATATCCACCTTAAACAGTATTCAAGATGAGAATTAGGGTGTTCCAAATCACTTTAAAGGCATATTATAAGTAGGCAAATTTGGATGCAGCATAGGATTTTCAACAGGACAGTTAAATTACTATTGGACCAGACTGCAAAACCGCAAGTAACCAGTTCCATTCATGAATGTTTCAAATGTCATGGCTTTTTGATAGTTTATGGTGCTGCTGTGCTTGAGTGAACAGTTTAAAATATTCAGATGAAATGTGTTGGGTGTGCGTTTTGTGTGAACCTTCATATTTAGTTTTGTATTATTGTGGAATTGGTTAATTTTCTTCTGATTGAGTTTCAAATATAGAGTATGTGGCTGTGTATTCGAGAGGCTGCACAATGTTAGCCGAACATAACAGTGGCTGTTAACATTGAAGTTTAAAGGAAATGCTGAGACCAAAACCAAGCATTTCAGAAAGAGGGCCAGAGACAGGGAGGAAAATAATATATTACAAAATTATAACTGTTTTTGTGCAAAAAAAAAAATAAAAAATAAAAAAAAAAACTTAATTAACATTATAAGTGGACATCAAGGAAGGAACACTAACCGGCAAAGTTTTAAACTATTGCTTTAGTGCAGCAGTTGTTTAAACAGCGAGGGGTGGCGCTTGGCTGCTGTCTTGGATGCATCAACACTTCAAATGCGATGACAGTGGGCAGAGTTTGTGATGTCGACCTGTGAATGCAGATATGATGACTAGATTGCATTTAGATTACACTGATATCCGATCCCAATGCTTTCCCGACTAACTCAGGATCAGGACAAGCAGATCAGAAAACATTCTGATCACAAATGCATTTGCACTTGTCTTTTGAATGTATATGTGGACAACATTCAGATACAGGTAACATTTTAATGCCAAGTGTAAACAGGCCCAGAGCTCTCAGCAGAGTGATTTGTGAGAAAAAGGCACTTTTTAATGTAAAAAACAAAAACAAAACAAAAAACCAAGCTTTTTTTTTTTTTTTCATACAGTACTTTCCATACAAAGTAATGTGAAAATTACTTGGATTACTTGAAAAACTTGCAATGTTTAGGCTACTCAATTGAGAAATACTTGAAGGCTACATGCTAATGTTTTATTTTAATTTGTACATATTTATACAAATATTTAACTTTTATTTAATATTTAATCAAATAGTATATTAGTTTTAGCTGTTGTTGTCTTGAACAAGGTCATCTCTTTTATTTACATTAACTCAGACCCCACTGCTGATCATCTGGCAGCTCAGTGGGCGCCTGGCTGGCTGTGCTACCAGATGACAGCCAAATTTAAACCAGCGTCTCACTAGCAGACTCGAGACAACTTGATTTTAGCCGAGGGTGTCACACTTACCATCTAATTTGCTGAGATCTCGCTCTCTTCAGTCAGAGGTATGAGACACTTGCCGATTAAGAATGGGGAAGGGAGGACAGATATACCAACAGGAGTACCGTGTGAGCATAAATAATTGTAATAGAGTGATTTAGGGGGGAGAGAGAGAGCCACTGACTTTCTGCTCTCTCAGCACTAAAAAAAAAAAAGTGTTCCACTTAACTTTCCAAGCCAAACATAATAAGTATCTATCTTACTCTTCCTGTCATACACACAAACAAGCACATACAGATAAGTGAAAGGCAATCCAGGGAGCCAGCCTGCTCAGATAGAGTTACAGCAGAGTTTTTAGTGGTTTAGTCTGCCATGTACTGAAGCCAGGCCTTCCTTTCTCCACTCTCTTCCTCTCTCTGTCATTAATTTCTAATGAAAGTTCTAGGATGCATCACATACTCTCTCATTTGCCTTTGCCCCAATCTGATCAATGTCTGAACAGCAGACTTTGCCAGCTCCTGACTTTCCAGCCAGCTTTCATGTAGTAGTTTTCTCCAACTAATGGCTCCCTCACATATATTATACACACAAATCCAATAAGATAATTTATTATTATTATTTAAAACTAGCTACATTGATTTAACCAAGGTAATGAGGAGCCATCCATGGTCTTACCTGTGCTTACAAGTCATTGCACTGTTTAAGGGCAAGTTCAAGGACTTTAAGTTTTCCTCCTGTGTAATATCTGTTCTCTTTCAATGATGTTTGACATTAGGAAATAAACTGGATAATAAATATAATGGGCTCATTTAAATAAATACGCTTTTCAGTTTTTAAGGTGGAAGAGGAAACATCCTGTATCTTGTTATTAACATCAACAAAAATAATTTTACTTGATACATGCCCTTACAGCCTAATTGAAATCCAAGAACAAAACTATGCAAGATAAAAGAAAATCCAACCCAGGATACATTACATACAGGTTAAGTTTTAATTTTTTATATACGGTGGGTTGTTACTTGACGCCCAATGTAAAATCTGGGTCACGAAGCAAAACCAGTTGAAAACCCTAAAATGTCAAATCTTTTTCAAGACTACCAAACACGAGAGATCGCCAAACTGGGAGAGGAAAGGGAGAGGAAACTAGAATTTTTAGGCTGTGAGTTATTTTATTCATTAAGTTAGCCATTTTTGAACATAAGGAATAATTAATGACGAACAGTTGAACTACTGAAAATTAATGCAAATTCCGAGGTGGTAATCCGCCCGCAAAATGCAGCAGTCATTACACCTCTGGTGTTCATTTATCTTTTCAAAACTTCAAAGGTTTGGATTCAGTTATTTCGCTGAGCAACAACAGGGCGGCACCATGATGACTCTAATTGCCTGTTTTCTGTTTCTGGTCTCGAGACGCAATGTAAAACTAACCAAAACGAGCAGTTTAGACGGAGGACAACAACCGTTTAAGTGTTATTTGGAGTAAAAATTAATTTCACGCTCAGCTTATGCAGTTGTTGGCTGTCATAACTCAAAGTAGTTAATGATATCAATGGAACTAACCTCGGAGCTCGCTTCATGTCATCTACATACTTGGGTGAGGCACAGTAAAAAAAAAAAAAAAAAGGTCATCTTGACTCTTTGAAGTATTGGCACTATAAAGCCACATGTTTTTTTGACAATTTCTACAAATATAATACTATACCCGCTAAGAATATACGTCAGTGCGGGTGAAACACTGGAGACCGGAAAATGAAAACAGGCGAATTGTGGAACACTTCTGAATTCATGAAAAAGGTGTATACATTTGTTTGTCTCAGTTTGGGTTGATATCTGTTTACTGTATAACCTGTAACTTAGCAGTGCTTTGTTGCGGATGCAGGCGTGAAATAGATGCAAGCCACAGAGAATTTCAAACATCCTTGAAGACTGAAGAGTGTGAAAGACAGATGATGGACCAACGCACCACTGCGTTTGTGCATTCAACAGTCTGAAATCAATTATTCCGCTTATTCCATGGTCATCACACACATTTATTTTAGCACATCTTTCCGATTTTCATCCTCTGGATGCTCTTTTGTGTAAACCAAATTTCTTACAGCAACATTTAAATCTTAACTAGCTATTTTTTTGCACCCTAGTGTTTCATTGAAGAAATAACCACATATGAGTTTAGTATGGCATGAGGGTAAAGTAAATAATAACTGCTGTAGTAAAAGAGTTGGATTCATACTAAAAGTAATGATAGAATTTTCATTTTGAAGTATTCCTTTAAGATACTTTTAAAAATAATTTCATATCACACATCCAAATGTCATAGCAGTAAAATTTTCTTAACAAGACGTCCACTTTTGTGGTATACATTGAACAATTGTACATTTTCTTTTTATTAAAGACAAATAAGGTGATATTGCCCTTCTGGTTCCTGCTGTACTCTCAACATTGGTGTACACGATTGGAAGGAAAATATTCGGACAAATCTTTGCATGGAACCAGGAAAGCTTTCATTGATATGCAGATTATAAATTATCACAGACATTTATAAAATCATAGGATTAAGTATTTACATGTACACATTTGCATGTACACATATCCACGCTCGGTTGCATGATGCCCCACCTTCAAAACTACCCTTAGATCAAACAATATCCTGAAAATTGCATTGTATGTCCACAAACAGAATGCTGTTGCTCAGCTCTTTTGAACTCCTTTTTGGTTCGAAGCGAAGAATGAAAAAGAACGCTTGTTACATATGTAATTGTGGTTCTGTGAAATCCGGATGACTGCCAGAGGCAGTGTTAAGCACTAATGGATAATCGCAGTGGCAGCTAGATAGGTCGAGAAAATATAACAACAAAGTCACGTCGTGACGTAGACCGAGCAAGAATATAATCCACAGTAGCTCGGTACTCAGTCTCGGAATGCTTTCTCGCACATTCCGAATGACAAAGGACTCTGGCGGTCATCCAGAATTCACAGAAACACAGTTACATACATAACTAGCATTCTGTGAATTCCGGATGACCGCCAGAGGCAGTGTTAAGCACTAATGGATGACACATACCAACACAGTCATGAGGAATGCCACCCACCTGAAGTCATCAAGGTTGCTCCAGAAGAACTGTAGAACTCACACCATGAGAAGCAGCCACATTAACCTTGTAGAACCATGCAAAGGTACATGGAGAAGCCTAGGTAGCAGCAGCAAAGATATCTGCCAAGGAAACGATGCCCAAGATGAAGAGACCACCCTAATAGAATGGGAAGTAACACCTTCTGGTAAGAGTATTTGATCCTAATCATATGCCAATTTTATCACTTCTACAATCCAGCACGACAGTCTCTGCTTAGACAAAGGAGCACCCTTACACACACTGCCATGACAGACAAATAACTGATATGTCTGTCTGAAAGATGCGGTATAATTAATATTAGACTTTAAAGCATGTACGGGGCACAGGAGATGATCTCTCATAACCAAACTGGATGGAGATGAGGGCAGACGAAAAGCAGCCAGATTAATAGACTGATTCACATATTGTGGTAACAGTACTTTTGGAAGAAAGGTTTGATTAGGATGAAGAATGACCCCTGAATCCTCTTGCAACCAGCACAAACACAACTCACAGAGAGTGCATGGATCTCACTTTCACATTTAGCAGAAGCAACAGCTAACAGGAATGCTGTCTTTAAAGACACCCACTTAATATCTGCCTCACCCATTGGTTCGAATGGTGATGTACTAATAAAGTCTAAGACAAGTGGCAAGTCCCACACAGAAAAAAAAGAGTCCCACGGACCAGCTTTAAGCACCTTGCCCCCTTCAAAAAATTGCAAACAAGATTATGAGACCCCACAGAAGAACCATCAATTGGGGCATGATGTGCAGATATGGCAGCGACATACCCCTTTAAAGTAGAAGCCGCTTTGTTGTCCAATAAGTGTTGCAAAAATTCAAGACCTTTGGCACAGTACAGTGAAACGGATCAATTCCCTTAGCTCCACACCATGAAGAGAATGTTCTCCAACGAGCAGCATAAAGCTGTCGCGTTGAAGCAGCTCTGGCATTATCCACAGTAAAGACTATCGCCGGATCACAATCTGCTAGAAATGGGTTGGCCCCATCGGCCAAACCCAAAGCTGAATGCAAACCGGATCCGGATGCCAAATGCGCCCATCCATCTGGGAGAGGAGATCTCTCCTTGTGTGAAGCTGCCACGGCTCACCTTCTAACAGAAGGAGAGGGAACCATGGTCTGGCCGGCCATCGAGGCGCCACTAGAAGTACCCTGCACTTGTATAGGGATATTCTGTGTAATGTCTCCCACAACAGTGCAAAAGGAGGGAATGCATACAACAGGCATTTCGGCCACTCGTGGGCCAGAGCAACCTATCCCAATGGACTTGACTTTTCGGTCCTCGCAAACCACCAACGGCAATGAGTCGTCAATTCCGATGCAAACAAATCTACCTCTGCCTCGCCAAAGTGCTGCCAGATCAACTGTACAACATCCGGTTGAAGCCTCCATTCTCCCGGCTGTAGTAGATCCCTGGATAGAGTGCCTGCCACCTGATTGTTTGATCCTGGCAGATGAACCGCTCTCAATGATGCCAGTCGGTACTGAGACCTAAGAGGATCCGTCGAGTCAGTTTTAAGGACTTGAGAGACCTGGTGCCACCCTGATGATTCAGAGGAAAAACCGTCAATGTGTTGTCCGAACGGACAAGCACAAGGCGGCCTACAAGGGCTGGTAAATTAGTCATTAGATTAATCGACTAATCGGAACAATAATCGTTAGATTAATCGATAAAAAAATAATCGTTAGGTGTAGCCCTATAACAGACAGTTGTAGGAACTGAGGTACCGAAGTGTCTACATTTGACGACCCCAATGTGGTGTTGCAGGCAAGAAGTAGCTGGCAGATAGTATTCTCTGCTCAAGTTATATAGGCCACTGATTCGTAAGCCTTCTTTAATAGAGTGTCAGTACGTCCACACTGTGCTTGGACACCACACATTGCCTCTTAAAGCCTCATCCGGTGAAACTACTTAAGCTGCCACTGGTTGTTCGATTTCCGGAGCCCACCCCACACCTATGGAGTCGGCCTCAGCCATTGAAGCTAGGGTACAGGCCGTCTTTGATCTCCTTTTAGGCACACTGGAACCTGTCAGAACGCTTAAACTCTGAAACAAAGACTTTACATGGTGGCATGGCAAATGCGTTTGTATCTGATGTTTGCTTGATAAACACATTAGCCTGAATGAGTTGGACAGGCGACTTGTCCAGGCCCAAATGTGCCACAGCCATCTGAAGCACAGTCAAAGTGTCATCCGCAGAGGACGTGCCCATCCCGGGTGAATGAGCCGAACCCCCGCTTGAGCCACCTGTAACAGACAGGCTGGAAAAAACTTCTAGAGGAGGAGGAGGATTTATAACAGCATCAACCAACTCCTCGTCATGAAAATGTGAATTGGAGGCACTCATGGAAAGAACATCCAAATCAATATTATGTGGAGGCTGGAAGAAACCCTCTTCCACTGGTGTGTTCCCAGAGGATGCAGGTAACACTGGAGGTTGAAGAGCTTGAAGAAGACTTCATTTCTGCCATTTCTGATGAGAGATTAGCGACAGTCTTCGACAGCAAATGCTCAGAATTGTCGGTTTGTGGAACAGATTTCTTCTTCGCCTGTGGAGCACCAGCCGCTGCCGACACACGGTGCTTCTGAGCATGCCGTGGGGCTGAATCATGCTGTGCGAGGCTAACAGGCGAGTGAGGATCTAACTCGGCGAGGTGAAGCTGTCTCTCTGACATAGGCAGCATACTACAGTGCAAACACAGATCCGTCAAAGCTTCTCTTAAATGCTGGATTCCTAAACGCAATGGGCAGCGATCGTGTCCGTCATCAGGGAGAAGAGTGTTCGAGTCAGCCGATTACTGCACGCCCTCGGTTAGGACCGCAGGGAATCAGACAGCCAAGATATAATCAATAAAAACTTGGACTATCAATTATAACTTTGGATAGAACCAAAAATAGTAAGTTGTGAATGACAAGCAAGCCAGAGAAACACGAGAACAAAATAACTGGCCGTCGGATAGCACCGTATGACCCTGTAGGGCTTTACTGGTTGTTTAGATCAGTGTTACTACCAGAAATAATTGGTAATTATTTATTTAGTTATTAATTAATATTTAAATTAATTAATTGAATCTAACTCATTAAAACCTCATATGGGGCTCCAGTAAATGTTGTGCGCTACGTTTAGGATCGGGTTTGGTTATTAGCAATAATTAATAATTATCAAAGATAATTATTAAAATCAATAGAACATTGATGAGAATCAATGTTAGCTTTTTCTAATCCTTTAAATCAACAATTATCAAAGATAATCGTTAACTGTTAACATCGATGAAACATTAATTAAAATTAACACTACCTGATAATTATCAATTATCAAAAATCAATGGAATATTAATAAGGATTAATATTGACGGGGCACCACCCTGGAATCAGGGACTAATAACCAGATAGTATAACAGTCTCAATATTAGATTGTTTTCTTAGGAAAATCGACATCCGAAGAATATCGATTTTCAGAAAAAAAAACAAAATTTATTTATGCAGTAATATCAATTAATAATTAATACAATGCAGTCAATAAACTTCCGACATACAACTACAAACTAAACAGTGATATGATTAGATATGGAAATCAAAATAATCCTATAACACATGAGGGTGTGTGTGTGAGTATGTGTGTGTAAGGAGGGACGTGCACAAAATGGCAGACGTGACTCTCGTGGAGAGTATGTCACGCGAGACTTCCGGCCAGAGAATATGGCCGCGAATGTGGGCGGAGAGAAACCAGTCACTGGTAGCTTAGGGACAAAGCTGAGCTTTATCACAAAGCTATCTACTAGCCAAAAATGCGTGCGAGAATGTTTGTGAGGGGTCGCGTGTGTGTGGTTAGTACGAGAGAGAGAGAGAGAATAAAGTGACGGCCCCAAAGCTGGTTTTGCGATCGTGGGAGAGAAAGCAGCTGAGAGTTTATCACTCAGAGATGCGGTGGACGGCTTGTAAACCGTCCTGCGGTCTTTGATTCTTTAATGGATAAACTCAGTGTGCCGGTCTCACCCGCGACGGTGGAAATGCACAACAGTCCAATGTGGTTGGACTACAATACAGCAAACCTCATTCGTGATAATTAATACCCTGAGTGTTAATCGCAATGAGCGGACTTGGTGGTCCATAAACTGTACACGCAATAACCTTGATACACAAGAATAACACACTATAATATTCTATCTCTGCCCAGACGTAAACCTCTTACTTGAATCGTATGGGGACGTAGAATGTGTGTTCATCCGTCCTTTAACTCCGACCCGGTTCCTTGAGGCTCGGGTGATGACGGAAGGCCATTTCCTCGCTCTGTCGGCGGGTGGTACGGCTGTTGATTCTCGGCGGGCTGATGGAGAAATCAGCGACATCGAACTGATTGAAGATGGAAGATAAATCTTTTCTCTCTTCACTTCTGCAAGCAAACGGATGAAGATGCGGATTGCTCGGCGGTCTCCTTCGGATCCGTTAGAGTGTTCGGTGGAACACGGAGTAATCTCAACTCGTCCAGCGAGATGGAGATTGTATTGCCACAGTTTCAAGTCAGATGTTACTTCCTTGTGCCACGAGGCTGCACCTGAGAGCAGCAATGAGCTGCGTCTACGCACGGCGAGCAAAGTTGCTGGAAGCAAATCCCGATAGCATTTCAGAGGTATTTCTACTCCTGATGATGTCATGGTTGAGGTGCGTTCTGTCGTGTGCCTCATCCAATAGGAGTTGAGAGTTCGATCCTTTAGTGAGCAAGGCTTCATGGGATTTGTAGTCTGTTTTGGACTCCCTTTGTTTGATTTTGGCATGGTTTTTATCAGTATGATTTATGACTTATGTGGGGGCCTGAGTTAGGTTTTACGACAGTGTTAGGCCTGCCTTTGTCTTCTATCTGAATACATGAGGCCCAACAGCCCGCAATAAGTTATCACTGGAAATAACCATGAAATGGCAGATGAATCGATAAATAATATAGGTTACGGGGCAACCGTTACCTTTAGCATGGTCAGATACCAGCCACCGGATAGTACCGTGAAGCTTAGTGGATCTCCAGCACTAACAATCAGAAACTGAAATGATATACACTCACGAAAGATGAAGTTCTGTCCAGATGAATAGTGACGAGCGCGCTGTCACAGCAAGTCCTCACTACGCAGGTAAGCTGCACTGAACAGCGCGGAGAAACGACCTATCATAGAGTGAGAAAGCGAAAGAGGCTAAGTACCGAGCTACTGTGGATTATATTCTTGCTCGGTCTACGTCACGACGTGACTTTGTTATATTTTTTCGACCTATCCAGCTGGCACTGCCATTAGTGCTTAACACTGCCCCTGGTGGTCAGTAGGAAAGAAACAGAACTTGTCAGCGAGTACGCCGGGGCCTTTAGTTTAGTCTTCAGAGGGAAATACAGTAACACTACAATAAGGTTCTAGGCCTATTTGTTAACGTTAGTAAATGTATTCCTTGCCCTTGACCCATGTGCAGATCACTGTACATGCTAGTGTTGTCATGGTACCAAAATTTCAGTAGTCATACCGATACCAGTGGGATTTCACGGTTCTTGATATCAATTTCGGTACCACAGCATAAATATGCTAATATGAATCAGAATGAGCTTTATTGCCAAGTATGATTACACATACAAGGAATTTGTCTTGGTGACAGGAGCTTCCAGTGTACAACAATACAAAAACAATACAAAAACAGCAGCAAGACATAGATAATAATAAAAAATAAAAAATAATTATACACATACGTACAGACACACGCATACATACACATACACATGGGTAGTGCAAATCTAATACAATCTGTTATGTACAGTGTAAATACAAATCTGTTATGTACAGTGCAAATATTTTTTTTGTTTGTTTTTTTTTCCAGAGGAATGAAATGGCAGAAGAGGTTGGATGTGTTGGATAAATATACTGTATAAAAAGACTAAACTGTGCATTGCACGTAGTTATTGCTCAATGGGGCAACCAATAATCCTCTCAGTAGTCCAAACTGTCCTTTGTAGTCTTCTGATGCCTGATTTCGTAGCTGAACCAAACCAGACAGTTATTGAAGTGCAGAGGACAGACTCAATGACGGCCGAGTAGAACTGTATCAGCAGCACCTGTGGCAGGTTGAATTTCCTCAGCTGGCGAAGGAAGTACAACCTCTGCTGGGCCTTTTTCACAATAGAGTCAATGTGGGTCTCCCACTTCAGGTCCTGTGAGATGGTAGTGCCCAGGAACCTGAATGACTCCACTGCTGCCACATTGCTGTTTAGAATGGTGAGGGGGGTCAGTGTTGGGGTGATCCTCCTAAAGTCCACAATCATCTCCACCGTTTTGAGCATGTTCAGCTCAAGGTTGTTTTGAAAGCACCAGACAGCCAGCTGTTTAACCTCCCTTCTCTATGCAGACTCCTCGTCATCTCGGATGAGGCCGATGACAGTGGTGTCATCTGCAAACTTCAGGAGCTTGACAGAGGGGTCCTTGGCGATGCAGTCATTGGTGTAGAGGGAGAAGAGTAGTGGGGAGAGCACATATCCCTGGGGGGCACCAGTGCTGATTGTACGGGGCGAACGGGAGCCCGGCTGTTTGTGAAAGGAATGTGAATAAAAATAATGTAATGCTTCTAATCTTATGCTTTTGTATTTATTTTGAATGCAGCAAGTCATTTGTTCAATTGAAATCAGCTGTACTTAAGTTTGAATATGAAGATATGTAAGTAAAATATAATAAATTATTTGGTATGTGAAAAAAATATTCAAGTTGACATTTCATGTCTCATTTTAGCATTTCTTTTTATATGCCACATTTCTTAGGCATTAGAAGTGCATCATGTGAGGATTTGTATTCATCAACCTGTTACATGTCCGACATTATCATACAGGCATATTGAACCAAGTTAAAACTTATTTTGCCGACAGTTCAAAAAGACCCTTTAAATAGCCTATTTCTTCACTGTTAACCAGATATCCACTGAAAATAACTTTTATTGAAATAAACATTATTCAATTATATCATTCTTAAAAGATACTGACTACTGGTAGGCTATAAATGTATGAAAGTCTCAAGTTCCACTTGGACATAGGCTACTCATTTTTCACTGAAGCAGTGCTGTACTCCTGCTGAAGCTGATGCTTGGCTTATGCTTGGCCAGGGGATCTGTGAATGCAGTGGGCAGTGGCAAATCACATTAAACATGGACAAGCAAAATTCAGTTTTTTTGTGGGAGTACTTGCACGCATGCCAATAAAACACTAATTATTCCATTATTGATCATATTTTTTTACTCTTGGCATGCACATTATCGTTACTGATGCATGAATACCCACATTGCATAGCGCTCAGTTTAATTATGCTACGGTTTATGAAGTTCAAATAACATTCTAAAACGTGGCTAATGATACTCCAAACAACAAGGAAGAAACAGTTGTCATCACTATTTATGCACTATTTACTGCCAAAACAATGACACCGCAATCCAAGGAGAAAGAAAATATTTTTTACGTTAAGTGTTTTCTCCCCCAAAGAAACCCATTAAAAGCTTAATACTGTTTTAGTCCATTGGGCCATGTTAAGTAGTCCTAAATCTAGGCTTCATTTAAATTAAAAATAACTTTTATGCAAAGTATAATTTATTTCTTTTGATTTTGGGGTGAAATGTGACACAGGCATTTCTTAACAGTTTTTATAAGGTTTTCCAGATTACATTTTATTGAAAGATATGAAGAAACATTTTTGCCCTATGTGTTTTCTCCCCCAAAGAAAACCATTAAAAGCTTAATACTGTTTTAGTCCATTGGGCCATGTTAAGTAGTCCTAAATCTAGGCTTCATTTAAATTAAAAATAACTTTTATGCAAAGTATAATTTATTTCTTTTGATTTTGTGGTGAAATGTGACACGGGCATTTCTTAACTGTTTTTATGAGATTTTCCATATGACATTTTATTGAAAGATATGAACAAAGATTTTTGCCTTATTATATATTAATAATAGTCTGAATGTTACCAAAAAGGGCCATTTTCCTTTATGTGTGCATTTTTCTACGTGATTTCTGTTCCATCATTTTGTGTAGCCTATAGACTGAAAACATTTTTAACAAAAACGACTGCAGTAAATATAGCTTGCGGTTTAAAATTCAGATGTCTTTTGGCTATAAATCTGCCATGTGCTGTAGACATGTGAATTCAGGTGACATTATCTTTTGCCCCACAATCGGTCAATTTAACATTGCAACTTTATTTTATAAACCAAAAGTTAAACATCCATTGTCTATTATTACACAAGGCGATGGGGGTAGGGGAGTAAGACGCAATCAAACGCCACCAAATGCAGTTTTTACAAATCAGGCTCGGTCCAAATCAACTGAAGCATGAAATAAACTGTTTATTGGAAGTAGCATTAAAAGTGAAATGTGCTTATTTTTCACCTTCTCGACTCACAGACTTGATTAAAAGTCAAACACTTTGCTGTGAAACAAATCAGACTGGTTAAGAGTGGTTTCTTATATAGGTGTTCAACTTTTGGAGTTATATGTATTATAAAATAAAGAAGCATTATTAAATTAGACTAAAGTTTGTAGACAAACTTTGAGGTTGGCTTGAAAAAGCCTGTTCTGAAAGTTTAAAAAACTTTTTGTTTAAACATATTTCTGACATGTTGCTAGTATATTTTAGCACTTATTTAGGCATTGCTAGCATGTCTTACCACTTTGCTAGCATGTATTAGCATGATGTTAACATGTTGCTAGCATGTTTCAGCATGTTGCTAGTATGTTTTAGCACTCAGCTAGGTGTTGCAGCATGTTTTAGCATGTTGCTAGCATCTTACTTGAAAGCTCTAAGAGGAGTTAAAGTCAGACATTTGTGGACAAACTTTAGGTTGGCTTGAAAAAGCATGGTCTGAAAGTTTCAGATAGATAGACTACTCGGTTGCTAGGGTGATCCCATTTTTTTGCTAGGCAGTTACCAGGGTGATACGCAAAAGGCTCCTTGCTATCCTGAGTCAAACAAGCCAACCCGGAAGTCTCTACGATGTTCTGGTGCTGAGATATGTTTTGCTACTTGGTTGCTAGGGTAACCCCATCTGGTTGTTAGGCAGTTACCAGGGTGATACTCAAAAGCCTCCTTGCCAGCGTGAGTCAAACGAGCCAACCTGGATGTCACTACGATGTTGTGGTGCAGAGATATGCGTTTTGTTACTCGGTTGCTAGGGTGAGCACATTTGGTTGCTAGGTAGTTGCCAGGGTGATACTAACAAGGCTCATTGCTAACCTGAGTCAAGTGAGCCAACCTGGAAGTCTGTACGATGTTCTAGTGCAGAGATATGGTTTTTCTACTCAGTTGGTAGGGTGAGCTCATTTGGTTGCTAGGCAGTTGCCAGGGTGATACTCAAAAGGCTCCTTGCTAGCCTGAATCAAACGAGTCAACACAGAAGTCTGTATGATATTCTGATCCGAAGATATCCCACTGAGCCAATTTGAATGGAAGTCAATGGGGTTTGGTTGCTAGGGTGCTCTAAATGGTTGCTAGTCCGTGGCTCAGTAGTTTCCAGGGTGATACTTAAAAGCTGCTTGCTAGTCTGATTCAAAAAAGCCAAATTTGAAGTCTGTATGATGTTGTGGGGCAGAGATATGGGCTTGGCAATATGGTTGCTAGGGTAAGCCCATCTGGTTGCTAGGCAGTTGTCAGAGTGATACTAAAAAGACTGCTTGCTGGCTTGAGTCATACGAGCCAACAATGAAGTCTCTACGACATTCTTATGTGGATATACCCATCTAAGCCATTTTGAATGGAAGTCAGAGGGGTTTGGTTGCTAGGGTGCTCTAAATGGTTGCTAGGGCATGGCTAAGTAGTTTCCAAGTGGATACCTGAATACTGATTGCTCACTCAATTAAAACAAGCCAACTCTCATGTCTCTAGGACATTCTGATCCGAAGATATCCCTCTCAGCCATTTTTAAAGGAAGTCAATAGGGCTGGTTGCTAGGGTGCTCGAAATGGTTGCTAGGGCATGGCTAGCCAGTGACCAGAGTGATTCTTATTGGCTGCTTACTAACAAAGCCAAAGTATCGGCTATGCATTACATGAACTTTCCTTGTAAGAATGCTCTTCTAAGAAGGTATTTCACACCTTAAAAAATATACCCTCCCCCAATTCAGTGTGAGACAAAAGAATCATGAATGGGGCCATTTTAAGCTAATGTATCAAGCCACACAATAGGAAAAAGAGACCTTTTCAGTTTCATTTTAGGAAAATAAGGGGCACAAAATTTTACACACCACTTATGCTATTTGAGATTTAAGTAATCCGTTTGTGGCAGGGGAAAACCACTATAAAAAAGTAACACTTTATGCCTACAGCAATGTGTGTAAAAAATATTTAATTACTGAATTATATGATAAAATGCATCTTAAATGCACTTAATTTAATTCTGCTTTACTACTTCGTTACATCTGTTGTAAAAATACATTATCTGATAACACTTTACATGGTTTTATTTGTTAACAGTTGTTAACAACTTTAGTTAACAAGAACTAACAAGGAATGATACTTTTGCATATACTAATATGTTTTTAAAATCAAAAGCTGTATATGTTAAAATTAGTTGTCATTCTTAGGCATACATTCAACACATAAGATTTTTCAAATTGCAGGTAGGTCTACTACCAGTGGTGTAGTCGGGGCCATATGCAAGTATACGCCGTATGCTTACTTCTTTCCCAGGGCTGTTTGCATATATTTTACTTCTAAGGATCAATATTTGCGTATACCCTCGGTATAGTCACTTGTTTTGCTGCTTCATAAGTCCATAATCTACTATCATTAGTTTCCCATTAACTGTATTAAATGCTGTTTTGTGAAACTGGAGACTCTTTGTTGTAATTGGTGCATTATCACTTTAATTCTGCCATTCTCTGCCCCTGACAACCTGAAACACACACACCTTTCGCGTGAGTTGTGTGAGATATCGGCTGTTGCTTTACACAGATGCTACACTTGACAGAAACGGCTGGTGGAAAGATGAGTGACAATCAGCCCGTGTTTTCTGTCAGAAGCAAGATCATTTTGTCAAAATCATATAGCACTCGATGCATGTTAATTGCTTCCCACCATTGGGATTTTAAAACACCAGTAAACGCACCTATTCATGACATGCCATTACATTTTATTGCATATGTCAGAGCTTGTTCTGGAAGAGAGAAAGAGAGAGAGAGGGGGGGGGGGGGTAAGAAAAACTGCATTACTGAATTAATTCAAAATAAAAGCACAGTAGTACAGGTTTAGTTAAAACACAATGGGATTTTCTTGCATTTCCCTTATGATAAACACTATTTACTGCCAAAAGAACGACACTAATCCAAGGAGAAATACACTATTTTCATGTTAAGCCTTTTCTCTCCCTTTCTTCTTCCTGGTCATTGTATTAAAGCGTTTTTCATTTTAAGTTTAGTAGGGGACGTTCGCACTGAACACATTTTTGCATCCGTCCACGCTGTTTTTCAATGTTAAGCAGCGTCTCGCACAGGAACGCCTGTAAATATGGGTCATTCCTACAATTCTGTGTCATTTAAGTCCCCATTACAAGTCTGTGTGGTATTTATATTGTTTAATTTCACCCGATTCCAATTTTGATAGGCTTGTTAAAAAGAATAAAGACATTTTTATAATGTTACACACTTCTGTGGGCTTAAGTTACATTTTAAATCATCTATTGCACTGTGTCATTTTCTCATGTCCCAAAAACTGCACGTCAAACATCTTTGACATACATAAATGCTAAATCGTTGGATTTCTATTTTTCCCCCTACATACAGTTAAGAGTTTGTTACATTCTCTTACTAACATCAGAATCAGAATGAGCTTTATTGCCAAGTATGCTTACACATACAAGGAATTTGTCTTGGTGACAGGAGCTTCCAGTACACAATACAAAAAACAGCAACAAGACTTTTAAAAAATAATTAAAATTGAGTACAAAATAGATAAATATTGAAAAGAAAAAAGTATATGTAGAATACACAATAGATAATATACATATACACACACACACACACACACACACACACATATATATATATATATATATATATATATTAATTTGTGGTAAATGTGTAATTTTAACACTGATAGTGGAGGTTTTTTGTGTCACTGGAGGTGTACATCAGCAGTTCTGCAAAATTACTTTGAAGTTTATAACTCTATTGTTTTATTTATGTTTTTCTTTATTTTATGGTGTTAGTCATATGTGGTCAAGCATAACATGTCCACCCTTTTATGGGAAGATATATGGGAAATTAATATTTAATTTAATTTAAAATGTCAATATACAGTATTTATGTTAACAGAAATAAAATAAATATTAGTTTACAAATATGTTTCCTAGATATCAATCACAGACCATGTAGTGGCTAATTTATCCACTGAATGTCCACCCTGTTATTGTCCACCCTGATGCTGCCCATTTAACTGGATGGACATCTGAATTTTTTAATAATTTAGCTTGACCAGTATGGGTAATACAATCTTTATTATGTCCCTGTAATGATGAAACGTGAAGAAACTTGTAAAAGTATGAAAAATAAAACAAAGGTTTTGTAATGTCACCAAATTGTAGAAATGACCCATTTACGATATGTACAGAGTTGCAGTTTCGCCGCTCTCTATACGTAGATTACAGTAACAGTAAAGTACAATCTATAGTAAGAGATTAACATCTTTAACGAAGGAATGAACCGCCTGCTACTCATCTCATTAAGAATAGTGAATGATGAAAATCCAGAGGTTCTCAAATGCAATAATCCAACTCCCTCTAAGAAATCAGGGAAGAGTCTGTTTTTAATCTATGAAATAAGACAAGCATTCATAAATGCTCTTTGCAGTAAAATTAACAATGCTTATCCACATAAAACATGATTTAAAAATGACAAATTTGCCCTACACAATAAAATTGTAAAATTTTTCAAAGAACTCGTGGCCTCCCTGCAATAAACATGTAGCAGCCTACACTTTGGAAACACGCGTATTAGAATCAGTCTCACTTTCAATCCCCTTTGCATTCCAGCATTTCTCATCATATCAAATTTTAGCCTATATATTTAATATTTTCTGTTTCCTTTCATACAAAGTTATAAATAAAAATGCGCATGAGATACTGTTTGACACACCCACAAAAGACACAGCAGACGACCTGTCACTTTAACTGGACAGAGGGGCATGAGTTCTTACTCTAGTGTTCCATGGATTGTCTGATGGCACATGAAAAAACGTGTTTTCAAAGGCCGCATCCGCACCCCAAACAGTACGTTTGAGTGAATTTACTACAACCCAGCACTGTCACTGACGACAACAGTCCAACAGTTAGGATAGTCAGTGAGGGAGTAGAGGTCCATACAGATGTTTCTGATGTGAAGACAAATTTACCTTTAGGTTTTGTTGCATATAATATTTTTTAATTATTTTTTGTTAATAGTCTTCAAGTAGGTCTTTGTAGTTATGTTTTAATGTTTTAGTTTGGCATCGGCAAGTCCAAATGTTTTTTTTTGTACGTAAAAATCGCTAATTGGATTAGTAGCTGACAATTTTTATGCACATTCCACTTAGTTTTAAAGTTTGCAAAATGCATGTGTCTTTGTGGCAGAATTTTTTTTTTTTTTTTTTTTTGTATGTGATGTTGCTGCAACATTGTAAACTACATATGTACCATTGTCTAAACTTTGTTTATTATTTTAAATACATTTAGACAAAATGTAAGTGTAGATCATGTTAAAACAACTGTCTTCTTGTATTATTTTGATACCAATCCTTGTACTCATATTTGTGCCTTTTGGTATGTGTTGTAGTATTATCATTTTTTAAACAGCCTCTTAGATACATTTACAAATGTATTGCTGTTGAAATGTTGTAAATGAATTTATAACATTGTAAACTGAATAAATATTTAGAATTTGTTTTTACTACATGTTTTAATTTTTATAATAAATAGGCTATATTAGGAACTTAAATTTAATGCATCTGATTTAATGTAACTAACTTAAAAATATCTGTAGCTTATCAGAAAAATTAAGTAAATATGACCTGAAATGGTAGTTTCCTACAAGAAAAATATTGCCATTACAACTTAAAACAATGGCCTTTAAATTTATAAATTTGAGTTGGCATTACTTAGGGTTACATGTTGAAAACGTGAAGTCTAATATGTCAAAATACTCAAAAAGCTGATGCAAATAGTTGCCTCATTACAAAGAAAAACCCACAGGTGACCTCAGGAGAAATACAGGCTGCTCTGGAAAAAGACGGTGTGGTTGTTTCAAGGTGCACAATACTTGCTGACCCCTCTCCAAACATAGCGCTTATGGTTGTGACCATAAAGCTCTATTTTGGTCTCGTCACTCCAAATTACAGTGTGCCAGAAGCTGTGAGGCTTGTCAAGGTGTTGTCGGGCATATTGTAACCTGGCTTTTTTGTGGAATTGGCTTCTTTCTGGCAACTCGACCATGCAGCTCATTTTGTTCAAGTATCGTCGTATTGTGCTCCTTGAATCAACCACACCGTCTTTTTCCAGAGCAGCCTGTATTTCTCCTGAGGTTACCTGTGGGTTTTTCTTTGTATCCTGAACAATTCTTCTGGCAGTTGTGGCTGGAATCTTTCTTGGTCTACCTGACCTTGGCTTAGTATCAAGAGATCCACGAATTTTCCACTTCTTAATAAGTGATTGAACAGTACTGACTGGCATTTTCAAGGCTTTGGATATCTTTTTATATCCTTTTCCAGCTTTATAAAGTTCCATTACCTTGTTATGCAGGTCTTTTGACAGTTCTTTTCTGCTCCCCATGACTCAGTATCTAGCCTGCTCAGTGTATCCATGTGAAAGCTAACAAACTCATTGACTATTTATACAAAGACACTAATTGCAATTTAAAAAGCCACAGGTGTGGGAAATTAACCTTTAATTGCCATTTAAACCTGCGTGTGTCACCTTGTGTGTCTGTAACAAGGCCAAACATTCAAGGGTATGTAAACTTTTGATCAGGGCCATTTGGGTGATTTCTGTTACCATTATGATTTAAAAAGGAGCCAAACAACTATGTGAAATAAATGGCTTCATATAATCACTATCCTTAAGACTTTTTTTTTTTTTAGTCAATGCCAAAATTTCACAATTTCTGCCAGGGTATGCAAACTTTTGAGCACAACTGTGTGTGTGTGTGTGTGTGTGTGTGTGTGTGTGTGTGTATATATACACACACACACACACACACACACACACACACATATATACACACACAGTACCAAGCATAAATGAGTACACCCGAACAGATTTCTCAGAAACTCATCTGTCTCTTTTTAGAATGAATACTTTCTATGGGATCCTATTCAATAAAATATTCCAGCAACTCTGGTGTATTGGTTGCAAATGAGATTTGTCAGTACAAAAAAGAAAATTCGAATTTTTTTTAACCAAAATGATTTAAGACCATGGTGCAAAAACGAGTACACCCCAACGAAGGTTTTAGGAATAAAACTTGATAAAATGCTAATTAATGGGAATGCAACAACAGATGAGTCTAATCAATCATCACACAGGTGGCTGCCAGATAACTGACAATTAAGGGTGGTATTTAACCTGTTAAATCCCCTCCCATTCAATACTGACAATAATGGCGCCACATGGAAGAGAAATGTCACAAGACTTGAAAGTAATTTCTTTACACAAAAAAGGTCAGGGCTACAAGAATATTAGTAAAGCATTGCTAATCAGTCAGAATACAGTAGCAAAAGCGATTCAAAAATTAAAAAAAGATGGACTTGTGGCAAGCTCTCCGAGACGTCCAGGCAGTCCAAGGAAGCTAACACAGAGATGAGCGTTTTGTGCTAAGAAGAGTTGAAGAAAATTGCCATGCAAGTTCATCAAAGTTAGCTAATGCTGTAGAAAGTCAAACTGGGGTGACTGTTTCACGTGACACAATACGACATACGCTGCAGAGGAGTGGAATGCAAGGGTGTCGTCCACGAAGGAAGCCACTGCTAAATCCCATGCACAAAAAAAGCCTGTTTAGCATTTGCCAGGGCCCATGTTGACAAAGGTGTAGAATATTGGGACTCCATACTTTGGTCTGATGAGACAAAGGTAAATCGTTTTGGAACTGATGGTATCCAAACTGTATGGCGTCGCAAGGGCGAAGAGTACAATGAAAAATGCATGCTACCCACAGTAAAACATCGAGGTGTGGGGTTGTATGAGTGTTGCAGGTGTCGGGGATTGCACTTCATTGATGGCATCATGAATTCAGAGATGTACTGCAAAATACTGAAAGAGAAGATGCTACCATATCTCTGCTCCCTGGGTCGTCGAGCACTCTTTCAACATGATAATGACCCAAAGCATACATCCAAGGCCACTGCTGCATTTCTGAGGAAGAACAGGGTAAAAGTGATTCAGAGGCCAAGCATATCACCCGATCTCAACCCAATAGAACACCTGTGGGGAGTTCTGAAAAGACAGGTCGAGCATCATTCTCCATCCAGCATCCAGGCTCTGAAAGAGCTCATTCTCCAAGAATGGAGAAAAATAGACGTGGCAGTATGTCACCAACTTGTTCACTCTATGCCTAGAAGAGTTGGTGCTGTTCTGAAAAATCATGGAGGCCATACAAAATATTAGATTGGTAGAATTTGATGTAGGGTGTTTTGATCTACATCAATCTACATCAATCATCGATCGATCTGGATCGATGCATCGATCCAATAACCAACGACCCAATGTTATCGATACAATGTGTAAATATAGATCTAGACATTTTTTTAAGATGTACCTTTATTTTAATACTCTCATGTCAGCCACGTCCCTACGCATTTCCGTCAGGCGATGAAGCAACCTTTTTACATTCATTTCACTTCATGAGTGCTAAATATGCTTTTCATTGATATCTTTGTGCATGCCACCCAATTGAATTTTATATAAGAATTTGCCATTTTAAAGGACCATTAAGTTCAACCATGTGAAACGTCTTGACAACGCCCGACATTCTGAACAGCACTAATGAGGGAAAGAGAAACACCTGCTCAGCTCCACCATCAGTTAAGACTTCACACATTTACACATCAACCCTTACTTATTTTTCATTACAACTGTGGAAGTTGTAGCCAAGAAAACTGTGGATAGCAGGAAACAAGTCATGGGTAAGTACTTTGAATTGGATTAAACTGAAAAATAAGCTGTAATCAAAGGATTGATGATCACTTGTGTGTGATGTTATTTTTTATTATTATTATCTCATCTGTATAATTTTTTTTCAACATCTGAAGTACCTTATTTTGTTGTGGATGTCCCAATGTGGATACTAAATTTGCACTTTTCAGAGAGCTCAATAAAATATTCAAATTATATTTTGGGCAAAAAAAAATGTAATTGATTGTGTAAAATAGGCACATAATATCAGAATATCGATCGCAGGGCCCTGAATCGAATCAAATCGAAATCATATCGCAGCAGACTTTGAAGTATTGGCAAATATCGGATCGCAGGCCAAGAGAATTGATATAAGATCGTATCATGATGAAACGTCTGATTTACACCCCTAATATACAGGTGCATCTCAATAAATTAGAATGTCGTGGAAAAGTTCATTTATTTCAGTAATTCAACTCAAATTGTGAAACTCGTGTATTAAATAAATTCAGTGCACACAGACTGAAGTAGTTTAAGTCTTTGGTTCTTTTAATTGTGATGATTTTGGCTCACAAATAACAAAAACCCACCAATTCACTATCTCAAAAAATTAGAATACATCATAAGACCAATAAAAAAAACATTTTTAGTGAATTGTTGGCCTTCTGGAAAGTATGTTCATTTACTGTATATGTACTCAATACTTGGTAGGGGCTCCTTTTGCTTTAATTACTGCCTCATTTCGGCGTGGCATGGAGGTGATCAGTTTGTGGCACTGCTGAGGTGGTATGGAAGCCCAGGTTTCTTTGACAGTGGCCTTCAGCTCATCTGCATTTTTTGGTCTCTTGTTTCTCATTTTCCTCTTGACAATACTTCTCTATGGGGTTCAGGTCTGGTGAGTTTGCTGGCCAGTCAAGCACACCAACACCATGGTCATTTAACCAACTTTTGGTGCTTTTGGCAGTGTGGGCAGGTGCCAAATCCTGCTGGAAAATGAAATCAGCATCTTTAAAAAGCTGGTCAGCAGAAGGAAGCATGAAGTGCTCCAAAATTTCTTGGTAAACGGGTGCAGTGACTTTGGTTTTCAAAAAACACAATGGACCAACACCAGCAGATGACATTGCACCCCAAATCATCACAGACTGTGGAAACTTAACACTGGACTTCAAGCAACTTGGGCTATGAGCTTCTCCACCCTTCCTCCAGACTCTAGGACCTTGGTTTCCAAATGAAATACAAAATTTGCTCTCATCTGAAAAGAGGACTTTGGAACACTGGGCAACAGTCCAGTTCTTCTTCTCCTTATCCCAGGTAAGACGCCTCTGACGTTGTCTGTGGTTCAGGAGTGGCTTAACAAGAGGAATACGACAACTGTTGCCAAATTCCTTGACATGTCTGTGTGTGGTGGCTCTTGATGCCTTGACCCCAGCCTCAGTCCATTCCTTGTGAAGTTCACCCAAATTCTTGAATCGATTTTGCTGGACAATCATAAGGCTGCGGTTCTCTCGGTTGGTTGTGCATCTTTTTCTTCCACACTTTTTCCTTCCACTCAACTTTCTGTTAACATGCTTGGATACAGCACTCTGTGAACAGCCAGCTTCTTTGGCAATGAATGTTTGTGGCTTACCCTCCTTGTGAAGGGTGTCAATGATTGTCTTCTGGACAACTGTCAGATCAGCAGTCTTCCCCATGATTGTGTAGCCTAGTGAACCAAACTGAGAGACCATTTTGAAGGCTCAGGAAACCTTTGCAGGTGTTTTGGGTTGATTAGCTGATTGGCATGTCACCATATTCTAATTTTTTGAGATAGTGAATTGGTGGGTTTTTGTTAAATGTGAGCCAAAATCATCAAAGACTTAAACTACTTCAGTCTGTGTGCATTGAATTTATTTAATACACGAGTTTCACAATTTGAGTTGAATTACTGAAATAAATGAACTTTTCCACGACATTCTAATTTATTGAGATGCACCTGTATATACACACACACACACACACACACACACACACACACACACACACACACACACACACACACACACACACATACACATACACACACTACCGGTCAAACGTTTTGAAACTCTTGACTGAAATGTTTCTCATGATCTTAAAAATCTTTTGATCTGAAGGCGTATGCTTAAATGTTTGAAATTAGTTTTGTAGACGAAAATAGAATTGTGCCACCATATTTATTTCATTATAAAACAAAAATGTAATAAAAAAAAAAAAACAGTAGTTTTTGAAATTGATAACTTGGACCAAATAATAAAAAGCAGCCAATAAGTGCCCAACATAGATGGGAACTCCTTGAATACAGTTTAAAAAGCATCCCAGGGTGATACCTCAAGAAGTTGGTTGAGAAAATGTCAGGAGTACATGTCTGCAAATTCCAGGCAAAGGGTGACTACTTGGAAGATGCCAAAATACAACACAGTTTTGATTTATTTTGGATTTTGTTTAGTCACAACATAATTCCCTTAGTTCCATTTGTTATTCCATAGTTTTGATGACTTTACTATTATTCTAAAATGTAAAAAAAAAAAAAAAAATTATAATAAAGAGTGTTTCAAATTCTTTGACCGGTAGAGTGTGTGTGTGTGTGTGTGTGTATATATATATATATATATATATATATACACACACAAACACACACTGTATCTTTATTTGACATACATGAGACACAAATAAACAATACTGTAAGCATGTTTAAAAGTAAACAGCTTTTTAAAATTCTTTTATTTTATTGTTTATGAAATATTTAACTGCCTGAAAGTCCATTTAGATTTTTTTTTTTTTATAATTATTTAGTTATTACAACAAAACTACATGAGCCTTAAGTTCAGTGCACATGACACAGTAACAGTTCTTGGTTTATTGTGAGTGACTCAATTAATTCAGTCAGATTCATCCAGTCAGCTCTGCTGATCCTGCTGAAGTCTTTTTGATTTACTAAAAAGAGCAGACTCGTAAGAGTCATCTGTTCTGGGATCAGACAACCCTGGTAGTGCTGTAGTTGTTGCTTCACTAAAAAGAACTGGCACATCAGAGTCATTTGTCATTTTTAGGAGGACTCAAGTGTGAACCCTTAAAGAGTTGCTCAAATCTTTTTACTGGCAGTAGAGCATGGGCAAAACATGACCTAATTTTGGTCAAAAGGAATCACTTAATATTTTTTTTTTTTTTTGTTTATCTGGGGTTTTCCTTCATTTAAACATTTTCAGTGGCAGCCCAAGCTAAATTTCGGGCCACCGAATCAAAATCAATGATATTCATTCGCATTCAGCGCTTTATACGCGCTAAATATGCTTCTCATCTGTTTGTGCAGCACAAATGAAGCCTGGTTTTAGTGGGAGTGTGGTGCGACTCACGCAAGCCAACACAGAAATCAATCGCAAAAGGGATCCGCTCTGCTGGATTATTTTGACATGCGCCAAAATAAAGGTTTTTCAAATACACATCACCCTTACTAAAATGTATCATGATTTTACAGCAGCAACAGTAAATATGGTATTTTGACAAAATGTTGCAGTCTTAGGTGGAATTTATTCAACTTTTTTTATTACAACAGTGGCAGTTGTAATTAGTTTCAAAATATGTTTAGAATACAATTTTTCATGAATAATTTTCAGCAAAATAAATATTTTCATAAATTCAGCAAGTCGAATTATAATATTCTGACTGTTCCCATGAGTATGACACTTTACTGAGTTGGGACTGTGCTAGTGAAAATGTTTGTTTCCTACTGCCTAAAAGATTATTATTTATTTTTTTTCCCTTTCATCAGGCTCCAAATAGTTTTAAGTAATCTTTAGGAATATCTGAAGGCCAACAAGGCCAGTTTATTTCCTAATATTAAACATCATTCGAGCAGAACATAGATACAGTTGGCACCGGTTATTTATAGCCTGTGTGTTAATGCAAGACTTTGGTTGTAATAGTTGTAAGGATTCCAGTCTTGGCTTTCTGTTGGTGTATAGGAATTCTTGAAACTTAATTTTTTTTATTTTTTATGATTAACATTTTTTATTGGTTCAACCATTAAATATCAATAGCAGAACAAACACATACAGAATCAATATATAACACCCCCCCCCCCCCCCAATCCCCCACCCAACCCCTGACAACACCCCAGTGGTCACACAACCATAGACACACAACAAAAATAAATAAATAAATGAATTGATAAAAAAAAATAAAAAACAATCCCTACACCTCTCTCTCCACTGTCCCTCCCTGTGAGCCCTCCAAAAAAGACAGATATCTGCCCCACTTCTTCACAAACACGTCCAGACTCCCCAGTCTTCTGGATACCCCCTCCTCAAGAGCTGCCACTCTGGCCATCTCTGAACACCACTCCTGAAACGGGGGCGCTCCAGCCAACTTCCAGCTCCTCAAAGTGATCTGTCTGGCGATCATAACACTAGTTAAGACCGTTTAAGACCAAGCCTATGCAATCTAGAGGGGGTCCAATAGACTATGTAAAATCTTAAATTGCATGATGCGAACCCTTGCATCTCTGGATGCAGATTTGACATTTTTTTAGAATCCCAGCCCACTGTCCCTCCTCCAATACCAAATTTAGATCTTTCTCCCATAATCTCTTAAGAGAAGTTGATGTTCCATCTCCCAGACTCTGAATTAGTAGGGAGTAATACACTGATGCCTCATGACCTTTTCCAAAAGCAGTATTCACCACTCCCAGAGTATCTGCCGCTTTAGGAGGGTGTAAACCACTCCCAAAAACAGTACAGAGCAGGTGGCGCAGCTGTAAATACTTACAGAACTGAGATCTAGGTATCCCAAAAAGTTGAACCAAATTTTGAAAGGATCTCAACACTCCATTCTCATATAGGTCACCGAGTGTAGTAACCCCACTCCCAATCCACTCTGACCAGCAAAAAGGGGACTTGTTGAGGCATAGTTTGGGGATCAGCCATATGCTCGAGGCAATATTTAAAAAAATGTCAGAATTAAACAGTCTGGACACTTTTGTGCATACCGAGTTCAAGTGCGAGATAACGGGATGTAACTTAGCTTCTCCGATTAATTTGATAGGCTCTGCAGTGGCAAAATAGGGGCAAGAATATCCTGTTCTATACAGAACCACGGAGGGGCTCTCTCAGGTAGAAGCAACCAATGAGCCAAATGTCTGAGACGAATGCATAATAATAAAATAAAATCTTGGGTAGGCCTAGCCCACCTTTGTCAATCGGCCTATGTAACTTATTGAAATGTAATGTGGGATGCTTACCATTCCAAATGAAGGACTTTGCTATGCTATCAAATTGCTTGAAATAAGAGAGGGGGATATCTACAGGGAGAGACTGAATTTTGGAATACATTAATTTTAATAACATTAACCTTCCCAATTATAGATAAATGTAATTAAGTCCACCTGGCCACTTCACTTGAAAACCGTTTTATTAAGGGGTCAAAATTAACTAACTAAATCACACAGATTTGCTGGAAATAAAATACCCAAATACTTAATGCCCTGTTTGGGCCACTGGAAAGCACCCGGCTGGAAAGCCGTTTCTGGGCAGTATGCTGTCAGAGCCAAAGCTTCGGATTTAGACCAATTGACTCTATATTCTGAAAATTTAGAAAAGGAATTAATAATTCTTTGGAGACAAGGTAGATCTACTGGGGTCAGAGACAAATAATAAAATATAATCTGTGTAAAGCAAGAGTTTATGCGCTATACCTCCCGCCACCACCCCTGGAAAATCATCCTCCTTTCTTATCGCTGTTGCTAATGGTTCCAGGGCAAGACAGAACAATAATTGGGAAAGAGGGCAACCCTGCCGGGTGCCCCTATCCAGTGTAAAATAATCTGAAAATAGTCCATTTGTTTGTGCCGCCACTACTGGGTGTCTATAAAGTGTAAGGCTGGCACCAGAATGTCTACAACCAAAAGGCGCCATTTCCGGTAAAAGTCAAAGAACTCTGCGAGAATCAACGTCATAGAACTCTCTCACAAAAGCTGAAATCTACACTTGAATATCACCACATGTGATAAATTGCAAATCGCCTTTTGCTGAAATCTACACCTGAATATCACCACAGTGTGATAAATTGCAAATCACCTTGCTGCCCCCCTTCTCCAGCTCTGGACCAACACAAAGACATAAGATTTATATGTAAAAAATATAACAAATACCATGAAAACAAAGAATGCAACTGTATGTGTTTGATATCATTTAAGAGGTCTCTGTGCGACTGGTATAATGGTCTCTTTCCCATGTTGATAAAACTAATGGTAACAAAGTTATAAGGTCTTTGCCAAATACTGCATAATTCTGGAGGTGTCTCCCCGTCCTTGACCTACAATTGAAATTATCTCCTGTATGTTAACAAGGTTAAACCCCAGGAAGTCAAGAACCCATTCACCCCCAAATCCTCATTGTCCATAGGATAATACCATTTGGTACACAATGTTTATTCTGTCTAGATATTTAAGGAAAGTTGGCACGAAGCTCTGGGAATCTGTATGCAGATCTCCCATGCTGTACCGCTGCATGTAGTTTTGTCAGGTATGTTTCTTTGACTTGTCTTTTATTTTTAGTAATGCTTGTTTATTCTGATCATGTGAAATTGGCTTTGATTTGAATTTCTGCAACAATGTTTTATATCCTACCTGACAAATAAATTGTTATTATTTGATTTATTCTGAATTCCTCTGAAATCATTACTGGAGCTTTAATATAGGAGGAAGCCATTTAAAGACTCTCAGTTTGAATTTAAACCACTCAGGACAACCAGGTAGGACAACCACCTAGGACAGCCGGGTAGGATTTGAATTTCAATAGACCAGGGTAGACCATACTGGAGCTTTAATATAGGAGAAACCACTCAGGACAACCGGGTAGGAGAAAGCCATTTAAAGACTCTGTCACTGCTCACCGCCCATCTTAGCAAGTTGTATGTAGGTGACTAAGCGGCAATATCGTCTGGTTATAAGAAAAGCCAAACCAGACGATATTAGTTAACCCTACAACCGCTGACTAAGAACGGAACTGGCTATCCATTTTCGGGAGGTTTACGTAATTTAATAACGGCCGGCGTAAGTCTCCAAAGATCGAAAGGACAATGAATAGAAGAGGACTTAGAGTAATCAATAACCTAAAAATGTTAAATTAAAAGAATGATCGGAAATTAATTAGAGCTTAAATATAAATTAGAGGTCAACTTAAAATTGGAGTCAGATTAATATAAAATTGGAGTCAGATAAATGAATAACGGAAATAAATGTGTGAATTAACAATAATTGATTTACTTCAGCGCTCAGAAAAGACAGAGCAACGCAGAGACCTTCAAGGGCAATTTATTGAAGTTCCACTCCGGAACGGATAGAAAATTATAGATTCCCTTTTCTTTTTTTTACAAAAGTAACTTAATCCATCCAATAAATGTACTCCCGAACCCGTATACTTCCAAAACCTTAAAAAGATAATCCCATTCTACCATATCAAATGCCTTTTCAGCATCAAGTGAGATGGCAGCGACCGGAGATTGTTCATTTGCTACTGACCACATGATATTGATGAGACGCCTAATGTTATCAGAAGAGCCGCGGCCCAAAATAAACCCAACCTAATCTATATGTATAAGAGATGTCATAACTTTACTAATCGATTAGCCAGAATTTTTGACAACATTTTTACATCTAACTGGATCAAGGAAATTGGACGGTAACTTTTACACTCACTTGGATCTTTGTCCTTTTTAAGAATCAGACTGATCCGGGCTTGTGTCATGGTTGGCGGAAGCTTTCCATTCTTTAACAATTCAGTATAAACTTCTAGCAAAAGTGGAGCCAGTTCTGTAGCATAAGATTTGAAAAACTCAGCAGCAAAGCCGTCAGGCTCCGGAGCCTTGCCTGTAGGTAAGGCCTTGATAACCTCGCCAAGCTCCTCCAAGGTTATTTCAGAATCAAGAGAATGTTTTTGCTCAGTCGTCAGTTTAGGGAGATCTAATGGTTCCAAAAAGTTTCTCATATCTTCATCAGTAGATGAAGACGTGGAACTATAGAGATCAAAGTAGAATTCTTTAAAAGCATTATTAATAATCAATGGCCGAGGTAAATATTTCACCACCAGCAGATTTCACTGAGGGAATGGTAGAAAAAGACTCTCTCTGCTTTATATATCTAGCCAAAAGTTTTCCTGCTTTGTCCCCTGACTCAAAGTATGACTGTCTTGCCCTGAATAACCAAAACTATCTATTCTAGAATAAATCTTATGGACTGATGAAAGAAACGTATAGTCTCTACCAGATGGGTTCAAAAGTCTCCAAATATCCGTAAGACCAAGATTTTTACATATCCTGTGAAGCGTCAGTGTTGCTCTAGGGGGCTTACACACTTTTGCTTCACTGTGATCAAGGACTGAATCCATCAAAAGATTAAAGTCTCCTCCCAATATTATAGCATGAGGGGTGCCAGCGACTTGCAACATCCCTTCAAGATCTATAAAAAAGCCCTGATCATCAGCGTTAGGCGCATAAATATTAGCCAAAATCAACCTTTGCCCCTGAATTTCAGCTAAAACAATAATGACTCTTCCTAATTTATCTTTAGTCTGTTTGAGACATTTGAATTGTAGATGTGTATTTACTAATATAATGACTCCCTTGCTCTTACTTGAGCCAACACTAAAGAAAACATGTCCACCCCATATCTTCTCAAATTTTTCCGCTTCCTGCGGGGAAAGATGTGTTTCTTGAAGAAACACTATATCATATTTCTTACATTTAAGAAAAGAAATAACCTTCCTTCTTTTTATGGGGTGCCCCAACCCATTCACATTCCATGTGGAGAGAGATAGTACACTCATATCAATATGTCAGTTGTTAATATAATAAAAAATAAACTGTGTATCAAAAACAAAATTATACAGACCACATCACCCATTAGTGAAACAATCAAACCCTGAACTCCCCCCCGAACAAAACAAACAGAAAAAGAAAAACGTGTGCATTAACCCTGCGCACGAAAGCGCCAACCGGCAACAATCCCTCTAAATTCAAAAGGTCCATGAACGCCCACGAGGCCTCATGACAACTTTGCCATCGGATTGCTCAATTTTGCCTCACAAATTTGTGAAGCAAAATTACATAACAGAAAATACTTTGTAAAATAAACCCAGCCAATAGGAAGAATGAACACAAAGAATGTGTAGATTCATTCACAGAACTGTTTCAAAGATGTGATCTTCCACAAAACAAATTCTAGCCGATATAAAACCATTCAGATTCCTCGGACAGACAGACGAATTTTCAGTGAGCTGGCTGTTATGAGTTCAACAGATGACGTAATCATTCCAATGTCCCATAAAAAAACTCAACAAAATAAACTACAGCCAGCAGGAGGAATAAGCACGAAGAACGAACAGATTAATCCACAGCTGCTCCAAAGGAGTGTTATTCAATAGAACAAACTCCAGCCGCTAGGAGGAGCCAACACAAAAAGAAACAAAACCGGCATCCCGGTTCCCCGGATGGTTGAGTCAATTCACTCGGAGGCCGCATAAAAGTATATACCATGACTTACACAATCCATCAACTTTATAAAAGACATCCTTTGTGTGAGCAAGTAGATATTTTTTGCGGTCGTCCATAGTGTCCACTCTCAAACTGGACGGGAACTTCCATGCAAAAGTAATCTTTCATCAATGCAAAAGTTTCTTTAAGGAAAACTGTTATTCACAAAACAAGCTCCAGCTGCACGGCGGAGCCAACGCAAAAAAAAACAAAATGTCGCCCAGCTTCCTCAAGTGTAAGTACAGCGAGTCGATCCACTCACATGAGAAACATCCAATGGTTTACTCACCCAATGATTCAATAAAAGACATTGCCTGATTGGGACATGTAAATACTTTGCGACCGACCTTCGTTTCTATTCTCAGTTTGGCCGGAAACATCAGAGCAAATGAGATCTTTCGGCGATGTAAGAGTTTCTTACATTCCTTGAACCGATCGCGTTTCTCTCGTCGAACTCACAAAGTACGGGAACAACAAAATATTATGGTTCTTCCAAGAAAGCTTCCCTTTGCTCTTCGCCTGGCGCAACACAAGATCTTTATCGGATGATCTCAGAAATCTGGCCAGAATCGGTCGGGGCCTGTCTCCCTCAGCAGATCTGCGAGCCAGGTCTCTGTGAGCTCGCTCGATTTCCAGTTTGTGGCCTGTTATGTCGAGCAGACTCGGGAAAAACTCGTCTAGGAATTTCACCATATCTCTGCCCTCCTCATGCTCAGGAATTCCAACAATTCGAACGTTATTCCTGTGGCTTCTATTCTCAAGATCTTCAAGCTTTTCAAGGAGATGTTCCAAATCAACTTTGGTCACGGGCGGATTAGCGGTTAATTCCCTCTCTGATGACTCCAAAAAATTGATTCGTCTCTCAACATCAGTAACTCTTGTAACTAGCTCAGAGAATTTTATTTCCATCGCCGTAATCGATCGACGTATTACAGCGAGATCCTCCAAGTCATCAAGAATCTTCGTCAACATCACCGACATGTTGGACAACTGACGCTGGATCTCCTCTCCCGCCACGCCATCCAAATCGAGTCCCCGGTCTGTAGGCCTGTCGGGGCTTTCATCCTGAACACGTAAGTGTCTTTTAGGATTTTGCCCGAGGATTTTGACTTCTTTGCCATGTTTTGCATCAAAGAGCAAATGTGTAACTGGGTGTATTAAAATTCACCAGATTATAACATGAGAATAATTAAAAATGTAGCAAAGTGCGCAGAGCTCGTCGCTCACACGTCTGCCCCTTGCATGGCGTCACGTGACCTCTCGAAACTTTCATTTTTATAGATGGGACAATGTTTGAAATTACATAGAATGTTTTATTTTTTTATTGTATTTTTGTCAAGTAACATTTAAAACTGGTCAATATTTAAAGCTTCAAGGTGCTGGAAAAAGATCTTTTAGGTACTTTGAAAGTGCTTGAATTTTACTCTTAAAAAGCTGTACAAACCCTGTATTACTTGAAGGCATGCTAGCAGCCCCTCTTAAGGCTTATGTTAACAATTTAGTCTAGAAAAAATGTCTAATACTTACTGGTTTAGGCATCTTTGTCTCCTTTCCTCGCTTCCCACGTAACCAAGAAAAAAAGAACTTGTCCTCTTTCACAGAATTGCGAGCCCTTAAAGAGAGAGAAAAGAATAAGACCACTTATCTCCTAATTTTTACACCAGTGTAAACAGTTCTAATAATCACTAAACTGTTCTTATTCTCAACAATGCATGTGTCTCTAAGAGGTTGGCTGTCAGAGGCAGCCTATATAATATGTTAGATCTGTTAGATAATATGCTAGAAGAATGTGTTGTAAATGTAATTAGGGCTGCACCTAACGATTATTTTTTTATTGATTAATCTAACGATTCTTTTTCCAATTAGTCGCTTAATCTAATCACGACTAATTTGCAGATTATTCTAAAGATTTTTTATAATTATTACTTGATTAATATAACAATTAACCCAAAATAAATATAAAAAACTTCTCATTAATATTTCAATATTTTATTAAATCATCTTCTCTTAAACACAAACAAATGTACAAGAAACAAAGTGTGCACTGCAGGGCATTATTCTGCAACAAAAATAGCCCTGTTTTAACTGGTAATCTCCATTTTACAGTCCAACATAAAATCTCTCCAAAATAAAAGAACTTGTTCTATTCAAGTAAAAGGAAAGTGCAATCTACATTTAGCAATCCAACAACAAAATAAATGAAACAAATGTAAAATTCAAGTCACTTTCAGGAGGAAAGAGGATTTTGGTTTTCCAAAAAGAGGACACCTTTTTTTTTTCAGCGGGGGGGAATAATAGGGTTCAAAAAAAGTGTTACTATGAATGCAAACTTTAATACAGTGAAAAAGCATAACATAAATATATATAAATAAATAAAAATGTCCAACATTCTTTTGAATGTCCATGTACTAAAATAAAATATTTGATGTCATAAGTGTACCTTCATTAACTATTAGTATTATTTTGAATGGCCATGGAAAATGAAGCAATGTGATAATTTTTCCTGGTCGCAAAAAGTAGTCCGTTAATTTACCTGATGAACTTTCACCTTTTGCTGACCCTTTATACTCCACAGAGCTAATGTGTGCTTCTAAATCACTTGCACCTTTATTAGCAACCGACACATAAGTGCCAGCTTTACATGTCATACATTCTGCTTCCCACGGATCTCGACCTGGACGAAAGCATGAGAATTTTGCGCAAATCTTCTGTAAATTTGCACTTTCGTTAGGGCATTGTTTCCACTCAGATGGCATTTGCTGCTACTGTCAAGCAACTGTTTGATGCCGAACACAACAGCGCTTCGCGCGTTCGCGGAGAGATTGACAGGCAGGAATTTGGCCAATAGTTGCTGCAAGCCTCTTATAATTTACCAATTGGTGTGCGAGAAGGCGGGACTTACAAAGAGGGGTTAAAACAATGCAAATATGCACGCACACACAATGAAGTATTAGACCAGATGCACATCATAATGCAACTAAAGCCAAATCCCGGACATTTTCGCAACTGTAACGATGCTGCTGACACTGGCAATGACAATGATGAAGACGATAAATTGAAGAACCCAAGTGCAAATTTATTTATAAAGTGAGAACCAATAAACCCTAACTATAAACATGAACAACTAACATGAACATAAATTTGACTTGACTTGACTAGGACTTAGCATGACACGTTACCAAACACAATACCTGACCAAAGACAATGGAAAACATGAGGGCTTAAATACTTGGACATGGGGAACACATGACAAAGATAACCAAAACAATGAACCAATGAAAACAAGACACATGAACATGGAGGGAAAACAGTACATCACATGACCAGGAACACATAACATGAAACAGGCAAAACATGAATCAACAAAATACACATGACATATTCCCCCCACTAAGGGGTGGCTCCCGATGCCCCAAGACATGAACAAACACATAAAACATGAATCAACAACATACACATGACACTAACACTGTTCGGGACTCAGACACACTCTCTCAGATTAAGTCTAGACTAAAGACTCTCACATTCTGTAATCCTGTTTTAATGTGAATGGCATCTATGCTAATATTATTCTATTTCTTTCCCTGTCTTAACCTCAGGATACATATCTTGAGGTTACCAGAGCCTGCCAGATCCAGCTCTGGTCCTGCCTGATGTCCGACTCCCACTACTACGTGTTGCTGAGTGATGACGACTAACTGCAGTCTGTGCCAGCCAAACATCACTTCAGTCTACTAAGATGGACTTCACAGAGGATGAACTGATGCCATCACCAACCGTCAGACATGGGATAATTCACTGGACACTGCCTGAAACTTCGACTTAAGATGAACTTCACCGGAAATTAATCTGCCACAAGCTTACAGTCGAACTGCAGTGCACCTTACTGACCTCTACTTGCATCACCTTGGTCAAAGGATGGAATCTTAAATTGGAATACATAGATACAGTAATTGCAGCCTTTAACAGCCATATAACAAAGGACAATGCATCTGTGTGCACTTCTGCAGTTCATTTAGGATGTTAATTCTAAGACTTTAGTTATTACTCTTACAGTTAATACAAAATATTTTTGTTTAAACATTGGCCCCTAACACTTAGGCTATTTACTTTACAAATTTTAAATCATGACTTGTACTACACATAAATAACTAATATTGGCATTAGGGCTGGGCGATTAATCAAATTTGGTTTTCAATTAAGATTTTGGCTTCCAACGATTATGAAAACAATATAATCGAGATAAAACGATTATTGTGCTGCATTCCGTTTCGCAATGTAACACCCGGGTGTCATATCTTTAAAGCATCCTTTATTAAAGTTCAAATAATAAGGAAGCAGGTTATAAAAATAAACTCAGAAACTGGCATTTTTCTGTGCGGTGAGCACCACGTCTATGAGTTGCTTGAAGTGACCGGGGAAGAGACTGAATCTTCTCCCGGCAGACGCACACTCTGGCGCGGGGACGTTCGTCACTTGTGCATTTGCCGCAGCTAGATTTTAACGTGATGGCTTGCGACGTAGTGAATCATAATATGTGTGTCACGTTCACTGTGTGTATCTTATCATGAAGCAAATCCACAATCCGCAGCTCTGTTAAGAAGAGAAAGTTTGTTTTTTGTGAGTTAAAGATGGATCGAAGTGAACAAAGGTGAGAGAGTGTAGTCTTAGCCCATTATACACTGGAACAAAATAAGTTTTTTGGCTTGTTTTCCAAAATAATATCTAAAACTCTTTTAAAAAAAACATACATTTACTTTAGGAGCTATACTGCAGAAGAAAAAATAGTTATCGGAGAATATTGAATACAATATTTAATCAGGGTTCAACATTAACCCTTGTGGATTTTTGAAGGGGCAAGTGAAAAATAATTTTACTTGCCCGACCGGACAAGCAGACTGATTAAAACATCAATAACGAAAAAATAACTGGCTATATTTGTGATAGCCTTGGCCTGTGTCACTTATTAAAAAGTTCATATTCTTATTTTGCTGTTGAAAGTAGTCCAGAGCTAGTAATTTTATAATTCGTATGTGTGGCGTATGTGTGTGCGCTGAACATGCGCATGTTCTGAAAATGTTCACGCTAATGCGCACCTGATCGATCAAATACATTTCAAAATTCTGCCAAAATGCCAGTCTTGGTGAGGTATTCATGTAAACACAGAGAGTGATGTCTAAAGTGAACGTAAACAGTGGAGAAAAAAGCAGATTTGTATTAAAATGTCGGACTTGTAAGGATAAATGTAAGCTAATAGACCTGCTGCCATCTAGTGTAGTGTGCCATTATAAAAAACAACCATAACAAGAAAATGAGAAAACACTTACTGCTCTTGACTGGGTAACTTTAGTAGCTTTAAAAATTATTAAATGTATTATAATCATACAGTGAAGACCAGTAGTAGTTTTATGTTGCATTTCATTCTGAATGTTTACTTCAATACTTGATTGATGTTTACCAGCCTACTGCTGGTAAAAACTTTTAAAGCTGTTAAAAAAAAGCACTGAATTTTCCAAATTTGTATTTTTTGTTCTATTATTTTTAACCTATTTCTATTCATTGCTGTTTTTTTTTTTATTTTATTACTGACTGTTTACTAGTCTTGAATAATTACTTATTTTTATAATTACTTGAAACCATTCTTCCATAATTAACATATTAGTTAGGGCCCAAGCACTGAAAGTGCGAGGACCTATTGTTCTTCTAAAGATTATTAGGGCCCGAGCACCGAAGGTGCAGACCGAGAGGCCTGCACTGGAGGTGCTAATTCCCTATTGTTTTTGGAATGTTTTTTCACAATTATTAGGGCCCAAGCACTGAAAGTGTGGAGCCCTATTGTTCTTCTAAGGATTATTATTAGGGCCCAAGCACTGAAAGTGCGGAGGCCCTATTGTTCTTCTAAGGATTATTATTTTTATAATTATTATTATTATTCTTTTTAAGGTTTTCAGTACTTTTGGGGTACATAAAATGTGTGAAAACTCTTGAAAGTTTGCACACACATCAGAGTCTCTGGCCATTAGGGCGTGACAGAGTTACAGGTGGAGGGGGTGTGGGAGGGGCTCTGCGGCGCCACCTAGAACATGGGCATGTTCGCGGGGTTATGTAGCACATGCCTTTTGAGCTACAGTTACCAAACTTTGTACACATATAGATCTCATCAAGCCGGACAACTTTCGTGCTGACAGTCATAAGCTCTGCCCAAAAGGAAGTTGGCCATTTTGGATTGTTTGAAAAATGCATGTTAAGGAATTTAATATACTCCTCCCAGGGATTTCATGTTACAGGTACCAAATATGGGCGACATCATGCCAAGACACTGACGATGCTAAATTGCGAAGGGATTTTTGATATATCGAACGGTGTTACCATGGCAAAGCGATACAATAAAGTCAAAAAAATAGAATAAGGAAATGTCTCATATCTTCTGCGTGCAGAAAATTAAAAACATCAAAATTGAGCCAAATGTTTGTCCTTGCAGGCTGATCATATTGATGTGACTATTGTGGGTCACGGTCGTAGCGCCACCAACAGGCGTAAGGAAGTGTGTCACTTTTAACAGACTTTAAAAGGGATATTTCATGTTAACCTGAATTGCTTCAAAAATAATGTCAAGACAATGCATATTTAAAATTCTGAAGGGATTCTTGATATCTTAAATACTGTTGCCATGGCAATGCATTAAATGTCATCATTCCTTTATGTGCATATTCACATGTTTTGAGGTATTTGGCCAGCTTGGTTTTAAAGTTTACTGTTAATAAACATGTGTCTTAATTTTTATATAAATAAAATTTAATAAAAATATCAACTGAAATGTAAAAATAACAGAAAACTGTCATAATGTGTATATGTAATGAGTGGCAATTACAAGAAATGACCAATCAAGGGCATCCAAGTTCTATGAATGATTCCCAAAATAACACAGAAGATTTTTGGTGTCCTGTCTAAAAGGGATCCGTTTCGTACAGTATGTATATGAAGTATGTGTAACTATGTTCTTCAGTTAACTATATTTCTCATTTCATGTGTTAAACAACCATTTGTTGAACTGCTCCAGTTACTCGAGTGGTGCATGGAGATGGGGAGGGTGGCTGCCTTCGAGGAGGGGTCGAGCAGAAGGATGGGATTTAGGGATTTTAATAATAAGAAATGGGGCAATTACCTAGCATTTTGGGGGGAATCACGAGGAGGGGCGGTGGAGGGAGTAATTCAGAGTTTATTTTTACTATACTTGATTATTGTATTTTCTTTTTTTTTTGTTTTATTTTTTTTATTTTTTTGTGTCTATATTCTATTGACCACAGGGGTGTTCGTGGAGGGGTCAGGGTAGGGTGGGAGTTTGGTAGGGGGAGGGGATATGGTGGGGGTTTAATGTTTAAAGTGATTGATTCTTTATATATATGTTGTTGTTTTTTTGTGTGTGTTAATTTATGAATCAATACAAATGTTAATAAAAAAAAAAAATCTGCTAGAAGCTGGCGCGATTTGTGTTGACGGTGTTGGTGTAATCATATAGCCCTATATATTAGCTAATATTCAAAATATTTTTTAAAAATGCCAGCGCAGTGTTTGAAATAATTTTACAAGCCGTTCACATGCTTTAATGCATTTGTTTTTGCACTAAAATAACACGCAGCGCCACAAATGAGCAAAACGTATGTCCTGACTCAAGACATTTAACAGTTTGTTCTTTTTAACTTGACATGGCGTCTAAAAACAAGAACAAGCCGTCAAAGACGTCTGTCTAGTGCACGTTTACGTTGAAATCATTTTTAAAACAGCACAGATGGACACAAACATGCTCAATGTGAACGGCCCCTCATTGTAAGACTAGAACTCAAGTCAAGTGAGCTTTGTCGTCATTCCGCTACATGTAGAGACATACAAGGGAACGAAATGTTGTGCCTCACAGGACCACGGTGCTACATATATAAACATATTACATATAGACCTATCTAACTTACATACTTTACATATACTTTACATTGCCTATACTTTATTATTTGCTACTGCACATCTTCACCCTGTGTGCTGAGAATGACACAAAATTATGACACACTTATTATTTAGATTACATGAATATTAATGCATTTCATAAGCTTCAAAGTGGAAAAAAGTATTAAATGAGCGAACTGTTGCATGACACCAGAACTATTTTTTCTTTCACTCATCTTGATGCGCAGAAATGCACAAATATACCAGCAGTCAGACAGCGCTCACCATTTCAGTCACAGCGCTCGTTCAAAGAGGGAGCATTGCTTTCCTGAGGTAATGACAGAAAAACAGCATCTGGAGTTATACACACTAAGTAATGACAAACCTAGACGTAACGTATTATAATGGCCTTGTTGGACAATTTGTACAGGTTTATTTAAATTCAGAGTTGTTAAACATTGATAATGATCTTTAATCCTCATTAATAAATTATACCCTTATCAAAACTTACCATGGCTTTACTCTAGTAATATTGTATTAGTATCCACGTCTGTAGTTACCATTTTTTTAATTATTATTTTTTTGTCAGTAACCAAGGTTTTGATACAATTAACCATGGTTTTACTACAGCATTACTGTAGTATCCATATGGTAACTTGGTTTTAGTAATAATAACCATATAAATATAGCTGCAAGAAGCGATGACGGGCCCAAGCACTACGGCGCCATCACCACCTGATGGCTTTAGGAAAACAAAGCATGGTGGCTGCATGCATTTTAGAGGGTAAATATAAGAGGACTTTTTCCAGTCACACAAAGTGTCACACTTCCTGTTGTCAGTTGATGGTGCTATGGCCGTGACCCATAGTAGCCATATAAATGTGATCAGCCCCCATTACCAAATATACAGCTGAATTTTCATCAAAATCATACAATTCAAACTGAAGATATAAGGATTTTCTCGTTTCACATTTTTACCCTTAATTTATTGCATCACCATGGCAAAACTGTTTGATGTATCACAAATCCGTTTGCAATTTAACATCTTCAATGTCTTGGCATATTACTGCCTAAATTTGGTGACAATCGCATGATTCCCCTAGGAGGAGTATTCAAAAGTTCAGGGCCTGCAATTTTCAAAAAATTCACATTCAATCCAAAATGGCCGACTTTCTGTTGGGCGGAGCTAATGACTTTGAAAGTTGTCTGCCTTGATGAGAACAATATATGTAGCAAGTTTGGTGATCGTAGAAGAAACTGACCCACACAACTTTTGTCAAAAGGTGGTGCAACACAGCTCCCCAGCGTCAAAAACGCCCATGTGTTAACTTTTTCCCAGGCCTAATGGCTGACAACTCTGATATGTGTGCAAAATATCATGAAAATTGAAGCATGCCAAGTTCGTCAAAAACATGTGAATATACATAAAAAGGAATAATGACATTTAATACGTTGCCATGGCAACACTATTTAAGGTATCAAGAATCCCTTCAGAATTTTAAATCTGCACTGTCTTGACATTATTCTAAAATTCTTTGAAGCAATTCAGGTTAACATAATAGGGATATTTCAAAGTCTGTTAAAAGTGACACACTTCCTTCCACCAGTTGGTGGCGCTATGGCCGTGACCCACAATAGCCACATCAATATGATCAGCCTGCAAGGACAAACATTTAGCTAAATTTTTATGTAAAATCACACCATGCATGCAGAAGCAACATTTCCTTATTCCATTTTTTTGACGTTATTTTATCGCTTCGCCATGGCAACACTGTTCAGTATATCAAAAATCCCAATTTTTGCATAAATTTAGCATCGTCAATGTCTTGGCATGCTGTCGCCCACATTTGGTACCTGTAACATGAAATCCCTGGGAGGAATATATAAAATTCCAGAGCATGCATTTTTCAAACAATCCAAAATGGCCAACTTCCTTTTGGGCAGAGCTTATGACTGTCAGCACGAAAGTTGTTCGGCTTGATGAGATCTATATGTGTACAATGTTTGGTGACTGTTCAAAAGGGATGTGCTACAGAGCCCCCCGAACATGCTCATGTTCTAGGTGGTGCTGCTGAGCACCCCCTGCAATTTTGCCAAGCCCTAATGGCCAATGACTCTGATGTATGTGCAAACTTTCAAGAGTTTTCACGCATGTTATGTACCCCAAAAGTACCGAAAACCTTGAAAAGAATAATAATTAAAAATAATAATAATAATAATAATAATCCTTAGAAGAACAATAGGGCCTCGCACTTTCAGTGCTTGGGCCCTAATAATATCTATGGTTAATTTTGAGGTTTTATATGTGGCTTATACTAACTAATTTTTTAAGGGTTAACAAAGCAGCCTAATAATTTTCTGTTTAGGCCCATAAATATATATAAAAAAATTAGGTGATAATAAAGTTACTAATTTTATCCAAAGAATTCGTAAAAAATTCAGTTTAATAGAGGTATTGGGTTTGGTATCGATATCGGCGATATTGGCCTAAAAGTACTTGGTATCGGATCGAAAAGTAAATAAGTGGTATGGTCCATCTCTACTGTCATGCCTTCAGAATCCCTCAACAGTGCAGGTGAATAGGCATCTAAAGTCAGTTTGTCAGATTCTTCAGCCAATCAGATTGATTTATTTGTTCTTGTGGGTGTGGTCAGTGTAAACATGCAGTATTCTTAACTAATTTATGTCCTCATTTGCCCTACATTAATTTAGAGGCTATTTAAACAGTTGTGCGTGTGAATAACGAATGCAGACTCAAAGTTAATGAACTTCATTTATTTTGACAGTGCACAAAGAAAAAAATGCAACAACAGAATTGCAACGAAATTACAAGCCTAAATGACTTCTGCGCTCATCTTGGCCACCAATGATCTCGTGCAAATTTCCGTTGCTGGAGCGGAGAATTTGTGTTTGTCGCTGTCTGATCTTCGGAGTTTGCTGGGTTTTGTATTTATTTATTTTTTCAAATATAGAACGGTCAATAAATGTGTCTATGTTTCCGCTACTCTCATCTCCCCGCATCTTTTATTGCATTTTATTTTTAAAGTGTAACACCCATCCACTGACATACAGATGCAATCTTGGTTTATTACAATAACACTTTATATTTGGGTGAATTAGAAACAAGAACCTCTAAAAACTAGACGCAAAAAGTAACCACTCGACCAATCAGTCATGTTCTTTATTAAACTGCTGATATATGTGTTCATCTACTGACTAACAAAATCCCAAGACTGATAGTGGCAGATGTAGATTAAATTACCATATAATGAGAAATATCTATTTGAGTGATTGAACAGGTCATTAAGAATGACTTTTTATCAAAATAGGTGATTTAAAATAATCTTTTATTGTGCATAAAATAATTAATATTCATGAGTTTTGCAGCACTGCCACCCAAAGTACAGTTTTCCTAGAGTTTATTTTTATTTAAAACTAACTTTGTGTTAATGTTCCCTTTCAAATGGCTTATTCCAGCTGTTACAAAGTTGACAGGCTTACAGGATTTTATTAGCAGAATAACAATGGATATGCATGCACTCTCCATCCATGCGTACACTTAAATAAAATTGTCCTGCATATTGTTGTAGAGCTTTACTGGTTGTTTAGATCAGAGTTACTATCAGAAATAATTGATAATTATTTCTTTGGTTATTAATTAATATTTAAATTAATTAATTGAATCTAACTCATTAAAACCTCATATGGGGCTCCAGTTAATGTAGTGCGCTACGTTTAGGAGCGGGTTTGGTTATTAGCAATAATAATTATCAAAGATAATTATTAATTATTAAAATCAATAGAACATTGATGAGAATCAATGTTAGCTTTTTTAATCCTTTAAATCAACAATTATCAAAGATAATCACCAATCATTAACATTTGATACATTAATTAAAATTAACACTAGCTTATTGATCCTTCAAAATCAACAATCGTCAAAGATAATTATCAATTATCAAAAATCAATAGAATATTAGTAAGGATTAACATTGACGGGGCACCACTCTGGAATCAGGGACTAATAACCAGATAGTATAACAGTCTCAATATTAGATTGTTTTCTTAGGAAAATCAACATCCGAAGAATATCGATTTTCGGGAAAAAACAATGAATGAAGGCTTGAATCCGAGCACTGACATCCCGTCAGCATGACACAGGTGTATGTAAAACAAACCAAAACACTTCTCTTTGTAATATAACAAAGTTTATTTATGCAGTAATATCAATTAATAATTAATACAATGCAGTCAATAAACTTCCGACTTACAACTACAAACTAAACAGTGATATGATTAGATATGGAAATCAAAATAATCCTATAATACATGAGGGTGTGTGTGTGTGTGTGTGTGTGTGTGTGTGTGTGTGTGTGTTAGTACGAGAGAGAGAGAGAGAGAGAGAATTAAGTGACGGCCCCAAAGCCGATTTCGCGATTGTGGGAGAGAAAGCAGCTGTTAGTTTATCACTCAGAGACGCGGTGGACGGCTCGTAAACCGTCCCGCGGTCTTTGATTCTTTAATGGATAAACTCAGTTTGCCGGTCTCACCCGCGATGGCGGAAATGCACAACAGTCCAATGTGGTTGGACTACAATACAGCAAATTAAATTAGTGATAAATAATACCCGAAGTATTAATAATGAGCGGACATGGCGGTCCGTAAACTGTACAAGCAATAACCTTGAAACGCAAGAATAACACACTATAATATTCTATCTCTGCCCAGACGTAAACCTCTTACTTGAATCGCATGAGGATGCAGAATGCGTGTTCATCCGTCCTTTAACTCGGACTCGGTTCCTCGAGGCTCAGGTGATGACGGGAGGCCGTTTCCTCGCTCTGTCGGCGGGCGGTACGGCTGCTGATTCTCGGCGGGCTGGCGGAGAAATCAGCGACGTCGGCTTGATTGAAGATGGAAGATAAATCTTTTCTCTCTTCACTTCTGCAAGCAAACGGATGAAGATGCGGATTGCTCGGTGGTCTCCTTCGGATCCGTTAGAGTGTTTGGTTGAACACAGAGTAATCTCAACTCGTCCAGCAAGATGGAGATTGTATGGCCACAGTTTCAAGACGGACATTACTTCCTTGTGCCACAAGGCTGCACTTGAGAGCAGCGATGAGCTGCGTCTACGCACAGCGAGCAAAGTTGCTGGAAGCAAATCCCGGAAGCATTTCAGAGGTATTTCTACTCCTGATGATGTCATGGTTGAGGTGCGTTCTGTCGTGTGCCTCATCCAATAGGAGTTGAGAGTTCGATCCTTTTGTGAGCAAGGCTTCATGGGATTTGTAGTCTGTTTGGACTCCCTTTGTTTGATTTTGGTGCGGTTTTTATTAGTAAGATTTATGACTTATGTGGGGGCCTGAGTTAGGTTTTACGACTGACTTTGTTAGGCCTGACTTTGTCTTCTATCTGAATACATGAGGCCCAACAATGTGAAGTTTATTCCAGATTGCCAGTTTTGTGTCAAGCTAAGGAACATTTAGAATTTGTTGATGTGTTTAATAGACAATGTATTGGTACTATGGAGATTTTATGTCGGCAAATCAGTAGCAAAATTGTTACTATGTGGTTCCTGTGGAAATGCAGTTGTATCATATTTATAATTTGATTGTGACTTCAATTAATGAACTAGTACTTGTTGCAATGAAGCTTGGTACCTTAATCCATAAAATCTACGCTTGGGTGCTTGCTTTGGTGTTGCCACCCCTCATAGTATATAGTACATAGTACAAATATATGAACTCTAATTGTATTTGTTCGTATATGGCCATATACCAGATTTAAATATCAGAAAATGTAAATAATTTGAATTATCATTCTAATCTAATAATTCTAATTCTAGTCCTAATTATTATCTATTTTAACCTTAGATAAGTTTTTCTTGCATTGCCTAACAGCACCGTAATTTGATGACCAAACTTTCATTGTGGTAATGCATTTGATTACATTGTGACAACCAGAAAAAAGTGAATTTCCAATATTCGTAGCCACAACGTAACTTTAGACCAGTACCAGTCCGTCATTACGATGTGGCAACATCGAGGAACAATAGTTATAATTATGTGTAACTACATTCTTCAGGTAACTGTTTATCAATAGAACAACAGATAAAGTTAAAGATCCGTTTAAGATGGCTAGCAAAATAACAAAGTCTGTATCTTAGAAATAACAGCTTGTATTTCCCAGGGCCAGCAAAGCCTTCTCTGCTGGCATAACATGCCTAATAAATAAATATTTTTTCATCCTTTCATTTACCTTTTTTCCTATTTATTTTAAATTGCTTTCAACTCCTAATTAATCTACAAACGAATAGCAAAAAACAATGTATCCAATCAGAATTTATTCCTCGATGCTTACAAGCAAAGTGTGACAACTGTTTCACAAATCGCATGCCCGAAGCCATGCTCCTTAGCCGAAGCAGCGCTTGAGTCTGAGCTCCACCCCGTCAAGCCTTCAGAATTCCACAGAATCCCTCAACAGTTGCTGTGTCTCATTTCGAAGGCTGCGTGCTAGGTAGGATGCATCCTTTGAAGGCTACAGTATACCGAGCGTCCTCCTTTAAACAAGTCTCGTTTAAATGAGACGGCCTTCGTAGGATGAACGGAAACATAACGTAACATGGTTGCTATGACAGCACACCAACGAACGCTTCGAGAAGGTAACAAACTCCCTTTGGAAGGGAATGTATGAGGTCAATTTTAGGAGAGTTATAATGATGTTAAGAGAAAAGAAAATAGATTTTTCAGGTGTACTTTCAGTCTAATACTTTATTATATATTAATATAATTACACATATTATATACTCTGCACCCATCTACTGAGGTACTTCAACTTGGGAATTAACATTACTTGTGTTTGAACATAATATTTACGGGCAAATTAATTTCCGTTGAAGCAAAGAATGGTGGTTTGTGAGTGCCCACAAAGGACACACCTCTTGCATCCTTCGAATTCCCGTGAAAGAAGGTTGCATTCGAAGGCTGCATTTGAAATGTCCTACTCGCTGTTATGAAACGAGACAGCCTCGATGACATATGTGGCCGACAAATGCAACCTCCGTAGGATGCAGCCTTCCAAACGAGACACAGCAAGTGTAAGTGAATAGGCATCTAAAGTCAGACTGTCAGATTAATTTGTTATTGTGGGTGTGGTCTTTTGGATATGTCCCAGTCCAGGCCTTGAGTGAAGCAATCACGCTTTAAGCGAAGAGCGCGAGATCTTGCTGATGAGTCGGCTGTCACTGCTGGTACTGCCGTTGAGAAAGAGATCCTTATGGATTACAAAACTGAGATGTTCTGCATGATCATGCGATTGATTAATTGATTTTCACTTCAAGTAAATTGGTAAGTGCTTTTTGCGTTGTTATAGCAGCATCAGGAGTTTTTTTAAGTGTAAATTAGGCTGCTTGAGCATTCAGTGTTGGATCAAGTTTTGAAAAGTAACCGTGTACCCTGACGAAACAAAATGTATTGCAAGCAAAATTTAAATCGCAAATATTATTAGAGAGCATTTTCTTGGTATTAGACCTTCTTGGTTCTGGCTTTCGTGCATGGACGTGTTTTTAAAATTTTAAATTGTATTATTAATTGACTGTCACATAATGTATGATGGGCATACGGTGTCTTATTCATTGTGAAACCGTGTTTTCTTAATGGCATGAATCGCACTGAAGGCCTAGACTTAAAATGCACGGGCCACGGCTGTATATGGCTATTTACCAGATTTAAATATCAGACAATGTAATTATGTCAACAGGCCTAATTACTGAATCCTCATTTGTGTTTTTAGCTTACAGATTTATTGTACATCTATTTTAAATTTAGATAAGTTTTATTGCATTCTCTGAGGCAGAAAATTATAATACAAAAATAATTAAGGGTCTTTCAATACCCACATCTTTCACCTAAATGTATGATATTTTTGTGTGCATTTCTTTTTTTGTTTTGGTTGCTAAATGCATATTCAGTTATTATGCACTAAAATATTTAAATGTAACTGCATTTCAAATGTAATTAACACAACTACAGAGGTATATAATGATGATTTGAGTTTTCACTGCAAAACAACCCCAAAAAAATGCAGCAAATTGCATTGCAAAATTTGAGAAAAGCAGCCATTCAGCCATTTTGTAATTCCAGCTAGCCAAATTACATGGCCATTTCCTAACTACACCGTAATTTGATGACCAAACTTTAGTTGTGGCAATGTAACTGATTATGTTGTGACAACCGGAAAAGTGAAATTCCTGTATTCCTTGCCACAACGTAACTTTGGAGCAGTGCCAGTCCGTCATGACGACATTGTGGCAAGGTCATGGTTCAACAGTGTCACGGGGGGTACAAAGGATCCAAAAGCAGAGATGACGGTTCAGTGGTTTTATTAACAAAGTTCTCAATGTCAAGAAAAGGCGCACCTGGCGCCGGCTGCAGAAGGCTGAAATCCAGCGAGCCGCAATGGGCTAGTGAAGGATGGGTTTGTATGATAAGTGTGTGCTTTGTGGAAGTCAGGAGCATTCTGAAGAGAGTCTGTTGAAGCTGGTGTGTTGCGAAGCAAAGCCCAGATTATATAGTCCCCGAGACATGTGCAGAGACCGAGGAATCCTCCTCCACATGATCTGGGCACAGAACTGGTGAGGGTGACGGCAAGCAGGAAGGTAACCGCACCTCTACAGAGGAACAACCAACAGACCCACGAACAGGCTCCAACAGCACAAGAGAGCACAATTAACATGACAGTGACCAATAAATGGGCAAATAACGAGGTGACACACAAGGAATGAGTAGGGAGTGCAATCAGAGTGAAGCAGATGGTAACGGGCAAGTAAATCATTGCTGTGATCAGCATCTCCCCGAGATCGATCACTGTTCCCATGGAAATGCTGAACGCGTGCCAGCTCCACCTGTGAGACACGAGGGAGAGAGAAAAACAAACAACAGTATGAGCCAGCACAAATGCCGGAACCATGACAAATAGTTGTTTGTTGGTAACCAGTTGGTAATTTATGCTTTGAATAATTATTCTATGGGCGAACATGCAGTATTCTAAACTAATTTATGTCCTCATTTGCCCTACATTAGAGGCCATTTAAACAGTTGTGCATATGAATAACGAATGCAGACTCAAAGTTACTGAACTTCATTTATTTTGACAGTGCACAAAGAACAAAATGCAACAACAGAATTGCAACGAAATTACAAGCCTAAATGACTTCTGTGCTCATATTAAAATCTACTTCTATCTTAACACCTAATGCCATGAATTACATTTAATTTAGCCCTTACCAGCCGGAGTGTTCAAATTTGAGAACAATTATTCCCATGGTTCCTGTCTCAGTATCTTCGCCATCCAATCACCCATTTTATTTCTGAAAACTGCCAGATACTCATGACAATATAAGCTAAAAGCACATATGATTGGTTAAGGGGTTACTGGGCGTGAATAATAAATGTATCGCCATCCGCGTCATCCTCCATTTGCCGAAGAGGATACGCCGGGAGATTACCTCCAGTGTTGGACTTACTGCTTCAAATTGAAAACTGAGGTAACCACTCGAGGTAAGACAAGTTATTTAACATGTGTAGTCAATATTGTCTATTGAAAGTCAAAATGTTTTAGTTACGAAGCATTTATTTGTACGAGTAACGCTAGTTATTTCTGGAAAAAATGACATGACTGTCGGCGTTCATCGGACAGGCAGCTAGCCTCTATTTTTAAGCAAATTTCTGTTAAAATTGCTAAATAAACATTAGTTAGCAATACTATGTTAATATTTAGCTAAATATCAATAACTTTTTTTGCCAATTTTGTCACTTGTGGAAGATAGTCAAACCTTTTTAGTTATGAAGCATTTTTTTGTAGGAGTAGCGCTAGCTAGTTTTATTCTGGAAAAATTTACGTGACCGTCATCGGCGAGCCTCTTTTTAAATCAAATTTTTTTGGCCGTTTCTGTGAAACTTGCTAAATAAACATTAGCTAGCAATACTATGTACATTTTTAACTAAATATCAACAACTTTTTTGGCCAATTTTGAAGTAATGTGAGGCAGAGAGCAGACGTTGTTCAGACCTGCCTGGAAACTGGCCTGCTAGTTAGATAAGTTATCTAGCTTGTTGATTTTCCCATGTAATAAAAGTAATGGTAGATATCTTTCTATAATTTAGCAGACAGCCTTACCCATCCATCACACAGACATTATTTTAGGTTGTGTGTAGCTTCCTGTTCACAACAAAAGTGTGAGAGGGCTGTCTGCAGTTGGACATTCTGGTTAGTCTGCAAGCCTTTGGTGACTATTCAGTGTATGGATTTGTGAAGAACACACTGCTGGCTACCAACTGTGGTACTTTTTTCTGTTGTAGAGATGGATAGAGACTATGGCTCCCTGCTCAGCACCCACAAGATGAGGAGGCAGCTGACTGCTGATGAGCTTAGGTTCATAGCAGAGGAGGACATGGCTCATGAGGGCATGAGCACACAGGAGGAAGATCTGCTGGACCAGGAACTACTACAAGAATACCCGAACCACGAGGAGATGGAGGATGAGATGGAACCTGATCCCCAGTCAAGACCATCAACTGGGTATGTATGAATGTGTATGTATTGTATGTTTCTATTTCTCATATGACTGATACTCACAGTAACACTAACACTGTTACTCTTATTATTTTGGGTATGGCTAGTCATTCTCGCACAGGTCCCAAGTCACCTAGAAAGCGTAAACGCTTCATTAACTCTGTTTCTTATCCCTTGTTCTCTGACATCGATTCGCAGGCACCAAAACCTCTCCCATTTAAGCCTAGCCGTCCATTCGGTATTGACTTAGGTAGTGTGCATCAGGCTGTGCAGTCAACACATTTTGCGAGAAATTGACTATTTCATGCTGTTTTTTACTCAGGCTGTAGTTGCTGAGATATGCAGCTTTACAAACTGTCAGGGCTGGGAGCTTGTCCTAAACTGTCCGTCATATTCCAGCTACCAAGGAGCTTGGATGGAGGTGAACCCCGATGAATTTAAAAAATGTCTTGGGTTGCTCATTTACATGGGGTTTTCAATTCTCCCTGATTCCCATCGTCATTGGGGAACCAAGTCAATTCAGGGCTCGTGGGCAAGGGGATTTATGTTGCGTGACCGCTAAAAGGCTCTTTTAGCAGCTCTACATGTTGTAGACCCTACCACAAAGGATAATCAGGATCGCCTTAGGAAGTTGCGCTATCTTAGGGACCACCTCAAACAAAAATGCCAGCAGCTCTTTCAGCCTAACAAAAATCTCGCAATAGATGAACGTATGGTCAAGTCTAAAGCTTGGTCAGGATTTAAACAATACATGAAGGTCAAGCCTACTCGGTGGGGTTTTAAATTATGGATAATTGCAACATTAGACTCGGCGTATACTCTCGACTTTAATGTTTACACAGGTAGTCATGATGGGCATCACTGACTTGGCCACCAAAGTAGTTGAATTGTTACTGCAGCCATTCAGAGACCAGGGCCACAATGTTTGGTTTGACAACTTTACACGTCCCCAGCTCTTATGGTTAAGAAATGGGAACTTATGCCTGTGGGACATGCAGGGTGAATCGTAAACTGTTTCCTGCAGAATTTAAAGACATCAAAAGATGGGAACACAAGACAACTCGTGGGGATATGAGGTGGTGTAAGATTGAGGGGAATATACTTGTAATTCAGTGGAAGGACACGCGTGCAGTTACATGCCTCACCAATTTCCACAATGTGATAGGCTCAACCGAAATTACTAGGTTTGTAAAAAATGATGGCGACTGGACAAAAGTAGCAGCTCTCCAGCCCACTGTCATCAGCGATTATAACAAAAACATGGGCGGTGTTGATAGGTCAGACCAAATTATAAAATCTTACGACGTCCTACAAAAAACTCAGAAGTGGTGGAAGACTCTTTTTTTTTCCCACTTCATAGACAATGCCGTCGTCAATAGTTTCATATTGTTTAAGGAATGGCAACACATTCATGCGGCATAAGGGGGTGAGCGTAGACCGGTGAACTTAACCCAGATAGATTTCAGAGAAAACCTGGCTCGTCAGCTGGGAGGTATCAATATTCACATAAGTTTCCCTTTGCATACACTAAAGCCTGTAGTCCCTCCTTCGTCATCACTCCACACAGCCCATGTCCCTAAATTTGAAGAGTCCTCTAAGAGATGTTGGATAAGCTATCGGAAAAGTAGGACTGAAAATAAAACTAAAGTAGCTTGTTGCGTGCCGGAATGTAATAGCAAAAGACTTTGCTTGGTTCGCGATAGGAAATGTTTTCAGTCTTGGCACTCAGCTGAGTGTGACCAGTTTCGCGAAGAGGCCTAGGTTGGGCTGTGTTTACTGGTGTTGTTGTCCTCCCCCTCCCCTCTTTTCTCCCTCTCTTCTCTCCACAGGTATTGCAGTTGTTGAGTATTTATGAATTTATATATATTCTGTTCCTGCACTCTTTATTAAAAATGTATTTACTGTAGATAGTTCGAAAGTTTGATTTTGTATGTTTTTCTGTGTAATTCGTGTGTAATTCTAATGTTCAAAATAAATAAAGTGTGTGTTTTATTGAACACATGAAATGTATATTTCAGTGTTTGTGTCCTTCAATTTCAGATGCAATCTCAATTTATTATTACAGGTGCTCAAAAGGAGTATTTGAGGAGTAGTCATTTGAAATGTATCTTAACATTTTAAATGTTTGTTTTATTCCCACTAATCACTAGAATGGTCAAAACTTTTAAACAATAGATTATATTTCTAATCTGTCTGCTATTCTACATTGCCCACAAAATTATGTATACTTCATACACTCTAAGTTTCCCTCTAGCTTGTAATTTAAATGGCTGAAAATGCAGCTGTCTGATGAAGTACGGTGGACGGAGAAGATTTTTGTAAACATTGCTGTGTGAAATCTTATTGATAAAGGATTATTAACCTTAAATAATCATAAATATATTTATATATATTTGAAAGCCCTAGTTCTTCTCTTCAATATGGTATATACAGTTCAGGTGTGTAATGTTATAAGAATATAAATGTAATATGAATATGGATATGGATATGAATATCATATTCTGGCACAGAATGGAATTTTCTGAATTTTGGGCTCGGGCTTTAAAGGGTTAAAGCCGGTTTATGGATAAATAAAAATAGTAAATAACTTTACAATATAATCTTTAGATCTACATATTTTTTCAATAAATAATTATATTAAATTATAGCAAAAATGTCAAATTAATCAGCAAAAAATTTAAAATGGATGGATAGACGGACGGATAGACGGACGGACAGACGGATGGATGGATGCTCTGAATGGTGATTCATGAGACTGTCACCATATTTAGACAACATGCCAAGACATCGAAGATGCTAAATTGCGAACAGATTTTTAAATATCGAATGGTGTTGCCATGGTAATTCACTAAATGAATTGCAAAAATAGGGAAATAGGAAGTCTCTCATATCTTTTGCATGCATTGTTTGATTTAGATTAATTTTCTTGGGGGCTAATCACATGGATGTGGCTATTGTGGGTCACGGTCATAGCGCCACCAACTGGCAGCAGGAAGTGTGGCACTTACAACAGACTTTGAAAAAGTTCTCTTACATGTACCCCAATTGCTTAAATTGTTTAGACACTGCTGATGGAAAATTTTGTGAAGTTGTAGTCAAACTGGAATGGTGGCATATATCTATTACTCATTGTATGATTAGGGACCAAGTTTACATTAATGTTGAGTTGTTGCTGTGTCCAGCATGCATTGTTTTCCGAAAGCCACTGAGTGGAAATGGACCCATGGTGCTTGGGCCCATCATTGCTGCTTACAGCTATATTTAAGTGTTATTATTAAAAAAAAAAAAAAAAAAAAAGGTGTTATAATTTGTTGTGGTTTTGAAGCTGGTATTGAGAATCGTAAAATTTCACAACAGACTACTGAAATGTTGGTACTGTGATAATGTATAGCCTTTATTGTACATGGCAGATCTTGCTGCAATAACATGATGAACAAAGCAGATCTAATTCCATAGAAGTGTGAGCACTCCTGCTGTAAATGATTACTTGTATCGTGCCTTAAAAATGCTAATAGTATATTTATTGACCTTATACCTCAAAGATATGCAGAAACATGCAGTGTAGTGACTGAGACAACTCACTGAGCCTTATTCATGAAACATGAGTATAAAACATTTTTGTAAATGCATTCTTATGTAAATTGTCCCAATGAACTAAATTGCGCAATTTATGCAAGAATGGATTTACTAAAAAGCAGGGCTCCAGACTAAAAAACATTACTTAGGAGCCATTGGCTCCTAAACTGAAACATTAAGGACCCAAATGGCTGTTTTTAGTAGCCAAATCACAAATTTTCTCGATTTAGATTGCTGTTCAAAACCAAGATGGAAAGCCAAAGAAAAGGAAGACAGTTGATAACCCATTAATCAGAGGTTTAATAAACAGTATATAGTTGAGAAGCTAAGTTTGCATTCCCTTTTCTCTCATACATGTTCACACCCTTTTCATAATTTATACAAATATAAGAGATTTTTTTTTAATTTAGTACTGCTCTTCAGATTCTACATTACAGATATCAACATAAATTATAGTATGCATATAGTAGTGTGTTGTCTTCTTGAGCATCTATGAATGCTTGCACCTTGTGTAATAGTTGTGTACAAGTCCCTCAATTGTCCTAAGTGTCAAAACCTTGATTATATATACACACACAAACACACACACACACATATATACATACATACATACACACACACACACACACACACACACACATATATATATATATATTATACACACATACATATACACACATACATATACATATATATATATATATATATATATACATATATACACACACACACACATGCATACATATATAATATATATATATATATATATACACACATGTATACACATGTGTGTGTATGTATATATATATATATATATATATATATATATACACACACACACACACATACATATACGCATATACATACATATATATATATATATATACATACATACAGGACACTAAAGAGACCTTCTACTGACTCTGAAAAACACCAAAAGAAAGATGCCCAGGGTCCCTGCTCATCTGCGTGAACATGCCATAGGCGTGCTGCATGGAGGCATGAGGACTGCAGATGTGGCCAGGGCAGTAAATTGCAATGTCTATACTGTGAGATGCCTAAGACAGTGCTACAGGGAGACAGGAAGGACAGCTGATCGTCTTCGCAGTGGCAGACCACATGTAACAACACCTGCACAGGATCGGTACATCCAAATATCACACCTGCAGGACAGGTACAGGATGGCAACAACAACTGCCCGAGTTAAACCAGGAATGCACAATCCCTCCATCAGTGCACAGAATGTCCGTAATAGACTGAGAGAGGCTGGACTGATGGCTTGTAGGCCTGTTGTAAGGCAGGTCCTTACCAGACATCACTGGCAACAACATCGCCTATGGTCACAGACCCACCTTTGCTGGACCAGACAGGACTGGCAAAAAGTGCTCTTCACTGATGAGTCGTGGTTTTGTCTCACCAGGGGTGATGGTTGGACTCAGTTTATCGCCAAAGGAATGAGCGTTACACCGAGGCCTTTACTCTGGAGCAGGATCGATTTGAAGGTGGAGGGTCCGTCATGGTCTGGGGCAGTGTCACAGCATCATCGGACTGAGCTTGTTGTCATTGCAGGCAATCTCAATGCTGTGCATTACAGGGAGAACACCCTCCTCCCTCATGTGGTACCCTTCCTGCAGGCTCATTCTGACATGACCCTCCAGCATGACAATGCCACCAGCCATACTGCTTGTTCTGTGCATGATTTCCTGCAAGACAGGAACGTCAGTGTTCTGCCATGGCCAGCGAAGAGCCCAGATCTCAATCCCATTGAGCATGTCTGGGACCTGTTGGATCGGAGGGTAAAGGCTAGGGCCATTCCCCCCAGAAATGTCTGGGAACTTGCAAGTTCCTTGGTGGAAGAGTGGGGTAACATCTCACAGCAAGAACTGGCAAATCTGGTGCAGTCCATGAGGAGGAGATGCACTGCAGTACTTAAAGCAACTTTCATCGGACAGAAATCAGCAGTATGCACCAGATACTGACTGTTACTTTTGTAATTTTGACCCACACTTTGTTCAGGGACACATTATTGCATTTCTGTTAGTCACATGTCTGTGAAACTTGTTCAGTTTATGTCTTAGTTGTTGAATCTTTTTATGTTCATACAAATATTTATACATGTTAAGTTTGCTGAAAATAAAAGCAGTTGAAAGAGGACGTTTTTTTGTTTAGTCCCCGAGTTTATACACACACACACATTTATATTATATATATATATATATATATATATATATATATATATATATATACAGGTGCATCTCAATAAATTAGAATGTCGTGGAAAAGTTCATTTATTTCAGTAATTCAACTCAGATTGTGAAACTTGTGTATTAAATAAATTCAGTGCACACAGACTGAAGTAGTTTAAGTCTTTGGTTCTTTTAATTGTGATGATTTTGGCTCACATTTAACAAAAACCCACCAATTCACTATCTCAAAAAATTAGAATACATCATAAGACCAATAAAAAAAACATTTTTAGTGAATTGTTGGCCTTCTGGAAAGTATGTTCATTTACTGTATATGTACTCAATACTTGGTAGGGGCTCCTTTTGCTTTAATTACTGCCTCAATTCAGCGTGGCATGGAGGTGATCAGTTTGTGGCACTGCTGAGGTGGTATGGAAGCCCAGGTTTCTTTGACAGTGGCCTTCAGCTCATCTGCATTTTTTGGTCTCTTGTTTCTCATTTTCCTCTTGACAATACCCCATAGATTCTCTATGGGGTTCAGGTCCGGTGAGTTTGCTGGCCAGTCAAGCACACCAACACCATGGTCATTTAACCAACTTTTGGTGCTTTTGGCAGTGTGGGCAGGTGCCAAATCCTGCTGGAAAATGAAATCAGCATCTTTAAAAAGCTGGTCAGCAGAAGGAAGCCTGAAGTGCTCCAGAATTTCTTGGTAAACGGGTGCAGTGACTTTGGTTTTCAAAAAACACAATGGACCAACACCAGCAGATGACATTGCACCCCAAATCATCACAGACTGTGGAAACTTAACACTGGACTTCAAGCAACTTGGGCTATGAGCTTCTCCACCCTTCCTCCAGACTCTAGGACCTTGGTTTCCAAATGAAATACAAAACTTGCTCTCATCTGAAAAGAGGACTTTGGAACACTGGGCAACAGTCCAGTTCTTCTTCTCCTTAGCCCATGTAAGACGCCTCTGACGTTGTCTGTGGTTCAGGAGTGGCTTAACAAGAGGAATACGACAACTGTAGCCAAATTCCTTGACATGTCTATGTGTGGTGGCTCTTGATGCCTTGACCCCAGCCTCAGTCCATTCCTTGTGAAGTTCACCCAAATTCTTGAATCGATTTTGCTTGACAATCATAATGCTGCGGTTCTCTCGGTTGGTTATGCATCTTTTTCTTCCACACTTTTTCCTTCCACTCAACTTTCTGTTAACATGCTTGGATACAGCACTCTGTGAACAGCCAGCTTCTTTGGCAATGAATGTTTGTGGCTTATCCTCCTTGTGAAGGGTGTCAATGATTGTCTTCTGGACAACTGTCAGATCAGCAGTCTTCCCTATGATTGTGTAGCCTAGTGAACCAAACTGAGAGACCATTTTGAAGGCTCAGGAAACCTTTGCAGGTGTTTTGAGTTGATTAGCTGATTGGCATGTCACCATATTCTAATTTTTTGAGATAGTGAATTGGTGGGTTTTTGTTAAATGTGAGCCAAAATCATCACAATTAAAAGAACCAAAGACTTAAACTACTTCAATCTGTGTGCATTGAATTTATTTAATACACGAGTTTCACAATTTGAGTTGAATTACTGAAATAAATGAACTTTTCCACGACATTCTAATTTATTGAGATGCACCTGTATATATATAATTTTATTTTATTTTATTTTTTATTGTTTTAAAATATTGCCTTTTTGTCTTTCTTTACCGTTACTGAAATTGAATGAAATCCCAGTTGCAGTTTATTGTGCTACTCCAATCCCAATCAATAATTACCAGGAAAAAAAAAAGTGGTACACAATATGGGACTTTCAATTAAAAAGTAGCCCAAAATACACATGGGACTCTTATTTTGAAATGTCTGCACTCCCAGTTATGAACACACTGACGGCTGAAAGAGGAAGTAAATCTGATTCAAAGTGCTGACCTGAGCTCCTGAGTTCAAACCCTCAATTCTTTTCAGGTGATTCATGAAAAAGACCCGGTTCAAAAGAGTCATTTGGTCACATTTGCAACCATTTTAGTCACAGTCTGGAGCCCTGAAAAAGTGTGTTCTGCTCATTTGTCATGAATAAGGGCATTTTAATCTGTGTTAGGTTTTTTTTGTCAAACATGCAGTGTAACTCATTGGGCCTTATTCATGAAACATGAGCAAAAAAAATAGTGTGTAAATACATGCTTGTAATTTGGCCCATTGAAATTAATGGGACAATTTCCACATTAATTGTTTTACTAACGATTTGCACATGAATTTGTTCTGCTCATGTTTCCTGAATAATCTAATTTTAATGTATTTCTGATAGAACTGCAATGTTATCATAAAATGGTAAAGCTATGTAAAAATAATAAAGCAAAAGTATTAGTTAAAATGTTTGATTTATCTAACTTAACAGATTAATGATCTTTGTCTTTTGAAACCTTATTGTATTACTATTATTAGGCTACTTGTATTATATAACACTTTTATTACTTTTATCCGCATGGACGGATAGCAGATGTGCCTGTACAAATGTACCTGTTCAGCCAATGTTGCCTCGAAGTAGTTCATTTTGAATGTGCCGCCACGTGCACTGTTCGCTTGAGTCAAAAACTGGAGTGTGAACGATCACGTGAAATGAGGGCTTGCGGCGCCAACGCGCACTTCCGCTAACGCCGTGATGACATAATTTTTGTTGCGCAACCTCGCGAACAAGCGGCTGTGTCAAGTATAAACCAGGCTTTAGAAATAGGGGTGTAACAATCCATTGATCTGGATCAATGTATCAATCAAATAACCAAAGATGTGATGTTATCAATGCAGCACGTAAACATCGATGTGTATTTTTTAAGATGCATCTTTATTTTAACACTCTAATGCCAGCCACATCCGTACACAAGTGCGAAGCAAGCGGCATATGATCCAGCAACCTAGCACTCTGAGCAGTAGCAGCCAAGAAAAAAAGCAAGGACAACTTATAGATGAAGTTACGAAACGCTTCGCTCCAGCACTCCCGGGTTCTTTTGGCAGCACAGAAAAGAACTGCTGTCTATGGGCACTTCGCTGAAGTTGTCAGGATCAGGATAGACTCAAGATTTGATATAATTTATGATATTTCACTGATCACCGTCATTGTTTTCGCACCTGCTTTTTTAAGACCCATTTGCCCAGCAGCTGCTGTTAGTAGATTTAAACTTTTCACGTGAAAAATCACACAACTCCTAATGCAAACAGCTGTTTTCAATTTTCAAAGTGCAGTCATTGTGACGAATATTAGGCCAAATTTCACCTAATGATGATCATATGAACAAGACCTATGGAAAATAACGGGAAGAACAAGACCCCGTTTCTACCACAGCAGCACATAGGCTACTGTGTGTGAAAGGATATGCAAATAAAAATAATGTAATACTTCTAAAATTATGTCTGTGCATTTATTTTGATTGTAGTAAGTAACTTCTTCAGTCGAAACTAAGGCTGAAAGGATTAGACGTTAGACAAAAAAAAAATAAATTGCGACAAAAATCCCATTATCGAACAGTCGTTTGATCTTATTATAACGCAACATGAGATCGTATGAAACTCTAATGATGACGAGAGGAGCACTTCAGCTCGAGAGTGCAAGAGAAGAGAGGAAGACACCGCTCACAGTCCAGACACACTTCAAACTTTGCATAATTCCATCCTACTTGCAATCTACATCACCTACAATTTACAGAATACAGTAAATCAATACAGAAGCAATGTCATTGAGAAATAAAGTGGAGCTGGAGCAGGCGTTCAGCTGGAGCAAAACTTTCATGTAAGAGTGTCTAAAAAGGAAACACCCCTGCATTATATCTTTAATGCATCCTTTATGAAAGGGTTCATGAAATGAAGAATCAAATTTTTCTTTATATTTAGACATAAGTAAATGTACTATAAAAAAATCAAATTTTCAGAACTCAAAACTTTCTCCCCAGTCATAAAAGATAATTTATAGTTACCACCCTGCTGAAACTTCTCGTTTTGAAATCTGTGTTCGTGACATCACGAGACATTGTTTATTTGCATGTACACGGCACACAACGTGTCATCGTCATGGATGTACTGTTAAGGAGAGAACAGCTCAAGTTACTGCTGGGCAATTCCACAAAAATGTCAACCATACCATGTAAAAATGGCGATTTCAATCAAATTTCAATTCATCATGCAGCCTTGATGGGATTTATAACATAATATAATATGATGAAAATTATTATATTTTATTTGATTAATGCTTTATATATTCATTTGATTAAACACTGTTTTTGATGACAACATTTAAATTAAAACAAAACACTGAGTCCAGAAAAATTTTAATGGAAAGTGCAGAATTTGCAACTGCAAGACTTAATGCAGTTATTTTAATCAAATCATTTTCTGTGTCATTTCATCAGTAATCTGAGGCTATTTATTTGTTGCAGAAGTATCGATTTAATATCAATACCGAGGTACCAGGGCTGGTATCATCCCAAAGCCAAAATTTTGGTATTGGAGCTAGGGATGCACCGATACCACTTTTTCTCTTCCGATCCGATTCCGACATTGGAAATCTCAGTATCGGCCAATACCGATCCCAAGCCGATACCAGTGTTGTTGTTTTTTTTTGCATAATCAGTTAAGAATATCTTTACACTATTGTGTGGAACTAATTGGGAGTACTCTTTAATATGTAAAGAAACACAAACCTCTAACTACACATTCTATATGCAGTTTTATTCAGCATATAGAAAAGGCTACACATGTACTCGGGCACACTCTTGACCTTATGTCTTATGGGTTTTCCATTGATAATATAAACATTGAAGATGCATGTTTTTCAGATCACAAGCCTTTTGTATTCAATGTCATACTATCCAGCTCTATGTGTACTGTTAAAACTACAGGTTTTCTCAATTCTCTCACTGTAAATCAGTTTTCCGACATGTATCAAAGTAATGTCTCATCATCAATTTCATTTGCTGCTGAGCATTTTTCAAGCCTGGATGATCTAATTTCTCTCTTTAATTCTTCTTGCACATATATCTTGGACTTTATAGCACCTTTTAAATATAAATGCCCTACTTTTAAATCACAACCATGGTTGGATGACTCTACTCGTTCGCTTAGACAGACTTGTCGGAAAGCAGAGCGGAGATGGAAAAAAGATCATCTTACTGTTTCATTTGATATCTTTAGAAACTGTCCGGTGAATTTTCAGAAAACAGCCAAAAAAGCTAGAGCTAAATACTTCTCTGATACTATCAGTAAATACTGTCATACCCCTAAAATCCTGTTTAACACTATAAATTAAATAATTAATCCTCGCATCTCTTATGAAGTAGAACCATCTCCTGATATTTGTGAGAGATTTTCTAGGTTCTTTATTGAAAAGATTGATGGCATTCGATCCTCCCTCACTCCTTTTCACTCTAATACTTTGCTCGACTGTTCGGTTACTACAGCTACCTTGAACAGCTTTCAGCCGGTGTCTTTTTCTGAGTTGAAGGACTTAGTGATGCAGATGAAATCTACAACTTTGTCTAACAATGTTGTTCCCTCTGACATCATTAAAGTTGCTTTTGATACAACTGGGCCTAGTGTCCAAGTAGTTATTAATTCTTGCTTAGTTTCCGGCATTGTCCCTGCATGCTTAAAGCATGCAGTTGTCCAGCCGTTGCTCAAAAAGCCCCAACTTGACGCGAAGTGTTTGAATAATTATCATCCCATTTCAAAATTGCCTTTTGTTTCAAAAGTTATGGAAAAAGTTGTTTTGTCACAGTTACTTCCACAGATACAGTAACTCGACTCAGGTACTTGAACCATTTCAATCAGGTTTTCCGACTCATCACAGTACTGAAATAGCTTTGTTAAGAGTGATGAACGATTTGTTACTTGTAGTTGATTCTGGTGATAATGCAGTTTTGATTTTACTGGATCTAAGCGCCACTTTTGACACGGTAGATCATAACATCCTTCTGTCATGCCTTGAACAGTGGGTGGGCATTAAGGATACAGCACTACTCTGATTTGATTCATATCTTAAATTCAGGACATTCTCAGTGGCTATTGGCCAGTTCTTTTCATCATCTGTCTCTGTCTCCTGTGGGATTCCTCAGGGGTCTATTTTGGGGCCACTACTCTTCAATCTGTACATGCTTCCACTTGATAACATCATTAGGAAATATAACATCTCTTTCCATTTCTATGCCGATGATTCTCAGCTGTACCTCCAATTAAAATCTAGAGACTCTTTGCAGCCTCTCATGGACTGTCTTGAGGATATTAAATGCTGGATGGCAAATAACTTTCTCCAGCTCAACAATGATAAAACTGAGGTGATTATCTTTGGTCCCTCCAAAACTAGAAGCTCTATAGTTAGTTACTTAGACAATCTCACTCCATATGTTAAGTCACATGCAAAACATTTAGGTGTTATCTTTGACTCTGAGCTTTGTCTTGAAAAACAAATTAGCTCAGTTGTTAAAAACAGCTATTACCAGTTGAGAGTCATCTCCAGACTTAAATAGTCACTTTCCTTTCAAGATCTGGAAAAAGTCATTCATGCATTTATTACATCACACCTGGACTATTGTAATTCTGCATACCTTGGTCTTCCCCAATCTTCATTGGCATGTCTGCAGATGGTAGAAAACGCAGAGGCTAGACTGTTAACGAGTGAAAAAAAAGTGATCATATCACTCTAATTCTAGCTTCTCTTCATTGGCTTCTGATCTTTTTTAGAATTCAATTCAAGATTTTGCTGATTGTTTTTAAAGCTCTTAATCGACAAGCCCCATCTTATATTTCTGACCTTATTTATTTGCATTCATCTCATAAGTCTCTCAGGTCTGCCAATAAAGCTCTCCTTTATGTCCCACGGTCACGTCTTAAATTAAAAGGTGACAGAGCCTTTGCAGTTGCTGCTCCACGCTTATGGAATCAATTGCCACCTGACATCAAGTGTGCTCCTTCAACCTCTATCTTTAAATCTAGACTTAAGGCACATTTTTACTCTTTGGCCTTCCCTGGCTATTAACTTGTTGATTAGTAATTGTTATCTTTTTATTTTATTTTTTTGTATTTTATAATTGTTTTTGTACAGCACTTTGGTCAGTGTAAGCTGAATTTAAATGTGCTTTATAAATAAAATTGTATAAACTTACACATTATTTCAATATAAATGTATAGCTTATTAAGAAACACTTAATTATTAACTAGTATACTGGATAATGTAGCAGCACAATTAACAGTAATTCCAGTCTTCAAGTCTTAAGTAGAAAAGAAACCAGTGTTTTATTTTTGCCTCTTTTTTTTTTTTACAAAAATGTTTCAACTAGCATCTGGACTTTAAAGTATTCAGATCTCTTTTATGTTCAATTTAGTTGTAAGACATCAGCCCACTTTTCATTCACAGAGTTATTTTTTGGAACCCATTCAACTTAAATATTGTTATAAATTGTAAACAAATACTAATGATGACAATAATAATAATAAATTGTTATTAATATTATTATTGACTTTTAATTGTAATTTTAAATACAACAGTAATATATTTAAATCGTGCACTTTTTAAACCCTCACGCTTTTATTTTGACATTCTAAACTCTCCAGGAAGTCCTGTATGTGTCTGTTTGTAGGCAAGTTCACAGTAGTTTAATTAGCTTCTTATTCAAATTCTGATAATATGCACCTCTGGTGCCATTCTAAATGCATATTATAAGTGAACCGAACTATTGATCATCTACATCTGAGATGCTGTTCTTGAGTAGCGCTCAAATATTGCACACCGCTGTGAAGGCTAAAAATAGCCACGAGTGTGTGTGTGTAAACAGAGCAGCGCCATTCACTAACGTGCAGCTAATTCACCAACTAACACAGCTTTTTGTGATTCACAGAGCTATCGCATGTCTTCAGGTGGCTTTGTATAAAATGCACAAGTCATATGAACTGCTTTAATGGTGTTTTTCTGGTTCTTTTATGCCATTTTTGGAGCTTGACAGTAATGAACATGACTAACACGCAGTATCGGATTTGGATCGGGCTCATCGGACCAACACCCGATCCGTCTAAAAGCTTCAGTATCGGAACAGATACCGATCCAGGTATACTATTTTCCCAATGCAATGACCTTAGCTAATCAGAACAGTGGCCGTTTACTTTCCAGTTCTAAAAGAGAAGCAGCCAAAAACCGAGCGTTTCTGACAGAGGGTCAGAATGAAGATGGAAAGATTTTGTGCAAAAAACTTCTATATCATTATAAGTTAACCACAAGGAACATAATAATAATTTTAAAAAAAAGCATTTAATGGGGGTCTGGGTAGCTCAGCGAGTAAAGACACCGATTACCACCCCTGGAGTCACGAGTTCGAATCCAGGGTGTGCTGAGTGACTCCAGCCAGGTCTCCTAAGCAACCAAATTGGCACGGTTGCTAGGGAGGGTAGAGTCACATGGGGTAACCTCCTCGTGGTCACTATAATGTGGTTCTTGCTCTTGGTGGGGCACATGGCGAGTTGTGCATGGATGCCGCAGAGAATAGCGTGAAGCCTCCACACGCGCTATGTCTCCGCGGTAACGCACTCAACAAGCCACATGATAAGATGCATTGATTGACTGTCTCAGACACTGAGGCAACTAAGTTTCATCCTCCGCCACCCGGATTGAGGCGAGTCACTACGACTTAAGAGCGCATTGGGAATTGGGTATTCCAAATTGGGGAGAAAAAAAAAACATTTAATGAGCCTTTAAAGTTTCAATAACAAGGAAGCGGGTCATGTAAAGAAGCACAAACTCAAAACTGGCATTTCTCTGTGTGGTCAGAGCCGCTTCTATGAGTTTCGTGAAGTGACCCAATCTAAGGGGGAGAGACTGAAACTCCACCTGGCCAACGCGCTCTTGTGCGCAGATGCTCGCAATGTATCGGATCATAATATATGTGTTGCTGTGTGTATCTTATCATAAAGAAGTGAAACGTAATCAAATAGGAAAATAATTAATTTGGACAGTTGTTTTTAAAATGGAACATACAGTATGGTATGTGAAAATTGCTTTTTTATGGAATGTATGGTGAAAATTTCAATACAGCAGCTTTTTAAACGACCTCAACAGATTAAATATGTGTTTAAGATATTTTAAAGGGGTCATGAAATGCTCTTTTTTTTTTTATAGTTTTATTATCTTCCCTGAGGTCCACCGATAATATTTGTAAAGTTTTTTTGCATTAAAATGGTCATAATTTAGTAATTTATGAAATGCTCGGTTTTGGCCTAAGTGCCTCCTTAAAACTTCAACGTAAACACCCACTGTTATGATTGGCTAACATCGTGCAGCCCCTCAAAGAGAGACATTTTTTTAAAACTCAATCGGAAGAAAATTAATAAGTACCAATACATTATGTTAGTGTTTACACATAACGCATATCAAACACATTGCATCCAAATATTTAAAGCTGTTTATCTTAAGCTCAACTGTTAACACTCACACTCTGTCTACACAGAGAGTCGTGTCAAAAGCAATAGAACCCATTATAATCAATGATGTTGTCTACTATGCAAACACCCGTTGCGGCACATCGCGTTGACAGTAAACAGATGTCCCGTTTCATTTTGCGCTGGATGCGGTGGCGCTACTACTGCCTACAACACAAATAAATGGTTTAGAAAGTTTGTCGACTCGTCCAGTGTAGACAGCCACAAGTCGTTGCATCGCGTCGCGTCAACGGATGCGCCCGGTGTAAACAGCGTGTCAGCACCATGAACTATCACACAGTCATGACATATGAAATATTCATGAATTAAACTTTTTACTCACGGTTTTGCAATTGCATCCAAGTGTTTTTAACTGCCCCATCCTTCAATAACAGTTCCTTTGCAAAGCTTGAATCATATTATGAGCCGAACATACAATCCACTCTAAAATACACTGAAGACACATCCACATCCAGTTTCATTCCATCATGTTTTCACATACCAACTACTAAAATTAGCGCAGATGGGGAAAGAACGCAAGGCAGCAGCTTAATGAAAGAGAGCTTCTCCTCTTCAGAGTTGTAACTAGACACCACGTATTTTAAAAACGGCCCCACATATGTATCAAGCAGTCAGAGACATCTGTCTGTACATGTTTATGTAGAAAAACATTTAAATTCAGACAGGCACATAAAGGTGTCCAAAGTCCACTTAAAAAAGAATCTCCCATGACAGGCCCATCTCTCTGCTCTTCACCTGTGTGACTGACTCTGAGCACCAGTGGGCAGGGCCAAGGGTGCAATGACAGAAAAATAGGCCTATGCAGATGTATTTGCTTCTTGTGACAATTTCCAAACGAGCCATTTTTGCAGTTTGGTTTAAATAAAGGCTCTTTTTCTATTGAGGAAATTTTCAGTTCTGAAAACTACAGTATGTTTTTATAGTACAATGACTTCTTAAATGTCAAATGTGTCATGTCATGACCCCTTTAAAATGGAAAACAGGATGAAAACATTCAATAACAATAGTATTTTTTATTTTTGGCTGTGAATGTTTTACTGTATTAAACATTCAAGTATTTTTTCTTGTAATTTAGTAAAGGCAATTTAGGTGTTTTTAAAAGATGCATTTGTTCTCATTTTTTAATTTTTAGTAACCATGTATTGAGTAACTCGAAGCACAAGCTGAATTGTCGGTTAAGAGCTAATGATTAATCTTTGTAATAATCACCCAAATAGTCTAATAATCGTTCTAATAATCGTTAGATTAGCCGATTATCAAAATAATCGATAGTTGCAGCCCTAGTCGAAACCGGCTGTTATTAGGTTTGAAAATCGATGACCACTGAAGATCATTTAAGATCACACGTCTGTGACTTTATTATTTTTTTTTTTTTTTATAGTTATTGTTCTGAATTATTGTTCTCAACAACTGAAGTACCTTATTTTGTTGTGGATGTCTCAATGTGGATACTGGATTTGCACTTTTTAGAGAGCTCAATAAAAATGTTAAACTTTTGGTTTCATTTGTGAGATCATATGTAAAATAGGCACATAATACAGTTTCATATCGATTGCAGTTCCTGAATCGAATCGAAATCGCATCATAGCAGACTTTGAGGTATCTGCAAACATTGGATCGCTGGCTAAGAGATTCAATATAAGATCGTATCGTGATGAAATTTGTAAAGTAGGACAGAACAGGAGGAAAACAGTCAATAATGTGTCCATAATTAATGGAAGTTTTAACCCCTTTATTCTCAATTGTACTTGCAAAATTTACCATTGTTCTACTATTGTTTAACAGTGGCTTTTGTAATGATAAGGCCATTACCACAGGTAAGATCATGGATAGCTCCATATTACTGTGGTTAGGTTATGTTGATAGTCTTTTCTAAAAAATAACTATAGTATTTATGAAAAAAGAATAGCCTAAAAACATTTAGAAGCTGTAACTACAACTTTCATTATTGTAATAAAATAAAGTCTAATACATTCGCCCAAATAGATTTAATATGAATCTATACCAGTTAGTGAAAGAGGCAGAATACATAATGAATACAATCCAAATAAGATCAGAGTTTTTTTTAAAGGGGATGCAAGGCAGTGAATCAGCATTATCATTTACATGTTTTACAAGAGAACCCATATGAGAAAAAAACATTGCTTTAATTTTTAAGCCTTTGATGCAAATGAAATACACATCTTTATTTCTTCCTTGAGTTACTTCAGCATTTAATGTCGGTGGTCAAAACAGTTTTCTGTGCTTTAGTGCCACCAGTTGCACTGGTTTTGGTAACTGCAGTTGCTCCTGACATGTTATCCAAAGCTCATTTTATTCATTTTATCGTCAGGCAGTAAAAACAAAACTGATTCCAATTCCCGACTCCAGCGGAATCGACTCCTCAACACAATTTATTTTTAATCAGGATAGTGTCAAAATTCAGGGTCGTCACCAGGGTTGGCCATTTGTGGGCAGTGCCTTTCCAAGTGACATATTTTCACCCCTCAAAATTGCTTGTCAGACATGAGCGGAAAATCAATGGAATTATAAAAATCATCATTAATTTTCACTCGTATATAGCTCGCTCAATCCACTGCTTACTGCACCCGATTGCTGTTCCGTGATAGTTGAGCTTTTTCTGTAACTTTTGGTCAGTTTCTCCTACCCAAATCCAAACCCTAACTGTTAGTGGGACAGGAGAAGCTGACTCTCGATGGCTTTCATGCTGATGGAAAAAAATCACGCATAAATTCTTGCTTGATTCACTTCAATAGACATAGTATGGAGGCGTAATCAAATAAGAACATTGTTAATTTGGATCGTTGTTTTTAAAATGGAACATACAGTATGGTAAGCAAAATCGCTTTTTTATGGAATGAAAAATGGTGAAATCTTAATAAACGACCTCAACAGATTAAATAGAAATGGGTTTAATTAAGATATTTTGGTGTGGTTATTGCTTTAAAAACTATCACTAGCTTACCTACATGTTTTAGATAATAGTGTTTCTTATTCCATATTTCCTATTCTTATTCCATATGTTCTGACGATGGCCCTGTGACTAAACTATATTTAGTGTCTTTATCGCACACTAAATGTAGTTTTTATTTTCTCTTAAGAGTTTTTTAAATGTGTGACATGAAGACATCATCTCCTGCTATTATTTCAGCACACATTTACAGTGCTGTGAAAAAGTAGTTTGTGTATATCTCATACTAAATTGTTTAAAAAATTCAAACCAAATTTAACATAAAACAAAGGCATTCTGAGGAAACACAAAATACAGTTTTTAAATGATAATGTTATTTATTGAAGTAAAAAGATATCCAATACCAACTGGGCCTGCATGAAAAATTATTTGCCCCCTTAATTACAAAATCCCCAAATGTATGAAACTGCACTCATAATGGGGTTCAGCTGGACTAGACACACCCAAGCCTGATTACTGCCAGCTTTGTTCAAATCAACACCTAAATAGAACGTTTTCAGCATCATGAAGTTGGCTAAAAGGTCTCAGTAGCACAGTATGCCAATGTCGAAAGAAGTTCCAGAAATGATGAGGAAATAGGTGATTGAAATACATCAGTCTGGGAAGGGTTACAAAGCTATTTCAAAGGCTCTGGAACTCCAAAGAACCACAGTGAGGGCCATTATCTCCAAATTGAGAAAACTTGGCACAGTAGTGAACCTTCCAGAAGTAGCCGACCTTCCAAAATTCCTCCAAGAGCACAGCGACTGCTCATCCAGCAAGTCACAAAAAAAGCCAAGGACAACATCCAAGGAACTGCAGGCCTCTCTTGCATCAATAAAGGTCACTGTTCATGACTCCATTATCAGAAAGACACAGGCCAAAAATGGCATCCACGGAAGTGTGGCGAGGTGAAAACCACTGATAACCCAGAAGAAGATTAAGGCTAAGTTTAAGGGGGCGTTCGTTTTTCACATGGGTGATATAGGTGTTGGATAACTTTTTTTGCTTCAATAAATAACATTATCATTTAAAAACTGTATTTTGTGTTTACTCAGATTGCCTTTGTTAGATTTTGTTTGAATTTTTGAAACATTTTAGTATGAGATATACACAACAGAAGAAATCAGGATGGAGGCAAACAGTTTTTTTTACAGCACTGTAGTACTGTTCAAATTAGTCTAATTTAGAGACACTGCGTAACTTTACATCGGTAACAACATCATTCCCTAGTTGCTGCTTATATCCAATTTTAAGAGGGAAAATAACAAGAAACAGGCTGAGTCAGAAATCTGTTTCATTGTCAAATGAACTAGACTAATAGGAATAATCCACTTCCCCAACAACTGTCCCATGCATTGATGTAATAATACTACACAAAGTTCCGAAAGTTTGGAAATCTGTCACACACCCTCTCTCTCTTTTGCACGCGCGAACATTATCTCTCACTCAAACGCACATGATGAATGAGTGTCCCACTAATAAACAGGTATTTGAGGAGGATTTGATTGGTTCTTAAGAACACTTAATTGATTTGAGCCAATAACAACGTCCTGTTGCAGTACAACCTAAAGTTACGTAGTCGAACAAAAAATGTATTCTTGCAGTGCCAGACCTGCCTATTAAAGAATAGTTCACCCAAAAATGAAAATTCTCTCATTATTTACTCATGCCATCCTCATTACTCATGATGTGCATGACTTTCTTTCTTCTGCAGAACACAAACAAAGATTTTTATTAAAAAAATCAGCTCTGTAGGTCCATACTATGCACTTTGTGAATTGTGAATTGGTGCCAAAATTTGGATACTCCAAAAAGCACATAAAGGGTGCATAAGTAATCCATATGACTACAGTTGTTAAATCCATATCTTCAGCAGTGATATGATCATTTTGTGTGAGAAACAGATCAATATTTGAGTAAATTTTTGTAGAAATTCTTCTCCCTACCCAGTAGGTGGCATATGCATGAAGAATGTGAATCACCAAAAACACAAGGAAGAATGTGAAAGTGAAAATTAAAGTGAAAATTGACTGAACAGGGAGAAGAATTTATAGTGAAAAAGGACTTAAATATTTATCTGTTTCTCACCCACACCTATCATATTGATTCTGAAGACAATGATTTAACCACTTAGTCTTATTACTTTTATGCGGACCTATGTGATATTTGGAGCTTCACAATGTTGGCCACCATTCACTTGCATTGTTTGGACAAAAAGAGCTGAGATATTCTTCTAAAAATCTTCATTTGTGTTCTGCTGAAGAAATAAAGTCATACACACCCAGGATGGCATAAGGCTGAGTAAATTATGAGAGAACTTTCATTTTTGGGTGAACTATTCCTTTAAGCGACATATGCGGCATCCCTGCTACGACGGGTTCAGTATAGCCACATAATTATTTGCAATAAGTGTAAATAGCACTGGGCACACAGCCCAGCTATATGGATGCCAATAATCCAATGGTACGTATCAAAACTTTTTAAAACATTGCATACGTTTTGAGGAAAACACATGGAGAGATAAGTATGTGAATTTGACCTGTCTCAGCCTAATGATGTGGTGACATTAGTAAAACAGTTGGTTCATGTTTGGGCAATTTCACTATTCTCCCCTTATCAATCCATGCAAGCGAAGACAGACAGTGGCTGAATATGCCATTGGAAAGTCATTTATTTTAAATAAAAATGAACACAAAAGGTGTAAATAAAGAGTCAAAGGGGAGTCTGATATCACTGAAAGTATACACGGTGTTCTCGTTGTGATGGGGTGCAGTGAAGGGGGTGACGGCGCACACACGCCTTTCCCGGTCTGGAACGCATGGTTGGTGGCTTTTTCCAGAAGCCAGGCATCTCACATGCCGACAGAAAGTGAGGGTCATGGCGGTGACTCAGTCACCCATTTCCTGGACACGAGGAGAATGCTCTAAAGCCGTGCTCTGCATTGAAAGATAGCAGTGACGAGGTACCATTACGTGACACAACAGGTGCGTTTCTTCCCACTGCCAGCGATATAGTTAAGTTCAGTCACAATACTTATACTACATACACAGATGTTAGATTATATACTATTTTATTATACACCAGGGTGCAAATAGCATATGCCACTATTTACAGAAAGTGTAAATATCATCTACTGTAGCCTACCATACCATAATTTGGTAATTTAATTCTCTTATTCATTTGCACATAATTTCATTAATATATTTATTAATTCGTGCATGTGATATGTTTGTTTGTTAAAAAAACTATGTTCTTTCTTGTTTGTACTTCTGAAGAACAGGTGCATCTCAATAAATTAGAATGTCGTGGAAAAGTTCATTTATTTCAGTAATTCAACTCAAATTGTGAAACTCGTGTATTAAATAAATTCAATGCACACAGACTGAAGTAGTTTAAGTCTTTGGTTCTTTTAATTGTGATGATTTTGGCTCACATTTAACAAAAACCCACCAATTCACTATCTCAAAAAATTAGAATACATCATAAGACCAATAAAAAAAAACATTTTTAGTGAATTGTTGGCCTTCTGGAAAGTATGTTCATTTACTGTATATGGACTCAATACTTGGTAGGGGCTCCTTTTGCTTTAATTACTGCCTCAATTCGGCATGACATGGAGGTGATCAGTTTGTGGCACTGCTGAGGTGGTATGGAAGACCAGGTTTCTTTGACAGTGGCCTTCAGCTCATCTGAATTTTTTGGTCTCATGTTTCTCATTTTCCTCTTGACAATACCCCATAGATTCTCTATGGGGTTCAGGTCTGGTGAGTTTGCTGGCCAGTCAAGCACCATGGTCATTTAACCAACTTTTGGTGCTTTTGGCAGTGTGGGCAGGTGCCAAATCCTGCTGGAAAATGAAATCAGCATCTTTAAAAAGCTGGTCAGCAGAAGGAAGCATGAACACCAGCAGATGACATTGCACCCCAAATTATCACAGACTGTGGAAACTTAACACTGGACTTCAAGCAACTTGGGCTATGAGCTTCTCCACCCTTCCTCCAGACTCTAGGACCTTTGTTTACAAATGAAATGCAAAACTTGCTCTCATCTGAAAAGAGGACTTTGGACCACTGGGCAACAGTCCAGTTTTTCCTTCTCCTTAGCCCAGGTAAGATGCCTCTGATGTTGTCTGTGGTTCAGGAGTGGCTTAACAAGAGGAATACGACAACTGTAGTCAAATTCCTTGACATGTCTGTGTGTGGTTGATGCCTTGACACCAGCCTCAGTCCATTCCTTGTGAAGTTCACCCAAATTCTTGAATCGATTTTGCTTGACAATCCTCATAAGGCTGCGGTTCTCTCGGTTGGTTGTGCATCTTTTTCTTCCACACTTTTTCCTTCCACTCAACTTTCTGTTTACATGCTTGGATACAGCACTCTGTGAACAGCCAGCTTCTTTGGCAATGAATGTTTGTGGCTTACCCTCCTTGTGAAGGGTGTCAATGACTGTCTTCTGGACAACTGTCAGATCAGCAGTCTTCCCTATGATTGTGTAGCCTAGTGAACCAAACTGAGAGACCATTTTGAAGGCTCAGGAAACCTTTGCAGGTGTTTTGAGTTGATTAGCTGATTGGCATGTCACCATATTCTAATTTTTTGAGATAGTGAATTGGTGGGTTTTTGTTAAATGTGAGCCAAAATCATCACAATTAAAAGAACCAAAGACTTAAACTACTTCAGTCTGTGTGCACTGAATTTATTTAATACACGAGTTTCACAATTTGAGTTGAATTACTGAAATAAATGAACTTTTCCACGACATTCTAATTTATTGAGATGCACCTGTAGATATACCTGTGCTGATAAACTACAGCTGATAGGTATTCATTTTATAAGCTTCATGCTTTTGAATAAATAGACTTATCTATTTGCACAATTTAAACTTGCTTGGTTATTGATGTTGGGTGTGTTTGGATAGGTGTACTTGTAGGCAGGGTTGGGAGGGTTACTTCTGAAATGTATTCCACTACAGATTACAGAATATGTGCTGTAAAATGTCATTTGTAACGTATTCCGTTAGATTACTCAAGGTCAGTAACGCATTCTAAATACTCTGGATTACTTCTTCAGCACTGGTAGATTTTTTCACTTGTTTTGACTATAAAAACTCTGCCAGTACAGTAAGACAAAATACACATATACTTGGTGAAATTCCTAGACGAGTTTTTCCCCGAGTCTGCTCGACATAACAGGCCACAAGCTGGAAATTGAGCGAGCTCACAGAGTCCCAGCTCACAGATCTGCTGAAGGAGACAGGCCCCGATCAATTCTGGCCAGATTTCTGAGATCATCCGATAAAGATCTTGCGTTGTGCCAGGCGAGGAGCAAAGGGAAGCTTTCTTGGAAGAACCATAATATTTTCTTATTCCCGTACTTTGCGAGTTCGACAAGAGAGAAACGCGATCGGTTCAAGGAATGCAAGAAACTCTTACATCAGAAAAAGATCTCGTTTGCTCTAATGTTTCCTGCCAAACTGAGAATAGAAACGAAGGTCGGTCGCAAAGTATTCACATGTCAAAATCAGGCAAAATCTTTTATAGAATCAATGTCTGAGTAAACCATTGGATGTTTCTCATGTGAGTGGGCCTGACTCGCTGTACTTACTCTTGAGGAAGCTGGGCAACATTTTAGGTTTTTTGCGTTGGCTCTGCCGTGCGGCTGGAGCTTGTTTTGTGAATAACACTTTCCTTAAAGAAACATTTGCATTTAAGTTCCCGGACAGATTGAGAGTGGACACTATGGATGACCGCAAAATATCTACATGCTCACACAAAGGATGACTTTTATAAAGCTGACGGATTGTGTAAGTCATGGTATATACTTTTATGCAGCCTCTGAGTGAATTGACTCGATCATCCAGGGAACCGGGATGCCGGTTTTGTTTCTTTTTGTATTGGTTCCGCCTAGCTGCTGGAGCTTGTTCTGTTGAATAACATTCCTTTGGAACAGCTGTTGATTCATCTGTTCGTTCTTCATGCTTACTCCTCCTGCTGGCTGTGGTTTGTTTTGTTGTTTTTTTTTTTTTTTTTTTTTTAACGAGACATTGGCATGATTACGTCATCCATTGAACTCATAACAGCCGGCTCACTGAACATTCATTTGTCTGTGCGAGGAATCTGAATGGTTTTATATCAGCCGGAATTTGTTTTGTGGAAGATCACATCCTTGAGACAGTTCTGTGAATGAATCTACACGTTCTTTGTGTTCATTCTTCCTATTGACTGGGTTTATTTCACAAAGTATTTTCTGTTATGTAATTGAGCAATCCGATGGCAAAGTTGTCGTGGGGACTCGTGGGCGTTCATGGACCTTTTGAGTTTGGAGGGATTGTCGCCGGTTGCGCTTTCGTGCGCGGGGTTAATGTGCACGTTTTTCTTTTTTCTGTTTGTTTTGTTCGGGGGGTTGACTGTTTCACTAATGGGGAATGTGGTCTTCATAATTTTGTTTTTGGTACACAATTTATTTTTTCTATTTTATCAATATGCCAGTTGTTAATATAAGTGTACTATCTCTCTCCACATGGAATGTGAATGGGTTGGGGCACCCCATAAAAAGAAGGAAGGTTATTTATTTTCTTAAACGTAACAAATATTATATAGTGTTTCTTCAAGAAACACATCTCTCCCCGCAGGAAGCTGAAAAATTTGGGAAGATATGGGGTGGACATGTTTTCTTTAGTGCTGGCACAAGTAAGAGCAAGGGAGTCATTATATTGGTAAATAAACATCTACAATTCAAATGTCTCAAACAGATTACAGATAAATCAGGAAGAGTAATTATTGCTTTAGCTGAAATTCAAGGGCAAAGGTTGATTTTGGCTAATATTTACGCACCTAACGCTGATGATCAGGGCTTTTTTATAGATCTTGAAGGGATGTTGCAAACTGCTGGCACCCCTCATGATATAATAATGGGAGGAGACTTCAATCTTTTGATGGATTCAGTCCTTGATCATAGTGAAGCAAAAGTGTGTAAGCCCCCTAGAGCAACACTGATGCTTCAAAGGATGTGTAAAAATCTTGGTCTTTTGGATATTTGGAGACTTTTGAACCCGTCCGGTAGGGACTATACATTTTTTTCATCAGTCCATAAGATTTATTCTAGAATAGATTTTTTAAAAAAATCCAAATCCCTAATTTCATTTGTTGTTGATTGCTCAATTGGAAACATTTTAGTCTCAGATCATGCCCTGGTGTGTTTAGAGGTGATGCCACATATAGAGAAAAAGAAATCATATAGTTGGCTTAATGTATCCCTTCTGCAAAATCCTGATTTCCAACAAATGTTAAAGACTGAAATCAATGTTTATATGGAGACCAACTGGTCCTCAGGATCCTCTGTTGGCATGGCTTGGGAGGCACTTAAAGCGGTTCTTAGGGGCCGGATCATACAGTATGCCTCATTCATCAAAAAATCCAAAGCACGAGAACTTGTGGAGTTGGAAGGAAATATTAAAAGTGCAGAGGCAGAGCTGAATTTTTTAGATCCTATGCTACAGAACTGGCTCCACTTTTGTTAGAAGTTTATACTGAATCATTAAAAAATGGAAAACTTCCTCCAACCATGACACAAGCCCGGATCAGTCTGATTCTTAAAAAGGACAAAGATCCAAGCGAGTGTAAAAGTTACCATCCAATTTCCCTGATCCAACTAGATGTAAAAATATTGTCAAAAATTTTGGCTAATCAATTAAGTAAAGTTATGACATCACTTATACATCAGGTGGGGTTTATTCGGGGCCGCAGCTCTTCTGATAACATCAGGCGTCTCATCAATATCATGTGGTCAGTAGTGAATGATCAATCTCCAATCGCTGCCATCTCACTTGATGCCGAAAAGGCGTTTGATATGGTAGAATGGGATTATCTTTTTAAGATTTTGGAAATGTACGGGTTCGGAAGTACATTTATTGGTTGGATTAAGTTACTTTTTAGACACCCTGTAGCAGCGGTACAAACAAATGGATTAATCTCAGATTATTTTACTCTGGATAGGGGCACTCGGCAGGGTTGCCCTCTTTCCCCATTATTGTTCTGTCTTGCCCTGGAACCATTAGCAGCTGCGATAAGAAAGGAGGATGATTTTCCAGGGCTGATTGCGGGAGGTGTGGCGCATAAGCTTCTGCTTTACGCAGATGATATTTTATTATTTGTCTCTGAACCTACCAGATCTTTGCCTTGCCTCCACAGAATTATTAATTCCTTTTCCAAGTTCTCAGGATACAAAGTCAATTGGGCTAAATCCGAAGCTTTGTCTTTGACAGCATACTGCCCAGTAACGGCTTTTCAGCCGGACGCCTTCCAGTGGCCAAAACAGGGCATTAAGTATTTGGGGATTTTATTCCCAGCAAATTTGTCTGATTTAGTTAGTGTTAATTTTGACCCTTTAATAAAAAGGTTTTCGAGCGATGTCAGCAGGTGGGCTTCATTACATTTATCGATGATTGGGAAGGTTAATGTTATTAAAATGAATTGTATTCCAAAATTTAACTACCTGCTACAATCTCTCCCTGTAGATGTCCCCCTCTCTTATTTCAAGCAATTTGATAGCATAGCAAAGTCCTTCATTTGGAATGGTAAACGTCCCAGATTGCATTTTAATAAGTTACATAGGCCGATAGACAAAGGAGGGCTAGGCCTACCCAAGATTTTGTTTTATTACTATGTGTTCAGTCTCAGACATTTGGCTCATTGGTCACTTCCACCTGAGAGAGCCCCTCCCTGGTTTGTTATTGAACAGGCAGTTCTTGCCCCTATTTCGCCATTACAAAGCATCTCTATCAAACTAATCGGAAAAGTTACACCCCGTTATTTCGCATTTACACTCGGTATGGACCAAAGTGTCCAGACTGTTTAAATTGTACAATTATTTAAATGCTGCCTCGAGCATATGGCAGAACCCAAGACTGTGTATTGGCAAGTCTCCTTTCTGCTGGCCGGAGTGGATTGTGAGGGGGGTTGCTACACTCGGTGACCTATATGAAAGTGGTGTGTTGAGATCGTTTGAAAACTTGGTCCAACATTTTGGGATCCCCAGACCTCAGTTTTATAGGTATTTACAACTGCGCCACCTGCTTTGCACTATTTTTGGGAGTAGCACACATCCCCCTAAGAGAGGTGATTGAGGCTTTTGGAATAGGTCATGAGGCGTCAGTGTACTACTCCCTGTTAATTCAGAGTATGGGGGACGGAGCCTTAACTTCTCTCAAGAGAGTATGGGAGAAAGATTTCAACTTGGCATTGTAGGAAGGAGTGTGGACTAAGATTCTTAAAAACATCAAGTCTGCATCTAGTGATGCAAGGGTGCGTCTTATACAATTCAAAATTTTGCATAGATTTTATTGGACCCCTCTAGACTGTATAGGCTTGGTCTTAAAGACACACCCACCTGCTAGAGATGCCAATCGGAGGATGGAGACATGGCCCATGTTTTTTGGTGGTGTGTCGAGATCCAGAAATTCTGGTCGAAGGTTCAGAATTTTGTGTGCAACGTGATGGGCACTCAGGTTTCATTTTGCCCCAGACTTTGTGTTCTGGGCGATGGGGCGGTCATCGATGTGGGGGATGGCCATATAGGGAACTGGGTTCTGACATGTGTGATGATCGCCAGGCAGGTTATTTTGAGGGGTTGGAGGTCAACTGGTGCACGGAGGTGGGGAGGGTGGCAGCTTATGAGGAGGTGTCATCTGGAAGACAGGGTGGCTTGGATAAGTTTGTTCGGAAATGGGGCAGGTATTTGGAGTTTTTGGAGGGCTCTCGGGTGGGGTGTGGAGAGAGTAGTGTATTATAGTTTGTATGATTCTTATGTGTGTGTATGTATGTATGTAGGTATGTGTATATATATATATATATATATATATATATATATATATATATATATATGTATTTATGTTTGTATATGTATGTATATTGACCACAGGGTTGTTTTTTTTTTGGGGGGGGGGGGAGTGGGCAGGGAGGGGGGGTTGTGGGGTTTAAATGTTGATTTTATATATATATATATATATATATATATATATATATATATATATATATATAATGTTTACATTTCATTGTAAAAAAAATTAAATAAAAAAAAAAAAAAAAAAAGACACCCACCTGCTGGCGTTGTCAATCAGAAGTTGGAGACACTACCCATGTCTTTTGGGGGGGTGTTAAGATCCAGGAGTTTTGGTTGAGGTTTCGGAGTTATTTGTGTGATGTTTTGAACATTCAGGTTTTGCTTTGTCCCAGACTCTGTATTTTGGGTGAGGGGCGGTCATGAATTTAGGGGATATTCACATTAAAAATTGGGTTCTGACCAGTCTTAGGGCAGTGGTAGCTCAGCGGTTAAGGCTCTGGGTTACTGATCAGAAGGTTGGGGGTTCAAGCCCCAGCACCGCCAAGATGCCACTGTTGGGCCCTTGAGCAAGGCCCTTAACCCTATCTGCTCCAGGGGCGCTGTATCGTGGCTGACCCTGCACTCTGACCCCAGCCTAGCTGGGATATGTGGAAAAAGAAGAATTTCACCATATATGTGCAAATGTATAATGTGTGATAAATAAAGAAAATTATTAATTATAATTAATTATAAAATTATAATTATTATAATTATTATTATGTCTCATGTAATTTTAAGGGGTTGGAAGTCAAGTGGAGCACCCTCTTTTTCGGAGTGGTGTGTGGAAATGGGGAGGGTAGCTGCATTTGAGGAAGCGGGAGGCTGGGGTTTAGGGACTTATTTGTTAAAAAAAAATGGGGCAAATATTTAGTTTTTTTGGGGGACTCTCAGGGAGGGGATGTGGAGAGTGTAGTTTAATCATGTATGCTTATTATTATTTTATTTATTTATATATATTTTTTGGATTGTGTGTGTGTGTTATGTGGGACCACAGGGGTGTTCGTTAGGGGTCAGGGTGGGATTGTATTAGTGGTGTTTAAATGTAAAATGTTGATTCTTTATATATGTGTTGAGTTTTTCACTGTAATGTGCTTATGAATCAATAAAAATGTTAATTAAAAAAAAAAAAAAAAAAATTAAAATTAAAAACCCATATTCACAGGTGGGTAGCAACATGCCACATTTACTTGAGTAACTTTTTGGAGAAAATGTACTTTTAAGAGTAGGTTTAAGAGTAGATAGTGAGTACTAATTAAATAGGAAGTGAAATTCTAATTAAAACAAAATTACTCTTACAATGGGGAAGGTTACTGTCCTTACATTACTGATATTAATTTAATGTGTTAATAAATGCATAATTTATTGAGAGATTTTTTAATAGTACTTTTATAACACTGGAACTTTACAGCGGAACTATCACTCGACTCGAGTTCATCACTTTTTGTCTTGTTGGTGCAGCGCAAAATAGAATGGGGCATCCGTTTACTGTCCGGACACATCCATTGTAGACAGCATCATTTATGATCATGGGAGCTATTTGCTTTTGTCACATTGTGCCGCTCGCATCTGGCGTTGACAGAGCATTATTTTACTCTGCTAAATGCGTGTTTGATTAACACAGTGCAAGTATTAAGCAATACGCATTATACAGCACGCGTGTGGTGCGTTTTTCTTAAGGACAACAAAGAACAAGCTCTGAACGGCCTAAACTCCCCTCTATACACAGAGATAATGTGCAACAACTTTTCATTTTACAAAACAAATTATCTAAATTCTGCTATCACTGTATATACTGTAAGCCACAGAATATACTGCATTAAGAATACATGCAGGACTTTAAAACGTTGTGAAATAGCAACAGTGGGCATTAATAATGCATGATCTTGCTTTGATTCATAGTTAAGAATATATAATACATAATAATATTATTGAGCCTGTGAGACACTGTTTAAATTTTTCATTGTAATAATTACATGGGAAGTTTTCAAACTTTTCTTCTAATTTTCAGATTCTACCAAATCTGTCAAGCATCCTTAAAGAGATCATTCACCCATAAATGAATATTCTGTCATCATTTTGACTCGCTCTTTTTGTTCCAAACTTGTTTGACTTTGTCTTCTCTGGAACCCGAAACAAGCTGTTAGGCAGAATGTTAGGGACTGACACCCTCAGTCACCATTCACTTTCAAACATGAGAAACAAATAGAAGTGAAAGGTGACTGAGGTTAATATTCTGTCTAACATCTCCTTAATTGTTTTCATTTTGTTCAAGTCATACAGGTTTAGAACATGAGGGTGAATAAATTATATCATAATTTTCATCTTTGAACTATCACTGTAACAGATGGTATATAGGATGACACAGGCACAGATCAGATGGGAAGTAACTAGTTACTCTTGAGAATTCTTTAATTTGATACTTTATTAGTCTTACTCAACTAATTATTAACATTAGAACTTTTACTTCTACTTGAGCAATTATTTTTTTAAAGACTTAGTACCTGAGTACAGTTTTTGGCTACTCTACCTCTGCCCATATTTAACTATTATTCTATTTATGGTAGTTATGGTTAGCTGATTATTTGCCCATGTCAAAAACCTTAAACAAAGCCATGCAAGGTAAAAGAAATAAGTAAATTTTTATTATTTCAGGGTAATATTAATACTCACTATTTTCGGTGATAATGCCTCTGTTTAAAACAAATGATACATTTCTGGTTATCCAGCCATTTGGTACTGCTGCATACACGTAGTTTGTTGGATGAACAAGGCTGTCTGCAGTACTCTGAACTCTGCATGCTAGAACGAATTTGCGCAAAGCTTCTAACCTCATGCACTCATGCGTTCACTGAATATTCTGAGGAATTTAATCGGCTTACTTAACCTTAATTTCTGAAATGGCCACCTTCGAATTTGGGAACAAATTTACAAGATTAGACTCTATAAAATTAGCTGATGCTACGGTTTATTTCACAACGTTTGACTGAATCCTTTAATGTTGCTCTTAAGCCCCCTTTAAAGAATACGTAAGATAGACGGACCGCAGACCGACCTGTGAGGAGAAAAAAACAAGTAAATGGTCCGATAACCTAGAACTGTCTCTATTTGGGTGAGTTACACTGGTCAGCCATAAACTATGCGGCCCGCCAAAGCATGTCGATTATGATTTTAAAACAAGATTGCGACAGCAATTCCAACCTAATCACAGTAGTAATATGCCGCCAAACGTTGTGGCCGTTAGCAGATGTTAATGGATGTCAACGACATTTTTTATAATAGGTGACTTGCCCTTCCCCTCTTTAAGTTGTCAAGCGTAAATTAAGCCATTCGTAGTTTGCACGAAATGAATAATGGAAAGAGATAATGTGCTCCATCTTAGTAGAAACTGCTCAGTAAAACACACAAAATAATATGATAAAACTCACCTCAGAAAAGGAATGTCTTCTAAAATAAATGAATATTTTCTCCAATTTCTACGAGATTTAACCACACTACTAAAACCAACGTGAACAGTTAATTCCACCTCGCGATCACTTTCCCGTTGCACTATTCTAACGGTGATGGTTAAAGAAACAGAGCTCTGTAAAGCCCCGTGCTAGGAGAACAAGGTAGTCAATATGGCCGGCGTTAGGAAGTCAGCTTGAGGCGTGGTTTGCTGATAGATGAGAAGGGGAAACGTGCGCCTCTCGATGTCATTTCAGTGGTAGTTCAAATTTAGAGAGACCACATGCAGTACGCCACTAACAGTATTTAGTGCTGTTTTACAACATTATTTGCCCACACATGTAACGTGTTTATCACGTTATCTTTGATTTGTCAACATTTGGAGTTATATATGTGCCACAATTCTGAGCAAGATGATATTTTCAGTGTGCAAGATATTTTGAGTGCACAAAAAGTTATTTTGCACACGCAAGATGATATTTTGAGCAAAGAAAAATGTTCTGCGTGCGCAAGATTATATATTTTGATCACAAAGAAAATTCACGTGTAGGCACTTGAACTCGGTTTTGTAAAGCAACGTGTCTTCTTGCAAAGATTAATTCATATTTTGTGTGTGCAAGATCCTCATATGCGCTCAGGACTTTAGACTGCTCGCTCGCTTTTCCACCTGTATTCTGACAAGTCCCACCTTCTATGTCAGCATTGGCTATTATGAGCTGCTTACAAGCGCTCTGCGATTGGACAGTTGAGGTAGCTACAGCAACCACGAACATTTCAGTGTAAATGTAGCAGAACAGCCAATAGGCACAAAACTCCAAGTTCAGTGCACACTTGTATATACTGTATCATTACAAAAAATATAACCATGTGGATTACAGACATACCAGAAATACTGTAAATCTTAACTTACTGTAATGTAAGTTTAAAAAAAGAAAAAAAAAAAAAAACATATATATATATATATATATATATATATATATATATATATATATATATATATATATATATATATATAGTAGCCTGGGATCATGCAATGCCAAGGAATATTTTCCTTTTTTATCTTTTCCTTTTTGCTGTCTTAAACAACTGAGGTTATACTATACATTTAATTTTCCCCAAACTATGACAGGTGACATAATTAGCCACTTTTGCCATAAGGGTTCTGGTAGAATGCATAATTCAGAAAAACAGCATACTGAACATTTCAAGATACCCCACAGGTTTGAAATGCAAACATAAACAGCTTTACTGATTTATCATCAAGAATAGAATAGAACAGAATATTTTAATTTAGGCAATATTTATAATATTCATAATATTTATAACAAGGCTGTCATCACGCCTGACATATAGGCCATAAGAAAATGGGATAGGACACACTAAAGAATGTGGACAAAATAAAATATAATTTTCTTTAGTAAACATGTTATGTAATAATAACAAAAAGAAGAAGAAATTTCAGTGGTTACTGATCCATGGTACACTGTAATCTGGTCACATTTATTTTAATAAACTGCTCTATCCTGTGGGATAGATAAAAGTCAAATAAGTTCCCCCAAAACTACACTATTATGTAAGTCTTAAAGAGTGTACACATGGGAGAGATTAAATTAATATAATTTCAGATGAAAGTGGTAGCTAGCATGGCCAAGCTAGTAGCTATGTAAGTGTAACTTGGTAACCTACATAACCAAATACTAGCCAAGAGAACCAAATACTAATACAGACTATACTCAGAGAGCTAGCTAGTAAGCCTATTGGCAGTGTACAGACTAAAAAAACATATTTCATAAAGGCTTAATAAAAACAGTTCAACAAAAGAGCTGCTTCGTATGGTCATAGTCAGTGTTGGGGGTAACGCGATAAAAGTAACGCATGTTATGTAATCAGATTACTTTTTCAAGTAACGAGTAAAGTAACACAATATGTTTTATTTTTTACCATAATATCTGAGTTACTTATTTTTTTTCATTTCATTCTGAAAGTTTTTTTGAATACTTAATACTGCTGTTAAAAACTTTTAAAGTGGGGCCTGGGTAGCTCAGCGAGTAAGAAGACGCTGACTACCATCCCTGGTATCACGAGTTCGAATCCAGGGCATGCTGAGTGACTCCATTCAGGTCTCCTTAGCAACCAAATTGGCCCGGTTGCTAGGGTGGGTAGAGCCACATGGGGGAACCTCGTCATGGTTGCTATAATATGTGGTTCTCGCTCACGGTGGGGTGTGTGGTGAGTTGTGCGTGGATGCCGCAGAGAATAGCGTGAATCTTCCACATGCGCTACATCTCCGCGGTAACGCGCTCAACAAGCCACGTGATAAGATGCGCGGAGTGACTTGAGTCACTATGCCACCATGAGGACTTAGAGCGCATTGGGAATTAGGCATTCCAAATTGGGGAATAAAGGGGAGAAAACAAACAAAAAAAAAGTTTTAAATGTTTTTTTCATCTGTAGTTTTTGTTCTATTGTTTTATTTTTTTCTGATAATTTTTTTTATTGATTTAAATATTGAACACAGAAAAACAAAACATATATGTACAGAATCAAGAGTTATCCCCCACTATCACCCCAACCCCACCCTGGCCCCCAACAACATCCCAGTGGTCCTACATGATTATAGACACACACACACAAAAATAAATAAAAGAAAAATAATAACAATCACACATCCAGCAATGTCAGATATCCGCCCCATTTCTCCATAAACAAATTAAATTTCCCTAGTCTTCTAAATGACCCTTCTTCAAAGACTGCCACCCTCCCCATCTCCAAGCACCACTCCTGAAATGAGGGCACTCCAGCTGACTTCCAACCCCTTAAAAGAATCTGTCTGGTGATCATGACACTGGTCAGGACCCAACTCTTTATGTGTCTATTCTAAACATCGGTGACCGCCCCATCACCCAGAATACAGAGTCTGGGGCAAAATGAAACCTGAGTGCCCAATAAATCACACACAAGACTCTGAACCTTCAACCAAAACTCCTGGTTCTTAACATACTCCCAAAGGCATGGGTTATGTCTCTATCCTCTGATTGGCATCACCAGCAGGTGGGTGTCTATAAGACCAAGCCTATACAATCTAGAGGGGTTCCAATACAATCAATGTAAAATTTTGAAATGCATAAGGTGCACCCTTGCATCTCTAGATGCAGACTTTAGAATCCTAGCCCACTCTCCCTCTTCCAGTACCAAGTTTAAAACTTTCTCCCATAATCTCTTGAGAGAAGTTGACTCTGAATTAGCAGGGAGTAATACACTGATGCCTCATGACCTTTTCCAAAAGCAGTAATCACCACTCCCAGAGTATCTGCCGCTTTAGGGGGTGTATGCTACTCCCAAAAATAGTACAGAGCAGGTGGCACAGCTGTAAATATCTAAAGAACTGAGATCTGGGAATCCCAAAATGTTGAACCACATTTTCAAAGGATCTCAACACTCCACCCTCACATAGGTCACCGAGTGTATTAACCTCCCTCACAATCCACTCTGACCAGCAGAAACATCTTGGTTACTGATGGAACCTCTGTCCCCTGATGGAGGGAACGAGACGTTGTGTCGATGTAGTGACACTAGGGGTTCACTCTTGAGAGCCCCAATCACCTTTGCTTTATTCAGAAAGGGCCAATGAAAATTGGCAAGTGGAATTTACATGCCGCTCTCTGCCCTGGACATACGGGTATAAAAGGAGATGCGTGCACCACTCATTCAGATTTGTGCTGAGGAGCCGAGAGAAAGTCTCCGCCATGTCAGCGGTCGGTTCAGCACCGCGGCAGGAGGGACACAACATCTTGTTCCCTCCATCAGGGAAGGGAGATTACATCAGTAACCCAGACGTTCCCTGTCTGTCACTCACTCAACGTTGTGTTGATGTAATGACACTAGGGGTTCCTATACGAAACACAGCAGGCGCTGAACTATGTCACGAGGTAAGTGAGCACTCGACCACGTCGTGACCTTCCAGCGAGTTAGGTAAGGCGTCTCCCTGGTCCCGTTAAGGGTGGGAGGAGGCACTTACCCAAGGAGGCTACAGGCGGTGGCCTTTCCTGATTTTGCATGAAGCAATTTCCCACCGAGCACCTGACAGAACAGCGCTGGGAAAGTGCTCTTCCCTCTCCAGGAGGGAGAGTACTACGGAGACCACATCCTGCCGGAGGGAGGTTAACACGTGGAGAATACTTCACATGGACTTACCGACTGGGAAATTCACATATGGAACGAAACCCCTATCTATGGAGAGGGTACACAGCAGAGCTCACCAAGGGGGAGACACAGGGTTCACCGAGGGGGAAACCGAACAGTGGCAATACATCATACGGGATTACCGAGGGGGGAATCACCACATATGGAGCACTGAGCCAAAGTACACAGACTCACCTGAAAAGGGGCATACCATGAGTACCGGGCCTGGCGGCGTTACTCCTCCGCTGAATTCGTCACCGGACAGTGCTAAAGAAATCAAGAAGGTGTCCAGTGTTCACCAGTTGCGGGGAACTATTGTGGACAAGATAGCGCACATTATCACCTCGAAAGGGGACAGGCGCTAATGCAAGCGATACACCCAACCGGCTGCCCGACTTTACCTGTTGGTACCCCGTAACACTCGGGCAGAAGCGGTTCTATGCGGAGGTTGTAGAACCTCGCAAAGGTATTGGGTGTAGCCAACCCACTGCTCTGCATATGTCTGTTAGAGAGGCACCATTTGCCAGTGCCCAGGAGGACGCAACACCTCTGGTGGAGTGCGCCCGAACTCCTAAGGGGCATGGCAGGTCTTGTAATTGGTAAGCCAAAGATATGGCATCCACAATCCAATGGGCCAGCCTTTGTTTGGAGACAGCCTTCCCCTTCTGCCGTTCTCCAAAACAGACAAAAAGCTGCTCCGAGCATCTAAAGCTCTCTGTGCAGTCCAAATAGATGCGCAGGGCACGAACTGGACACAACAACGATAAGGTCGGGTCTTCCTCCCTTGAAGGGAGCGCTTGCAGGTTCACCACCTGATCCCAAAAGGGAGTGGTGGGAACTTTGGGCACATAACCGGGCCGGGGTCTCAAGAACACGTGAGAGTGTCCCGGGCCAAACTCCAGGCATTCGCTGGTGACAGAGAGTGCCTGCAGGTCCCCAACCCTCTTGATAGAGGTAAGCGCTACCAGGAGATCCGTCTTCAGTGACAGAGTGCTGAGCTCGGCCTGCTCCAGGGGCTTAAACTGGGCTTGACTTTTCCCAGTTGACCTGAAGCCCCAGTCAGTCGAGGTGCTGAAGCACGAGGTCCCTGTGCGCACACAGTAGATCTTGCGAGTGAGCTAGGACCAGCCAGTCGTCGAGATAATTGAGGATGCGAATGCCCTTCTCCCTTAGCGGGGGCCAGGGTTGCCTCTGCGACTTTGGTAAAGACACAAAGAGACAGGGACAGACTGAAAGGGAGGACCTTGTACTGGTATGCTCGTCCCTCGAAGGCAAACCGAAGAAAGGGTCTGTGTCGAGGAAGGATTGATACGTGAAAGTACGCATCCTTCAGGCCGATGGCCACGAACCAATCCTGATGTCGTATTGTTGCCAGGATGCGCTTCTGTGTCAGCATCGCAGGTCCAGAATTGGGCACAACCCACCCACTCTCTTGGGCACAATAAAATAAGAGCTGTAGAAGCCCTTGTGCATTTTGGCTAGAGGGACGGGCTCTAGACCTCCACCCGAAGGACCGAGGCATCCTTGTCTCGCACCGAGGTGGAGAGGATGCCACAGAACCTGGGCGTCCGTCTGGCGAACTGGATTTCGTAGCCGAAACAGATCGTCCTGATAAGCCATCGCGACAGGCTGGAGAGCGCTAGCCAGGCTTCCAGCTTCTGCCCTAATGGCACCAGAGGAACGATTGGTTTTACCATGTCCGGGGTGGGTGGTTCGTGATGAGGTAGAGCCAATGCCCCACCGGGAAGATCAACAGGGGGAGGCGTGCTTCCCGTGTGACCCGTGGCATTGGTAAGCCTTCGCCACTACTGACAAAGAAAACTTACAAGCCTTGGAAGGGAGCCTTGGTTGGTTCCTCCAGGTGGCTGTGCCCTGCAGGCATAAGTGCACCGCCACAGCGTGCTCTATCTGGGGAAGCTCGACATATCCCTTGGCCGCTCCGCCGTCGAGGGTAGTCAGGGCGGATGAGCCCACGACGCGTGTATGGGCAGAGAAAGGTACCTTCCACGACTTCGTGAGCTCCTCGTGCACTTCGGGGAAGAAGGGCACCGGGACGTGGCTGTGAGTCATGCTTCGACCCCAGAAACCAATCGTCCAGCCGCAAAAGCTCAGGGCTCAGATGTTCGCAGCTGCCCGGGCAAGCACGGCTGCTAACTCAGCGTCCACTTCATCCTGGGCTCTACCGCCCGAGAGCAGGAGCTCAGTAGATTCGTTCGCTTCCGAAAGCAGGAGCCCACCCTCCGATGCTGTGACCGACAACTCATCCTCATCGCGAGCCCCGAACGAGACATTAAATCCGCCCTGAGGTGGACCACCTGCCCCGCTCATGAACTCAACCGGGCAGAACGAGCATGCTGGGGGATGGGAAGTCCGCGGGGACTGAGCCAGCAGAAAAACTCCCATATCCACATCCAAATCACCTACGCCGCTTGCCGTTTCAGCCACCTGTGTTTCAACACAGGATGGACCGGGAAGCAGCCACGGTGGCTCTCTGCTTCATAAAGAAAGAAGAGAGCTGTGACCGCAACATTCTTATGGGCATGTTCTTACAGTGAGAACATGATCTATCCACAAAAGCTGCCTTGGCGGGCTGGTAACCCAAGCACTCGAGACAGATTTCGTGGCCATCCGGTTGTTGTTATTAACATTTTTTATTGATTCCAATAAATTTAACCACAAACTTATACATAAGGAATCAACTTAAAACCCTTTATAACCACTCCCTGCCCGCACAATATAAAATAACTAAATACCCACATAAAAACAGACACACAAATAGTACATCAAAAAAAGACAAAGTTCAACATATAGAAAAGTTTTTTTATAATAATAATAAATAAATAAATAAATAAATAAAATGTGTCTCCCTCCACTGCCCCACACTAGAACCTCTCCAAATGAGACAAATAACTGCCCCATTTTCTGCCATAACTCGACAGGTTCCCCAGTCGTCTGGAAGTCATCTCCTCGAAAGCTGCCACTTTACCCAACTCGGTGCACCACTCACAAAATGAGGGTGCATCAGTTGACTTCCAACCCCTAAGGATTAGCTGTCTGCCAATCATCACGCTGGTTAGGACCCAGCTTTTCATATATTTATCTGCTATATTCAGGACCCCTCCATCACCAAAAATACAAAGTCTGGGGCAAAATGAAAACTGAGTGTCCAGTACGTCACACACAAAATGCTGGATCCTCAACCAAAATTCCTGAATCTTAATACAACCCCAAAAAACATGGGTTATGTCCCCGTCTTCTGACTGGCATCGCCAGCAGGTGGGTGAGTCTTTAAGACCAAGCCTGAACAATCTAGAGGGGGTCCAGTAGAACCGATGCAAAATCTTAAATTGCATCAGACAGATCCTTGCATCTCTGGATGCAGACCTGATGCTTGTTAGGATCCTAGCCCACTCTCCCTCCTCCAATAACAAATTTAAATCTTCCTCCCATAATCTTTTGAGAGAATTTAAAGCTCCGTCCCCCAGACTCTGAATTAACAGGGAGTAATACACTGATGCCTCATGACCCTTCCCAAAAGCAGCAATCACCACTTCCAGAGTATCTGCCACTCTAGGGGGGTGTATGCTACTCCCAAAAACAGAGCAGAGCAGGTGGCGCAGCTGTAAATACTTATAAAATTGAGATCTGGGAATCCCAAAATGTTGAATCAAATTTTCAAAAGATCTCAATACTCCACTCTCATATAGGTCACCAAGTGTATTAACCCCCTCACAATCCAATCTGACCAACAGAAAGGGGACTTATTAATATATATTTTAGGGTTCAGCCATATGCTCGAGGCTACCTTTAAATAAATATCAGAATTAAACACTCTGGACACTTTTGTCCATATCGAGTGCAAATGCAAAATAAAGGGATGCGACTTAACCTCTCCAACTAGTTTAATCGAAAGGCTTTGCAGTGGCGAGATAGGGGTAAGAACTTCCTTTTCAATACAAAACCAGGGAGGAGCTCTCTCAGGTGGAAGCGACCAATGAGCCAAATGTGTAAGACTGAATGCATAATAATAAAACAAAATCTTGGGTAGGCCTAACCCACCTTTGTCAATCGGCCTATGTAACTTATTGAAATTTAACCTGGGACATTTACCATTCCAAATAAAGGACTTTGCTATGCTATCAAATCGCTTGAAATAAGAGAGGGGGACATCTACAGAGAGAGACTGCAGTAAGTAATTTTGGAATACAATTCATTTTAATAACATTAACCTTCCCGATTATAGATAAATGTAATGAAGCCCACCTGTCCGCATCACTCGAAAACCGTTTTGTTAAGGGATCAAAATTAACTCTGACTAAATCAGACAAATTTGGCGAAAGGACATCTTTAAAAAGACGGCAATCGTTTGTGCGAGCTCTTTTAGAGAAAATATACTCTTTTACACCTGTGGACTCAGCCGCCGATGTGCCCAGGGGAAGCACAACACTCGATCGTGCGAGGGTGACGCTGATACACGCCGTAAATCCAGCAGCAAGAGTAAGGTGACAGGATGAACACACATGTGCGCTCGGCTCCGAAGAACAAGTCTGAATGAGTGGTGCACGCAATCTCCTTTTATACCCATACGTCCGGGGTGGAGAGCGGCATGCAAATTCCACTCGCCAATTTTCATTGGCATTTTCTGAATAAAGTAAAGGGGATTGGGGCTCTCAAGAGCGAACCCCTATTGTCACTATATCGACACAACGTCGAGTGAGTGACAGACAGGGAAGGGGACTTCTAAATACATAATTTGGGGTTCAGCCATAAGCTCGAAGCATCATTTAAATAAATGTCCGAATTAAACACTCTGGACACTTTTGTCCATACCGAGTGTAAATGCGAGATAATGGGGTGTAATTTAACTTCTCCGGTTAGTTTGATAGAAAGGCTTTGCAATTGCGAAATAGGAGCAAGAACTTCCTGTTCAATACAAAACCAGGGAGGGGCTTTTTCAGGTGGAAGCGACCAATGAACCAAATGACTGAGACTGAATGCATAATAATAAAACAAAATCTTGGGTAGGCTTAGCCCACCTTTGTCAATTGGCCTATGCAGCTTACTGAAATGTAATCTGGGATGTTTCCCATTCCAAACGAAGGACTTCGCTATGTTATCAAATTGCTGAAATAAGAGAAGGGGACATCTATAGGGAGTGACTGTAGCAGGTAGTTGAATTTTGGAATACAATATGTTTTAATAATATTAACCTTCCCAATCATCGATAAATGTAATGAAACCCACCTGCCCACATCGCTCAAAATTTTTTTTATTAAAGGGTCAAAATTAACTAAGTAAATCACACAAATGTGCTGGGAATAAAATACCCAAATACTTAATGCCCTGTTTTGGCCACTGAAAAGCACCTGGCTGAAAAGCTGTTATCGGGCAGAGCCAAAGCTTTGGATTTAGACCAATTAACTCTGTATCTCGAGAACTTAGAAAAGGAATTAATAATAAGGCATAGATCTAGAAGGGTCAAAGATGAATAATAAAATATAATCTGCGTAAAGCAGAAGCTTATGCGCCACACCTCCCGCCATCACCCCTGGAAAAACATCTTCCTTTCTTATCGCGGCTGCTAATGGTTCCAGGGCAAGACAGAAAAATATGGGGAAAGAGGGTAACCCTGCCGGGTGCCCCTATCCAGAGTAAAATAATCTGAAATTAATCCATTTGTTTGTACCGCCACTACCGGGTGTCTATAAAATAACTTAATCCATCCAATAAAAGTATTCCCGAACCCATATATTTGCAAAATCTTAAAAAGATAATCCCATTCTACCATATCAAACGCCTTTTCAGCGTCAAGTGAGATGGCCGCGACCAGAGTCTGATCATTCGCCACTGACCACACAATATTGATGAAACGCCTAATGTTATCAGAAGAGCTGCAGCCCTGAATAAACCACATCTGATCTGTATGTATAAGAGATGTCATATTTTTACTTAATCGCTTTGCCAGTATTTTTGACAGTATTTTTACATCTAGCTGGTTCAGGGAAATTGGACGGCAACTTTTCCACTTATTGGATCCTTGGTCTTTTTAAGAATCAGACTGATCCAGGCTTGTGTCATGGTTGGAGGAAGCTTTCCATTCTTTAATGATTCCGTATACACTTCTAACAAAAGTGGAGCCAGTTCTGTAGCATAAGATCTAAAAAATTCAGTGGCAAAACCATCAGGCCCCGGAGGCTTGCCTGTAGGCAAGGCCTTAATTTCCTTGCTAAGCTCCTCCAAGGTTATCTCAGAATCAAGAGAATTTGTTTTGCTCAGTCGTCAGTTTAGGGAGTTCTAATGGTTCCACAATGTTTCTAATATCTTCATCAGTAGACAAAGATGTGGAACTATAAAGATCAATATAGAATTCTTTAAAAGCATTATTAATATCAATGGCTGAAGTAAATATTTCACCACCAGCAGATTTCACTGAGGAAATGGTAGAAAATGACTCTCTCTGTTCTATATATCTAGCCAAAAGCTTCCCTGCTTTGTCCCCCGACTCAAAGTATGACTGCCTTGCCCTGAATAGCCAAAACTCTACCTTTTGCGACAAAATAGTATTATATCTGTATTTCAATCAGGTCAATTCTCTGAGGCCATCAGATGACATTCGCTTCAGCTCTGCCTCTGCACTTTTGATATTCCCTTCCAACTCCACGAGTTTTCGTGCTTTGGATTTTTTGATGAATGAGGCATACTGTATGATCTGACCCCTAAGAACCACTTTAAGTGCCTCCCAAGTCACGCCCACAGAGGATACTGAGGACCAGTTGGTCTCCATGTAAACACTGATTTCAGCCTTTAACATTTGTTGGAATTCAGGATTTTGCAAAAGGGATACATTAAAGCAGCAACTATATGATTTCTTTTTCTCCATATGTGGCAACACCTCTAAACTCACCAGGGCATGATCTGAGACTAAGATGTTTCTAATTGAGCAATCCACAACAGATGAAATGAGGGACTTAGATATATATATATATATAAAAAAAAATCTATTCTAGAACAAATCTTATGGACTGATGAAAAAAAAGGACAGTCCCTACCAGATGGGTTCAAAAGTCTCCAAATATCTGTAAGACCAAGATTTTTACATATCATGTAAAGCGTCAATATTGCTCTAGGGGGTTTACACACTTTTTTGCTTCACTATGATCCAGGACTGAGTCCATCAAAAGATTAAAGACTCTTCCCAATATTATATCATGAGGGGTGCCAGCAGCTTGTAACATCCCTTCAAGATCTATAAAAAAGCCCTGATCATCAACGTTAGGTGCGAAAATATTTGCCAAAAGGATAAAGGATAAACACAAAGACACGTAGATTTATCCACATAACTGTTCCGAAGGTGTGTCGCTCAACAAAACAAACTCCAGCCTCTAGGCAGAACCAGCACAAAAAGAAACAAAGGTGCTCAGTTCCTCGGATGAACAAGTGAATGTTCATTGAGTCAGGTCCGCTCGGCTGCATAGAAAGTATCAAACAATGACCTACTCATTCCATTGACTTCATGAAGGACATTGCTTGCTGTGGGCATGTAAATATCTTGCGGCCATCCTTAGTATCTATTCTCAATTTGGCCGGGACATCAGTGCAAAAGCGACCTTCCGTTGATGTAAGAGTTTCTTGCATTCCTTGAATCGATCACATTTCTCTCTTGTCGAATTCGCAAAGTCTGGGAACAAGAAAATGTTGTGGTTCTTCCAAGAAAGCTTTCCTTTACTCCTCTCCTTGCGTAACATGAGATCTTTATCGGATGATCTCAGAAATTTGGCCAGAATTGATCGGGGCCTGTCTCCCTCAGAGGATCTCCTAGCCGGAAGCCTGCGAGCTCGCTCGATTTCCAGCTTATGGCCTGTTATTACGTCTAGGAATTTCACCATATCTCGGCCTTCTTCGTTCTCAGGAATTCCAACAATTCGGACGTTGTTTCGCCAGCTACGATTCTCTAAGTCTACCAACTTTTCCAAAACGCACTCCAAGTCTGTTTTGGTCATCCTGCCTTGCAGGTAAAAGAGCCAATCACTTCTTACATATAGACATTGCCTGTCAATCAACTCGCTAACGCGCATGCGCATTTCATGTTTTAAAGTAATATGAGGTCAGCATTCGATTTAGTGAAACGCGGTTGATTCATGTGTTAATACACACTGCATTAAAAAATCAGTAAACGCATTTAGGCAGAGGGATTATAGGACTAGTCTTCCACTGGACATGACATGATGCACAGGGTGAAATACTCGCTCAATTCACTGACTTATGCAGCCGAACTGCTCCGTGTTGCAGCTCCATGTAACTGGGAGAATGGGATGAGAAAAGACTCTGGATCAGTGGCTCCAAGCAACGTTCTACATCGATTGTGTATGCAGAGAAAATGTCTTAGTTTCTAAAAATATTCTACATTTTTGTTTTATAATAAACAAGTAGTTTGATTCATGCAACAAACCGTTTTTATGACATTTTGGTAGCATTAAAAACTATTCCATTCAAGTTGTATCAAAAAATAAGTGTGCACTGAGTGAAAAATATTTATTTATTCATTATACTTATTCCTTGAACATGTTAGACTGGCATTCCACACTGAATTTTATCCTGACTTCTGAAGAACATCTTAAGCTGTCTCTGGCATTGTCAATGGACACAGCACTTGATGAAATATATGATGCAGGTTCAAGTGCTGGACTTTGCTGCTTTAGGTAAGACAGTGGTTATTCTTCATTATACATATTGGTTGCCATGTTGATGTAAAACCAAATCATGCATATTCATGTTATTGGTTCTTTATTATAAATATGATGTGAAGACCAACTTTCTAAATATCTGTTTGTTTACTATGTTGTTTTGACATGAGTGTTGTACAGTAGCTAGCATGACCTGGTATGTCTCTTGTATGCAATGCATGGCTTATTTGTATGGATTGCATAGCATTGCAGAAGAGAAAGTGGCTGTGAGAAAGAAGTAACACAAAAGTAAAGTAATGATTACTTTCCATAAAAATAACTTTTTAATTAAGTTACTTTTTTAAGGAGTAACACAATATTCGAACGAGTTACTTTTAAAAGTAACATTACCCAACACTGGTCATAGTGTGTTACACATTTCCTTTCTTGAAATCTATCCCCCACCACCTTTTTGTATGCTCTAAACATCATCTTGCCTTGCAGAACATTTTTGTGTGCACAAAATATAATATTGCACGCTCAAAGTATCCTTTTGCACATGCAGAATTGTGGCACAAATATATCTCCATACCATGTACTCTACAGTCCCTATCCGGGGACAGGCACAATTCTGTTACAGTTGCTTTTGTGATGAAATCTAAGGTTTGCAAACCAAATTGTCTGACATAATGCTAAAATTTGTTACTTTATTTCTTCTTGTGGGAGGTATTAAGTTTATCTTTGGTGTAGTTAACAGAGTTAGTAAAAGTTATAGAATTAGACTCTCTTATGGCTAAGCCTGACTTGCTGTCTCATTGCCTAGTCATGGGGCAGTCACACTACACTTCACGCTCCATTCACTCCCATTCAAACGCATCCGAATGCAGTAGAGCGGAAAAGCAAGCTCCTGCGAAGAAATTTTGTACTACAATGCATACCAAAGTCCAAGTTTGGTGAATTCTGAACTGTAAATTAGTACGACAAGAGGACGCGTGACCAATAGGAGACTGAAATGTCACACGCTGACCTCTTGGCTCAATTGAAAGGATACATAATTCAAAGCTGCAAGATTTATTGTTGCAGGAAAGAGAGTAGACAATGTGTTTTACATTTTTTTATATTATGTTATTTGTTTTTTGTTATGTATTATTTACTTACACCAGAAGTCCTCCAACGTGACATCATATCCTGGTCCGTTGCATTGTATGAAAAAAATTAGCATGCTCTGAGCCGAGTGTGACCCATTCAGTTGAGCACATTTACATGCAGAATCTTACACTGATTATGCTTAAGACCACAGTGTGTAAGGTCATGTAAATAACTTAAATGGTTTCTCTTTATCGGGGTAAGGTTATAAACTGTTTAAGCAAAAACTGGCACACATAGATTTTTGCCCAATACCCCGATTTCACTTGGCATGTAAACACATTGACTGCCGTTCTTAGTTTTATCCAATGTGTGCAAGTGTTGTGCACATAACTATTCACATTTTGACGCAAAAAGGAGAGAATAATCAGATGATTTCAAATTAGTTTAAAATGTAAACTGTCGTGGAATATTGAAGTCTCTTCCCTCTTAGCAAGAAAACTCTCAAAGTCCAGGGGTTCCAGGTGTCAAAGGTTAGACTTTACTGAGCAAAACAACAAAGCTGAGATGCCAGCTGTATCATCCATAGTCTCATACAAAGCTTACTTGTTTATACACTTCTGTTATCACACATTACCTCATACGCACACCTCTCTTTGCCATTTTAGCCAATAAGCGTGCTTTTCCATTATCTTTGTTCGCCACCGTTATTTCACAGACTCTGTGGCTTCTTTTTAATGGTGGAATCTTAACACTTAGCTTATTTTTAAAAAGAACTTTTAAATTAATTTATTATGAAAGTATATATTCCAAGTAAATAAAATATAACAATCTAATAGATAACTTGGCTATTGGCTATGCCATTCAGTGCTTTGAAGAGTACTTTTCTGTCATGGCTAAGTGCCCAGGTTTCTCTCAACAAGGTCACGAAGATCTTACAGTCTCATCTTTGTTTTCCTGGATTAAAATAATGCTCAAACTATTCTCTATAAGTACTTTTTCTATGTTTGATATATAAATTCCCCCCTTTGAGACTACCCAAAGTCTCACCTCTATTGTCCTTACCCAGAGTGCAACCTCACAAGTCAGTCTTCTTCATTTCTATCAAGTGATCAATGCAAGTCACACATTCCTCTAACAGTGACTGCACTTATGAAACTGCACTCCGGAGGAGAAATAAGACCAAACATCTTCCCCCACATTTGGCTAGGAGGGAGTAAAAGATATCATCTCCCTAACTAAGTTCTTTCTTAGGGATGACATCAATCAAAAACAAATTAACTTCTTGTATAAATGCATGTGTGTGCAGATTTAGCCTTGCGGTACATAGAGTACATCAGTGATTAGACTTATTTCAGTAGGTTAACATACTTAAACAATATCAGCAAATTACTCAGCATATGATATACGTCCCACAGTGCCAGAGGAACTCACAGACATATCCGGTAGCCTGGAGGGCTATCTGGTGGTGTTGGAGCAGACTGCGGGTTTTTAAACCACCAGTAAAGTCTTGCTCTTGCTACTAAGCACTGAGGTGCTTATCGATCCTTTCTTCATTTTGTGGCCCTCCAGTGGTACTTCCAGTGTTTTTAAAGTTTAAACATGCATACTATATTTCATTTAAAAGTCATTTACTTGGTTAATAGTACCTTCAGAAATTAATCAAACAATAAATGATTTTCAAGGAGAACATAACTTGATTAAACAATGAACATCATAAATTGAATGTTTAAAAGAAAAAGATAAATGACTTCAGAAAAATTCAAAAAAGTAATAACTTCAGGAAGGGGCAAATGCCAAAATAATAAACATAACACCCTCTATCTTCCTGCCTACTCTATCCAATCTAAAGTACTACCTAATTTTTTTATAAAAGAAAATACAATGAGTATGCTGACTCCCTTGCTATCCAAAAACAATAGAAAATTGAAAATAAAGAGTCAAAAATAAAAGGCTCCCCTTCCCTACCACTCTTGTGTAATTCCAGGGTTTTATATTATTTCATCCAGCTCATCCAATCCAGGACCTACAGTACATACGGTGGCCCCAATATCAATTCCAGATGGCTTTAAAGACACATTTATCATCTGTTTGGCTGCAGCACTGGCCAGCATTGATCTGAGGAGAGGCACAACACAACAAAACAACAACACAAAAATAACAACAGCTATGGCTATTATTACTCCCATTTTAGTAAGGCATTCTTTCCAGGATCCAAATAGTTTGTCAAACCAATTTCCAAAGTGCTGATCTCATCCTGCATTTTCAGTCACCTCCTCCCTCAGTCCCTTCAACTTCTTCATTGCTTCAGTAAAGGATCCATCAGGAGCTGTATTATTTGGGATATAAGTACAACAGTCAGCTCCAAACATTACACAGACCCCTCCTTTTTCCGCCAGCAACCAATTTAGTGCCTGTCTATTTTGCCATGCCATTTTACTTGTAGGTCCTAGTTGTTCTCCTAAGGCCTTCAATGCATCATCAGTGTAATTAATTAATCTTTGCTGTTTGTAGTAAATGTAATTAATCCATTCTGTATTCTTATTGGTTGTTATCCATACGACTATAGACTCAAAGCCTAATTTTATTTCATCCCTAGCTTTAAATTCCTGTGGTATTCTTCTTGGTTGACCAATTGCATCTTAGTATACATTAGGGTCAGGCTGATAAGCTCTTTTTACTCTATAATTTGTCTGTACAGTCTCTCTAGACTCATTTGGGGTTTAAACTTAATTTGGGTTCAATGTTAACATTATTGTTTCTTGCACCAGTCTTACTCTGGTACATATTCCTTTCCACCCTTTGGGAAATATAACTCTCAATTGTTTTCCTCCACAAATCCAAAAATAATCTGCTATGGCTACTGTTTGTTCCTCATATATTTTTATCACAGGGGAAACTCACAATTTATAAGACATCCTTCTCCAGATTTACCCACACATCTTGGGGCTTCTATTACTGTAAAATGTTCCTTCATTGTGGCTGTTGCAAATATAATTCTGCTAAACTTATAAACTCCTTCCTGATCATACATTTTTTCATCCAGATGCCAAATTATTGAACCAGACGTCTACTCCCACACTTAACAAGAGAGGAGTAAAAGATCCTGTCTCCTTCAACCCTACACTCAAGAGAGAGAACATATTGTGTTATATGCATGAGCATGTAAATGGTTCAGCACTTGCCTCTGGTTTCACGGTTATGTAGAATATAACAGAAAATACTATTCAAAATCATAAAATTTTGATTAGAGTAGCATAACATCACATTGAATATAACAGCATAAAGATCAAAATCAGTAAATATATCAAAAACATAAAAAACAGTAGAAATAACCCAACACTAAAAGTTCTTTTCTTTCAAAGATCCCTTTGACAAAAGATCTTCAACCCAGTTACTTTGCGTAACGTAGAGGGCCACCACTGGGGAGAGGTTAGGCTAGCACTTACATCCCAGGGCATGGCTCATCATTCATCTCCTCATACATATCTTCATTGGAGGAATCAATTTCCTCCCAATTTGGTCTTTCTGTTCATCCAGGGTAGTTGTCATTGTATTGTATTGCATTGGACCATTCATATTGATCAGTGTCATCTGCTTCGTTGTTTTTCAGATCAAGAATGATTTGATCAATGGTAACACACAACAGAATATTATTCCTCTCACAAGAATTATTGTTTCAATCATTATACCAATTTTAGCCAACCATGCACCCCATTTCTTAAACAATTCTATTTAAATTGTTATAAACAAACAAAAGAAGAAATCTCAATCTTTAGTCACAACCATGTTTCTTTTTTCCATTCTTCATTACTATTAAAATGTACATGAGTTCAATAAAAGCATAAGAGTAATAAATCATCTTTCAATCTTAATTATTCATCATACAAGCATTCCCAGGTTTGTTTCATACTTCTTTAATAAGTGAGGCACTCCTTTGTCTGCAACGGTTCTCAAAACTTTACCCCCAAAACCAATCTATAAATAATCTTCTACACAGGGTATGATCCCCTGATGGCACAGTGACAGAATGCTTGGTATTTAACACTGTGATAAGCTGTTTTAGTAAAGCGGTTATTAAAATGCAGTCGGGTTGAGTGGAACTCAAAATTTTCGGACAGGTCTCCTCTAGACCTAACTTTTGATGCTTCTGACCTAAGAGCATTCATCCACTTCCTTAAACCCATATCAAACCTTCTTGGGTAGGTATCCAGGGCGGTGATGCCCTGCCTAAGGTTGCCCCCCCTTTTTGTCATTGGAGAGTCTTACCCGTCATTGGGTCATCACCTCTTGCCACTGGTCTCATTACCGCTCAGTCCTATTAGCCAATCCTTAATAATTTGGTATCAGTAAACAGATATTTTCTTTTGTTTCAGGGAGTATCACCCAAGAACCGTCACAGCCAATGGAACCATCTACAACTGCTTAAATATGGAGACAATTCACAACATGGTTAAATTAAAAAAATACCATTCAAAATTCAACAATCTATTAATATTGTCCAAATTAAAGGTAAAAGTAAGAATGCTAAAATTGATGCATTTACAGATCATTAATTTCCATTCAGGTTATATTTCTGCTACTTTAGCAAACATCACAAAAGACCAAGTATCATGGTGGGGACTAACATCAGAACAAAACAAAATAAAGGTAGCCTCTGTCAAGCTTTTAGGAAGCTTAATTTAAAAACATCACCTTAATTCAATAATAGTCTCTAGATTGTTTTGAACCTACATTAAGTGTCAGATCACCTTTCAACTGAATCTCTTGTCTTTAGTATAAACCCTTGACTTTAGATTGCCCTCTGAATATATAAAATATTTAGTCATGATGAGGAAAGCTGTTTGAACCACAATGGCCCAGTTGTCATCATGCAAACTGTGCACTCTGACTAGCCCTTCAACAACAATGGTTCTTCTAGCATGAAAGACTTCAGGAGCTTTGCAGTTTTGGGTAACCTATATCAAAGGTACCTTACATACCTTCAAGACTGCTCTATAGCCTTGGAGGACAGGCTGATGATTCAAGGGCTTAGAGGATAAGTACTCAGAGTACAAAGCATTCACAGTGCTAGGGCCTATTAACACTTGAGCATTAGGTCTGAGATCTGAAATGAGTAATGCAAATGTCTGAACTTCAATGTCTGTCCCCACAAACTCTTTGGGGAAAATTATATTTGTCTCAATATATCCCAAATAAGAAACTTCCAGACCATTTGTGCCCTCTACTTCAAGCTAATTATTTAATGGTTTTATGGACTGGTCTGACAAAGTACTTTCATACAATGAAAGAGGAAACTTTGTTACCTGAGACCCTGTGTCAAGGAGGAAATTTATCTCTTTACCAGCAAGGTAAGTGATGCTTGTGTTTTTAAATTGGATGCTTTGATATGGCTCACCCACTGCAATTGTTTTTCTCGCAGCTGGCGTTTCTTGGTGGCAACTAATGAAGGGTTTGGTGTACCTTCATATAGTGATGCTATATGACCGTCTTCATCACACAATACCAGGGCTGTGGTTTACTTGACTTCGTGTGGTAAGGGCTAGCTTCCGTACTAGGCTTCTGAACAGGTGGCTTCCCCAATTCGGTCTCTACATTGGATACATTTGTGGTTGGTTCTTTAGGTTTCTTGTTTTTTTTGTCTAATAGCAACAATTTGACTTTGGAGTTCAGCCACTAGCATCTTAACTCCTTCATTTAGCAGTAGCGGGAGCACCAACGGTTTGTGAATGTGACATGACTCAACTTGGGGGTCCAGAGGTATGTTTGGAACTACCCAAATGTTGGTTTATTCGCATTGCTTTTGCAACCTGTTTATTTTCTTCTGTACGAAGCAGCAAAAGTAACTCTGAGAATACAGGTGGGTTTCTTCTATTCTGCTCTAGCTGGAGTTATTAGAGAATTATCCTAACAACTGCGATAAAACTGCTTTAACAGGTGGTGATCACATTCAGCTGCAGAAGCTCTGCCTCTCTTTACGGCTGCATTCAGCATTCCTTGTAGTCTATGTAAACAATGTGAGGGTTTCTCACCAGCTTCTAGCAATGTGCTCATAATCTATGCAAAGAGCTCATCTCCATCTTCCATAGTGCCAAACGCTGAATCTAAGATCTCCAAATACGATGCTGGAAGAGCAAGAGGACTTAGGTGTTTGACAAGATCAGCTGTGGGTGGAAGTAGGCAATCCAAAATACTTCTTGAACACTGAAGGTCAGAAACTGCTGGATCATTCAAGAGTAGCTCAACATTAGAACACCAAGTGTAATAATCTAACTCATTGAAAAGCTGTGAAGATCTGCCTGAGAAAGCCCTCATATGTAAAGGTGCAAGAGAGTGTGAGGGGGTCTCCTCACTCCTCACAATATGCTCTACAACTAACCTTTGCACTTCAGCTGGAGTCACATCATCTACTGTTAATTTTGGTGCTTTGGCATCCACTTTAGGGCTCAGAGGTGATGAATTGGAGTTGCGGTAGAAAGGTTTCTAGTGATGGGGCTGCTTGTGAGAGTGGTGAGATATCGGGCAGCTGTGTGTTTTTTGTTTAGTCATTACCTTAGGGATCTCAGGCACTTACTTGAATGCTTTCATGAGCAGGGGTAGTTGCCACAACGTTTGATTCCACCTGTGAGGAAGGCATGACAGAAACTGCAAGCTTTTCTAGTTCTTGTTGTAAAAGTACCTCCAAAGTTTTGCCTGTAAACTTTAAAACTTCCTGCAGCTCTTCAGTGTAACTTTTGGTGGCGCTGCTGCTTACAGCGGCTGTATACACACTAGCTAGTGACAATGTTGTATTTGACATTAGACAAGCTAGGGCTCTCAAAGTCACAGGGCTGTAAGGGCTCCAATATCTGCTTCACTTTTTCATGTCTGAACTCAACAATAAGCTGTTTGTGAAAATCAGATTTGGGGTCATCAATACAGACACACATTTCAATTGAGCCATACCCTGCAAGGTACTTCAGCACTTCTTCATCTCTTTCAATAAGAGTGAGACCACTGATTATCACTGCATTTTAAATGAACATTTTCACTCTGTACTACCTCCATTTTAATATCACTCAATCACTATCAATACATCAGATCAGTTTAAAATACACAACAGGCTCCTGGCTAACGCTTGCCAAGTTTGCACTTGTAGCACTTACAAGCAAACACAAGGGAATGTGTGTGCAATCTAGGGCTGTTATATTAAATGGACCAGTATAGGTTTGTCTATTGAGCCTGATAATGTGCAAATAAAGAATCAGAAGAGGTGAGTCGTTTTTATTTTTTATGCCAGCGTGTATTGAAAATAAAAGTTGGGAAGGCTTTTTTGCTGAATTTAGAAAAGTAAAAAGTAAAAGTAGAAATAAATAAAAAAATAAAAAAAAATGACCAAGTATATGATATTCAGTCGTTTAGGCAATACAAACTATTAAATCCTGGGTGCACCCTGAAATATCAGATAATAATAAATTAACATGTATACCCATCGATACGGATTATGCACAACAAACTTCTGTACTCTGTAAAACAGGTTGCATCGCTTTCGGTTAAGGTCCTCTGTACATGCTACGTTGAATATGGCACAGTTTTACTCAAGATGCCTTCAGGAGCTACCAAAGATGAACATAACCGATGTCCATCGTATATGAAGGTTTACATCTAAAACTCCTGCCACCAAAATAGATAAGGGTTTAAGCTATACATTTCCTCATACATATGCAACTACGAGGGTATGTATCTGCTAACGTTAGTAGTCCCAAACTGGAAAAATATAGTATGTCACTAGCTAGCTAACGCTAACATTAACTTGCTAATCTTAGCTGATATAGAACTTGCCACTCTCTGCTAGTATGTTTCTGATTTACCTAAATAATGTAGTATGTCACTAGCACGCTAATGCTAACTAATATTAGCTGATAGAAAACTTGTCACTCTCTGCAAATTTCTGATATCTGATTGCTAGTTATAGACCTACACAATCACATTGTCACTTATTTTTCACACAGTATCAAACAAAGACAGGCTGACTGGTGCTGTCATCATCAGGGCAGCCTGTCACAGGTCTATGAGGAAAAGCGAGAAGCCACACAACCTGAGAGTAATGTTAGGGATGGTTTAGGTGTTCTGTTCAGTTCTCAGTCTGTTCCAGTTCAGGGACAATATTTATCAAGCCTCTCAGGGTAGGAGTAAGAGTAGTCTAATCAGTGATCATGACCGGGTCCCCTTGACTATCAGAAAGGAAAGAACTGTCATATTCTGAGATGCTTGGTAAATGCATGCACAGTTGTTTCAAGTTCACTGTTGTTGTTTGTCTACTTATAGCTGACTCTGACTGTAAATCCTTGATTCCTGAGTGCCACCCATCATTCCATGTTATTCATAATCAGGCCTCCCAAGATTTAAATCTCTCTATTACAGTATTAACAAATCCCGTTATTGTATTTATTGTATTAATATCATTGCCAAACATGCCCCAGCAACCTAAGTAGACTGATTCTCAAATCAGTGGCATCTGTTTGGACCACTGCTCATGTAGGATAAATTAAAGCTCAACCACACTCTCAAATTAGTGTCAATGTTTGTAAAAAAGTCTCTCATATACTTTTGTACAGACAGTGCTTCGGGATTCGGACCCTGTCATTGTAATATCAAATCGGTGCACATGTGTAGCTGGCACCTGGCACCTGGGCCAATAAACAAAATGGCCATCACAAGACTCAGCCGGCTCATGGAAGGAGGAATCAGGTGAGTAAGTTAGCTGCTATTACTGTAATTACTGCATCATACAGGGTTATACAATCTACAGGGTCATAGGCAGTACAGAAAATGTTATTACTATAGCACTCAATGGTATTGTTGAATACCCCTGTTGTACACTTATCACAACAAAGTTGCAAAACTGCAGGATGAGCAGCTGACGGAAAGCCAAAGTGCCATTTTGCATGTGAAGGTATTTAGAATCTACATAGTTCACTTCAGAAACGTGGGATGTCCATTGCAGATGTCTCCCCCACAAACAAGGACCAGTTCCATGGTTCCGGGTGTAATATGTTCTGCCTCCAATTCTCCTTTTGACTTCAGGTTTTTACATTAACATTTGGAGTAATCAGTGGTAAGTAACCAAGTACATTTACTCAACTACTGTATGTGGAATTTTGAGATTATTTACATTATATGCTACCTTACATTTATACACAGTTATATTTCAGAGGCAAATGGTACATTTGGTATATTTGACTCCACAGTTATTTGGCAGTAGAATCAGTTCATGAAGTGTTACAGATTAAAACACCCAAAACACTATATTAAATAGCAGAGTCTGACTGATACTGGTATTCTGAGGTTCATACTGATATTTAAATATTTAAAAAACTGACAATATGCCCAAAGGTGTTACAACAGTGGCCCTTCTCATCACTGGTGCCCATGCTTGCTACTAGTGGTTTCTCCATAACAGAGTTTTCATAGGTGTCAGCAACCTGCAAATATTATTTACAATTTCAGTGTACAATGGGTAGGTAACAATGCCACTTAGTGCAGCAGACAGTGCACTTTTTCCAACATATTTACCTGTGTCAGTGCATGATGGGATGCCTAACATTATTACTGTCTTTCACAGAATTACACTCTACAAGGGCTTGGTTGGAGACACGTACAAAGACTTCGACATTACAGAGAAACCTTTAGCAGCAATTATGGGCATCAGTGACGAGAAGACCCTTGTTAAGACAGCTTTTGGCTTAGCACAAAAGGGGAGTGTGCTCTTGTACCAGCAGCCCATATTATCCACAAAGTCAGTCAAGATGCACCAAAATCCTCCACGTTACCCACCGCTGCCTCTTGGGGAGTACAGGCTTGACCCAACAGAGTGTGTGCATGTGTGCAATGAGGATGAGCACTTCCACCTTAAAAGCTTGATGGTCACACTGGACATGGCCTATATGATTGAGGTGGCGACAAGAGAGCTGGCAGCAGACCAGGAGTGGCATCAGCTCCACCTCCTCACGTTTTAGAGAGGTGTGTTTTGTGAGGGAAGTGAGCTCTGCAGAGTCTCTCACAGAAAGAATCCTCAAAGGAACAAGACAGACTGGAGAAATGAGAAGAGGTGCAGACATGGAGTTTGAGCCAGCAATGGAGTACTGCAGGATGAAAAATTTCAACTACACACCCTGTGGCCTCGTCATCCACCCTGATGCCCCTTGGCTTGGTGCCTCACCACATGGCTTGATTTTCGCATTGATCTATTTGCACAGCCACCATTTCGACTGGTTGAGATAAAGTGCCCTAATGTGAAGAACTGTGGACTGTAAATACCTTCAAATGCAGTATGGTACTTTGGCTCTCCGTGAAAGCCACTCGTACTACAGGCAGGTGCAGGGTCAACTGTTGATCACTGGCCTGCAGTGGTGCAACTTTGTGACTTGTGCCCAGGAAGACATGCTGGTGCAGTGTATCCATGTTGACCCGAAGGTAACAGCAGTCATCAGAGAGAGGGTGGACCAGTTTTACTTTAATGTGTACATGCAAAAGTACCTGTCTGTCTCCAAAAGATTTTACTGATTGATGCAGGATCATTCAAGTGGGGGCCTTTCTATGAAGAAAAATTAAATCTCCTGCAATAAACTCTGTTAATTTGAAAAGAAGCAGGAGGAAATATAATTTCATGCATTTCAGCCTCACAAGTGTTTAAAATAATTATACCACACAGGGGCGCCATTTACTCAATGTTGTCTATTACTTGACAATAAAATATTGTTCTGATTCTTCAAGCAGGTTAACTTTGGGCAATGTTCACATTTGTGTCATTCACATTTTATGCTCTAGAAATGAGACCATAGCCTTTTTTGAGAGCTCTTATGGGCAATTTCAATGTTTCATGCATCACTGTTGGAAGGATTTTCTCTTGTTCAGCCCAACTCTGTGATTTAGATTGCTAAAGAAGTGATATGTCCATCAAAAGATTACTCAATAATTGATATATAAAATAGGTACTGTACATTTTGCAATTAACATAGAGACAAATGTTTTTTTTTCACAAAGATTTATTTGTCAATGACAAAAATTAAAACATTTCATATACAATTTACGTATGAGACTGTGACTGTGTATAAAATATGTTTTCTGATTTCATATATTTTACTGTATGCATGGTTTGATTTCAGTGTTTTCCCAATATGCATTCAGCAGTGGCGCACTGCTAAATTATGAGCGCCACTGCTGAGATTTCACATGGTTCATTAATATTCTTTACGCAATGTAATGTTTGCTAGGCCCAGTCAGTTGTGCGCTTTTTTACACTGCACCTGTTGAATGAGTCTGGTACTATGAAATGTGCCCACCACACACACACACACACACACACACACACACACACACGTACACACACGTAATCACAGTGACGTCACCGTATAGCAGTCCAATGTCAGCATGTCCTGCAACGGAAGTCGAGTGATAGACAACAGGGGCAGAGAGAATTGGAGTTTATGCGGTAGGACTGAATATTTTCTGGTGGATTAGCATAAACTGTACTTTAACTGTAACATCATGTCAACTTGTTCAGATGGAGATAATGGGAATGAAATGGATTGGATGATATCTAGGTCTGCGAGGCAGAAAATAGTGTTGAAATTAAAAGATAGATTAGCAAGAGCGAGAAGCTGGTCGGATGATAGTGAGGCCGGCAGGGGTAGCAATACCAAAAATTAAGAACCAGTCAGCGTGATAGGCAGACAATTATGGATCAAACACAAGAAAATGAGTGGAAAGTAATAATTGAATTCAATCAGGATGGTGGGCACTATCACCCGATTAAACTTACCAGAGCGATAGAAGAAGAAATTGGTAGAATTAAATATGCTAGTTTTTTTTTTTTTTTACAACAAATGAGTATTGATACATGCATCCAGCAAACAACAGCAGGAAAAGATACTCAGAATGGCATCACTTAAAGGGGAAAGGATGAAGGCACACAGCCCTGGTGCAATGGCAAAACTGAGAGGAGTAATTTCAGGAGTCCCATTGAGTATGTCTATGGAAGACGTTAAAAATGAGATCCAAGGAGGCAAAGTAATAGATGCCACAAGATTTCAAAAAAAATGGTTGGCTCACTGAAGGAAACCTTTTTGGTGGTAATTCAGTTTGAGAAAACCCTCCCTAAATCAGTTCAAATGGGCTACGTGAATTTCAGTGTGAGGGAATGCATTCCCAAACCACTCAGGTATTATGCATGTCAAAGAATGGGGCACACAGCACAGCAGTGTAAAGGAACGCTAAGTTGTGTGAGATGTGGAGGCCAACATGCGTATGGAAAATGTGAAAAGGATGCCAAGGTTAAATGTTGTAATTGTGGAGGCGAGCACAGTGCTGCGTATGGAGGCTGGGAGGTACAAAGAGAAGTCCAGAAAGCTAAAATAATGTGCAAAGTTTCATATGCAGAAGCACAAAAGAAAGTAAAGGGGGTGGGAACAAACAACAGGAATTCTAGTGGAATGGCTCAAAGAAATGCAGTTCAAAATGACAGTAACACACCAGAAAATCAGGCTCAAACCCAAGGCCCCATACCTATGCAGAGTGCTTGTGCTCACAAGTGTAAAGTAGATGATGATACACTAGTAGTGGACAAAGTGAACTTCATGGTCTTCATCTGCCACACCATTAAAGTTGCAGCACAGCTGAAAAAGAAAAGTGATAGAATCAAGACCATTGTGGAGGCAGCAGGAAGATTCATAGATATGAGATATGTAAAAGCAGATCAGATTCAAGCATTGCTGACAACAACTGAAGTTGGAGGAAATGTACAGGCTGAGGGTTAAGACCTGAATTATAGTTCTACACATACTACAGTGGAATGCGAGAAGCCTCATAGCTAATGGTCAAGAATTCAAAATATATACAGTATATAAATATGAATTAGAAGTAGTTCCAGATGTAGAATATGTGCAAGAAACTTGGTTACAACCCCATTTAGATTGTGATCTCAGGGTTCAGTTCTATAAGACATGACAGAGCTAACAATCAAAATGGTGGAGGATGTGCTTCTTTTCTCAAAGATGGGATGGCCTATAGGGTGGTTCCCTCCCCTGAGGATACGGAATGGATAGTAGTTGAAATTTGCAGCCCAGGGAAAGAAGGATATATTAAATTAATCAATATGTACCATCCATGTAGAAAGCTAACCGCTGACATAGTCAAGGAAATGGCAGGTACGGTATATAGAAAGGAAATTTGGTGTGGAGATTTTAATGCTGACAGAAGCTAATGGGATAGCGATCACACAGACAATAATGGGAACATAGTAGAATAAATGTTGGAGGAAAGATCATTAGTCTGCCTTAACGATGAACAAGGTACGAAAGTAGATATGAATAGGGGTACAGTATATGCTTGGATCTTACACTGGTGTCAGATAATTTGGTGAATGCCTGCGAATGGTATGTCAAGAATGATACAACAGTAGGAAGTGATCATTTCCCAGTACTCACTATAGTTAATACAAATGTGTGTATACAAAAAGGGAGTACATTCACCAGATGGTTCTTCGATAAGGCTGACTGGGAGAAATTTAGGATATGTTGTGAGGAGTCAGCACACTTGGTAACACTAGAAGGAAGCATAGAGGAGTACACAATGCAAGTTACAGAACATATTCTAAATGCTGCAATACTGAGTATACCCAAAAGAACAACAAAGGGTAGGAAGAAAGTGGTGCATTAGTGGAATGAGGAATGCAGCAGAGCTATAAAAGAACGAAACAAGGCATTCAGAGCATTGAGGAAAAACATGTCACAAGAAAATGTTATAGATTTTCAAAGGAAAAGGGCAATGGCTTGTAGAATAGTTAAAAATACAAAAAAGAGGACATGGAGAGAATTTTTTTCTGCCATTGGCAGAGGAATAGTGTTAGAGGATGTCTGGTCCATGTTTAAGTAAATGAGTGGGAAAAGGAAATTAGTTAAAATCCCAACACTGGTTGATGGAGAGAGGCTGGCAGTGTCAGACAAAGAAAAGGCAGATGTGTTTGGTAGGATATTTGCTGCAGTACATAGTGGGGACACAATGTCTCATTCCCTCGATCAGGGAACGGAGGTTACGCAAGTAACCATGACGTTCCCTATCTGTCACTCACTCGATGTTGTCGATGTAGTGACACTAGGGGTCCCTATACAAAACGCCGCAACTGGCTGAACTGTGTTACGTGAACTGGCGCTGTGTGACAGGCAGACAACTGTGTGCCTCGTAGCCAGCGCACCAGGCCAACACGTAACCTCCCCCAACATAGTTATGAGTGTCGAACGGCCCTTTGAGGACAAGTCGACTACCCAAAAGGTAAAAAAAGGGGGATTATCCGAATGGGCCGACCAGGTCTAGTCGGGGGGTGTCCCTCCCAAGGGGAGGACACCGTGGAGACCACACCTCGCCCAGAGGGGGGGGGGGATATTTAAGTGCAAAATACGTCACATGGTCTTGCCGATCATGTGAAGAAGTCTGATGGTAGATCCTACCCAACGGGGGAGGAGTTACTACAAACATGGAGAGGGGGCTCTGCCCAAGGAAGACGCAGTTTGCCAACAGGGAAACGAATTAGCGGATGATATACATCAAATGGGGTTACCTTACAGGGAACCGCCACATGCGGAGCACCTACCCCGGAAAAGGGCTCTTAGTTAGCATGTGTACTCGGCCGGCACCGAGTCTCTCCGAACACTCGACTGCCACAGGGCTCGGAGGAAGTCAACCAGGGAACATAGTTTGTGAACACTACTGGGAATTAATGGCGCACGTCTTCAGCTCAGAGGAGGTGAAAAGCGCTATGTGCAATCGATACACCCGGCCGGCTATCCCGGGCTTATCCGCTTGTATTGTGTGCCACTACCCAGGATGAAACCGGTTCCACCTGGAGGTTGTAGAACCTCGCAAGGTGCTGGGTGTTGCCCAGCCCGCTGTTCTGCAAATGTCTGTTAGAGAGGCACCCCTGGCCAGGGCCCAGGAGGTAGCTACACCCCTGGTAGAATGGGCTTGTAGCCCTACCAGGGGGGCACATCCTGGGCGTGATATGCCATAGCTATGGCGTCAATGAGCCAGGGGCGATCCTCTGCTTGGAGACAGCACTGTGCACCAAAGCAGACAAAGAGCTGCTCAGAGATCCTAAAGCTCTGCGTGCGATCCAATTAGATGTGTAAAGCGCGCACTGGACACAGCAGCGACAGGGCTGGGTCTGCCTCCTCCTGGGGCAGCGCTCACAGGTTCACCACCTGGTCCCTAAAAGGGGTCTGGGGACCTTGGGCACATAGCCCGGTCGGGGTCTCAAGATCACGTGAGAGTAGCCCGGACCAACCTCCAGGCACGTTTTGCTGACAGAGAACGCTTGTAGGTCTCCTACCCTCTTGATGGAAGTGAGCGCAGTCAGGAGAGCAGTCTTCAAGGAGAGTGCCTTAAGCTCAGCTGACTGCAAAGGCTCAAAAGGGGGCTCTCTATAGACCCTGAAGAACTACAGAGAGGTCCCATGAGGGAACGAGGCACGGTCTGGAGGGGTTCAGCCTCCTGGTGCCTCTCAGGAACCTGATGATCAGGTTGTGCTTCCCTAAGGACTTACTGTCCACTGTGTCATGGTGTGCTGCTATAGCAGCAATGTACACCTTCAAGGTGGAAGGGGACAGCCGCCCTTCCAACCTCTCCTGCAGGAAGGAAAGCACCGATCCGACTGTGCATCTCTGGGGGTCTTCCCGTCGGGAAGAACACCACTTAGCGAACAGACACTTAAAGGCATACAGGCGCCTCATAGAGGGGGCCCTAGCCTGAGTGATCGTGTCTAACACTGCGGGTGGTAGACAGCTTAGGTCTTCCGTGTCCCGTCCAGGGGCCAGACATGGAGATTCCAGAGGTCTGGTCGCGGGTGCCAGATGGTGCCCCATCCCTGAGAAAGAAGGTCCTTCCTCAGGGGAATTCGCCGGGGGAGCTGTCCGAGGAGCGTGAGGTACGAGAACCACGTCTGGGTGGGCCAGTAGGGTGCTACCAGGACAACCTTCTCCTCTTCCTCCCTAACCTTGCACAGAGTCTGTGCAAGTAGGCTCCCAGGGGGAAACGCATATTTGCGCAGGCCAGGGGGCCAGCTGTGTGCCAGCGCATCTATTCTGAGAGGTGCCTCGGTCAGGGCGTACCAGAGTGGGCAGTGGGAGGATTCTTGGGAGGCAAACAGGTCTACCTGTACCTGACCGAATCGACTCCAGGTCAGCTGGACCACCTGAGGGTGGAGTCTCCATTCTCCCCTGAGGATAACCTGCCCTTACAGCGCGTCCGCTGCAGTGTTGAGGTCGCCCGGGATGTGAGTGGCTCGCAGCAACTTGAGGTGCTGCTGACTCTAGAGAAGGAGACGGCGGGCAAGTTGTGACATACAATGAGAGCGCAGACCACCTTGGTGGTTGACATATTCTACAGTTGCCGTGTTCTCTGTCCGAACTAACATGTGCTTGCCCTGGATCAATGGCCAGAACCTGCACAGGGCGAGCAGAATTGCCAGCAACTCGAGGCAGTTGATGTGCCAATGCAGCTGTGGGCCCGTCCATAAGCCGGCGGCTGCATGCCTGTTGCAAACAGCACCCCAGCCCGTTTTGGAGCATCTGTCGTGACCACGACGCGCCTGGAGACCTGCTCTAGGGGAACGCCTGCCCGTAGAAACGTGAAGTCGGTCCAAGGGCTGAAGAGGCAGTGACAGACCGGCATGATGACCACGCGATGTGTCCCGCGGCGCCATGCCCATCTCGGGACTCGAGTCTGAAGCCAGTGTTGAAGTGGTCTCATATGCATCAACCCGAGCAGGGTGGCCACCACTGAGGATGCCATATGCCCCAGGAGCCTCTGAAAGAGTTTCATTGGAAATGCTGTTTTCTGTTTGAACGCCTTCAAACAGGTCAGCACCGACTGTGCATGCTCGTTCGTGAGGCGTGCCATCAACGAGACTGAGTCCAACTCCAAACCGAGAAAAGAGATGCTCTGAAATGGGAGGGGCTTGCTCTTTTCCCAGTTGACCCGAAGCCCTAGTTGGCTGAGGTGTGAGAGCACCAGGTCCCTGTGTGCACACCACACACCCCGAGAGCGAGCTAGGGGCTAAACCATCAGGATAGTTGAGGATGCGAATGCCCACTTCCCTTAGCAGGGCAAGGGCTACCTCTGTGACCTTCGCGAAGACACGAGGGAACAAGGAAAGACCGGAAGGGAGGACCTTGTACTGATACGCCCGACCCTCGAATGCAAACCGCAGGAAGGGTGTGTGTTGAGGTACAATCGAGACGTGGAAGTTTATCGAGACGTTTCAGGTCTACCGCCACAAACCAATCTTGATGCCGGACGCTCGCTAGAGTGTGTCTTTGCGTCAGCATCTAGGACGGGAGTCTGTGTAAAGCCCGGTTCAGTACTTGCAGGTCCAAGATTGGCCGCAACCCACCATCTTTTTTCGGTACAACGAAGTAGGGGCTGTAAAACCCCTTCTTCATCTTGGCCGGGGGGACAATCTCGTCAGACGTAACGGCGGGTGGGAGCCTGAGGTGCCACACCATGTTGTGGCCGTGCTGAGTTCAGGGATATCGAAGTACTTACATGGCTCCTTGTGACCACCCCCGGAACAGCCTGGGATGGGGGAGGAAGAGGCCTGTCCTCGTGAACCATGGAGACTGTCACATCGGGGGCGGATTTGTGCCACAGCTGGGCGTTCAGGAGCGGGGAGACCGCCGCTGGAGCGCCAAACCTGCCAAATGGAGTGGTGGACGGTGGTCGTGATGATGGCCGTGCACACCGGATACATGACTGTAGAGCTGAGGAGGGCGGGGCTGGGCTGGAATGAGACACACCCGGTCCCCAATCAGCCTGATGGGGCGCGCAAGGGATAAAGGCGGCCGGGGACGACAGTTCGAGAGAGAGAGAATTACAGACAGCTGTGCTGTGTTTTTAGTTGTGTGTTTTTGGTTGGGTTTTTGTTTAATAAATTATTATTTAAGTTGTCAAGCCGGTTCTCGCCTCCTCCTTTCCTCTAAACCCCCTTACACCAGTGTAACCCATCAGGCTGATTGGGGACCGGGTGTGTCTCATTCCAGCCCGGCCCCGCCCTCCTCAGCTCTACAATGACCCAGGGAACAAGGAAACTGTTCTTGCTGAACTCTTGGGTACTGCAACCACTTGGGCATGCAACGCAATTAAATGCAAAGGTAACAAAAGATTCTCCTCCCAGCACTCTACCGGGGTATGGAGTGGTCTGCTTACCAGCTCTAGAGCAGCGGGTTTCATCATCCCTGGGTTGCCCGTCTCAGGGGCGCTTCGAAGACTTTTGCGGGTCCTTGGCGGCCGCGAGACGGGTGGCGTCTGCTTCCTGCGGTGGGCTCCACGCCGGGCTGTGGTGGAGCTGGTGCAGTCACTGCAGGGGGACGCCCTTGGCGATGAGCAGATGGGGTGCAGGATCTTGAGCCGTGCCAGGGCAGGATGTGCCAGATAACCTTCGTCTGCTGCTTCACCACTGAGAACTGCTGGGAAAAGTCCTCAGTGTCACCAGACTGGCCAACTTGGGAAATGGGGGCAGCAAGGAACTGTGCCTTGTCGGCCTCTCCCATCTCGACCAGGTTGAGCCAAAGGTGGCGCTCCTGGACCACCAAGGTGGACATTGCCCGCCCGAGAGACCATGCCGTGACCTCGGTCATCTCGGGATGAGCGAGGTCGGTCACCGAACGCAGCTCCTGCATCAATCCCGGGGCGGAACTACCCTCGTGCAGTTCCTTTAGCCCCTTGGTGGACTTGCAGGAGAGCCATGGCGTGCAGGGCGTAGGCGGCTTGTCCAGCGGCACCGTAGGCCTTGGCCGTCAGAGACGACGTAAACCTATAGGCCTTGGGCGAGTTCCTTTATCCACCAGGGGGATTGCCGAATAGCCCTTGGCCACCCCACCATCGAGGGTAGTGAGGGTGGGGAAGCTGAAAGATCAGGACCAGGCAGTAAAAAGTGCCTCCCACAACCTTGTCAGCTCTTCATGCACTTCCGGGAAGAAAGGAACGGGGGCGGGGCGTGGCTTTGAGCAGCGCCGCGAGCCCAGGAACCAATCATCGAGCCGCAAGGGTTCAGGGGAGAGCGGAGTGTTCCACTCTAGCCCGACGCTTGCGGCTGCCCGGGAAAGCATGTCGTCATCTCTGCGTCAGCCTGTGACTGGGCGACCGCACCCGAAGGGAGGAGCCCAGCTGAGGCTTCCACGTCCGACTGGACAAGCCCACTCTTCAATGCTGCACTCGAGAGCTCATCACTTTCGTGGGCTCAGAATAAGAGGTCGAACTCGCCGTGAGACGAGCCGGCGGACTCATCTGAAAGCCCGATCGGGGCAGACGAGTGTGCTGGGGAATGGGAGGTCTGCGGGGGGATACCCGGCGGAGGCGGTCCCATTGGGGTCCCCAAATTGCCCCCAGTGCTAGCCGCGCTGGCCTCATACCCATGGGTAGAAGGACTGAGGCGGGGATCCTCTGGGATGGCTTGCTTTCTTACGAAGGTAAGACGCGACTGCATTGTTGCCATGGACATTTTCTTGCAATGAGTACATGACCCATCCACGAACGCTGTCTCCGCGTGAGCAGTTTGCCCAGACACGAAAGACAGTGATCGTGATCATCAGAAGGCGAGAGATAACGAGCGCAACCAGGAATAAAACACAAAGGAAAGGCATCTTTAAAAAGAAGTGTCTTTAAAAAGATGTTTCGTGTGTGCCGCTCTTTTAGAGATATATACTCTTTTAGAGAAATATACTCTTTTAGAGAAATATACTCTTTTATTTCTGCCGAAGCGCCCAGGGGCATTCTCTGCAGTGCACCAGTGCAGAGGAGGGAGAAGCCACTGAAATGCGCCATCAGATCCAGCAGAGGTGAATGAACAGTCGTGGGAATTCAACTCAGTGAGCATGACCGTTCGGCTCTGAAGAGAAAATCTGAATGAGTGGTTGCATACAAGCTCATTTTATACCTGTATGTCCGGGGGAGTGGCATGTAAATACCACTCGCCAATTTTCATTGGCCTTTTATCAAAGACCAGAGGTGTCTTGGGCTCCCAAGAGTGACCTCTAGTGTCACTACATCGACACAACGTCGAGTGAGTGACAGATAGGAAACAGAAAGATGTGTATTCAGAGAGAATAAGAATGTGTGAGAGAAGAGAGAGGATGATATGTCAACTCTGGATGAGGACTTTACAATTCAGAACACAAAATAACCTTGCAGAATACTGGGTATACAGCCCCAGGACAATGTTATGTTATGCCATGTTCCGACAACTACCAGTGGAAACATTGAAGCTAGTGCTGAGAATTTTTTATAAAATCTGGAGGGATGGAGTTATGCCAAACTGTTGGGAAAAGGCAGTAATACTACCATTTAACAAGCCAGGGAAAGATCCTGCTAATCCTGGTAGCTACAGGCCCATAGCTTTGACATCACAAATATGCAAATGGATGGAGAAGATAATAGTATGTAGGCTATCGCATGTACTGGAATAGAGAGGGCTATTGAGTCATTTTCAGTTCAGATTTCGAAAAGGATGTTCCACAACAGATGCTCTAAATAGAGTAAGTAATGAGGTGGAAAAGACAATAAAAATGAAAGCGTTAATGGCAATAGTATATTTTGACGTTGAAAAGGCATATGATTTTATGTGGAGGGCAGGGTTACTTATCAAATTAAGTAAAATGGGTATTGGAGGAAGGATGTACAATTGGATAATGGACTTTCTAACAGGCAGAAAAATTAGTGCCAAGGTTGGTGCAGAAGTATCTAAGGAATTTGAAATATATAATGGTATCCCCCAGGGAAGTGCAATCAGCCCTGTATTGTTCAACATAATGATACATTTCATCTTTACAAATTTAGACGGATGCATCAAATCAACACTATATGCAGATGATGGGGCCATATGGATGAGGGGAAGAAATGTGACATATGTGTTAGAAAATTTAAGGAAAGCAAGCAAGCATAGAGAAAGTTGAGAAGTAGTCATATGAGTGTGGGTTCAAGCTTTCAGCAAGCAAGTCTTGTTACATGACATTTACAAATAAGCGCAAGGTAGGTGCTTAGAAGCTAACACAATATGGTCAGCTGATGGAGAGGGTGTCTGAATTTAAGTACCTGGGGCTATGGCTAGATAACAAATATATATATAGAAAGTACATATCAAACACCTAGAAACAAAATGCAAAAAAGTAATAAATCTATTACGAGCTGTGGCCGGATGTGTCTGGGGGGCTGACAAACAGTCATTAATTGACATTTACAGGGTGATTATGAGGTCAACAATAGATTATGGTTGCATAGTATATGGAGCAGCAGCAAAGACAATGCAAAAAGTTGACAGACTACAGTATAGAGCACTATGGTTATGTATAGGAGCTATTAAATCAACCCCCATTAACGCAATACTAATAGAAGCAGGAGAAATACCTCTGGAGTCAAGAAGGGAGAAACTCATACTAGCATAATGGGTCAGGTTAAAAGGAAGTAGGGAAGAAAACCCAACAAAGAAGACAATACAGGATTGTTGGGAATATTCCAAGTTCCAGGGGAATGGGTTTGGGTGGATAAGGGAAGAAAGAGCAAGGACATATGGTATGGAAGCCTTAGAATTCACCAGGTCCACCCCAGTTAGTAGCATTCCCCCTTGGCTTTTTCCAGAAGTAAAGATACTTCAGTCCCTGATGAGGGACTGAAAGGAAATGAGTGTGCTGATAAACTAGCAAAAAGGGCATTGCAAAAGGATGTAACATTACTAGTTCCACTTGGAAAAGGAGAAGGAAAAGCTCGGATTAAGAAGAAAGGAATGGAGATATGGCAGAAAAAGTGGGAGGAAGACCAGAAAGGAAGGGGATATCATAAAATATAAAAGTCGGTCATAACAAAGAACTATAAAGAAAGGAACAGAAGGGAGGAAATCATCATAACAAGACTTTGTTGGATCATGGATCACACAGGATTAAATGTAACTCTGTTTATACTGGGGAAAAGGAACATTGATAAGTGTGTGAACTGTGGAGTTATAGAAAATGTTGAACATATCATATTGCATTTTACCATGTATGGAGTGGAAAGAGAAACACTAAGTGATAAAGTCTGAGAGGTGGGATGGGAGTGGGATCTAATGGGGATACTGGGAACAGAAGGAGAGGGGTTAAGAATCACCAGGAAGACACTGTTTACTTTCTTAAATGATAAAAGGCTGGTGGGTAGAATTTAAGATATAGGGTAAAATGACATGATTTTACAAACTCTTGTACAGTAGGTGGCGGTATGCACTTTAAAGTTGTTTGCGATCGCCCAGCAAACTGAGAGAAGAAGAAGTGTCCTGCAAGGGAGAAGCAGGATGCCCACAGGGTCCGAATATCAGTGCAGGATTGCAGGTATTGTGCACAAATTTAATCATTCCCACGTGTTCCACGTTTAGAATATGGGGAATTACAGCACACTTTTATTCACTTTAACACGTAGCTGTGAATTGGTAAACCAATCCATACAGATGATCAATAATCTTGTGTTTGTATCAAACTGTAATTCCAGAATCAGTCCAGAGTAAATCACTTGTTGAATTTCGTGTAAGCGAGCGCAGAGAGAAAGTCACAAGTATGTTTGTCACATATTTACTGAACGTAAGATTTGACGTGCAAATGGCGTTGTACCTCTGTAAGCGAGTGATGCGATAAAACTATTGCTCCTGTTTATAATCAACAAAGCAAAGCTGTAAACATTTCAAGTGCGCAACATCGTAGCGATCTAGTTTCCCCACTTTTCATATCGCCGCATTTTCATATAGCTCCCTCATATCATATTACAGAACCTTTGACAAGAAAGGCAGACACAGCAAAAATGCTTTGTGTAAACTGCTACCAGAACTACTCTGGGTGAAGAGAAACTACTGCAGGGAGAAGAGAAACAATTAAACACTGGTTACATCTGTCATCTCCATCTATCTGGAGCTCCATCTGACCTGTACAGGTATTTTCTCTGCCCTGAGAATCAGGTAATTTAAAATAGTATGTAAAATACGCATAAATAATAATAATATAGTAATATAAATACTATACTATTAATAATATTAATAATTAAAAACATCCTTTTCTATCTTTAATATACTTGTAATATAAGCATGGTTCTCTCTCAGGATTTCTCAGGAATGCATTTTGTCAACATTAAATGGCCATTTTAATGTAATTTGTGAGTATTGACTTGTACTCTTAAAGTGATAGTAATTCTGTCCTCACTTGCAAACGTTTATGATTTCCTTTCTACTGTGGAACTCAAAAGGAGATGTTAGGGAGAATGTACGGAGAAAAAAAAACAGTGACTGAATGGTGACTGGAACTAACATTCTGCCTAACATCTCCTTTTGTGTTCCACAGAAGAGAGAAATTCATACTCATTCTTGGTGGTGAGTATGACAGAAATTTCATTTTGGGGTGAACTGCACTTTAACTACCTTTATAGTCATTGTTAAAGATATTTGCCAAGAACAACAACATAAATGTAAGTCAGCACATGATTGCATCATGTCTTGCTGAGAAACAAGTAACTGAAACAGAGGACCAAAATTAGGCTATATACCTTAAAAATCATTCTATTTGAATAAAACTAGAGGTAAGAATTGTAACCTCCTGTGAGATTTAGGTAAGATTGTGGTAAATGTTCAGATGTTTTAGTAAATTTTACCCCCAGAGCCATCCAGAGCCCTTCAAAAGCTCCCAGTAAACACACACATGACAAGGCGAAAATTAATAACCCATCTGTAATGATTAGAAGGTCGTTTTATGCTATTTCTCCACCGACGTGTGTAAATACGGGTACGGCGTTATGGGCACATGGACGCATGCACAACAAGATTAAGTCAGAGTAAAAAAAAGTTACTTGTCTGGAGACAAAAACAAAAGAAAGGACGTAAGAACGAAAAAAAAAGAAAAAAGAAAAGCCTCCATCGTCATCTTTTACATTAGATAATGCATTAGCTATCATGAACTGACAATGAACAATATTTTACAGCATTTATCAATCTTAGTTCATTTTAGTTACTAAAAAAAACAAAACAAACAAAAAAAAAAACAGTTGTTCATTGTTAGTTCAGAGTACATAAACTAATGTTAACATATACAACTTTTTATTTTAATGTATGAAAATGTAATAATATACTGTATTTTGGAATTAACATTAACCAAGAATAATAAATTATATAAAAGTGATGTTTATTGTTAGTTCCTGTTAACTGATGTAGTTAACTAATTTTAACAAATGAAACCTTTCTGTAAAGTGTTACCAAATTTTCATTTTTGGGTAAATCATCTTTTAGAGAGTATAAGACAATTCTCACCAGTTGCATTAAAAACAGCTGTTTAATATTGACAAAATTCATTGAAAATGAATCTTACTTAATGAAAAGAGAACCTTACTGCTAAATCAGTTATGTTGTATATTCAAAACAGATATGCATATTAAAGATAAATAATGTTTTCATTGTGTGTAATTTATTAATGTTATAGTATTAATATTATTATAATGTATATTGTTCCCTATCTGTCACTCACTCGACGTTGTGTCGATGTAATGACACTAGGGGTCACTCTTGGGAGCCCCAAACACCTCTGCTTTTTTTAAAAAAGGCCAATAAGAATTGATGAGTGGAATTTGCATGCCACTCCCCCGGACATACGGGTATAAAAGGAGCTGGTATGCAACCACTCATTCAGATTTTCTCTTCGGAGCAGAGCGGTTCTATTCATTGAAGCTGAATTCATCCGCGAAGTTCATTCACCTCATCTGCTGGATTCTACGGCGCATTTCAGCGGCTTCTCCCCCTCTGCACCCGTGGAGAAACAACTAAAAGAGCATATTCTAAAAAGAGTATATTTTCTTTCTAAAAGAGCGGCACACACGGAACGTCTTTTTAAAGATGCTTTTCTGTTTGTGTGTTATTCCTGGTTGCGGTCGTTATCTCTCCGCTTCTGACGGCTACGATCGCTGTCTTACGTGTCTGGGTGCTGCCCATGCGGAGACATTGTTCATGGATGGGTCTTGTCCTCATTGCGAGAACATGACCATGGCAACGTTGCGGTTGTGGCTTGCATTCATAAGAAAGCAAGCCACCCCAGCGGCTCCCCGCCTCGGTCCTTCTACCCACGGGTATGAGGCCGTGCTGGTTAGCACTGGGGCCGATTTGGGGACCTCAATGGGACCACCTCCACCGGGTATCACCCCATGGACCTCCCATTCCCCAGCATGCTCGCTTGCCCTGTTCGGGTGCTCGGATGAGATTGCCGGCTCGTCTCAGGGTGAGTTCGACCTCTCGTTCGGAGCCCGAGAAGAAGACGAGTTATCGAGTGCAGCATCGGGGAGCGAGCTCGTCCAGTCGGACGCAGAGGCTTCGACTGGGCTTCCTCCTTCGGGAATGGTCGCCCAGTCCCAGGCCGACGCGGAAATGACGGACATGCTTTCCCTGGCGGCCGCGAGCGTAGGGCTAGAGTGGAACCCTCCACTCTCCCCTGAACCCTCATGGCTCGACGACTGGCGCCCCCGTTCCTTTCTTCCCGGAAGTGCATGAGGAGCTGACAAGATCATGGGAGGCACCTTTTACTGCCAGGTCCCGGTCTTTCAGCTCCCCCGCTCTCGCTACCCTCGATGGCGAAGCAGCCAGGGGGTATTAGGTGATCCCCCAGGTGGATAAGGCGCTCGCGGTGCACTTGTGTCCGCAGAGCGCTGCCACCTGGCCCGGGGGCCTGAAATACCCGTCCAGGGCCTGTAGGTTTACGTCGTCCCTGACGGCTAAGGCCTATGGTGCCGCTGGACAAGCCGCCTCCACCCTGCATGCCATGGCTCTCCTGCAAGTACACCAAGCCACAGCGCTAAAAGAACTGCACGAAGGTAGTTCTGACCCGGGATCGATGCAGGAACTGCGCTCAGCGACCAGCCTCGCTCTCCGGGCGACGAAGGTCACGGCGTGGTCTCTCCAGGAGCACCACCTTTGGCTCAACTTGGTTGAGATGCAAGAGGCTGACAAGGCACGGTTCCTTGACGCCTCCATCTCCCAGGTTGGCCTATTCGGCGACACTGTCGAGGACTTTGCCCAGCAGTTCTCGGTGGTGAAGCAGCAGACGGCGGCCATACAACACATCCTGCCCCAGCGCGGCTCAAGACCCTGCACCCCGTCTGCTCGTTGCCAAGGGTGTCCTCCTGCAACAACAACACCGACTTTGCCGAAGCCCACCCCCGTGGCCCGGCCCCTGCGTGGAGCCCAGCGCAGGAAGCAGACGCCACCCATTTCACGGCCGGCCGCTAAGAACCTTTACCCTGAGACGGGTGACCCAGGGGCAAGGAGACCCACTTCTCTGGAGCTGGTGAGCAGACCACTCCATCCCCCATATGTCCGGGGGAGTGGCATGCAAATTCCACTCGTCAATTCTCATAGGACTTTTTTCAAAAAAGCAGAGGTGCTTGGGGCTCCCAAGGGTGACCCCTAGTGTCACTACATCGACACAACATCTCTTTCCCTCCATCAGGGAATGGAGGTTATGAAAATTTCTGCCTTTCTTGCTGTATTATGAGGGAGTGCCACGATGTGACGAGACAAAATTAGATCTCTCCAAAGCTGCGCTCTTGCGATAAAGACAGCTTTGTTTATTATAAACAGGAGCAATATTTTATTGCATCGTTCGCTTATAGAGACGTGGTACAACACCATTCGCATGTCCATTTAACAGGTTTATACCCATTTATACAGTTGAAGTCAAGTTACATACACCTTAGACAAATACATTTAAACTCAATTTTTCACAATTCCTGACATTTAATCGTAGAAAACATTGCCTGTATTAGGTCAGTTAGGATCACTACTTTATTTTAAGAATGTGAAATGTCAGAATAATTGTAGAGAGAATGATTTATTTCAGCTTTTATTTTTTTCATCACATTCCCAGTGGATCAAAAGTTTACATACACTTTGTTAGTATTTGGTAGCGTTGCCTTTAAATTGTTTAACTTGGTCAAACGTTTTGGGTAGCCTTCCACAAGCTTCTCACAATAAGTTGCTGGAATTTTGTTCCATTCCTCCAGACAGAACTGGTGTAACTGAGTCAGGTTTGTACGCTTCCTTGCTCGCTCTCGCTTTTTCAGTTCCGTCCGCAAATTTTCTATCGGATTGAGGTCAGGGCTTTGTGATGGCCACTCCAATACCTTTACTTTGTTGTCCTTAAGCCATTTTGCCACAACTTTGGAGGTATGCTTGGGGTCATTGTCCATTTGGAAGACCATTTTGCGACCGAGCTTTAACTTCCTGGGTGACTTCTTGAGATGTTGCTTCAATATATCCACATAAATTTCCTTCTCATGATGTCATCTATTTTGTGAAGTGCACCAGTCCCTCCTGCAGCAAAGCACCCCCACAACATGATGCTGCCACCCCCATGCTTCACAGTTGGGATGGTGTTCTTTAGCTTGCAAGCCTCACCCTTTTTCCTCCAAACATAATGATGGTCATTATGGCCAAACAGTTACATTTTAGTTTCATTAGACCAGAGGACATTTCTCCAAAAAGTTAGATCTTTGTCCTCATGTGCACTTGCAAACTGTAGTCTGGCGTTTTTATGACAGTTTTGGATCAATGGCTTCTTCCTTGCTGAGCAGTCTTTCAGGTTATGTCGATATACTGTTTTATACGATTTTACTGTGGATTTAGATACTTGTCTACCTGTTTCCTCCAGCATCTTCACAAGGTCCTTTGCTGTTGTTCTGGGATTGATTTACACTTTTTGCACCAAACTACATACATCTCTAGGAGACAGAATGCGTCTCCTTCCTGAGTGGTATGATTGCTGCGTGGTCCCATGGTGTTTATACTTGCATACCACTGTTTGTACAGATGAACGTGGGACCTTCAGGTGTTTGAAAATTGCTCCCAAGGATGAACCAGACTTGTGGAGGTCCACAATTTTTGTTTCTGAGGTCTTGGCTGATTTCTTTTGATTTTCCCATGATGTCAAGCAAAGAGGCACTGAGTTTGAAGGTAGGCCTTAAAATACATTCACAGGTACACCTCCAATTAAGTACACCTCCTATCAGAAGATAATTGGCTTATTGTCTAAAGGCTTGACATCATTTTCTGAAATTTTCCAAGCTTCTTAAAGGCACAGTTAACTTGTTTGTAAACTTCTGACCCACTGGAATTGTAATATATACAATTAAAAGTGAAACAATCTGTCTGTAAACAATTGTTGGAAAAATTACTATTTCCTAAACGACTTGCCAAAACTATAGTTTGCTAATATGAAATCTGTGGAGTGGTTAAAAAAGGATTTTTAATGACTTGAACTTAAGTGTATGTAAACTTCTGACTTCAACTGTATATGTAACATCTAAAGTTCAGTAAATATGCGTTTCCCCACTGCTCGCACTCACAAGCTGCTGAAAGCTGCACCACGAGTGAAGGCAAGAGGGAGAGAGGGTGACACGATAAGGGATTCCCCACATTTTGAAAGTGAAATGTGGGAATTATTAAAATTGTGCTCAATCCCCACAGTCCTACGCTATTGAGCTACTTGTCCGGTCAGGCAAGTAAAATTCTCTTTAACTTGCCTGTTAAAAATTCCACTCGTCCCGGACAAGCGTTAATGTCGAGCCCTGTCATAGAATATGCATCAAATCTGCAACATCAGAGAATCCAGTTCTTGTTGAAATTGTTGTGTAGTGTTATTTACTATCACAAAGAGAGACAAAAGAAACAGAATTGAGGGAGGCCCATTATCAGTTTAGTGAGCAGATCTGAGACAAGCATGTCATGAGACAGCTTTGACGTTTTACTTAGAAAAAGTGGTGTGTAAATTTTGCAGGACACTAGGTCGTCGATTCTGAATCCCTTGTCCACCATTACAGCCATATCTTTATCCAGAAGAGGGACAGTGCCAGATTGCCTGAACAATTTGTCACTGACAGAGCCAGAATACAATGAGGAAACAAAAGTAACAGCACCATGCGGTGACACACCTATCATTCCTTTCAGGGTAGTGTGGGATTTATACTGTGAAAACATCTCACTCTGTAAGAGTAAAGATGAAGGCATCTGACATCTCATCTCTGTACAGTAAATAAGGACTTGGGTGTCAGAGTACTTGCCGAACACACTCAGCATCTTGGCTCTAACTGTCTCAGGAGACATCCATATCCCAATGGCGCCCAATAAGGTGTACAAAAAAATGCTGACGGTGGACTGATGAATGTTAAAATGATCACCCAGATCTTTCTCCTTCAGACCCAGCGGCAGGAAAAGTTCATCAATCATTGGAAGGAATCGGCTGTGGTGGGGGGGCAGGGGGGACAAGTCTTAGTGGTAATAACGATAATTATTGCCTGGTCATCATAAATGTATGTATGTGTTTTTAATTAGATTGAATTAAATAGTAGTGTTCTCTTGGGTGCTGATTTATCAGCAAGCTGCTTTTATAAACAAAATGATGTAGTATGAACTATGCCTACCGGTCGATGAGGTGGATCAGCGGCCTTGTCAGGAGCTGCTGTTGTGCTGGAAGTGGATGACCGTGTACCAACATGCACGATTCTCCTCGTTGCAGGTTCAGTCTGTCTCCAAAATGCCTGTAGATGGCAGTAGCTGGCAAATCTAAAAGATTAAAAGAAAATGATTACCTTTAAATTAAATCATAAGCCATTATTGATGTTTGCCCTGGTACATCTGCCAGGAGGCTGTGGCAATACACTGGCCTAAATGTTTTGCTCCTGTTAGTTAGAATGAATTACAGCATAATCTGAAATGTAATCACCAGGGTAGGGTTGCACCAGCTGTAAGGTCTCACTTAAGTAGAGACGTAAAGTTCACACTAAGGGCTTAGTAACTACTAGTTAGTTTGCAACTAAGTCAGTGCTTAATTTGGTTGCACCACCTGTTCTTAAGGCAAGACTTAACTAGTAGGTCATAAGTTCTCCGTAAAGTAATGCATAGTCACAAAATATGACGTTTACTTGTATTTATCAAATAAGCAGCCTTGAAATTTGTACACAGAAGTGTTAAACAGCCATGAATTTCAGTTTGATCTTGTTTAAACCTTGTTTGCTCATGTAACCGTCAGCTGTAATAAATTATATCCCCATTGAAATACATTATGTAATAAAACAAGATTTCATTATGGTATATTTAGCCTATGTAAATAACAATATTCAAATATAGCTGCAAGCAGCAATGACGGGCCCAAGCACCATGGGTCCATTTCCACCTGTTGGCTTTCGGAAAACAATGCAAGGTAGACACACGCATTTGGTATTTAACATTATTCTAAACAATTTGAAAGCAATTTAGGTAAATATAAGAGAACTATTTTAAAGTCTCTTGTAAAAGCCACACTTCCTGCTGCCTGGTGGTGGTGCTATGTCCGTGACCCAAAATAGTCAGATCGATGTGATTAGCCCCCAACATACATCTCAATTTTGATCTAAATCACACATTGCACAGAAGCTATGAGAAACTGCTTGTTTCCCATTTTTTGCCATCAGTTTAATATCTCGCTATGGCAACACTGTTCGATATTTCAAAATCTGTTAGCAATTTAGCATCTTCAATATCTTGGCATAATGTTGTCTAAATGTGGTGACAGTCTCATGAATCCCCTAGGAGCAGTATTTAAAAGTTCAGAAAATGCAATATTAAAAAAATCCAAAATGGACGACTTCCTGTTGGGTGGAGCTAATAATTATAATTCTGAAAGTTGTCCAGCTTGATGAGAACTATATACGTAACAATTTTAATGACTGTAGGTGAAAATGGGGGTGCTACAGAGGCCGTCTTACATGCCCATTTTAAACCTGTTAACTGTCACTGGCCAGCAGGTGGGCCGTTTGAATGTGGCTATAAAACAAATGCTTTGTTTTATATCAAAATCTTCATCAGTGTTCACAAACTTGGTATCAAATTAAAGCTTAAAAACTCAACTTTCATCTTCTGAAGTCTATTTTGCAATTAGAACATTACAGTGAAAACATTTAAAAATGATAAAAGAGTTCATTTTTAAAACATGTGACATGTGAGCGACAGTAATTATGTTTCATGTTCTCTGCTTATGATCTAATCCAATGACTGAAGAAAAAACAACATGCATTTCATTGTGAGGGTCCTCTAATGAAAATGCAACAACCACATGAGATTGGTTAAGTAATTATCTTCTAGTTGAAGTTCTGTTAATATTTTTGAATCTGTGATTATTTAGCAGCTTTATTCACTTAAAATGTCCGCAAACATTATGCCAATTATTTTTAACGGAAGTGTATTATACAGGATAAACTTTTATGTATGTAAATATGTTTGATGCTATTTGTTAAAATACAATTGAGATGGCCTCAAGATGGTGCCGAGTATGGCTGCTGCGTTGTGAGCTCCGACACAACATAGCAATGTTTTGTTTGTCTTGTTTACAATTCTTATGTTTTTTGTCTTGGATGTTGTCTGCCTTATTGTCTACGACAGACAAACACTTTTGGACATTGGTTCAGTGATCTCACACCGAAAACCGGACTTCACATTCCTCAATGCCGACCCGCTGTTTACAAACACGCAAGCAGAGCCCTTTGTCTGGGCAGCACGGCCGCGGAAACGCAGGAGGAAAAGGGGAAACAGAGCCGGCGTTCTCATCAGAGTAAGACGCCGCGCAAATCAACCCCCGCTACCCACTATTCTACTGGCAAATGTTCAGTCTCTGGATAACAAGCTCTGCGAGCTGAAAGCGCGGATCTCTTTCCAACGAGAGACGAGGGACTGCTGCATTATCTGCCTAACAGAAACTTGGATGTCTGCGGAGATTCCAGACTCAGCCATTGAACCAGCGGGGTTCTCCATGCACCGAGCGGACAGAGCGAAAGACCTCTCAGGTAAAACTAGAGGAGGTGGTGTATGTTTTATGATCAACAAATCCTGGTGTGATCAGAGGAACGTACATTCCATCAAGTCTTTCTGTTCTCCTGATCTGGAATTTCTTATGCTTCTGTGTCGACCATTCTGGCTACCGAGGGAATTCACAGCAGTCATTATCACTGCTGTGTACATTCCCCCACAAGCCGACACAGACCGGGCACTCAAGGAACTGTATGGGAGTATAAGTGAGCAAGAAACCGCGCACCCTGAGGCCGCGTTCATTGTGACCGGGGACTTTAATAAAGCCAGTTTAAAATCAGTCGCACCAAAATATCACCAGCACATTAGTTTCAACACACGAGGGGACCGGGTTTTGGATCATTGCTACTCTCCGTTCCGGGATGGCTACAAATCCCTCCCCCGCCCACCATTTGGCAAATCGGACCACTCTTCCATTCTGCTTCTACCCGCTTACAGGCAGAAATTGAAACAGGAAGCACCCACCCTCAGAACGATCCAGTGCTGGTCAAACCAATCAGATTCTATGCTACAAGACTGTTTTGATCACACGGACTGGGAGATGTTCCGGTCCGCCTCTGATGACGACATCGAGCTTTACGCTGATAGCGTAATGTGTTTCATCAGAACGTGCGTAGAGGAAGTGATTCCGACCAGAACTGTACGAATCTATCCGAATCAGAAGCCGTGGATCAATAGCGATGTTCGCGCGGCACTTAATGTGCAGACCTCCGCTTTTAATTCCGGGAACGCGGAGGAGCATAAACAAGCCAGTTATGCCCTCCGAAAAACTATCAAAACAGCAAAACGCCAGTACAGGAACAAGATTGAAGGAGAGTTTAACGCCACCAACTCTAGAAGCATGTGGCAGGGAATTAACATCATCACGGACTTTAAAGGGAATAAAAACTCCGCCATGAACACCGCTGCCTCTCTACCGGATGAGCTAAATACTTTTTATGCTCGTTTCGAGGGAAATAACACCGCCCTCGTGGAGAGAGCTCTCACGGCCGAAGCTACAGAGGTTAGTTCACTCTCCGTCTCTGTAGTGGATGTAACCCGATCCTTCCGACAGGTGAATATCCGTAAAGCCGCGGGCCCAGACGGCATTCCGGGCCGCGTCATCAGAGCGTGCGCAAACCAGCTGGCTGGTGTTTTTACAGACATTTTCAACCTTTCCCTCTCTTTGTCTGTAGTCCCCACATGCTTTAAAACATCCACCATTGTGCCTGTTCCAAAACAATCAAAAATAACTTGTTTAAATGACTGGCGTCCTGTTGCTCTGACCCCCATCATCAGCAAATGTTTTGAGAGACTAATCCGAGATTACATCTGCTCTGTCTTGCCACTCAATCTTGACCCGCTGCAGTTTGCTTACCGCAACAACCGCTCCACTGATGATGCCATTGCATCTACAATACACACTGCTCTCTCCCACCTGGAAAAAAAAGAACACTTATGTGAGAATGCTATTTGTAGACTACAGCTCAGCATTCAACACCATAGTGCCCTCCAAGCTAGATGAGAAACTCCGGGCTCTGGGCTTAAACAGCTCGCTGTGCAGCTGGATCCTGGACTTCCTGTCAAGCAGACGCCAGGTGGTTAGAATAGGCAGCAACATCTCCTCATCACTGATCCTCAACACTGGAGCCCCACAGGGCTGTGTTCTCAGCCCAGTACTGTATTCCTTGTACACACATGACTGTGTGGCAACACATAGCTCCAATGCCATCATTAAGTTTGCTGATGACATGACGGTGGTAGTTCTGATCACTGACAATGATGAAACAGCCTACAGAGAGGAGGTGCACACTCTGACACACTGGTGTCAGGAGCACAACCTCTCCCTCAACGTCAGTAAGACAAAGGAGCTTGTGGTGGACTTCAGAAGAAAAGACAGAGAACACAGTCCCATCACCATCAATGGAGCACCAGTGGAGAGAGTCAGCAGCTTCAAGTTCCTGGGTGTCCACATCACTGAGGAACTCACATGGTCCGTCCACACTGAAGTCGTTGTGAAGAAGGCTCATCAGCGCCTCTTCTTCCTGAGACGGCTGAGGAAGTTTGGAATGAACCGCCACATCCTCACACGGTTCTACACCTGCACTGTGGAGAGCATCCTGACTGGCTGTATCTCCGCCTGGTACGGCAATAGCACTGCCCACAACCGCAAAGCACTGCAAAGGGTGGTGCGAACTGCCAAACACATCATCGGAGGTGAGCTTCCCTCCCTCCAGGAAATATATACAAGGCGGTGTGTGAAAAAAGCTCGGAGGATCATCAGAGACTCCAGCCACCCGAGCCATGGGCTGTTCTCACTGCTACCATCAGGTAGGCGGCATCGCAGCATCAGGACCCACACCAGCCGACTCCATGATAGCTTCTTCCCCCAAGCAATCAGACTTCTGAACTCTTGATCTCTCATGATCAATATACATCAGCACTGCACTTTATTACCCTTACTCTTATATCTCACACCGGACTGTCATAAATTATATTATTATTATTATATTATGTCTCTCTTAACAACTGACTATCAACCGACAGCCTGAATGTCAATACAGTACAATACTGTACATTCTACATATATATATATACTTTTTTTTATATATATTTTAATTTTTAATTTTTATTGAATAATGTGTATATATATAGTAAAAAACAAAAAAACAAAAACAAAAACAGCGTATTGTATACTGTACAGTGTATGTTATTATTTGTATATTGTTGAGTGTAATTATGTGTATAACAGATGTTTAAATTGTGTTGTGTTAATTTGATGTTTATTGTAAATTGGTATATGTCTCATCACTGTCACGACTGCTATGTTGATTGGAACTGCACCCAAGAATTTCACACACCATTGCACTTGTGTATATGGCTGTGTGACAATAAAGTGATTTGATTTGATTTATAATATAAATGTGAATCTATCTATCTATCTATCTATCTATTAGGGGTGTAAAGGTTCTCGGTAAAAAAAAACCAAACCGCACGGTTCACCACCCACGGTTCGGTAAGCATTTGCTCCGTGGTTCATCTCTAGTTTAATAACTCATCTGGATCATACACTTTGGCAAAGAAACTAAAATGCCAAATAGACATGCGCAGTTGTAACCTCCGCTAATGCACCTGAATTTCTTTTTAGATGGACGCTCTTCGCCTGTGTTTCACGAGAGTCAACTTTCTACAGGGAGAAGTTCTCCTATTAACTGCAAGTATGTTAAATCAGTTGATGACATCAAAGTTCTGCACGCATTAGTGTGAAGTTTAAAACGGCAAGCTGAGAAAACAAGCCACAAGATAGAAGCTCCTGAATCGTTCAAGTCTCCTGTCTGGAAACTTTTTCTTTTTGCAGTCAATCAAAACAGCGATGGTCAAAAAACATTTACAAAACAGGCATTGTTTGCAGACACTGCTTGACGCGAGTGCCGTATACTGGTAATACATCGATGTTTGATTATTTATGTACACTGACATCACCTGGGAATATATAGCGCGCACAGAACCGCAGGTGAGCCCGAAACTGCACGCAGACACAATCCATTCCGTCTTTAAACAGGCACTTGCTGCTAGTTCGGACAGACATGAAACAAGATCTAAAGCGTTCAGGGTGTTCATTGCAAAAGTTATACTGACCTTACTCTGTTGATGAAGATGTGGGATTTCCGCGTAAATTTTAACAGCAAGGTTATTCATTCTATAGTGATGTACAACTTCTGAATGTTGAATATATGTTGAGTTGAGGATGAAATGCACTTTATGTTGATGCATATAGCATAAATGCAGGTATTAAGTTAAATGTTGAGTTAGTAATTAGAGCATGTTTTTTTTTGTTGTTGTTATTTAAGGACACTAACAAAAATGAACCATGGTTTTATTCAGTTATACTGTAGTAGCCATATATTAACCATGGTTTTACTATAGTAATATTGTAGTGGCCATGACTGAAGTAACAATGACTGCTGTCACCATTGTTTTCTTGGCAGAAATAAAAATTTTGATACAATTAACCATTGTTTTACAATAGTAATACTGTAGTCTCCATATAGTAACCTTGATTTTACTATAGTATTGTAAACATGACAGTAACCATGTTAATTTTGTGGTTATTAAGATTTTACTACAAATACCATGGTTAATCTATGGTTACTGTTGTAAAACCATAGTGATTTGTAGTGAGGGCAAATCTCTTGAAGTGTCTGGTAACAAATAGAATATATTTATTTTGGATTTTGCAATTTTATTTCTTTTTCTGAACATAAAAAATACCGAACCATACTGAAATCGTGACCCTAAAACCATGATACAAACCGAACTTTGAAGCGTTACACCTCTACTGTCTATCTATATTGTGGCAAGCAGGGCATGGCCGAGCGGCGTCAGGGCAGAGCGAGGCCGGGAAGATAAGTAGCGAATGACTTCCACCTGCACGAGAGAGAGATGTACGAAACTTGTCCGCGTGTCTTTAGGATTTGACGCAGCTGGCCGAAAAGCAGTGCGTGTTTTTGTTACTCTGGACGATGAAAAGTGTTAATAAATGTCTATGTGTTTGTCAAGCCGGTCCCAGCTTCCTCCTTTCCCATCTTTAAGTGTTACACATTTAAATTATGTTGGGAAAATAAGGACATAAATTAGGTTAGACTACTGCATGTCCGGCCATAGAATAATTATTAAAAGCAAAAATTACCAACTGTTAACCAACAAACAACTATTGTTCCTCAGTGTTGCCACTATGTCGTAATGACGGACTGGCACCTGTCCAAAGTTACGTTGTGGCTATGAATATAGGAATTATATAGAACTGTTGTCACAATGTAATCAGTTACATTGCCACAACTAAAATTTGGTCATCAAATTATGGTGCAGTTAGGTAATGCAAGAAAACTTATCTAAGGTTAAAATAGATGTACAATAAATCTGTAAACTAAAAACACAAATGAGGATTCAATAATTAGGACTGTTGCAATATTTACATTGTCTGACATTTGAATCTGGTATATGGCCATATACGAACAAATACAATTAGATTTAATATATTTGTACTATGTACTATATACTATGAGGGGTGGCAAAACCAAAGCAAGCACCCATGCATAGTTCTTATGGATTAAGGTACCAAGCTTCATTGCAACAAGTACTAGTTCATTAATTGGAGTCACAATCAAATTATAAATATCCATGAATTTGCGATACAACTGCATTTCCACAGGAACCACATAGTAACAATTTTGCTACTGATTTGCCAACATAAAAAAGTACCAATACATTGTATATTAAACACATAAAAAAAATTTAAATGTTACTTAGCTTGACATAAAACTGGTAATCTGGAATAAACTTCATATTATGCAGGACAAATATTTTTTTTTTAAGTGTACACATGGATGGAGAGTGCATGCATATCCAGTGTTATTCTGCTAATAAAATCCTGTAGGCCTATCAACTTTGTAACAGCTGGAATAAGCCATTTGAAAGGGAACATTAACACAAAGTTAGTTCTAAATAAAAATAAACTCTAGGAAAACTGTACTTTGGGTGACAGTGCTGCAAAACTCATGAATATTAATTATTTTATGCACAATAAGAGATTATTTTAAATCACCTATTTTGATAAACAGTCATTCTTAATGACCTGTTCAATCACTAAAATAGATATTTCACATTATATAGTAATTTAATCTCTACGTCTGCCACTATCAGTCTTGGGATTTTGTTAGTCAGTAGATTAAAACATATATCAGCAATTTAATCAAGAACATTACTGATTGGTCTTGTGGTTACTTTTTGCATATAATTTTTTAAAGTTCTGGTTTCTAATTCACCCAAATATAAAGTTGTATTGTAATAAACCAAGACTGCATTTGTATGTCAGTGGCTGGGTGTTACACTTTAAAAATAAAATGCAATAAAAATGAGGGGAGGGGAGAGTAGCAGAAACACTGACACATTTATTGACCATTCTATATTTAAAAAAACAAACAAAAAACAGCGAACTCCGAAGTTCAGACAGCGGCAACCACAAACTCTCTGCTCCAGCAGCGGCAATCTGCGCGAGAGCATCGGTGACCAAGATGGCACAGCTCACGAACACCCATCTCCCATTGCAACCCAGCCATGGAACACTCGGTTTATATAGGAAGGAAACACACTGTGTGCCGGTGCTCCCCATTAACAATCAGCTCACCTGGTTACCCCACACCTGAGAGCGATTAAGAAAGAGAAAGCGAAAGAGAAAGACAAAACACACACTCTGCGTACACACAAACAATACGGCCGAGAAGGCAATCACAATGGGGGACATATTTTGCTTTTCTATTTCCTGGAAAAGAACGTGAGCTTCAGAAAAAACTGCTGACACTAAAGGACACTGATAACAGCCACAACAAACATTTCTCATAAATTCAAAATAACACATTCCACCGCCAGATAGGCAATAAAAACATACACGGATCAGATGAAATAGAAAATCCAACTCAAGAACTGGAGATGTTTAACACATGAAATGAGAAATATAGTTAACTGAAGAACATAGTTACACATACTTCATATACATAACGTACAAAAGAGGGATCCCTTCTAGACATAACACGAAAAATCTTCTCAAAGTGTTATTTTGGGAATCATTCAACAATGGAGCTTGGCTGCCCTCTATTGGACATTTCTTGTAATTGCCACTCAGAACTGGGTTAAACATATGGCTTTGATTTTCTAGTATTTTTACATTTCAGTTGATATTTTTATAATATTTTATTTATATAAAAAATAAGAAATATGTGCAGTAAATTTTTATTAACAATAAACTTTAAAATTCAAGCATGCCAAATACCACAATATGCTCAAGATGGCGCAGAGTATGGCTGCTGCTTTGTGAGCTCCGACCCAATGTTGCAGTTTTTTGTTTGTTTTGTCTACTGTTCTTATGTTTTTTTGTCTTGGATGTTGTCTGCCTTATTGTCTATGATAGACAAACACTTTTGGACATTGGTTCTGCAATAGCACACCAAAAACCAGACTTTAAATACCTCAATGCCGACCCGCTGTTTACAAACGTGCCAGTGGAGCCCTTTGTCTCGGCAGCCCGGCCGCGGAAACATAGCCGGAAAAGGCGTTCTCATCAGACTAAGACGTCGTGCAAATCGACCCCCGCTACCCAGTATTCTACTGGCAAATATTCAGTCTCTGGACAACAAGCTCTGCGAACCCGTGGGGTTCTCTGTGCACTGAGCAGACAGAGTGAAAAACCTCTCAGGTAAAAGCAGAGGTGGTGGTGAACATACATTCTATCAAGTCTTTCTGCTCTCCTGATCTGGAATTTCTCATGCTTCTGTGTCAACCATTCTGGCTACTGAGGGAATTCACAGCAGTCATTATCACAGCTGTGTACATCCCCCCCACAAGCTGACACAGACCGGGCACTCAAGGAACTGTAAGGGAGTATAAGTCAGCAGGAAACTGCGCACCCTGAGGCCGTGTTCATTGTGACCGAGGACTTTAACAAAGCCAACCTCAAGTCAATTGCACCGAAATACTACCAACACATCAGTTTCAACACACGAGGGGACTGGGTTTTGGACCATTGCTACTCTCTCTTCCGGGATGGCTACAAATCCTTCCCCCACCCACCATTTGCCAAATCGGACCACTATTCCGTTCTGCTTCTGCCCACTTACAGTTCAGTACTCGCAGGTCCAAGATTGGCCGCAACCCACCGCCTTTTTTCAGTATGATGAAGTAGGGGCTGTAAAACCCCTTCTTCATCTCGGCCGGAGGGACAGGCTCTATCACGCCCTTCCGTTGGAGGGTAGTGATCTCCACGCGCAAGGTAGCAGCGTTTTCATCCTTCACCAAGGTGAAGTGGATACCGCTGAACCTGGGCGGGCGCCTGGCGAACTGAATCGCGTAGCTGAGTCGGACAGTCCGGACCAGCCATCGCGATGGATTGGAAAGTGCAAGCCACGCGTCCAAGTTCCACGCAAGGGAGACCAAGGGGACCAGGTCGTCGGGCGTACCGGAAGGTGGGGCCTCGCAGCGGGGCGGAGCTCGAGGTGCCACACCCTGTCGTAGCCGTGCTGAGTCTAGGGACATCGAAGCACTTACCTGGCTCCTTGTGACCACCCCCAGAACAGCCTGGGACGGGGGAGGAAGAGGTCTGTCCTCGTAACCCGTGGAGACACATCGGGGGTGGCTGTGTGCCACAGCTGGGCTCTCAGGGGCAGGAAGGCCACCGCTGGAGCGCCAATCCTGCAAGGAAAAACCCATGGACGGTAGTCGTGATGACGACAGTGCTCACTGGGTATGTGACCCAGGGAAGAAGGAAACCGCTCTTTTGCTGAACTGTTGGGTACCGCAGCCACTTGGGCATGCGGCGAAATCTTACTAGCTCCAGGTGAGTGGGTTTCTGCGACCCTGGGTCACCCATCTCAGGGGAGCTTTGACTACCTCCATGGGTTCTTAGCGGCCGACTGTGAGACGGGTGGCGTCTGCTTGCGGTGGGCTCCACGCCGGGGCTGGGCCGAAGGGGCGGGCTGCAGCGGAGCCGGTGAAGTCACCGCAGGGGGATGCCCTTGGCGACAAGCAGACGGGGTGCGGGATATTGAGCCGTGCCGGGGCAGGATATGCCGGATAGCCTCCATTTGCTGCTTCACCGCCGAAAACTGCTGGACAAAGTCCTCGACGGTGTCGCCGAATAGGCCAGCCTGGGAAATGGGGGCAGCAAGGAACCGTGTCTTGTCGGCCTCACCCATCTCGACCAGGTTGAGCCAAAGGTGGTGCTCCTGGACCACTAATGTGGCCATCATCTACCCGAGAGACCACGGCGTGACCTTCGTTGCTCGGAGAGCGAGGTCGGTCGCCAAGCGCAGTTCCTGCATCAGATCTGGGGCGGAACTACCCTCTTGCAGTTCTTTTAGTGCCTTGGCTTGGTGGACCTGCAGGAGAGCCATGGCGTACAGGGCAGAGGCGGCTTGTCCAGCAGCGCTGTAGGCTTTAGCCGTCAGGGACGACGTGAACCTACAGGGCTTGGATGGGAGCTTTGGGCGTCCGCGCCAGGTGGCGGTGCTCTGTGGGCATAGGTGCACCGCGAGTGCCTTATCCACTGGGGGAATCGCCGTATAGCCCCTGGCCACCCTGCCATTGAGGGTAGTGAGGGCGGGGGAACTGAGGAATCGGGGCCGGGCAGTAAAAGGTGCCTCCCACGACTTCGTCAGCTCCTCGTGCACTTCTGGGAAGAAAGGCACTGGAGCGGGGCGTGGCTGCCTTGAGCGGTGCCATGAGCCCAGGAACCAATCATCGAGCCGCGAGGGTTCAGGGGAGAGCAGAGGGTTCCACTCTAACCCGACGCTCGCGGCCGCCCGGGAAAGCATGTCTATCATCTCTGCATCAGCTTGTGACTGGGCAATCGTCCCCGAGGGGGGGAGCCCAGCTGAGGCTTCTGCGTCCGACAGGACAAGCCCGCTCTCCGATGCTGCGCTCGAGAGCTCATCATCTTCGCGGACTCCAAACAAGAGGCCAGACTCTCCGGCGGACTCATCCGGAAGCCCGACTGGGGCAGACAAGCGTGCTGGGGAATGGGAGGTCCACGGGGGATACCCGGTGGAGGTGATCCCATTGGGGTCCCCAATTGCCCCCAGTGCTAGCCGTGCTGGCCTCAAACCCGGAGATAGAAGGACCGAGGCAGGGAGCCGCTGGTTTCTTACGAAAGCAAGCCGCGACCGCAACGTTGCCATGGTCATGTTCTCGCAGTGAGAACACTAGAATACTATTATGATGCTAGTGATACTTTGTAATACAGCACTTTTTATACCACTGTCTCCTAAGATGATTCGCTTATGTTTTCCTCTTTTGTAAGTCGCTTTGGATAAAAGCATCTGCAAATGAATAAATGTAAATGTAAATGTAAAATGCATGATGCCAATGACTGGTAAGTTAAATGCTAACGCCACAGTTTGCTGAACTAGTTAACTTACGGCCTGGAAACAAACAATGTGTCTCGACATTTATGTTGGTTACTTTTGGCACTTTAATGTCAGCTCGCACTTTTGCAGTTGTTAGTGTGATTTCCAGGGAGCCAAACTATCATGTGTAATGTTAGGCCACTAATTGAACTGCTAATTTGGTAGAGATTTTTTTTTTCAATAGGGACCTAAAGCGTATAGACCGCTAACGTTAATTGCTAGGATATGTTTCCATAGACAGCCAAAGTGTATGTGTAACTGTAGCTAGGCCGCTAAGTTACCTTAGCTGCTAACATTATTAGCAGCCAACTTCGGCTCCCTATGGGAAATTCTGCCGCTTATTCTAAGCGCCATTTTTACACGGTAAAAAAAAAAAAAACTGCCACGAAGTACCTGTATCACATCTTTATAATCATTAATAATTATCAAACGATTGCATTTGTCAGAGTTAAACTGAACTGGTAAGTGCTGCTACTCCATAGCCTGTTTTGTGTGTGTGAATTAATTTATTGTATTGCTGATTTTCAGTTAATTGTTACTGATTAAGTGTTGAGTCTTATTTAACATTTTATCTTTGATTATCTGATGCACATATAAAGCTTGTATTCATATGGCATGTTTCCTATTGCGCAGTTAATGTTGTTAGCCTATATGGTAATAATATGGGCAAATAAAAATAACATTCTTGCGTTACTGAATAACATATGTACTCATTTCCCTTTATCCTAGAATTCCAGAAGAAAGTGCTTTAGATGCTTATAGAAATAAGAGATTCATTAAAAATTGCTATTTTATCCACTGATGGGACAGCATTTCATATGAAGCCAGCCAACACATAGACTTCCAAGAACTGGAGACATGAAGATGAAAGACGCCTTATGTTTCAAATGATTCACAGTCAATTAATTCAACTAGTGCACTGCGTCTTAATTCAACAAAAACTATAAACACTACCATATAAGAAATAATGCAACAGTTCCTAAAGAACCTAAGGTTGGCTGCATCAGTTGTCCATTTAGCACTTTATTCTAAGGCAATCTCTAAATCTATTTGGTGGATTACCACAAATATTAGTGAGCAACTTCATGCTCCTCAGCAGGGCCGTGGGATGATTTAAGTTGGGGGTGCTGTAGCGGGAGGTGCATTTTTGCATGTACATGGGGTTTTAAGGGCCGTATATAGCACTGGCACAGACAAATAGATTTTACTTAAAGAGGACCTATTATGCTTTTTGGGATTTTACCTTTCCTTTAGTGTGTAATATAGCTGTTTGTGCATGTAAACGGTCTGCAAAGTTACAAAGCACAAAGTCCACACAAAAGGGAGTTATTCTCTCCCACAGACAACACTGCTCAAGAACTATAAGAAACTGCTGGATTGTAGTCCTGCCATTTCTTCCGTAATGTATCTACATCACTGTGTAACACATTTGCATAATGCCCGCCTAAGGGCTACTTTGGCCTGCCCTCAAACAAAGGTAGTTATAGCTGAGGCCAGGATGAGTTGGGTTAGTGTTGTCGCCATGTCAAGAAGATGCTGTTTTCTTCACTACAAAAGCAAAACCTCTTTGTTTGGACTTCCAAAGGCAGACGAATTGAAGAAACAGTGGTTAAAATTTATTTGAATCATTTAGCAGTACAACCACAACCAATGCCGGATTTTCAAGACAGTTACTCGTGAAAGATGGTGCAGTTCCCACTTTGTTGGGACAATCTGGCGCTTCAGGATCACAACCTGTAAGTATGCTTGATTATTTGTGGATTTATCTGCTACCAGATGCTCGACCACACCCCCGCCGCCACATATCCCCAACGCCCGACTCAGGCCGGGGAGGCATCCGGACTGCCTACCACTCCCCCCCCCATTTCTAGACAGGAAGTCGGCGACAGCTATCTGCGCTCCCGGTTTGTGGACCACCTTGAATTTAAAGAGCTGGAGTGCCAGATACCACCGTGCGTTGGTATCCATGCGGTGGAGCCATTGGAGTGGGGCATGATCTGAGCAGAGAGTGAAGGTCTGCCCCAGCAGGTAGTAACAGAGTGAGGACCACCCACTTGATGGCCAGACACTCCTTTTCTACAGTGTTTCCCTCAAGGAGAGCTTGCGGCTGATGTACAGCACCGGGTGCTCCTCCCCCTCCATCACCTGCGAGAGTACGGCCCCCAGCCCCCTGTCTGAAGCGTCCGTCTGCAATACAAAAGGCAGAGAGAAATTAGGTGCATGTAAAAGTGGCCCCCAGCAAAGTGCGGCTTTAACCTGTGTAAATGCCTGTTGGCACTGCTCCATCCACTGGACCGGGTCTGGAGCTCCCTTTTAGTGAGATCAGTCAGCGGGCTGGTGATGTCCGAATAGTTAGGCACAAATCTCCTATAATAGCCAGCCCCAGGAACTGTCTTGGTCTTAGGTCTCGGGCAGGTCGCAATCGCCACCGTCTTGTCAAGTTGGGGACGCACCTGCCCATGGCCCAAGTGGAACCCCAAATACCATACCTCCACCCGCCCAATCATGCACTTCATAGTGTTTGCTGTGAGCCCCACCTGTCGCAGCGACCTCAGAACCACCCTCAGATGTTGCATATGCCGCTGCCAATCATTGCTATAAATGATGATATCATCCAAATAGGCAGCGGTGTAAGCTGAATGCGGTCTGAGGATTCGGTCCATGGGGCGCTGAAACGTGGCCGGGGCCCCAAACAAACCGAACGTATGTCACAAATTGGTGTAATCCGAACGGAGTGGAGAAAGCCATTTTTTCATGGGAAATTGGTGTCAAGGGGATCTGCCAGTAACCCTTTGTCAAATTCAGTGTCGAGTAAAAACGAGCAGTGCCCAACCGATCGAGCAACTCATCAATACAAGGCATTGGGTAGGCATCAAATTTAGACACCGCGTTGACTTTTCTATAATCCACACAGAACCTTACAGACCCATCATTGTGGGATTCCTCTATTACTCCCATATCGAGCATTGCATCCAATTCTTCCTGTACTATTTTTTTTTATGTTCGGGTAATCGGTAGGGACAGGTACGTACCACCACCCCCGGCTCGGTCTCGATGTGGTGTTGGATGAGGTTCGTGCAACCCGGTAGAAGGGAAAACACATCTGCGAATTTTTGTTGTAGTTTGGCAACCTCTGCGAGTTGGTATGGTGAGAGGTGGTCTCCGCGAGTGACTGGGGTGACGTGATTGTGTCTTGTGTTTACCTCCAGCCGGAACTCCACCCTCTCCGGAACTACCGTAGCCAACATCACAGGGGCCACCTCCCTCCATAATTTCAGGTTAAGGTGATAAATTTGACGTGTGCCCCCTCTATCGGTTCGTTTTACTTCATAATCGAGATCCCCCACTCAAGGGTCCTTGCCACTTGGTGAGTAATTTGGAGCTCGATGTGGGGAGTAATATGAGTACCTTATCTCCCGATGCAAATTCCCTTAGCCGAGTTCCCCTGTTATACAGTCAGCTCTGTCATTCTTGAGCTTGGAGCAAATTCTCCTGTGTTAGTTGGCCCAGGGTGTGGAGTTTTGCTCTAAGATCAAGAACGTGTTGAATTTCATTCTTACTGTTTGAAGGTCCCTCCTCCCAAGCTTCACGTATGACATCAAGCACGACACGCGGGCGCCGCCCATATAGCAGCTTGAATGGGGAACACCCCGTGGAGGCTTTCAGGACCTCACGTACTGCAAATAACAGGGGATCGAGCCATTTGTCCCAATTCCTAGCATCCTCGTGCACAAACTTACGAATCATATTCTTAAGGGTTTTATTAAATTGCTTCACCAGGCCATCTGTCTGTGGATGGTAAATGCTGGTGCGAATTGGCTTAATGCCCAATAATTCGTAAAGCTTGCATAGTGTCCGTGACATAAAGGTTGTGCCCTGATCGGTAAGGATTTCCCACCCGGGCGATTATTTTGAAGAGTGCTGCTTCCGGATATCGTGTTGCATAGTCCACTAGGACTAATACAAAGTGATGTCCGCGTGCTGACCGCTCTAATGGCCTGACAAGGTCCATGCCAGTTCTCTCGAAGGGGACCTCGATCAGCGGAAGGGGGCACAAAGGCACTTTTGGGGTGGCTGGTGGATTCATCAACTGACATTCGCGGCATGCCGCACACCACCTGTGAACATCGCCGCCAATGCTCGGCCAGTAAAAACGGGCTATTAGTCGGTTCAGTGTCTTTTTTCCCCTAAGTGACCTGCCATCGGATTATAATGAGCCACCTGGAACATCATTTCCCGGCGGCGCCGCGGTATTAAGAGCTGGGTTGTATCTTCCTTTGTTTGAGCGTCCTGCGTCACTCTATATAAACGCTCATTTATAATTGCGAAATAGGGATATGAAAGTGCAACATTTGGCTGGAGTTGTTGACCATCGATCACTCTCACTTGGTTGAAGGTGTGCTTGAGTGTTTCATCTTGCGACTGCTCCAAAGGGAAATCTCCTTCGGGAAATCCCCCGAGGATGAGAGGGGCTGCAGCCTCCCCCCCCCACGCCATCCTGACGTGGAGCTGATGAAGACGGCCCCGGCTCTGCCTCCCCTGCCAGAGCATCGCACATTTCATATCTCATCGCTTTTGTGCAGGACCCATCCTTGCATATTCCCTTTAATACATTTCTAAATTCAGGCCAATTAGTCCCCAAAATCAGCAGATGGGTGAGGCAGGAACTAACCGCGGCCTCCACTCTGTTTTGTTCCCCGGAATTTAATCACAAGGGTCACCACAGGGTAGTTGTGAATATCCCCATGCACACACTTCACCCTCACCATTTTAGCTGTGATCAAAGCCTCGTGTTGAACCAAGCATTGGTGGATAGTGGTCTGGTTACAACCTGTGTCCACCAAGGCTTGGTGTGTACTCCCCTTGATTCTTACTGGTATCCTGTACCCTCCAGCCCGATCGGGGGCAGCCTGTGGTGCGTCGGGGATCTGGACTACAGATCAGCTGTTCCAGCACCACTTGGTCGACCACTCCCTCCATCGCAGTCCCTCACCCGCAGCCATTTCTGACAGGCATCACGGAGTCGCTGAGATAAGGCAAACGGGTGACTGGCCCCTTCCAACTTCGAGTGGAACAGTTGACAGTATTGCTCTGGGCTCCGGCCGATCCGCTGCAGGATGATCTTCCTCAGATCACCGTAGACCAGGAGATTAGCCGCTGGCAGTTGTTGTGCTGCAAGCTGGGCTTCCCTGCGGCCAGCCCTAGAATTCAGCGGATCGCTGAAACATGTCAAGGAAGGCTTCAGGGTCGTCTTCCGCCCCCATCTTCAACAGCGTGGGCAGGGGGCTGCTGTTGTCCGTGGTTGCTGCCGGGGCTTTCTCCAGGGTGAGGAGGCTCCGAATGACCTGCCGGTCCTCTGCCTGAACTCTAAGGACCTCATGGAAGCGCCGTTCCTGATCTTGGCAGAGTTCAAGCAGAGCCTGTTGGTGGGTGTGATGTAGGTTGGCAAGGGACTTGATGTCGGTCAGTGGGAAGGACTCCATGAGGCGTACAGTCTTCAAATCAGATCATGGGTTTCAGCACCAGTGTAACTAGGAAGGACACCAGGAACTGGATTCTTCAAACACAGGTAGGAAACTTTTAATTGACCACTTCTCTGGTTTATAGCTTCACAATAAATCATCAGCTTCACAGTAAAGTTTTTGACCCAGCCTCTCTCTCTCGATGTGGTGCTGGCATGGTCCTTTTATGCTGCTCTCCCCAATCTCACTACAATTAGAGACAGGTGTTAGTCATAATTTGGCTCAGATGTATGCACCCTTACCACTCTCTCTCCCTCGACGGACGCTCGACCACGACCACGCTGCCACAGTGTCAAACTTACAGACCAGTTGAATTTTTTTTGTGTTTCTTTTTCAGCAAGCACATTTGAAAACATTTGCATGTCTGTTTTGAAGAAGTGTGACTAAAAATTGCACATAGGCGAGTTCTTACGTCTTTCCGGACACTCAGATCTGCACCCATTGTATGCAGCTTTGATAAAGTGTCCCTTGACAAAAGTAAATATTTTTAACCCTTTATAAGTTGTACTTAAGCTACATTTGTCATTTTCTATCCAAAATATTACATTCAATATTTTAAACTTTGTTGGTGTTTTTCAGAACTCAAATGGCATGATGGCCCAGATGAGTTTGAAGGGGAAATGTGGGAAGGTGCCATTTTCTCAGTCTCTGCTTTGCCAGACCATCTGTGGTAAGTTAAAAACGTTTTAAATTGAAAATAGGAGCAGGAGGACAACTCCTAAGGACATTTGTGTCCATTTAGTTTTTTGTTAGGTTGTGCTTATCCAAATGACATGACATTTCACCAAGTAGTCCCAAATTGTCATTTCTCATCAGTGATGTAACTTCAACATAAGTTAATGGCTGTCTTTTCATTCATTTTTGTGCCTCTTTTAATTCTAGTGGTCATAAGTGCATACATTTAGTTGAAAAACCAATGATATCATTAATACAAGCAGTCAAATAGGTTAGACAGGTTTCTTGGTTATCCTCTTTGGGCACCCTGTCATTTTTGGTGTGCAGTGAGTAGAATATGGTCCTCATTTGACATGCAATATGGAAAAAGCACACTACATCAACTGGTTGTCAGTCTATCATTACATTTGAACTTGTCACACAAGTGTCATCTATTGTTGGTCCAAAACTTGAATAGGTAAAGTTTTCATGAAATTGGCCAAAAAATGCTGTTGAAGATGCTGGTGACATATTTGAGTGGAGTGTGGTTACCTAGCAACAACAAAGTGGTTTTCTGACTTCACAAATCAAGAGAGTTTGCACACTTTGCATTTCTTAACATAAAAGTGTGACATAAATGTGATCATACTTAAACAACTTTGGTACAGCTTTGGAAAATGGCTGGCAACAACAACAGGATTTTTTATATATGGGCTGAAATGTACAGCATTTTTGAAGATCTAACCTGTGGTTTGTTTTTCCTTTTTAGACGCTGCCATCAGCACATTAAAAAAACACAAACAAAAATAATGGAGACCATGTCCAAATATTTAAAAGTATGCACAGGAGAGGATGGGTGGTGGTGGCCGTAAGACGACTCTCCCTTGACCAATGGCACTTACAGTTTTTTTTTTTTTTTTTAAGTGTTTAAACACCCATATTTCTTTTTGTTTGTTTCATTTATAGTTTCATGTTTTACTGTTGTTGCAGTTACTCCCTGAATAAAAAAATATACATCTATATATATTCTAAAAAAGTGGTTTATGTTTTTATTTTTCATTATGGCATCTTATATTTTTCTCTCACATTCAATGTGGAACATCTCATTCCCGCACTTCAGATAGCTACCAACAGTTTGGAAATCTGACTGTCTGTGAAAGAATGTCTTTACATCTATGGAAGATAAATTGTAACAGCTGCTTTCCCTCATTCAGGAAGGTGCCACAATCTCTTTTTCCAGGTAGTCTCATTTGATCACATTCAAGTTTTACCACTGACTTATTTAGAGGTGTTTGTTTTTGTGTATATGGTATAGGGATAGTAGTGTTGGGCCTCATGTATTCAGATAGAAGACAAAGGCAGGCCTAACACAGTCGTAAAAACCTAACTCAAGCCCCCACATTCCAAGTCGTAAATTATACTGATAAAAATCACACCAAAATCAAACAAAGGGAGTCCAAAACAGACTACAAATCCCATGAAGCCTTGCTCACTAAAGGATCGAACTCTCAACTCCTATTGGATGAGGCACACAACAAAACGCACCTCAAACCATGACATCATCAGGAGTTGAAATACCTCTGAAAAGCTTCCAGCAACTTTGTTTGCAGTGTGTAGACGCAGCTCATCCCTGCTCTCATGTGCAACCTCGTGGCACAAGGAAGTAACGTCTGATTTGAAACTGTGGCCATACAATCTCCATCTCGCTGGATGAGTTGAGATTACTCTATGTTCCGCATTTTCATCCGTTTGCCTGCAGAAGTGAAGAGATTAAAGATTTCTCTTCCATCTTCAATCAAGTCGACATTTTTGAGTTCTCCGCCAGCCCGCCGAGAATCAACAGCCGTACCGTCCGCCGACAGAGCGAGGAAACGGCCTCCTGTCATCACCCGAGCCTCAAGGAACTGGGTCGGAGTTAAAGGACGGAGGAAAACACATTCTACCTATGTCCTCATGCGATTCAAGTAAGAGGTTTACGTCTGGGCAGAGATAGAATATTATAGTGTGTTATTCTTGTGTTTCAAGGTTTTTGCTTGTACAGTTTACGGACCACCATGTCTGCTCATTATTAATACTAAGGGTATTAATTATCACAAATTTGTTTTTGCTGTATTGTGGTCCAACCAAATTGGACTGTTGTGCAATTTCGTCATCGCGGGTGAAACAGGTAAACTGAGTTCATCCATTAAAGAGTCAAAGAACGCGGGACTGTTTACGAGCCGTCCACCGCGTCTCTGAGCGATGAACTAACAGCTGCTTTCTCTCCCACGATCGCGAAATCGGCTTTAGGGCCGTCACTTCTCTCTCTCTCTCGTACTAACCACACACACACACACACACACGCACGCACGCGACCCCTCACAAACCTTCTGGCACACATTTTTGACTCCTAGATAGCTTAATGCTAAAGCCCAGCTTTGTCCCTAAGCTATTGTACAAGCGAATACGCGCGGTAACTGGTAGACGCCATTGACTGGTTTCTCTCCGCCCCCATTTGCGGTCATATTCCCTGGCCGGAAGTCTCGCGTGACATACACTCCACGAGAGTCACGTCCGCCATTTTATGCGCGTCCCTCCTTACACACACACACACACACACAGTCACACACACACCTTATGTGTTATAGGATTATTTTAGTTTCCATATCTAATCATATCACTGTTTAGTTTGTAGTTGTAAATCGGAAGTTTATTGACTGCATTGTATTAATTATTAATTGATATTACTGCATAAATAAACTTTGTTTATATTACAAAGAGAAGTGTTTTGTTTTGTTTTACACACGCCTGTGTCATGCTGATGGGATGTCAGTGCTTGGATTCAAACCTTCATTCATTGTTTTTTTTCCCGAAAATCGATATTCTTCGGATGACGATTTTCCTAAGAAAACAATCTAATATTGAGACTGTTTTACTATCTGGTTATTAGTCCCTGATTCCAGGGTGGTGCCCCGTCAATGTTAATCCTTATTAATATTCTATTGATTTTTGATAATTGATAGTTATCTTTGATGATTGTTGAATTTGAATGATCAATAAGCTAGTGTTAATTTTAATTAATGTTTCATCGATGTTAACAATTAATGATTATCTTTGATAACTGTTGATTTAAAGGATTAAAAAAAGCTAACATTGATTCTCATCAATGTTCTATTGATTTTAATAATTAATAATTATCTTTGATAATTATTCATTATTGTTAATAACCAAACTTGCTCCTAAACGTAGCACACTACATTTACTGGAGCCCCATATGAGGTTTTAATGAGTTAGATTCAATTAATTTAAATATTAATAACTAAAGAAATAATTATTAATTATTTCTGATAGTAACACTGATCTAAACAACCAGTAAAGCCCTACGGTAGTATTGTAAGTTATGCACAGCAAGTTGAATACATATCAGTTCCACTGAAAACATGGAATATGTACAGTGAATCACTCAATCAGTATTGTCATATGTTGATCCAATTGCAAACTAGGTTAAATATAATTGAATGCAAAATTGTGTACAGTGTAGAATAAAAGGGAAAATCAGTCTATAGTTTATTCAATGTTGAAAAGTAAGACGATAATATAACGTCGCGATATCAACCTTGATTCGGTTTGCAAAATCAATACTTCAATGTTAATTCAGCGTTGACGCAAGACCTTAATTCACCCATGTTGAAAAGATGTTGAAACAATGTCGCTATATCAACGCTGATTCGATTTGCAAAATTGAAACCAAATTCAACGGTGATTCAACCTTGATCCATGACGTTGATTCACCTGTGAGTAAACTATGAAATGGCAGCTGGGTGGTTTTACTAAAGTAATACTGTAGTAAGGGTAAACATAACAGAAGTCTAATAATTTTCTCTTTAGGCGCTCATATGTAAATAAAATGCTAAATAAATAAATTAATTAATTAATTTAATAGAAGTATCGGAATCGACGACATTGGACTTTAAATTATTGGTATCGGATCGAAAAGAAAATAAGTGGTTTCGCCCATCCCTACAGTTCGTGGATGACTACAAACTCTCACAGTCCTTCAAAATCAAAGGAAAAGGCAGCTTAGTGTCTAAGGGATCAAAATCCCTTCAAATGTATTGCGATCACGGATCCAAAAATAATAAGCGTGAATCAAAAAAATAAGTGCAGATAAAAAAATAAGCGCAAAAATAAATAAAAGCTCAGATCAAAATAATAGGCGCAGATCAAAATAATTACCGCAGATCAGAATATAACAAGCATGAATCAAAAATATATAAACATTTAAAATATGCTGAAAAATTTTTTTTTTTTTAAAGCAAACAAAATAATGTTTTCCTTGGTTATATTACTGTTTTTTGTGCTCTTTGACAATTTTGCTCATATGCCAGCTCTAGGAAACAATGTGATGTCCGAGTAGGCCATTATCATAGTCCATTATTACATGTATCCAGTCAGCTGAATATAGTTAGCAGAGTCTTTAGTTTAGGCATTATTTAAGACTTCCTTGTTTGTAGGTTATTGGCTGCATATTTAAAAAAAATAATAATAATAAAAAAATAAAAAAAAAATAAAAAAATAAAAAAACAAGGCTGGGTTGGTGTGGATGTTTGATGCATGTTTTTACTAGCTGTACCAGTGTAATCGCGAGTTCAGAACCTAACTTGATCCAATTTTCCATGAAATAAAATCCAGATCCCGACACCAAGGCCTATTACAATACTGATGAATATAGAAATGCTTTACAAATCATTTGACTTTATTATTATTTTTTTTTTAATCAAAAATCTAAAAGGTGTGCATTATTGCTGACACCTACGTGCACACTTTGGAGTTGGTTGTATGCCTGTAAGTCATTTGCTTAAAATGTTACTGAAGCTGTATACTCTTATGTTATGGAAATATTTTGGATATGCATGCTCCAATGTTGCCTGTATCTTTAGAGACGGTCCCTAAATTTGCGACTAATTGTGAATAAAGAACGTCCAACGTCACGCCCACTTTATTGCATTATTTATTGACGTGGGGGACGCTTAGTCACTTGTTTCTGATTTTGCTGCAGTATCGTGAAACTACATGAAGCTGTGCCAACAATGCCAACGTAGGATCAGTACATAACGGCACATTCAGCAACATGGAAAAGCAGATTAAGTTGGGTTCTGAACTCGCGACTACGTTGGTACAGCGAATAAAAACATGCATCAAACATCCACACCAACCCTGCCTTTTTATTTTTATTTTTTATTTTTTTAAGATATGCAGTCAATAACCTACAAACAAGCAAGTCTTAAATAATGCCTAAACTAAAGACTCTGCTAACTAAATTCAGCTGACTCGATACATGTTAACGGACTATGATAATGGCCTACTCTGACAACACATTGTTTCCTAGAGCTGGCAGAAAATACTCAGAACACACACAAGCAGTGTATCTATCAACCACAAATAATTTAATATTGAGCAGCAGCCGTCGTCACCTCCCCTCTTCCAATGATTGGCTAGAGGAGGAGCTGTCGATCAAGAACTAGTGGACCACTGGGGACACAAAACGCCCCCTGATTTACATGAAACTCTACTCACAAGTTTTGGAAAACCAAGCGCAGAACTTGGAAACAAAACCAAAGAAAAATACAGAGCAAGCATACAAAAAAATGAAAATATGAGCAAAATTGTCAGAGAGCACAAAAAAAAAACAGTAATATAACCAAAGCAAGACATTTGAATTTAAGCTTGGCAAACTTACACAATACACAAAAATGAAGCAGTCAAGCCATTTTACTCCATCCAACTACACATATAGTCACTTTGCGCGTCTCACTCAGCATCTATTTCACATGCTGAATTGCGTTTTTTTTTTAGCTCAATCAGTGAATTTATCCATGCAGTGCTGGGGGTGATGAACTTGCGGTCAAGAGCAGCATTAAAAAAATTTGCATGCTACTGAAACACACAGTCTAGTGGACATGCCAGTCCAGTACCGCCACTGATGATGCAGTCTGCGTAGGGCACCAAACCCCTAGGGGGGCAATATCTTTCCCTATTGGGGCACCGAAAATGTCCACTGGCTCCACTTCCATGCACGTTATAAAGCCTGTCGCCGAACACTCCCGCGTCGCAATCGCCTCGCGCAATGCACCGGTCAGCTGCGTGCACACCCCTAATTAACAGCAACCGTGTCACGTTTCTTAAATCCATTTGAACTTCTCGGCCAAACCTCAGATCTTTGGAAACACGAGGTCAGATTCCGCTGCTTCCCAAGTTGACATCTACTAGCTTCAACTTCATCATTATTGATGGTACTCTTCCTCTCCGAATCTTTCGCCATGAATGATTTGTGCTTCTCACGATGATTGGTTTGCAAATGTACTTTTAGGCTGCACGCCATCTGCAGGTATTCCCCTAACAGCCACACAGGTCAGATTTTTCCACCATGTGTTGAGCTTGTTGATTACAAAAACTATTATTTATTTTTTATGATTATTCTTTTATTTCCATTAGTTTTTCAATAACTGTTGTTAGTTTTGTTTAGTTTTAGTTTTTCACTTACTTTGAAATATTTTATTTCAGTTTACAGAAATTTTTTTTGATCAATAGTTCTCGTCTTAGTTTACGAAAATAATCCTGCTACACACCAATAAGCTCTGCTGTATAAACCAATTAAATCAGATGTGGGCCCCAATGTGTCACCACCCATTGACAGGCAGTCAGAAACGCAAAGCTCCCAAAAGAAAAAGGCTGTTCAGGAGGTAAGCAGTCAAGAAGATCATGCGTTATGTAAGTACAATAATGTATTATTTGCGTTAGTTTTAATTGAAAAATATAAGCATCCTGTTCTTGTGGTCAGGTGTAGTTGGCATAGTTAACCTTAAGGAATAAAAATAACTTTACACCGTCAAACAAGATGACGATGAATTGGCAATTAACTGTACATGCAGTTTGAGAAATTACACAATTAACCATGAGATGTGCAGTATGTTATAATAATAATGAATGATAAATTAGTGTAATAATTCAACTTGTGTAATATGTTGATGTGATTTTATTGAGTGAACTGTAGGGAAATTTAGTAGTATAAATGTACACAGTATGGATTAAAATGCCCGCATACCTTCACCAATAATATGTAAGGAATTAGCTTAAGGGAATTATGATTAATTCACTCATTGAAAGAATTACGGTATACAAGACTGACCACACTGTCTGGGGTTATTTTGCAGTAATGACTGAATGGCTGCACATTATATCTTACATAACATACTGTACTAACAACAGAATCAAGTCAGTCACAGTTGTACTTACACATGAATTTACTTTTACTTCTCATTTGGTTAGAGAATAAAGCATCTGGAGAACCTCATGGAAAAAGAGAAAGGAAAAAGAAGGCAAATTAAACATTGTCTGAAAAATAAATTACATTGTACAATAATTAATATCTTCTACTTTAATTATAAATAAACCTATGGTGTGAGCATAACACCTTACCTCTGTGGCAAGTGGTTTCTTTATTTCTTCATTTAACAGTCCAGCATTTAAAATGTCATAAAACTCTGAATGCGGTGCATTGACATCAGCTGAAATATGATTGGCCAGAGAAGACTCAAATGATCCAAGTTGACTGTCTCTCCAATGTTAAAAATGCTGAGGTTGTTATCTCTGTATAAGATCTCTGATAAAGCACAGCTGTTGACCAACCAGCATTCAGGACCGGAACTATCCATTTTATAAGTGTATTTAACAATTATATTACTGTATATTCAGTAGCTCATTGTCTTCTTCTATGACATACATGAGGAGTGGGGCTTTGAACCTTCCGATTTTGGATGAGAACCGCTTTACCTCCTGAGGTGCTGTGACTCAGATTGTGACCTGATTTTACACCTATACATAACAAAAGATTGATGATCACATTGAAAAGAGAGGTGTAAACAGTTCAGTTCAGTAATAGCTGTAATTTTTATAAAAATAACATTACAACTTGCATTTTTTATCAGGCAGATGCATCTAAGAAAGAGGCCCTATTTTTCTTACTATGAGCTCCAGGATATATGCATGCTATATGTAAGTTGTTAATACAGTCCCTCCTCTCCTCCTCACCTGGCAAAGTGGGAATTGCATATCCGACAACCTGTAATGTGTGAATGTCTTTTGAAGTATGTGTGTGATTATGACTTGATAGGCCTATACCATGAAACTTGCAATTTATTTCTAGTTCAGACTGCATATTCCCTGCATGGCGATGAGGCCTCGGCAGAGAGAGGTGGTCTTTCTGGACTCTATGTACCATAAGACAGCAGGAGAATTTGGAAACTTGTCCTACCAAACTGTCCTAAGATTACTTAAGGAAGACATGCATTTTGGCAGCCGTGTTCCCTTAGCTAGCCCCTATTGTGTTTCTTTTGGCTGTCATGTTCTCTGGCCTGCAGTTTATAAGGAACATTTTATGTATGACTGTACAATATATACTGTTCTTGCGTTAAAGTTTATGTTCAAGCTTTTCTTGGTTAATTCACTGTTCTGAGCATAATAAAACAAAACGGAGGACTTAATTAACATAATACTTTTTTTAGTATCAAAAATACAAAACTTTATTAATACAAATTTACACAAGAAATCACTTTTTTAAAATGGCCTCGGAAATAGAGGTGCAATAGCTGACAACTCTGTTTCAAATAACCAAGTAAATAAACAAAAGGAAAACAACACAAACACTTTACATAAAGACTAAGGTTCACACAACTCACAAAAGACAAAAAACACACTACACCAACCTACAGGGCTGAAGTTCCCCACAGAAGAAGTGATCACCAGAGCTAGTTATCCAAAAATACACTGCCACACACACCACCGTGCACTCAGGTCACACCACCAAACACTTCAAAAGGGTCACACGGCACATGTTGAAGGAGCACCACCACCACAAGCAGACAAGATCCTTCCACCCGTGGGACCCCAGCTCCTGAAAAAAATAAGTAAATAAAATAATCTTAATGAACTTTTCATTGCAGTTTGATGGTTTCATACAGCTCAGTCATGAAGCAGACACACAGTGATGGTTTCATACAGCTCAGCCACGAAGTAGACACACAGTGATGAGTAATCACAAAAATGTCACAATAAACTCACAGTTTGATGGTTTCATACAGCTCAGTCAGGAAATAAACACACAGTGATGAGTAATCACAAAAAAAAAAGTATCACAATACAAATATTCAAAACGGAAAAGATGAAGAAACTCATTACCGACAAAGAGAGAGACAGGGTTCACACGGAGCAACCACGTCACTTGTTCTCCAGTATTTAAGTACCCATGCCTCAACCTCAAAAATAAAAATAACCCAACATGAAACCAGACAGCAGCAATCCCCTCCACTATTTACAAAATGATGGCATTCCCACAGCACAGCAGCAGAGAAGCAACAGGGCTGTAAAGAATGATGACAGCAGAGGACAACGATCGCTAGAAACCAGAGGGAGAATCCTACGGCGAATGTAAACAAAGACAAACAATTATACATTACTAATGATTACATATCACACGCTAATATCCCCTGCTCATAATTGCATACAAAGAAACACTTACAAGCAAAGGACAAATCACCCAAATATACAGTCCCTTCACAGGCCAAAAAGCTTACGGCATTTATATAAGGAGGAAAGCCAGACGTAACGCACCACAGGCGGCAACCAACCAGCTTTTTAAATGGAGAGCCTGCCTCGCTGATAGGTGAGTGTCAATCACCACTTACCTAATTTGGTTACAATCCACCCCCAGCTTCTGCACCGTCGCCCTGATGGTGAACTAAACAAAACCTACCCTCAAAACCTTCAGTTCCAAGGTTGGAACCAAGCAACAGCTGCACTACCCATTATACTAGACACCATACCTGCCCCCATTGATCGTGGGAGGTTGTGTACATTAGAGTGCTGCCCAGCAGTACTCCTTCCAGTCCTCCTCATCACACTCTTCCCTATCACAGCAGAATTGGAAGGAAGATTCATTACAAGCTGCAAGTCCACCTCAGAAATTTCTTCTGCCCTAGGGGCTTCACCAGGTGGTACCTCCTCATCACACTGAGGGGCGGAAGGGGCTATACCCCAAGGTACTTGCCTACCACTAGCTTGCGGTGTTTCTGGCACCAAGATAAACAAGTCTTCCTCATCTAACTCCTCTTCCCGCAGCCGCACAGATTCAACTACCGGATTGTCCCGCAAACCGAGGGAAGGGTTCCTGCCGATCAGAGTTTTCAGCAAGGATCAGTGCACATGCTTTACCTTACCTAAATCTGTGGTGGGGGCAATAGTGTACACCACACCACCTTCCTTAGGTGCTTTCATGACCTGATACACCACTGAACTCCACAGATCCTGGATTTTGTGTCGACCCCTCACGCTATAATCACAGAGATGTACCAGCTGACCCTCCTTCAGTGGTGCTTCTCGTACCTGACGATCATGCCTGGCCTTTCGATGATCTGCCACGGCCCCCAACCGCTCACGAGCACCCTCAAAAGCAACCTGCAACCGATCCTGATGCTCCAGGACCCACCTATGTATACTACCTGCCAGCATCTTTTCAACTCTACCAAGCAGGAAGTCGACTGGAAGTCTAGGCTTCTGCCCAAACATAAAAAATAAGGGGATTCTCCCGTAGCTTGATGAGGAGTAGTATTACAAGCAAAAAGTACCTGAGGGAGACAGAGTGGCCAATTCCCCTTCTTTGAAACAGGCAATGTGTGCAAAAGATTGTGCAAAGTCCTGTTAAAACGTTCGCACTGACCGTTTCCAGCCGGGTGATATCGGGTAGTGCGTGACTTTTCAACTTCATATAAACAACAAAGCTGCTGAATGAGAGCTGAATCGAAGTTAAGGCCTTGGTCCGAATGGATACGACCAGGCACCCCAAATTTACAGAACCATTCCAAAACAAGAACCTGGGCCACTGTCTCAGCTCGTTGGTCCCTAGTGGGTACAGCCAGGGTGTACTTGGTAAAAATATCGGTCATGACAAAAACATTCTCAAGACTGGAACTCGAGGGCTCCAACAGCGTGAAATCTAAGGCCAAATCATTAGGCCGTGCAGCCAATAAGTGTCCCATGAAGCTACCTGGGGCGGGCTGGACACCTTTAGCACACTGGCACCTCTCACACTCCTGGCACCAGCGGGCAATGTCCGAGGACATCCCCGGCCAGTAACATCGCTGACGCACCAGCTGGGTTGTACGCTTCACCCCCTGGTGCCTATGCTGTTGGTGAAGTTGGGTCAATACTTCAAACTTCATGGCCGCTGGCAATAACACTTGGAAGCCACGACGATAAAGCACTCCCTCAGTCTCCACCAGGTGATCCCACTGCCGAAGCAGAATCACAGCTGACCTGGAGAGTTTCTTATGCTGTTCAGAGCTAGGAGGTGACTTGCACCTCCAAAACACCAACAGCTCTCTGATAACTGCATTTTCCTCCTGCTGAGTACCCATATCACTTGTGGAATAACAAGGAAATGATGTAATTTGATTTACCTGAGTCACCAATCCACCTTGGGTGGCTTGCTGCAACACAACCGGGACATCTGCACCCAGGCACAAATCCTGAGCCTCTTCCACCACTGGAAGATTTTGTCATGACAAGGCATCAGCATTGAGGTTGCTTTTTCCTGATCTATATTTGATCTCAAAGTAAAAGGCTGCCAACTGGGCAGCCTAACGCTGTTCCATGGCACCTAAATTCACCGAGGTCAGGTAGCTAAGAGGGTTATTATCAGTAAAGACTACACACTTATGCCCCAGTAGGTACTCCCTGAACTTTTCAGTCATGGCCCACTTGAGTGCCAAAAACTCCAGTTTCATAGAACTGTAGTTAGATGTATTGCGCTCAGTGGGCCTAAGACCATAAGCTATGGGACGCACCTTACCTTGCTGCTCCTGTGAGAGAGCCCCCCCTAGCCCCCCATGGCTAGCATCCACCTTCAGTATAAAAGGTAGTGAGAAGCACTGGGGCTGTGGTAAGTTTACCCTTCAACTCCTCAAAGGCACTCTGACACTCTGCAGACCAGGCTCCAGTGAAATCCTGGGACCCATGCTTCAGGCGCTTTGGAGCTGCTAGCTCAGCCACCAACCTATGGAGAGGGGCAGCTAACCTAGCGAACCCCTCCACAAAATGTCAGTAGTAGCTAGCAATCCCTGGCAACACTGGTTGGACGAGGCCACTGTGAGACTGCCTCAATCTTACCTGGAACAAGAAAACCACTCTTTTGTTGAAGTTTTGGGTACCGTAGCCTCTTGGGCATGTGGTGAAAAATGAAACAAAAGATTCTCCTCCCGGCCCTCCACCGGGGGATGGAGTGGTCTGTCCACCAGCTCCATAGAAGTGGGTCTCCTCGTCCCTGAGATGCCCAACTCAGCTGCACTTCAAAGCCTTCCTTGGGTTCTTGGCGGCCAGCCGTGAGAAGGGTGGCGTCTGCATCCTGCGGTGGGCTCCATGCCAGGGCCGAGCCGCGGGGGCGGGCTGTGGCGGAGCCGGTGCTGTTGCTGAAGGAGGACACCCTTGGCAATGAGCAGACAGGGTGTGGGGTCTTGAGCCACGCTGGGGCAGGATGTGCTGTATAGCCTCCGTCTGCTTCTTCACCGCCAAGAACTGCTGGGCGAACTCCTCGACGGAGTTGCCGAACAGGCTGACCTGGGAAATGGGGGCATCAAGGAACCGTGCCTTGTCAGCCTCTCTCATCTCGACCAGGTTGAGCCATAGGTGGCACTCCTGGACCACCAGGGAGGACATCGCCTGCCTGAGAGACTGCGCTGTGACCTTCGTTGCCCGGAGAGCAAGGTCGGTCACCGAGCGCAGCTCCTGCATCAATCCCAGGCCAGAACAACCCTCGTGCAGTTCTCTTAGCGCCTTGGCTTGGTGCACTTGCAGGAGAGCCATGGCATGCAGGGCGGAGGCGGCCTGTCCAGCGGCACCGCAGGCCTCAGTTTCCAGAGATGACATAACCGTACAGATGCTGGACAGGGGTCTCAGGCGGCCCCGCCAGGTGGCGGCGCTTTGCAGGAACAGGTGCACTGCAACCGCCTTATCCACCTGGGGAATCGCTGAGTACCCCCTGGCAGCCACACTATCGAGGGTAGTGAGAGCGGAGGAGCTCAGAGCCCGGGTCCAGGCAGTGAAAGGTGCCCGCCACAACCTTGTGAGCTCCTTGTGCACCTCCGGGAAGAAAGGGACCGGGGCGGGATGTGGCCGTGAGCGGCTGTCAGCTGCACATCAGGCTGCAACTGGGCGACCACACCTGAAGGTGGGAGCCCAGTCGAGTCCTCAGCATCAGACTGGACAGCCCGCTCTCCAATGCTGCAATCGAGAGCTCATCCACTTCGGAAGCACCGAAACGAGATCGCGAACTCACCCTGAGACGAGGCAGCGGTCTCATCCCAGTGGGGCAAACAAGCGTACTGGGGAATGGGAGGTCAGTGAGGAGTTACCCGGCAGAGTGGCTCCCATTGGGGTCCCCAAATCGCCCCCAGTGTTAACCAACGCGGCCTCAAACCCATAGGTAGAAGGACCGAGGCGGGGAGCTGCTGGGGTGGTCTTTACCTCTAACGAAGGAAAAACCGTGACCGTAATGTTGCCATGGTCACGCTCTCGCTGTGAGAACATGACCCGTCCACGAACGCTGTCTCCGTGTGGGCAGCGCCCAAGCACATAAGACCGTGATCGTGGCCATCGGAAGCGGAGGTAACGACCGCAACCAGGAAATATGAATGAGTGGTTGCATACCAGCTCCTTTTATACCCGTATGTCCAGGGGAGTGGCATGCAAATTCCATTTGCCAATGCCCATTGGCCTTTGTTCAATAAGCAGAGGTGTTTGGTGCTCCCAGGAGTGACCCCTAGTGTCACTAGGATTTGACACAACTTCGAGTGAGTGACAGATAGGGAACAAATAAGCCTATAATACATGAGAGGAAGGTATGTGTGTGTGTGTATGGGTGTGTGTGTGTGTGCATGCACGCATGTGTGTGTAAGGAGTGGAGCGCACAAAATGGCAGACGTGGCTCTCATGGAGAGTATGTCATGCAATGTTTCCGGCCAGAGAATATGGCCGCGAATATGTGGCACGCACAAAATGGCGGACATGACTCTCATGGAAAGTATGTCAAGCGAGGTTTCTGGCCAGAGAATATGGATGTGGCCGGAGAGAAGCTGGTTAATGGCATCTGCCCATTTAGCACGTGTCTCTGCTTGTACGATAACTTAGGATAAAGCTGAGCTTTATCGCCATGTTATCTACTAGCCAAATGTGTGTGCTGGTATGTTTGTGAGAGGTCGCATGTGTGTACGGTTAGTACAAGAGAGAGAGAGAACAGAGTGACGGCACCGCCATCTTTGTTTCTTTAATAGATAAACTCAGTGTGTCAGTGTCACCCGTGATGGTGGATATGCACAAACAAATCCAACGTGGTTGGACAACAACACAGCAAATCTCATTCGTGGTAACAGTACATTACAGCAATACCTTGAGTATTATTAGCGGCAATGAGCGGACTCAGTGGTCCGTAAACTGTACAAGCAATAACCTTGATACACAAGAATAACACACTATAATAATGTATCTCTGCCCAGAGGTAAACCTTTTACTTGAATCGCGGGTAGAATATGTGTTCATCTGTCGTTTGACTGTTTCCTTGCTCTTTCAGCGGGCGGTACATCAGCTGATTCTTGGTGGGCTGGCAGAGAAAACAGCGAAGTCGACTCGGTTGAAGAGGGAAGAGAAATCTTCTTTCTTCACTTCTGCAGGCAAATGGGTGAAGACGCGGATTGCTCGACGGTCTCCTTCGGATCCGATAGCGTGCTCGGTGGAACACGGAGAAATCTCAACTTGTCCAGCAAGATGGAGATTGTATGGCCAAAGTTCAAGTCATACGTTACTTCCTTGTGCAATGAGGCTACACCTGAGAGCAGGAAAGCTGCGTCTAGGCACGTACTGTTGTTGGAAGCAACGGCCAGAAAGATCTCCGAGGTTTTTCTACTAACGATAACGTCATGGTTGAGGGGCGTGTTCTGTCGTGCACCTCATCTAATAGGAGTTGAGAGTTCAATCCTTCAGAATTTCACACATAGGTGTAAAGTGAGCAAGGCTTCATGGGATCTGTAGTCTGTTTTGGACTCCCTTTGTTTGATTTTGGCGTGGTTGTTATCAGGCTCTGTGTAGGCCTCAGTCAGGCTTTATGACTGTATGTAGGCCTGCCTTTGTCTCATATCTGAATACATGAGGCCCAACACTGCTATGGAATTGCATTGATTTAATTGGCAAGTGGGACGGAATTGAGGGTTGCGAAGGTTATAGGACCTTGACATTCGATATCCTCAACTGTCATGGGCCCCCGAATCAGGTCCCATAATTTGGAGGCTCTAGATGCTTGTCAAGTACTATAACCTCTGATGAATTAACTGCTGCACACAGGCCTCCCAGGCAGCCAGTCTCATTGGCTTCTATGGCAGAGAAAGAGATCTATTGAAAATACTTTTTTGCATTCTAGACCTTAGTCCTCCTAATATGTTGTTCTGGGGCATGTGGGGATGTGCCACCATGTCAAATTTTGGGTCTCTAGGAACTCTGGGTACGATGCCAGGGCAAATCCTACGTGCAATTTATTCAATTAATTTCAGTTGTGGCTTTGTAGACACCACTCAGAAAGCTCAAAATGACTAGTGTATTTGTTCTTGATTTTTTAAAAGTACTTATTGATTTTCTTAAAGTAGTTCCCAGTCATTGAAAGACACAACTTTTTAATATGTTGTTTCTGAGGGGTCAAAAGGTCAGAGCAGCTTGAAATTGTATAATCTAGAGCCCCAGAGTTTTCATAGTAGATATTAAAGCATAGTGTTATTATTAAAGGGGTCATGACATGCTTTTTTTATTTTTATTATTTTAATATGTTCCTTAAGGTTCACTAATAATATTAGTAAAGTGTTTGGCACAAAAAACAGTCATATATTTATAAAACATGATAATTTTCCAACTTCATTCTGACCCTCTGTCAGAAACGCTTGGTTTTTGTGCTGCTTCTCCTTTAACACTATTATGATTGGCTCTCTTCTCTTGACTGACCTGCTCTCTCTATTTGCCATGTCACTGCTTACTGCTACTGGGTGGGTAACAGAAGTCATTACATGTAAAGTAGGCACTGATGTGTTGTTATGGAGGTGGTCAGATGCAAATGTCTAACACAGTGTGTCATCACAATGTGAAGTAGAGAACAAGTCATTTTGGCAGCATGATTTCAACAAATGCTCTTTTTGCAGTGAGGAGGAAGTTTTGAGTTCTGAAACTTACAGTATGTTTTTAGGGAGCAAATGTTTCAGGGCACTGGAACAATTTTGCGATTGAGACGTCCCTAGAAAAGGCCTACTCCTTGATCAGTGCCCTGACTACTGAAGAAGGTAGCTGATTGAGACTCACCCTCCGTTTCCTTATTGGAAACGTCGTCATGTTTCTGAAGTCTTTCAAGTTGTTAGAAGACGAGAACAAATGTAAAACTATGAAGTCAAAGCCTTATTGTGTCCCATATTTCTGCCAGTCCCGTCTGCCAGAATCGATTCCTGATTCAGTCAGATTTTTTTGGACTGCACATTCACTAAATCATTTGGAGCTGTTTCTCACTCAATTAAACTGTATCAGGATACTTGAGAGCACAGAGAACAAAAAGAGCGCTGGATGAAGTGGATATTTACCTACAGTCAGTTAAAACAAAAGCTTACTTTTTGATAGGTAACTTTGAAAAATGTAAACTAGTGCTGTGTCTTGCGAATGAGGGACCATTCACACCGAACATGTTTTTGCATTCACCTGGGCTGCTTTTTGATTATTTTCCTATATAAACCTGTGCTAGACAGATGTCTTTGGCCACTGAGACACGTTGCTGTGTTTTTAGCATCTATCACAGAAGCACAGAATTTTTTTAGACGGCGTGTTAAGTTAAACAGAACTTCAACTTTTAAAGGGGTCATGAACTGCCTTTTTTATTTTGTACTGTTCTCTGAGATCCACTTATAATGTTATCAAGATTTTTACATTAAAAAAAAAACATCATAATTTAGAAGTAATAGGCTATTTTCTGTACTGTTTTGAGCCCCCCTCTTTGTAACACACCGTTTGAATAGGTGTGGCGGATTGTAGACTCAGAAGTAAATGCCCACTGGTATGACTGGTTAACGGTTTTGCATATTTAAAAATTTTAACTTCTGCATGTATGTTTGACAGCCTACATCCTTCATAGATGGATGCTGCTATGATTTAGGTTAAAAATGCATAAATACTCAGTACATATCAAACGATCTGTAATAACAGACAAAGCAATAGTGACCACGTAATAAAAACAGTTACTCACACTTGTGTGGTGCGACATTACTGTCAGATCCAATATAGTCGGCACAGCATCGTCTTTTAGTTTCAATCTTTCTGAAAATCCTGCGTCGAACTGTGCCTTGTTTGTAAACGAATCCATGGTAAAATTAAGTGAACAAAGGGCAAAGTTCTTACTGATGTGGTCTGGAACTTCATTAAAAATAAAGTTCATCCACTCTTTCCTAATGTTGGGATCAGAAGGAAGGCAATGCAAAGACTGTGTTTTTCCACAACTTGGCAATGCACAACGTCTTGTTGTCTTTGGAGCCATCTTTATCGTTTGGTTTCTGCATAGACCTGCGTTTGCCTCTCTCGTTATTTACCTTCTACATGTGTGAATCGGTGGGCGGGGCTAAACAGGCAGTGATATAGAAGCAGGCGTTGATCTTCTTCTGCGGAGGCGGTGTTTAGCCACACTATTACGTAATAAAGTGGCACATTCCACATCCTGTCATTTTGGAGGATTGGCTTCAATATAAGCTGTTTTTAGACTAATGAGAAAGTTTTGAGTTCTGAATCTTACAGGATGTTTTTATAGTACAATGACCTCTTATATGTCAAAAGATCAAGGGAATTTTTATTTCTCAGTTCATGACCTGCATTCTGCACTATTCGTCTTTTAGAAATGTTTTAGCCAATCAAGAAAATTAAAAAAATTCCTCTCTCAACATCAGCAGAATTGAACACTTTGGTGTGATTTTAATTATTTATTTATTTTTTTGTAAAAAAATCTAATGGGTGAGCATACCCCCAGACCACCCTAGACAGGGTACACTTCTTTACTTGGTCAGGTTTTTGCATACCCTGAGATTAAATCCTGCATTAATTAATGCCTACTATCTCCTTTTTGCTTTTCTATATGATAGCAAACAGCAGAAAGAGAGAAAGCCTAATGGTTTCCAGTACGATGCTTTTTATTTCTTATAACACCCATGATGAATTGTGTGTAATGAGGGAGCTGTTGCCTCAGCTGGAAGGTAAGCAGGGTTGGAGGTTGTGCCTGCATCACAAAGATTTTGAACCAGACAAATCGATCATGGATAATACTGTTCATGGCATTATAGCAGACACAAAACCATCTGTGTGACAAGTCGCTACTTTCTGGAAAGTGAGTGTTCCAGAGAGATTCAGGAGGCAAGTTTCTGTCTTTTAGATGAGGAAAAAAAAAAAAATGTTCTCATTCTGGTATTCTTGAAGAATATTCCAAGTCATCAGCTGTCTCCATACTACAGGATGAGGAGGCTAATCAAGAAGAGGACATATCTTAGCTGGCCCAAAAATATCAGCACGCTAAAAAATATATTTTATTCTTGTTTTGTGTTGTTGTTGACTATCCCAGTACCCTAAGTTGACAATGCAGACTCAAAAACATGCTAAACAAGCGTATTTTTTTTTATTAGAACAAGAGAAGCAGAAAATTAATATGCTTGTGAAAATTGTTGGTAATCAGAAGCTGTGGCCTTGTTGTAGTCTTAGGAGTCTTTATTCTTCACAGCCAAATTTATCTGGGGAGATCTTATGAGGTTGAGGTCTGATCTTGCTCAGAGCCAGAATCATCGGGCTTTTATACACATAGTATTCTGAACCAATAAACACCTTTACGCCATCAGCATCACAAAGGCCTGCATCAACTTCTGGAAAAGGAATAAACCTCTCCTGTTTAACAGCTCGAGGAGTTGCTGCAAGATCGATGTCATACATCTTTTGACCTGAGGAGGAAAATTATTTATTCATAGGAATTTGCCTAGTTAGGAATTGCTCACAGCAGTGAATGAGACAGCAAATTAATTGTTTTATGTTTAATTAGTTTAATTAGTAATGGTTTAAATAATGCTTCATTGTAATATTAATTGTTGTAAACACAAGTCATTGACCCACCTTGATGTGTAAATAAGGTATCTATATATTTTATTTAAATGGCAATTACGTATCATTCCTACCTTGTATGATGTGTACAATGTGCTGATTTGCACACAAAAATGCTGCATCCACAGGACCCTCAATGCCCAGCTCTTCCTTCAGAGGTTTAGGGTAGCCCTCTATGAGAGTATAATGGGCTGCTGACTTGTAGATATAGATTTGATCACCCTGACACACACACAAATATATCTGTTACCACGCTGTGAACATTCACTGAATATAAAGTTTTAAAAGTGAGAGAAAATTTTATTTTCTGAGGACTTCTTGGGGACTTTCATGAGAAGCCACTGAACAGACCCAGTTTCCTTTTTTTTTCTTGTGTCAAAGTACACTTTAGGTTTAACGGATCACTGCCTTCACTCTGTTTAGTTTTGATTGACATTTTTGCTGGTTTGTTGGTTATTGTTTCTCTTAGCAAGACAAGACTCTTCTGTAAACTTTGTTTAAACATTGTCGAAGTCATCAAATCACACTTGGGTCAACATTCTTTAGTTGTAGTCTCATAAATAGAAGCCTCATCATTAAACTCGTCAACACAGTCAGAAAAATATATGATCAAAGTAAAAACTTCTGTTTACTTTTTATGTACTGTTACAGTAAACACAATAGCAAAATATCAGAAATACAATTAAAATAAAAAATGTAAGGCCACCTAAAATAATACCATGTAATTTTTTTATTAACTCCATGTCAACCTGGTTGTGCCTGTTGATTTTACCTGGATGATATACATATTATCACCATAAGAAAAAACTGCATCCACTCCACCAGCAATTTCCTTCCATGACCTGGCAATAGGAAAAGGGTGACTGCCATCACGGTGTGTGTCCAAACGCATATAATTTGAATCTGTATGAGTAAAATTAAAACATTATCAAAAATGAAAAGGGTATATTTATATAAAAGTTAGCAGATTACACTGTCATATAATTATATCATAGAAAACTCCAATTACCAATGAATGCATAAGATCTCCCTTTATCATCTGTGGTGATTGCATTCAGCTTGGTCTCACTGCAGCGCAGCTTTCTGAAACCAGCTCCATGACCTAAGGAACAATTAAATTGGATATATATTAATTAGTCATATCATATTAGTTAGTCAGTCCTTCTAGACGGTCATAAAAACAGAGTGAATCACTCACCAAATCCTTCGCCACACCTCATAAAATATTTTCGAGCATCCTTTGGATATGTTCCTGTCACTTCCCCAGAAACAGGATGGAATCTGGTGAAGTGGTGACCATGGAAACAGTAATAGTGCTCTAGCCAGCGGAATGCAGATGTGCAGTTTGGCAAGTGACTCCACACCTTCTTCTTGACTGACTTTGTCTTGATGTCAAAGTTATAAACTTCATTTCCTGAGGAGGTTTATTGTGATATATCAATATGAGTACAGTGTAACACTAAACTACAGGCCTATTATCAGTGCAATGTCACAAGTTCTAAGAAAAAAAAAAAAAAGTTTCCATGTGGTGCAGCAAACATTTTATCATTTTGTAGTACATGACCATTTTCCAGCCTCTCTCTGACCCTCTGATTTACATTCAGAAACATTCATTTAAGATGAAATCAGAGACTAAAAATCGTACAAGGACCGAAAACAATGTTTTTTGCACACAAAAAAAAAAAAAAAAAGAAAAAAGAAAAAAGCAACTAAAAACGGGAGCGAAATCACTTTCAATTGTTACACCACTTCCTGTTACCTTAAAAAATTAGGATCTCTCTTTAGAATGTGCTTTGATTCTAAAGAAAAAACTGCATCACACATTTCTTTGCCTAATTGCACGTTGTGGATGTAGCCTTCCATGACATTCTGAAGACCTTTTTGACAACTTTATATTATACACAGTGACAAACCACTAGCAGCTGTCAAATAGCCCTTTCCCACCTACAACCCTGGTACTTTTACCTTAGTAACTTGAGAACTCTTACGAGGAACGGCACACCCATGGAGACTTTTCCTCTTTTCATTTGCACTCACAGAAGTCATCCCTGTAATGACGTCATCTAGTATCGACCATTTTTCTTGCAACGTTATTTGCATGCACAACTCAATAGCAACAACAACAAAGTCAACAACACTGATGGAGGACGCTGGGATCAGAGCAACACTTTTGTTAGGGCTGTTTTATACAAACTTTGGCTGCATCCGAAAACGAAGGCAACTGCCTAATCAGTTAATGGTTTAACCAGTTAAGCATTTTTGGATGAATGGAACTCTTAAGAAAACTGGTCTCTAAGCAGTTTAAAAAGCACCTTATTTAAACATACCTTCATCCATCTTTATACAGCCTCCAAATGCAGCATTTTCCAGTTTTCAGACACAGGTCTTCAGGTTATAAAGTTTAAACTGGGCATGTGAGGTGTCCCTGAAGCTCTTTAACCACACAGTACACACTAAACTCAGCGGTCAACATGCTGAAAATGCACTATAACCCTATTTATCATCACGATCTTGTAAAATAAAGGCTTTTATGACATTATGAAATTACTGTACTGAAATACTCATTGACTTAAAAAAGACATCTTGATGCAACCACGCAGTAACAGGCATGCAATACTTCCCATATTTTAACTAGATTTCTTGATGGTTTAGTGTATAATAGAGTTCAATTACCCACTCTTGAAATCAGTCATCCCAGTAAAAATGTTATGCAGTAATCCTGATATCACTTTATTTTCTGTAAATAAATGAGCTCTGCTCAAACACACACACATGTGAAATGGGTGATCCTCTTTGGATACTTTGTTGGTTTTATTTCTGTTAAATTGTAAAGAGAATTGTAAAATTAGCGCAATCATCTGAGTAGCAGGCTAGCAGCTAGTTTGTTTACAAATAGCAGCTGTGGACTCCTCTCAATGCATTGTGCATCATAGGTTTTAGAGCAATCACAGGCTGCAGCACCTCCCACAGTCCCTAAATGCCCCCAAAAGCCTACTCCGGAGTTGGAACTAAAAATATCCCCTAAAACGCCTTCGAGAAACTAACGTTCCTCAGGTGTGAAAACTACGAAAAGTACTAGTCCCGGGAAAAGGTACCTAAAACGGGATTTATTACCTGCTGTGGGAAAGGGCCTAAATATCCCCACCTACTGTTTGAGCCAAACTCTACATCACTGATGTCAAACACACAGTGGAGGAGTCTAATTTAAAGGTAAAAAGTTAAGTTTTTAAATGTTTTCAAGTGATGCGTTAATGCATTTTTTTTTTTTTGTTTGTTTGTTTTTTTTTTGCTGCCAGATTTGGACAAAAATAGACCTATAAGAAAAAATTTTTTTTTTTATTTATTTAGGCCTGTCTTTGTATTAATGTTTTGTTTCATATGGCTTATTGCAGCTAAAGAGCCAAGAGAAATGAGTGTGTGCTTGTAGTTTATTTGAAATATTGTAATAATTTTTGGGGTGTGGCATCATATAGAGTACATACGAAAGAAGCTGAATTCACCAACACTTAATATTACGTTACGTCCCTTTTAAGAGGGAAGAGAAAAGAAATGTATTTCCTTTAATGTAGTGCAAAAGAAAAATAAGTTCTACAGTTCATGGTACAACTAATTTAACATTGTCTGTTTGTTTGACTGAACAAACCCTACATTGGTGACCCTGATGTGATGGTTTTGCTACCATTAGCAGTTTCAAGTAAGGGGTCATTAGAGCATTAGAGCATCAAGCTGAGTCACGGGCAGTACACTCATCTACGCCCCAGTGTCACAGAGGAAATTATGACAAGATAACTCATGTGTGATGAAGAGCAAACTGTCTGAGTGTACAGCATCCACGGCATTCACTGACTGCTGACTTGCCGTCATCCCCCAACCACAAAAATTGCATGGTTGGGTGCATCTCTTGGCTTTGTCCCCAAAACAAGCATGGTAGAAGGATAAAATTTGGTCCCTCTGTCTAGGTGGCATTTGTGCAGGTCAGTCCATCATTTCAACTAGGGGACTGATGGAGGCATTGAAGGGTGTTGATACAGTACACCACTGTGTAGCAGAATGAAGACTATCAGCCATCTTAGGCCTGATTCACACATACTCCAAGAGCAAGGCGTGAGCAACGCAGTTGCATTTGGGCTTTCACATTTGGGCTTTTTGCTGCGTCTCTTCTGCGAGACAGAGCTGTGCAGTGTGCAGAAAAATGTTATATCTACGTTATATACAGTATATCTCCTATATATTGAAGCCCCTTTCAAGGCAAGCCAATTTATTCGGCGGCCATCTTTGGAACGCTCTCGGGCAATCTAGGCAGCTATGTAAAAAGTGACATACAAGTACAGCTCCTATCTACTTGAATGGAGAAAGACAGAAATCTCGAAAACGGTTGGTCAAGATTACGATCAAAGAAAATATTTAAAATCAGCAGTAAAACCAGTCAACAGTAGTATCATAAATTGTGTTTCTTTAGCTCAGAACACATTAAAAAATGCTTTTTTTAGGCAGGTTCAGCTAATGCGCTTGCGTGTTCTCGAGTTGATTGACAGGCGATGTCTGTATCTAAAAGGTGATTGGCTCTTTTACCTGTAAGGCAGGCATTCCAATTTCTCCCATTTTAATACCAGTGGTCTGTCTCTTCTAAACTGTCTCTGTATATATACATAACACGGGCAAAAGTCCTGCAGTTTATTTATTTATTCTTTCCTTTATTTAGTTATTTTGTGTTTGTATGCAGACCTATAGATTGTGGTATATAGTAGGTTGGGTTTAAATATTGTTTATTTGCATTTGCGTCTTTTCTATAATCTCCTGATTATTTTAGCTTTCTACTGCACCCAGAGCCACTAAGTTCAGCATTTTTTGTGAATTCTTGGGGGGCCTGTGTGGCATCATATACATAAAAGAGAAGCAGAATTCACATACCCTTATTACTATGTTATGTCACCTTTAAGAGAGTGGAGAAAAGAGATGTTTTTCCTGTATTGTGGTGTAAAAGATAAATAAAGTTCTAGAGTTCATGGTTCAACTGATTTAACATTGTCCGCATTTGTTTGACCGCACAAACACTAGGGGATACATTATATTTAATATGAAGGATACATTTATTGAAAATACATTATTTTACATTGGCTACTGTGTACAATGCATTTTATGATTTCTATGCTGAACAATCCCCGACACTGTAAAAATTTGATTGATTATTTCGCTTCTTTTGGTGAGGCAAGTCACTTATTTTGGGCTTATTTTTCCAGACCAGGTTGCTTGTTTGTCTTGCGAGAACTGGCTACATTTCAACTGGCATATTACCCACCCTTAGCACAGAGTACTGTCATTTTAAAAAGAACGTTATTAACCATTCTTTTATTTAGTTCAAACTGGTTACCATTTGGAAATGAGGCCATGGAACGCCAGAGCCAGAACAAAACAAAATATTGTTTCTGTTCAGAATTAACCGAAATGAAAAACATTTTACTTTTAGTCCCTGGATGCAATATTAGAATGATCAGTTTAGCAGCTTGGTTTCAATAAATCTTTTTGCATATGGGGAGGATGTTTTGATTCATGAAACTTACAGTACATTTAGATAGTACAATAAACTCTTACTATATGTCAAAAGATCAAGGAAATTTTGATTCCTCATTTCATAATCCCTTTAAACAGTGCACTTTTAGTTGCAATTTACATGAATGTAGAGCATATGATTTACTTATATACCTTTGAAGAACAGCACTGAATCGGTGATGCATTCTCCATTTGGGCACTCAACAGCAGCATTTAAGTGGCTGGGGACACCAGGAAACTCCTGCTGGATCTTTACAGGATAGCCTTTTTCCAGAGTATAGTTGTAATAGCTAAACACTTTGTCATCCTTAAAAAAAAAAAAAAGAAAAAAAAAAGAAACAAATATTCATTAGTATTCAGTTGCAAGTGTTTTGTGAGATACAGGTGTGGGTTTGCACATTTACTATGCAAAGAAATATGTAAAGTAATTTAATAAAGAGCACCAGGAAAAAGAAGATGTGGTCATGAGCTTTAGGATCATCCTGATGGTGTATGCGAAAGGCTGCATCAACATGACCCAGGTGATGATAATCATACAGTTCTTGGAATGTGGTATTTAAGAGCTCAGCTGGCCCAGAGAAACCTTTCCATAGATGGTCACCTAAATAAAATAAAAAAAAATAAAAAAAATAAAATATATATATATATATATATATATATATATATATATATATATATATATATATTTTTTAAAACATTCACAATAATAGCTGTAGCTTGCTTTAACTCTCCTTTTATTCAACTTTAAACCTCAATTTGATCAACCATGGCCAAATATATATATATATATATATATATATATATATATATATATATATATATATATATATATTTTTTTTTTTTTATATACTGATGAATAATAAAAAGAGGAATGTTTCTAGACCTTTAAAAAAGAAAGTGTTTCCTTTTTCATCTGGGGTAATAGCATCAAACTCAATTCCTTCACAGCGGTCAAGTTTTACATCATGTTGGTCCCCCACTTTAGAATGTGAATGGCCCTCAGGTTCATCTGCTAGGAAACGTTTACATGAAATTATCATTAATGTCATATAGAGCATGCAGTAGATCAAGATAATTATATTGCTGTTGCTATAGGTGATAGTCAAGCATGACACGTTTTATTGATAGCACTGATGGGTAATAGTATTGTATTATTAAAAGAACAAAAACAGTGATGGATTTTCATGCCTACCTGCCATGGTGACAGCATGGTGGCTGAAATAAAGAGAAACAATTAAAAAATATTAAGCTTTGAGAAATTTACATCTAGAAACATAAACCTATTGCACTGATAGCACTAAAACAAATATGAATTAAGCCTGGAAAATCTTTAGCTTATTGTGATCCACTGATCAAATGCTGTTTTTCAACATGATTGAAAAACAGCATGATCGAACTAAACCAAAGATGTTGATATGAACTTTGACCAGTCTGTATTTGTGTTATTGACCCTGCTCTTTGTTGTTCAATGTTGCAAACTCCACTAGACCAAATTTAAACTAAAATCAAGCAATCAATGATGTAAGCATATTGGCTAACTATACACTGTTTTATATATATATATATATATATATACACACACACACACACACACACACATATATATGTATACACACTGATCAGCCACAACATTAAAACCGCCTGCCTAATATTGTGTAGGTCCCCCTCGTGCCTTCAAAACAGCGCCAACCCGCATCTCAGAACAGCTACTCTTCTCACCACAATTGTACAGAGTGGTTATCTGAGTTACCGTAGACTTTGTCAGTTCGAACAAGTCTTGCCATTCTCTGTTGTCCTCTCTCATCAACAACACATTTCCATCCACAGAACTGCCACTCACTGGATGATTTTTGTTTTTGGCACCATGCGGAGGAAATTCTAGAGACTGTTGTGCATGAAAATCCCAGGAGATCAGCAGTTAAAGAAATACCCAAACCAACCCGTCTGGCACCAACAATCATGCCATGGCCCAAATCATTGAGATCACATTTTCCCCCCAATCTGATGGTTGATATGAACATTAACTGAAGCACCTTACCCATATCTGAATGATTTTATGCACTGCACTGCTGCCACACGATTGTCTGATTAGATAATCACATGGATGATTGTTGGTGCCAGAGGGGCAGTTCTGGGGATGGAAATGCCTTGTTGATGAGAGAGGTCAACAGAGAATGGCTAGACTGGTTCGAACTGACAAAGTCTATGGTAACTCAGATAACCGCTCTGTGCAACTGTGGAAAGAAGAATAGCATATCAGAATATATATATATATATATATATATATATATATATATATATATATATATATATATATATATATATATATTAGTAATCTAAGTTAAATTGAAGAATTATACAATACTATGTGTCATGGCATCTATACATTTACATTCATGTTTTTGGCAGAAGCTTTCTTTACAAGGTGACAGACAAGAAAGTGAATAGCCTAATAGCCTTTGTAGCAGTTTCTTTTACAAAGAAGAAAGTGATGTAAATAAGAGCAAAACACACTAAATCATACACAAAAAACATAACCCCCTAAGGTTTCAGTCCAAAATCTAAAGAAGAGTCGTGGCTAAACTATGGGTTACTATATTTGTGCCACTGCATTAGAAGATCCTTAGAAAGATATGAAGGAAGGCTGTTTTGGATATCTTTACAGTCTGTTTTAGAAAGAGAGTGACAATACTATCAAATGTATCAAATACTCACGCTTGAGCCACATGGTTCAGAGAAATAGCCAAGCACACATACAGGGAAAGAAAGAGCACTTTCATTATGAGCTGTCCACTTGATCAAGGTTAGCCAAGCACAGTCAAAGGCAGGAAATAGGGGCTGCACCAGACCTTTATACTGGCTCTCTCAGTGGGTGGATGCAATAAATATTGGTACGCTATGTGAGCAGATATCCTTTGGTAAACATGACACAATTTACTGATCGAGCTGGTCAGAACAGGGGTGGAATTTCCACTATTACAAAATCTCCTTTTTAGATGGTCAGTTAACCCTATTAAATAATACAAAAACACAGGTGACATGTGTTCCCCATTTGTTCAGTAAACAGGGGTCAGCAACCTAGTAGCAAAAGTGGTATACATTAATGTGAAAACTTTCCATGGAAATTCCAAAATTCGATACACACTTGAAAAAGAAATGTAAGCCCTGTCTACCAAGTGACAGTCCTTTGAATGCCTCTGTCCCCTGACACTTGAAAAATAAAGATTTTAATTCTTTGGAACTAACGTCTTTCTTTCTTTCTTTCTTTCTTTCTTACATTCACTTGCATGTCATATACTAAAGATAAAGACTGACTCAGTGTCTTAAATGTTTTTAAGCATTTCAACCACAATCTTCTTAAAAATATAATCACAGTGGTTTTGAAGTATGGTGCTCAGTTTATTTAAAACGAAAGACTTCACTTCTTAGCACAGACATATCAAGAAACATAATAAAATATACATAAAATAAAGTTTTAATCCATAATGTGAATCATTTTTGTTTTGTTAATAAAAATGGCTTCCCTTATCTAAGTGGTAGGCTTGGGGACTTTTCCAACAATTGCCATCTGAACACACAACAAAAAATTGGACATGTATTCTATAAGTCTAAGTGTTTAAAAAAAAAAAAAAGTGCAACACTCATCATATTCGTGTAAAATATGACCCACCATAGGAAATTAATTGGTGAACAGAGCAATAAAACAGATCCATTTTTTTTCCAAATAAAAACAATAACTCGGACACAATGCAGAACACACACTCACAAAAATAGTGAGACTATAACAAATCCACAATGCAAAACACACACACACACACATTGGTGCGGCTATCCTTATGAGGACTCTCCATAGACAATGATTTTTATACTGTACAAACTATAGATTCTATTCCCTAACCCTAACCCTTCCCCTACACCTAACCCTCCCAAAAAACTTTCTGCATTTTAAAATTTTCAAAAAAACATTGTTTAGTATGTTTTTTTGTTTTGTTTGTTTTTAAGCGATTTGAATTATGGGGACACTAGAAATGTCCTCATAAACCACATTTATAGCATAATACCCTTGTAATTACCAGTTTGTAAACCTAAAAAAATCGTCCTCGTAAACCACCCAAATCCGCCCGCACACACACACACACACACACACACACACACACACACACACAGAGGTTTGTTTGATTATTTTAGTGAAATTTTACCCCTAAACCTAACCATCACACAAACCGGTGCACATCACTAGATTTGAAAAATCAACATCATCTGACACATTTAGGAGCCTTTTTTTCTGATGGTAACATTTGGCCCTCGCAAATGTAGACAAACCTGTCCACACATACCAAACATACCATACAAGTCTAAGTATGAATCTGAGCCCTCTGTTAAAAAGTTTATGATAGAATTTTGATGTTTGAAATGATAGGTAACAAAGCAATTACTTTCTTTGCTTATTTTCTTTGTAACACAGTCAGATTTGACTATGGCAGCAAAATATGACACTTCAACACAAGTGGTTTAAAAAAATGCTAAAATTTTACAAATAATAGTTTTTTATAATATATATATAAATATACAATGCATAATTTCTAATAATATCAGAAATTAAGTGTTACAGCATTGGGTTATAGAGATCAGCCAATGCAAGGAGCACTGGGGCCATCTACTGGTTAAAATTGTTATTTCATGCAATTGTTATTTTATTCCAACAGATGGCCCCGATATGTGAGATATTTTAATTTCTGAAGCAAATTTTTTATAGAAGTGAAGATAATATAAAATGTGCTTCTTTTATATAAAAATATATGGAGTTAATAAGGTAAAAAAAAAAAACCTTTGATATTCTGAGCTCTATTTTCATGAGTGTACAACGTGCTGTGACCGCGCGCAACATCTTATCCAATTTTCATGAGAACGCTAATTCTAAGTGCAATTTTCATGCCTGCGCAAATGGCCGTGAGTGGGAGTGTTTGCGCTACTCTGGGTTTAGGTGCGCAAACATTGGGTGTATTATTGTATATAATTAAGTGGTGCAAAGCGCAATTTGCTATTTTCCTAAGAATTTGGTCGTTGTGCTAAGATGTTTCAATACCACATCTTAACTCAGTGCAAAGTCCAAATTCAGTTCCTGCATTTGCAGTTTGGAGATTTCACCAGCAGGTGGAAATAAAGTTAATGTCCAAATTCTGAAAGTAGGCTACAGAACATCAAATAATGTCCTTGACGATCACTGTTGAAGCCGTTTGTTGAAACAAAAAATTATGAGATTTGTGTTACATTTTCTAGAGGTCATGGTTATGTTTAAGTCACTGCAAAAGGGGCCAGTGGAAGAAGGAAAGAGTAAAATGTTTGGATTTGGTATGTTTTTTTTTTGACCACTTGGATTTATTTTTTCATGTTTCAATAAATTAATTACATTTTTCAAAATCAATATCGTGGTATTGTATGGCAATACAGTGACTGTTAATACTAGCCATGATTTGTGTGTCAGTAGATGAAAATGATAAATAATGCTTACATTCTAATTTAATTCTACATCCATATCCACATTTTCCATGCGTATAAAAGGTGTCCCATTTAACAAGGACGCACTAAATAATGTAAATCCATATTTTTATTCTTCCAATTCATTGCACACAGTTAATTTACACTACCAACTTCTTATGAATGTTCTGTCTTTGTTTATATTGCTGGTGCTTGACAGGGAATGGACTGTATAATAGGGCGGAGACGGTGCAGGAGAAGAACCTCCATTGACCCAATTAGCGCCTTGCACGTGCGATTTCACCAAACCTACTTAGCACACGCTTGCAAAAAAATTCCAACATTTCATGGCCATGCCCTTTGACTTTGCGCTTGTGAGTTAAGGCATTGTGCTGCACTTAATGCTTGTGCACTTAAAACAGAGCCCTTTGGATCAAATTTGACCCAAACAGTAAAACTGTAAACCTCTAAGAAACAGTGATTAAGGGTTAAACACATCCTTCTGATTAATCACTGGTGATTATTTTTAAACATATCACTATAGTAGTTCCACGATACTCTCTCATTTATGGAGATTGTATATTCAGATATTTTAAACTTGTTGTCTCATTACATTTTTAAAATCATCAAACGTATATTCCTTGTTTAAAAAATAAAATATGGATATTTTTTATCACATCCAAAAATCAAACAATAAGATTTAAATGTAGAGGATTTGCTAAACTTTGTTAAACCAAATGAAAATAAAATAATAAAGAAATTAAACAACAAAGAGAATATCATTTGAAATAATTTTGTTTGAAAATGATAAAACTATTTAATTTTCTAATTATTTAAATAAATACCCTTGAATCAAACCTATATTTTATCTTAGTTAAGATATGTATTTTATGGATATTTCTATGTTTCATATTTTAATGTTATTAATACTATTTAAGTCACTTAAAAAATCAAATAAAATAGGTTAATTACTAATTTTTAAAGGAACTTATAGATGAAGGTTAGCAACACATTTAAGCCTCACTTATAGCTGTAAATCTTAATGCAGTGGTTCATGCTGTCTGATACCACCAGATGGCCATCAGGTAGCACAGCAAGGCCTTTAGGGCTACTTAAACCTTCAGTCACAATAGACAGACCAAGACTCACAGCAGGGTAAAGCACAATACAGTTATCAGCTCTCAGCTATCAGGACATATCCATCTGCATCAATACAAATGCCCCAAGGACTTGAGAGGACAGGACCCATGCCAGAGCAGACACCCAAGATACAAATGGTGTTCCATTCAGGTTGTAACACCTTTATACAGGCTGACCATCCAGTCTCATTGCCCTTCTCAGACACGACCATCAAACCAGATATCAAGCAAGCTGCCATCAAGTAAGGCCTATGGAATCCTGTAACAACTGTGCATTCCATCTTAGCTCCTGTCTTAGTATCCAGCTTTAAGGCTGTTAGGGTACTACGCCAGATATCTGCCACCAAAAATGAATCTTGCCATGTTACAGTGACCCCTCTTGGAGCCTCTAGGTCTTGCTGTGCACCTGCCGACCCTGATCCTCCAAAGGTCTGTAAAAGACCCCGTGGTGGCTAAACATGAGGAGAGTATATTCAGCAGCACAAGTCAGGACAATTAGGCCCTTACTATTAGCTGCAATATCAAAGAAGTTGCGACAGTGTCTGGAGGTACCCTCACATGCTGGAGGAGTGATTTTTTGCACAACATTTCTCTGTAGATCAGTTACCTACACACAGACATTCCCACAGTCCACCACAAAGAGTTGCCCTTGAGGAGTGACATGAACTCCACTGGGTGAAGTGAAGTCAGTACATTCTGAACCTTGTTTGGCAATTTTTTTGATGCTCCTCTTCTCCTCAACCTTAAACAGGCTTAAGTTTGGTCTCTTCCCATGTCTTTTATCATTCTTCTTATCAAATCTGGTCTGCTGCATTGCTTTTCCCTCTATAGCTGACATAGACAAAGATCTGTAAATTCTGCTGGAAGCCTCAGAGCTGCCTGGTGGTGACTGATCTTTTGAATTCCAGATGTCAGTTACTTTAGGACACTGTTCTGTGTTAGTACAGGGAGGAGATAGGCTGCTGCAATTAATCTTTCTCTTTGGATGCTCCCCTTTTCTGTTAATCAAAGAGAGACCCTTGGCAAAATGGTAATCTGTAGAAATAGACTGCCTACTATGACTGCTTGCTGACCTAATTGTGAAAGTGTAGCTGAAATCCGTGCTATCTGCTGGGGAGGAAGTTTGTCTTAGTTCACCAGGGCTCAGACAAAACTGTCCTGGTTCCTTTGAGGGGAGGTCCAAGTAGCTGCGAAAGATTGATTTAGCACCTTTGTAATCTGACATAGCAGGTGGTATATTATCATTGGTATAATGAGACATTCCTCTTTGGATTCCTTGACTTCGATAGTATCCATCTCCATTCTCCTCAGGGGAAAAATAAGGCTCTCTACTTAAGACTGGGACCAGGGTTCTTTGATTTCCATTGCTTTTGAAGAGAGAATGTCTTCTGGCTCCATTTAGTCCAGCTAATGGCCACTTGTTCTCTGACTCTCCTTGGCTTGACACTGGATGAATAACTAGGGACAGGTCATCTCCACGGGTGTCAGAACCAGGCAATTCCAAGTCCTCATCCTTGGACGACTCTGAATTGTCCCATTTGCAATGCAAAAGCTTTTGTTGTTTGGGGCTTTGCAGCTTTACTCCTTTGTCCAAAGTATTCTCTTAAGTCGTTGATATACAAATCTTCCTAACTATACGAGAGTTCCCGCTATTTGTCTCGGAGGACTCTTTGTTCATGCCACCTAGAGCTCTATTACATGGAGCAAGCAGTTGTTCAAACATAGCCACATGGCTCTCATGTGCTAACTCTCCAGAATAGAAAGCACACGTATGCCCTTGTGGTCCACACACACCAACTGGAAAAGTCAGGTTGTTCTCATGCACAACAACCTCTCCAAAAGGTATGATATTGGGCTGTGGGCTAAACTGAAAAATAAAATTTTTTAGAGAAGGAAATCTCCCAGGGCTGTATCAGCTCCCAAACACCCTGTAGTAGCTGACTTTTGTTGGGCCCGCTTGGGCATCTACACCACATGTGGATCTGCTCTCTCAGTTGGCCCATCTTTCACAGCTGCCTGTCCACCAGGAATTGTCCTACCCGAGCTTCAGATGCATTCTTTCTTTTTAGCTGTTGTATTTGTTGTTGTGTCTTCCTATTAGTGCCCGACCGATATATTGGTTGGCCGATATTAGACTTTCACCAATATGTCGGTATCTGCGTATATGTTTACCGATATGCGCCGATATGAATACGTTTTTTCAGAACATATAATGCAGAAAACAATGCTTTAGAATTGGTGTCATTACGTAGTTTGTCCAGCAAAGCGCGCTTTGACTCCACTGTTTACAGAGCTGACTCTGAGCTGACGGTGGCTCTGCAGACAGGGCGGAGTTGAGCTGTGTGTCTTCACGGTACATTGCTAACTAGTTTGTGAAATACATACTGGAAAGTTAATAAACAATGACCCCATCATTTTCCCTTTTCAATATTACTAATATAATGTTAACCCTGTCCTTGACAATCATGTCACTCATGTTTATCTTTGTTATTGTTTGCTATGTTAGCCAGCTATATTTTGTCAGTGCAGTCAGTGATGTAGCAGATTGAAAGTTAAACATCAGAGCATCTTTTTGCAGCTCAGCAGACAACGGTGCGGTGGTGGATTGTGCCTATTGAGTGTTGATTTCATGCTATGTTATTACCAAGTTGGTGAGACACAATGCTGGAAAGTAAAATAAACAATGTCCGTCTTTTACTCTCTGTGAAAACGAGCTTAGAGCTAACTAGCTAATCACGCAGCTACTTTCATTGTTTTCAGCTGAGTGGAAGCTAATGAGTAAACATGTATTCACCAAACCATTTTGTTCAGGATTCACAGTTTGCTACCCCCTTCATCCAAACAATTCCAGTCATTGCATTTACAAAATGTAATATTTAAAAGTCTGGTTTTCCACCGTTGAATGTGTCCTCTGAACTGTGGTGTAACACCACTGCTGCCGTTTATCTCTTGTCTCGGCAGTATTAAGATAGTCAGCATTTGACTGATACTAAACAGTAATACTGATGTTTATTTAGCTATTTATTTTATTTTTATTTATTCTTTATTTTAATGGTCAGCATTTGACTGATACTAAACAGTACTGATGTTTGTTCTACTCTTTCTAGCAGGTAGCGTTCCTCTTTCTGAGTTCTAAGGACCACAGAATCCAAACCTTGGTTAACTTTGTCCATTTCTGCAATTTGCCATTCCCTTAGGTGCTGAAGTTCCTGCTCACCCTGTGCTTGGTCACATAGTGCCTGTGTTATCCAGGTAGGAAATGAGCTGACAGACTGGGAGGAGACCTCATGTTCCTGCTGTGCACTTGCTGTGAAACAGTGGCTGGAAAAAAGCAGAGGTCTGTGTGAACTTCAGCTTCACTGTAGATATTTCTGTTGGGAAAATAAAAAAAAATGACTAGTGTGAAATGTTAAATTCTTGTGACACAACATAACTTTAATGGTCTTTCATCACACTACAATTTATTTTTTGTATTTAATCTTCTGATAAGTGTTAAAATTAGTACCAGCTACTTTATGCCATGGTGGCTAGGTTCCCTGCTGTTGAGTTCAAGTAGAGCCCATCACTTTGTAATACAGTCAGCTTTTGGTTAAACTTTTCCATGAACTGTTTTCACAACATTCTCTGTTTTACAGCATGGCTATAGTCCAGTATCGTGCCATTTGGAGGTCTGTTGGAAGAGCTTGTAGATTTGAATTTAAAAACTTTTACAATACATGTGTTTACAAGCAAGTCAATACACATTTTACAAGTAAAAGTTTCCTTTTGGCTTGTTCCGTGTATTTTGTGTCCACAGACGAGATCCACACAGTCAGTTTTCATTTTATGTCTCTTTTAGTATCCTTTCTGTTTTTTACAGTCAGTTGGTGATCAAAAAGTAAAAAATAAACTTTAATTCTTATCATACCTTGCACAGATGAGGGAAAAACCACTGTCAGGCCCTGTTTTACAGGGGTGCTTATGGGTGCTTATGGGTGCTAAGCACCCTCTTTTCACAAAAGAATGTTGTGAAAACAGTCTGTGGAAAAGATTAACCAAAATCAGAGCTGACGTCAAACGAAGGTAAAAGCACCCTCAGATTAAACTGTTAATAGCATATCAGCAAAGCAGATTTTGCAGACTGAGCGCACGTGCACACACACAAATTAACAAAATCCCTGTATCAACAGGAACTTTCATTTCATTAAGCTTTCATGCCTCCAACATCCATATATTGGCATTTGATGTGGTTATGTCCTCAGTTTGCAAGTGTGAGCTTATCTCTTTAATTGTCCGCTTGTCAGTGTGCCCCGCTCAGGAAATTCGTTTACTGACTTGTGAGACCCGGTTTTACAGTAGCCTTAAATATTCATTGTCCATGATTGACTACAAATAATTGTCAATATGGATATAAGAAACTGGCTAAAGAAAGCCCAAAACATCACAGAGCAAGACGTTCCTCAATCAAGCTGCCAAATAAAACCACCCGCAGATGACAGCATACCCCTTACAACAAATCTAAACTAGCCGCAAACTTGCAGCAAATTTTTTGTCTTTTAATGACTCCAGAGCCCGAGAATTTTGAATTCTTTGACATATTGTCTTCATAGAACAGTTATGAAATGGGGTGTATCGAATCTCACCGGTTTATGACACAAAAAGTATTAAAAACTAGCAAAGTGTGCAGAGCTCGCCATTCACACGAACAACCCTTGCATGGTGCCACGTGACTCCCTTACTTTCACTCTTTTTCTTTTTTTCTCAATTAAAATTTGGTTGTAATTAAATTGTTTTTATTGATTCATATATACATGACAAAGAAAAACCCAACACATATACAAGGAATTGTCCTGTTTACTTTCGTAACCTCCGTTCTCTGATGGAAGGAACGAGACATTGTGTCAATGTAGTGACACTAGGGGTCACTCTTGGGAGCCCCAAACACCTCTGCTTTTTAAAAAAAGGCCAATGGGAATTGGCGACTGGAATTTGCATGCCACTCCCCCAGACATACAGGTATAAAAGGAGCTGGTATGCAACTACTCATTCAGGTTTTGTGCTGAGGATCCGAGACAAGGTCCCGGCCATTTCAGTGGGTAGTTCAGTGTTGTGGCAAGAGGGATGTCTCGTTGCCTCCATCAGGGAACGGCGGTTACGGAAGTAACCAGGACGTTCCCTATCTGTCACTCACTCTACATTGTGTTGATGTAGTGACACTTTGGGTCCCTATACAAAATGCCACAACTAGCTGAACTGTGTTAAGTGGACTGGCAGTGCGAGATGGGCTGACCACTGTGTGCCTTGTAGCCAGTACACCAGACCATCACGTAACCTCCCCCAACACTCTTATGAGCATCGAACGGTCCTTCTGGAACAAGTCGACTGCCCAAAAAATAGGATAGGCTAGTCCAGCCGTGGCCTCTTTTCCTCTTTTTTCTCCCCAAAAAGAGTGGAATTTGTTAACCGACTGGGGGCCATAAATGTTTACGTCGGGGGGGGGTGTCACTTCCAAGGGGAAGACACCGCGGAGACCACACCCCGCCCAGAGAAAAATAAGGCGGGGGAGTATTTTGAGTGGAAATATGTCACATGGTCTTAACGAGTCTTGTTAGAAGTATGTCATGTGGAGAAGTCCCATGGTAGGTCCTACCCGAGGGGGGGGGGGGGAGTTTCTACAAACATGGTGACCGGGGGCAGAGGGGCCTCTGCCCAAGGAAGACGCAGTTTACCAACAGGGAAACAATTTAGCAGAAGATATCACATGGGGTCACCTACGGGGAACCAGTACATGTGGAGCACCTACCTCAGTACAGAGCCTAAGTAGCACACGTACTGGGCCGGCAGCGGTTTCTCCGCAAACTCGTCTGCCACAGGGCTTAGGAGGAAAGTCATCCAGGGATCACAACTTGTGAACACGACTGGGAGTCAAAAGCACACGTCTTCACCTCATGGGAGGAGAAAGGCACTATGCACAAGCGGTACACCTGGCCAGCTGTCCTGGAACTTACCTGTTCAGACCTGACAACACACGGGACAAAACCGGCTCAACCCGGAGATTATAGAACCTCGCAAAGGTGTTGGGTGTTGCCCAGCCCACTGCCCTGCAGATGTCTGCTGAAGAGGCACCAATGGTCAGGGCCGAGGAGGTTGCTACACTCCTAGAAGAGTGGGCTCATAACCCCACGGGGAGTGGCACGTCCTGGGCATGATATGCCATCATGATGGCATCAACGACCCAGTGGGCGATCCTCTGTTTGGAGACAGCGCTTCCTTTCTGCTGTCCACCAAAGCAGACAAAAAGCTGCTCGGAGCTTCTAAAGCTCTGCATGCGGTCCAAGTAGATGCGCAAAGCGCACACCGGATACAGCAACAAGGCTGGGTCTGCCTCCTCTTGGGGCAGCGCTTGCAGGCTCACCACCTGATCCCTAAAAGGGGTCGTGGAAACCTTGGGCACATAGCCCGGTCGGGGTCTCAAGACCATGTGAGAGTATGCCAGACCAAACTCTAGGCAGGTGTCGCTGACAGAGAACACCTGCAGGTCCCCAACCCTCTTGAAGGACATGAGCACATTCAGGAGGGCAGGCTTCAATGAGAGAGCCTTTAGCTCAACTGACTCTAGGGGCTCAAACGGGGCTCTCCGCAGGCCCAGCAGGACCATGGAGAGATCCCAAAGAGGGAATGAGGTGTGGCCTAGAAGGATTCAACCTTCTAGCGCCTCTAAGGAACCTGATGACCAGGTCGTGCTTCCCCAGTGACTTACCGTCCATCGCGTCCTGGTGCGCCACTATAGCGGCCACATACACCTTCAAGGTGGAGGGGGACAGCCACCCCTCTAGCCTCTCCTGCAGGAAGGAAAGCATCGTCCTGACTGCGCATCTCTGGGGGTCTTCACCTCGAGAAGAACACCAATTCATGAACAAATGCCACTTCAAGCCATACAGCTGCCACGTAGAGGGAGCCCTGGCCTGAGTGATCGTCTCTACCACCGCCGGTGGTAGGCCACTTAGGTCTTCCACATCCCATCCAGGGGCCAGACATGGAGATTCCAGAGGTCTGGTTGAGGGTGCCAGATGGTGCCCCGTCCCTGAGAGAGGAGGTCCTTCCTCAGGGGATCTCGCCAGGGAGGGGCTATTGTGAGGAGCATGAGCTCCGAGAACCAAGTCTGGGTGGGCCAGTAGGGTGCCACCAGAATTACCTGTTCCTCATCCTCCCTGACCTTGCACAAGGTCTGTGCAAGCAGGCTCACTGAGGGAAATGCATACTTGTGCAGCCCCCGGGGCCAGCTGTGCACCAGCGCGTCTGTGCCGAGGGGAGCCTCGGTCAGGGAGTACCAGAGCGGGCAGGGGGCAGGTCTACCTGTGCTTCACTGAATCGACTCCAAATCAGCTGGACCACCTGGAGGTGGAGTCTCAACTCTCCCCTGAGTGTGACCTGCCATGACAGCATGTCCGTTGCGTGGTTGAGTTCACCCGGGATGTGAGTGGCCCGCAACAACTTCAGTCGCTGCTGACTCCAGAGGAGGAGACGGAGGGCGAGTTGCCACAAGTGACACGAGCATAAGCAGCCTTGGCATTTTATATACACTACTGTTGCTCTGTTGTCCGTCCCGACCAACACGTGCTTGCCCTGGATCAATGGTCGAAGCTGCCGCAGGGCCAGCAACACCGCCAGCAACTCAAGGCAGTTGATATGCCAATGCAGACTTGGTCCTGTCCAGGAGACCATTGCACACGGCACCCCAGCCTAACTTGGAGGCGTCTGTCGTAACAACGACACACCTGGACACTTGCTCTAAGGGGACCCCCGCCCACAGAAATGCAAGGTCCGTCCAAGGGCTGAACATGTGGTGGCAGATCGGCGTGATGGCCATGCGATGCGTGCCACAGCGCCATGCCCATCTCGGGACTCAAGCCTGAAGCCAGTGCTGGAGTGGTCACATATGCATCAACCCGAGCAGCATGACTGCCACCGAGGACGCCAAATGCCCCAGGAGCCTCTGAAACTGTTTCAGTGGGACTGCCATTCTCTGCCTGAACAACTTCAGGCAGCTCAGCACCGACTGCGCGCGCTCGTTCATGAAGCGCACTATCATAGAGACCGAGTCTAACTCCATCCCGAGAAAATAGATGCTCTGAACCGGGGAGAGCTTGCTCTTTTCCCAGTTGACCCAAAGCCCCAACCGGCTGAGGTACCTGAGCACCAGATCCTTGTGCTCGAATCAGCATAGAGATAATTGAGGATGCGAATGCCCACTTCCCTTAGCGGTGCAAGGGCTGCCTCTGCGACTTTCGTAAAGACGCGAGGCGACAGGGACAGATGGTAGGGGAGGACCTTGTACTGATACATCCAGCCCTCGAAAGCGAACCGCAGAAAGGGTCTGTGCCGAGGTAAAACAGAGACATGGAAGTACATGTCCTTCAGGTCTACTGCCGCGAACCAATCTTGATGCTGGACGCATGACAGAATGTGCTTCTGAGTCAGCATCTTGAACGGGAGTCTGTGCAGGGCCCGGTTCAGCACTCACAGGTCCAAGATTGGCCGCAACCCACTGCCATTCTTTGGCACAATGGCAGAAGGATCGCAATCTCCGCACACAGGGCAGCAGTGTTCTCGCCCCTCACCGAGGTGAAGCGGATGCCGCTGAACTCGGGCGGGCGCCTGGCGAACTGAATCGCATAGCTGAGTCGGATCATCCTGGCCAACCAGCGCAACGGGTTTGAGAGCGCTAGCCATGCCACCAAGCTCCGAGCGAGGGGCACCATGGGGACAATCGCTTCTGACGTACCTGTGGGTGGGGCCTTGCGACAGGGTGGAGCAGGAGCCTCGTGTCCCGGGCTCGTGGCTGTGCTGAGAGAAATGTCAAAGCACTTACCTTGCTCTGCGTGCCCACCATAGGACCGGTCAGTGACGGGGAAGAGGGTGAATGTCCTTGTGACTCGTCACAACTGCCTGGGTGTGTGTGTACCGCATCTGGGCGTGCGAAGGCGCAGAGCCTGCTTCCGTAGTGCCCTGCCTGCCTGCCGTGAATGTTCGGTGTCCGGCGGCCACTGTGAGGAAACCGCTCTTTCTTTGAAAATGTGGGTGCCGCAGCCCCTCGGGCATGCGGTGAAATCAAGATCAAAGGGAACAAAAGATTCTCCTCCCGGCCCTCCACCGGGGGATGGAGTGGTCTGTTCACCACCTCCAAACTTACAGCGGGTCTCCTCATCCCTGGGATGCCCGTTTCAGGGGCACTTCGAAGCCTTCCTAGGGTTCTTGGAGCCAGATCGTGGGATGGGGGGCTTTACGTCGGGGCCGGACATTCATCACCACAGGGGGACGCCCTTGGCGAGGAGCAGACGGGTGCGGGACCTTGAGCCATGCCGGGGCAGGATGTGTTGGATAGTCTCCGTCTGCTTCTTGACCGCCGAGAACTGCTGGGCAAAGTCCTCAACGGTGTCGCCAAATAGGCCAGCCTGGGAGATGGGGGAGTCAAGGAAGCATACCTAGTCAGCATCCTTCATTTTGACAAGGTTAAGCCTGAGTGCCCACACCGTGACCTTCATCGCCCAGAGGGTGAGGTCAGTCGCCGAGCGCAGCTCCTGCATCACTCCCGGGTAAGGACTACCCTTGTGCAGCTCTCTCAACGCCTTGGCCTGGTGCACTTGAAGGAGGGCCATGGTGTGCAGGGCAGAGGCGGCCTGTCCAGCAGCACTGTAAGCCTTGGTCGCCAAGGACGACGTGGACTTACAGCCCTTGGACGGGAGTCTCGGGCAATTCCGCCAGGTGGCGGCGTTTTGCGGGCACAGGTGCACTGCAACCGCCTTGTCCACCTGGGGAATCTCTGTGTACTCCCTGGCCGTCCCACCGTCGAGGGTAATGAGAGCAGAAAAGCTAAGAGGTCAGGTCCGGGCAGTAAAAGGTGCCTGCCACGACTTTGTGAGCCCCTCGTGCACCTCCGGGAAGAATGGAACCGGGGCGCAGCCATGAGTGGCGCTCTGAGCCCAGGAACCATTCATCAAGCCACGAGGGCTCAGGGCAGAGTGGAGGGTTCCACTCAAGCCTGATGCTCGTGGCAGCCCGGGCAAGCATGGCCGCTAGCTCCGCGTTGGCCTCAGACTAGGCGACCACACCCAAAGGTGGGAACCCAGTCGAGTCCTCTGCATCTGACTGGATCAGCCTGCTCTCTGATGCTGTGATCGAGAGTTCATACTGCTCTCGAGCCTGAATGAGACATCAAACTCGCCCTGGGGTGAGCCGCCTGTCTCATCCCAGAACTCAACTGGGGCAAACGAGCGTACTGGTGAATGGGAGGTCCGTGGGGGATTACCCGGTGGAACCACTCCCATTGGGATCCCCAAATCGCCCCCAGCACTAACCGTTGTGGCCTCGTACCCGTAGGTAGAAGGACCGGGGCAGGGAGTGGCTGGAGAGGCTTTCCCCCTTTTGAAGAAGGAAAGCCACGACCGCAAAGTTGCCATGGTCATGCTCTCGCCATGAGACCATAAGCCATCCACGAACGCTGTCTCAGCCTGGCTGTGGCCCATACAGGTGAGACAGCGATCGTGGCCTTCAGAGGCGGAGAGGTAACGACCACAACCAGGAACTATACACAGATGGAAAGGCATCTTTAAAAAGACGCTCTCCGTCAGTGCTCACTCTTTAAGAGGAAAATACTCTTTTAGAATATACACTCTCTTAGCTGTCAAAGCGCCCAGGGGCATTCTCTGCACTTTATCCGTGCACGAGGGGGAGAAACCACTGAAATGCACCGTATTTCCAACAGCATACACACTCGAGGTAAATGGAAGGGCAGTGAAATTCAGTGAATGAACACCACTCGGCTCCGAAGAAAAAATCTGAATGAGTGGTTGCGAGCCAGCTCCTTTTATACCCGTATGTCTGGGGGAGTGGCATGCAATTTCCATTTGCCAAATCCCATTAGTCTTTTCTCAAAGATCAGCAGTGTTTGGGGCTCCCAAGTGCGACCCCTAGTGTCACGACATCGACACAATGTCGAGTGAGTGACAGATAGGGAATTACTTTTTTCAAATAGTGATGGTGCTGTTTTTTTACATCAGTAATGTCCTGACTATACTTTGTGATCAGTTGAATACCGCTTTGGTGAATTAAAGTACCAATTTCCTTCTGAAACAGCAAAATCTGTACATTATTTCAAACTTTTGGCTGCCAAAAAGTGATCTTGTGATGCAAGAATGCTTTTAATTGTAGGGATGCAATTTACAAATAAGGGTTACTTTACCTCAAAACATTTGCAAAACCATATCCATGTGTTGCCTTCTCTCATCAGACATACTGATAACTTGCTAATTTTTCGACAATTTTGTTTTGCAGATTAAGCCTATGGAAGGAATCAGTGGTAAACAAGGAGCTCGAAGCAGCTGGCAACCGGACACATTAACACAAACACGGCCAGACAGACACGCCTACATGTGTGTGAGCATGTTTAAATAGTTCTGCACAATGTTTGAATCTGAAACAAACAACTGTCAGTGGGTGTGTCACTGTATAAAAGTATAAAATCTATTTATATATTATATATATGTCTATTTCACATTGGTTTGTTGTACATCTATCATTGAGGATCACTTAGAGTTTAAATGTTTTATCTTTCAGTGCATTAAAAACTTTCCCACTTCGTCATTTTGTAATTTTAAATGCTCACTTTGTGCACGTCCAGTCTTCCATGAGGCAGCAGGTAACGGAGGTAAATTTACATAATCAGAGAATGTAAACTTCAGCATGGTCAGTTTCACACTCAGAATTTTCATATTTTCTAAACTTTATATTTGTCTGACTTCTGCTCATGAATATCTTATGACACTCACGCAAATGAGCCTGCAGAGTGTCACGGTCCCGTCACTCTGTCAGTCTGGGTTTTTGTCTGACATGACCGTGGCATCATTGTCCCATGTCTGTCTTGTGTTTCATTGTCCGTCTTTGTGTGAGTGCATGGTTTCGGTTGTATTCCCTGCCGTGCGCTCTTCGGTCTATCTTGTTTCATGTTGGGAGCATGGTGTCTGGATCCTAACTTCTTGTCTAGTTTGTTTTCGGTCTGGGTCAGGATCCGGACCCTCATGCTCCATGTCTGTCTGTTATTGGTGTGGGTGCATTGCGCTTATGTCATCTTGGCAGCATGCACTCATGTCTATAGTTTGTCTGTCTCTCGCGAACACGGGTGCGCGACATGAGCTGTCTTCATGCTGTGCTAAAGTTTGGTCACTTCAGTATAAGGTTTCGAGTGTGTGTGTGGCCGAACTCTTGCACAGGTGTCCTGTCTTGTTTTTATCGCTTGTTGCGTGCATTGTGTGCCACGCAGTGTACACTCAGGTTTTGTTTAGAGTGAGAATGCGTGGCATCTCTTTATTTGATGTTGCTACGCATTCTCTCATCTTGCGTGTTGGTTGGCATATTGCCTTATTGTCTTGGCGATGTGCGCTCATGCCAGTTGGGTGTTTTTTGTCTTCTGAGAGCACGTGGCTCAGTTTTGTTTCTATATCGCTGCGTGTCTCTGTCTTACATCATACCCCGCCTCCTTGTTTTCCAATTATTAGTTTATTAGTCACACTTGCCCTGTCTTGTTAACCTGTTGATTTCTCTCTCTATTTAAGTCTCCTCATGAGTGCTGTCCAGTGTCAGTTCGTCTTGTTTTCCAGTCGGTCTTGTGTCTTGTACCAGTCAGTGTGAGAATTACCTTTCCTCATTCTGTTCGTCTGGTCGGTCCTGTTTCCCCGTTACCCTCTGCCCCAGCCTGGACAAATTTTACCCCTATGGGGTAGTTTATGTTTGTTTTTCCCCCTTGTGGGAGTTTATGTTGGTTTTGGTTTTTATAAATAAATCCCATTTTTAACTCTGCATTTGGGTCCTGCCTCTGCATTCGTGACAGCAAAGGTGCTGCCATATTGAGTAAATTATACACAAGGTGAATAGATGTTAAAAGTGACATTACTTTCTCAAAAGTTCATTTCAGGGACAAACCCTGTGGCAATTTCTTCACTAATGTTAACCACAGAGGTCCAAATGAGCATTTCAAAGGTAGAAGTCTCAAGTTATCTTTATTTTATTACAATTGCATGTCACACAACAATATCTACATTTAAAATACATTTTCATCTGCTGTACCTAAAAATTGTGCTGAGAGTGTTTTAACTTAATGAACTTTATTATGATAATTAGTGGTAGGACTGTTCAAATACAGAAAACAGTGGTAATCTTTTTGAGTATTATCTCTTTTATCACGAGATAATGTTTGATATAGGGTGGAGTTAAATATGATAACCTGTTATTTCTGTATAATTCTAGAGTTCACATTCATAATACTTCACTTTATTATTAAATTACCCACTGCTGAAATGCAGTTTCACTGTGATTAATGTCTTTTCTTTTACCTTTCTTATTAAGTGTAACATTGATTACAATTTTCCACCTTTGCAAGCTTTTGTATCTAACCAGAGAGGGTTTGTAAATTCATGGATGAAGCATACATGGTGCAGAATAAAAAAATAAAAAAACTGTTGTCAGTGGAAAGAAACATCACCTGTACACTTACTGGTGCACATTAATTACTTGTAGAAAAAAAATACTTCTAAAATATTTTGTAAGAATTCTGACCATTAACCATTAAAAGGACAGGAACATAAAAATACCTAACAAATTAATTTATACAAAAGTTTTTTCTTTAAAATACTGCTTTTATTGTCAATTTTACAGCATTTTTTTTTACATTTCATGAAAATAACATGTAAAAGGTAGGAACATATACCACAAATGTGAATTGATGCCAAAAGTTTAAATACAAAATCACATGACCTCAGCATTTACAGGGACTCAAATTTCAATTATTTCCACAGAATGTTGGCCAACTTAATTATTGCTCTTCTCCCCAGCCTCTAAAATGCTTGTATCCCCCAGGATACAAAAACCTTTGAAGGGTTTGAAAGGTATCACAAGAGTTGTTACAGTTATGGGAATACTCCTGTGACAAGACTTTGAAATGAGTATGGTCATGTTTGAATTGTATTGTTTTTATTGCAGGTTTGCTGTGATCCCCAGTTGAAGACAGAGAACTAACAGATGTTGGCCTTAACCTGTGTCAACCTGGACAGATGTCTATTCCAGTATTACCTACACCACACCAGGCCTCTCTCTGCTTTAATATGGATGGCTGTCTACAAGTTATCTTCAGAATTAGATGTATGTAAATATGAGTAAAATTGTATCCATGGTTAATCTTTTGGTTATTGTGTTACTACAAAAACCATGGTTAAACTATGATTTCTGTAGTAAAACCATGTTTAATTTTCATAATGGTTAACCATGGTATTACTACAGTAACCATAGTTAAACTACGGTATTTGTAATAAAACCAGAGGAATGACAAAATTATGATTTGTATTAACATATTTTTCAATTGTACTGTATTATTACTGTGGTTTCACTACAAATATGGTTAAAATATGTTTACTGTAATAAAACCATGGTAAAGTTTGTGGTTATGGTTCTACTACAAATGCCATAATTCAACCATGTTTAAAAAAAAATTTTTTTTAGTAAAACAAAAAGAAATATTTGGCCAGGTAACACAAAACTTATTGCAAGGGAATGCAAACTGTTTCAGGGAAATTAAAAATCCATCCCTGTCCTCTCAGTATGTTCCAACCCTGTATTTCTTTCTTTTGTTGACGATATTGACATATTCAGTCTCAGTCACCATACACTTTATATATATATATATAAAGATGCAATGAAATCAATGAAATCCCTAATGTTCTGCCTTATATCTCCTTTTGCATTCCACAGAATAAAAAAGTCTTATAGATTCAGAACAAAATGAGGGAGTGTATATGGTGACAAAATTTCTTTCTTTTTTTTTTTTTTTTTTTGTGTGAACTCTTTAAATCTTTAACTTTGAGACTTGTTAAATTAGCATATCATTGGTTTATTATTATACATCCATCTGTGGTTGCACCAATGTGAAGGCATTGTTCTATATTTGGCTGTTTAGTTTTAAGATTTACACTACCGGTCAAAAGTTTTGAAACACTTGACTGAAATGTTTCTCATGATCTTAAAAATCTTTTGATCTGAAGGCGTATCCTTAAATGTTTGAAATTAGTTTTGTAGACAAAAATATAATTGTGCCACCATATTAATTGATTTCATTATAAAACAAAAATTGTAAAGTTTTTGAAATTGATGACTTGGACCAAATAATAAAGAAATGCAGCCAATAAGTGCCCAACATAGATGGGAATTCCTTCAGTACTGTTTAAAAAGCATCCCAGGGTGATCCCTCAAGAAGTTGGTTGAGAAAATGTCAAGAGTACATGTCTGCAAATTCTAGGCAAAGAGTGACTACTTTGAAGATGCTAAAATATAACACAGTTTTGATTTATTTTGGATTTTTGAAAAAAGTCATTTTTGATCAAATCTAGACAGGCCCCATTTCCAACAGCACACACCCCAACCTTGAGTATCCTTGAGTAATCATGCTAAATTGCTAATTTGGTATTAGAAAATCACTTGCCATTATATCAAACACTGCTGAAAGCTATTTGGTTCATTAAATGAAGCTTAACATTGTCTTTGTGTCTGTTTTTGAGTTGCCACAGTATGCAATAGACTGGCATGTCTTAAGGCCAATATTGGGTCAAAAATGGCAAAAAAGTAACAGCTTTCTCTAGAAAGCTGTCAGTCAATCATTGCTTTGAGGAATGAAGGCTATACAATGCTTGCAATTGCCAAAAAACTGAAGATTTCATACAAAGGTGTACACTACAGTCATCAAAGACAAAGGACAACTGGCTCTAACAAGGACAGAAAGAGATGTGGAAGGCCCAGATACAACTAAATAAGAGGATAAGTACATCAGAGTCTCTAGTTTGAGAAATAGACACCTCCCATGTCCTCAGCTGACAGCTTCATTGAATTCTACCCGCTCAACACCAGTTTCATGCAGAACAGTTAAGAGAAGGCTCAGGGGTGCAGGCCTTAAGGGAAGAATTGCAAAGAAAAAGCCACTTTTGAAGCAGAAAAACAAAAAGAAAAGGTTAGAGTGGGCAAAGAAAAAGACATTGGACAACAGATAATCGGAAAAGAGTGTTATGGATCTTAACCCCATTGAGCTTTTGTGGGATTGGCTAGACTGTAAGGTGTGTGAGAAGTGCCCAACAAGACAGCCACATCTATGGCAAGTGCTACAGGAAGCGTGGGGTGAAATGTCACCTGAGTATCTGGACAAACTGACAGCTAGAATGCCAAGGATCTGCAAAACTGTCATTGCTGCATGTGGAGGATTTTGTGATGAGAACTCTTTGAAGTAGTTTAAGAAGTTCTGAACATATAACAGTAATAGTAATTTTTCATGTTATTAATGTCCTAACTATACACTGTGGTCAGTTGAATGCCACTTTGGTGAATAAAAGTACCAATTTCTCTCCATAACAGCAAAATCTGTACATTATTCCAAACTTTTGGCCACCAGTGTATATATTTTGCATAAATAAAATAATTAGTCACTAAGTGTGCCATTTAATAAATTATCACATATATAGGCTGATTTATTCATTTAGATAGGTATTTGGGATTTCAAAACGAAAAGTATAAAATGTGTTGATTGTATAACATCGCTTCACCCAACAGAAATCAACATAGTTTCAACATAAGGTAACCAGACTATTAGATAAATTTTACGCCCCAAAAGCCGGTTTCGCGATCGTGGGAGAGAAAGCAGCTGTTAGTTTATCACTCAAGAGTGGACGGCTCGTAAACCATCCCGCAGTCTTTGATACTTTAATGGATAAACTCAGTGTGCTGGTCTCACCCGCGATGGCGGAAATGCACAACAGTCCAATGTGGTTGGACTACAACACAGCAAATCTCATTCGTGATAATTAATACCTTGAGTATTAATCGCAATGTGCAGACTCGGGGGTCCGTAAACTGTACAAGCAATAACTTAGATTCACAAGAATAACACACTATAATATTCTATCTCTGCCCAGACGTAAACCTCTCACTTGAATCGCATGAGGACACAGGTAGAATGTGTGTTCATCCATCCTTTCACTCAGACTCAGTTCCTCGAGGCTCGGGTGATGACGGGAGGCTGTTTCCTCGCTCTGTTGGTGGGTGGTACGGCTGCTGATTCTCGGCGGGCTGGCAGAGAAATCAGCGACGTTGACTTGATTGAAGATGGAAGAGAAATCTTTTCTCTCTTCACTTCTGCAGGCAAACGGATGAAGATGCGAATTGCTCGGCGGTCTCCTTCGGATCCGTTAGAGTGTTCGGTGGAACACAGAGTAATCTCAACTCGTCCAGCGAGATGGAGATTGTATGGCCACAGTTTCAAGTCGGACGTTACTTCCTTGTGCCACGAGGCTACACCTGAGAGCAGTGATGAGCTGCGTCTACACATGGCGAGCAAAGTTGCTGGAAGCAAATCCCGGAAGCATTTCAGAGGTATTTGTACTCCTGATGATGTCATGGTTGAGGTGCGTTCTGTCGTGTGCTTCATCCAATAGGAGTTGAGAGTTCAATCCTTTAGTGAGCAAGGCTTCATGGGATTTGTAGTCTGTTTTGGACACCCTTTGTTTGATTTTGGCTCGGTTTTTATCAGTAAGATTTATGACTTGGTTTGTGGCATCTTGGTATGAGTTAGGTTTTATGACTGTGTTAGGCCTGCCTTTGTCTTCTATCTGAATGCATGAGGCCCAACACACCTTTAGGAGAAGAAAAAGTAAATACAATGCGTTTGGTATTTAGTGACTTGCATATGGCCTAGTTACGAATAAGGTTCCCTATCTGTCACTCATTCGACGTTGGTGTCGATGTAGTGACACTAGGGGTCACTCTTGGGATCCCGAGACACCTCTGGTCTTTGATAAAAGGCCAATGAAAATTGGCGAGTGGTATTTGCATGCCACTCCCCCGAACATACGGGTATAAAAGGAGCTGGTATGCAACCACTCATTCAGATTTTCTCTTCGGAGCCGAACGGTCATGCTCATTGAGCTGAATAGCACTGTTCATTCACCTCTGCTGGATCTGATGGCGCATTTCAGTGGCTTCTCCCTCCTCTGTACTGGTGCACTGCAGAGAACGCCCCTGGGCGCTTAGGCAGAAAAACTAGAGAGTATATTTTCTGAAAGAGCGTTTTTCCCCTCTAAAAGAGTATATTTCTCTAAAAGAGCACACACACGGAACGTCTTTTTAAAGACGCGTCTTTCTAAAGATGCCTTTCCGTTCGTGTGTTATTCCTGGTTGCGGTCGTTTTCTCTCAACTTCGGATGGTCATGATCGCTGTCTTTTGTGTCTGGGCGGGACCCACACAGAGGCAGCGTTTATGAATGGTTCATGTTCTCACTGCGAGAACATGACCATGGCAACGTTGCGGTCGTGGCTTGCTTTCGTAAGGAAGCAAGCCACCCCAGCAGCTCCCCGCCTTGGTCCTCCTACCTATGGTTATGAAGTCAGCGCGGCTAGCACTGGGGGCGATTTGGGGACCTCAATGGGATCGCCTCTGCCGGGTATCCCCCCACGGACCTCCCATTCCCCAGCATGCTCGTCTGCCCCAATCGGGCTTCCGGATGAGTTCGCCGGCTCATCGCACGGCGAGTCTGGCTTCTTGTTCGAGGCCCGCGAAGATGATGAGCTCTTGAGCACAGCATCGGAGAGCGGGCTTGTCCAGTCAGACGCAGAAGCCTCAGCTGGGCTTCCCCCTTCGGGGACAGTCGCCCAGTTACAGGCCTATGCCGAAATGACGGACATGCTTTCCCGGGTGGCCACGAGCGTCGGGCTAGAGTGGAACCCTCCGCTCTCCCCTGAACCCTCGCGGCTTGATGATTGGTTTCTGGGCTCGCGGCGCCGCTCAAACCAGCCACGCCCCGCTCCAGTGCCATTCTTCCTGGAGGTGCATGAGGAGCTGACGAAGTTGTGGGAGGCACCTTTTACTGCCCGACCCCGACTCCGCAGTTCCCCCGCTCTCACTACCCTCGATGGCGGGCCGGCCAGGGGCTATACGGCGATTTCCCCGGTGGATAAGGCACTCGCGGTGCACTTATGCCCGCAGAGCGCCGCCACCTGGCGTGGATGCCCTAAGCTCCCGTCCAAGCCCTGTAGGCTCACGTCGTCCCTGACGGCCAAGGCCTACAGCGCTGCTGAACAAGCCGCCTCTGCCCTGCACGCCATGGCTCTCCTGCAGGTCCACCAAGCCAAGGCACTGAAAGAACTGCACGAGGGTAGTTCTGTCCCAGATTTGATGCAGGAACTGCGCTCATTGACCGACCTCGCCCTCCGGGTGACGAAGGTCACGGTGCGGTCTCTCGGGCGGACGATGGCCACACTAGTGGTCCAGGAGTGCCACCTGTGGCTCAACCTGGTCGAGATGGGCGAGGCCGACAAGACACAGTTCCTTGCTGCCCCCATTTCCCAGGCGGGCCTATTCGGCGACACCGTTGAGGACTTTGCCCAGCAGTTCTCGATGGTAAAGCAGTAGACGGAAGCAATCCGGCACATCCTGCCCCGGCGCGGCTCAAAACCCCACACCCCGTCTGCTTGTTGCCAAGGGCGTCCCCCTGTGGTGACTGCACCGGCTCCGCTGCAGCCCACCCCTCCGGCCCGGCCCCGGCGTGGAGCCCACCGCAGGAAGCTGACGCCACCCATCTCACAGCCGGCACTGAAGAACTATCTTGACGACTGGCTAATCTTAGCTCACTCTCGAGATGTGTTATGTGCACACAGGGACCTGGTGCTCTCGCACCTCAGCTAACTAGGGCTTCGGGTCAACTGGGAAAAGAGCAAGCTCCTCCCGGTTCAGAGCATCTCTTTTCTCGGTTTGGAGTTGGACTCAGTCTCTCTGATGGCATGCCTTACGAACGAGTGCGCCCAGTCGGTGCTGGCCTGTTTGAGGGCGTTCAAACAGAAAACAGCGGTTCCACTGAAACTTTTTCAGAGGCTCCTGTGGCATATGGCATCCTCGGCGGTGGCCACCCCGCTCGGGTTGATGCATATGAGGCCGCTTCAGCACTGGCTCCAGACTCGAGTCCCGAGACGGGCATGGTGCCACGGGACACACCGCGTGGCCATTACATCGGTCTGTCACCGTCTTTTCAGCCCTTGGACCGACCTCTCATTTCTACGAGCAGGTGTTCCCCTAGAACTGGTCTCCAGGCACGTCATGGTCACGACAGACGCCTCCAAAATGGGCTGGGGCACTGTTTGCAACGGGCATGCAGCCACCGGCCTCTGGACGGGTCCGCGGCTGCATTGACACATCAACTGCCTCGAGTTACTGGCAATTCTGCTCGCCCTGCGGAGGTTCCGGCCGTTGATCCAGGGCAAGCACGTGCTAGTTCGGACAGACAGCACAGCAGCGGTAGCATATGTCAACCGCCTAGGCGGTCTGCGCTCCCGCTGTATGTCACAACTCGCCCGCCGTCTCCTCCTCCGGAGTCAGCAGCACCTCAAGTCGCTGCGAGCCACTCATATCCCGGGCAACCTCAACACTACAGCAGATGCGCTGTCATGGCAGGTTTCCCTCAAGGGAGAGTGGAGACTCCACCCTCAGGTGGTCCAGCTGATTTGGAGTCGATTCGGTTGGGCACAGGTGGACCTGTTCGCCTCCCAAGAATCCTCCCACTGCCCGCTCTGGTACGCCCTCTCCGAGGCTCCCCTCGGCATAGATGTGTTGGTACACAGCTGGCCCCCTGGCATTCGCAAATATGCATTTCCCTTAGTGAGCCTACTTGCATAGACTCTGTGCAAGGTCAGGGAGGACGAGGAGCAGGTCGTCCTGGTAGCACCCTACTGGCCCACCCAGACGTGGTTCTCGGACCTCAAGCTCCTCGCGACAGCTCCCCCCTGACAAATTCCCCTGAGGAAGGACCTTCTTTCTCAGGGACGGGGCACCCTCTGGCACCCGCGCCCAGACCTCTGGAATCTCCATGTCTGGTCCCTGGACGGGACGTGGAAGACCTAAGTGGCCTACCACCCGCGGTGGTAGACATGATCACTCAGGCTAGGGCCCCCTCTACGAGGCGCCTGTATGCCTTTAAGTGGAGTCTATTCGCTAAGTGGTGTTCTTCTCGACACGAAGACCCCCAGAGATGCGCAGTTGGATCAGTGCTTTCCTTCCTGCAGGAGAGGTTGGAAGGGAGGCTGTCCCCTTCCACCTTGAAGGTGTACATTGCTGCCATAGCAGCACACCACGACGCAGTTGACGTTAAGTCCTTAGGGAAGCACGACTTGATCATCAGGTTCCTAAGAGGCGCCAGGAGGCTGAATCCCTCCAGACCGCCCCTCGTTCCCTCATGGGATCTCTCCGTAATTCTTCAAGGCCTACAGAGAGCCCCCTTTGAGCCTTTGCAGTCAGTCGAGCTTAAGGCACTCTCCCTGAAGACTGCCCTCCTGACTGCGCTCACTTCCATCAAGAGGGTAGGTGACCTGCAAGCGTTCTCTGTCAGCGAAACATGCCTGGAGTTCGGTCCAGGCTATTCTCACGTGATCCTGAGACCCCGACCGGGCTATGTGCCCAAGGTTCCCACCACTCCTTTTAGGGACCAGGTGGTGAACCTGCAAGCGCTGCCCCAGGAGGAGGCAGACCCAGCCCTGGCGTTGCTGTGTCCGGTGTGCGCTTTGCGCATCTATTTGGATCACACGCAGAGCTTTAGACTCTCTGAGCAGCTCTTTGTCTGCTTTGGTGCACAGCGGAAAGGAAGCGCTGTCTCCAAGCAGAGGATCGCCCACTGGCTTGTTGATGCCATATCTATGGCATATCTCGCCCAAAACATGCCGCCCCCGGTAGGGCTACGAGCCCATTCTACCCGTGGTGTAGCAGCTTCTTGGGCCCTGGCCAGAGGTGCCTCTCTAACAGAGATTTGCAGAGCAGCGGGCTGGGAAACACCCAACACCTTTGCAAGGTTCTACAATCTACGGGTGGAACCGGTTTCGTCCCAGGTAGTGGCACGCAACTTAAGCTGATAAGCCTGGGATAGCCGGCCGGGTGTATCGCTTGCACATAGCACCTTCCACCTCCTTTTGAGCTGAAGACGTGCACTGTTAATTCCCAGTAGTGTTCACAAAACTTGTTCCTGGTTGACTTCCTCTGAGCCCTGTGGCAGTCGAGTTTTAGGAGAGACTCACTGCTGGCCCAGTACACATGCTAACTAAGAGCCCGGTTCTGGGGTAGGTGCTCCGCATGTGGCGGCTCCCTGTAAGGCTAACCCCATGCGATCTATATCTTCCGCTAATTCATTTCCCTGCTGGCAAACTGCGTCTTCCTTGGGCAGAGCCCCTCTGCCCCAGTCTCCATGTTGTAGTAACTCCTCCCCCATTGGGCAGGATCTACCTTGAAGGCTCTCCACATGGTTGGAAAGACCATGTGACGTATTTTTCCACTTAAATATCCCCCCCTCTCTGGGGCGAGGTGTGGTCTCCGCGGTGTCCTCCCCTTGGGAGGGACACCCCACGACTAGACCTGGCAGCCCAGTCAGATAATCCCCCTTCTTTTTTAGGGAGTGGAAAAAGAGAAGGGGAAAAGAGGCCACGACTGGGTTAAGCCTGTCTCTATCTTTGGGTAGTCGACTTGTCCCCAAAAAGGGCCATTTGACACTCATAACTGTGTTGGGGGAGGTTACGTGTCGACCTGGTGTGCTGGCTATGAGGCACACAGCAAGTCTGCCCACCACACACCGTCAGTTCACGTAACACAGTTCAGCCTTGTGGCATTTTGTATAGGGACCCCTAGTGTCACTACATCGACACCAATGTCGAGTGAGTGACAGATAGGGAACGTCATGATTACTGGTGTAACCTCCGTTCCCTGATGGAGGGAACGAGACGTTGGTCCCTCCTGCCACAATGCTGAACTACCCGCTGAAATGGCCGGACCTTATATCGGCTCCTCAGCGTAAAACCTGAATGAGTGGTTGCATACCAGCTCCTTTTATACCCGTATGTTCGGGGGAGTGGCATGCAAATACCACTCGCCAATTTTCATTGGCCTTTTATCAAAGACCAGAGGTGTCTCGGGCTCCCAAGAGTGACCCCTAGTGTCACTACATCGACACCAACGTCTCGTTCTCTCCATCAGGGAACGGAGGTTACACCAGTAACCATGATGTTTTCAATTGATCAAAAATTAAAATCGGTTAAAACTGCACATCAAAGTAGTTTTTGCTTTTATGAGGATGTTATTGCCTTATTACTAAAATCTTATTTTCAAACAATGTATTTTAAGTGTTTTAATTGAGAATCATGTGACGACACCAGTCAAAATGTCATACAGGATAATGTTAATGAATTTTCAAAATATTATCATATAAAAAATTTTTTAATCAATAATACTTAATGAATATATAAAGTGAGGCAGTAACCAATATTTAGAGCTTGGAAAAAAACACTTTTTTCTCATTATGATGTGTTTGCTTTAAACGTGACCCTACTTGTTAAAGTTCTTTACCCACATTTTAAAGCTGCAATGTGAAATGTGAAAATGTTTTACAGTACTTGGCATCATACTATTATTGTTTTCTCAACTCCATAAAATGAAATTATGCGTTTTAAGGGAAAAAAATCAGCGTTATCCCGCCTGACTGAAATTGTTACTCGGTATGACACCTTATGAGTTTACACATGAATTGTCATTTTTACACAACTTACACATAATTGATGTTCATAAATAATTAATTTTTATGTTATGCAAAGGGAGTCACACTGAAAATAGTTTTTTCAAGGAAATTAACTAGGCTGCGCTGTAAACAAACCTTGCTGCTCTCTCTTTGTTTGACAGTGGCATCTAGAAAAATCATAAAAATGTGAAAACTGTACATATACATATTAACTGTTAATGATGAATAATTATATAAATATTAAGCATCTAGGCAAATGAAAAACGTTATGAATATGGTGCATTCTCTTTTGACATGTTTAAACATGAAATAACTAATAACGCACTGTGTACGATGAAGTATGCTTAATAACATGCTTTATTAACAGAGAAGAAAAGTTATTTCATGGTTATTAAGGCTTTAGTAATGTGTAATGATGCTACACTTAATATACAATGTGACCCAACAATGAATTAGCAATAATATAGGCTAATTTGAGGGGGGTCAATATGTCCACATTTTGAGCTTCAGTTAGCATATTAGCTTACAACAAACTGAGACTAGCTAACTAGCTAGTCTGGTTGTTGAAGAGAATTTGGTATAGTTAAACATACATATTTTGCAAAAATTTTATTCTAATTACTTCTGGCATATTTTATGATGACAGGTTTAACATGTTAAGCTTGGGCCGAGCAAGCATGTAAGCAAACCTATGGAAAATTTGTCAGTAGGAAAGTAAGCTACTCACTCACCTCAGGGGCCGGTTGCACCAGCTATACGTAAGTTTCAACTTAGCCTAGTTTACGCCACAATGGGCACTAAGTCACAATTTATGCACTACTAAATATTTGAGCGTTGCACCATTAAACTTAGGTAGGACGTAACCCTACGTATAAACTAAATATTTACGGAAGCCTCTAACCAGGAGTAACAGATGAAATAAAAAAGCAGACTTATTTAATGACATCAATGAGCTCATGTTCCCTGTCTATCACTCACTCGATGTTGTGTTGATGTAGCGAAACTAGAGGTTTGATCTTGAGAGCCCCAATCACATTTGCTTAAAATAGAAAAGGCCAATGAGAATTGGCGAGTGGAATTTGCATGCCACTCTCTGCCCCCGGACATACGGGTATAAAAGGAGATGGCGTGCACCACTCATTTAGATTGTTTCTTCAGAGCCGAAGCATGCTTGTGTTCGTCCTCTCACCTTTCGCTTACGCTGCTGGATTTTACGGTGCATATCAGCGGTCCCCCTCGCACGGTCGAGTGTTGTGCTTCCCCTGGGCGCTTTGGCGGCTCAGTCTGCAGGTGCTAAAAGAGTATATTCAAAAGAGTATATTTCCTTCTAAAAGAGCTCGCGCAAACGCTTGCCGTCTTTTTAAAGATGTCCTTCCGCATTTGCGCTACTGGATGTGGCTGTTATCTCTCTCCTCCGGACAGCCATGAAATCTGTCTCGAGTGCTTGGGGCGCCAGCACGCCGAGGCAGCTTTCGTGGAAGGGTTATGTTCTCATTGCAAGAACATGCCCATCAGAACTTTGCGGTCGTGGCTCACTTCCTATCGATCCTTCCTCGACACAGACCCTATCTTTGGTTTGCCTTCAAGGGATGAGCATACCAGTACAAGGTCCTCCCCTTCGGTCTGTCCCTGTCCCCTTGCGTCTTTACCAAGGTCGCAGAGGCTGCCCTGGCCCCGCTGAGGGAGAAGGGCATTCGCATTCTCAATTATCTCGATGACTGGCTAATCCTAACTTACTCGCGAGATCTATTGTTTGTGCACAGGGACCTTTTGCTTCAGCACCTCGACCGACTCGGGCTTCAGGTCAACTGGGAGAAGAGCAAGCTCTCTCCTGTGCAAAGCATCTCTTTTGTCGGTATGGAGTTGGACTCGGTCACTCTCAAGGCACGTCTTATGACCAAACATGCTCAGTCAGTGCTTCAGGCAGACCTTCAGGCAGAAGGTAGCGGTGCAGGTGAAACAATTTCAGAGGCTCCTGGGGCATATGCCATCCTCGGCGGCGGTTCTCCCCCTCGGGTTGATGCATATGGGACCGCTTAAGCACTGGCTATAGATTCGAGTCCCGAGGTGGGCCACGGCACCTGGCGTGTGACCATCACGCCACAGTGCTGTCAGACTTTCAGCCCTTGGTCGGACCTGGTGTTTCTACAGGCAGGTGTTCCCCTAGAGCAGGTCTCAAGGTGCGTCGTGGTCATGACAGATGCCTCAAACTCGGGCTGGGGAGCCGTGTGCAATGGGCAGGCAGTCTCGGGGCTCTGGACAGGGCCTGACTCCTTTGGCAGAGCATCAACTGCTTAGTGTTGCTGGCGGTATTGCTGTCCCTGCGGAGGCTTCAGCTGTTGATTCAGGGCAAGCATGTATTGGTCCGGACCGACAACATAGTGACCGTAGCATACATAAACCACAAAGGTGGCGTACACTCGCATCGCATGTTGCAACTCGCCTGCCACCTCCTCCTCTGGAGTCAGCAGACGTTGAAGTCGCTGCGAGCCACTCACCTTCCGGGCATCCTCAACCATGCAGCAGATGCGCTCTCACGGCAGGTAACGCTCCACGGGGAGTGGGGACTCCACCCTCACGTAGTCCAGCTGATTTGGGAGAGATTCGGGGAGGCGCAGGTAGACCTGTTCGCCTCCCAAAAGTTCTCTCACTGCCCCATTTAGTACTCCCTGTCCGACGCTTCCCTCGGCACAGGTGCCTTGGTGCATAGCTGGCCTCGGGGGCCGTGCAAGTAAACGTCTCCTCCAGTGAGCCTCAATGCACAGACTCTGTGCAAAGTCAGGGAGGACGAGCAGCAAGTCCTGCTCATTGCGCTGTACTGGCCCAACCGGACTTGGTTCTCGGATCTACATTTACATTTATTCATTTGGCAGAGGCTTTTATCCAAAGTGACTTACAAAAGAGGAAAACATAAGCGAATCATCTTAATGAGACAGTGGTACGAAAAGTGCCATATTACAAAGTTTCACTAGCATCAGAATAGTATTCAAAACACAATAAAGTGCAACAGGAATTTTTTATTTTTTTTTTAATGACTGGTAAAGTGCTCATGGAAAAGATTAGTTTTTAGTCGTTTTTTGAAGACAGAAAGTGAGTCAGATTCATGGATGGAGTTGGGAAGGTCGTTCCACCAATGTGGTATGATGAAGCCGAAAGTCCGGGAAAGTGTTTTGGTGCCTCTTTGTGTTGGTACAACAAGGCAACATTCCTTAGCCGACCACAGGCTTCTAGTGGGCGTGTAATTCTACATAGATGATTTTAGGTATGCTGGAGCAGACCCAGTGACTGTTCTGTATACCAGCATCAGAGCCTTGAATTTGATACATGCATCAACCGGCAGCCAGTGGAGAGAGACAAGGAGTGGTGTGACGTGCTCTCTTTGGTTCATTAAAGACCAGACATGCTGCTGCATTCTGGATCATTTGCAGGAGTCACATTTGCACATGCAGGGAGGCATGCAATGAGAGCGTTACAGTAGTCCAGTCTAGTTATGACAAGTGACTGGACAAGCAGTTGTGTGGAATGTTCAGAGAGGAAGGGTCTTATCTTCCTGATATTGTAGTGTAAATCTACATGATCTTGTGGTCTTTGAGATGTGGTCTGTGAAATTTAGTCTGTTATCGATGGTTACCCCTAGATTTCTGACCGATTTGGAAGGTGTTACTATAGTTGCACCCAGCTGCACGGTGATGTTGTGTTCAACAGCAGGGTTGGCTGGAAAGACAAGGAGTTCAGTCTTGGCTGGGTTGAGTTGCAGGTGGTGCTCCTTCATCCAGGTCAAGATGTCTGTCAGGCAGTCAGAAATTCGAGCAGTCACTGTGGTGTCGTTGGGCTGGAAAGACAAGTAGAGTTGCGTGTCATCAGCATAGCAGTGGTAAGAGAAACCATGTGTCTGAATTTCTCTTGCATAGCAATCTCAGGACTTTCCGTGCCCCTTGGGAGTCCAGGCGCACTCCACTAGAGGTGTTATGTCCTCCTGGGCACTGGCAAGGGGGACCTCTCTAGCAGACATATGCAGAGCTGCGGGTTGGGCTACACTCAATACCTTTGCAAGGTTTTATAACCTATGCATAGACCTGGTTTCGACCCGAGTATTACGCGGTAACAGCAGGTAGATCGGGTGGCTGGTTGCATTGCTGCCGGGCAGCCGCGAGCATCACTGCTCTTCCCTGAACCCTCATGGCTCGGTGATTGGTTCCTGGGCTTGCGGCGCCGCTCAAAGCCACGCCCCGCCCCGTTCCTTTCTTCCTGGAAGTGCATGAAGAGCTGACAAGGTCGCGGGAGGTAGTTTTTACCGCCCGGTCCCGATCTTTTTGGGTCACGACAGATGCCTCCAAAACGGGCTGGGGCACTGTTTGCAATGGGCATGCAGCCACCGGCCTCTGGATGGGTCCGTGACTGCATTGGCACATTAACTGCCTCGAGTTGTTGACAATTCTGCTCGCCCTGCAGAGGTTTCGGCCATTGATCCAGGGCAAGCACATGTTAGTTCAGACAGACAACATGACAACGGTAGCATATGTCAACTGCCAAGGCGGTCTGCGCTCTTGTTGTATGTCACAACTCGCCCGCCGTCTCCTCTGGAGTCAGCAGCACTTCAAGTCGCTGCGAGCTACTCACATTCCGGGCAACCTCAACACTACAGCGGACGCGCTGTCATGACAGGTGAATGGAGACTCCACCCTCAGGTGGTCCAGCTGATTTGGAGTTGATTCGACAGGCACAGGTGCACCTGTTCGCCTCCCAAGTATCCTCCCCACTGCCCGCTCTGGTACGCCCTGACCGAGACCCCCCTCGGCATAGACGTGCTGGCACACAGCTGGCCCCCTGGCATGCGCAAATATGCATTTCCCCCAGTGAGCCTGCTTGCACAGACCCTGTGCAAGGTCAGGGAGGACAAAGAGCAGGTCGTCCTGGTAGCACCCTACTGGCCCTCCCAGACATGGTGCTCGGACCTCATGCTCCTTGCGACAGCTCCCCTCTGGCGAATTCCCCTGAGGAAGGACCTTCTTTCACAGGGACGGGGCACCATCTGGCACCCGCACCCAGACCTCTGGAATCTCCATGTCTGGCCCCTGGATGGGACGTGGAAGACCTAAGCGGTCTACCACCTGCAGTGGTAGACACGATCACTCAGGCTAGGGCCGCCTCTACAAGGCGCTTTAAGTGACATCTGTTCGCTAAGTGGTGTTCTTCCTGACGGGAAGACCCCCAGAGATGCGCAGTTGGATTAGTGCTTTCCTTCCTGCAGGAGAGGTTGGAAGGGAGGCTGTCCCCTTCCACCTTGAAGGTGTACATTGCCGCCATAGCAGCACACCACGACGCAGTCGACGGTAAGTCCTTAGGGAAGCACGACCTGATCATCAGGTTCCTAAGAGGCACCAGGAGGCTGAATCCTTCCAGACCATGCCTCATTCCCTCATCGGACCTCTCTGTAGTTCTTCAGGGTCTACAGAGAGCCCCCTTTGAGCCTTTGCAGTCAGCCGAGCTTAAGGCATTCTCCTTAAAGACTACCCTCCTGACTGCACTCACTTCCATCAAGAGGATAGGTGACCTGCAAGCGTTCTCTGTCAGCGAAACGTGCCTGGAGTTCGGTCCAGTTTACTCTCACGTGATCCTGAGACCCTGACCGGGCTACGTGCCCAAGGTTCCCACCACCCCTTTTAGGGACCAGGTGGTGAACCTGCAAGTGCTGCCCCAGGAGGAGGCAGACCCAGCCCTGTCATTGCTGTGTCTGGTGCACGCTTTACGCATCTATTTGGATCGCACGCAGAGCTTTAGAATCTCTGAGCAGCTCTTTGTCTGCTTTGGTGCACAGTGGAAAGGAAGCGCTGTCTCCAAGCAGAGGATCGCCCACTGGCTCATTGACGCCATAACTATGGCATATGTAGCCTAGGACATGCCACCCCCGGTAGGGCTACAAGCCCATTCTACCAGGGGAGTGGAGGCTCCCTGGGCCCTGGCCAGTCGGATAATCCCCCTTCTTTTTTAGGGAGTGGAAAAAAAGAAGGGGAAAAGAGGCCACGACTGGGTTAAGCCTGTCTCTATTTTTGGGTAGTCGACTTGTCCCCAAAAAGGGCCATCATAACTATGTTGGGGGAGGTTACGTGTTGACCTGGTGTGCTGGCTATGAGGCACACAGTAGTCTGCCCACCTCACACCGCCAGTTCACGTAACACAGTTCAACCAGTTGTGGCATTTCGTATAGGGACCCCTAGTGTCACTACATCGACACAACGTCGAGTGAGTGACAGATAGGGAACGTCATGGTTACTTGTGTAACCTCCATTCCCTGATGGAGGGAATGAGACGTTGTGTCCCTCCTGCCACAACGCTGAACTACCCGCTGAAATGGCCGGACCTTATATCGGCTCCTCAGCATAAAACCTGAATGAGTGGTTGCATACCAGCTCCTTTTATACCCGTATGTCTGGGGGAGTGGCATGCATTTACCACTCACCAATTTTCATTGGCCTTTTATCAAAGACCAGAGGTGTCTCGGGCTCCCAAGAGTGACCCCTAGTGTCACTACATCGACACAATGTCTCGTTCCCTCCATCAGGGAACGGAGGTTACACAAGTAACCATGACGTTATCCCGGATGACATTGGCTGACTGCCAGTTTTGGGACAGAATGCTCCAAAGCATAACAATCAACTGGATGTCATATTTGTTTTAAATATTTAAATATACTGTTGGCAGCACTCATACAATAATGCCTGTGGCAGAGATTTTAGGTTTTATTTTATTTTTAACACTTTTTGTAGCTTTTTTGCATTTCACCATGAGGTCCGGACAGTTATCCGGTATGACATTGTGTGAGTATAATGTCTAATAATTCTTAAACTTTGTAAAACCCTTGTTACATGTTCATATCATTTGATAAACAGAGATTAATAGATTCAATAAATGTGTTTTTTATATGAAAAAAATCCTTATTTTTACTCCATAAAGGTGTTTGGACATTAAAATTGCACTTCACATCATTGGTCCATATACTGATTATAGATGAAATTTCTATAGTACACCACAGCCTACCAGCCTATGTCCATAGTAGGCTTAGACAAATAAAGCAGACAGGTGACTACTCTCCATTTGGTAAAGTAAGTATAATTGCTGTGGGAGATTGTTTCCAATTGCCACCTGTGAGAGGAAAACCATTGTAATTGCAAAATGCTCCATTGGATTTGTGGAATAGCACATTTGCAGTGTCAGAATTAACAACCATTGTTAGACAAAAAGATTCAGCTTTTGCGGAAATATTGAATAGATTGCGTATACATAGCAAGAGTTCCCCACTATCACTTAATGATTTAAATATGCTCAAAAGTAGGGAAACTGGGCAAACCTCTTCCGCTTTACACATTTTCCCAACAAATATGCAAAGGGAAGAGCATAACATCAAACAGATAATTGCATATTACCCAGACCACGTTTGTGTAGAGGCTCAGGATTTCAAGAAAAATAAACAAACTGGACAAATGCAACTTAAAAAGGGACACTTTTCCAAAGTATTTAATTCCTGTTTACCGGAAAAGTTTCTATTAGGTAAAGGTGTGTGAGTCATGTTAATTAAGAATATTGACATCGCTGATGGGCTTGTAAATGGTGTCTGTGTCACTGTAACAGACATGGCCCTTAATACAAACAACACAATTGTGAATGTAGTATTTGTTCAGTTTGATGATGATAAAGCTGGGAATACCACTAGGAAAGCGTACACCACCACCAAGAAACATCATGAATTCCACTCCAATTACTTTAGAGAAAGAGCGAGTTAACAGCAAGGGTGGGTTACGTAAGCATTTCCCATTAAAGTTGCCATGGGCTTGCACTGTACACAAAGTGCAAGGATTAACTGTCAATGAAGCAGTCATATCATAAAAAAAGATTTTGGCAGCTGGACAGGCATATGTTGCTTTAAGTCGAGTCAAGTCATTAAGTGGGTTGATCATTCAAGATTTTGCTGATAAAGCAATTTATTGCAAAAACGACATCCAAGAATGTACCAACACAATGCCACAGTTTGAACTTTATAAATATTTCACCACATAACACCAACAACTCTTTTTAAATTTTCCTAATGAATGTTCAGGGTTTACACTGCCATTTTCTAGATTTAATGGCTCCAACCCAATCCTATAATTATAGCTGTATAGCTGTAAAGGAGACATGGCTGCCTGCAAACATATCAAGTGAATCCATTTGCATCGAAGGCTACCACTTTCACAGTGCTCCACGTTGTTTTGCTTACAGTACAGACAACCCTCTGTTAAACTCAATTCGACACCAAAAACATGGTGGTGTTGGCCTATACTGTAGAACTAATATTGATTACAATATTTTGGCCATTCCCAATGTTAACATAGAGTGCATTATATGTCAACTCAACAAACTTGATATAATCATAGTTATTATTTACAGGCCAACACAATATCGCTTATTTTTGTTTCAAAATTATATAACCAAACACTGCAATACATTAAACAATATGTCAGATAATATCTTTTTAATTGGTGATTGGAACCATGATGAATTGAAAACAGGGTAATGTTTATTAACATCTGCAGTATTATTCTGGTACAAATTTCATATATAACATGAACAAAACTTGGGTCTGACTACTTGGTGGTTGAGGCAAACGGACCATGAACATAGTATTAGACTGTGCTTCTGGATCCTTGTTAAACCAATACCATAACAGTTCTTGTATTCTGTCCACAACAACATAAAAAACATACTCCTAAATATTTATGTTAACATCTGCAATGCTAGTTTGACAAAAATGTTCTTGTTAAAATGCAAAATAGGTCTGACTGCTTGGTGGTTGATGCAATGGACCATGATCATGATATTAGACTGTGCTTCTGGATCCTTGTTAAACCAGTACCAGACCATAATAGTTCTTGTGTTCTGTCCACAACAACATAAAAAATATACTCAAAACATATTCCTAAATATTTGTTAAAATCTGCAATGCTAGTTTGACAAAAATGTAAAATAGGTCTGACTACTTGGTGATTGAGGCAATGGACCACAATCATGGTATTTGACTGTGCTTCTGGATCCTTGTTAAACCAGTACCAGACTATAGCAGATATTCTGTTCTGTCCACAACAACATAAAAAACATACTAAAAAAATACTCCTAAATATTTATGTTAAAATCTGCAATGCTAGTTTGACAAAAATGTAAAATAGGTCTGACTACTTGGTGATTGAGGCAATGGACCACAATCATGGTATTTGACTGTGCTTCTGGATCCTTGTTAAACCAGTACCATACCACAACAGTTCCTGTGTTCTGCCCACAGCAACACAGCACAAATATATAATAAAAATAAAAAGATGTATATACATCCATAAAGTTTAGCCATAAAAAAACAAAAGTCGCCAGTAGTGGTATTCTCAGTTATTGAGATAGGGTTCAACTCCCTGTGGTGATCATGCTTTTTATGGCTTATATATGTTCATAACTCAACATTTAAATCACTTACACCTTATCAGTGATTTCTTAATGTATTACTGAAGCTAGAGAAAATAAATGACATCAAATGTAATGTCAGTCATTTTATAACTATACCCCATTGAAATCACTGTGTGTGACCAGGAATGGCTTCAACATACAAGTTTGTGGACTATTTTTCAAAGCATGTATGCCATGGAAATCCAGTTTAACAGATCAAGTATGCCTTTACAAAATAGTAGACTATTGGGCATTTGTGTAGGCAACTTTGAAGCAAATCGGACAAAACTTATACTAGCGGATCAAAGTGCAGAACACCTTTTCCAATATAGGTGGTGCTATAAACATTTTTCATGAAAGCCAAATGGATGTAATCAGGAGTGGCTATTGAGTAACTGCTTAAAGTTTGAGATCCATCATCCTAACCAGTACAGAGTTATTACCACTTCCTATTTGGCATGCCATCATTCATTGCCATAGCAACCCCTTAATGACACATCAACAGTCCATATTCAGATTAATATTGCACCTTAATTTAGGGTTTAGTGACTACTTTTCAGGCAAATGACATAAACTCTCTGGTACCCCAGATAAACCCTAAAGACATATCCATATAAACTCTACTTCAAAGTGCAACATAACTATTTCAATATAGGTGGCACTATAACTATGACTCATAATTGCCATATTGGTGTAATTAGGAATGGCCCATTGGTAACCATGCACAATTTGAAGCTGATCAGACCAAGCATGATAAAGTTATACCCACTTCCTAGCCAACTTCCTGTTGGGCGGAGATTAAGACTGTCAGCGTGAAGTTGTCCGGCTTGATGAGATCTATATATGTACCGGGTTTAGAGACTGTAGCTGAAAAAAGTTGTGCTACAGAACATCCCAAAAATGCATATTTTAAAAGCAGCAAAACAGAGCCCCCCACGACCCCCCCATGTGAACTTTTGCCCAGCCCTAATGGTTAACAACTCTGATGTGTGTGCCAAATGTAATGTAAATTTAAGCATTCCAAGTGCCTCAAAACGCACCTAATATATAAAGAAAGGAATAATAACATTCAATGTGTTGCCATGGTAACATTATAAAAGATATCAATAAAACCTTACCAATTTCACATTAGCATTGTCCTGACATTATTCTAAACAAGTTTGAAGCAATTCAGGTAAAAATGAGAGTGCTATTCCAAAGTCTGTAAAAAGTGCCACACTTCCTGCTGCCAGTTGGTGGCACTATGACTGTGCCCCACAATAGTCACATCCATGTGATCAGCCCCCAATACCAAATATAAATCTCAACTTTGATCTAAATCACACAATGCACGGCGAAGATATGAGCACTTCCTTTTTCTCATTTTTCACCATAAATGTATCGCCTCGCCATGGCAACACTGTTCAATATATCAAAAATCAGTTCACAATTTAGCATCTTCAATGTCTTGGCATGAAGTTGGCCACGTTTGGTGCCTGTCACATAAATCCCCTAGGAGGAGTATTTCAAATTCCAGAGCAGGCATTTTTTCAAACAAACCAAAATGTATGTATCTATGTACACTATATTGCCAAAAGTATTCGCTCACCCATCCAAATAATTGAATTCAGGTGTTCCAATCACTTCCACGGCCACAGGTGTATAGAATGAAGCACCTAGGCATGCAGACTGCTTCTACAAACATTTGTGAAAGAATGGGCCGCTCTCAGGAGCTCAGTGAATTCCAGCGTGGTACTGTGATAGGATGCCACCTGTGCAACAAGTACAGTCGTGAAATTTCCTCGCTACTGAATATTCCACAGTCAACTGTCAGTGGTATTATAACAAAGTGGAAGCGATTGGGAATGACAGCAACTCAGCCACGAAGTGGTAGGCCACGTAAAATGACAGAGCGGGGTCAGCGGATGCTGAGGCGCACAGTGCGCAGAGGTCGCCAACTTTCTGCAGAGTCAATCGCTACAGACCTCCAAAGTTCATGTGGCCTTCAGATTAGCTCAAGAACAGTGCGTAGAGAGCTTCATGGAATGGGTTTCCATGGCCGAGCAGCTGCATCCAAGCCATACATCATCAAGTGCAATGTAAAGCGTCAGATGCAGTGGTGTAAAGCACGCCACCACTGGACTCTAGAGCAGTGGAGACGCGTTCTCTGGAGTGACGAATCACGCTTCTCCATCTGGCAATCTAATGGAGGAGTCTGGGTTTGGCGGTTGCCAGGAGAACGGTACTTGTCTGACTGCATTGTGCCGACTGTGAAGTTTGGTGGAGGGGGGATTATGGTGTGGGGTTGTTTTTCAGGAGCTGGGCTTGGCCCCTTAGTTCCAGTGAAAGGAACTCTGAATGCTTCAGTATACCAAGAGATTTTGGACAATTCCATGCTCCCAACTTTGTGGGAACAGTTTGGGGATGGCCCCTTCCTGTTCCAACATGACTGCGCACCAGTGCACAAAGCATGGTCAATTAAGACATGGATGAGCGAGTTTGGTGTGGAAGAACTTGACTGGCCTGCACAGAGTCCTGACCTCAACCCGACAGAGCACCTTTGGGATGAATTAGAGCGAAGACTGCGAGCCAGGCCTTCTCGTCCAACATCAGTGTCTGACCTCACAAATGCGCTTCTGGAAGAATGGTCAAAAATTCCCATAAACACACTCCTAAACCTTGTGGAAAGCCTTCCCTGAATAGTTGAAGCTGTTATAGCTGCAAAGGGTGGGTCAACGTCATATTAAACCCTATGGATTAAGAATGGGATGTCACTTAAGTTCATATGCGTCTAAAGGCAGGTGAGCGAATACTTTTGGCAATATAGTGTATCTATCATCTATCTATCTATCTATATACATTTTTAAATTGTAATTTTATATGTTTTGCTAACTGATTAATTTTACATTTTTGCTATAATTTAATATAATTATTTATTGAAAAAAATATGTAGATCTAAAGATTATATTGCAATGAAATGATTTACCATTTTTATTTATCCATAAACCGGCTTTAAATTAAATGAACAAATGTAATTCATGGCATTAGGTGTTAAGGTAGTCTAAGTAGATTTAAATATGAGCACAGAAGTCATTTAGGCTTGTAATTTCATTGCAATTCTGTTGTTGCATTTTTTCCTCTGTGCACTGTCAAAATAAATGAAGTACATTAACTTTGAGTCTGCATTCATTATTCATATGCACAACTGTTTAAATAGCCCCTAAATTAATGTAGGGCAAATGAGGACATAAATTAGTTTAGAATACTGCATGTTCACACTGACCACACCCACAAGAACAAACAAATAAATCTGACTGGCTGATGAATCTGACAATCTGACTTTAGATGCCTATTCACGTGCACTGTTGAGGGATTCTGAAGGCATGACGGGGTGGAGCTCAGACTCACCGTTGCTTCGGCTAATGAGCATGGTTTCAGGCATACGATTTATGAAACAGTTGTCATACTTTGCTTGTAAGCATCGAGGAATTGGATAAATCTTTTTTTTTTTTTTTTTTTTTTTGGAAAAGCGACTGATAATACATTGGCAAAAAGGTGATTGAGAATGAAATGATGAAAAAATATTTATTTAGAAATCGAACAAATACAATTAGAGTTCATATATTTGAGTATCTATGTACACATTTAAATTCCACAAGTGTTTAAAAAATATGTTACATATTTGAAAATTGTCATTTTTGTCATATTGTCATATTGTGTATATTGCATATATCTGCTGTATATAATTGAAATTTTTATAGCAGTAAAAACATTTATGAACACTTACATTCAGCATCCAAGTGTTCAGCATACATTGCCATTTTCAGATTTGTAGCCTACTGTATTAATAGTGCTTCAAATTCTAATCACATCACATTTTATTATTTTATAAATGATTTCAATGTACTGTAAACTTGTGCTAGATAGATGTCTTTGACGGCTTGTTTGTGTTTTTAGACGGCATGTCAAATTAAAAAGAACTTAAACTGTTAAACGTCTCGAGTTGAGACATATGTTTTGCTTTTTTGTGGCGCTGCGTGTAATTTTAGTTAAAAAACAAATGCATTCAAGCACGTGAATGGCACGTAACATGATTTCAAACATTGTGCTGAAATTTCAAATAAATATTTTGAATATTAGCTAATATATAGGACTAAGCACCCTCAAAAGAACCTTAGAGCACCCTCAATTGCAGACCAGGGCAAACTACTGCCCATGGGTCGATTTATCATGAATGTTTTTTTTAGAGCTTTCACTTATCTGGCTTTGGGACCTATCACGCATCCACAAGCGTTTAACCCTCTGGAGTCTGAGGGTGTTTTGGGCCCTGGAGAAGTTCTGACATGCCTTGACATTTGTGCTTTTTTCAGTTGCTTAAAAACATATTAATGGCTAAAGTCTGATAACACTGTATTCAGCACAAACTGGGCTACAATAATATGTGAGCAACATGTATGTATATGTTTGTATTTTTGAGAAAATAACGTTTATGCGTTAAAAGTTTTAAGTTACTGAAATAAGGCCATATAACACATACTAAACATTTGTTCACAAGACTTTTGGGAACTGGATCTTGTAGCCTAGAGCTTTTGTTACAAAATGATGTGAAAACCATCCTGATCACTCATTCATACAAAACAATATAGTCATTTAACTTCTGTAAGACACTTTTAGTGTTAGAAAGGCCATATGCGAGGAGGCATGATCATGAATATTGATGTGATTCACACCTGATGACACCTCCCCTGAGAGAGAATGAATGTGAGGAGACTTATTGATTGAATGTATTGTTTGTAGCAAGTTTAAATTAAAAGTAATCTGACTATACATTTTCTTTACATAAAGACTTTACTTAAAATCTTCAGACCTACACTACCGTTTAAAAGTTTTAGATCGGTAAGATTTGCTAATGTTTTTAAAAGAAGTCTCTTCTGCCCACTAAGGCTGCATTTAGTTGATCCAAAATACAGCAAAAACAGTGATATTGTGAAATATTTTTACAATTTAAAATAACTTTTCTATTTGAATATATTGTAAAATGCAATTTATTCCTGTGATCAAAGCTGAATTGTCAGCATCATTACTGCAGTCTTCAGTGTCACATGATCCTTCAGAAATCATTCTAATATGCTGATTTTCTAATATGGGCATATTTACAGCACATTTTACACATTTACACCCGAACAGATATTTGCAAGCACAAGCTTCGTTGATGATAATGAGGCAGCATAAACACTAGTTAAAATATAATCTAAACATTCATATTATTTTTATATCATATTACATTTCATATTGATATCATACAGCATACAATTTAAATACCTGCTTTAGCCGAAACAACATTTAAATGTAACTAAAACTTTCCTATTAGGACATATTTCAAATTTCAATTCTTTGAAGTCTGGAAATAGGGCAACTAGTAAAATATGTACATGTTTATATAAAATAGCATGTCAACTAATGTAAGTAAAGACTTACTCATCCGAAATTGTATCCTCGGCTGGATCAAGTTGCTCTTCAAACGTTCATCATTGGATTCCCGCTCTTCTTCTGAGGAAAATGTGAACTCTTCGTCACTATCCAGGACCATCTGTAGAGCTTCCTCACCTGTGTAGCGTGCCATCTTCCAAATACACAGAAAAGTGAATGAATCTGATGATGAACTTGAAGCTTTTTAAGGCACTGTTTGGGGCATTTACCATTGGCATTGATCGCCTCAGCACATTACCGTATGAATAGCGCACTCTGCTGGTGGGTGGGATCGCATTAGTGATAATTAACTGAGCCAGGTGAAACTGTACATCGCTTCGTTTCATACAGATCACATTCCAGGAGAATATTTGTTTTAAATTTGAATTGTTTTATTTAAAAGTAGACATTTTAAGCTTTCTTTAGACATATGTTTCATGTTTATCTGATAAGTATTCATGGAGTTTCATTTCAAATGATGGAGTTCATTTTTGTGACGTGTTTCAGAAAGATGCTCAAGGAGACAGAGACGGCTGAAAGCGCACCGTTTATTTTCTTTATTTTACAAAAGCACAAGGTTTTGTTGTTATTGTGAGTGTATACAAATAAAAGTAGACCCTTTATAGTCTCTAATGATGTCTTACACTTATCTGTATGCCCAAAAATAACAGAGCATTATAAGTTGTTTCCGCTGTTATGAGGAAAAAATCCAGCAGGACGCGCCGGCGCGTCCGTCGACCCCTGAGGGTTAATATGATCAGGGTTGCCAGATAATAGATGCAACATCCCAATGAGAGATTTATACAGATTGGAAATATTTTGCCTAATGTCATGCTTAATTTATGCAATCTGACAACCATGTGTGCGAGTGTGCGCTTTCTCCTCTTCGAAAATGTTTTTATAAAATACTTAGCACTCAATAGTGCAATATTCTGCTCAAAGAAAAGTGTGATGTAGGCACTCCGTGTCCATTTGTGAGGCTGCGTGTGCTGTTTAGTGGCAAGTCTGCGAGCAAACCTTTTCAGTGATGATCTTTAGTAAAATCCCAATAGATTTTCGCATCATTCGCACACGGAGGGGACACGCGAGCAAAACCAAGTGAGAGAGGAAAAGGACTGTTCTTTGTGTTATTTGTAAAATGTCCCTCACACCTATTTGTGCTGAATGAGATGCCAAACAAACATTGACGAGACCCACATCATGATCCATGAGCACGTAAACAGGTTCAAAATGTTTTCAGAATAAAACAACTTTATCTACTTTGTGACAAACATTAAAATAAGCTTTCAGAATCTATAATTTCAGAATATTTTATTTTACTATTAAACCAGACTTCTGATGTAGAGTGTTAAATTGAATACTAAATTACCACTGCAGTGAAGTATGGTAAAATAAACAATTAATTATTTTATTCAGCCTTTATTCAGTTTTACTAACACATGATAGAAAAGAAGCAGCAAAACTTAAAGCAATCACAGAATGGTCCCATCAGTCAGTACACACTTCAGAAAATTGTGCATCATTCATTAAGTGCATGAGTGTACTTCTACTTCTGGGCTTAAAAAATATGCAGAACTTTTTATCTTCTCTGTTCCATGTTCTACTTAAGGGCTGATGTGGCCCCTGTACCAAAATAATTGCACACCTCTGCTCAACTGAATATGTAAGACTAATAACTGGCAAGCAGATTTCCTTGCGATTTCTTTGTGTTATTTGTAAAATGTCCCTCACACCTATTTGTGCTGAATGGGATGCCAAACAAACCATTGACGAGACCCACATCATGATCCATGAGCGCGTAAACAGGTTGAAAATGTTTTCAGAATAAAACAACTTTATCCACTTTGCGGCAAACATTAAACTAAGCTTTTAGAATCTATAATTTCAGAATAGAGACTATAAATAACCTTAGTTGTCACACACATGGTTTAAATGTTTCCACACATGCTGGTAAGACGAAACTACATTTGTTTACTTGTTGCCATATCAACAATGTGTAGATAAAAAAAAATTGCGGGAAAATCCGCTCCAGCAGCGGGAATTTGCGCGAGAGCACCGGTGACCAAGATGGCACAGCTCACGAACACCCATCGCACAACCCAGCCATGAAACACGGTTTATATAGGAAGGAAACACACTGAGTGCCGCTGCTCTCCATTAACAATCAGATCACCTGATTACCCCACACCTGAGAGTGATTAAGAGAGAGAGAGAGAGAGAGAGATAAAGACAAAACACACACTCTACATACACACAAATAATATGGCCGAGAAGGCAATCATAATGGGGGACATATTTTGCTTTTCTATTTCCTGGAAAAGAGTGCGAGCTGCAGAAAAAACTACTGACACTAAACGACATTGATAACAGCCAGAACAAACATTTATCATAAATTCAGATCAGATCAGATCAGATCAGATGAAACAGAAACTCCAACTCAAGAACTGGAGATGTTTAACACATGAAATGAGAAATATAGTTAACTGAAGAACGTAGTTACACATACTTCATATACATAAAGGACGAAAGTGGGATCCCTTCTAGACAGGACATGAAAAATCTTCTCAGTGTTATTTTGGGAATCATTCAACAATGGAACTTGGATGCCCTTTATTGGACATTTCTTGTAACTGCCACTCAGAGTGGCAATTACAACACACTGGGTTAGACATAGCTTGGGTTTTCTAGTATTTTTACATTTCAGTTGATATTTTTATTATATTTTATTTATATAAAAATTGAGAAATATGTTTATTAACAATAAACTTGAAAATCCAAGCATGCAAAATACCTCAAAACATGTGAATATACACAAAAAGTAATGATGACATTTAATGCATTGCCATGGCAACAGTATTTCAGATATCAAGAATCCCTTCACAATTTTTAATCTGCACTGTCTTGACATTATTCTAAACAATTTTGAAGCAATTCTGGTTAACATAATAGGGATATTTCAAAGTATGTTAAAAGTGACACACTTCCTTCCGCCAGTTGGTGGGCGCTATGGCCATGACCCACAATAGCCACATCAATGTGATCAGCATGCAAGGACAAACGTTTGGCTCAATTTTCATGTAAATAAACCATGCACGCAGAAGATATGAGACATTTCCTTATTCCAATTTTTTGACGTTATTTTATCGCTTCGCCATGGCAACAAAGTTCGATATATCAAAAATCCTTTCGCAATTTAGCATCATCAATGTCTTGGCATGATGTCGCCCACATTTGGTACCTGTAACATGAAATCCCTGGGAGAAGTATTTTAAATTCCAGAGCATGCATTTTTCAAACAATCCAAAATGGCCAACTTCATTTTGGGCAGAGCTTATGAATGTCAGTGCAAAAGTTGTCCGGCTTGATGAGATCTATATGTGTACAAAGTTTGGTGACTGTAGCTCAAAAGGGATGTGCTACAGAGCCCCCCAAACATGCCCATGTTCTAGGTGGTGCCGCAGAGCCCCCCCTGCACCACCCCCCTGCAATTTTGTCAAGCCCTAATGGCCAACGACTCTGATGTGTGTGCAAAATTTCAAGAGTTTTCATGCTTGTTATGTACCCCAAAAGTTACGAAAACCTTGAAAATAAGAATAATAATAAAAATAAGAATAATCTTTAGAAGAACAATAGGGCTCCGCACTTTCAGTTCTTGGGCCCTAAATATAGCTGCAAGCAGCAATGATGGACCCAAGCACCATGGGTCCATTTCCACTCTATGGCTTTCGGAAAACAAAGCATGATGGACAGAGCAACAACTCAACATTAAAGTAAACTTGGACCCTAAACATACAATGTGTAATAGATATATGCCACCATTCCAGTTTGACAACAACTTCATGTAATTTAATCCGTTGCCATGACAACACAATTGAAGCTATCAAGCATCCCTTCAACATTTTCCATCAGCAGTGTCCAAACAATTTAAGCAATTTGGGTAAATATAAGATAACTTTTTCAAAGTCTGTTGTAAGTGCCACACTTCCTACTGCCAGTTGGTGGCATTATGACTGTGACCCACAATAGCCACATCCATGTGATTAGCCCCCTAGAGAAAAACATACAATTAATTTTTGATCTAAATCACAGAATGCACGCAGAAGATATGAGAACAATTCCTGTTTCCATATTTTTGCCATTAATTTAGTGAATCGCCATGGCAACACTGTTCGCTATTTAAAAAACTGTTTGCTATTTAGCATCTTCGTTGTCTTGGCATAATGTTGTCTAAATGTGGTGACAGTCTCATGAATCACCTAGGAGGAGTATTTAAATGTTCAGAGAATTCAGAGAATCTATCTATCTATCTATCTATCTATCTATCTATCAATTTTTAATTGTAATTGTAAATTTTTTGCTAACTGATTAATTTTACATTTTTGCTATAATTTAATGTAATTATTTATTGAAAAAATATGTACATCTAAAGATTATATTGTAATGAAGTTATTTACCATTTTTATTTATCCATAAAATGGCTTTAAATTAAATTAACAAATGTAATTCATGGCATTATGTGTTAAGATAGTCTAAGTAGATTTTAATATGAGCACAGAAGTCTTTTAGGCTTGTAATTTCATTGTAATTCTGTTGTTGCATTTTTTTTTATCTGTTCACTGTCAAAATAAATTAAGTAAATTAACTATGAGTCTGCATTCGTTATTCATATGCACAACTGTTTAAATAGCCTCTAAATTAATGTTGGGCAAATGAGGACATAAATTAGTTTAGAATACTACATGTTCGCCCATAGAATAATTATTCAAAGCATAAATTACCAACTGGTTACCAACAAACAACTATTTGTCATGGTTCCGGCATTTGTGCTGGCTCATACTGTTGTTTGTTTTTCTCTCTCCCTCGTGTCTCACAGGTGGAGCTGGCACGCGTTCAGCATTTCCATGGGAACAGTGATCGATCTCGGGGAGATGCTGATCACAGCAATGATTTACTTGCCCATTACCATCTGCTTCACTCTGATTGCACTCCCTACTCATTCCTTGTGTGTCACCTCGTTATTTGCCCATTTATTGGTCACTGTCATGTTAATTGTGCTCTCTTGTGTTGTTGGAGCCTGTTCGTGGGTCTGTTGGTTGTTCCTCTGTAGAGGTGCGGTTACCTTCCTGCTTGCCATCACCCTCACCAGTTCTGTGCCCAGATCATGTGGAGGAGGATTCCTCGGTCTCTGCACATGTCTCGGGGACTATATAATCTGGGCTTTGCTTCGCAACACACCAGCTTCAACAGACTCTCTTCAGAATGCTCCTGACTTCCACAAAGCACACACTTATCATACAAACCCATCCTTCACTAGCCCATTGCGGCTCGCTGGATTTCAACCTTCTGCAGCCAGCGCCAGGTGTGCCTTATCTTGACATTGAGAACTTTGTTAATAAAACCATTGAACCATCATCTCTGCTTTTGGGTCCTTTGTCCCCCACGTAACACTATTGATCCACGACCTTCCCACAATGTCGTCATGATGGACTGGCACCGCTCCAAAGTTACGTTGTGGCAACGAATACAGGAATTTCACTTTTCTGGTTGTCACAACGTAATCAGTTACATTGCCACAACTAAAGTTTGGTCATCAAATTACGGTGTAGTTAGAAAATGGCCATGTAATTTGGCTAGCTGGAATTACAAAATGGCTGAATTTGCTGCTGCTTTTCTCAAATTTTGCAGTGCAATTTGCTGCATTTTTTGGGGTTGTTTTACAGTGAAAACTCACAAATCATCATTATATACCTCTTTAATTATGTTAATTACATTTTAAATGCAATTACATGTAAATATTTTAGTGCATAATAACTGAATATGCAGTTAGCAATAAAAACTATAAAAAATGCACACAAAAATAGCATACATTTAGGTGAAAGCTGTGGGTATTGAAAGACCCTTATTTATTTCTGTATTATAATTTTCTGCCTCTAAACTTATTTAAGTTTAAAATAGATGTACAATAAATCTGAAAGCTAAAAACACAAATGAGGATTCAATAATTAGGCCTGTTGCCATTATTACGTTGTCTGATATTTAAATCTGGTATATGGCCATATACAGCCGCGGCCCATGCATTTTAATTCTAGGCCTTCAGTGCGATTCATGCCATCAAGAAAACATAGTTTCACAATGAATAAGATGCCATATGCCCATCATACATTACGTGGCAGTCAACTAATAATTCCAATTGACATTTTAAAAACATGTCCATGTACGAAAGCCAGAACCAAGGAGGTCTAATACCAAGAAAAAGCTCTCTAATAATATTTGTGATTTAAATTTTGCTTGCAATGAATTTTGTTTCGTCAGGGTACACTGTTACTTTTCAAAACTTGATCCGACACTGAATGCTCAAGCAGCCTAATTTACACTTAGAAAACTCCTGATGTTGCTATAACAATGCAAAGCACTTACCAGTTTGCTTGAAGTGAAAATCAGTCCTCCTTTCCTGTTTAATTAATCAATCGCATGATCATGCAGAACATCTCAGGTTTTTAAATCAATAAATATCTCTTTCTCAAAGGCAATAACAGCAGCGATGACTAGTGATGGGTCGTTCATGAACTATTCATTCATTTTGAACAAATCTTTTATGTGACTCAGAAGAACGAGTAGTCTCAGAGAGTGATTCGTTCATTTTGTGTTGGCTGCGCATGTGCATTGTGCAGCCTACGTTCGTTTGTTACGTGAAAACAGCATGGCGTTGAACAGGAAACAGAAATGATTAGTTCACCTCTCGAGTCTTCTGGTCCTAGTCGTTTGTTCTTTTGTCATGTGACAGTCGTATACGCTATGCATTGGTCACACAAGAAACAGAAATGATTAGTTCACCTCTCAAGTCTTCTGGTCCGAGTCGTTCGTTCTTTTGTCACGTGACAGCCGTATACGCTATGCAGTGACAAAAGAACGAACGACTCGGACAAAAAGATTCCAGAGGTGAACTAATTTTTCTGTTTCTCATAATTTGTCCTTGGCTGCATTATCAATTTTTCCTTATTGGATCTATAATCAAAGTTTGCACAAGTAGACATATTGGGGGGGATTTGGCTATTGAAAATGTAACATTTTAATTTAATTCTGCTCAAATGAACGAAATGACTTGAATAAAGATTTGTTCATTTTGCTGAACGAGACTCAAAGATTCAAGTCAGTAAAATGATCCGATCTTCCCATCACTAGTGATGACAGCCGACTCGTCAGCAAGATCTTGTGCTTTTCGCTTTCAAATTACGTACAACATTTAAAGTGTGATTGAGTCACTCAAGGACAGCTAGAAGGCCTGGGCTGGGACATATCCTAAAGAACACACCCACAAGAACAAATAAATCATTCTGAGTGGCTGATGAATCTGACAGTCTGACTTTAGATGCTTATTCACTTGCAATGTTGGGGGATTCTATGGAAATTCTGAAGGCCTGACGGGGTGGAGCTCAGACTCATGCGCTGCTTTGGCTAAGGAGTATGGCTTCGGGCATGTGATTTGTGAAACTGTTGTCACACTTTGCTTGTAAGCATCAAGGAATAAATTCTGATTGGATACATTTTTTTGTTTTTTGATATTTGTTTGTAGATGAATTAGGAGTGGAAAGCGATTGAAAATACATAGGCAAAAAGGTCAATGAAAATGAAAGGATGAAAAATTATTTATTTATTAGGCATGTTACTCCAGCAGAGGAGGCTTTGCTGGCCCTGAGAAATTGCCACCGGCCATATACATACAAATACAATTAGAGTTCATATATTTGAGCATTTATGTAAATATTTAAATTCCACAAGTGTTTAAAAAACAAGATACATACATGACATTTCCAATTATTCCAATTTTTTGACGTTAATTATTCGCATCGCCATGGCAACGCCATTAGATATATCAAAAATCCTTTTGCAATTTAGCATCGCCAATGTCTTGGCATGATGTCGCCCACATTTGGTACCTGTAACATGAAATCCCTAGGAGGAGTATTTCAAATTCCAGAGCATGCATTATTCAAACAAACCAAAATGGCCAACTTCCTGTTTGGCAGAGCTAATACAAGCCAATAGGAGATATGTCTGTCATGGTGAGAACAATGTCCTCACCAAAACTTGTGAATATCAGACAAACTCTGTGGCAACCACAGCGATAAACTCATTCAAAATGTTAGGGGGCGCTATGGAGTCCACTGGCCACACCCAAGACAAATGACAAAAGAATTATAAAATCTTGCCAAACTTTGATGGGTGTGCCAAGTTTCAAGAGTTTTGAAAGATGAAATATGCATTTACGAACTAGGGGGCACTATGAAACCGACGAGGCACGTTTATGCTAAATTGCAATATAAAATAAAAAGATCTCCTAAGACAAATGTTTGTGTAAAATTTCATACGTTTTCAGCCATCGTAAGCCCCTCAAAACAACTCGGGAAAATGTGAAAGTCCCACATTCCATCCAACATGGCTGACTTCCTCTTGGGTGGAGTCAAATACAACCAAGTGAACTTTGTCTAACATGATGACATCTGAGCAACTTCATCCCAACCATTGCCTGCGTTTGGAGGTGCTGTAGAGCTCCTCGACCACACACAAGCCTAAACACTACATAACTTTTTGATTTTATGCAGGTCTGATGTGTGTGTCAAGTTTCTTGAGTTTTCAAGCATGATGAATGCTTTATAAATGGGTGAATGCGTTAAAAAGAATAATAATAATAATAATTGTGAAAAAACATTCCAAAGACAATAGGGCTTTAGCACCTCCGGTGCAGGCCTCTCGGCCTGCACCTTCGGTGCTCGGGCCCTAATAATAATACAAATAATAATAACGAGGTATCCCCCTGTCACAGGGGGATGTAGGGCCCTTGCAAAATGTAGCCAGAGCAAACTGGCAAACGTGTGAGATGTGTCCTGAGCAGGAGTCAGAGTGTTAGAATGTCAACAATAAATTAGAGATTCATCAAAAGAACTTGATGAGCATGTTGATATAATTCCTGATCTATCCATTCAAAAAGAAGGAAGCAATCGATTTGAATCTAGTTTGAATGTGTAGATCAGATGCTCTCAATCTACTTAGGTCTCTGAACTCCAAACAAAAAGATATTTTCTATCAAGTAAGAGAGTGGTGCTTAGAGAAAGTTAGAGGTAAAAAGCCAGAGCCTTTCCATGTATTTGTTACTGGAGGTGCAGGAACAGGAAAGTCACATTTAATCAGAGCTATTCATTATGAAGCGACCAGATATTATCCCAAATTGCAACTGCACCAGACAAAATTTCTATTCTACTGACAGCACCTACTGGAATTGCTGCTTTCAACTTGAGGGCCAAGACCATCCATAGTACATTTTAAATCGGAAAAATAAATACAATGCATGTGGTATTTAGTGACTTGCATATACTGATTATAGATTACATTTCTATGGTATACCACAGCCTACTTGTCAATGTCCATGGTAGGCTTAGACAAATAAAGCAGGTGACTACTCTCCATTTGGTAAAGTTAGTATAATTGCTGTGGGAGATTTTTTCCAATTGCCACCTATGAGAGGAAAACCACTGTATTTGCAAAATGCTCCATTGGATTTGTGGAACAGCACATTTGCACTGTCAGAATTAACAATCATTGTTAGCCAAGAAGACTCAGCTTTTGCGGAAATATTGAATAGATTGCGTACATGTAGCAAGAGTTCCCCACTACAACTTAATGACTTAAATATGCTCAGAAGTAGGGAAACTTGCCAAACCTCTTCCGCTTTAAACATTTTCCCAACAAATACGCAAGTGGAAGAGCATAACAAACAGATCACATCCATGTGATCAGCCCCCAATACCAAATATAAATCTCAATTTTAATCTATTTATCTATATTGTGGCAAGCAGGGCGTGGCCGAGCAGCGTCAGGGCAAAGCAAGGCCGGAGAAATAAGTGGTAAACGATTTCCACCTGTTTGCACACTGGTCTCGCATTCCAGGGAGGAGCGGCAGGAGAATTTAAGGAGGGAAGACAGCAGCAGATGGGGAGAGACAGATGCACGGAGCTGTGTGTGACTGTGCCACAGTGACTGCTGAAAAGCAAGGTTGTTGAGTGTTGTTGAATGTGTTTTTTATTGTGCAGAAAAGCATGTTTATGTTTTGATGTTCACTGAAAAGTGTGGCATTAAAGTCTTATGTGGATTGTTCACCTGGCTCCCACTTCCTCCATAGGAAAGGCAGAGGTCTGCCATATATATACAGTTGTGCTCAAAAGTTTGCATACCCTTGGAGAATTGGTAATACAGTGCATCCGGAAAGTATTCACAGCGCTTCACTTTTTCCACATTTTGGTATGTTACAGCCTTATTCCAAAATGGATTAAAGTAATTATTTTCCTCAAAATTCTACAAACAATACCCCATAATGACAGCATGAAAGACGTTTGTTTGAAATCTTTGCAAATTTATTACAAATAAAAAAAACAACAAAAATCACATGTACATAAGTATTCACAGCCTTTGCTCAATACTTTGTTGAAGCACCATTGGCACCAATTACAGCCTCAAGTCTTTTTGAGTATGATGCTACAAGCTTGGCACACCTATTTTTGGGCAGTTTCTCCCATTCTTCTTTGCAGGACCTCTCAAGCTCCATCAGGTTGGATGGGGAGCGTCGGTGCACAGCCATTTTCAGATCTCTCCAGAGATGTTCAATCGGGTTCAAGTCTGGGCTCTGGCTGGGCCACTCAAGGACATTCACAGAGTTGTCCCAGAGCCACTCCTTGGCTGTGTGCTTAGGGTCGTTGTCCTGTTGGAAGATGAATCTTCGCCCCAGTCTGAGGTCCAGAGCGCTCTGGAGCAGGTTTTCATCAAGGATGTCTCTGTACATTGCTGCATTCATCTTTCCCTCGATCCTGACTAGTCTCCCAGTTCCTGCCACTGAAAAACATCCCCACAGCATGATGCTGCCACCACCATGCTTCACTGTAGGGATGGTATTGGCCAAGTGATGAGCGGTGCCTGGTTTCCTCCAGACATGACGCTTGCCATTCAGGCCAAAGAGTTCAATCTTTGTTTCTCATGGTCTGAGAGTCCTTCAGGTGCTTTTTGGCAAACTCCAGGCAGGCTGTCATGTGCCTTTTACTGAGGAATGGCTTCCGTCTGGCCACTCTGCCATACAGGCCTGATTGGTGGAGTGCTGCAGAGATGGTTGTTCTTCTGGAAGTTCTCCTCTCTCCACAGAGAAATGCTAGAGCTCGTCAGAGTGACCATTGGGTTCTCCATTTTTTTATCTCTGATAATAAAGTCTATCTTCTGGCATCAAAACCTCAAATTACTAGGTTTGTAAAAAATGATGGCGACTGGACAAAAGATGTAGCCCTCCAGCCCGCTGCCATCAGTGATTATAACAAAAACAAGGGAGATGTTAATAGGTCAGACCAAATGATAAAATCGTCCTTGTTACTTTCGTAACGAGAACGAGATGTTGTGTCGATGTAGTGACACTAGGGGTCGCCCTTGGGAGCCCCAAACACCTCTGATCTTTGAGAAAAGGCCAATAGGGATTGGCGAGTGGAATTTGCATGCCACTCCCCCAGACATACGGGTATAAAAGGAGCTGGCTTGCAACCACTCATTCAGGTTTTGTGCTGAGGAGCCGAGACAAGGTCCTAGCCATTTCAGCGGGTAGTTCAGTGTTGTGGCAGGAGGGACACAACGCCTTGTTCCCTCCATCAGGGAATGGAGGTTACGAAAGTAACCAGGATGTTCCCTATCTGTCACTCACTCGACGTTGTGTCGATGTAGTGACACTAGGGGTCCCTATACAAAATGCCACAACTAGCTGAACTGTGTTACGTGAACTGGCAGTGTGAGATGGGCAGACCATTGTGTGCCTCATAGTCAGCGCACCCCGCCGTCACTTAACCTCCCCCAACACTCTTACGAGTGTCGTATGGTCCCCTGCACCTCAGGGACAAGTTGACTGCCCAAAAGTAAAAATAGTTCAGCTGGGGGCCATATAGCATCCGTGTCGGGGGGGTGTCACTCCCAAGGTGAAGACACCGCAGAGACCACACCCTGCCCGAGGGGGAGGAAATTGTGTGGAAATACATCACATGGAGTCTTTTTGCAGTGTCTCATGTGGAGAAGTCCCCGTGGTAGGTCCTACCCAGGGGTGGAGGAGCTCTATAAACATGGCGATCGGGGATAGAGTGGCCTCTACCCAAAGGAGTCGTGGGTTCACCAGCGGGGGAACCGTCTCACAGAAGATACATCATACGGGGTTTCAGGGCAACCAGCACATGTGGAGCACCTACCCCAGTACAAGGCCAATTAGCACATGTCCTGGGCCGGCAACGAGTTTCTCCGCAAACTTGCCTGCCACAGGGCTAAGGAGGAAGGACATCCAGGGTCCATGACATCGTGAACACGACTGGGGGAAAAAGCGCATATCTTCACTTCTGGGAGGGGAAAGGTGCTATCTGCAAGCGGTACACCTGACCAGCTGTCCCACAACTTACCTGCTCTTACCTCACAACACACGGGACGAGACCGGCTCAACCCGGAGATTGTAGAACCTCGCAAAGGTATTGGGTGTTGCCCAGCCCGCTGCTCTGCAGATGTCTGCTAAAGAGGTGCCATTGGTCAGATCCCAGGAGGCCGCCACACTCCTAGTAGAGTGTGCTCATAACCCCAAGGGGGCAGCACATCCTGGGTGTGATATGTTAAAGCGATGGCGTCAATGACTCCATGGGCGATCCTCTGTTTGGAGACAGCACTCCCTTTCCACTGTCCTCCAAAGCAGACAAAGAGCTGCTCAGAGCATCTAAAGCTCTGCATGTGATCCAAATAGATGTGCAAAGCATGCACCGGACACAGCAACAACAAAGCTAGGTCTGCCTCCTTCTGGGGTAGCGCTTGCAGGTTCACCACCTGATCCCGAAATGGGGTCGTGGGAACCTTGGGCACATACCCCGGTCGGGGTCTTAGTACCACGTGAGAGTATCCTGGACCGAACTCCAGGCACGTGTCTCCGACAGAGAACACCTGCAGGTCCCCTACCCTCTTGATGGAAGTGAGCGCAGTCAGGAGGGCAGTCTTCAAGGAGAGTGCCTTTAGCTTAACTGACTCCAGAGGCTCAAATGGAGCTCCCCGTACGCCCCGAAGGACCTTGGAGAGGTCCCACAAGTGGACTAACGCCTCTAAGAAACCTGATGACCAGGTCGTGCTTCCCAAGAGACTTACTGTCAACTGCATCATGGTGTGCCGCTATAGCGGCCACGTACACCTTCAGGATGGAGGGGGACAGCCGCCCCACCAGCCTCTCCTGCAGGAAGGAAAGCACTGACTCCACTGCGCATCTCTGGGGGTCTTCGTATCAGGAAGAACACCACTTAGCAAACAGAAGGTGTAGGTTCTACTGGTTGTTTGGATCAGTGTTACTATCAGAAATAATTAATAATTATTTCTTTAGTTATTAATTAATATTTAAATTAATAATAGAATCTAACTTATTAAAACCTCATACGGGGCACCAGTAAATGTAGTGCACTACATTCAGGAGCGGGTTTGGTTATTAGCAATAATTAATAATTATCAAAGATAATTATCAATTATTACAATCAATAGAACACTGATTATAATTAACACTAGCTTATTGATCCTTCAAATTCAACAATCATCAAAGATAATTATCAATTATCAACATCAATAGAATATTAATAAGGATTAATATCACCAGGGCACCACCCTGGAATCAGGGACTAATGACCATACAGTATAACAGTCTCAATATTAGATTGTTCTCTTAAGAAAATCGACATTCAGAAGGAAACAATGAAGGCTTGAATCCGAGCACTGACATCCCCTGCCAGCATTTGACACAGGTGTATGCGAAACAAACCAAAACACTTCTCTTTGAAATATAACAAAGTTTATTTATGCAGTAATATCAATTAATAATCAATACAATGCAGTCAATAAACTTCCGACTTACAACTACAAACTTAACCAAAATAAGCCTATAACACATGAGAGGAAGGTAGGTGTGTGTGTGTGTGTGTGTGTGTAAGGTGTAACGTGCACAAAATAGGCGGACGTGACTCTCGTGGAGAGTACGTCATGCGAGATTTCCAGCTAGAGAATATGGCCGCGAATGTGGGCGGAGAGAAGCCGGTTAATGGTGTCTGCCTGTTTACCGTGTGTCTCCGCTTGTACGATAACTTAGGGACAAAGCTGAGCTTTATCACGAAGTTATCTACTAGCCAAAAGTGTGTGCGAGAATGTTTGTGAGGGGTCGTGTGTGTGTGGTTAGTATGAAAGAGAGAGTGAGAATAAAGTGGCGGCACCAAAGCCAGTTTCACGATCGTGGGAGAGAAAGCAGCTGTTAGTTTATCACTCAGAGTTGCGGTGAATGGCTCGTAAACCATCCCGTGGTCTTTGGTTCTTTAATGGATAAACTCAGTGTACCGGTCTCACCCGCGATGGCGGAAATACACAACAGTCCAATGTGGTTGGACTACAACACAGCAGATCTCATTCGTGATAACAGTACATTACAGTAATACCTTGAGTATTATTAGCAGCAATGAGCAGACTCGGCGGTTCGTAAACTGTACAAGCAATAACCTTGATACTCAAGAAGAACACACTATAATATTCTATCTCTGCCCAGACATAAACCTCTTACTTGAATCGTATGAGGACGCAGGTAGAATGTGTGTTCATCCATCCTTTAACTCCGACTCAGTTCCTCGAGGCTCGGGTGATGATGGGAGGCCGTTTCCTCGCTCTGTCGGCGGGTGGTATGGCTTCTGATTCTCGGCGGGCTGGCGGAGAAATCAGCAACGTCGACTTGATTGAAGAGGGAAGAGAAATCTTTTTCTCTTCACTTCTGCAGGCAAACGGATGAAGATGCGGATTGCTCGGCAGTCTCCTTCAGATCCGTTAGAGTGTTCGGTGGAACACGGAGTAATCTCAACTCATCCAGCGAGATGAAGATTGTATGGCCACAGTTTCAAGTCGGATGTTACTTCCTTGTGCCACGAGGCTACACCTGAGAGCAGCGATGAGCTGCGTCTACACACGGCGAGCAAAGTTGCTGGAATTCCCGGAAGGATCTCAGAGGTATTTCTACTCTAATGACGTCATGGTTGAGGGGCGTTCTAGCATCACTCATCCAATAGGAGTTGAGAGTTCGATCCTTTAGTGAGCAAGGCTTCATGGGATTTGTAGTCTGTTTTGGACTCCCTTTGTTTGATTTTGGCATGGTTTTTATCAATAAGATATATGACTGTGTGTGGGCTTCAGTCAGGTTTTACGACTGTGTTAGGCCTGCCTTTGTCTTCTATCTGAATACATGAGGCCCAACAAAGGCATACAGGCGCCTCGTAGAGGGAGCCCTAGCCTGAGTGATTGTGTCTACCACTGCGGGCGGTAGGCCACTTAGGTCTTCCGCATTCCATCCAAGGGCCAGACGTGGATATTCCAGAGGTCTGGTCGCGGGTGCCAGATGGTACCCTGTCCCTGAGAATGAAGGTCCTTCCTTAGGGGAATTTGCCCTGGGGGGGGGGGGGGCTGTCGTGAGGAGCATGAGGTCCGAGAACCAAATCTGGGTGGGCCAGTAAGGTGCTACTATGATGACCTCCATGAAAATGACGGCCGTGGGCACCGAATGTGTGACCCAGGAAGTGAGGAAACCGCTCTTTTCTTGAAAATGTGGGTACAGCAGCCCTTTGGGCGTGTGGCAAAATCATAAGAAAAGGAAAACAAGGATTCTCCTCGGGGTTAGAGTGGTCTGTTTACCAGCTCCAGGTCTGTAGCGGGTCTCCGTCTCCCTGGGTCATCCGTCTCAGGGGCGCTTTGAAGCCTTCCTTGGGTTCTTAGCGGCGGGCCATGAGACGGGTGGCATCTGTTTCCTGAGGGTGGCTTCACATCGGGGCCGGCCTCCTGGGGCGGTCTGCGGCAGAGCCAGTGTTGCTGCCACATGGGGATGCCCTTGGCGACGGGGTGCGGGATCTTGATCCGTGCAGCGGCAGGATGTGCTGGATAGCCTCCATCTGCTTCTTAACCGTTGAGATTTGCTGGGCAAAGTCCTCGACGGTGTCGCCGACGGTGTCTCCCAGGCCATCCTGGGAGATGGGGGCGTCAAGGAATCGTACCTTGTCAGCCTCCTTCATCTTGACCAGGTTGAGCCAAAGGTCGTGCTCCTGGACCACCAGGGTGGACATCGCCTGGCCGAGAGACCGCGCCGTGATCTTCGTTGCCCGGAGGGCAAGACCGGTCGCCGAGCGCAGCTCCTGCATCAATCCCGGATCAGAACTACCCTCGTGCAGTTCTCTCAGCACCTTGGCTTGGTACACTTGCAGGAGAGCCATGGCGTGCAGGGTGGAGGCGGCCTGTTCAGCGGCAGGGTGTGAGCCCAGTCGAATCCTCGGCATCAGACTGGATAAGCCCGCTCTCCGATGCTGCAATCGAGAGCTCATCCTCTTCGTGAGCCCCGAATGAGATCGCGAACCCACCCTGAGTTGAGCCGGCGGTCTCATCCCAGAACTCGTCCGGGGCACACGAGCGTACTGGGGAATGGGAGGTTCGTGGGGGGTTTCCCAGCAGAGAAGCTCCCATTGAGGTCCCCAAATTGCCCCCAGTGCTAACCACCGCAGCCTCATACCCATTGTTAGAAGGACCGAGACGGGGAGCCGCTGGGGTGGCTTTTCCTCTGACAAAGGAAAGCCGCGACCGCAACGTTGCCATGGCCATGTTCTCGCAATGAGGACATGACCCATCCACGAACGATGTCTCCGCATGGGCAGCGCCCAAGCACGTGAGACAATGATCGTGGCCTTCAGAAGCGGAGAGATAGCGACCGCAACCAGGAATTATACACAGACGGAAAGGCATCTTTAAAATTATGCCTTTATCTTTTAGTAGGAAAATATACTATTTTAGCTGCTGAAGCGCCCAGGGGCATTCTCTGCACACCACCGGTGCAAGAGGGGGAGAAACCGCTGTAATGTGCCATAAATCCAACAGCTTTCGAGGTGAATGGATTGGCGGAGGAATTCAGCTCGCTGAAACACAACCGATCGGCTCCGAAGAAAAAAGTCCTCTAAGAGATGTTGTCTATGCTATCGAAAAAGTATGACTGAAAATAAAACTAAAGTAGCTTGTTGCACGCCAGAATGTAATTTCAAAAGACTTTGCTTGATTCGGGATAGGAACTGTTTTCAGTTTTGGCACTCAGCTGAGTGTGACCAGTTTCGCGAAGAGGCCTAGGTTGGGCTGTGTTTACTGGTGTTGTCGTCCTCCCTCTCCCCTCTTTTCTCCCTCTCTTCTCTCCACAGGTATTGCAGATGTTGAGTATTTATGAATTTATATATGTTCTGTTCCTGCACTCTTTATTAATAATGTATTTACTGTAGATAGTTCGAAAGTTTGATTTTGTATGTTTTGCTGTGTAATTCGTGTGTAATTCTAATGTTCAAATTAAATAAAGTGTGTTTTATTGAACACATAACATGTATATTTCAGTGTTTGTGTCCTTCAATTTCAGATGCAATCTCAATTTATTATTACAGGTGTTCAAAAGGAGTATTTGAGGAGTGGTCATGTGAAATTTATTTTAACATTCTAAATGTTTGTTTTATTCTGTTTCCCACTAATCACTAGAATGGTCATAACTTTTAAACAATAGATTATATTTATAGTCTGTCTGCTATTCTATATTGCCCACAAAATTATGTATATTTCATACACTCTAAGTTTCCCTCTAGCTTGTAAAGAAAATGGTTGAAAATGCAGTTGTCTGATGAAGTATGGTGGCCTGAGAAACTTTTTGTAAAAATTGCTGTGTGAAATCTTATTGATAAAGGATGATTAGCGTTAAATAATCATACATATATTTATATCATTTGAAAGCCCTAGTTCTTCTCTTCAATATGGTATATACAGTTCAGGTGTGCGATGTTATATGAATATGAATATAATATGAATTTGGATATGAATATCATTTTCTGGCACAGAATGGAATTTTCGGAATTTTGGGCTGAGGCTTTAAAGGGTTAGATTAAATTAACAAATGTAATTCAATGCATTAAGTGTTAAGTTGGTCTAGGTAGAGTTTAATGAGCACAGAAGTCATTTAGCCTTGTAATTTTGTTGCAATGTGGCAATAGGTCTCAGTTTCTTTTATTGTTGCATTTTTTTCTCTGTTCTCTTTCAAAATAAATGAAGTACATTAACTTTTAGTCTGCATTTGTTATTCATATGCAACTGTTTAAATAGCCTTTGTGCTGAGCAGGGCAGAGCCGAGCGGCATCTGGGCAGAGCGAGGCTGGGAAGACAAGTGGCGAATGACTTCCACCTGCGTGCCACACCTGCCTCGAGTTCCAATGAGGGGAGGCGGGAGTTTTAAGGAGAAGAGACAGCACCAGTAGTGATGGGAAGATTGGATAATTTTACTGACTTGAACGGAGCGGCCAACACAAAATGAACGAATCACTCTGAGACTACTCATTCTTCTGAGTCACATAAAATATTCATTCAAAATGAACAAATCGTTCATGAACGACCCATCACTAAGCGCCATACAGGAAAGAGATGTACGAAGCTTGTCCGCGTGTCTGAATGTCATTATGATTTGACGCAGCTGGCTGAAAAGCAGTGCGTGTTTTTGTTTCTTTGGATGTTGAAAAGTGTTATTAAAATGTCTATTTGTTTGTCAAGCCAGTCCCAGCTTCCTCCTTTCCCATCTTTAAGTGTTACACCTTTAAATTATGTTGGGAAAATAAGGACATAAATTAGGTTAGTCTACTGCATGTCCGCCTATAGAATAATCATTAAAAGCAAACATTACCAACTGGTAACCAACTATTGCTCTTTGATGTTGCCACCATGTCGTCATGATGGACTAGCACCGGTCGAAAGTTACGTTGTGGCAAAGAATACAGGAATTTCACTTTTCCGGATATCACAACGTAATCAGTTACATTGCCACAACTAAAGTTTGGTCATCAAATTACGGTGTATGTAGGAAATGGCCATGTAATTTGGCTAGCTGGAATTACAAAATGGCTGAATTTGCTGCTGCTTTTCTCAAATTTGCAATGCAATTTGCTGCATTTTTTGGGGTTGTTTTGCAGTGAAAACTCACAAATCATCATTATATACCTCTGTAATTGTGCTAATTACATTTTAAATGCAATTACATGTAAATATTTTAGTGCATAATAACTGAATGTGCAGTTAGCAACCCCCCCCCCCCCAAAAAAATGCACACAAAAATAGCATACATTTAGGTGAAAGCTGTGGGTATTGAAAGAACCTTAATTATTTTTGTATTGTAATTTTCTACCTCAGAGAATAAAATAAATGTATCCAAGTTTAAAATAGACGTACAATAAATCTGTACAAATACAGCCGCAGCCCGTGCAATAAATTGTTTCGTCAGGGTACACGGTTACTTTTCAAAACTTGATCCGACACTGAATACTCAAGCAGCCTAATTTATACTTAGAAAACTCCTGATGTTGCTATAACAATGCAAAAATTACTTACCAATTTGCTTGAAGTGAAAAGCAGCCCTCCTTTAATTAATCAATCACACAATCATGCAGAACATCTCAGGTTTGTAAATCCATAAGGATCTCTTTCTCAACAACAATACCAGCAGTGAGAGACAGACTCATCAGCAAGATCTTGCGCTCTTCGATTTCATATTACCTACATCACTTAAAGCATGATTGCGTCACTCAAGGCGAGCCAGAAGGCAAGTGGACTGGAACATATCCTAAAGACCACACCCACAAGAACAAATAAATCAATCTGATTGGCTGATGAATCTGACAGTTTGACTTTAGATGCTTATTCACTGCAGTGTTGAGTGATTCTTTGGAAATTCTGAAGGCCTGATGGGGTGGAGCTCAAACTCACCGCTGCTTCGGGCATGTGATTTGTTAAACAGTTGTCACATTTGCTTGTAAGCATCAAGGAATAAATTCTGATTGGATACATTTTTATTTTTTGCTGTTCATTTCTAGATGAATTATGAGTGGAAAGCGATTGAAAATATATGGGCAAAAAGGTCAATCAGAATGATTGAGGTTGCTCTCCTCTACAGAGAGGAGGTGCACACTCTGACACACTGGTGTCAGGAGCACAACCTCTCCCTCAACGTCAGTAAGACAAAGGAGCTTGTGGTGGACTTCAGAAGAAAAGACAGAGAACACAGTCCCATCACCATCAATGGAGCACCAGTGGAGAGAGTCAGCAGCTTCAAGTTCCTGGGTGTCCACATCACTGAGGAACTCACATGGTCCATCCACACTGAAGTCGTTGTGAAGAAGGCTCATCGGTGCCTCTTCTTCCTGAGACGGCTGAGGAAGTTTGGAATGAACCGCCACATCCTCACACAGTTCTACACCTGCACTGTAGAGAGCATCCTGACTGGCTGCATCTCCGCCTGGTACGGCAATAGCACCGCCCACAACCGCAAAGCAATGCAAAGGGTGGTGCGAACTGCCAGACACATCATCGGAGGTGAGCTTCCCTCCCTCCAGGAAATATATACATGGCGGTGTGTGAAAAAAGCTCGGAGGATCATCAGAGACTCCAGCCACCCGAGCCATGGGCTGTTCTCACTGCTACCATCAGGCAGGCGGTATCGCAGCATCAGGACCCGCACCAGCCGACTCCATGACAGCTTCTTCCCCCAAGCAATTAGACTTCTGAACTCTTGATCTCCCACGATCAAAATTCATCAGCACTGCACTTTATTACCCTTAATCTTATATCTCATACCTTACTGTGATAAATTATATTATTATTATATTATATTCTCTCTTAACAACTGACTATCAACCGACAGCCTGAATGTCAATACAGTACAATACTGTACATTCTACATATACTATAAATACTTTTTTTAATATATTTTTATTTTGTATTTTTATTGAATAATGTGTATCTATATAGTTTGTATTGTATACTGTACAGTGTATGTTATTATTTGTATATTGTTGAGTGTAATTATGTGTATATCAGATGTTTAAATTGTGCTGTGTTAATTTGATGTTATTGTAAATTGGTACTGTCTCATCACTGTCATGACTGCTATGTTGATCGGAACTGCACCCAAGAATTTCACACACCATTGCACTTGTGTATATGGCTGTGTGGCAATAAAGTGATTTGATTTGATTTTGATTTGATTTGAAAGGATGAAAAAATATGTATTTATTAGACGTTATGCAGCAGAGAAGGCTTTGCAGGCCCTGAGAAATCGCCACTGGCCATATATGAACAAATGCAATTAGAGTTCATATATTTGAGCATTTATGTACACATTTAAACTCCACAAGTGTTTAAAAAACAAGATCCATATGAAAATTGTAATTTTTGTCATATTGTCATATTCTGTATATTGCATATATCTGCTGTAAATAATTGACATTTTTATATCAGTAAAAACATTTATGAACACTAACTTTCAGCATACAAGTGTTCAGCATATATTGCCATTTTCAGATTCATAGCCTAGACGAGCGCGGGGCACAAACTAACGTGGGGTTAGCTGTCACACATGTGGTTTAAACGTTTCCACACACGCTGGTAAGACGAAACTTCATTTGTTTACTTGTTGCCATATCAGCACTGTGTAGATAAAAAAAGAATCGCAGAAAAATCTGCTCCAGCAGCGGAAATTTGCGCGAGAGCACCGGTGACCAAAATGGTACAGCTCACGAACACCCATCGCACAACCCAGCCATGAAACACTCAGTTTATAAAGGAAGGAAGCTGCGTCAAATCATAATGACATTCAGACACGCGGACAAGCTTCGTACATCTCTGTCCCGTATGGCGCTTAGTGATGGGTCGTTCATGAACGATTTGTTCATTTTGAATGAATATTTTATGTGACTCAGAAGAATGAGTAGTCTCAGAGTGATTCGTTCATTTTGTGTTGGCCGCTCCGTTCAAGTCAGTAAAATGATCCAATCTTACCATCACTACTGGTGCTGTCTCTTCTCCTTAAAACTCCCACCTCCCCTCTTTGGAATGCGAGGCAGGTGTGGCGCGCAGGTGGAAGTCATTCGCCACTTATCTTCCCAGCCTCGCTCTGCCCAGATGCCGCTGCTCTCCATTAACAATCAGATCACCTGGTTACCCCACACCTAAGAGTGATTGAGAGAGAGAGAGAGATAAAGACAAAACACATGATCTACATGCACACAAACAATATGGCCAAAAGACACTAAATGACTCTAACAGCCAGAACAAACATTTATCATAAATTCAAAATAACACATTCCAGCGCCGGATCGGCAATCAAAACATACACAGATCAAATGAAACAGAAACTCCAACTCAATACATTTTTTTAACACATGAAATAAGAAATATATTTAACTGGAGAACGTAGTTACACATACTTCATACACATAACATACGAAAGAGGGATCCCTTCTAGAGACAACACGAAAATCTTCTCAGTGTTATTTTGGGAATCATTCAACAATGGAGCTTGGATGCCCTCTATTGGACATTTCTGGGTTAGACATAGCCTGGGTTTTCTAGTATTTTTACATTTCAGTTGATATTTGTATTATATTTTATTTATATAAAAATTAAGAAATATGTTTATTAACAATGAACTTTAAAATCCAATTATGACAAATACCTCAAAACATGTGAATATGCACAAAAAAGAATGATGACATTTAATGCATTGCCATGGCAACAGTATTTAAGATATCAAGAATCCCTTCAGAATTTTAAATCTGCACTGTCTTGACATTATTCTAAAAAAGTTTGAAGCAAGTCAGGTTAACATAATAGGGATATTTCAAAGTCTGTTAAAAGTGACACACTTCCTTCCGTCAGTTGGTGGCGCTATGTCCGTGACCCATAATATCCACAAAACAACACAAAAACATTTGAAACTTCTGAATGAGAGATGTTTACTGTGATGTACCGCTGAGATTGGCCGATGTTACGGATCAACTGAGGATCGTGTTATCTGGTCATATATGCATGCAAGTGAATAATTTTAATTGCCTTTTCAGCAGATTTTGTTCAGTGTGAATTGCCAAGGAGCAAAGAAATGATATTTTGCACCTTATTAAAAATGAAGGCTATATATATTTACTACTATATACTGTATGTATAATATACTGTATATATTCATTAATTCATTTAAAAAACTTTTTGAGCTGTTTCCATTGCTTTGCGATAGTCCGAGAGAGATGGATTACATCGATGTTAGTTTACTCTTCCTTGCATTCCTAGATGTCATCCTTGAATTTTGCCACCTGAATTTCTCAACCCGTATTCAACAACCTGAATATTGAGACCTGAATTTCTTGACCTGAAATAAACACCTTGAATAATAAAAACTTGAATTTCACAACCTGAATTTTTTTGAGGTGAATTCACACAAAATATTTTCAAATATTAGAAATTAACAGCAAAACTTTTTTGATAACATCAAATTACACCCAGTCTTTTTTCAAGATCATGAATTCGAAGGCTTTTTCAAATTCAATTTCTGGTGATATAAAAATGATGCCATACCCTGGTCTCATAAGTGTGAGTATACTGTAGATCATGACTGCAGCTCCTCTCTGCCTCTGGGCCTTATGATCTTAGAATAATTTATATCTAACTTAATTATTCAACATATAAAGGAGCAGAGGGGCATCTCCAGACAGAGCAACCAAGTAATTTTTTTTTCAGTGGAAAACACATCTGTGCCTCCAGACTCATGGATGTTACAATATGTTGAGATGTTACACTCGGATGTAGAATTGGGAGTTCACGTGATATAACTGGAAGGAAGAGTGTTGATGTTGTGTATGCGAGTGAGCACCAGATTCAGTAAAGACTTGTTCAACACTGATTTGGTTATAGAGATACAGGCACATATAACATGGCTGCAGCGGAAAACACTGGACAAGCCTACGGAAGACTTTGAGGTGCGCTAACGAGTCAGAGAGTGGCACTGGAAAAAACATGGATGGCGCTTACGGATGGAAACCGCCAGCAACATTTGACTGGAATGCAGCATGTTTAGCAAAAACCTGGAAATCGTGGTAAGAGGAGTTCTCCTTATACAGTGATCTCACCTTCAAAGACACTGACAAGAAGACAAAGATAAAAATTTTCAATATCAGAATGCTACTTGTTGCTACTTCCTACTTGTTCTGTAAACATTTGTGAATGTTGTTTCTACCGTAGCGGGAACCCGACACACATCACTGATAGCCCTTTTCCACCGACATGGTTCGGGTGCGGGTTCCTGGGCTGGTGCGAATTCCTGAACTGTTCTGCATATTTCCACAACAGAAAATGCCTTTCCGGGGTGAAAACCTGGTTCTGCACTGGCCCCAAAAGCTTGCTGGTCTCTATGCAGGAACCGATTACATCAGGGGACAGAGGGCGGGATAATGTTTTGTCACCATGGGAAAGTTTTACCAAACAACAACAGTAGCTACCGTCTGCAGCAAGGAGTACTTCTTCGCTATATAACAACAATAAACAACCCACAAAATGATCAGACATCAAAAGCGTTCAGGTAACATGATGAAACAAGTGCTTTACATGCGATATGGTATTTACGAGGATCTGAGATAAACTAGAGAGAACGCAAAGGAAAAAAATACTCTACGAGAATGAAGAAACAGCACGAAATGATGCACGCCGCCTTCAAACGGACAACTGACCAAATCATAAACATATTGAAAAACACTTAAGGGAGTATAGGGACCATAAGAAGGACATAAACTAAAGCGACAGTGGACGGAGCAACAATGTTTTGGACTCACACCGACCAGCCTGCTAACTAACCAGGGCATTGAATTCAGCCAGTAACGCTTGTGATAAACAGTGAATCGCTGGTGTCCTCTGCAGCTGATCTCAGTAAGTTGTTATATTTGCCAACTTTGTTAGCTTTTCTTACACTGTTGTCATCTTATTTTGTGCATTGTTTTGTTCTGTAAGGGGATTTTTGACCAGCTACTCACTAAGTTTGGAAGATCATGGCTATCTGTTAAGTAAAACAGTGGGATTCTCAATCAATAATATTATATGCTTAAAAATCCAAATAAAACCATCTGCTATAACAATGTTAATAATTATTCCACTGTAACAGTTCATAGAACTTTAGCAAGTTAAGCCATAGTTCATACAATATAATGTCATTACATTACCTGTCGTCTTTAGCATAGATGTCGTCTCTGAAAATCTTGTTGAGCAATGTAATAACGATGGACTGCATTAATCTGTATGTTTAAATATGTCCTCAAAAACAAGAGTAGAAGCTGTATACATACACACTGTGATGCGAAATGCTTGTTTATATTTGAATTATTTAATACTTTTTGACTACAAATGTTTTTTTGTTGTTGTTGTTGTTTTTGCAGACTTGCAGTTAAAAAGAGGTAGTTTGATTATTCGTTTCCACTGGTAAATGTCCTTTGCCCATATGATTATGAAATAAGGTTCTTGATGATACTTGCTGTTAGGTGAAGGATCCAATTTACTGATTAAGTTGATCTTTTCTTCAAAACACATTAATAAAACATTATATGTATCCCTAAAGTATACCTTTTTGTGTTTTCACAGTGTTGTCACAGTTGTTAAAAATTACTTTTTTGAGCTGTTTCCATCACTTTACGATTGTCCAAGACATTTGTTTGCTCTTCCTTACATTCCCGGATGTCATGCTCGAATTTTGCTACCTGAATTTCTCAACCCGTATTCAACAACCTGAATATTGAGACCTGAATTTCACGACCTGAAATCCACACCTTGAATAATATAACTTGAATTTCACAACCTGATTTTTTTTTAGGTGAATTCACACAAAATATTTAAAATTAACAGCAAATTTTTCCAATAACATCAAATTATACCCAGTCTTTTTTCAAGATCATGAATTCGGAGGCTTTTTCAAATTCAAGTTCTGGTGATACAAAAATGACGCCATACCAGGGCTGTCCTTAGGGTGCTGAAACCAGTGCAGCTGCACCAGGGCTCTGCGACGATTGCTATCGCTATGCTTGGGACGGCCCTGCATGAGACAAACACAAAACTAAAATGGTGACCAAATATGATTTGAGAATACAGAAGAAGTTTAGGTCTGAAATTAATGTTGGACGTCTGGAAGATTCTGTGATTAAAGGGATCGCTCTTCCCCCAGAAAATTATTGTCATAATTTAATCACCCTCGTGTTGTTCCAAAGACTTTTTTTTTCATGGATTACAAAAGGAGATGTATAGCAGAATGTTAGGGACTGACATACACAGTCACCATTCACTTTCCTTGCAAAAGGTGCAGTCTTCAATATTCTGCCTAACATCTTGTTTGTGTTACACAAAAGAATGAAAGTTTGAACAACATGAGGATATGAGGACAGAATTTTAATTTTTGGGTGAACTACCCCTTAAATAAATGGATTATCATGTTGTAGACCATTATAAATATATTGTTAAAATTTCTCTCAAAAAAGTATAAAAGGTCTTCGAAAATATTTAAAAGGTACAGATCGATGTAGGATGTACAGAAGTTCTGAAAAACACAAACAAGATTTCCATAAACAAGCACATCAGCTTTCAGATGTTGATCAACTTAGCTTTCAGCACAAGGTGACTAAGGAAGAAAGAACAGAACACTTATAATAATATTATAATTATTAGTGTTCTGATAAAATTAATATAATAATAATTCAATTTTGGCAATGATGTGAAAATTACATCATAGTACCGACAGCTATTCTTGTGCTAATCAGTGTCCAGCTTCTGAGGGGGAGGAATCGACATGTATATCTTCCAGTTTCGAGCACTAATCAAAACTGAAATCCAAGGTTACTTACATCGGTCACATTCTCCACACCAATCTGGGGTCTGAAGAGGTCCACCTTAAAGGTCTTCTCCCAGTAGGTAGTTAACTGTGCAGATGAAATAACTATGACAACACTGTCACAAGTGTTTCAATTACAGAAAATAAATTGTGTGTAGAAACGGGTGGGGTAACATCTCACCCGAGGGAATTCATCAGGATCAATCCACACTATGCTTAGATCTGGGTTTTTAGTATTGTACCTAGCCACCTCCTTCAGAATCACTAAACATTCATAACCATCTGTAAAAAAAACAAAAACAAGCATAGATACAGTGATTCAGGCATTAAGACAATCATTCATGTTGTGAAAACAACATGCAATTCTTTGTGATGTTAGTAAAAAACAAAAACAAATCTGAATCTCTTTTTTTTTATTCTCTTGTGAGTGAGAGTGATTCAGTTATTTAGTTAAAACCTGGATCTTCCTCCTCAGCAAAGGCAACAATGTGGATTCCATCCATGTCATCCTCCTATTGAATGAGTAGAGAGAATAAATATCACTCCTAAAAGTGAACCAGCAACAATTTGGTTTGACAGTTAACATTGTGTGATATTTGCCACAGCATTTTAGACAAACACCTTTTACCAACAATAATCATGCATCTTACAAGAATTATCAAAAAATAAAAATACTTTTTTGAAATGGCATTCAAAATTCACTTGGCTCAATAATATGAAGTGGCACACCAAGGGGCATGACAATTCTGTTGAATAGTTAAGGTCTTGAGATACTCTCACAATCCAATCTTGCTTACCCAGGTCTCAAACATGTCCTCAGAACGAAGCTTTCTCAGAGTGGGTCTGGGTGGAGATAAAACATTGCTCTAAATGAACCCTTGTTTCATATTTAAGTAACAATGATGAAGCAATCAGGATATTTGTAGCCACTGATTTTACCTCCTGTGCTTATTAACAAAGTCCACTATTTCTTCTTCAGAATTGGGTTTGCCAGGAATGGTAACGGGCTCCTCCATGATTGATTTCATTCATTTTTAGAGTAAACTGTTTTGCCACCTGATAGAAAACTTTACAAATGAAGCCTGAACACAATCCTGTTTATTCAGAGATATTTAAAGCCATTTACTTACAAGTATCCTCCCTCCCTTGAATATACATTTTAATTTATAACAGTAATCATTCATAATTATGTTCATTGTACTGTACACACCCCTTTGTCATATGTAGCAAAAAATTTGACATATGGTTGAAACTTCTCTGCAGCCACCTGAAAAGCTTTGTAGTCTGAGAAAGAAAGAGAAAAAAATTTCCACATGAAAATAGAATGATCTACTAGCCAGCCCTCACAACACATCCAGAGGTCACAGCAAATGCTTCAGCAATCTCTCAGCTGAAATTGGATTTTTAATAATAGCTGAACAGCAGTCATGTACAGAAGATAAAATGTCCTCTCTTCTTTACCTTGCTTTTTTGGGAATGGCTCTATAATTGCTCTTGATTAAGTTCTGTTTTACCTAAAGTGTCAGCTATTGAAAGCTTGTGGGGTTGCCCAGGGAAAGGCTTAAGTAAGAACATGTTCATCATGTTTGATATATTATTTGCCCCTGTTAAGTTCCTCTGAGATCTGGGCTCCCTTGAGCATTGAGGTTTAACATAGCAACATAGGAAATTGCTTATCAAAGTCAAATACACACCACATTCTGCTTTATTTGGCTGCTTTTCTATCTTCTTCTGTCCTTAGCAGCAATAGAAGCAAAAAGCTTATCCCTGGTTTCACCACATTGGCTGTGGGAGGTAGCAGGATATCTACAATTTTCCTTTCCAATGCTACGTTTGATATGGTAGGATCAGTCATGTAAAACTCAACACTGCTACGCCATGTGTCATAATCAACTTCATAGTTAGAAACTCTACCTGCAATAGGCTTTAATCGAACTACAGACTGAAGCTGTGTAGCTACACTTCTGGCGTACTCAGATTGTTAGTAGATAACTGAAATGGATGCAAAACCATCTCTGCAGTAACTGTAGGTGCAGCTTTAAGCTCTGTATATGACTGTGCATCAAAGGAAGGGTTTGGTTCAGAGTGATAGTCAGGTTTTTGAGTTGCGTCTGGGCCATACAGAGGTTCATGAGCTAGTGAAGTCATTTCCACTATCTCTTCAAGTGGTGAGTTTGAAACTGATTCTTGAGTTATGTTAGTTTCTACAATTGGCTCAGACTCTCCAATAGACTTAAGTATTCTACCAAGTTGTGCTATGAGAACATCCTCAAAGGATTTACCACTCAGTTTAGCCAAGACTTTTAGATCAGATAGAAAGGTACATGTGGCTGCTGAACCTACCTCACCATTGTAGACACTAGATAGGCTTGCAATATGGTGAAAGATATCTGGGGTAGTAGTGGTTGTTCTATCTGAAGGCAAAATATCTTGAAGTGCCTATACTGCATCACCATGTGTGTACTCCACAATAATCTGATTTCAGTATTCTGAATCAGACTGAGTAACCTCAACTGACCTAGAAATTGAACCAATTTGCTTGATTTCAAAAACCTCCTCATCTGCTTCAGTGCCACTCAACCAGCTAACAATAATAGAGTTTGGCACTTTGATATTCTCAGAACACATTACCTCCATCTTCAAATGTGATTTTCAAAAAGAAATGCAATGTATTCAGTAAGAAATTTCTATTGCAACTCAAATACAAATTTGGTCACATTTATTTGTGGTGACTTGTCCTACAACGGGACTCCTGGCTGCTGGCTCACCGAAATGGATTTAATTAACAGAGGTTCAGGAGGAGCATGTTAAATTTAATCTGACAAATCACAATCCACAAGCAGGAGTATATAAGCCGCTGCTTACCTGCTTCCTGTGACAACTCTCCCGACAATTGGGTCCCACCCTCAAGCCAGCAAACATGTCTGAACTGGATCTCTTTCCCTCAGATGAGGAACTCTTCAACTCTCCCATCATTGCTTCATCACAGTCATCCGATTCCAGCAAAGACACTCCTCCGTCCAACGGCGTCATTGATCCGGCTGCTCCAAGCCGAGGACACAGGGCTTCTCGCTCAGCAACCTGCACTCCAAGACGGAGGAATCAGCCCTCTCCTCTGCCATCCAGATCACTCAGAAATCAACCTCTGCTGACCACCCAACTATACCTGTCATTTCAAAATGGACAGTTAATAAACTTCACCAAGCTCTAGCCGCTTCTAACATCCACTTCTCTTGCAGGCTAAGCAAAATCCAATTATATGATTTATATGTCTCTTCCCAACATGACATTCCTTCTACCTCTAAAACTCCTGAAAATGTGATAGCCGAATCCTTACCTTCTACGAGTTCCTCCAGATGCGACTTTCCAGCTCGCAAACACCCCGACCGCTCACAACCCTCTGGGGTTTCAGGTACAGGCCATTTCTCCCTCACCAAACTTCCATCCCGTAAAAGGCCTTCAGCCAGCGTGGCATCAGCACCAGGCCAAGTGCCTAGCAGGCCACCACCTCTCCTTTCTCTCTCTTGCCAGCCTCTGCTCACTTTGCTCCCAACCACCAGGCACCCCGACGCAGGAGTCTGCCTGCTGCCACCGCTCGGAGTTTCACCAACCTCAGAGGCTCTAAATCCTTCTTCTCAACCAGCCTACCCCAGCTCTCTCCTCCATCCTACCCTTGGGCTTTCGGAGCGGAATCGAGCGCGAGGCTGCCTCCGCTAATGACAAATACTCCAGCCCAGTGTTTACCTTTTCCAGCTCCTTCCCCCTCACTCTATCCTGCCTTCAGAGCTGCCCCAGGCATGAGGATGCCTCCGCCTTCAGAGCCGGCTCCGCCCCAACTCCTTCTCGCCAGGCCTCAACCAGCCAGCCCCTCTACTTTCACCCTCCATACAGCTATGCCTCTAGCTATTCCCCCAAATGCCGCAGCCATGGAACCTCTGCAAGTGTCCAATAATCTCCGGACCCAGATTTTGTCAGGTGCAGATATAAACCTTTCTACTCTCCTCTCTCTCTACCCCACCAACGAGCCACAACGCCTTTTAGATTGCGGCAACATTTCAGTAAAGCTTAAAAACACAAAAATCACCTCCACTCGTACGCTGTCCTTGGCAGAATTCTGTATTTCGTTCAGTCGTTATACAGAAGTTATTTGTTCTGTGTATCCACACAGACAACGTGAGCTAAATGATTACATGGCGATCATTGCAGAGCTCTCTCTCTCTTTCGGCGGCAGTCATTTCTACACCTACCATAAAATGTTCTCTGCCAAATGCACTGTTTGAGTCGCGCAGTGGAACCAGTGTCCATACTGGGGAGCCCTTGACTTAGATCTCCATAACAGAGTTTTCCTGGGCTGCCACAGCATTTCCTGCGCAGTATGTAGATCATCAGACCATCAAACTGAATTATGCCCTCTCATAAATTCTAACCTTCCCACCCGGTCAGCCCAAAATCTAAAGAGCTAAAATCAGGTTTTATGATCGGCCCGTTCGAAGCCCCCCTTTTAAAACCTTCCACATCAGCCCTATGGGGTAGCGACTAGAAAATTCTCAGGCAAAAAACGCATCATCATCGATCTTTCGGCCCTGCACGAATCCCAATACCCAAGCATTAACAGCCTAATTCCTCTCAAAGAGTTCTCTCTCCACTACCACAGCGTCGACCAAGCCATCCAAATAATAAAAAATGTTGGAAAAGGAGCCTGGCTGGCTAAAGTTGACATCACTTCAGCGTTTAAAATAATGCTCATCCATCCTGATTTCTGGCATCTTTTCGGAGTTCACCGGTGAGAGAATTACTGTTTTTCTGTCCGCCTCACTTATGGATGTAATAATAATAATTAATAATAATTTTCTTTATTTATCACACATTATACATTTGCACATATACAGTGAAATTCTTCTTTTTCACATATCCCAGCTAGGCTGGGGTCAGAGTGCAGGGTCAGCCATGATACGGCGCCCCTGGAGCAGATAGGGTCAAGGGCCTTGCTCAAGGGCCCAACAGTGGCATCTTGGCGGTGCTGGGGCTTGAACCCCTGACCTTCTGATCAGTAACCCAGAGCCTTAACCGCTGAGCTACCACTGTCCCCGTGTGATGTGAAAGCAGCCCCAAGATTTTTGACTTATTGTCTGAAGCTATCCGCTGGATCTTGTCAAGTAACTACACCGTTCCCCACTTAATTCACCTACTAGATGATTTCCTCTTCATCTCGCCCCCCAATGCCCCTCCCGCTGCCCACCTCTGTACCATCCAGAAACTTTTTTCCGATTTAGGAATTCCAATTTCCCATGAAAAAACAGCGGGTCCCTCCTCATCCATTGAATTCCTAGGTATCATTCTCGATACAGACAACTTTCAAGCCTCCCTGCCAAAAGAGAAAATGACATAATTATGTCCAACCTCCTATCTAACAAAAGCTGCTCTAAACGAGAGCTCCTCTCCCTCCTCGGGCATCTCAATTTCGCCATGCACATCATTTCCCAAGGCCACCCCTTCATCTCGCACCTCCTCACCCTCGCCTCATCTGTCGCTGCTTTAAATGATACAATATCCCTAAACCCATACTACTGTGCCAACCTCCAGTTATGGTTAACATTCCTTAAACAATGGAAAGGACTTACCTTTTAACGAGGACTTCCTCTCATTCCTTGAAGACATCCAACTTTTCACCGATGCTGCTCCGTCCGTAGGCTTCAGGGGATTCTGATACCAAGGCTGCTGGTTCACCTCCACCTGGCCCCCAGAGCTCAGCAGCCTTCCACAATCAGCAGCTTCCTCCCCTGTATGAATTATACCCCATCGTGGTCGCAGCCTTTCTGTGGGGAAATGAATGGACTTCAAAAAGCATCGTAGTCCACTGCGATAATCAGGCTATAGTCCATTGCATCAACAAGGGCCGTTCTCGTGCCCCCAATATCATGCTGTTTCTAAGACGTCTAATTTGGATTTCAGCCTGTAACCAATTCATAATCTCTGCTAGACACATACCAGCATCAAAGAACCAAATTGCTGACTCACTTTCCCGCTTTTCAGAAATTCAGAGTATTAGCTCCAGAGGCAGACTCGACTCCGATCCTGGTACCTCCCTGTTCGGTGTTGAGATTCCTATAGACCATCCCCTCAAACAACTTCTCATCGCATCACTTGACTCCATAATTCGAGCAGTCTCACGAGAACTCTCCAAACCTACTGGACGCCCTACTATCCATTTAATCTTTTATTTCTTTCTTAAATCAATTCAAAGGCATTCAACCAGGTACCATCAAAGGCTATCTGAGCAGCGTACATTTCTTCCACAAATTAATATTCAGCAAGTCAGCCCCAGCAATCAATAACCCTCAAATTTCTCTGCTAATTAAAGGAATTAAAAAATCCCAACCTGCACGCCCAGACACCAGAATGCCTCTAACCATCGACATTTTAACAAAATGCCTAACAACCCTCCGCCTTGGTTACCATTCATTAAACACAGCCTGCACGCTTGATGCTATGTTCATTCTAGCCTTTTTCGGCTTTCTGCGCTGCTCAGAAATCACTGTCAACACTCAATTCGATCCCAAAATCCATCCCACCTTCTCAGACCTGCAAATTATAGATAATGAAACAATCAGACTCTTCATTAAACAAAGCAAAATGGATCAATTTAAAAAGGGGCATTTGATCCAATCCAACCGTACCAATCTCTTGCTTCATTTCTCGCTTACAGACATTCCCATATCAAGTCCCCCCTGGATCCGCTATTTACTGATAATAATAATCACGCAGTTTCAAGATTCTGGTTTCAAAAGCACCTTAAATCAGTCCTCCTCCATTCTGGCATCCCGGCAAAATTTTACTCCAGTCATTCAATCCGTATCAGCGCAGCAAGCACCGCTGCCCAAAAAGGTTTATCAGAACAACAAATTCAATCTCTCGGTCATTGGTCCTCAGACGCATATCACACCTACATCAGATCCAATCATTTCCACATCAGGAAAGCTCATCAATCACTAATCAGCTAAATTCCTTATCAGTACCACCTGTCACCGTCACGCACGTCACCACCTGCTGCCGTGTCGATACATTCTACATACACACGCGCATATGTGCACATGTACGTATAGGCGTGGATGTGTGCGTGTGTGCACATGTATGTGCGTGTGTATTCTGCTGCCTTGTGCTTCACAGAAATCTGGCTGAGTGAAGCCATTCCGGACAGCGCGTTACATCTGCTGGGCTTTCAGCTGTTCAGAGCAAATCGCATCACGGAGTTAACGAGGAAAATGAGAGGTGGTGGAACATGCTTTTAAATCAATGAAAGTTGGTGTACAGATGTAACAACATTAAAGAGGATGTGCTGTCCTAATTTGGAAGCGCTCTTTATTAACTGTAAGCCTTTCTACTCGCCATGGGAGTTTTCCTAGTTTATTCTGATGAGTGTGTATATTGCGCCAAACGCGTGTTTGAACACAGCACTGCAACTGCTGACTGATCAAATCACAGACACAGAACAACAATACCCGGACTCAGTTATTATTATTCTTGGGGATTTTAACAAAGCAAACCTCACACGTGAACTGCCCAAATACAAACAGCACATTACATGCCCAACCAGAGACAGAAATATACTGGATCACTGCTACACAACAATAAAGGATGCATATCGCTCTGTCCCTAGAGCAGCTTTGGGACTATCTGATCACTGTCTGGTTCATCTTCTTCCAACCTACAGACAGAAATTAAAATCTGCTAAGCCTGTATTAAGAACTGTAAAGAGATGGACCAACGAAGCTGAGCTGGAACTACAAGCCTGCTTTGACTACACTGATTGGAGTGTTTTTGAGGCTGCAGGCACCAATCTGGACGAGCTCACAGATACTGTTACATCATATATTAGTTTTTGTGAGGATATGTGCATTCCTACTAGGACTTATTTAACATTTAACAATGACAAACCATGGTTTACAGTGGAACTCAGGCAGCTTCGTCAGGCCAAAGAGGATGCTTACAGAGTTGGGGATAAAGTCTTGTACAATCAGGCCAGGAACACACTGAATAAGGGAATCAGTGTTGCTAAAAGAAGATACTCTGAGAAGCTGAAAAACAAGTTTTCAGCTAATGACCCTGCATCAGTGTGGAGTGGCATGAAACAATTTACAAATTACAGGACTCCTGCCCCCAACCCTGTGGTGGACCAACAACTGGCTGACAACCTGAATGTGTTCTACTGTAGATTTGAAAGGCCCAATCTCACACCCCACACCCACTCTGACCTTCACTTCACACAAACACCAACACCTCCTGCAACCCCCCTCCTCCCTCTCCTGCTACTCAACCTGCACTTAAGATCTGTGAAGATGATGTGAGCTGCATCTTTCGACAACAAAGGATAAGGAAAGCACAGTGCCCAGATGGCATTTCACCTGCATGTCTTAGATCCTGTGCTAACCAGCTGGCCCCCATCTTCACACAGATCTTCAATAGATCACTGGAGCAGTGTGAAGTCCCATGCTGCTTCAAATGTTCCACTATCAACCCCATCCCAAAGAAACCAAAAATCACAGGACTTAATGACTATAGACCTGTCGCCCTGACGTCTGTGGTCATGAAATCATTTGAGAGACTGGTGTTGGCCCACCCAAAGAACATCACTGGACCATTTCTAGATCCCCTTCAATTTGCTTATCGAGCAAACAAGTCTGTGGATGATGCAGTCAACATGGGATTGCATCATATCCTGCAACATTTGGACAGACCAGGGACATATGCAAGGATCCTTTTTGTGGACTTCAGTTCAGCTTTCAACACCATCATCCCAGCTATACTCCAGAATAAATTACACCAACTCTCTGTTCCCTTGTCTATCTGTCAGTGGATTACCAGCTTTCTGACGGACAGGCAGCAGCTTGTGAGACAGGGGAAACTCACTTCCAGCACCTGTACAATCAGCACTGGTGCCCCCCAGGGATGTGTGCTCTCCCCACTACTCTTCTCCCTCTACACCAATGACTGCATCGCCAAGGACCCCTCTGTCAAGCTCCTGAAGTTTGCAGATGACACCACTGTCATCGGCCTCATCCGAGATGATGATGAGTCTGCATACCGAAGGGAGGTTAAACAGCTGGCTGTCTGGTGCAGTCAAAACAACATTGAGCTGAACACGCTCAAAACGGTGGAGATGATTGTGGACTGTGGAACACCCCAACACTGACCCCCCTCACCATTCTAAACAGCACTGTGTCAGTAGTGGAGTTATTTAGGTTCCTGGGCACTACTATCTCACAGGACCTGAAGTGGGAGACCCACATTGACTCCATTGTGAAAAAGGCCCAGCAGAGGTTGTACTTCCTTCGCCAGCTGAGGAAATTCAACCTGCCACAGGCGCTGCTGATACAGTTCTACTCAGCAGTCATTGAGTCTATCTGATCACTGTCTGGTTCATCACTGTCTGGTTCATTTTCCCCATTCGATTGCTTGCTGGGCTAACCCGTTCGAATGCCGTGAGTGCACTCTCTCTATAGAGCAGTCTCCCATTCGAATTGCAGCGTGAGTCAACTTTCATTCTCATTCTCCCTGTTCGACTGCTTGCTGGGCTTACCCATTCAAACGCCATGAGCTAAACCTCTCTCTCTTAGAACAGTTTCCCATTTGAATCTCAGTGTGAGCCCTCCCTTTCGAACACAGCATGAGCCAACTCTCATTTTCACCTTCCCTGTTCACATACCGTGAACCCACCCACTTCTACGATGAGTGGTGGTCTCTCATTCGAATCACAGCGTAGCCCTCTCAACCAGCCATTGTACAAGAATGCACCTTCAAACAAATGCTTAAAGCAATCCCTCTGTACAGATTTTGGGGGGAAGAACAATTCAGAAGCATCCACCAAGCCAATTTACCAAATGGAATTGTTGCTGGCTTGCTGTCCTAAATACTTCCTGCCATAGTCATGTTATTGTTCTTTCATCTTAACATCTTTTATGGGGGTAATCAGGACTCAAGTCAAGTCTCGAGCTCCGAGCCCTCCAGTATATGGACAGCAAGCCAAATACATTTACTGCTTCAACACAAGATTACATTAACATACGACTACTGAAATGGAGTTAATTAACAGAGGTTCGGGAGGAGCATGTTAATTTTAATCTGACAAATCACAGCCCACGAGCAGAAGTATATAAGCCACTGCTTACCTACTTCCTGTGACAACTCTCCTGACATCCCACCTCCACCCCATCTCCACTTATTCTCTAGATACATTATCTAAATAAGTCCGGGTGGGGGTAATCAGGACTTCAGTCGAGTCTCGAGCTCCGAGCCCTCCAGTATATGGACAGCAAGCCAAATACGTTTACTGCTTCAACACAAGATTACATTAACAAACGAACTACTGAAGTTTTCCTGTGTAACCCATCTGTAGGTAAGTACACTAGTGCTAGGATCATAGGAGTTCAGGTAAGACACTGCAACACAAATTAATGGACTCAAGTTTTAGTTTACCATAAACAAGTATTTTAGTGAAACTTTAAAATGAGAGAATTTTGTAAAAAGTTACAAAAGAATTAAGCCAACGTACAATGTAAAATATAAAATAAAATAAAACACTTTTAAACGTGTCAGTGAATTTGTTTGTCAGTGTATGTGTATTGTATATGTGCATCAAATTAATCAGATAGAATATTCAGACTCTGGGTTCTATTTTCATGAGTGCGCAAAGCGCAGTGCAAAGCGCTACAACTGTGCACAATGTCTTAACCAATTTTCATGAGAGCGCTAATTCTAAGCGCAATTTCCGTGCCACTGCAAATTGTGGGTGGGAGTGTTTGCTCTACTTTGGGTGTAGGCATGCAAACTGTGGGTGTACTGTATGTAAATGAAGTGGCGCAAAGCGCAATTTGATATTTTCCTAAGAATTTGGTCGTTTCGCAAAAAGTTTCAATACCACATCTTAACTCAGCGCAAAGTCCAAATTAAGTTCCTGCATTTGCAGTTTGGAGATTTCACCAGCAGGTGGTAATAAAGTTCATGTCCAAATTCTGAAAGTACAGAACATCAAATAATGTCCTTGACGATCGCTGTTGAAGCCATTTGTTAAATCAAAAAATTATGAGATTTGTGTAACATTTTCTAGAGGTCATGGTTTATTTTTTTCAATTATTATTATTATTATTATTATTATGTTTAAGTCACTGCAAAAGGGGCCGGTGGAAGTAGAGTAAAATGTTTGGATTTGGTATGATTTTTTTTTACCACTTCGTTATTTTTATTATATTTTCATTTCGTTTGAAGTGTAATTTGAATTTAGAAATATGTTTAGCTACATTTTTTGTGTTTCAATAAATTAATTACATTTTTCAAAATCAATGTCAATCGGTAGAAGTGTGTGCCGATACAATCACTGTTAATACTTGCCATGATTTGTGTGTCAGTAGATGAAAATGATTAATAATACTTACATTCTCTGTAATTTAACAGAGCCTACATCCATATCCTGAACCACATTTTCCATACGTATAAAAGGAACGTGTCCCATTTAACAAGGACGCACAAAATAATATAAGTCCATATTTTTATTCTTCTAATTCATTGCCATACAGTCCATTTACACTACCAACTTCTTATGAATGTACTCTCTTTTACAGTAGTTTACAGTATATCGCTGGTGCTTGACAGGGAATGGACTGTATAATAGGATGGAGATGTGCATGCGATTTCGCCAAACCCACCTACACTTAGTGCACACTTGCACGAAAATACCAATAGTTCATGGCCGTGCCCATTGACTTTGCACTTATGAGTTAAGGCATTGCATTTCACTTAGCGCTATAGGGCCCTCTGTCTTCCAAGTTTCCTCTGATTTTCGTTTTGTTCCATGTAGGCAACAGTCCTACCACACAGTGTAGTTTCAGATCTCTGAGTTTAAGTTTTGATGAATTGGAAACCCAGGAAATCAACTCTTCTTTTACATGCAATGATCGGTTCCGTTCAAACCCAGGAAATCAACTCTTCTTTTACATGCAATGATCGGTTCTGTTCAAAATGGTTGACCTGCCATCTTTTCAATGTCCAATGCTTTGCCTCCTCAAACGGGGTTGTCTTAAAGACCTGACCTTTATTTGCAAAACAGGCACTTACAGAATACAACTTATTCATGTTATTAGGCCTAATGATCACATTCCATATGAAAATAAATATATCACACATATGAATACTGTATGTGGAAAAATCAATGAAGTACTGATGTTTTAAAACAGCAGCATTTGATGAAATTAACAGAAAAATATATTCATAATAACTGAAAACACTATACATCTTGGTTACTTTCGTAACCTCCATTCCCTGATGGAGGGAACGAGACGTTGGGAGCCCCAAACACCTCTGATCTTTGAGAAAAGCCAATGGGAATTGGCAAGTGGAATTTGCATGCCACTCCCCCAGACATACGGGTATAAAAGGAGCTGGCTCGCAAACACTCATTCAGGTTTTGTGCTGAGGAGCCGAGACAAGGTCCCAGCCATTTCAGCGGGTAGTTCTGTGTTATGGCAGGAGGGACACAATGTCTCGTTCCCTCCATCAGGGAACGGAGGTTACGAAAGTAACCAAGACGTTCCCTATCTGTCACTCACTCGACGTTGTGTCGATTGAAGTGACACTAGGGCTCCCTATACAAAATGCCACAATTAGCTGAACTGTGTTACGTGGACTGGCGGTGCGAGATGGGAAGACCACTGTTTGCCTCGTAGTCAGTGCACCTGGCCATCCTGTAACCTCCCCAACGCTCCTACGAGCGTTGCACCTCGGGGACAAGTGGACTGCCCAAAAAAATGGGGACAGGCTAGTCCAGCCGTGGCCTCTTCTCCTCTTTTTTTTCTCCCCAAAAAGAGTGGAAATCATTTATCGACTGGGGGCCATAAGTGTCCGTGTTGGGGGGTGTCACTCCCAAGGGGAAGACACCACGGAGACCACACCCTGCCCGAGGGGGAGGAAAATGTGTGGAAATACGTCACATGGTCTTACCAAGTCTTGTCGGCAGTGTCTCATATGGAGAAGTCCCCATCTTAGGTCCTTCCCAGGGGATGAGGAGCTCTACAAACATGGCGACCGGGGGCAGAGGGGCCTCTGCCCAAAGAAGATGCAGAACCATCTCGCAGAAGATACCTCACACGGGGTTACATATGGGCAACCAGGGCCAAGTTAGCACGCGTACTGGGCTGGCAACGAGTTTCTCCGCAAACTCGCCTGCCACAGGGCTAAGGAGGAAGGACATCCAGGGTCCACAACTTCGTGAACATGACTGGGGGTAAAAAACGCACGTCTTCGCCTCCGGGAGGGGCCAGCTGTCCCGTAACTTACCTGCTCGTACCTGACAACACACGGGATTAGACCGGCTCAACCCGGAGATTGTAGATCCTCGCGAAGGTATTGGGTTTTGCCCAGCCCGCTGCTCTGCAGATATCTGCTAAAGAGGCACCATTGGTCAGAGCCCAGGAGGCCGCCACACTCCTAGTAGAGTGTGCTCGTAGCCCCAAGGGGGGCGGCATGTCCTGGGCGTGATATGCCAAAGCGATGGCATCAGTGACCCAGTGGGCGATCCTCTGCGTGGAGACAGTGCTCCCTTTCCTCTGTCCTCCAAAGCAGACAAAGGGCTGCTCAAAGCGTCTAAAGCTCTGTGTGCGATCCAAATAGATTCGCAAAGTGCGCACTGGACACAGCAACGACAAGGCTGGGTCTGCCTCCTCCTGGGGCAGCGCTTGCAGGTTCACCACCTGATCCCGAAACGGGGTCGTGGGAACCTTGGGCACATAGCCTGGTCGGGGTCTCAGTACCACGTGAGAGTATCCCGGACCGAATTCCAGGCACGTGTAGCTGACAGAGAATGCCTGCAGGTCCCCTACTCTCTTGATGGAAGTGAGCGCAGACAGGGGGGTAGTCTTCAAGGAGAATGCCTTAAGCTCAACTGACTCCAGGGGCTCAAATGGAGCTCCCCGTAGGCCCCGAAGGACCATGGAGAGGTCCCACGAAGGGATGAGATGCAGTCTGTGAGGACTCAGCCTCCTCTTGCCTCTAAGGAACCTGATGACCAGGTCATGCTTCCCTAAATGCTTACCGTCAGCTGCATCGTGGTGCGCCGCTATAGCAGTCATGTACACCTTCAAGGTGGAGGGGGACAGCTGCCCCTCCAGCCTATCCTGCAGGAAGGAAAGCACTGACCTGACTGCACATCTCTGAGGGTCTTCGCGTCGGGAAGAACACCACTTAGCGAACAGACGGCGCTTTAAGGCATACAGGCACCTCGTAGAGGGAGCCCTAGCCTGAGTGATTGTGTCTACCACTGCAGGCAGTAGGCCACTTAGGTCTTCCATGCCCCGTCCAAGGGCCAGACGTCTGGTTGCGGGTGCCAGATGGAATCCACCGGGGGGGCTGTCACGAGGAGCGTGAGGTCCGAGAACCAAGTCTGTGTGGGCCAGTAAGGTGCCACTAGGATGACCTGCTCCTCGTCCTCCCTGACCTTGCACAGTGTCTGTGCAAGTAGGCTCACTGGGGGGAATGCATACTTGCGTAGCCCCCGGGGCCAGCTACCAGCACATCTGTGCCAAGGGGAGCCTCGGTCAGGTCATACCAGAGCGGGCAGTGGGAGGATTCCCTGGAAGCAAACAGGTCTACCTGCGCTTGACTGAATCGACTCTAAATCAGCTGGACCACCTGGGGGTGGAGTCTTCACTCTCCCCTGAGCGTGACCTGCCACGACAGCACATCCGCCAGGGTGGGGCGTGGCCGTGAGTGGCGCTCTGAGCCCAGGAACCGATTATCATGCCGCGAGGGTTCAGGGGAGAGTGGAGGGTTCCACTCCAGCCCGATGCTCACAGCCACCCGGGCAAGCATGGCTGCCAGCTCCACATCAGCCTGCAACTGGGCGACCGCACCCGAGGGTGGGAGCCCAGTCGAGTCCTTGGCGTCAGACTGGATGAGCCCACTCTCTGATGCTGCGATCGAGAGCTCATCCTCTTCGCGAGCCCCGAATGAGATCGCGAACTCGCCCTGAGACAAGCCGACGGTCTCATCCCAGAACTCAACTGGGGCACACGAGCAAACTGGGGAATGGGAGGTCCGTGGGGGGTTTCCCGGCAGAGAATCTCCCACTGAGGTCCCCAAATCGCCCCCAGTGCTAATCACCGCGGCCTCATACCCATAGGTAGAAGGACTGAGGTGGGGAGCGGCTGCAGTGGCTTTTCCCTCTAAGAGAAAAAGCCGCGACTGCCTACGTTGCCATGGTCATGCTCTCAGAGTGAGATAAAGACATGAGCCTAGACACGTGAGGCAGCGATCGTGACTGTCAGAAGTGGAGAGATAGCGACCACAACCAGGAATTAAACACAGTCGGAAAGGCATCTTTAAAAAGACACTCTGTCTGTGCCACTCTTTTAGTAGAAAAATATACTCTTTTATTAGGAAGAATATACTCTTTTAGCTGCTGAAGCGCCCAGGGGCGTTCTCTGCACACTACCAGTGCAAGAGGTGGAGAAACCGCTGTAATGCTGCATAAATCAAACAGCTTTCGAGGTGAATGGATTGGCGGAGAAATTCAGCTCGCTGAAACACAACCGCTCGTCTCCAAAGAAAAAATCTGAGTGAGTGGTTGTGAGCCAGCTCCTTTTATACCCGTATATCCGGGGGAGTGGAATGCAAATTCTGCTTGCCAATCCCATTGGCCTTTTCTCAAAGATCAGAGGTGTTTGGGGCTCCCAAGGGCGACCCCTAGTGTCACTACAATCGACACAATGTCAAGTGAGTGACAGATAGGGAACTGTACAAGAAAAATGAAATATGCGAGAAAACATATTATTTTCAATACGCATTTGCAAAATTGCAAAAAATAAAATAAACAATAGATGCATTTCAGGATCTCAATCAGCAGGACTGGCCTATATGGCCTGTACAAAGTGCATACTAAACTCTTAAATGAGTACTTAACTCCCAATATTAAGAATAATACCTCTTTTAGCAACTTAAAACAACATAAAAGCTTGTTTCTTCAAAACATGAATGTATTGTACCAGACAAAGTACAAAGACTTTAGTAATGTAATACTGATCAGCTCTTGAGATGTATAGTCAATAGCACATTGTTTAGCTAGTAAAACAATTTAGATAAAACAAATCACTTTAGTCAAGTCAAGTCATTTTTATTTGTATAGCGCCTTTCACTTCACAAATCTTTGGAAAAAACTTTACAGAAAATCATGCATTAACAGAAAATGAAACTGTAATATCTATAAAGTCTTAAAGTCATCATGGTGTAATTCGATAAAATATGATTGTGAACTGTGTATAAAAATAATAAAATAATAATTGTATTTAGAAACTCAGTGAGCAAGCTGAAGGCAACTGTGGCAAGGAAAACAAAACTCCATAAGATGTTGGTTAATGGAGAAAAATAGCTTTGGGGCCTGCTCACTGTGGGGCCAGTTCTCCTCTGGCTAACATAATGAATATTATGCCAATATTACTTCATTATGTATAGTGCATGTCATGGTTTAAAATTATTAAACTAAGTAAGTGTTAAGGGCCAGTGTTTAAACAAAGATTTTGTAAGAACTGTAAGATTAATGATGTCTTTGAAGTGCATCCTGGATTAACTGCAGAAGTTCACATAGATGCATTGTCCTATCATTAGATCCAGTGTAGTCCATCATTAGACCAAGGTGATGCAGGCAGAGATCAGTTAGGTGTATCTCAGTTCAACCGGCAGGTCATTTTGGTGAGGTCTATCCTAAATCCAATGTTCAGGCAATGGCATATGATATATCCCATGTCTTATGGTTGGAGTTGGCATCAGTTCATCCTCTGAAGTTCATCGTAATAGACTGAAGTGATGTCTAGTTGGCATTTAGTCATCGTCACTCAGAGACACATAGCAGTGGAGTCCAACACAAAGCAGGAATGGAGCTGAATCCTGTCGGTTCTAGTGACCTCAGGATAGGAGTCCGAGGTCGAGACAGGGATACAAATAGAATAATATTAGCATAGATGACATTCAATTTATTGCAGGGTTATAGATCATGATCAATGTTTTTGGTTTCTGGTTTCGGCAGACCTAACTAAAGCAGCCTAATTGTGAGTTGAAGGATAATTTAGGTGTATGCCTGACAAATTAAATGATTCTTTAGTCTAGACTTAAACTGAGTGAGTGTGTTTGCATCTCGAACAGTGTTAGGGATACTATTCTGTAGTTTGGGAGGCAAATATGAAAAGGATCTACCTCCTTTTGTGGATTTTGATATTCTAGGAATTATTAAAAGGCCAGAATTTTGCGATCATAAAAACGTGATGGAATATAGCATGGTAGAAGGTCACTTAAGTACTGCAGAGCTAGACTATTCAAAGCTTTATACATAATTAACAGAATTTTAAAATTAATACGAAATTTAACAGTTAGCCAATGTAACGACGATAAAATGGGGCTAATATGATAGTATTTCTTGGTTGCAGTCAGCACTCTGGCTGCAGCATTTTGAACCAGTTGAAGTTTATTTACTGAACTTGCTGGACATCCTCCCAGCAATGCATTACAATAAACTAGTCATGAACGCATTAATAATTTTTTTGGCATCAGCAACAGAGAGCATGTGTTGTAATTTAGCAATTTTTCTTAGGTGGAAGAATACTGTTCTACAAACATTTGTAATTTGATTTTCAAAGAACAGATTGGTATCAAATATAACACCTAAGTTGTTCACTGTTGAAGACGATGTAACAGTACATCCATCAAGAGTCAAATTATATTTTAGCGGCTTGTTTTTAGAGGTTTTTGGTCCAATAATTAGTACCTCTGTTTTGTCGGAATTGAGTAGAAGAAAATTTCTGGCCATCCAATCTTTGATTTCATTTGTAAGGCTGGCACCAAGATGTCTACGCCCAAAAGGCGCCATTTCCAGTAATAGTCAAAGAATAATACTCTCACACAGAAGAGCATCTCCACCTGAGACAACACACCCTACTGAGTAAGGACCATAAAATGCAAATCTTACACATCTGCTCCCTCTCTTCCATACCTCATACCTCAGGTCAGTTATGACTTGTCCTGTTCTGTAAAGTAAAAGGTTTTCTGATCATACATGTTTGGTATCATTCAAGAGGTCTCAGTGCAACTGGTAAAACGCTCTCATTGCCTTTCAGCAAAGTCAAATCACAAGTGAGATTTAAGAACTTAGTGAAATATTGTGTTTTTGTCAGGGGCATGCCCCTCCCAGGTCTCTCACAGGAACATATGCTGTATGCAGATTAGGTGTATTCTTTGTAAACATCAAACGACCTACTCAATTACAAGTTTCAAAGGTCTACTTACAACCCCTTAAATCAAATCCTGAACAACATCAAACAAATACATCTGAAATAACAATAGAATCATTTGGTTCTTAAGGAGAGATGGCAAAGGAGACAGGGAATCTGTAGTCAGATCTCCCGCACAATTGCTGTGTGTAGTTCCCTATCTGTCACTCACTTGACGTTGTATTGATGTAGTGACACTAGGGGTCGCCCTTGGGGCCACTCATTCAGATTTTTCTTCGGAGCCTAGCGGTTGTGTTTCAGTGAGCTGAATTTCTCCGCCGATCCATTCACCTCGAAAGCTGTTGGATTTATGCAGCATTACAGCGGTTTCTCCCCCTCTTGCATCGGTGGTGTGCAGAGAACGCCCCTGGGCACTTCAGCAGCTAAAAGATTATATTCTTTCTAATAAAAGACAATATTTGCAGACTAAAAGAGTGGCACTCACGGAGAGTGTCTTTTTAAAGATGCCTTTCCATTTGTGTATAATTGCTGGTTGCGGTCGTTACCTCTCCGCTTCCTACGGCCATGATCGCTGTCTTACGTGCTTGGGCGCTGCCCACGTGGAGACAGTGTTCATGGACCGGTCATGTCCTCACTGCGAGAACATGACCATGGCAACGTTGTGGTCGCGGCTTCCTCAGAGGGAAAGCCACCCTAGCGGCTCCCCCCTATGGTCCTTCTACCTACGGGTTTGAGGCCACGTCAGTTAGCACTGGGGGTGATTTGGGGACCCCAATGGGAGCCGCTCTGCCGGGTATGCTCCCACGGATCTCCCATTCCCCAGCACGCTCGTTCGCCCGGTCGAGTTCTGGAATGAGACTGCTGGCTTGTCTCAGGGCGAGTTCGTGGTCTCATTTGGAACCCTCCACTCCCCCCTGAACCCTTGCGGCTCGACGATTAGTTCCTGGGCTCAGAGTGCCGCTCACGGCCGCGCCCTGCCCTGGGTCCTTTCTTCCCGGAGGTGCATGATGAGCTCACGAGATTGTGGCTGGCACCTTTCACTGCCCGGTCCCGGTTTATGGGCTCCTCCGCTCTCACTACACTCGATGGTGGGCAGCCAGGGGGTACTCAGCGATTCCCCAGGTGGATAAGGTGGTTGCGGTGCACTTGTGCCCGCAAAACGCTGCCACCTGGCGGAACCGTCCGAGACACCCATCCAGCCTGTAGGCTTATGTCGTCACTGGTGACTAAGGCCTACGGTGCTGCTGGACAGGCCGCCTCCGCCATGCACGCCATGGCTCTCCTGCAAGTGCACCAAGCCAAGGTGCTGAGAGAACTGCACAAGGGTAGTTCTGACCCAGGATTGATGCAGGAGCTGCGTTCGGTGACCGAACTCGCCCTCCGGGCGACGAAGGCAGGCGATGTCCAACCCCAGGAGCACCACTGTTGGCTCAACCTGTCGAGATGAAGGAGGCTGACAAGGTATGATTCCTTGACGCCCCCATCTCCCAGGTTGGCCTATTCAGCGACACTGTCGAGGACTTTTCCCAGCAGTTCACAACGGTTAAGAAGCAGATGGAGGCTGTCCAGCACATCCTGCCGTGACATGGATCAAGATCCCGCACCCCGTCTGCTCGTCGCCAAGGGCATCCCCCTGCGGCAGCAACACCGGCTCCGCCGCAGCCCACCCCAGGAGGTCGGCCCTGGCATGGAGCCACCCGCAGGAAGCAGACACCACCCATCTCACGGCCCTCTGCTAAGAACCTAAGAAACCAAGGAAACCGCTCTCTAAGAAAAGAGCGGTTTCCTCACTTCCTGTGTCACACATTCGGTGTTATCACGACCGCCGGGCACCACACCTTTATGGCAGGCATGGTGTTCCAGTACTAAGGGAAGGAAGTCCAACAGGGGGTATCTGAACAGCCTAAAGTGCAGTCTGTGGATGCACTTTGTGGACGCTGCGCGACGCCTCCTAGATGATTTTTCCCAAAGTGCCGGACAGCCCCGGGTGGGGCTAAAAATCGCCAAAGTCTGCCTTTCTAAAGCCTGTTTCCTTGCAGTTCGTCGGCTTTCCACGGGGTGGTGTCTTCCTACCCGGACAGCCTATCCTTCCCTCCTGCCACCTATTTGATGCCCCCAATATTGGGGGGCAGCCACCCAGTCTCCACAGACCCACTTTGTTGCCCCCTGACTGCCTATTTTTGGGATTGGCCACCCCTCCAAGGACTTCAATTGGCTGACCATGGGGGCAGGTCCGGGAGGGGGCGGGGCTGTCCATGAACAGCCTATTCTGCCCCCTTACCACCTAAGTGACATCAATGCCCCCCAAGGTCAGAGGACCACCCCCGACCACCCCCCCACATCCACAGACAGCCTACGATGCCCACTTACTGCCTATTTTTGGGATTGGCCACCCAATTCGGGATTTTGATTGGCTGACCACGGGGGAGTGTCTGGGAGGGGGCAGGGCTGTCCATGAACAGCCTATTTTTCCCCCTTACCACCTAAGTGACACCAATGCCCCCCGAGGTTGGAGGACCACCCCCAACCACCCCCCATCTACTGACACCCTAAGACACCTTACTGCCTATTTTTATAATGACATATTTTTTTTATAAAATAACACATCTACGTGACTCTATGAGTCCCCCTGAACAATATGCAACCTTTGTAACCTCAAAATTCCTCTGTCCATGAACAGCCTAAATTTTTGAATGGGATAGGTTGTAAATGGAATGTCCAGATCTCAGTTTCTGGATGACATTGGAAGCTGAAACTCACAGTCCTCTGCTTGTCTTGGTGTCCCCAGTCCATGGTGTGAATTTCAAAAAGATTGGAGAAACTTGAAAATTCAACTAAAAAAAACTCATAAAAATGGATATTATTGCATAAAAATGTCTGTCCACTGACAGCATACGTGGAGCCTGTCAAATAAGTTGCAGGTGGGCGCTTCCTTTATGACTAAGCAATAACACAGGAAGTGCCCACCTGTAACTTATTCAATGGGCCCCAGTTAGGTATTACGTGGACAATGCTTTAACAAGTGACAATTAATTCATTTATTCATATTTATTGACAAAACCACATTTATAATGCTCAGGACACACCATTTAACATATGTATGCAATTTAAAACTCATAGAAATGCATATTATTGCATAAAAACTTCTGTCCACAGACAGCCTATGTGAAGCCTGTCAAATAAGTCGCAGGTGGGATGCTGTTTTGGACAGAGTTTTTTAGCTATAGTCTCCCAAGTACAACTTATTTGATGGGCCTCTGGACAATCCATTTTCAAGACATATTTATTATGTAGGTGCATATTTTTAAACAAATCTATTTGTATAATACTCTGGACACACCATTTAACATATGTATGCAATTTAAAACTCTTAAAAATGCATATCTTTGCATAAAAATGTCTGTCCACAGACAGCCTATATGGAGCCTGTCAAATAAGTTGCAGGTGGGCACTTCCTGTATGAACTGGTGAAAATAACCTTAAATTTGATGCTAAGACCTAGGGCTTCGGGTGCCCCTTATCGACATATCGAGAGCATAAGCCTCTAGAAAAGAGGAAAAGTATTTTTTAGAGTTTATGCAAGATTCACTCACACAGGCCTCTTGCACTCACAGCTTAATAGAGCCTCTTGAATTAGAGACAACTAGGGTAGGGTTGGGATTTACACTCAGGAAGGTTCTAGAGACCCCATATTTTGGGGCCCGATTCGGGGGCCCCTGACAGTCGAGGATCTCAAATGTCAATGTCCTGTGACCTTTGCAACCCCCTTTTCTAGACATCCCACTTGCAACTTAAACAATGCAAAATCCATAAGCAGACTGTGGACGATGTCCCTTTTTGGGCCAATTAAGTATTAAAAAAGGTCACAGGGCTGCAGAACTCTGGACACCGACTCAGAGCATCGTGACGAGATATATATGTCAATTTTAGGATGACTGGACCTTGCTATGTGCTGTACATGAAAAGCCTATGGAAATGAATGGAATAAGTTGCGCGTGTAACTCCTTCCCATCTCACACCCTGAGGTCCGATGGACCCCAGACTTCACATGCTGGTTGTCTGGACGCCCCCAAATATCATATCTAGAGGACAGGTCTCTAGAACAAAGAGAAATTTTTCTTAGCATTTTATTCTAGAATATCCCCCACAACCCTCTTGCTCACATAGCCAGAGAAACCCTTTGTCAGACATGGCTAGGTTTAGAGCATTAAGCAGAAAAATGCCTAGAAAACATCTAGAGCTTCAGATCTCGGTGGCAGGATTGAGGGGGCACTGTACTACTACCATACTGAATTTCAAGTGCCTGTGACATTTTGACCCCTTTATTTCTAGACATCCCACTTGCAACATAAACAATGGAAAATCCATAAGCAGACCGTGGACGCTGTCCCTTTATGGGCCAATTAAGTATTAATAATGGTCCCAGGGCTGCGGACCTATGGACGCTGACACAGGGCACTGTGTCGAGACATATATGTCAATTTTGGGACGATCGGACCTTTCTAGGTGCTGTACACGAAAAGCCTATGGAAAGGAATAAGTTGCTCGAGGGATGCGCCCTGGCAGGGTGCCCAGAGGTCCAACGGACCCCAAATTTCACACAGTGGTAGCCTGATGTCCCTCGAAAGACATATCGAGAGCACGAGGCTCTAGAAAAGAGGAAAAGTCTTTTTTAGAGTTCATGCAAGATTCTCTCACACAGGCCTCTTGCACTCAAAGCTTAACAGAGTCTCTTGAATTAGATTGGAGACAACTAGGGTAGGGTTGGGATTTACACTCAGGGAGGTTCTAGAGACCCCATATGGAAAAGCCTATGGAAATGAATGGAACAAGTTGCATGTGGGATGCACTGTAGCATCGCTCCTTGAGGTCCTACGGACCTCAAATTGCACATGCTGACACATAGAGACTGTATCACCTAGATATCATATAGCGACTGTATCTGTTCCCCAAACTACCAAACACAAAACTCTCACTAAATCTTTAGAAAAAATGTGATTAAGGTCAAACTTAAAGATAAACATCATATGAAGGTAGGGCTACTAAACATTAGATCTCTTTCTACCAAAGCACTAATTGTAAATTATTACAGATCATAGTTTGGATGTGCTCTGTTTGACCAAAACCTGGCTTAAACCGGATGAATATATTTGTTTAAATTAATCTACTCCCCCAGATTATTGTTATAAACATGAACCTCATCTGAAGGGTCGAGGAGGAGGTGTTGCAACAATTTACAGTGAAGTTTTTGGTGTTACTTAGAGGACAGGATATAAGTTTAAGTCTTTTAAACTAATAATACTTACTGTGACACCGTCAGATATAAATACAAAATATGATCTTCTTTTATAAGATAATATAAATATTTAAATAATAAGTCTTCTTTTGCCCTTGCTACAGTATATAGATCACCTGGGCCTTATTCTGATTTCCTTGGTGAATTTGCTAATTTTTTATCAGATCTTTTAGTTAAGGTAGATAGAGCTTTAATTTTTGGTGACTTCAACATTCACATAGATAATGAAAATGAAACATTGGGATAAGCATTTATTGATATTCTGAACTCTCTTGGAGTCAGACAAAATGTGACAGGACCAACTCATCACCGTAATCATATGCTAGATTTAATGCTGTCATATGGAGTTAATGATACTATTGAAATTCTACCGCAGAGTGATGACATCTCAGATCATTACCTCGTCTCTTGTATGCTGCGATCAGCTAATGTTACTCAATCTACACCACGCTTTTGTCCAGGTAGAACTATTCTTTCGACCACTAAAGATAGCTTCACAAATAATCTTCCAGATCTATCTCATACACTCAATAAGCCCCAAAGTCTAGAAGAACTTGATGAAATAACAGAAAATATAAATACAGTCTTCACTAGCACTCTTGATATTGTCACCCTGCACCATGGTACAATGATCATGCTCTCAAGAGATCAGCTCGGAAAATGGAGCACAAGTGGAAGAATACAAAATTAGAGGTATTTTGCGATGCATGGAAGGATAGTGTCTGTAGCTACAGACAGGCACTAAAAGCTGCCAGGTCAGCATATTTTAGTAAACTCATAGAAAATAACCACAACAATCCTAGGTGTATATTCAGTACTGTGGCTTGGTTAGGAATAATGCCTCAACTGAACCAGATATTCCATTGCAGCACAATAGTAATGACTTCATGAATTTCTTTACTGATAAAATTGAAATAATCATAAATACAATTGGAATTATGCAATCATCTGTCACAGTACCTCAGAAAACAGTGTGTCATAATTTTCTTCACATGCAACTTCAATCCTTCACTGTCATAGGTCATGAAGAGCTAACAAAACGTATCAAAACATCAAAAGCCACAACATGTATGTTAGATCCAATACCAACTAAGCTCTTAAAAGAGGTATTCCCTGTAATCTCAGAACCTCTTCTTAATATTATTAACTCCTCACTATCCTTAGGACAAGTCCCAAGAAACTTTAAAATGGAAGTTATCAAACCGCTTATTAAGAAGCCACAACTTGATCCCGGAGACTGGCTAATTATTGACCGATTCAAATCTCCCGTTTATGTCGAAAATACTAGAAAAGTTAGTGTCCTCCCAAATATGTTCATTTCTACAGAGAAATAGTATATATGAACAATTTCAGTCAGGATTTAGGACCCATCACAGTACAGAGACTGCTCTTATCAGAGTTACAAATGACTTGCTCTTATCATCTGATCACGGCTGCATTTCACTTCTAGTGCTTTTACATTTAGTGCTGCCTTCGACATGATAGATCACAACATTCTCTTGAATAGGCTAGAGAATTATGTTGGTATTTGTGGACTTGCATTACCATGGTTTAGGTCCTATATGGCAGACTGCCACCACTTTGTCTATGTAAATGAGGAATTGTCAAACCAAACAAAAGTTAAGTATGGAGTGCCACAGGGATCAGTTTTAGAGCTCCTGCTTTTCTCCTTGTATATGCTTCCCCAATTTTCTCCAAATTAGCAGAGTGTATCAGTGAAATCAAATATTGGAAGGCCAGAAATGTCCTTCTACTCAATTCTGACAAGAGAGTGGTACTAATTATTGGAACAAAAACCTCTAAAAACAAGCCGCTAAAATATAATTTGACTCTCGATGGATGTACTATTACATCGTCTTCAACAGCAAAGAACTTAGGTGTTATATTTGATACCAATCTGTCCTTTGAAAATCAAATTACCAATATTTGTAGAACAGCATTCTTCCACCTAAGAAATATTGCTAAATTATGACACATGCTCTCTGTTGCTGATGCTGAAAAACTAATGAATGCGTTTATGACCTCAAGACTAGATTATTGTAATGCATTACTGGGAGAATCTCAAGCAAGATCAGTAAATAAACTTCAATTGGTTCAAAATGCAGCAGCCAGAGTGCTGACTACAACCAAGAAATATGATCATATTAGCCCCATTTTATCGTAATTACATTGGCTACCTGTTAAATTTCATATTAATTTTAAAATTCTTTTAACTACGTATAAAGCTTTGAATGGTCTAGCTCTGCAGTACTTAAGTGACCTTCTACCACACTATATTCCATCACGTTCATTATGATCACAAAATTCTGACCTGTTAATAGTTCCTAGAATATCAAAATCAACAAAAGGAGGTAGATCCTTTTCATATTTGGCTCCTAAACTATGGAATAGTCTCCCTAACACTGTTCGGGACACAGACAACTCTGCAATAAATTGAATGGCATCTATGCTAATATTATTCTATTTGTATCCCTGTCTCAACCTCGGGACTCCTATCCTGAGGTCACCAGAACCGGCAGGATCCAGCTCCATTCCTGCTTTGTGTTGGACTGCTAAGTGATGATGACTAAATGCAGCTGCTGCCAGCCAAACATCACTTCAGTCTATTACGATCAACTTCAGAGGATGAACTGATTCCAGCTCAAACCATAAGACATGAGATACACCATATGCCATTGCCTGAAACTTGGACTTAGGATAGACCTCACTGAAATTACCGGCAGGTTGAACTGCGATGCACCTCACTGATCTCTGCTTGCATCACCTTGGTTTAATGATGGACTACACTCTTATAATGGAATACATAGATTATCAATTAATAGCCAACAAAACTCTTCATCAGCCAACTAACAAAGGACAATGCATCTATGTGAACTTCTGCAGTTAATCCAGGATGAACTTCAAATACATTAGTCATTAATCTTACATTTCTTACAAAATCTTTGTTTAAACACTGACCATTAACACTTACTTACATTAATAATTTTAACCATGACTTCCACTATACATAATTAAGTAATATTGGCATTATATTCATGATGTTAGCCAGAGGGGAATTGACCCCCACAGTGAGCCTGGATCCTCCCAATGTTATTTTTCTCCATTAACCAACATCTTATGGAGTTTTGTGTTCCTTGCCACAGTCGCCTTTGGCTTGCTCACTGGGTTTCTAAATACAATTATTATTTGATTACTTATTTTTAAACACAATTCAAAATTGTATTTTATCAAACTACACAATGATGACTCTAAGACATTAAAGATATTACAGTTTCATTTTCTGGTAATGCATGATTTTCTGTAAAGCCGCTTTGAATCGATATGTGTTGTGAAAGGTGCTATACAAATAAAAATTACTTGACTTGACATGCCTCTGATACACACAAACACATTACATTCCCCCCATCCATCACACGTCTACCACATCTCTCCAAGTCACATCAAATCTGGACACAAGGCATAATGCGAATTGTCTTTCAACCCCCCGCCCCCAGTCTTCCTTTACCACCACAAGCTCTTTGTTTCTTTATCCTTCTTTTCTATGCCACATCTCCACATGGCCCATACTGGGACTATGAGGCAAGTCGCAGCCAGCCCTTTCCTCCCCACCCTACGTGTTGTGGCTCTAGGCCACGGCAAGTCAGCGGTACCTCTTTCATCATTTTAATCAACGCATTAGGCACGGTCGGTCACAATAACACACAGATGCCTGATCAACAAACACAGATATACCTCTGTGACCCAGGTGTGCTGATCCCTCTGGGTGATTTGGGAGTAGTGCAACACAAGTGCCATGCAACTAATCTAACTAAGCAGTGAGAGGGAGGGTGCCTCCACAGGGACCGCAGCGGAGAGGGCGAGCACCTCCAGGAGGACTGCAGCGATGGTGGGCACCTTGAGGAGGACTGCAGCGAGGGTGTGCGCCTCCAGGGGGACTCCAGCAAGGGCGGGCACCTCCAGGGGGACTGCAGAACAATTTTGACACACAACAATTGTAATGAGCAGAATAGCAACTCAGAATGCACAACATGTTGAACCTTGAGGCAGATGGGCTACAACAGCAGGTTCCACTTCTGTCAGCCAAGAACAGAAGGCTGAGGCTGCAGTGGGCACAGGTTCACCAAAACTGGACAGTTAAAGACTGGAAAAACATAGCCTGGTCTGATGAATCTAGATTTGTGCTGAGGTACACAGATGGTAAGGCCACTGCATCCTCAGCTTCCTGTTTTTGACTTCCAGAAGTGGAACCTGACGTGGTCCTCTGCTGATGTAGCCAGTCCGCCTCAAGATTCAACGTGTTGTGCATTCTGAGATTATATTCTGCTCACTACAATTGTACAGAGGGGTTATCTGAGTTACCGTACACTGTAAAAACTGATTTTTTTGTTGTTGTTGTCATTAACAATTTTTATTGATTCTACACTCAAATCAACACAAACAGCACATGAAAACACAGAATCAACTTTCAGCTAAATATACCCCCCTCCTATGCACCAGCCGACTTCCATCCCACAAGGATCACTTTCCTGCCGATCATCACACTGGTAAGGACCCAGTTTTTAATATGTGTATTCTCTAAGTTAACCCCCACCCCATCACCCAGAATACAAAGTCTGGGGCAGAACGAAATCTGAGTGACCAGGATCTCACAGACATAACTCTGAACCCTCGACCAAAACTCTTGAATCTTAGTACTATACCAAAAATATGGGCTATGTCCCCATCCTCTGATTGGCATCGCCAACAGCGCTATGTCCCCATCCTCTAATTAGCAGCGCCAACCGGCATCAATCCCTCTAAACTCAAAAGGTCCATGTACGCATGCGAGAACCCCCGTTACAACTTTGCCATCGGATTACTCAAGTCTGGTGCTTCTGCACAAATTTTGTAAGGCAAAATTACATAACAGAAAATACTTTGTAAAACAGACCCCAGCCAATAGGCAGAATAAACACAAAGAGCATATAGATTCATTCACAGAACTGACTCGAAGGTGTGTTTCTCCACAAAACAAATTCCAGTTGATATAAAGCCGTTCAGTTTCCTCGGACAGACAGACAAGTGTTCAGTGAGCCAGTTGTTATGAGTTCGGCAGATGACGTAATCATCAATGTCCCTTAAAAATATTCCACAAAAACAAACTCCAGACAACAGGAGGCATAAGCACAAAGAACGAACAGATTCAACCACAACTGTCCCGAAGGAGTGTTATTCAACAAAACAAGCTCCAGCCGCTAGGCGGAACCAGCACAAAAAATAGAACAGGCGCCCCGGTTGTGTATTGAGCGAGTCAAATTCACTCGGAGGCTGCATAAAAAAATGCGCCATGACTTACTCAGTCCGTCAACTTTATAAAAGACATCCTTGTGTAGGCATGAAGATATTTTGCAGTCGTTCTTAGTATCCATTCTCAATCTGTCCGGGAACTTCAGTGTAAAAGCGATCTTCTGTCCATGCAAAAGTTTCTTGAAGGAGTCATTCCACAAAACAAACTCCATCCATCTGTGAGCCGAGACTCTGTGAGCTCGCTCGATTTCCAGTTTATGGCCTGTTATGTTGAGCAGACTCGGGAAGAGCTCGTCCAGGAATTTCACCATATCTCTGCCCTCTTCGTGCTCAGGAATTCCAACAATTCGTATATTGTTCCTTCGATTCCTATTTTCGAGATCTTTAAATTTTTCCAAAATGGATTCCAAATCTATTTTGGCATGGGCGGATTAGCGGATAATTCCCTTTCCGATGACTCCAGATAATTGATCCGTCTCTCAACTTCTGCCACTCTTGTGACCAACTCAGAGAATTTTGTTTCCATCACCGTAAACGATCGACGTATTACAACGAGATCCTCCAAGTCAGCAACAACCTTCGTCAGCATCACCGAGATGTTGGACAGTTGACGCTGAATTTCTTCTTCCTGCGTGCCATCCAAATTGAGTCCCCGGTCTGCAGGCCAGCCGGAGGTTTCAGCTAGAACACGTAAGTGTCTTTTAATGTCTCCAGAGTCTGAGGATTTTTACTTCTTTGCCATGTTTACCTCAAAGAGAAAATGTTTAACTGGGTGTATCAAATCTCACTGAATTAAACATGAAAATAATTTTAAAACTAGCAAAGTGCACAGAGCCAGTCGCTCACACGTCTGCTTCTCGCATGGCGACACGTGACCTTCCGTAAAAACTGATTTTAAGGTTTAGTTGTATCAGTTAGCTTTTTTGAGTTGACAACTAAAATTTCATGCCAACTTAAATAAGTTTTGATTCTATTAACTTGTACTTAAGTTGGATTAACAATCGTATTTGCCATTTCAACAAACTTAACAAAGTTGACTGAAAAAGCAAAGATTTGCCAGCTCCCAGCATGCACTGCAGCATGAATAATTAATGAGGTTAGTGTTGTAGGCTTATTTTTTGTGATTTATGGACTTTATTTGTGAGGTTTTTGTTGTTTTTGTCATTAATGTTAGTTAATAGCTGTGTGGTGATGTTAATAGCTTATATTTTATTTAATGGTGTTTGTTGAGTGTGTAGGGCTTTACTGGTTGTTTAGATCAGTGTTACTATCAGAAATAATTAATAATTATTTCTGTAGTTATTAATTAATATTTAAATTAATCAATTGAATCTAACTCATTAAAACCTCATATGGGGTTCCAGTAAATGTAGTGTGCTACGTTTAGGAGCAAGTTTGGTTATTAGCAATAATTAATAATTATCAAAGATAGTTATTAATTATTAAAATCAATAGAACATTGATGAGAATCAATGTTAGCTTTTTAAATCCTTTAAATCAACAGTTATCAAAGATAATCGTTAATTGATAACATCGATGAAACATTAATTAAAATTAATACTAGCTTATTGATCATTCAAATTCAATCATCAAAGATAATTATCAATTATCAAAAATCAATAGAATATTAATAAGGTTAACATTGACGGGGCACCACCCTGATATCAGGGACTAATAACAGAATAGTAAAACAGTCTCAATATTAGATTGTTTTCTTAGGAAAATTGACATCCGAAGAATATTGATTTTCGGGAAAAAAAACAATGAATGAAGGTTTGAATCCGAGCACTGACATCCCATCAACATGACACAGGTGTATGCAAAACAAACCAAAACACTTCTCTTTGTAATATAAACAAAGTTTATTTATGCAGTAATATCAATTAATAATTAATACAATGCAGTCAATAAACTTCCGACTTACAACTACAAACTAAACAGTGATATGATTAGATATGGAAATAAAAATAATTCTATAACACATAGGGTGTGTGTATGTGACAGTGTGTGTGTGACAGTGTGTGTAAGGAGGGACGCACACAAAATAGCGGACATGACTCTCGTGGAGAGTATGTCACGCGAGACTTCCGGCCAGGGAATATGACCGCGAATGGGGGCGGAGATGGCATCTACCGGTTACCGCGTATATCCGCTTGTACGGTAGCTTAGGGACAAAGCTGGGCTTTAGCATTTAAGCTATCTACGAGCCAAAATGTGTGCCAGAATGTTTGTGAGGGGTCGCGTGCCTGTGTGTGTGTGTGTGTGTGTGTGTGTGTGTGTGTGTGTGTGTGTGTGTAATTATTACGAGAGAGAGAGAGAAGTGACAGCCCTAAAGCTGATTTCACGATTGTGGGAGAGAAAGCAGCTGTTTAGTTCATCGCTCAGAGACGCGGTGGATGGCTTGTAAACAGTTCTGCGTTATTTGACTCTTTAATGGATGAACTCAGTTGCTGTCTCACCCGCGATGGCGAAATTGCACAACAATCCAATTTGGTTGGACCACAATACAGCAAAACAAAATCGTGATAATTAATACCCTGAGTATTAATAATGAGCGGACATGGCGATCCGTAAACTGTACAAGCAAAAAACCTTGAAACACACACTATAATATTCTATGTCTGCCCAGACGTAAACCTCTTACTTGAATCGCATGAGGACACAGGTAGAATGTGTTTTCCTCCGTCCTTTAACTTTGACCCGGTTCCTTGAGGCTCGGGTGATGACGGGAGGCCGTTTCCTTGCTCTGTCGGCGGGCGGTACGGCTGTTGATTCTCGGCAGGCTGGCAGAGAACTCAGAAATGTCGACTTGATTGAAGATGGAAGAGAAATCTTTAATCTCTTCACTTCTGTAGGTAAACGGATGAAGATGCGAATTGCTCGGCGGTCTCCTTCGGATCTGTTAGAGTGTTCGGTTGAACACAGAGTAATCTCAACTCGTCCAGCGAGATGGAGACTGTATGGCTACAGTTTCAAGTCGGACATTACTTCCTTGTGCCACGAGGTTGCACCTGAGAGCAGCAAAAAGCTACGTCTATATTCGGTGAACAAAGTTGCTGGAAGTGAATTCTGGAAGCATTTCAGAGGTATTTCAACTCCTGATGATGTCATGTTTGAGGGACGTTCTGTTGTGTGCCTCATCCAATAGGAGTTGAGAGTTCGATCCTTTAGTGAGCAAGGCTTCATGGATTTGTAGTCTGTTTTGGACTCCTTTTGTTTGATTTTGGCGCGATTTTTATCAGTAAAATTTACGACATGGAATGTGTGGGGGCTGAGTTAGGTTTTACAACTTGTGTTAGGCCTGCCTTTGTCTTCTATCTGAATACATGAGGCCCAACAAGTGTCACCATTATTGAGCTTTGTAAGCTATGTGTGTCACAATATTAAAGTTAATCGAACAAAACTGCTAAATCCAAATGACTAAAAATAAACTGTTTAGTCAAGGAATTATTTAGTTATGCATTGCGCTGCTGCAACACGATTGACTGATTAGATAATCGCATGAATAAGTAGTTGTACAGGTGTACCTAATAAAGTGGTTTATATAGATGTTACAACATAGAAAAATAGCATCTTTCCACAGTTGCATTTTTTCTTCTGTGTTTTGTTCTTTGGGGCACTGGAATTGTACATAACATCTGAACCTGCCTTTCTGATTCCCCATGGTCACAGTTCCAGCAGGGACTCCTCAGCTTCAGCTGGACCTGCGAGCTACCCCCAAGTCCCCGTTTCCCACATTGTCCCATCACTCTTCATGAATGACATTTCACATTAATTCCAACAGTCATGCCCTCTGTGGATGTGCTCTAGACCTCTCTGTTATTTGAAAGAAAAGTGGACAAGAACCACACATACTTTGTTTCTGTGCACATTTGTTTAAACTCTTCTGTTCAGAACAGTTTTTATTTTTATTTTTGGCAGATAGTCAATTAAGTCATTCCAGTAATTAGGTCCCCACTACAAGTTGTGATATTCATAATGTTTAATTTCACCCGATTCACACTATTTATAATGTTACACACTGCTATGTGGCCAATCATTTAAATAATTATTTTCAATTATTGCACTAGTGTAATTTCTTCATGTCCCTAGAGCTGCACAATGCACATCAATCATCTTTGACAAAAATAAGTGCTAGCATTGGATTTTTCCCACGTACAATTAACTATTGAGTATTACATTATCTCACTAACATCTGTTCATTTGTGGTAAATGTGTCTTTTTATCACTTACAGCAGAAGTGTTTTAGTTGTCGCTTGATTTACTGACCACCCTGTTATGTCATGATACTGTGATCTTTAATTGAATGTTTTATGAAATGACATCACACACACTGGATGTGACATCAGCCATTCAGCAAAATATTTTAAGTTATTTGAAGTGTGTAACTTTTCTTGTTTTATTTATGTTTTCTTTTTTCTGTTTTTTCTTTTGTGATTTTAGACATCCCAGACAGCACACGTACATCCCCGAGATGTCTGTTTTAGATCTTTTCATCTGGAAAGCATCACAATCTAATTAACATCTGCTAAACATCTTAAAAAGATCATATTTACAAACATTCTAAATCATAAATGTCTCAAAGGCATCTGCTGAATGTCTTACTGACATCCGAGACATAGTTATTGACATAAGTCTTATAGACATTTTGCAGATGAGCAAACAACCTAAAAAATAAGTTTTCCAGATGTAAACAGACACATCAAATAGATGTCTGGGTGATGTACCTGTGCTGTCAGGAATATGTGGTCAAGCATAACATTACCACTCTGTTATGGGAAGATATAGGGAACATTAATGTAATTTTTACATTTCAATATAGAGTATTTATGTTCACAGAAATCAAATCAGCAATATTTAATATTTATGTTTACAAATATGTTTGCTAGATATCATTCACAGATGTAGTGGCTAATTTGTCCACTGAATGTCCACCCTGTTATTGACCACCCTTTTTATTTTCTACCCTGGCCCTGCCCATTTAAACAGATGGACATCTGATTTTTTCAAGTCATGAAAATAAATGACTGTTATGACTTATAAAATATTTAACATGTCCCTTTAATGATGAAACAAAGATACTTACAAAAAATATGTTTCATTTTTCAAAAGTTTGTTTCAAAGCCGAAATATCACAGAATTGTAAGAAATACCCAATTATTTGTTTGAAATTTTGAGTTTAAGACTCAATAAGTCAATCAAATGATTAAATTTATGTGTGTGTGTGTGTGTGTGATAACTGGCTATACATGCAGCATTTAGGGAGTGTTGCTCTAATTCTGTTCTTTTAATACACCTGAATTTCATTGTGTGATTATGACTAACTGCACTTCCCTTTATATTATATGAGTGACGAGTGAAATCTGTGTCACTCCTGTACACTAACAAGAAATGTGTAGCAGATTAGATTTTATTTTTTATTTTATTTTATTTATTTTTTTACCCAGCGATCTGGCATCTCTTCCTGCCCGTGGACCTTGGGGGGATGATGCGAAGGGGCGGTGTTAGACAATACCACACCAGAAATATATTTCAACCCTCCGTTATTCTAAAGAGCTTTTACAAAGAACTATCCTCTGATACCCTGATACTTTAAAGCGTCATAAAGATCAAGCGATGGAGTTCTGGCAAAATAGAAGAGAAGGCAGGATTTAACGGATATGTTTTCCGATTCAAGTGCTGTTTTTATGCTCTAGTAATCGCAATCTTGCTCAAGAGGACTGACAACATTTCAGTACTTTTCTACAATCTTATCAACACTGCCATCACTATTGTCTAGAGCCTGGGGTCACGAGGAATCACCTCCAGATTTTATGCCTGAAAGGCAGAAATTGTTCAGCATTACAATTTTGATGTTGACAGATTTTACTCACTTTGAAATCAGAGGACCCCAAAGTAAATGAAGAAATATTTACTGCAGAGGAAAGATGCTCCATGAAAGAAAACACAAAAAGACACGCGGATATAGAGGAAATAGTTAGACAGCTTGCCAAAGGACAAGATTTTTTTTTAATTATTGAGCTGCCAAGTGCATAATACGGTTTGTTGATTTTTTATTTATTTATTTATTTTTTGTAAACTGTTGAATAAAACATAGTTTATGTTAACTTGTATCTTTTAAAAATGTTTATATTTATAAATGTTTGTAATCAAAAATATTTCACATTTACCAAATTGCCTATTCGTTATGGTATATTAAACTGGTTAGATCTTTTAATTCATTAATTATTTTGAAAACTGTTCCACTTAAATGTATGAACACAACTATTTTATACACCTGTTGCTTTATAAATCTTCTTCTAAATTATACGTTTTGAAGTTAGACTGCCTAACTGTAATTCACTCGTTAGTCTATCGGGTTTTTCACTTTTTATTTTTTACCATGCACTTAGAATTTGTCGATTTTATTTAGTTACATTAGGCACGGAGATGTTGCAAATATTTCCATGTTGTTTATTATCCATTGTGAGGGAGAATTTATGCCGATATAAAAGCAAAGTTTCCACAACAGATGTTAACCTTTTGAACCACTTATTATTCTGGTTTCGTTTTGTCCTGTCAGGGAGCATGCGCCAAGCGTTACAGTGTGACAGATGGATGACTTTAATTGCAGAACGTGACTCCAAAATGATCATATTTGCACTTAACATTGGATCTAAGAACGCTTTGAAAAATATAGGCCTACTTAAGTCCCGGCAGAAATTTATTATTATTATTATTATTATTTTAGACATTACCAGTTTATTGGACATTAGTTGTCATTGAATTGCAGATGCAAACAAATGGAAATGCATCAGGTTATAAAATGCTGCCTTAAAATAGCTATACCACACAATTTGCAATGTACCCTCTGTCAAATACAGTGTTCAGTTAATTTTACGTGGGACAGTTATCACAATCGCATGTTTAAAGTTTATCTAGCCTAGAGCAAATATCTTCTTACAATACCAAGGGATTGGGCATAGAAGATAAATTTTGTCTTTGGGGCAAGATGTTTAGACATGCCAAAATGAACATGGAAACAAAGAAACGACTGACAATGAACCTTATCATGTAACTTAAAAACAAAATAACCAAGGAATATGTGTAAAACTATAATTCTTTTCATGTTTTATTCTTTGTAATTGAGAATTATTTTTGTGTTTCAGGACTTTGTCAAATTGATAACAAAGGAGAAACTGGTTAAATTATAAAATGATGCTGAGTCCAGAACAAACTGATTCAGATCTACCGTGGAGCCAGTCCGACGCTGAGACAATGTTGAACGATATCAAAGTTGACGGCATCACAGATGAGCCCATAGAGGGAGAGGGCAAGAAGAAGTCTCTGGCCCCGCAAGCCCTCAGCAGGGAAGAGAAGCGGAGGCGCAGACGCGCCACGGCTAAATACCGGTCCGCCCATGCCACACGCGAGAGAATCCGGGTTGAAGCCTTCAGTGTTGCATTTGCCGAACTGAGGAAGCTGTTGCCAACCCTTCCCCCCGACAAAAAGTTGTCTAAAATTGAAATTCTGAGACTAGCTATTTGTTATATATCATATCTAAATCATGTGTTGGATGTTTAACAGAGAACTCATTCTGCGGACATATGAGGACCATTTAAAAAACAAAACAAATATCCTTATTTTGCAGTTCGTGGTTGGCTCTCTGCATTATACCCCCATGCGAGGTGTAGTTGGAAAAGAATAAAGCCACATAACGGCTATCACCCAGCCAAGTGTTCATTAGACTTTAAACAAGTATTAGTGAATTTAATGAGAAATTATAGGGTATTGCGAAGATAATACCCCCATTAACTATAAATGGTGATTGCTCAAAGAGCTGTGAACCATTTAAAAGACTGAGGTCCCTGCTTTAGGCTATTCTTTTGATGCAGTAAGGTCGAAAGGGACTTAAAATAATTTGAATAGCCTGGGACTTAAAATAATTTGAATAGCCTATAATGTGTGTATATGGACACATCAATAGAGCATTTTTCTAACAGGAGAATGGACAGAGATAACCCGTGGCATCAGTCTGTAGAATTGTGAGGACACTTCTTGAGATTGTTGCTCAAAGACAAAATGCAGATCAGCATTAAACACTTCTCATCTAGCTGCTCTAGATGTTGTCCAATTAGCAGGAAATTACAAGCGCTACTTGACATTGTGACCTTAACCACGTGTATTTAACTATTTATTTGTTATTTATTGTTGCATTACGTTTTGATATGCTTCATTTCAATTTTTATTTATTTGTTGAAAGATAGTTGTTTAGATAAATGTACGTTGGTTGGTTGTATGTAGCTAAAAGAAAAGTTACCATGTGTAACTTTTCACATAGACTTTGTCATTCACAATGATGAGAAGAAAAAATGTAATGCATCATCTTGCACTTTTAGTGTTTATTTATTTGATATATAGGCTAGCCTATAAATGTTTTGTAATATAATTAATTATGATAATCAGCTGTTTAACCATTGAGTTTGTCATGCATTAGAACAACAACTTCATTACAACGAAATCATATATATATATATATATATATATATATATATATATATATATATATATATATATATATATATTTAATAGTCTACTGTAATGGCTTATGGATTGTATGACTTATGATAATATAGACGGGCAGTTGAAGACGCTCTTCATTGTTCAACCAAAAATGACCATATCTTACGTCTTCTTTTTCTTAGTGTTCACGTGCTGCTGTCTGAGATGTTAATATTCAGAACCGTATAGACACAAATGATACATATGTTGTTTTATAGTGTATAACATATCTGCTATCCAAAGATTTCATGACTTTTCAGGGTCGTTCCCTTTATTGCTTTATGCACATATTTTGTAGTAAAGTCAATGTGACACCTGGTTTTTATCAAATGTAATTTTCTTGTTTTTAATAAAATAGCAATGGAAAAAATTGCGACAACACAGCTGACAAAAAGCAGAATAAATCTTAATAATAAGTCTTATTTACAAAGTGATATCTTTGCTGTCTGAGAAAAACTAGGAAATTACCAAAATTGTAAATTTGTAGGTTGTTTTTCTCTGATAGCGTACCTCACATATATTATTCGACATAATATGGGGGGGGGGGATTTATGTGGAGAAAAGAGCTATCAAATAATCATATATTCTTACCCTATTTCTTATTATTCATAGTGGTAATACGAACATGTTGTAATGCTGACAATTAGAACAAAACGCTTAAGCTAGGCCATCAGCATGGTTTATGGAATTGTTGAAATGTAAAAACAATTTTATGAATTAATTATATATATATATATAGGCTACTGTATATTTGCATACAGTGACTTCTCAAAAAAACCACAATGATAACTTATCCTTATGACCAATGGTTTAAAAGTACCAATTCCCTTGATCTGTTTAATTTATATTTTCTCTTTACTTGCTAACAGTAAATTAACACTTTGCTCTCACACAAGAGTCAATTAAATACACTGGTTTAGTGGTTAAATAGCAGTTAATGCAACTTTGTAATGTCCTGAGACCACCAGAAAGGATTTAAAAAAGCTTTTCTTGTAATCCATGGTTTAGCATGCCTTCCCAGATTATAAATAACTATAATTATAGGATGATTTCTCAAAAAGGATTTGACAGCACAAGTTGTAAAGTATTCTAATATAAATAATAGAAAGCCATTAAAATTATAGAAAAAGAATGACAGAGCAGCATGTTTACTGATTACTGAGTAAGCCAGAGATCTTACACCATTACACAAAACAAAAATCACATGTGTAAAAATATGTCATAATCTTTTCACCTTGTGAAACTATTATTCTTAACCCCAGAACTTTCTCTATGATGGTTAGTGAGTAACTTGTTTACAATCAATATAATAAAAATTATCTGACATTTTACTCCACTGGTCTTACTTTTTTGAAGTAGCCAAATGTCGATTTGTCAGTTTGCTTAATTTTCTGAGGTGACTGAAAGGATGAAAATGAATGAAATGCCACACACTTACTAATAAATTACAGTCAAATACATCATATACCCATATACATCACCTAGTGTAGTGGATGGCATAAACCACCAATTCTTGTTCTTGAAGACAAGAAATGTTACAAGATTTATTGATTATCTATTTATGTTGACTTATCAATTGGATTCACTTTATCGGGGAGCATTTGTATTATATACGACCTATTCAACCAATTAATTTACTCCTTTCTCCCATGTTGAAGTTCCAAGATCTACCCAAACCCAAAACTGCCAGCTGCAGCCCTGTTTTGAGTGGGAAACAGACTGCTAATGTAACCAGCACGTGTGTGTGTGTGTGTGTGTGTGTGTGAGTGTGTACGAGAAAAAGCCATATTGCGTGTCTGTTCACCATGGATTATGTAATGGCAAAGGCCTACAAGTGACCATATGTCAGGAAGTGTACAGACGGCCCAGAATCCTAATCACCATTGTCGTGTTTGTGGGATCTCTCGCTGTCATCATTCAGGTACACTTTTCTAGAACCTGGAATGGGGGAAAATACATGGGAAAACATTCCCTTTTGTTCCAAGTAGAGTGTCTTTTCTTCTGAATAGAGCAGAAAAAACAACAAGCAGCCATATGTCCACAGGTCTTACACAGCATTTACTGTAAAAGCAAAAGGGGGAGTCTGTTTCTTCCTCTCCATCAATTATAATTTTATTCTGTTTTCATAGATCCCATCTCCCAATGCAGCCTCAACCTACCCCTTTTCACTCGTCCACTTGATAGCCATCAGAGTAGTGTGTTGTAGAGTGCATAAATGTGTTGTACTAGCAGTGAGGTACAAAGGCAGATCCATGTGTTGATATGTGGCCCCTGGGATGGGCCACATTATGCATGCCCACTTCACCAGCAGTGACCCAGGTTGGAGCTGGCTCATGGCCCTTTGTCTCCAAACAGTTGGAAGAACACAGAGAGAGTAGAGAGAGTGAGAGACAATGAGAGAAGAGAAGAAAGGGAATACAGAAAAAAAGAAGTCAGTCTGTTCTCATTAACTCACATATTGAGAGAGACACGCTCACAATACATCATTGGTGGATAGGGTCTGTCTTATTCAAACTCATGCTCAGACCATCTGTACACACAGGACTTGCCATACAGCATGCATTAAAGCGTCAGTGCTGGGTAGATTACTTCAGAATTGTAATCTGGACTGGTACTGATTACAAAAGAGATGACTAAAATAGCAATCAGTAATGTAATCTCTCTGATTATATTTTTGGGATTTCCTCTGATTAAACTATTGTTTAATGCATTTAAGAAAACTTAATGAATCACAATATGAGGATAGTTATGATTTTGTTGTGTTTTACTTGCTGTTTGTCAGTTACTGAGTGAAATAAAAAAGGCACTTACAGGGACATGACACACAAAAACAAATTTTTACTGATAAATATGTTTGTCCAAGATGACAGAAAAAGTTGGTGTAAATAATTTTTTATTTAGGAACAATTGTTTTCAACGTTTTAAAAGAAATTATGTCCAGACTTCTATAAATAATAATACTGTATGTAAAAGATCATTGGACTTGAAGTAGACATAGTATTTCATAGTAATATTTTAGTTACATGCATAATTATTTGTAATAACAAGGCATAATTGTAACTGTTTGAGTGGTACTTTTATCCAGAAATACAGAAGTATGGATCGTAAATGTGTTTTACATGGTGTAAAAATACGAAGGGAGTTGCGTGTTTTCCCCCGTTATGCTGATAGAGCTCTACAATAACAGACCCCAATATGTGGCAATCATAAAACGCTAAGAGCATCGTAAGGAGACAGACTTATGCAGTCACCTGCTGGACAATCACAAAATTACACTTAATACAATTAATACAATTTAATACAGTTAATATCATGATGATTACTTTATGTAGATAACAATGAGAATTTAATATCAGCTACTTTTAAGTTTTATTTATTTTTTATATTAATCAATTAATCAACAATTAAAAATAATAATAAATAAACACATAAAATAGATAAATGAATGAATAGATAAATGGACTAATAATTTCCCCTTTCCCATTATTTAGTTATTCTCTTAACAGAAATAGCATAAAACCAACAAAGTTTCCAAAATGTATCACCTGTTTTTCTCACATGCGTGTGCGAGGGGTGAGTAGAGCTGCTGTGTGACTTTAACGGGTGACGCGCTTTGAGTTTCCATCGCATCTGTACTGTTTGACTATACAGAAAAATAAAGTGATTTCTGGATTACTATGTAACCCAAAATAAAAGTGTTTAATAAATAAAAGTAAATGGTTATAAAAAGTATTTATGTTTCGTCCTCCTGATGCCAATGATAGGTTGTGCCAGAGTGGCCTAGGTGGACGAGAGGTTGTGTGAGACTGCTGGTCAGTAGGTGTGAGAGAGAAATGGTTGAAATCGTACAGTTTTTTTGTCTTTTGATTGAAGAATACAGCGGATCAACCTTTGACTGTTTATTTACTTTATGGACAAAGTTCCCTGTATATCTTGGGGAGTTTCGAGTATTTGTCATGTAAACCTGATGAAATAACAGAAAATATATATACAGTCTTCTCCTAGCACTCTTGGTAGTGTCGCCCCACTTCGATTAAAGAAAATTAAAGAAAAAAGCCTCGCACCATGGTACAATGATCATACTCATGCTCTCAAGAGAGCAGCTTGGAAAATGGAGTGCAAGTGGAAGAATACAAAATTAGAGGTATTTCGTGGTGCATGGAAGGATAGTGTCTGTAGCTACAGACAGGCACTAAAAGCTGCCAGGTAAGCATATTTTAGTAAACTCATAGAAAATAACCACAACAATCCTAGGTGTTTATTCAGTGAATTGGCTAATTATTGACCGATTTCAAATCTCCCGTTTATGTAAAAAAAAACTAGAAAATATAATGTCCTCCCAACTATGTTCATTTCTACAGAGAAATAGTATATATGAACAATTTCAGTCAGGATTTAGGCCCCATCACAGTGCAGAGGCTGCACTTATCAGAGTTACAAATGGCTTGCTCTTATCATCTGATCGCGGCTGCATTTCTCTTCTAGTGCTTTTAGATCTTAGTGCTGCCTTCTACACAATAGATCATGACATTCTCTTGAACAGGCTAGAGAATTATGTTGGCATTTGTGGACTTGCATTAGCATGGTTTAGGTTCTATTTAGCAGACCACTATCACTTTGTCTATGTAAATGAGGAATTGTCAAACCAAACAAAAGTTAAGTATGGAGTGCCACAGGGATCAGTTTTAGGGCCTCTGCTTTTCTCCTTGTACCTGGGAGATATTATCAGGAATCATGGCATAAGTTTCCACTGTTATGCCGACGACACCCAATTTTATATTTCTTCAAAACCTGACGAACTTTCATAATTCTCCAAATTAGCAGAGTGTATCAATGTGTAAGGGGGGGCCACCCAAAGGCCCAAGGATGGTATCCAATGGCATGGCTGAAGGTCTCCTGTATGTTCTGTCTTATCGTGCACATTAAGTTTAAGTTATTTCATTCCGATTAAATAACTATATTATTCATTTTATGATCCCCGTTTATTTTATCTGACTCCAATTATAAAAGTTTCCAAAGATATATTAATGTTCCAATCTTAATTATTATTATTACATTTGGTTTAACATTTAATCATCGTATTTAACTAGATCGTATTTTTTTTAATATTGTACTCGTTCATTCGGATTCCTATGTCGCTTAGAGTGTCTCGCGTCTATGTACACTTAGCTAGAAAAATATTACAATAACCAGAGGTTTAGACTTCACCCTATTTAAGTTGGTCGATCAACTTCATTTTGTCCTAAACAGAAATTCTATATTGAGCCTATACACTCTAAGTACACTAGAACTAATGCCAATTTGTTAGTCGGAGCTCTAAATCTCAGTCGGTGTGCCCCATGCTCCACTCAGAACTGAGCTTTAGTCGGCTACTAACCTGGTCGAAGATTTGCAGAAACATGGACTTAATGTAATCTACTAAAGACAATAATTTCAGAGTAAATCAGAATAAACTCAAATGTAACAATTTATTTACCAGGTAAAATAATACATTCATCAGTTCCAATTAGACAATAATAAGTCAAATTCAAACATTTATCAAAACATAAGAAATAAGAATTGCTGTAATGATGAGGAGGCGGAAGCCGAGGAAGAATCCATATGCGGATGTTTATTCAAACAGTCCATCAAAATCCAAACACAGTGTCAGAAAAACAGGCAGTGAGGTCAAAAACACAGTAAAGCAGTCCAACCAGGCAAACAGGCAAAAGGGGAGATCCAAAAGAGAAGTCAAAACAAACAGGTCAAAACACTAGGCAATAAGGCAATGATATAAACGCTTGGTAAGGCAGATGATCTGGCAATACTTTGCAATATGGGAATGAGCATGCATGGCTTATATACTAGGCAAACAGGAAATGACATTACAGGAACTGATGTGGCAGGAAACAGGAAGTGACAGTTCAGAATTCAGGTGAGGGCTCCCTCTGGTGGGCAGGAGACTGCTCAGATGTTACAATTGCATACCTGGTAGAGAAAACTACACACAGCAATTGTGCGGGAGATCTGACTACAGATTCCCTGTCTCCGTTGCCATCTCTCCTTAAGTACAAAACGATTCTGTTGTTATTTCATATGTGTTTGTTTGATGTTATTCAGGATTTGGTTTACAATTTAGGGGGTTGTAAATAAACCTTTGAAACTTGTAATTGAGTAGGTCGTTTAATGTTTACAAAGAATACACCTAATCTGCATACAGCATATGGTTCCTGTGGGAGACCTGGGAGGGGCATGCCCCTGATAGAATACAGAATTTTACTAAGTTCTTAAATCTTACTTGTGATTTGACTTTACCAAAAGGGAATGAGACCATTTTACCAGTTGCACTGAGACCTTTTTAATGATACCAAACATGTGTGATCAGAAAACCTTTTACATTACAGAACAGGATAAGTCATAACTTAGTTTTTGGTGACTCTAAAGTGACCTGAGGTATGAGGTATGGAAGAGAGGGAGCAGATGTGTGAGATTTGCATTTTATGGTCCTTACTCAGTAGGGTGTGTTGTCTCAGGTGGAGATGCTCCACCTTTGACTTTTACTGGAAATGGCGCCTTTTGGGCGTAGACATCCTGGTGCCAGCCTTACAATTTCCTCCGCTTGGCCCCCGGGGACAATTCCAGAAGAGTCCCTGTGGGGTCATTGTGTCTTATTTTTATTTTATTTTTTAATCTCAGTCACTGAAATGTATGCAGTTGCAACGGGCTAAGAGCCAGTGCCACGTCGGTCGATGTCCGTAATGATCTGATGAGGCATCTGAAGTAGCAAAAAGGTTCTAGGTGTTTTGTACAGGCAGAGATCTAAAATTTCTTGTCTTGCAGCAGTAAATAAATCTTGTGCATATGATCTGTAGGCTAAGTCACGTTTGATGGTACGGGTCTGATTGAACAATGCATGAATGATCAGTAGAAGTGCCTGCGCCTCGGATCTGACCGCTTTTATGATATTTTCATTGCTATTTGTGATGTGTTGGAAACCGGTGGCCACCTGGTTAGCCAACCATGTTGAAAACTGTGATTGACTGTTTATCTTGTAGGTGCTGGCTATGGAATTAACTGAGCAAAATGGCCTGCTATATTTCCAAGCAGGTACTGTTTAGAACATACAGGTGGTATTTGGAAGGCAAGTCTGCTTTTGTAATCAGAGATTAAATCATCGATTCGCGCCTGTAGCCATGCATACGTTTTTTCATCATCATTGCAATGTTTTACATAAGCAGATAAGATATTTGAAATGTTGTAGGTCATATGAGTCATGACCAAATTTACATCATGTAGTAGGGTTTGGTTGACATTTCCCTTAATAAGTCCACCAGGAGGAATGGAGTATAGCTTTGGGCATTGTTTTGGTTTGCTATACCCACAGGTAGTTAAATTGAAGCAGTCCATGAGCAATTGTGTCAGTGCTGGGCCTCATGTATTCAGATTGAAGACAAAGGCAGGCCTAACACAGTCATAAAACCTAACTCAGGCCCACATACCAAGTCATACATTTTACTGATAAAAATCATGCCAAAATCAAACAAAGGGAGTCCAAAACAGACTACAAATCCCATGAAGTCTTGCTCACTAAAGGATCGAACTCTCAACTCCTATTGGATGAGGCACACGACAGAACGCACCTCAACCATGACATCATCAGGAGTAGAAATACATCTGAAATGCTTCTGGGATTTGCATCCAGCAACTTTGCTCGCCATGTGTAGACGCAGCTCATCGCTGCTCTCAGGTGTAGACTCGTGGCACAAGGAAGTAACGTCCGACTTGAAACTGTGGCCATACAACCTCCATCTCGCTGGACGAGTTGAGATTACTCTGTGTTCCACCGAACACTCTAACGGATCCGAAGGAGACCGCCGAGCAATCCGCATCTTCATCCATTTGCCTGCAGAAGTGAAGAGGTAAAAGATTTCTCTTCCATCTTTAATCAAGTCGACGTCGCTGATTTCTCTGCCAGCCCGCCGAGAATCAGCAGTCGTACCGCCCGCCGACAGAGCGAGGAAACGGCCTCCCGTCATCACCCGAGCCTCAAGGAACCGGGTCAAAGTTCAAGGACGGAGGAAAACACATTCTACCTGTGTCCTCATGCGATTCAAGTAAGAGGTTACGTCTGGGCAGGTTTTAATGAGTTAGATTCAATTAATTAATTTAAATATTAATTGTAGGGCTTTACTGGTTGTTTAGATCAATGTTACTATCAGAAATAATTCATAATTATTTCTTTAGTTATTAATTAATATTTAAATTAATTAATTAATTGAATCTAACTCATTAAAACCTCATATGGGGCTCCAGTAAATGTAGTGCACTACATTTAGGAGCAAGTTTGGTTATTAGCAATAATTAATAATTATCAAAGATAATTACTAATTATTAAAATCAATATAACATTGATGAGAATCAATGTTAGCTTTTTTTAATCCTTTAAAATCAACAATTATCAAAGATAATCGTCAATTGTTAACATTGATGAAACATTAATTAAAATTAACACTAGCTTATTGATCATTCAAATTCAACAATCATCAAAGATAATTATCAATTATCAAAAATCAATAGAATATTAATAAGGATTAACATTGATGGGGCACCACCCTGGAATCAGGGACTAGTAACCAAATATTAAAACAGTCTCAATATTAGATTGTTTTCTTAGGAAAATCGACATCCGAAGAATATCGATTTTCGGGAAAAAAAACAATGAATGCAGGTTTGAATCCGAGCACTGACATCCCGTCAGCATGACACAGGCGTATGCAAAACAAACCAAAATACCTCTCTTTGTAATATAAACAAAGTTTATTTATGCAGTAATATCAATTACTGATTAATACAATGCAGTCAATAAACTTCCGACTTACAACTACAAACTAAACTGACATGATTAGATATGGAAATAAAAATAATCCTATAACACATGAGGGTGTGTGTGTGACAGTGTGTGTGTGTGTGTGTCAGTGTGGTTAGTGAGGGAGAGAGAGAGAGAGAGAGAGAGATTATTAAGTGACAGCCCGAAAGCTGATTTCGCAATAGCTGGAGAGAAAGCAGCTGTGTTCATCACTCAGAGACGCGGTTTTAAGAGCGGGGCTCGTAAAAGTCCTGCGTTATTTGACTCTAATGGATGAACTCAGTTTCTGCCTCACCCGCGATGGCGAAAATGCACAACAATCCAATTTGGTTGGACCACAATACAGCAAAACAAATTTGTGATAATTAATACCCTGAGTATTAACAATGAGCGGACATGGCGGTCCGTATACTGTACAAGCAAAAACCTTGAAACACAAGAATAACACACTATAATATTCTATCTCTGCCCAGACATAACCTCTTACTTGAATCGCATGAGGAAACAGGCAGAATGTGTTTTCCTCCGTCCTTTAACCGTCCTCCGTCCTCCGTTCCTTGAGGCTTGTGTGATGACGGGAGGCTGTTTCCTCGCTCTGTTGGCGGGCGGTACGGCTGTTGATTCTCGGCGGGCTGGCGGAGAACTCAGAAATGTTGACTTGATTGAAGATGGAAGAGAAATCTTTAATCTCTTCACTTCTGTAGGCCAACGGATGAAGATGCGAATTGCTCGGCGGTCTCCTTCGGATCTGTTAGAGTGTTCGGTTGAACACAGAGTAATCTCAACTCGTCCAGCGAGATGGAGATTGTATGGCTACAGTTTCAAGTCGGACATTACTTCCTTGTGCCACGAGGTTGCACCTGAGAGCAGCAAAAAGCTACATCCGTATTCGGTGTACTAAGTCGCTGGAAGCAAAATCTTTAAGCATTTTAGAATTATTTAAACTCCTGATGATGTCATGTTCGAGGGACGTTCTGTTGTGTGCCTCATCCAATAGGAGTCGAGAGTTCGATCCTTTAGTGAGCAAGGCTTCCTGGATTTGTAGTCTGTTTTGGACTCCCTTTGTTTGATTTTGGCGCGATTTTTTATCAGTAAAATTTACGACATGGAATGTGTGGGGGCTGAGTTAGGTTTTACGACTTGTGTTAGGCCTGCCTTTGTCTTCTATCTGAATACATGAGGCCCAACACAATAAACCTCCGACTTACAACTACAAACTAAACAGTGATATGATTAGATATGGAAATCAAAATAATCCTATAACACATGAGGGTGTGTGTGTGAGAGTGTGTGTGTGTGTGTGTGTGTGTGTGTAAGGAGGGACGCGCACAAAATGGCGGACGTGACTCTCGTGGAGAGTGTGTCACGCAAGACTTCCGGCCAGGGAATATGACCGCGAATGTGGGCGGAGAGAAACCAGTCAATGGCGTCTACCAGTTACCATGTGTATCCGCTTGTACTATAGCTTAGTGACAAAGCTGAGCTTTAGCACGAAGCTACCTACGAGCAAAAAAAGTGTGCCAGAATGTTTCTGAGGGGTCGCGCGCACGCGTGTGTGTGTGTGTGTGGTTAGTACGAGAGAGAGAGAGAGAATTAAGTGATGGCCCCAAAGCCAATTTCACGATCGTGGGAGAGAAAGAAGCTGTTAGTTTATCACTCAGAGGTGCGGTGGACGGCTCGTAACAGTCCCGCGTTCTTTGATTCTTTAATGGATAAACTCAGTTTGCCAGTCTCACCTGCGATGGCGGAAATGCACAACAGCCCACTGTGGTTGGACCACAATACAGCAAATCAAATTCGTGATAATTAATACCCTGAGTATTAATAATGAGCGGACATGGCGGTCTGTAAACTGTACAAGCAAAAACCTTGAAACACAAGAATAATGCACTATAATATTCTATCTCTGCCCAGATGTAAACCTCTAACTTGAATCGCATGAGGATGCAGAATGTGTGTTCATCCGTCCTTTAACTCAGACTCGGTTCCTCGAGGCTCGGGTGATGACGGGAGGCCGTTTCCTCGCTCTGTCGGCAGGCGGTACGGTTGCTGATTCTCGGCGGGCTGGCGGAGAAATCAGAAATGTTGACTTGATTGAAGATGGAAGAGAAATCTTTAATTTCTTCACTTCTGTAGGCAAACGGATGAAGATGCGGATTGCTCAGTGGTCTCCTTCGGATCCGTTAGAGTGTTCGGTTGAACACAGAGTAATCTCAACTCATCCAGCGAGATGGAGATTGTATGGCCACAGTTTCAAGTCGGACGTTACTTCCTTGTGCCACGAGGTTGCACCTGAGAGCAGCGATGAGCTACGTCTATACACGGTGAACAAAGTTGCTGGAAGCAAATCCCGGAAGCATTTCAGAGGTATTTCTACTCCTGATGATGTCATGGTTGAGGTGCGTTCTGTCGTGTGCCTCATCCAATAGGAGTTGAGAGTTCGATCCTTTAGTGAGCAAGGCTTCATGGGATTTGTAGTCTGTTTTGGACTCCCTTTGTTTGATTTTGGCATGGTTTTTATCAGTAAGATTTTCGACTTGGTATGTGGGGGCCTGAGTTAGGTTTTTACGACTGTGTTAGGCCTGCCTTTGTCTTCTGTCTGAATACATGAGGCCCAACATAATTAATAACTAAAGAAATAATTACCAATTATTTCTGATAGTAACACTGATCTAAACAATCAGTAAAGCCCTACATAATAATTGGTGCCCCATGTGAGGCATCCTACGTGCCAGTTCTGTCAAGTTATTACTTTGCATAAGAATCCAAAGTAATAACTTGAATCATTACTTCAAAGTTTGGTTCTGTTTGACAATTTACTTCTCACAACTTGCCAAACATAAGCCAGTGTGGTGTGAAAGTGCTCTTAAGAGTGAATTAGGGGTTGGTAAATTTACGATAGTCTGCTTAAAACCTGCTGTTGTTGTTATTTAACTCCTAACGCTTCCAACAAGATGTTACAGAGAGGTGCAAAGTCACTTCATTGATGTCCACGAAAGAGAGAACACAGTGAAATTCGCACATTACATAACAGCAGCCCGTAAGCCACAGGTCGAAGCCTCTCACCTGTGTGTTCGTGTCAGCATTATAGCAACTGTAAAACACAAGCTATCAGAGCCGCTGTGTCGCAAGAATTTTTACTGCCCCAGTAAAATGAGTCACCAATCGCCCCGCGTGACTGGAGCTGAAGCTCCACAGAGGTCAGTCAACCCAGCGCTGCAAGATGTGGTCGCTGCTGTCCTCCGTCTCTCCATAGAGGACAGAGATAACCTTAACGGCTACAATATTAGTCGTTGTGATGAAGCATTGCAGGAACTAGTTGATTATGTCAACAACCCGGTCGTGAAGCCAAAGCGCACAGTCCCGGACCTAGTGGGCCAAATGTTCCTTCTACATCACCACAGAACCCAACTGCAAATCGCCGAGCATCAGGCCAGCTCGCCCAGCTGCAGAGCAGCTACCAAGCGGTGCAGAGGGAAAATCTCAGCCTGCACCAAGACATTAGGTGCACCCAAGCTGAGAAAGTCCAGGCACAGGAAGATAATGTCCGGATGCAGGAGGAAAACGAAACCCTGTTCAAGCAGCTTCAAGCTGCCCAGTTAAGAGTAGAGTCAGATCAGGTAAGTGCAGCTGAAATGCACAGCACAACATCTGACATAGAAGAGGGCCCCCTCTTTAGCGATACGCGTAGGAATGTGCCCCTGAGAAACCCAGGGACACACGCTAGGAGCCGAGCTGCCCCTAGTGGTACAGTCTCTGACTTCATCCTCCAAGACACCTTTCAAGCTCCTCCAGCAGCCCACTGGTTGGATGCAGGTGCCCCTCCTTACAGTTGCCCCACCTAGTCAGTTTTCAGTCACGCCACCTTGCGTTTCAAACCGACTGATTCCACACCACGGAGGGGATACAGTTATTTCCAAGCACAGAGTGGTGTAAGTGGCTCAAAGATCCCATTAGCCAGGGAGCTGTACACAACCCGGAGTCCACCCCCACGCGTCGACTGGACTCCTTCCCCACCACGAAGGGGAAGAAGTTGTCCTCATCGCTATAGCGATCCGAGTGACTATGGTGTTTCGGATGACTCAGACGACCCATGGTCATACCGACACCTACGCTTGCGTATCCGACAACTCCAGTCCCTCGTAGGGGACATAGAACGCTTTGACCCAAAGAATCGAGATTCAAACATCGACAATTTCATCGTGTGAAAAACTCAAGCTCATATAGAAGACCACGGTTAGGAGTGTCCATGTGTTCATGGAAACGCTACCGACTGGTACCTGAAACTGCTACTCAGATCTGTGTAAAGCCCTACGTGAGCAGTATTCGCTGTATATCGACGAAGCCTCCGCTACCATAGCTGCTTTCGCCATCACCCAGAAGAGGCACGAGCCTCCGCATGAGTATAACAGATGCCTGAGAACCACGTACTTCCAAGGAAGTAACGCACCAGGTCTGGAGGAGGAACGAGCTTTCAAGTCTCTTTTCCTTCACAACCTCCACGAGTGCGTGCGATATGCACAACTGGCATGGGAGACACGCGTGCGCCCTGCCCGAGGACATGAGTCCTGGGGATCCAAGTCTCAGAATATGCAGACCTAGCGTTTGAAGGCAACGAAATGCCTCGCATTAAGGTGAACGCTAGAACAGGACCCCAAAGGCGCCGATCACCCTGCCAGCAGGGTAGGCAACAGAACCAGGGGGGTGGTGACCAGACACTCCCCCAGGGTCATGGCAGGCTAAAACGACAAAACGTTCGCTGGCCGAAAAAAAGGTGCGGTTCGAACGAAAACCCAAACAAGAAGGTGGATGGGGAGGAAAGGTTTCAAGTCCCCTCAGAGAACAAGATTTGAGAGAAGAAATGGAGGATATAAGGAGATGCTTGACTGAGTTAGTAACGAAGCTTGACATGCTCCATTGTTCACCAGGTCTGCCGAACTCCTCAAAGGATTATGGCACTGAAACCTCGTCAGTATGACTAGATGATGTACCCCCTCCCGTTAATGCCAAAGTTTACTTTGTAGGTCGGTAAAAGGGGAACAAGGTCCAAGTTGCTCCCCAAAACAGTCACTCCTAACATGCCACACCCTCCTTTTCTGACCTTCTTGGGCGATCTGTTCTGTAAGGTCAACACCTGACACATGGGTCATTCAGCTCCCACGCACTACTCGACACTGGTTCCGAAATAAGTTTAATGGGTTCCAACACCTTCGCAGAGGTGGCTAGAGCAAAGCTCTCCCTTGGCAAACTGTTATAGACAGAGACCTGCAACGTAAGCATCACAAGCTACATGCAAGAGGTCGTCTATCACAAAACAGGTGTGGATCGACATTACCTTTCAAGGGATGATGCTAATAGACCCTGTTTACATACACTATATTGCCAAAAGTATTCGCTCACCCATCCAAATAATTGAATTCAGGTGTTCCAATCACTTACATGGCCACAGGTGTATAAAATGAAGCACCTAGGCATGCAGACTGCTTCTACAAACATTTGTGAAAGAATGGGCCACTCTCAGGAGCTCAGTGAATTCCAGCGTGGTACTGTGATAGGATGCCACCTGTGCAACAAGTCTAGTCGTGAAATTTCCTCGCTACTAAATATTCCACAGTCAACTGTCAGTGGTATTATAACAAAGTGGAAGCGATTGGGAATGACAGCAACTCAGCCATGAAGTGGTAGGCCATGTAAAATGACAGAGCGGGGTCAGCGGATGCTGAGGCGCATAGTGCGCAGAGGTCGCCAACTTTCTGCAGAGTCAATCGCTACAGACCTCCAAAGTTCATGTGGCCTTCAGATTAGCTCAAGAACAGTGCGTAGAGAGATTCATGGAATGGGTTTCCATGGCCGAGCAGCTGCATCCAAGCCATACATCACCAAGTGCAATGCAAAGTGTCGGATGCAGTGGTGTAAAGCACACCACCACTGGACTCTAGAGCAGTGGAGACGCGTTCTCTGGAGTGATGAATCACGCTTCTCAATCTGGCAATGGACGAGTCTAGGTATGTCGGTTGCCAGGAGAACGGTACTTGTCTGACTGCATTGTGCCAACTGTGAAGTTTGGTGGAGGGGGGATTATGGTGTGGGGTTGTTTTTCAGGAGCTGGGCTTGGCCCCTTAGTTCCAGTGAAAGGAACTCTGAATGCTTCAGCATACCAAGAGATTTTGGACAATTCCATGCTCCCAACATTGTGGGAACAGTTTGGGGATGGCCCCTTCCTGTTCCAACTTGACTGCGCACCAGTGCACAAAGCAAGGTCCATAAAGACATGGATGAGCGAGTTTGGTGTGGAAGAACTTGACTGGCCTGCACAGAGTCCCGACCTCAACCCGATAGAGCACCTTTGGGATGAATTAGAGCGAAGACTGTGAGCCAGGCCTTCTCGTCCAACATCAGTGTCTAACCTCACAAATGCACTTCTGGAAGAATGGTCAAAAATTCCCATAAACACACTCCTAAACCTTGTGGAAAGCTTTCCCAGAAGAGTTGAAGCTGTTATAGCTGCAAAGGGTGGGCCGACGTCATATTAAACCCTATGGATTAAGAATGGGATGTCACTTAAGTTCATATGCGTCTAAAGGCAGATGAGTGAATACATTTGGCAATATAGTGTATGTCCCATTAATACGGAATCACTGTTATTTGGCCAGGACCTACTGAACCGATTGGCTCTGCTCATTGACTGCCGTCTTGGACAAATGTGGGCTCAGGTTGACATACCGAAACCACTTGATCCAGAAAACAGTTTGCCAGCTTCAGATGCACAAGTCGCCGTCGTCCAAAAATCCAGCAGAGACGACGACTCCAATAAGAACAATTACAGGGCCTGGGTAAAACCCTTCATGGTACTATAGTCACTGTAAATTTGCACTCCGTTCTTATCAATAACACTTTGCACACTTTAGGGACTTTGTCAGAGAAGACACCTTATGTGTGTATTGTTAGAGATCTAATGCAGGACCTCCTCAGGGAAATTAGCTCCTCAGTCAACAGTCTGATTGGTGGAAGGATTCCAGCTTACCTGGTCTCCCTAGACCTTGTCGAACAAATCCTTAGATCTGCTACTACCTCCGTTGTGCAACCTTCACAGATACACCTGGCATATAGTTTTGGCATTGAAATTCCAAACCATGTAAATCCTCAGAACCTCGAAATAGGATTTATCCTCAATCTACCATCATAGGCAGAATATATACAGACTAAAGTCCATATTTAATGTTGGTTTTCAGAGAGGTAATGCACACATTCACCTCAAAACACCACCAGCACTCGCCTACCATGATGAGGACCCCTCGCTCTACCTTATCTCTAACCTTAACATGTACGCCTACCAAGATAAAGGACATTCATTGGGTTTGTCCAAATGCAACCCCTTTGTTAGAGAGGTGACTAACTACCTCCCTGAACAAGTGTCAAGGTAGCATGTCCATCAAAGATGAAGGAACAGAGACAAGGGTAGAGCGAGCAGGCAATCGCTGGCTCGTTAACACACCAGCCACTGAAGTCCCAATGTCATACAACCACCATGATACAGCCACTGAACTAAGGCTACCAAACCAAACAGTGTTCTTAATGGTTCCCCAAGGAGCCACCGTGCACATTGACAATATTGTCCTCCATCATCTCAACGTCGACAAACATGATGCAGAAATTGAGATCATGGACACATTAAGAGGTCACAGCCTCACCGTTGATGACACCCTTCAACAGCAGCTTCAGGCTGAAGGGACGAAATTAGTGAAGTTCAGTCTCAAACCGACTGGCTTGACCACTATATTTCCTAGTCAAATAAGCAGATCGTCATCTTACCAAGAACACCCTATCAGTTTGGTTGCCCTCTGGCTCATCCTTAATGGTTGGATCATCGCAACTATTGCACACGCCATGTAAAGGTACATTCAACACCTACAGGCCAGACTGGACTGACTCCCTCGTACAGCCGCGTTTTACACACCAGTCTGAGCCCATCCCTCAGGTTAACCCCAATCATTTCCAAGGATAAGCCTTTTAACCTTTAACCCTCCTTTCCTCTAACATTTTGTTCCTAGTAACCAATGTCAGGTTCTACTTTGATTTTGTGTTATGACCAAAGAACAACAAAGGATTGTGTTACGGTTAATGCTGTGCCTTCCAATAACTTGAAATGTTTATGTGTGATGAATGTAGTTTAGATTTAGCTAGAAGTTATATGCCCAGATGTGCCTCAATCTCTGTCCAGATGATAAAGCCTCTGTGAACTCTAATGAACTGTATGGACTGTACAACCATTTTCTTTTCTATCAGGAATACATGGATGGCGTAACCCACAGGTTACTGTGAACCGACAAGAACTGTTCGGCCCTTCAGTTGCTCTAAAGATGCTGGACAACAACCAACTCTTCAGACCAAAGGGGGAACGTTGGGCCTCATGTATTCAGATAGAAGACAAAGGCAGGCCTAACACAGTCATAAAACCTAACTCAGGCCCACATACCAAGTCATATTCTCTGGCCGGAAGTTTCGCATGACATACTCTCCACGAGAGTCACGTCCGCCATTTTGTGTGCGTCCCTCCTTACACACACACACACACACACACACACACACACACACACATACACACTCGATCTCACACACACACACACCCTCATGTGTTATAGGATTATTTTGATTTCCATATCTAATCATATCACTGTTTAGTTTGTAGTTGTAAGTCGGAAGTTTATTGACTGCATTGTATTAATTATTAATTAACTGCAAAAATAAGTGTTTGGGTTTGTTTTGTATACACCTGTGTCATGCTGATGGGATGTCAGTGCTCAGTTTCAAGCCTTCATTCATTGTTTTTTTCCCGAAAATTGATATTCTTCGGATGTCGATTTTCCTAAGAAAACAATCTAATATTGAGACTGTTATACTATCTGGTTATTAGTCCCTGATTCCAGGGTGGTGCCCCATCAATATTAATCCTTATTAATATTCTATTGATTTTTGATAATTGATAATTATCTTTGATGAATGTTGAATTTGAATGATCAATAAGCTAGTGTTAATTTTAATTAATGTTTCATCGATGTTAATGATTAGTGATTATCTTTGATAATTGTTGATTTAAAGGATTAAAAAAAGCGAACATTGATTCAAATCAATGTTCTATTGATTTTAATAATTGATAATTATCTTTGATAATTATTAATTATTGCTAATAACCAAACCCGCTCCTAAACATAGCGCACTACATTTACTGGAGCCCCATATGAGGTTTTAATGAGTTAGATTCAATTAATTAATTTAAATATTAATTAATAATTAAAGAAATAATTACCAATTATTTCTGATAGTAACACTGATCTAAACAACCAGTAAAGCCCTACATCGGTTAGTGAAATTGTCCATGCTATGTTTGCATTTTCCCACACAATATGTTCCTTCCTTTTGGCTGATCCAAACAAAGGCTTTTGGCTTGTTGTCATAGGGTTTGTTTAGTGTTAAGTTGAATTGGTATTCTGTGTAGCTTATATGTGTGGTGTTTTGTGTTTCTGTGTTTTATGTTTCTTGATGCAGGTGGGCCTGTCTTGTGTCCAGTCTCCATGGAATCGCCGTGGTGGTCCTGAGACAGAGAAAGAGAACACATTTAGTCTTTTTGTGGGCCTTTGAACAATTTACATTGGGACATGTGGTACCATCTTAATTTCCCCTTTACGGTTGTGGCCACACAGCTGTTGCATACAGCTTTGATATCATATGGTCCATGCCACCGGGGTGTAAATGCGCCTTGCTTTACAAAGACATGCACCATTATCACGTCACCTTCAGTAAATTTGACTTCAGAGGTGGGATTAAACTGTGCATCATTAATCAGGTCTGACTGTGTTTGTTTCAAGGTGGCTTGTGTATGTAGTACTTTCAACCTTTCTTTCATTTGTTTTAACACAGTCTGTTGAGTTGTGAGCACGAGGGGCCCCAGGTCTGCTGCGGTGATTTTTGGGTCTATGGGGAACTTCATGACTCGTCCAGTCATCAGCTCGAAAGGGCTGATGCCCGTGGCTTTGGATGGGGTTGCTTGCAAGACTGTTCACAACTGCTTGATTATAATCAATCTTGTTATATTATAATAAGTACCCCTGTTTGTTTTTGTTTGAATATTGTGTTGAAGCCAACCTCTGCCACGTCAAGAACTCCCAAGTTACCTCAGAGTACTGTTATTGTATTGGTGTTAGAAACTATCTGTAACTAGATTACTATTAGATTTGTATAGCAATTATTTAACTAGTTTTTCCCCTTTTTGATTATTTTTGATTAACAATTAAGATACTCAACCTACAGGGTAGATTTTGTTTTTGTGAGACTCAATCAGTAACTTGCTATTATTTTTCTCTTTACAAAGAGTGGTGCCCCGAGAATAGAATTTAATGAGTTAAATTCTATTTAATTGTTATTTAATTATTCCATAATTAATAACAATTAATTATTGATTATTTCTGATAGTAAAACTGATTTAAACAACCAGTAGCACCTACATAATAATTGGTGGCAAGTGTTGTGTTAGTGGTTGCTAGTTTGGTACTAATTCATTACTCCTTCTGTTTGTGTTTGAGAGATTCAGTCGCTAGATACTAATAAAGTAGTCTGAAGTACTGATAGTCATATTGTGATTATTAACACCTAAATTAGCAGCTCAAGGAACAGTTGATAATACAAAGCAGTTGCTCATGAGTGACAGGTAAGTGGTTCCCCCTGTGCATATTTTTCTCAGGATAACGACTGGTGCATCCGTATTTTCCACAGAGCAACAGGTGTCGTAAGTCGCCACCCTCAAAACTCAGCTAAGGTTTCAGAATTGTGAACTCGTAAAGAGTTCCTATAGGGGTCCACTGGACATCACCCTCTCACCTGTCAAACCAGGGAGATATGAGTAGCCAGTCCCCATCAGCGTCCGGAGCTGAAGCTCCCAGGTCAGGTGAGGAAACCTTACTGTCCAACTGGGTCGCTGACCTCCTCCTTGTCTCTAGAGAAGAAAGGGAGGAGCTTAACAGCTACACACAATCTCAGTGTGATGCTGAAATTGCCGCCGTGGTAGATAATGCACATGATCCTCAAGGGAAGGTAACCACTATCCAGAAGGTAGTTGGTAGGCTGTTTCTACTTTACCACCACAAGGCCCAGTTGCAAATAGCAACACTCAAGGGCGAGGTAAAGACACTTACAGCCCAGTGTAGTCGGCTTGATGCAAGCAATCACGCTTTACATCGAGACCTCCAGACTACAAATATTATGCTGGAGGAGTGTGTAGAAAGACTCCAGTCGGCTGACACCGTTGCTCAAACTTCCGGAGTTAGAGCGCATCCCTGTTCGGGACGTGAGTCCACCACGTTTCGGGGGCAAGGCCACATTTCGGCAATCTTCCCCTCAGGTGTCTTTTAGGCCCCACCCCAGCAGGACGCCTTCCTCCCCACAAGGAGGAAGTGGTCTCACCAAACGCCATGGCAATGGGGGCAGGCACTGGTACTCATCCTCTGACGAGTCAGATGGATACAAGCAGGACCAAGACACAGGTCTACGCATGCGCCAGCTTGACTCCTTTGCGAAGGACATAGAACGTTTCGACCCAGCAAGCCGAGATTCAAATGTCAACGATTACCTTAGGGAAATCGAACATTGTCTTGCCGACTTGCATCATGCCTCGATGCGTGAGAAGTTTAAACTCATCTGAAAAACAACTTCCAGAAGCGTCCACGCTTTCGTCGAGACTCAACCGCCACGCATTCGTGACAGATATCCGAGGCTTTGCAGGGTTCTGTGCGAGGAGTACTCGCCATATACTGATGAAACATCAGCCACCCTCAGTGCCATCCGCATCCAACAGAAGCGGTTGGAGCCTCCTAGGGAGTACTATAGGCTTTTAAGAAATGCATACTTCCAAGGAAGAAATGAGCCAGGTCTGGAAGAAGAGCGAGGATTCAGGTCTCTCTTCCTCCATAACCTCCACCCCTGCGTGTGAACCCACGTTACACTGATGTGTAAACAGGGTAGACCGACCATGCAGGGAATTAGGAAGATGGCCCAAATGACTTGGGAAACAGTCGTGAATCTGACTGATAAACCAGAAGACGATGTCAGAGTCCTAGACATCCAGTCTTCAGAGAGGACAGACTTAGGGCTTGAGGGCTATGAAATACCTCAGCCTAGAGTAAGCTGCGAAGCGGCAGCCCCAAAACGTTTGCCCAACCACCCACAGGGGGTTGGAGAAACTAAGGGAATGACCACAATGGTCCCTCCCAGTGTCAGAAAAAACAGAATCCCTCTCCAAAGAAAAGGAATGTCGGGTTTGTAAAAAGCCCCAGACAGTGGAATGGAAAAAAAGGGAATCATTTGGAGCCTTCTGGAAAGAGTGATCTGAAGCGTCAGCTCAGCATCATCCAGAAAAGCCTAGTGGACGTGACAAAGCACATCGAAGGGTCAGACGATGGCCACAAAAAACCTGATGGTGACAGTCCATCAGCGTGACTAGCCCATACACTTCCCTGTTCTTTCCCCAAAGTCTACTTTGTAGGCTGGGAGAAGAACACAAGGAAGACCCAGACACACCCAGTGGCAGTCATGCCCAATACCCATGCTCCGCTTTACATTTTTGGGAGACCTTGTCCACAAGGATAATGCCAGACGCATATACACCTCAGTGTCAGTAGGAAGGTGTATAGACATCCATGTGTTACTGGACACTGGGTCTGAAATCAGCCTAATGTGCGAGAAGACTTTCGCAGAAGTTGCCAGGGCAATGCTCTCTCATGGTAAACCACTGCAGACAGAGTCCTGTGATGTGAGCCTTGTTAGCTACACACAAAACAGAGCCCCCATCACAAAACGTGCTTGGCTTGATATCACCTTCCAGGAGACGACCCTCAACCATCCCATTTACATCTGTGCTTTTGACACAGAACAACTCCTTATCGGCCATGACCTGCTGGACCGACTGGCCCCGCTGATTGACTGCCTTCGTGGGCACATGTGGGCCCAGGTCGCAACCTCGAATCCGGTCCGTCTAGCCCACAGCCGTCACGCTTCAGATGATCAGGTCACTTATATCCAAGAGCCAGGAGAGACCACTTGTGACACTGTTCTTGAGTCAGTGCTTTGTCATTACCCAGACATCCAGACTCATCTTGGCTCTGAGCCTCTTGAGTTATCTGTGAATCCACTGACACCACAGTTGGCGGACCCATGAGCACCCACGAATCATTCCTTTGCTCACTAGAAAACTCAAACCCAGCTTTGTACAGTCCCTGCATAGCTGGAGGTGTGCATGCTAATGGTATCTTGGTACCTGATGTGTTTGTCGCACTCTGGTCTGAGAAGTCTGCTGTTAGTCAAACTTTGTACGACAAGTTGTGTCAGAACAGCTCCTCTCTGTCTTTCGTGCGCAAAAGTCACTGCCTTCTTTCTGCAGAGTCACCACAGAGGCCCATCAAGGCTATTGGGATATGTGCTCTTTCCATTCAAATTGGAAAGAAGAGGTTTACACACTTCATGAGTGTGATTCCCCAACTTGATCCCTCACTCCTCGTGGGGGCCGATATCCTTGTTAGGTTAGGTGCTCTACTGGACACTGTCAACCAGGTCCTATGGTCTCAGGCAAGCATTGAAAACCATCCGGCAGCGGTCGATCCAGAACACATGTTGTCTGATCAGACCATCCCTCAGGCGTGTCAGGCAGCGAGCGAGTTTGACCTGACTATCCCAGCTAGAAATGCAGGTGCCCCTGTCCACCTCATGATCCTCAAGGGACAGATGATACCTGGTTCACAGGCATTCTTCCAACCCTTGCCATACTTCTGTGAACTCAGCCTGACCATCTGTGGTACACCTCTGTTTGAGCTCAACAACCACTCAGCTTACTTGCTTGTCCAGAATATAACAAACATACCAATTGTTGTGACGGCACGTAGACCATTAGGGTTGCTGATCGACAGCTCGTTTCATGACTTCGAGCTGACAGTGCCCGTGATTGGAGAGCTGCTTCCATCCATGACGAGTGGGGAGAACCTCGAACCCCTCCTTCTCACCTTCCCGAACAAAATGATCACAGATGCTTGTCATGAGGGGCTACACAATAAAGAAGTCTGCAGTACTGCCTTGGGCATGGAAACGGACATGATTGTGTATGCCCACACTGCTCACTCGGGTGACGTGATTTCAACTGGTGACGAAGCCGGTTCCCCACCAGAGGAACCTTATCCGGGATTCGAGGATGAAATAGCACAACAACTCACTAAGGCAGACGCCCTAACAACAGAGGGTCAAAGACAAGAACTGCGGAAGTTGTTTCACGACTTCCAACAGATCTTTTCAAGGGATTCCAACGACTGTGGAATCACCGAACTCCATACAGTTCATATCCCAACTGACCCAAATGCACCACCCACATTCGTACGCCAGTACAGAATTCCTTTAGCTGCCTACAAGTCAATCCAAGAGATACTTGACACATTGCTGAGGAAACGCATTATTCGGGAGTGTAACTCCACATACAACTCCCCATTGTGGCCGGTGTTGAAGCCAAATGGAAAGTGCGCTTGACAATTGACTATCGACAACTGAACAAACAGGTCCCTCTTTCACGATGGCCCATTATCCACCTGGATCAGGAGCTTGCGAAAGTGAAAAGAGCCTGTTTCTTTTCAACTGTCGATGTGTCCAATGGGTTTTGGACTATGACAATCGACCCAGTAGATCAGTACAAGCTGGCTTTCTCTTTTGGCAATCGACAGTTCACTTGGAACCGATGCCCATTTGGATATTCAAACTCTCCAGCTGAGTTTAATATCTTCTTGCACAAAGCCATGAGTTATGCTGCTGCCCGCGGCAACCTAATCTATGAGGATGACATCCTCATGCAAAATCAGACATTTGAAGAACATCTGACTGAAATACGATACATGCTCAGCCAGCTTTCCAGCGCGGGAGCCAAGCTGGCCCTCTCCAAGGGTCAGTGGTGCCGCACCAAGGTTGAGTACATGGGCTTATTGGTGGGTGCCAATGGCATTGAACCCCAAGCAGGGAGAGTTCAAGCCATCCAAAACATCAAAGCCCAAACCGACGTGTCAGGACTCAGGAGCTTCTTGGGCATCTGCAACTACTCCAGACAGTTCATCGAGGACTATGCGGAGATAGCCAGGCCCCTTACTGAGCTCCTCCGGAAAGACAAGGTCTTTGAATGGGGAGATCCTCAAGAGCAGGCTTTCAGAGAACTGAAAGCAAAGCTCTGTTCAGCCCCTTGTCTTGCCTACCTGGACAAGGATAAGGAGTTTCATTTAGAGGCGAGCTTCTCCTCCCACTGCCTCAGCGCCGCCCTGGGACAGAGGTATGACAAAGAGAACCGAGTCATTGCCTATGCAAGCCGACCTCTGAGCAGTGTAGAGCTGAAGTTCTCTGACTGTGAGAGAGGCCTCCTAGCCACAGTCTGGGCTGTGGAACACTTTCGCAGCTACATCAGGGGTCAGAAGGTAATCACTGAAACTTGCCACCAGCCTGTCTCCTTCCTCAATAGCCAGCGGCTAAGAGAAGGATGAGTGTCCAACAGTCGCATCGTGTCATGGATGATGGCACTACAAGGCTACGACGTCGAAGTCAGGTACGCTCAGAACCAGAAGATGGCTTTGGGTCAGGGCCTGGCCGAGTGCCATCATTGTGACTGTGAAGGGCAGACAGGTTCCCCGCCCTTCCTCGTTACCACTCCTTCTCTTCCCTCAAATCATCATTACTATGATGAAACTGTCTGTCAAGACCTCCCGAAGGTTTACGTGGATGGCTGCTCTTTTCACCATGAGAGCCAGACCCGAGCTGGAGTGGGCATAGTCTGGGTCAATTACGTCGTTCATGCGCCAGACAGTTACCAACTTGGTGCAAAGACTAGCCAGTACGAGGAAATTGCCGGCTATTGTGCAGTTGGTAGTCTGCTCCGACTCTAACTATGCCCGCCACAGTTTCGTCTCACACTTCCCCATGTGGAAAGAAAATGGCATGAAGAATGCCAGAGGTAAAGAGATCAAACACTCTGAACTCTTCTTGGCTTGTGACCAACTCGTGACTGACCAAGGGATGACTGTGTATTGGAAGAAGTTCAAAGGTCATTCACAAACTCTTGGCCCTGACAAAGAGAGCAACGATGAAGCTGATCGTTTAGCTAAGCGAGGTGAAGTAGAGGGCCCACTATGGGAATTCAAGGAGGAGTGGCTCCCTAAACCACTGTCTTGCTCGGTGAATGCTCTCACCCGTAGACAGGCAAGAGAGAACCGGGAAAATCCCCAAAACTGCTTGCAGACTGTGAACCTGGGTCGACAACCGTGCGACACAGACTTGAGTGCCATGCAGGAACATGACCCGGTGATCCAGGCAATCCAGCAGCGGTTGATGGTACCTCAAACACAACAGGTCCTACCATCCTCTTTACAGGACTCAAAAGAACTAAAAGCTCTTTGTCAGGTACAACAACACCTGAAACTTGAGAAAGGCCTGTTGGTCTATGTTCCCGATGGTCCAGGGCGACCCCGGTGGGTCGTTCCGACCGACCATAGGGGGGTGATGCTAATACATGCCCATGATGCTCCCATTGCAGGTCACAGGAGCTACAAAGCTACCTACTACACCCTCCAACAGGTTGCGTACTGGCCATTTATGCTCAAAGACACTAATGCCTATGTAAAGGGATGTTTGATCTGTTGTCAGTTCCGTCCTTCCCGGCCACTGAATCGAGCTCCACTGTAGGTCAAGGGAATCACATTTCCTTGGTCCAATCTGCAGATGGATTGGATCGGACCAGTACCCAAGTAGGCGCGAGGCAACAAATACCTCCTCACTGTCACCTGTGCATTTACAAAATGGGTGGAGTGTTTGCCAGCACCCAATGACATGGCTGAAACCACAGCACTCATGCTGATGAACCATGTGTTCAGCCGTTGGGGGCTACCTATCTCAATCGACTCGGACAGAGGCACTCATTTCATGGCGGCTGTGATGAAAACAATGTGGGAAATGTTGGGTGTGGAAGCCAAATTCCACATTGCATACCACCCCTAGTCATCAGGTCAGTTGAGCGAACCAACCGTACCACTGTCAGCATGCTCAAAAAGTATGTCAACAGCAATGGCAAAGATTGGGATGTGAAACTCCCTTTGGTACTGATAGCCATCAGGTCTACTCCACACCGCACCACGGGGGTCACACCCTTTGAAATGATGACTGGGAGGGAAATGACTCCCACTGCATCTGCTGTACCATCCAGAAGACGTCAGTGTTGCAACCGCATATACTGCACATCAGTACGTGACCGAGTTACGCAAACACCTCCAAACTATGTTTGCTTGGGCCCAAACAAACCTGGAAACCAGTGTCAAAGGACAAAAGGCCTATTACGATAGGAAAATGTCTGACCGCGAATATAAAGTAGGTGATAAAGTCCTCTACTTCAAGTTCGCTAGACTGGTGGGAATCGCCAAAAAGTTCCTACCAAGCTGGTCAGGCCCCTTTGAGATTATAGGGAAGCTCTCTCCGGTAGCTTACCAAATCCGTATCTCAAAGCCAAACCAAACACCAACGTACAAATGGGTCCATTCAAATCAGATCAAACCCTTTGAACAGTCTCCACTCCAAAGGGGAGCGGACCCACAACAATAGTGTCTCTTGTAGTTGGGCGTAGCATGCTTTACTCATACATTAGCATGAACAAACCCTTAAGACTACTCCCGCAAACACAAGGTAACGAGACTCTTGTATGTTTCAGGATGAAATTCCTTTGGATTCTTGGCATCTTCCTCAACCTACAGCTCGCACAAGCCAATGAGGTGGTAGAAACCGGCCCGCCAACCGGTATTGTCCTACAGGAGACCCCTGGGCTCTTAATCACCCATTGCCACCTCTCCACCCAAAGAATATACGTTCGTTTAGATCCTTGGGATGTGTATCGCAAACACATCCAGTTACCTCCACAGATGACTGAGGGCAGGGTAAGCGGAACCCAAACCCAGGACACAGTTGAACATGCCAAATTGACAACTGTCCATATCCTAGAACAACTGCAGAAATTCCTAGTCACAGAGGAAGAACTCAGTGGGAATAAACAACCAAAGTGGTTCCTCGGTGGCATGCCAATAGCAGCATCGGCCATTGGTTCCCTGTTCTCTATCGGCCTTTCGGCTGCCAACTCCGTCAGTCTCGGTATACTCCAAAGACAAATGGGTGAACTTAATGAGGAAATGCCAGAAATCCAAGAGAAACTCCTGTTACAACAAGAACAGTTACAGGATCTGGGTAAAACCCTACAGGGTACCATACTTACTGTAAACATGTACTCAGCAATTCTAAATAACACTTTGCATGCTCTGGATGCCTTGTCAGAAGTTGTGAGATCAGACATAACATATGTGCGAATGGTTAGAGATCTAATGCATGACCTTGTAAGGGAAATTAGCACATCAGTTAATAGCCTGAGTGGGGGAAAGATCCCATCCTACCTAGTTCCCCTAAACATGGTTGAACAAATCCTTAGATCGGCCACTACCACCGTTGTACAAACTTCTCAGATACATCTGGCATACAGCCTTGGCAGTGCAATCCCCATCCATGTAAATCCTCAGAACCTAGAGATAGGATTTATCCTTAACTTACCCATTATAGAGAAACAGAACATTTACCGACTGAAATCCATATTGAACGTTGGGTTTTGGAAGAATAATGTACATGCACATATCAAAACACCACCGGTGCTCGCCTACCATGATGATGACCCCTCTCACTACCTTATTCCCAATCTGAACATGTGTACGAACACCAAAGACATACACTGGGTTTGCCCCAGTAACCACTTTATCAGAGATATAACCAACCACCTGTGCAGTCTGAGGGCTGACACCCCAGAGCAAAAATGCCAGGCTAGTATGTCTGTTAAAGACGAAGGGACAGAGTCTAGGGTAGAAAGAGCTGGTATTCTATGGCATGTCAGTACCCCTGCCACCGAGATCCTAATGTCATACGACCATCATGACACAAACACTAAATTAACAATCCCAAACCAAACGGTGTTCTTGAAGGTCCCACAAGGGGCCACTGTACATATAGCCGACATTGTCCTCCACCATCTCAGTCCAGAGAGACACGATTCAGAGATTGAGATGAAGGATGAATTTAGAGGCCACAACCTCACTATTGACGACACCCTTCAACAACAGCTTCTAGCTGAAGGGACCAAATTAGTAAAGTTCAGTCTCAAATCGACTGGGCTCACGACTACATTTTTCAATCGTATATGAAAATTATCGGCTTATCAAGAACACCCCATCAGTTTGACTGCCCTTGGGCTCCTCCTTAGTGGTTGAATCATCACGGCAGGTATCGCATACGCCATGCACAGACACATCCAAACACTACACACTAGACTGGATGCTATGACATTCATTCCACAGCGTTTCAAGCTCCTGTCTACCCCTCTACCACTAACTGCTCCTAACTCTGCCCAGGAACAGTTATACTAACTGTAACAATCTTTCCAATTTTCCTTTTCATAATCATTGAAAACGTCATTGTTACTTGTGTAACCTCCGTTCCCTGATGGAGGGAACGAGACGTTGTGTCGATGTAGTGACACTAGGGGTCACTCTTGGGAGCCCGAGACACCTCTGGTCTTTGATAAAAGGCCAATGAAAATTGGCGAGTGGTATTTGCATGCCACTCCCCCGGACATACGGGTATAAAAGGAGCTGGTATGCAACCACTCATTCAGGTTTTACGATGAGGAGCTGATATAAGCTCCGGCCATTTCAGCGGGTAGTTCAGCGTTGTGGCAGGAGGGACACAACGTCTCATTCCCTCCATCAGGGAACGGAGGTTACACAAGTAACCATGACGTTCCCTATCTGTCACTCACTCGACGTTGGTGTCGATGTAGTGACACTAGGGGTCCCTATGCAAAATGCCACAAGGCTGAACTGTGTTACGTGAACTGGTGGTGTGTGGTGGGCAGACTACTGTGTGCCTCACACCAGGTCGACACGTAACCTCCCCCAACATAGTTATGAGTGTCAAACGGCCCTTTCTGGGGTCAAGTCGACTACCCAAAAGATAGAGACAGGCTTAACCCAGTCGTGGCCTCTTTTCCCCTTCTTTTTTTTCCACTCCCTAAAAAAGAAGGGGGATTATCCGACTGGGGCGCCACGTCTAGTCGGGGGGTGTCCCTCCCAAGGGGAAGACACCGCGGAGACCACACCTCGCCCAAAGAGAGGGGGGGATATTTAAGTGGAAAAATACGTCACATGGTCTTTCCAACCATGTGGAGAGTCTTCAAGGTAGATCCTGCCCAATGGGGGAGGAGTTACTACAAACATGGAGACTGGGGCAGAGGGGCTCTGCCCAAGGAAGACGCAGTTTGCCAACAGGGAAACGAATTAGCGGAAGATATATATCACATAGGGTTAGCCTTACAGGGAACTGCCACATGCAGAGCACCTACCCCAGGACAGGACTCTTAATTCACACGTGTACTGGGCCGGCAGCGAGTCTCTCCGAAAACACGAATGCCACAGGGCTTGGAGGAAGTCAACCAGGGAACAAAGTTTGTGAACACTACTGGGAATTAATGGCGCACGTCTTCAGCTCCAAGGGAGGTGGAAGGCGCTATGTGCAAGTGATACACCCGGCCAGCTATCCCGGGCTTATCCGCTTGTGTTGAGTGCCACTACCTGGGATGAAACCGGTTCCACCTGGAGGTTGTAGAACCTTGCACAGGTGTTGGGTGTTGCCCAGCCTGCTGCTCTGCAAATGTCTGTTATAGCGGCACCCCTGGCCAGGGCCCAGGGAGCCGCTACACCCCTGGTAGAGTGGGCTTGTAGTCCTACCGGGGGCGGCATGTCCTGGGTGACATATGCCATCGTTGTGGTGTCAATGAGCCAGTGGCGATCCTCTGCTTGGAGACAGCACTTCCTTTCCACTGTGTGCCAAAGCAGACAAAGAGCTGCTCAGAGATTCAAATGCTCTGCGTGCGATCCATATAGATGTGTAAAGCGCGCACCGGACACAGCAACGACAGGGTTGGGTCTGCCTCGTCCTGGGGCAGTGCTTGCAGGTTCACCACCTGGTCTCTAAAAGGGGTGGTGGGAACCTTGGGCACATAGCCCGGTCAGGGTCTCAGGATCACGTGAGAGTAACCTGGACCGAACACCAGGCACGTTTTGCTGACAGAGAATGCTTACAGGTCACCTACTATCTTGAGGGGGTCTCGGTCAGGGCGTACCAGATCGGGCAGTGGGGAGGACTCTTGGGAGGCGAACAGGTGCACCTGTGCCTATCGAATCGACTCCAAGTCTGCTGGACCACCTGAGGGTGGAGTCTCCACTCTCCCCTGAGGGTAACCTGTCATGACAGCGCGTCTGCTGTAGTGTTGAGGTTGCCCATGATGTGTGGCTTGCAGCGACTTAAAGTGCTGCTGACTCCAGAGGAGGAGACGGCGGGCGAGTTGTGACATACAACGAGAGCGCAGACTGCCTTGGCGGTTGACATATGCTACCATTGTAGTGCTGTCTGAACTAACACGTGCTTGCCCTGGATCAATGGCCGAAACCACCGCAGGGTGAGCAGAATTGCCAACAACTTGAGGCAGTTGATGTGCCAATGCAGTCGCGGACCCGTCTAGAGGCCGACGGCTGTGTGCCTGTTGCAGACAGCATCCCAGTCTGTTTTGGAGGCGTCTGTCGTGACCACGACATGCCTGGAGACCAGTTCTAAAGGAACACCTGCTCGTAGAAACAAGTGACAAAAGACGGTAACAGACCGGCGTGATGGCCACGTGATGTGTCCCGTGGCGCCATGCCCATCTCGGGACTCGAGTCTGGAGTCAGTGCTGAAGCGGCCTCATATGCATCAACCTGAGTGGGGTGGCCACCGCCGAGGACGCCATATGCCCCAGGAGCCTCTGAAAATGTTTCAATGGAACCGCTGTTCTCTGTTTGAACGCCTTCAAACAGGCCAGCACCGACTGGGCACGCTCGTTCGTAAGGCGCACCATCAAGGAGACTGAGTCCAACTCCAATCCCAGAAAAGAGATGCTCTGAACTGGGAGGAGCTTGCTCTTTTCCCAGTTGACCCGAAGCCCTAGTCGGCTGAGGTGTGAGAGCACCAGGTCCCTGTGTGCGCACAACATGTCTCGAGAGTGAGCAGTTGTCGAGATAGTTGAGAATGCAAATGCCCACATCCCTTAATGGGGCAAGGGCAGCCTCTGCAATCTTTATAAAGATGCGAGGAGATAGGGACAGGCCGAAAGGGAGGATTTTGTACTGATACGTCTGACCCTCGAACGCGAAATTCAGGAAGGGTCTACGTCAAGGAAGGATCGAGACGTGGAAGTACGCATCCTTCGGATCTACTGCCACGAACCAATCTTGATTGGTTCACCAGAATGCGTTTTTACGTCAGCATCTTGAATGGGAGTCTGTGTAAAGCCTAATTCAGTACTCAAAGGTCCAAGATTGGCCACAACCCACCGCCTTTTTTTGGTACGATGAGGTAGGGGCTGAAAAGCCCCTTCTTCATCTCGGCTGGAGGGACAGGTTCTATCGCGCCCTTCCGTAGGAGGGTAGCGATCTCTGCGCAAGGTAGCAGCATTTTTGTTCTTCACCAAGGTGTAAAAAAAAATGGAGATCTGCTTACCAGCTCCAGAGCAGCGGGTTTCATTGTCCCTGGGTCGCCCGTCTCAAGGGCGCTTTGAAGCCTTTCACGGGTTCTGGGCGGCCACGGGATGGGTGGTGTCTGCTTCCTGTGGTGGGCTCCACGCCAGGGCCAGGCCGAAGGGGCGGGCTGTGGCGGAGCCGGTGCAGTCACCGCAGGGGGACGCCCTTGTCGATGAGTAGACGGCGTGCAGGATCTTGAGCTGTGCTGGGGCACGATATGCTGGCTAGCGTCTGTCTATTGCTCCACCATCGAGAACTGCTGGGCAAAGTCCTCGACGGTGCCACCGAATAGGCCCGCCTGGGAAATGGGGGCAGCAAGGAACCGTGTCTTGTCGGCCTCGCCCATCTCAACTAGGATGAGCCAAAGGTGGCACTCCTGGACCACTAGTGTGGCCATCATCCACCCGAGAGACCGCGCCGTGACCTCCATCGCTCGGAGAGCGAGGTCGGATGCCGAGCGCAGTTCCTGCATCAATCCCGGGGTGGAACTACCCTCGTGCAGTTCCTTTAGCGCCTTGGCGGACTTGCAGGAGAACCATGGCATGCAGGACAGAGGCAGCTTGTCCAGTGGCACCATAGGCCTTGGCCGTCAGAGACGATGTAAAACTACAGGTCTTGGACAGGGGCTTTGGGCACCTGCGCCAGGTGGCGGCGCTCTGCGGGCATAGGTGCACCGCGAGCGCCTTTATCCACCGGGGGATTGCCGAATAGCCCTTGGCTAAAGTGCCTCCCACGACCTTGTCAGCTCTTCATGTGCTTCCGGGAAGAAAGGAACGGCGGGGCGTGGCTTTGAGCGGTGCCACGAGCCCAGGAACCAATCACTGAGCTGCGAGGGTTCAGGGAGAGCAGAGGGATCCACTCTAGCCGACGGTCGCGGTTGCCCGGGAAAGCATGTCTTCATCTCCGCGTCAGCCTGTGACTGGGCAATCGTCCCCGAAGGGAGGAGCCCAGCTGAGGCTTCCGACTGGACGAGCCCGCTCTCTGATGCTGTGCTCGAGAGCTCATCACTTTCGCGGGCTCTGAATAAGAGGTCGAACTCACCGAGACGAGCCGGCAGACTCATCCGGAAGCCCGATCGGGGCAGATGAGCGTGCTGGGGAATGAGAAGTCCACGGGGGGATACCCGGCGGAGGCGGTCCCATTGGGGTCCCCAAATCGCCCCCAGTGCTAGCCGCGCTGGCCTCATACCCATGGGTAAAATGACCGAGGCGGGGAGCCTCTGGGGTGGCTTGATTTCTTACGAAGGCAAGCCGTGACCGCAACGTTGCCATGGACATGTCCTCACAATGAGAACATGACCATCCACGAACGCTGTCTCCGCGTGAGCAGTGCCCAGACACGAAAGACAGTGACCGTCAGAAGGCGAGAGATAACGAGCGCAACCAGGAATAACACACAATCGGAAAAGCATCTTTAGAAAAACGCATCTTTAAAAAGACGTTCCGTGTGTGCCGCTCTTTTAGAGAAATATACTCTTTTAGAGAAATATACACTTTTATTTCTGCTGAAGCGCCCAGGGGCATTCTCTGCAGTGCACCAGTGCAGAGGGGGGAGAAGCCACTGAAATGCGCCGTCAGATCCAGCAGAGGTAAATGAACAGTCGTGGGAATTCAGCTCAGTGAGCATGACCGTTCGGCTCCGAAGAGAAAATCAAGACCATCAAAGACCAGAGGTGTCTCGGGCTCCCAAGAGTGACCCCTAGTGTCACTACATCGACACAACATCGAGTGAGTGACAGATGGGGAACTCAGGGATAACAAAGGGTTGTTACAATGTTTGATGTGTTTTACCAATGTGAAGTGCTGTTTTGATAGAAATTATGTTAGCTAGCCTAGTTAGAATTCATCTGCCCAGATGTTACCTACTATGACTGCCCAGGTATCAAAAGCCTTTATGAACTGTTAATGTTTCCAGGAACTAAGCTCATGCAAACCCAGGACACATGGACCGTACAACTTTCGGGTTGTCCTCAAGGACTGAACTATTCAACTTTTGGGTTGCTCTCAAGGACTGTGGCAGGAACCCCAATCTTAAGACCAAAGGGGGAGGTGTAGGGCCTTTGCCCACTCAAAATGGCAGCAGAGACCGCATGGCCTTTTGTTCTATAATGAAAGGAGAGACATTGAACATCCTTCACAAATTCACAACTGGAATGGACCCAGTCTCAAACGCAATTGGTCGAAAGCGGCCTACGACCGATGACGTCATCTTGTCAATAAAACCAGCAGACAGATGTAGTTCGGCCTCTCTGTGCTAAGCTCTGGCTGGCTGTTAAGGGACATCTGTACTGTGCACGTACTGAAGGAGTTTTCCCTCCGTTTGGACTGAGAACAAAGAGACCACGTTTTTCTAACCTCACCATTTGGCCACGGTGGAGTAAGATTAACTTAGCTTTGTTCAACTCTTATAGTATACTTATAACAACCGGTTCAGTTTCACTGTAAAGCAACATTGAATTTATTTTGAAAAACAGAAAGGTGACCAGTTTTCCTTCTCCCTCTTTTTCATTCAACGTTGACTACCTTCTGCATTCTTCTCCATCGCTGGATCCGAAGAATAAAGCAGAGACGCGTCTTTTCCCTGACGAGCGTAAGACAAGGGACCATCCAGACCGTTTCTCCTGACTGCTCAGTGTAACAGGAATTCCAACAAACAACCCTTCCCAAGTAAGGCTTGATATCTGGGCAGATTTAGTTTAGAAACTGTGATTTTTCGAATGTGACTTTCGAAGCCGAACGGTCAATGTCTACTGAGCTGACTGTTCATTCAACTCTGCTGGATCTGACGTCGCATTTCAGCGGCTTCTCCCTCCTCTGCACTGGTGCACTGCAGAGAACGCCCCTGGGTGCTTCGGCAGAAAAAAGAGAGTATATTTTCCTGAAAGATTATATTTCTCTAAAAGAGCAGCACACACAGAACATCTTTTTAAAGATGCATCTTTTTAAAGATGCTTTCCGTTTGTGTGTTATTCCTGGTTTCAGTCGTTACCTCTCAACTTCAGATGGTCATGATCGCTGTCTTTCGTGTCTGGGCGCGACCCACACGGAGGCAGCGTTCTTGGATGGTTCATGTTCTCACTGCGAGAACATGACCATGGCAACGTTGCAGTCGCGGCTCCCCACCTCGGTCCTCCAACCTACGGTTGGAGGCCAGCGCGGCTAGCACTGGGGGCGATTTGGGGACTCCAATGGGCTTCCGGATGAGTCTGCCGGCTCGTCTCATGGCGAGTTCAACCTCTTGTTCGGAGCCCGCAAAGCTGATGAGCTCTCGAGCGCAGCATCAGAGAGCGGGCTTGTCCAGTCGGATGCAGAAGCCTCAGCTGGGCTCCCCCCTTCGGGGACGATTGCCCAGTAACAGGCTGATGCAGAGATGACGGACATGCTTTCCCGGGCGGCCGCAAGTGTCAGGCTAGAGTGGAACCCTCCGCTCTCCCCTGAACCCTCGCGATTCATTTTCGAATTGATTGGTTCCTGGGCTCGCGGCGCCGCTCAAATCAGCCACACCCAGCTCCAGTGCCTTTCTTCCTGGAAGTGCATGAGGAGCTGACAAAATTGTGGGAGGCACCTTTTACTTCCCGGTCCCGATTTCTCAGTTCCCCCGCCCTCACTACCCTCGATGGCAAGGCGGCCAGGGGCTATACGGCAATTCCCCTGCTGGATAAGGTGCTCGCGGTGCACCTATGTCCGCAGAGCACCACCACCTGGTGCGGATGCCCAAAGCTCCCGTCCAAGCCCTGTAGGTTCACGTTGTCCCTGACGGCCAAAGCCTACAGTGCTGCTGGACAAGCCGCCTCTGCTCTCCTGCAGGTCCACCAAGCCAAGGCGTTGAAAGAACTGCACGAGGGTAGTTCCGCCCCAGATCTGATGCAGGAACTGTGCTCGGTGACCGACCTCGCTGTCCGAGCAACAAAGGTCACGGCGCGGTCTCTCAGGCAGACGATGTCCACATTAGTGGTCCAGGAGTGCCAACTTTGGCTCAACCTGATCGAGATGGGTGAGGCCGACAAGACACGGTTCCTTGCTGCCCCTATCTCCCAGGCTGGCCTATTCGGCGACACCGTCGAGGACTTTGTCCAGCAGTTGGTGAAGCAGCAGACGGAGGCTATCCAGCATATCCTGCCCCAGCACGGCTCAAGATCCCGCACCCCGTCTGCTCGTCGCCAAGGGTGTCCCCCTGCGGTGACTGCACCGGCTCCGCCGCAGCCCGCCCCTTCGGCCCAGCCCCGGCGTGGATCCCACCGCAGGAAGCAGACGCCACGAATTTCGTCAAAGCGCCCCTGAGACGGGCAACCCTGGGTCGACGAAATCCACTGCACTGGAGCTGGTAGTAAGACCACTCCATCTCCCGGTGGAGGGCTGGGTGGAGAATCTTTTGTTGCCTTTTCATTTGATTTTGCCGCATGCCCAAGTGGCTGCGGTACACAACAGTTCTGCAAAAGAGCAGTTTCCTTCCCTGGGTCACATACCCGGTGTGCACAGTCATCATCACGACCACCGTCCACCTTTTTTCCCTTGCAGGATTGGCGCTTCAGCAGCGGTCTCCCCACACCCCTGCGTGCCCAGCTGTGGCACACATCTGCCCCCGATGTGACAGTCTCCACGGGTTGCGAAGACAGGCCTCTTCCTCCCCCATCGCAGGCTGTTCCGGGAGTGGTCACAAGGAGCCAGGTAAGTGCTTCGATGTCCCTAGACTCAGCATGGCCACGACATGGTGTGGCACCTTGAGCTCCGCCCCGCCGCGAGGCCCCACCTGCCGGTACGTCCGACGAGGTTGTCTCTTTGGTCCCCAAATGTAACCCCTTTGGGTTGCAGCTAATCTTGGACTTGCGAGTACTGAACTGGGCTTTACACAGACTCCCGTTCAAGATGCTGACGCAAAAACGCATTCTGGCGAGCGTCAAGATTTGTTTGCAGCGGTAGACCTGAAGGATGCGTACTTTCATGTCTCAATTCTACCTCGACACAGACCCTTCCTCCGGTTTGCATTCAAGGGTCAGGCGTATCAGTACAAGGTCCTCCCTTTCGGCCTGTCCTTGTCCCCTCGCGTCTTCACGAAGGTTGCAGAGGCAGCTCTTGCCCCGTTAAGGGAGGTGGGCATTCGCATTCTCAACTATCTCGACGACTGGCTAATCCTAGCTCACTCTCGGGACATGTTGTGTGCACACAGCGACATGGTACTCTCGCACCTCAGCCGATTAGGGCTTCGGGTCAATTGGGAAAAGAGCAAACTCCTCCCGGTTCAGAGCATCTCTTTTCTCGGTTTGGAGTTGCACTCAGTCTCATTGACAGCACGCCTCATGAACAAGCATGCACAGTCGGTGCTGACCTGTTTGAAGGCGTTCAAACAGAAAACAGCGGTTCCACTGAAACTCTTTCAGAGGCTCCTGGGGCATATGGCATCCTCAGCGGTGGCCACCCCGCTCGGGTTGATGCATATGAGACCACTTCAGCACTGGCTTCAGACTCGAGTCCCGAGATGGGCATGGCCCCGCAGGACACATCGCGTGGTTATCACGTCGGTCTGTCACCGTCTCTTCAGCCCTTGGACCGACCTCTCATTTCTACAGGCAGGTGTTCCCCTAGAGCAGGTCTCCAGGTGCGTCGTGGTCATGACAGATGCCTCCAAAACGGGCTGGGGCGCTGTTTGCAACGGGCACGCAGCCGCCGGCTTTTGGACGGGCCCGCGGCTGCGTTGGCACATCAACTGCCTCAAGTTCGTTCCAGATGTTGATCCAGGGCAAGCACGTGTTACTTCGGACAGACAACACATCAACGGTAGCATATGTCAACCACCAAGGCAATCTGTGCTCTCGTTGTATGTCACAACTCGCCTGCCGTGTCCTCATTTGGAGTCAGCAGCACCTCAAGTCGCCGCGAGCCACTCACATCCCAGGCGACCTCAACACTGCAGCGGATGCACTGTCACGGCAGGTTGCCCTCAGGGGAGAGTGGAGACTCCACCCTCAGGTGGTCCAGCTGATCTGGAGTCGATTCGGACAGGCACAGGTAAACCTGTTCGCCTCCCAAGAATCCTCCCACTGCCTGCTCTGGTATGCCCTGACTGAGGCACCTCTCGGCATAGACACGCTGGCACACAGCTGGCCCCCTGGCCTGCGCAAATATGCATTTCCCCCAGTGAGCCTACTTGCACGGACTCTGTGCAAGGTCAGGGAGGATGAGGAGCAGGTCATCCTGGTAGCACCCTACTGGCCCACCCAGACGTGGTTCTCGGACCTCACGCTCCTCGCGACAGCCCCCTCGGCGAATTCCCCTGAGGAAGGACCTTCTTTCTCAGGGACGGGGCACCATCTGGCACCCGTGACCAGACCTCTGGAATCTCCATGTCTGGCCCCTGGACGGGACGCAGAAGACCTAAGCGGACTACCACCAGCGGTGGTAGACGCGATCACTCAGGAAATGTTCAATCTCTATTTTATTTATTTATTTTGTAGCCAAGACTGTGGGGTATGTGTCTATACAGAAATTGACAGAAATTTACAGAAAATTTAACCCTAAAAGTATTCACTGGATTAGGAAGTGTGACAACTAGTCGCAGTCTTTCCTATGTCATGTCAGTCCCTTGGCCCTCAGGCCATCGGGGAGACATGTGGGACGATGCAGTTGAGACTGTCCTCCAGTTGTGTCTGTTAGAGGCTGTTGACAGAAGCTCTGACATGGAGAAGGATGTCCATACCTTGATGTTGTCAAGCCAAGTTTTTCTTTGTCGTACACTCTTCCGCTCACCTTCCACTGTTCCTTGAAGAAATGTCTTTGAAAGGTTGTTGTGGCGGGTGACATATCCAAACCAGGCCAGCTTGAGTCTTTTCACAGTTGCTCCTAAGTGGTTCCTGAGGGCCAACAAGGGTGTTTATTCTGCTCCACACAAATTCATTTGTCTTATGTTCTAAATAAGAAATGCGGAGCAGCTTCCTCAGGCACTTGGTCTTGAACGCCTGGATTTTCTTCTCAGTGTCTGCCAGAATGGTCCATGTCTCACACCCGTGGAGGAGTATGGAAATAACAAGTAAATTGAAGAGCTTGTACTTGGTCAGAAAGCAGATGGAGTTGCATTTCCATACTCTGTCTAGTTTGGCTATCGCCGCCGTAGCTTTGCCAATTCTCATTCATATCTCTGCTGTGCAGGTGCCATCCCTAGACAGGGTTGCCCCTAATTACTTGAAGCTGGTCACTTCCTCTAGCTTCTGGTCATTCATGGAGATGTCTGCACTTGTGTCACCTGTGCTGTTGATCATGACTTTTGGCTTCTCTGTGCTGACCTCCATGCCGTAAGACTCAGCTCTCTCAAGTAGTCATGTGGTAAGGTCTTGCAGTTCATCGTTGATGCCACCCATGATGTCCATGTCGTCAGCAAAACACCAGCATGATTTTCTCCAGGAACAGGTTGAAGAGGATTGGGGACAGTAAGCATCCTTGGTAAATGGCAACTGCTGTCCTGAAGAAATCCCCCAGCTGGTTATTTAGGAGGACGGCACTGCTAGCATTCTCATTCAGTGCTTGAATCAGTTGTACCAGTCTTTCTTCGATGTTAAAGTCTCTTAGTACCTGCCCCAATCCATCGTGCCAGACTCTTTCAAATGCCTTCTTAACGTCTATGAAGTTGTAGAAGAGTTATCTCTGATGCTGAAAGTGCTTTTCAATAATGACTCTGCAGTTAAAGATCTGCACTACGGTGCGATGTCCGTGTCTAAATCCAGCCTGTTCTTCTACCAGCAATTCCTCTGCCTTAGCTTACAGGCTGTTGAGGATAATTCAGAGCAGTGCCTTAGGTGGTTGATAAGGCTGATGGTGTAGTAGTTTTGGCATTCTTCGAGTTCACTTTCTTTGTTCGTGATATGACAAGAAACTCAGTCCACTTAGGCCACACTTTGGTTTCCCAGATCTTCTGGCATAGTTCCGTCAATGTGTTGACAGTTGTAGTGCCTCCATATTTCAGCAGCTCAGAGGGAGACCGTCTACTCCAGGTGACTTCCCTGGTTTCAGAGTACAGACGGCCTCCTCCACTTCTTCCCTGAGCTCAGATGGACTTTCGTCGTCTCTTGCAGGGGTCTGGTTATGCTGGAGAAGGCTGACATCTGGGTGGAGTTCATAGTTTTATAATTCATTACAATACTCTGTCCATCTAGTCAGAACAGTGGCACTTTCAGTTAAGAGGCTGCCAGTGCTGTCTTCAATTACAACTGAACTGTGATGGTTAGTCTTTGTGAGCATTTTGAGTGTTTCTCAGGCTTTCTAGCTGTTACCTTCTACCATTCCTTTATCAATGGTTGTGCATCGCTCTTTAATCCATTCTTCCTTGGCATTTCTTATCTTCACCCTGACTTCTCTGTTTGCCTTTCGGTCTTCAGAGGCTGCTTCCTGGCTTGTGTATTCTGTATTTGTGTATTGTTTCTCAAGGTAGAATCTGATGCACGTGCTCTTAGTGAAAGTCTTTGACTTCAGATTTAACTTGATTGTTGTTATCACAAGGTCATGGTTGCTACCAATGTCAGTGCCAGGGAATGTTCTTGTGTGTGCCTTGTTGATGCTGGATTTAAAGTGCTGGGGTGCAAGGATGAAGTCTACCTGGTTGTGCACCTCCCTATGTGGAGAGTGACACACTGTTGTTCAGGATAGCTTGTTACCTGTGTATCCTGTGTTCAGTCATATGCAAGATTATCTGTATAAAAGAGTTTTGGCAGCCATGATAAAAGCCCCCGCTCTCTCCAGGGCCAGTTAAAGTCAATGGGCATCTGTCACTGATGCTATCGGCTCTGATTAAAAATATATCAACTGCAACTGGCCTCCTGATCGCAGCGCTTCGTAGCGAGCATTATTAAGGGATGGGGAACTGTGATGATGAAGGGCAATGCACACTTGCTCTCCGTTAAATCACGCTTCTGTTGGAGAAGCTTGCATATTTCACCCTCTATAAATTAATTAATAACAAATTATGAAAGTGATACCTTAATTATTCATGGTAGTTGTCAGTTGTCTGGGTTTCCCAGTTGTTCTTGATTTAACGTGTGAAGGGTCAGTCTGCGCTTTAACAAATCCAAAGTTTGTTAACTCCCCCACCCCCAAATCCACAAATCTTTGTCTATCTCTCTTTCTCTCTCTCTCTCTCTCTCTCTCTCACTCACTCACACACACACACACACACACATACACAAGCTCTGTTCATCCCCTGTGTGTGAGACAACTTGCTGATGTAGAAAATTCAATGAGCTAACACTCACAGTGTTGCGTTCAGCCTCACCCAATTTGCACCATTGCCTCTCCTGCCAGTACCGAAGCATTCCCTTTGGCGACAGGGCCATATCAACTGCCAACTCCCCTACGAACTAACTGGAATGAAGTGGTCCATAGGAAGTCACACACAACAACACATACTCTTGATCTCTAGATCTTACAATTCTCAAAATGGTAAATCCTGCAAATATCTCGATGGCTTTCTTTAAAAACCAGATGACATTAAGTAGTCAGTTCAAAATCCTAATCTGTGATGTCTGTTTAAACATCTTGTTGGGATTAGAAGGGAGTTTAAGTGTTTGATACTTACCTGTTCATACCTGACAAAACAAGGGACGAAACCGGCTCAACCCGGAGATTGTAAAATCTCACAAAGGTATTGGGTGTTGCCCAACCCGCTGCTCTGCAGATGTCTGCTAGAGAGGCGCCATTGGCCAGTGCCCATGAGGATGCCAGACTCCTTGTAGAGTGTGCTCGTATTCCCAAAGGGGCAGGCACGGCCTGGGCTTGGTATGCCAGAGCGATGGCATCCACAATCCAGTGGGCAAGCCTCTGTTTGTAGACAGCATTCCCTTTCAGCCGTAGCAGACAAAGAGCTGCTCAGAGCTTCTCTGCGTGCGATCCAAGTAGATGTGCAAAGCACACAACGGATATAGCAACGACAGGGCTGGGTCTGCCTCCTCCCGGGGCAGCGCTTGCAGGCTCACCACCTGATCCCTGAAGGGGGTCATGGGAACCTTGGGCACATAGCCCGGCCAGGGTCTCAGGACCATGTGAGAGTCTACCGGACCGAACTCTAGGCAGGTATCACTGACAGAGAATGCCTGCAGGTCCCCAACCCTCTTGATGGAGGTGAGCGCAATCAGGAGGGCCATCTTCAAAGAGAGGGCTTTCAGCTCGACTGACTCTAGCGGCTCAAACGGGGCTCTCCGAAGGCCCAGGAGGACCACGGAGACATCCCATGAGGGAAAGAGGTGTGGACTAGGAGGATTCAGCCTCCGGGCGCCTCTCAGGAACCTGATGATCAGGTCGTGCTTCCCTAAGGACTTACCATCCACTGTGTCGTGGTGTGCCGCTATGGCAGCCACATACACCTTCAGGGTGGAGGGGGACAGCCACCCCTCCAGCCTCTCTTGCAGGAAGGAAAGCACTGACCCGACTGCGCATCTCTGGTGGTCTTCACCTTGGGAAGAACACCAACTTGTGAACAAACGGCACTTCAGGGCATAAAGCTGCCTCGTAGAGGGAGACCTGGCCTGAGTGATCGTGTCTACCACTGCTGGTGGTAGGACACTTAGGTCTTCTGCGTCCCATCCAAGGGCCAGACATAGAGGTTCCAGAGGTCTGGGCGCGGGTGCCACATGGTGCCCCGTTCCTGAGAGAGGAGGTCCTTCCTGAGGGGAATCTGCCAGGGAGGGGCTGTCGCGAGGAGTGTGAGATCCGAGAACCAAGTCTGAGTGGGCCAGTTCAGCACCACGAGGGTGACCTGTTCCTCGTCCTCCCTGACCTTGCACAGGGTCTGTGCAAGTAGACTCACTGGGGTGAACGTTTATTTGCGCAGCCCCTGGGGCCAGCTGTCTGCCAGTGCATCTGTCCCGAGGGGGGCTCCCATCAGGGAATACCAGAGTGGGCAGTGGGAGGATCCCCGGGAAGCGAACAGGTCTACCTGTGCTTTGCCGAATCGACTCCAAATCAGCTGGACCACCTGCCGGGACAGCGCTTCCGCTGTGGCATTGAGGCTGCCTGGGATATGAGTGGCCCGCAGCGACCTCAGCCGCTGCTGACTCCAGAGGAGGAGATGGCGGCGAGTTGCGACATGCGACGAGAGCGTAGGCCGCCTTGGCGATTTATATATGCTACTGTTGCTGTGTTGTCTGACCAGACCAACACATGCTTGCCCCGGATCAATGGCAATAGCCTTCACAGGGTGAGTAGAACAGCCAGCAACTCGAGGCAGTTGATGTGCCAACACAGCCGTGGTCCTGTCCAGGAGCCAGCGGCTGCGTGCCCATTGCACACGGTGCCCCAGCCCAACTTGCAGGCATCTGTGGTGACCACAACGCGTCTGGACATTTGCTGTAGGGGGACTCATGCCCGCAGAAACACAAGGTCTGTCCAAGGGCTGAAAAAGTGGCGGCAGAGTGGCGTGATAGCCACGCGATGTGTGCCGTGGCACCATGCCCATCTTGGGACTCGAGTCTGAAGCCAGTGCTGAAGCGGTCTCATATGCATCAACCCGAGTGGCGTGACCGCCGCCAAGGATGTCATATGCCCCAGGAGCCTCTGAAAGTGTTTCAGAGGAACCGCTGTCTTCTGCCTTGTAGGGCTTTACTGGTTGTTTAGATCAGTGTTACCATCAGAAATAATTAATAATTATTTCTTTAGTTATTAATTAATATTTAAATTAATTAATTGAATCTAACTCATTAAAACCTCATATGGGGCTCCAGTAAATGTAGTGTGCTACCTTTAGGAGCAAGTTTGGTTATTAGCAATAATTAATAATTATCAAAGATAATTATTAATTATTAAAATCAATAGAACATTGATGAGAATCAATGTTAGCTTTTTTAATCCTTTAAATCAACAATTATCAAAGATAATCATTAATTGTTAACATCGATGTAACATTAATTAAAATTAACACTAGCTTATTGATCATTCAAATTCAACAACCATCAAAGATAATTATCAATTATCAAAAATCAATAGAGTATTAATAAGGATTAACATTGACGGGGCACCACCCTGAAATCAGGGACTAATAACCAAATAGTAAAACATTCTCAATATTAGATTGTTTTCTTAGGAAAATCGACATCCGAAGAATATCGATTTTCGGGAAAAAAACAATGAATGAAGGTTTGAATCCGAGCATTGACATCCCGTCAGTGACGCTGACGGGATGTCAGTGCTCGGATTCAAACCTTCATTCATTGTTTTTTTCCCGAAAATCGATATTCTTCGGATGTCGATTTTCCTAAGAAAACAATATGCAAAACAAACCAAAACACTTCTCTTTGTAATATAAACAAAGTTTATTTATGCAGTAATATCAATTAATAATTAATTAAACAATGCAGTCAATAAACTTCCGACTTCCAACTACAAACTAAACAGTGATATGATTAGATATGGAAATAAAATAATCCTATAACACATAAGGTGTGTGTGTGACAGTGTGTGTGTGTGTGTGTGTGTGTGTGTGTGTAAGGAGGGACGTGCACAAAATGGTGGACATGACTCTCATGGAGAGTATGTCACGCGAGACATCCGGCCAGGGAATATGACCGCGAATGGGGGCGGAGATGGCGTCTACCAGTTACCGCGTGTATCCGCTTGTACGATAGTTTAGGGACAAAGCTGGGCTTTAGCATTTAGGCTATCTACGAGCCAAAAATGTGTGCCAGAATGTTTGTGAGGGGTTGCATGCGTGTATGTGTGCGTGTGTGGTTAGTACGAGAGAGAGAAGTGACGGCCCTTGAGGCTCGGGTGATGACGGGAGGCTGTTTCCTCGCTCTGTCGGCAGGCGGTACGGCTGTTGATTCTCGGCGGGCTGGCGGAGAACTCAGAAATGTCGACTTGATTGAAGATGGAAGAGAAATCTTTAATCTCTTCACTTCTGTAGGCAAACGGATGAAGATGCGAATTGCTCGGTGGTCTCCTTCGGATCTGTTAGAGTGTTCAGTTGAACACAAAGTAATCTCAACTCATCCAGCGAGATGGAGATTGTATGGCTACAGTTTCAAGTCGGACATTACTTCCTTGTGCCACGAGGTTGCACATGAGAGCAGCGTTGAACTGCGTCCACACACTGCAAGCAAAGTTGCTGGAGGCAAATCCCGAAAGCATTTCAGAGGTATTTCAACTCCTGATGACGTCATGGTTGAGGTGCGTTCTGTTGTGTGCCTCATCCAATAGGAGTTGAGAGTTCGATCCTTTAGTGAGCAAGGCTTCATGGGATTTGTAGTCTTTTTTGGACTCCCTTTGTTTGATTTTGGCGCAATTTTTATCAGTATAATTTACGACTTGGAATGTGGGGGCTTGAGTTAGGTTTTTACAACTGTGTTAGGCCTGCCTTTGTCTTCTATCTGAATACATGAGGCCCAACAGCCTGAATGACTTCAGGCAGTTCAGCACCGACTGCGCACGCTCGCTTGTGAGGTGCGCTATCATTGAGACCGAGTCTAACTCCATGCCAAGAAAAGAGATGCTCTGAACCGGGGAGAGCTTGTTCTTTTCCAAGTTGACCCGAAGCCCTAGACGGCTGAGGTGCCTGAGCACCAGGTCCCTGTGTGCGCACAGCAACTCCCCAGAGTGCGCTAGAATCAGCCAGTGTTGTGGCTTCTGCCACCTCTGTGAAACATCACTCTTGAAGTCTTGGGGTTTTGATGCCAGAAGATAGACTTTATTATCAAAGACAAAAAAAAAGCAGAGTTGTTCCCATTACAACAACTACAACAACTACTACAAAATGGTTTGCACCTGCTTATATACATATCATCTACCAAGGAGTGGCCAATACATTCCATACATGTCACCATTCCTATTTTTTTACTCCAATCTGTTTATTTTAAGAAGTGGACAGGAGACACCTGTGGAGGAACCTCAACATATATTTTCTCAGCAGTCATGAGAGCAGTTTCCTATATGTGAGCACATTACTTTCCTACACAGGCTTCTCCACACACACACTAAGATTCATGCTTGACCATCAGAAATAATTTTAAATGAAATGGCTATATTAACATTGAATATACTTGATTAATTTATACTCAGCTTGATAAAAATATTCTACATTATCCCCCCTCTGAGACTTACATGTCTCACCTTCACTGTCCTTATTCAGAGTGCAGTTTCATAATTCAGTCTCCTTTGTTATGCTTTCTAGCGATTTAGTTAAGTCACACAGCTTCACCACCAATGACCAGATTATGCCACCGCACTCCGGTGGAGACTCTATCCAAATTTGATTAAGAATATAGTAAAAGTTTCTGTCTCATTATTCCTTCATTCAATAAATGAAACCTATAAGCATGTTATACTGTAAGCATGAGCGTGCAATTGTTTCAGCCTTGTCTTTGGTTGTCACAGTTATGTTGAGTATATCAAACAGAAAACAAAATATTCATCATCATATTAAGAGTTCTTTTTTGTAGTGTAGATATCTTCAACCCAGATACTTTGTGCATCGTAGAGGGTCACCCTTTGGGAAGAGGTTAGGCTAGACCTTACACCCAGGGTATGGCTCATTATTCATCTCCTCATACATATCTTCACTGGAGGAATCAATTTCCTCCCAATCTGGTATTTCTGTCCATCCAGAGTAGGTGTCATTGCATTGGACCGTTCACATTGATTAATGTCATCTGCTTCACTGTTGCACGGACCAAGAATGATTTTACTAATGGTATCACACAACAGAATATTATTCCTTCCACAAGGATTGTTATTCCAATCATTATATTAATTTTAGCCAATCGTGTACCCCATTTCTTAAATAATTCTATTTAAATTGTTATAAACAAACAATACAAGCAATGTTAATCTTTAGTCACCACCATGTTTTCTTTTTCCATTCTTCATTAATATTAAAATGTACATGAGTTCAGTAAAAGCATAAGTAAAAGTAATAAATCCTTTATCAATCTTAATTCTTCATCATACAAACATTCCCGGTTTGTTTAATATTACTTCAATAAATCAGGCACTCCTTTGTCTGCAACGGTTCTCAAAACTTTACCCCTAAAACCAATCTATAAATAATCTTCTACACAGGGTATGAGCCCCTGATGGCACAGTGACAGAATGCTTGGTATTTAACACTGTGATAAGTTGTTTTAGTAAAGCGGTTATTAAAATGCAGCCGGGTTGATTGGAACTCATAATTTTCAGGCAGGTTTTTTCTAGACCTCCCATTTGATGCTTCCGACCTAAAAGCATCCATCCACTTCCTTAAACCCATCTCACGCATTCTTGGGCAGGCTAACAGGGGCGGTGATGCCCTGCCTTAGTTGCCCCCCCTTCATGCCATTGGAGAGTCTTACCCGTCATTGGGTCATCACCTCTTGCCACTGGTCTCGATACCGCTCAGTCCTATTAGCCAATCCTTAACAATTTGGTATCAGTAAACAGATATTTTCTTTTGTTTCAGGGAGTATCACCAGAGAACAGTCATAGCCAATGGAACCATCAACAACTGCTTAAATATGGAGACAGTTCAAAACATGGTCAAATTCAAAAAGCATTATTCAAGTCAATTAACTCTCTTATGATTACTTTCTCCCTTTTCTTACTCTGTCTCAGGAGAAGGAACTTTCATTCTATCTAATAAAGCAACACAAATCACCTTTTTAAACAAACAGAAAATAATTTTTTTAAACAAAATAAAGTAGTAATGAGGCACAATGGAAATTCACATAAATCTCGTGTTTTGAAATAATTGCTCAGTAAAATACACTACATCCTTTTAATTTCTCATTACTCTTATTTTTTATATCCTAATGTTTATCATCATTTAACAATAAGATTTTTCATTTATTATTCTCTTATACTTCTCAGCATTTCCTGACAAATTATTCAGTTAAATAGTAGAGACAAACATCATTGTGCAGAAACTGTATGCCTCTAAAGTGATAATTTCATGGATTCATCTCAAAATAGAAATAGTTTACTTGAAAAAGACACTCAATCAACTCTTTGTAGCACCCACTATCCATTTTCTTTAAAGTGAGGGAACTCTCTGGAAAATTTGGGGGGTAACCAATCCAATAGGTAACTCTAACTTTGCCATCAAGTTTGTAACATTTAATCAATGAATCAGCTGTTAGATGTTGGATTTAAATTTAGACCCTCAGAAAAATTTAGACATGGCTCTTGAACCCATGGATGGCAATCTGGAAGTACAAGACTGAAATCAACTTATCCAGAGAAATTTGAATCCACATTTGAAATGTCAAATCAGTATTGATTACCAGCAATCATGAGAGCGGGAGGGCCAATCAGATAATAGCCCACATCATTTTCAGTCTTTTTCCTTCGGACTTCCTCCTGCAGTATTAATAACTTCAATAAATCATCTGGCCCAGCCATCTGCAATGGTGAGAGACTGGTTCCAGAATGAGTTAATGAAACAACATACACATAATGATGACAACAGAATGGGTAAAACATAGTTAGTATCAAAGACACTATCAGAATAGACACATGTATATGAAGTTATTAACATTCATAGTTGAGGAATTTACGATGTTCAATTTAATCTTAACGTTTCTCCATGGGTTTCACCTGCTACCCATGACAAATTTTTTCTTAGCATTTATCAATAATGTTTTACAAATACGTCACAGATATTTCTTAAATCTTCAAATCAGAACTTCTAGCACGAATAACATTATTTTATGCATGTCCAAAAGGAAAAAAACTTTTATTTTGTTAAATATCATAGCATCTGAGCAAAACTGTTTACAACGTTTGCTTAGTTCTGCCTCCTTATTGGAGGTAGGGACTTTATTTTCCATTTTTTCTGGCATGATTGGTCACAGAACAAACCCAAGGAAAAAGCATCACAATATTAGCGGACACCACTAACCTGGGGCGGGCGCCTGGCGAACCGAATCACGTAGCCAAGTTGGATGGTCCTGGCCAGCCACCGCAACGGGTTGGAAAGTGCTAACCACGCATCCAAGCTCCAGGCGAGAGGCACTAAGGGGACAATCGCGTATAACGTACCTGAGGGTGGGGCCTCATGGCGGGGGGGGGGGGAGCAGGGGACGCCATGTCGAGGAGCCTTGCCTCCCTGGTCACCTGGCCATCCGCCTGATCTGCTGGTCTCCTTGGTCTCCTGACCATCCGCCTGATCTGCTCTGGTCTCCCTGGTCTCCTGGCTGTCTGCCTGATCTGCTCTGGCCTCCCTGGTCTCCTGGCTGTCTGCCTGATCTGCTCTGGTCTCCCTGGTCTCCTGGACATCCGCCTGATCTGCTTTGGTTTCCTTGGTCTTCTGGCCGTCCGCCTGATCTGCTCTGGTTTCCTTGGTCTCCTGGCCGTCCGCCTGATCTGCTCTGGTCTCCCTGGTCTCCTGGCCACCCACATTATCTGCTCTGGTCTACTTGGTCCTCTGAGCCTGCAATGTCGCCCTGGCTCTCCATCCCTCTGGCTCCACCTTGGTTCCAAGCCTCCCTGACTTTGCGTTGTTCCTCTGCACCCCTTGCCCCTTGTGCCCCCCTGAACTACCTGTTTTCCACACCCCATGGACAATTTGGTTTTTTGTTTTGTTTTTGGAGCATCTGGAATCCGCTCCTTAAAAGGGGGGCTCTGTCACGTATTCCCTGTGTTTTTGCTTAGACTTTTATGTTGAAATTCTTGTTTAGTTCCTGTTTCCTGTGGTTTTGTAGTCCTTTGTAGTTTTTCATGATTGGTTCTCTTTGTTTCCCCATGTGTTCCTTGTTCTCTGATTGTTTCCCCAGATGTTCCTTGTCTTCCCTTGTGTATTTAAGCCCTTGTTTCCCCTGGTTAGTTTGTCAGTCTTCACATGTGTTGTCACGTTCTGTGCCTGGTTTCCCGTGTTTTGTTTCATTTTGTTTTATTCTGAGTACTTTGTTTATCTTTGATTTCCATTAAAAGCTGCATTTAGATCCTCATTCCTCGCCTGCCTCCTTACAACACCAGTTTAGTTATTTTTAATTATTTAATAATAATTTTAATAATTATAGTTTAATTACATTTACATTTATTCATTTGGCAGGTGCTTTTATCCAAAGTGACTTACAAAAGAGGAATACATCATAAGCGAATCATCTTAAGGAGACAGTGGTACGAAAAGTGCTGCATTACAAAGTTTCACTAACATCAGAATAGTAGTATTCAAGACAGATTAAAGTGCAACAATATATATATATATATATATATATATATATATATTATTTTATTTAATAAAAAATAAATAAATAAATAAAAAAACATTTTTATGGGTGACTGGTTGTGCTCATGGAAAAGATATGTTTTTATCCGTTTTTTTGAAGACAGAAAGTGAGTCAGCTTCACGGATGGAGTTGGGAAGGTCATTCCACCAACGTGGTACAATGAAACCGAAAGTCCAGGAAAGTGTTTTGGTGCCTCTTTGTGTTGGTACAACAAGGCACCGCTCCTTAGCTGACCGCAGGCTTCTGGTTGGAACGTAGCTCTGCAGAAATGATTTTAGGTATCCTGGAGCAGACCCAGTGAATGTTCTGTATGCCAACATCAGAGCCTTAAATTTGATATGTGCATCAACTGGCAGCCAGTAAAGAGAGACAAGGAGTGGTGTAACATGAGCTCACTTTGGTTCATTAAAGACCAGATGTGCTGCTGCATTCTGAATCATTTGCAGGGGTCTAATTGCACATGCAGGGAGGCCTGCAATGAGAGCATTACAGTAGTCCAGTCTAGTAATGACAAGTGACTGACCAAGAATTTGTGTGGCATGTTCAGAGAGGAAGGGTCTTATCTTCCTGATATTGTAGTGTAAATCTACATGATCGTGCTGTCTTTGAGATGTGGTCTGTGAAATTTAGTTGGTTATCGATGGTTACCCCTAGATTTCTGACTGTTTTGGAAGGTGTTACTGTAGTTGAACCCAGCTGCACAGTGATGTTGTGTTCAACAGCAGGGTTGGCTGGAAAGACAAGGAGCTCATTCTTGGCTGGGTTAAGTGTTGTTTCATCCAGGCCAAGATGTCTGCCAAACAGACAGAGATTCGAGCAGTCACCGTGGTGTCGTTTGGCTGGAAAGACAAGTAGAGCTGTGTGTCATCGGCGCAGCAGTGGTAAGAGAAACCATGTGCCTGAATGATGGGTCCCAGTGATGTTGTGTATATAGAGAAGATAAGTGACCCAAGCACTGATCACTGAGGTACCCCAGTAAGTAGCTGATGTGACTTGGACACCTCACCTCTCCAGGCTACCTTGAAGGACCTGAGAGATAGGAATTAAACCAGTCAGGCACAGTTCCTGTGATGCCCAGAATAGAAAGGGTGGAGAGTAGGATCTGATGGTTGACTGTGTCAAAGGCTACAGATAGGGCCAGTAGAATCAGGATGGATGATCTGGATCCAGCTCTCGCCTGTCTCAGTGACTCAAGTGACAGAGAGCAGGGAAGTCTCGGTGGAGTGTCCACTTTGAAGCCTGACTGATTGTCAACCAGCAGCTTGTTCTGTGAGAGATAGGCAGAGATCTGATTAAAACTGCCCTTTCAAGTGTTTTCGCCATGAATGGGATGAGAGAGACTGGACTGTAGTGTTCTTGTCAGTGGCGAATTCTCAGGGCCAGCAAAGCCTTCTCTGCTGGCCTAACATGCCAAATAAATATATTTTTTTCATCCTTTCATTCTCAATCACCTTTTTGCCTATGTATTTTTAATCAATTTCCACTCTTAATTAATCTACAAACAAATAGAGAAAAACGAAAAGATTATCCAGTCAGAATTTATTCCTTGATGCTTACAAGCAAAGCGTGACAACTGTTTCACAAATCGCATGACCAAAGCAGCACGTGAGTTTGAGCTCCACCCCATCGGGCCTTAAGAATTTCTTCAGAATCCCTCAACAGTGCAAATGAATGGGCAACTAAAGTCAAATTGTCAGATTCATCAGCCATTCAGATTGATTTATTTGTTCTTGGTGGATGTGATCTTTAGGATATGTCCCGGTCGAGGCCTTCTAGCTGGCCTTGAGTGACGCAATCACGCTTTAAGTGATGTATGTAATTTGAAAGTGAAGAGCGCAAGATCTTGCTGACAAGTTGGCTGTCATCACTGCTGGTATTGCCGTTGAGAAAGAGATCCTTATGGATTTAAAAACACGAGATGTTCTGCATGACCGTGTGATTGCTTAATTTATTAAACAGGAAAGGAGGACTGATTTTCACTTCAAGCAAATTGGTAAGTGCTTTTGCATTGTTATAGCAACATCAGGAGTTTTCTAAGTGTAAATTAGGCTGCTTGAGCATTCAGTGTCGGATCACGTTTTGAAAAGTAGTGCTGCGTTCCACTCGAAGTCGGATTTTACAACTTCCTACTAGGAAAAGCGCAAGGGAATGCATCTTGAAGTCACAATTACAACTTGTAGGCTCGTGCAGAAATTCTCAACTTCGATTTCGCCGAGATGCAGGTGTATGATGTCACACAAACATGTCGACACTCAGGGAGATATACAAAGTAAGTGATAAACATTCACTTTATTAAGTAATATCGATAAATGAGTTTGTTTCCACATTACATGATTAAAGCTTGTTTAACAAACGCCTGCAGAAACAGGTGTATAAAACATTATAATCTCTTTTGATAATCGTACACCTGTAGCACAAATGCTAGCGCTACAGCATTGTTTATCAGTTGGGTTGCTAGGAGACATCTCTTATGAGCGTCAAACCCCTGCTAAGCTAACGGGAGCATTGCAGTTTTGTTTCCTTAAATGTCATCTTCCGAATGGAATGCATTTATGGTCGGAGATATCAAGTAGGAATATCCCTCATCCAACTTTGAATGGAACACAGCATAACAGTGTACCCTGACGAAACAACATTTATTGCAAGCAACATTTAAATCACAAATATTATTAGATAGATTTTTCCAGGTATTATAAACCTCCTTGGTAGATTCATATGAAAAATTATGATTTATGAATGTCTGTTTGGGAGACATTCATTTCACAAAACAGTCATGCTGCAGTTAAAATTAGGCTTGCTTGAGCATTAAGTGTCATTTCAAGTTCTGGCTTTCGTGCGTGGATGTGTTTTTAAAATGTAAATTATTATTAATAGTTAGCTGCGACATAATGTATGATGCCCAAAGTCACTGGGTGTCTTATTCATTGTGAAACTGTGTTTTCTTAACGGCATGAATCACACTGAAGGCCTAGACTTAAAATTTACGGCCTGCCACTGGTTCTTATTAATAAAATAATAATTATTATTTTACAGAACTTTACAGAACATTTTTTTAAAAGTTTAATTTAATTCATCATCAAAATGGTGTCTAATCAATAAATTCTTAAAACTTTTATCAAGTGAAAATAGAACTTTTCAACATGTAATTGCATTTTGTTTTTTTGTTTTTTGGCCAAACTTTTATTCAACAGCTGTGATATATTCCTTAATTTGTATTCTTATTATTATTACACTGAATATTACATTTTACTATACAGTTGTAATATATTTTTATTCAATTTCTTCAATTTCAGGCGTCTAGCTTATATTTTTAAATGTGCTTGTATTATGACATGTATTTTTTGCCTGAATCTTCACTTTTGGGATAAACAGTTTGCAACACTTTTAAGTCATGTCTGAAATCTTACCTGTTTACACTGGCCTGTGAGACTGACAAATTAAATGTAGGTCATAGTTTTGGAGTGTTTGTATGTGGCAGGCCTGGTCGTGATTCTACAAACCTGGCCCCTAAGCAGGCTGATTAGCCAGAGAGTGATAAAGTCCGACTGGAGATGGCAGTGTGACAGAGAGAGAGTCACGACACCTGTGTGTGTGTGTGTGTGTGTGTGTGCGCGCGCTTTTGTTTTAGTTAATCATTAAATATTATTTATTTATCAAGCCGGTTCTAGCCTCCTCCTTTCCACTGAACTGTGTTACATTGTATTTTAGACTTCTGTTGTTTGTGTATGTGGTAATTTTGAAATGTTATGTTTAAAATATTATTACTGTGAAGCACTTTGGTCAACTCTGTTGTTTTAAATGCTATATAAATAAAGCTGAGCTGAGATTAAAGCACAAATGCTGTGATTTAATAATATAAATATATAGTTTACATGTGCTGCTTGGTCAGGGCTAGGAGGGTTACTTTTGAAATGTATTCCACTACAGATTACAGAATATATGCTGTAAAATGTCATTTGTAATGTATTCCGTTAGATTACTCAAGGTCAGTAACATATTCTAAATACTTTGGATTACTTCTTCAGCACTAGGTAGATTTTTTCACTTGTTTTGACTATAAAAACTCTGCCAGTAAAGTAAGACAAAATACACGTTAAAAATGCATTCTCTGAAAAACCTAAATATCTTATGCAGTGTTGTTTCTAAAACAAGATAAATCAAATTGATCTTGTTTTAAGGTTTTAAATTTTTTTTACAGGAAAACAATATGAGTTTTGCCCTAATATCAAAGGTCTTACTAGAAAAAAAGAAATTATGATCTAACGTGAATTTTCTTGATAAAAAATATGATCGTGCCTGGTAACATGTGCATGTACAATGGCTAGAAATAGCATTTTAGCTTAGCATAATGCTGACAATTTACACAAGGTTTATTTCTATTTCTTCTGCTCAAAACTTACTTCAAACTTCTCTGTCTGCTTGTATGAATGTAACACATCATAAGAAAATGTTTCACTGCTGTTCAAATGCACTTTGGATCGCATCATTTATACTGAATGTTTTCCATCTGAAAGGACTAAATATTAAATGAAACAAATGACAATAAAATGCAAAGTAATCTCTTCAGTAATCAAATTTTTAAATGTAACTGTATTCTAATTACCAATGATTTCAATTGTAACTGTAGTGGAATACAGTTACTAATATTTTGTATTTTAAATACGTAATCTCATTACATGTATTCCGTTACTCCTTAATCCTGTGCATGGTTCACAGCAGATTAGTGCTCTGCTTGTCATCTCAAAAAACTTGAATGATTCTCAATGTCTGTGGAGTTTCTAGTGGTTGAGCGGTCGGATTTATTTAAAGCTTGTCCACAGTAAGATTGCAGCCTTTAGCGGTTTAATAAATCACACTAGGACATGTCACGATATTAATTTGATTAACTGTCCATGTCAGTGTAAAATGAGTAGCAGAGCATGCATTCAAAATAAGCCTGTGAGCATTTTAAAGCTGTCGTGTGTCAGTCATACTGCGCACTGGTACCGGATTGAGTTGTTGCTCGGTACTACTGGTACTGCAGAAACACTGATATCGTTACAACTTTTTTGTTTTGGTATCGTCTTGGTACCGAAGTACCGGTACTTTTGACAGCACTAGTTCTACCCGATCGATAACGTGTTGTAGATTGAGTGACCTTAGCTAAGTGCAACATGCAAGAGACTAGGTAATGATCTGAGATGTCATCGCTCTGTGACAGAATTGCTATATTACCAATATTAACAATATTAAATTTAGTGTATAATTATGGCATATTTTGTCTGACCCTAACAGAGTTAAGAATATCGATAAATGCTAGTCCCAGTGTATAATTTTCAATATCTTTGTGAATGTTGAAGTCACCAACAATTAAAGCTCTATTCACAATAACTACAAGATCTGACAAATATTTAGCAATTTCTCAAAAGGTAGGTGGGTCTTTATACAGTAGATTTTATTATTATATATTATATTATATTATATAGTAGTAACACCTATTCCTCGACCTTTCAGGCGAGGCTTATGTTTACGTATAACAATAACCTGGAGGAGTAGACTTATTTAAACTAATATTCATCTGATTTAAGCCATGTTCTGTCAAACAGAGCACATCCAAACTATGATCTGTAATAATTTAATTTACAATTAGTGTTTTGGATGAAAGAGATTTAATGTTTAGTAGTCCAAACTTTATTAGATGTTTAACTTCAAATTTTTTGTCATTTTCTAGTTTGACATCAATCAAATTGTTTCCAAATGACTTGTGTTTGGTAGTTCGGGGAACAGACACAGTCTCTATTTAATATCTAGGTGATACTGTCACTATGTGTTATAGTTTATATGACCTGTGTGACGTCTCAAGGCAGCTAGCAGATGATCGGTTTAGCCAGTCTGTCTGCTTCCTGTCCTGGGCCCCAGTGAGTCAAATACTATTAAGACTACCCAGGTAGCCAAAAAGGTTTGGCCCGATAATGGCCAAGATCCGGCAGGCCAGAAGAAATAACTCGGCCCACTTGTGGTTGCCGGACTCTTGTAAAACACGGCAACGAATGACGCCCCAGAATCGGCCCAAGTACACTGGCCCGAGTCCGGGTGCTAAAACTGAGCCGACACTGCCGGCATAGGGCCACAATCACGGCAACAAAAATTGTACACTTAGCCGGTACTGGCCCGAGTCTGGGTACCAAAAGGAAATGTATATGAAATACAAAACTACATCTATTTACTAAGAACATCAAAAGACATTTTGCCAAAGCAATATTAGCTTGTTTGCTAAATTAAGTACATACTTGCACTTAATCCAAAACAGAATTGAAAACATTTTTGTGTTCAGTGTAACTCTTCTTGTAATGAATTTGTTACCAAAAACTACTAAAATGTATGTTGTTTAATAAAGACTCCTAGTTTTTATATAAAGAGCTATTCTTTGAATTATTCAAAGAGCTTTGAATAATTTTTCTCTAATGTTTTTCCACAAAACGACATTATATTACCTTGTTAAAATCCTTAAGATGGCATCTACTTCCTTCTTAAAAAAAAAAAAAAAAAAAAAGAAAAAATAACACTTTATTTTACAGTGTCCCTGTTACATGTACTTACTGTAGTAATAACAGTAAATTATGCATAATTAAATGCAACTAACCCTAAACCAAACCGTCTTCCTAACCCTAACCCTATAGTAAATACATGTTGTTAATTAATATTACTCAGTACTTAAATGTATAATTACACTGTAACAATGACACCTTGAAATAAAGTGTAACCAAACTTAAAATGCTAATATTTTTCATTTCAAAAGCTGAACTGCAGAATGGAAGCTTTTTTCAATGTAAAATCCATTCTTAGTGTTTGTGAGGCTTTGGAGGCTTTAAATGTGGAGGCTTTAAGTTTTGCGCTTGTATACTGTAGGTGTTATGCTTTACCGTAATTGGCTCTAAACTATTTGTGACGGTCAAATCCTCCTCGCAGATATATGCCTTAAACTTGGATTTTAGGTGAGCTCAGAGCCTTCTGGCAACACAGAAATACGTCGTTACATCAGCTTAAACATCTATATGAAGAAACAATAAGCAAAACAAACTGGAGTGGAGGGGAACTATAAGCTTAAACAAATTAGTTTATATTGGCCTTAAGAATTTTGAAAATATGTCAAGTTTACAAGGATTGAGGGTTTGGCACTTTCACCCTCTTTTTTTTCATGTCATCCCCACCTACTACCCCATGTATTACCCCATGCCTACCCCATAACATCCATATGTGCTCCTTTTCCCCAAGTAAAAATGACACCATGAAAATATTAGAAATATGAGCATTTATTTGAACCCTTACATTAACATACAGCTTTATATGAACTAGCAAAAACTGGCATGAACAAATGCAAAACAAAAAACTAGAAAATCTCAGGACCAGATTGACAGAAAGAGAGAGATAAGAGAGGGCACAGACAATGACACATATGGTTCGTTAGTCAGATAGATCTCAGAAATCTCAGACTGAAGACATAAATGGTAACTCTGGTAAATGGTAACAACATTTGGAACATACCTTAGAAAGAATTTGCTTGCTTTAGGGCCCGCTCTCTTCTTCCCACATCATTGTCAGATGCAAGCTGCAGCCATCTTTTTATGAACTTTTCAATGTCGCCGTCCGACGCACTGGCAGTACTTGCATTTCTTTGTAGATTCTTAAAAAAAAAAAAAAAGAAAGAAAAAGAATTGATTAATCAGGTGAATATGGCACAAGTTTGCCTGTTCAAACATGAAGCTAGTTATCCGAACTTAGCATAAAGACTGGAAAAGATGGGAAAAAACTAGCACTTTACGGGGTTATATAGTCGTTTGAGAAAGTATTCAGACCCCTTCACTTTTTGCAGAATTTATTGGGTTGTAGATTTAATTTTAAATGAATACAATTAACATATTTTATAGTTTCAAAATGACAAAAAAGAAAAAGGCCCATAACAAAAGTTTGGGCACCCTGCATGGTCAGTACTTTGGCAAGAATCACAGCCTGTAAATGGGTACAGCTTACAGCTATTTTAGTAATCAAGTATTCAACCGATTATTATATTGATTAACCGAGTAATCTGATAAGAAATACTTTTACTTTATTTAAGAGCTGTGTATATTGTTAGAATTTTATCTTTATTTTATTGATATGCCTTATTCGGTTCTTTATTGATACTCTTATTGGTTATTTTTCATTACTAAATTATTTTTATTATTATTATTTAAAAATGTATTATTATTTTACACTGCACTAAGTTAACCATCTCCTGGTTCCAGCTTCATATCTAGCATAGAGACATGACAGTGTTATCAATCTTCTCATCTAACTCTCGGTAAGAAAGCGTAAATGTGTTTCCTATAACGATGAAAATTAATTAACACTATGATACACAAATAAAACTTACTGAGGACAACATCTTTAATGGCAAGTGGTTCAAAGCCATACTTCCCATTCACTCCACGCCAGTTAATTTGCTTCACCTGTTGGTTCATTATTAGTTTTGGGATTATTCTCCAGACAGTTTCTTTTACAATCAGACCCCCTGCCAGTCCAAAACAGGTGACCTGAAAGACAATATTGTCAGTTACAAATGGTACAGTGCCTATAAATTATAAAGTATTCATCTTCCTAAGAAGTTTTCATGTCTTACAGCACAGAATCAAAGTAGGTTATATGTGGTTTTTATGACAATAATTAACAGAAAAATCCCTTAATATCAAAGTGAAAACAGATGTCTACAAAGTTATCTAAATTAATTACATATTTAAAATACTAAATCAGGGCTCCAGGCTGACTTGGATCTTTGAATCTCATTAAGCAAAATGAACGAATGTTTATTTAAGTCATTTCGTTCATTTGAGCAGAGTTAAATTAGAATGTTATATTTTTAATAGCCGAATTCCCCCGATACGTCTAGGAGATACCAACCGGCTCTACCTTTGGAGAAAGCGTAACGTGTGTCATGCACCAACGTCAGTGGATGGCCTTCAGAGTTTTAATTTGATCAAAAACATCGATTTTTACATTTTTTTTTACACAATATACAAAATGTATTATTAAATTATAATGCTACACATTTGTTGATATGGGCTGTTGACATGGTAATTTCAAAAATATGTCCTACCTGCCGCAACATTCTCTACACCGCCTTGTCTTATTAAACAGCATTTTTATCGTAGCAAACTCTACATATAGTTCACTACAAAAGTATACTGTTTAGTGTAAAAAAAATAATAAAAAAAATAAATAAATAAAAAATGTAAGATTAGCAGACAGACTGTCGATTCATTAAGTGATACGCTTTTAAATTGGCTACCATAATTCTCTAGAGTATATCTAGCACTAAATCAGCCAACCCACGATTTTAGCTTCCTTGTAAATAAACATTACGTCGATATTATATGTGTAGAATGGTTTATTAAAATGATATTATATGTTAGATTATCAAAGATATACTCACCGCGGTAGCAAGCTAGAAGTTATTCTGCTGTTCTGGCGGTTAATCTAGCAGCTCCAAAAGCCCACCAAGTGTCGTCACTAGATGTCGCAGCTAGTGCGCATGTCTTGAAACTCAGAGATGGTGTTTTTTTGTTTTGTTTTTTCTTCAAAACCACAGTTCCCTTAACCACTTTAAGCTTGTTTGATTATATTAATTAAATCATTTAATTACCAAATTTAGTTAAATTTAATGGATTAATTAAAGAAACAAACAACCTCTATGATGAAATCACCAAAGTTAAGAAGAAAAAAGTGAATGTGGGGAAAAAATGAATAATAGGAATTAAAATAATAATGAAATACAATAAATAACATAAAGTTGACAGGGAAAGGGCTTTACAACTGATTTTCCAAAGTATATTTTTTAAAAAGTTAAATCATTTTGCAATTTAGTAATTCTATCTAGTTAATTGTGTGTGTGTGTGTGTGTGTGTGTGTGTGCATGTGTGTGTGTGTGTGTGTGTGTGTGTGTGTGTGTGTGTGTGTGTGTGGGCATGTTTATGTGGTTTACGAGGACAATTTTGTAGGTTACAAACTGGTAATTACTAGGGTATTATGCTATAAATGTGGTTTATGAGGACAGTTCTAGTGTCCCCATAATTTAAATAGCTTAAAAAAACATACTAAACTATGTTTTTTTGAAAATGCAAAAAGGTTTCTGTGAGGGTTAGGTTTAGGGGTAGGGTTAGGGTTAGGGAACAGAATCTATAGTTCGTACAGTATAAAAATCATTATGTCTATGGAGAGTCCTCATAATGATAGGTGGACCAACATGTGTGTGTGCGTGTGTGTTAAAAGATATTACGTTTAAGTTTAGGGGTCACTGCTACATAATTTTATGACAAAGTCAGACCAATCTGCAACATTGTTAAAAGGTGACCCACCTTAAAAAGGCATCTCTACCCTACTCCATGCCCCAGTCCCTGATCTGTCCACCCCCAGCACTCAACCTAAACTGGTCCAGGTCTGTATGGCCATATCTCACCCAAAATGAGGCCAGCACTTATGGTCCATAGTCGGGCCGAATGTGGCTAAATGTGCCATGTCTCAGCCCAAATAGGGCCAAATCCGCACATCCAAAGCCTAGCCAAATCTGGCAGCCATTACTGGGCCAGAGCTGGCTCACTTTGTTGAGCCGCTGCCAGAACTGAGCAAACACTCACTCCGATTGCACTGGCTACCTGGGTATGAGCCAGTTACTAGAGAGGAGAGCAGCACCTTCCCTGGAGGGATGGAGTCCGTCTCTCTTTAGCAGGTCAGGTCTACCCCAAAAACTCATAAAATTGTCTTAAAATCCTATGCTGTTCTCTGGACACCACTCAGACATCCAGCCATTCAGTGACAAAAATCTTCTATAAATCTTGTCACCACGATAGTCAAGGAGGGAGCCAGAGCATATTCAGGGTAGGGGAGTAATGAAATACATGTAATGGGAATACATATTTAAAATACAAAATATAAGTAACTGTATTCCACTACAGTTACAATTTAAATCATTGGTATATAGAATACAGTTACATTCAAAAAAGTATTTTGATTACTGAAGAGATTACTTTGCATTTTATTGTCATTTGTTTCATTAAATATTTAGTCCTTTCAGATGGAAAAATGTATACATATAAATAATGCGATCCAAAGTGCATTTAAACAGCGGTGAAACACTTTCTTAAGATGTGTTACATTCATACGAGCAAACAGAGAAGTACGTTTTGAAGTAAGTTTGGAGCAGAAGAAATAGAAATAAACCTTGTGTAAATTGTCAGCTTTACGCTAAGCTAAAATGCTATTTTTAGCCATTTTACATGCACGTTACCAAGCACGATCATATTTTTCTATCAAGAAAATTCACGTTGGATCATAATTTCTTTTTTCTAGTAAGACCTTTGATATGAGGGCAAAAATTTTATTCTTGATAATAATTTTTGTATTGTTTTCTTGTAAAAATATCTAAAAATCCTTAAAACAAGATCAATTTGATTTATCTTGTTTTAGAAACAGCACTGCATAAGATATTTAGATTTTTCAGTGAATGTATTTTTAACGTGTATTTTGTCTTACTATTTTATTGTAGTTTATTGTTTTTGACTACTGGCAAAGTTTCTATAGTCAAAACAAGTATAAAAATCTAACAGTGCTGAAGAAGTAATCCAAAATATTTAGAATACGTTACTGACCTTGAATAATCTAGCGGAATACGTTACAAATTACATTTTACAGCATGTATTCTGTAATCTATAGTGGAATACATTTCAGAAGTAACCCTCCCAACCCTGAATTGCAATTTTTTTTTTCTTGTTTTAAATCTAAGTTTTGTCAGATTTATCTTAAAACAAGACCTAATATCTTATCCCATTTTGCTTGAGAAGTAAATAATCATGTTTTAAGAATGTTTAGATAATTTTACATGAAAACAAGAAAAAAATACTTGTCTTGAAAATCATTTTTGCAATGTACATTTGTTAATTTGGCAGAAGCTTTTATCCAAAGCAACTAACACCTCTTAAACCTCTTAAACGTTATCTATAGTGATCTCTGACTAGCGAAGTCTCTATTTCCATGTTCCTTAAAATAGAATCCCCTATAACCAGAGTGCTTTCAACAGGTTTCTCAGTAGGTTCGTCACTGAGTGGGAAGTACCTGTTGGAAACCCTAACAGGAACAGAAGAGTGGTATCGCATTTTCGTCGCTATGCTGTCGAGTCGTCACCCAATTGCCTGGCTTCTCTTTCTCACTGACCTCCACTAGCACTCGGATGCATTTCTCTAACTCAGTGAAGATAAAATAGATAAGAAAAATAGAGAAGGCTTAGCATGCTAGCAGGCTACAAAGACAAACTCGAACTACACACCGGCAGCAACCAGTCAGCAACGTGTCATTCTCTGGGGGTGTGGTGTAAAAATCATTGCATTAAAATCAATGTGATATTCACAATGTTGAGTGTAAAATGCAACCTCGCTCGTCACTGATTATGTAAACACGTTTACTTCCTGGTTTCAACGCAGGACCCGAACCCAGGTCTCCTACACTGCTGATGTGATGTGCTTCTGGTCCCGCCACAAGGGACGGTAAACTGATTGAGATGTTTCTAAAATCTCTGATGGGAGATGATGCTTCTCAGTGAGTCGGCATAATGTGTCCAATCCTAGGGTACTGTAACTCTCAGAAACAACATGATGACTTCCCATGTGATCATACTGGAAGAGCATGTAACCCGTTCACTAACTATGAATGCTATTAATTTCATTTACTCACAGCCTTTTGTGATTTAACAATCAAATATAACCAAATAACGAATTTGATTTTTTTTTTTATTAATTGTGCAACCCTGAAGGATCATGAAATTAGTCTGATGATATGCTCTTTAGGAAATCAAGTGGCCAAATAAAAAGTCCATTAAAATCATCGTGATATTCACGATATTGCTTAATTTTATATCGCCAGCAAAATATTTGCTGTGGTATTCCTGCCTTATACATTTAACCCTGTACAACAGTCTGTGCTTGTTCTTTGCAGGTGACTTGCGTTTCTGTTTTTTCTTCTTCTTCTTCTTCTTCTTCTTCTTTTTTAAGGAAATTGCTCTTATTGACAAATATTTTTTTAATTTTTTTTAATTATTATTCGGTAGAATACGTTGTTCTTTTTTAAGTAATTATTCGTGTCTTTCCAAATAAGGTATTTGGCTTTGGGCACATCCCTAGAATAAATAAAAGAGAGTTCTTTTGTGTGTCACATGGGCTCTTGGAAATAACTGTCATTTTGAGATTCTTTCTGTCTGATCTGTCCTTCATCTCAACATCCATACATTCATACAGAAGTAGAGAGAGAGAGAGACTACAGAGTACAGGTCAGAAATACTTAACTACCCTGGGACAGAAAAGGCTTCAGTGTCTTGCTCATAGATATAGTACAGGATACAGTACAGTTGATCAGGTAAAGAAGCAATCTTCAGACTTGTATGCTGGCAGAAGTGTGCATCAAACTGAGCTCTGTTTAGATATAGTTCACTGTGCCACGATGCTACGTTGGTCCCTATAGGGCCTGCTGTTGGAAAGAGGGACTAAAAACAAAATGTTTTTCATTTCGGTTCGTTCTGATCAAAAACTGTGTTTTTTTCGTTCCGGCTCAAAAGTTCCACAGTTAGAACACAATAATAGAACTGCTAATAACGTCCTTGTGGAGTGGGATATGGTTGTGTGTCTGTCACTGGGGAGAGAGGAAGCGGTAAGGGCCATCACCTGGTGATTAATGATGCATAACACCTGTTTCTCGTTACAGTGACGACAGAGATGGGCTTGAAAAGGCCGCTGAGAACACCAGTGAGACAGAGAGAGTCCCAGTCACACAGACCTACTAGATCGTGAAGCTAAATGCTGTAAAGCTGTTAACCTAAATTATTTACGAGTTTATGTTGCCTCTTATGACTAAAGCTAGAGTAGATACCTTGTTGTGAAGCTGAAGAGTAAATGCACTGCTGTGAACCTGAAAAGCCAAAGACTGTTTGTTAGACTGGTAAACAACTAAAGCTTGATTTACCTGGACTGCCACCCCGCTTCCTTATTGTTGATACTTCTAAACTGGTGCCGAAACCCGGGAATAAGGAAGAAGACTGGTCGCCATGGTCCCCTCACTGCTGGACAAAGTCATCCGTGCCCTGGCCAGCATCCAGGAGTCCCACCACCAAGCCCTCCTCGTGCAAGGACGATGCCTCCAGGAGCTCCTCCAAGCCCAAGCTGAGGATCGGCAGGCCTTGCGGAACTGGTTAGCTCCATGCGGTTCCTCCACCGAGGCCCCGGAAGCAGTGATGAAGCCACAGCTTTTGCTCCCAAAGATGGGCCCCCAGGACGAGCCGGAAGCGTGCCTGTGTTTCTTCGAGCAGTCGTCCACCGCCTCCGCCTGGCCACGAACCCAATGAGAACTCCACCTACTGCCGCTTTCCGGGGAGGCCCAGCTCGCGGCGCAGCAACTTCCAGCCGAGGACTGCCTGGACTACGTCAAGCTGAAGACCGCTGTCCTGCAACGGGTTGGCCGGAGCGCCGAACAATACCATCAGCGATTCCGCTCGCTCACCTTGAGCGACGCCGGCCGCCCATTTGCATTTGCCCAACAGCTCCGTGATGCCTGCTGCAGTTGGGTGCTGGCCAAGGAAGGGCGCGGCGTGGAGGATCTTATTGACCTGATGGTGCTGGAGCAGCTAATCGTTCGCCTGCCCTGAGGAACAGCAGAATGGATCCAGTGCCATCGCCCCACATCGGTGGGTGACGCCGTCCAGCTGGCCGAAGCCCACATGGTGGCCTACCCGGAAGCCGGTGAGCAGCAGTCCAGTTCTCTCTCTCTCTCTCTCTCTCACTCCCTCTTGCCCCTCCCTCTCCTTCCTCTCACCCTATACCCGCTCCCCAGAAACAGGGACTGCACTATGCGCCAGCCCTCTCCCTTACCCCTCTCTGTCGTCCTTCCCAGGTTGATGTGTCCGCTGCCATGAGTGCAGCTGGGATGTCTGGGCTGGTCTGTCGGGGTTGCAGGAGATGTGGATTCGGGTCCCCGACATGCCACAGTCTGCCCCCGGTCGAGCAGGGATGTACAGGATTCCGGTAAAAATTAAGGGGCGTACATACCAAGCCCTGGTGGATTCGGGTTGTAATCAATCCTCGATCCACCATGGCTTGGTTCAGGACATGGCTTTGGGTACAAAACACAAGGTGATGGTGAGGTGTGTGCACAAATACCCGATAGTGACTACCGTTATTCAATTTCGGGGAGTAAAGCATAGAGTGAAGGCCGTGGTTAATTCCCCCCTCACCCACCCACTGATTCTGGGAACCAATTGGCTGGGGTTTAAAAGATTATTAAAAGCATTGTGTGTGGATGGGTCCTGCAAACCAAAAACACAGTGTGTGATGTGTGACGTGATGGCCGGGGAGGCGGAGCCGGGGCTGTCTGCATCTGCTCAGCGTCAGAATGATGCAGGGGGGAATCCTCAGACATTCCTGCCCTTAGGGAATTACCCTCTAGAGAAGTCGCGTGATGAAACCCTTAGGTACGCCTTTGACCAAGTGAGAGTAATCAATGGCCAGCAGCTCCAGCCTGATGTTGCCCTCACATATTCGTATATTTCAATTATTAGGGACCAGTTGTGTCGAGTGACGCAGGACACTCAAACCCATGAAAATACAACCCAGTTATTAGTCCCGAGGAGCTGTCGGGAAACACTTTTCCAGGCGGTTCACCACAATCCTATGGCAGGTCACTTAGGGCAAGAAAGAACACTGCACCGTTTAATGGCCTGCTTTTATTGGCTGGGCATTCACGGGGATGTACGCAGATGGTGTGCGGCATGCCGTAAATGTCAGCTGGTGAATCCACTGGCCACCCCAAGAGCGCCATTGCACCCATTACCGTTAATCGAGGCCCCTTCAAAAGAATTGGTATGGACCTTGTCAGACCATTAGAATGGTCAGCACACGGGTATCGGTTTGTATTAGTCCTCGTGGATTATGCAACGTGATATCCGGAAGCAGTGCCTTTATGCGACATCTCAGCATGCAAATTGTCTCCCGGGTGGGGATTCCAAAAGAAATCAAAATCAAATCAAATCAAATCACTTTTATTGTCACACAACCATATACACAAGTGCAATAGTGTGTGAAATTCTTGGGTGCAGTTCTGAGCAACATAGTAGTCGTGACATTGATGGGACATATACCAATTTACAATAAACATCAGATTTACAACACAATTTAGAATCTAATATACACATATTTACACACAACACAATATACAACTAATAACATACAATGTACAGTGTACAATACACACAATATAGAATACACATTATACAATAAAAAAGTATATATAGTATATATAAAATGTACAGTAGGTTGTATTGTATTGTATTGACATTCAGGCTGTCGGTTGATGGTAAGTTGCCAGTGTGTTGTTAAGAGAGAATATAATATAATAATAATATAATTTATGACAGTCTGGTGTGAGATATAAGAGTAACAGTAATAAAGTGCAGTGCTGATGTATTTTGATCGTGGGAGATCAAGAGTTCCAAAGTCTGATTGCTTGGGGGAAGAAGCTGTCATGAATTCGGCTGGTGCGGGTCCTGATGCTATGATACCGCCTGCCTGATGGTAGCAGTGAGAACAGCCCATGGCCCGGATGGCTGGAGTCTCTGATGATCATCCGAGCTTTTATCACACACCGCCTAGTATATATGTCCTGGAGGGAGGGAAGCTCACCTCCGATGATGTGTCTGGCAGTTCGCACCACCCTTTGCAGTGCTTTGTGGTTGTGGGCGGTGCTATTGCCGTACCAGGCGGAGATGCAGCCAGTCAGGATGCTCTCTACAGTGCAGGTGTAGAACCATGTGAGGATGTGGCGGTTCATTCCAAACTTCCTCAGCCATCTCAGGAAGAAGAGGCGCTGATGATCCTTCTTCTCAACGGCTTCAGTGTGGATGGACCATGTGAGTTCCTCAGTGATGTGGACACCCAGGAACTTGAAGCTGCTGACTCTCTCCACTGGTGCTCCATTGAAGGTGATGGGACTGTGTTCTCTATCTCTTCTCCTGAAGTCCACCACAAGCTCCTTTGTCTTACTGACATTGAGGGAGAGGTTGTGCTCCTGACACCAGTGAGTTAGAGTGTGCACCTCCTCTCTGTAGGCTGTTTCATCATTGTCAGTGATCAGACCTACCACCGTCGTATCATCAACAAACTTAATGATGGCATTGGAGCTGTGTGTTGCCACACAGTCATGTGTGTACAGGGAATACAGGAGTGGGCTGAGAACACAGCCCTGTGGGGCTCCAGTGTTGAGGATCAGTGATGAGGAGATGTTGCTGCCCATTCTAACCACCTGGTGTCTGCTTGACAGGAAGTCCAGGATCCAGCTGTACAGTGAGCTGTTTAAGCCCAGAGCCCGGAGTTTCTCATCAAGCTTGGAGGGCACTATGGTGTTGAATGCTGAGTTGTAGTCTAAAAACAACATTCTCACATACGTGTTCTTTTTTCCAGGTGGGAGAGAGCAGTGTGTATTGTAGATGCAATGGCATCATCAGTGGAGCGGTTGTTGCGGTAAGCAAACTGCAATGTGTCTAGTGATGGAGGCAGCACAGAGCAGATGTAATCTCTGATTAGTCTCTCAAAGCATTTGCTGATGATGGGGGTCAGAGCAACAGGATGCCAGTCATTTAAGCAAGTGATTTTGGATTGCTTTGGAACAGGCACAATGGTGGACGTTTTAAAGCATGTAGGGACTACAGACAAAGAGAGGGAAAGGTTGAAAACGTCCATAAAAACACTAGTCCGTTGGTTCGCGCATGCTCTGATGACGTGGCCCGGAATGCTGTCTGGACCCTCGGCTTTGCGGATATTCACCCGTCGGAAGGATTGGGTTACATCCGCTACAGAGACGGAGAGTGAACTAACCTCTGTAGCTTTGGCCACGAGAGCTCTCTCCACGAGGGCGGTGTTATTTCCCTCTAAATGAGCATAAAATGTATTTAGCTCATCTGGGAGAGAGGCAGCGGTGTTCACGGCAGAGTTTTTATTCCCTTTAAAGTCCGTGATGATTTTAATTCCCTGCCACATGCTTCTAGAGTTGGTGGTGTTGAACTGTCCTTCAATTTTGTTCCTGTACTGACGTTTTGCTGTTTGGAGGGCATAACTGGCTTGTTTATGCTCCTCCGCATTCCCGGAATTAAAAGCGGAGGTCAAGTGCCGTGCGAACATCGCTATTAATCCAAGGTTTCTGGTTTGGGTAGATCCGTATTGTTCTGGTCAGAATGACGTCCTCTACGCACTTTCTGATGAAACACGTTACGCTATCAGCGTAAAGCTCGATGTCGTCATCAGAGGCGGACCAGAACATCTCCCAGTCCACGTGATCAAAACAGTCTTGTAGCGTAGAGTCTGATTGGTCTGACCAGCACTGGATCGTTCTGAGGGTGGGTGCTTCCTGTTTCAGTTTCTGCCTGTAAGCGAGCAGAAGCAGAATGGAAGAGTGGTCCGATTTGCCAAATGGTGTGCGGGGGAGGGATTTGTAGCCGCCCCGGAAGGGAGAGTAGCAATGGTCCAAAACCCGGTACCCTCGTGTGTTAAAACTAATGTGTTGGTGGTATTTTGGTGTGACTGATTTGAAACTGGCTTTATTAAAGTCCCCGGTCACAATGAATGCGGCCTCAGGGTGCGTGGTTTCCTGCTTGCTTATAATCCCATACAGTTCCTTGAGTGCCCGGTCTGTGTCGGCTTGTGGCGGGATGTACATAGCAGTGATAATGACCGCAGTGAATTCCCTCAGTAGCCAGAATGGTCGACACAGAAGCATGAGAAATTCCAGATCAGGAGAGCAGAAAGACTTGATAGAATGTACGTTCCTCTTATCACACCAGGATTTGTTGATCATAAAACATACACCACCACCTCTGCATTTACCTGAGAGGTCTTTCGCTCTGTCTGCTCGGTGCACGGAGAACCCCGCAAGTTCAATGGCTGAATCTGGAATCTCAGCAGACATCCAAGTTTCTGTAAGGCAGATAATGCAGCAGTCCCTCGTCTCTCATTGGAAAGAGATCCGCGCTCTCAGCTCGCAGAGCTTGTTGTCCAGAGACTGAACATTTGCCAGTAGAATACTGGGTAGCGGGGGTCGATTTGCACGACGTCTTACTCTGATGAGAACGCCGGCTCTGTTTCCCCTTTTCCTTTTGCGTTTTCACGGCTGGGCTGCCCAGACAAAGGGCTAAGCTGGGTTGTTTGTAAACAGCAAATTGAGGAATTGGAAGTCAGGTTTATGGTGTGTAATTGCAGAACCAATGTCCAAAAGTGTTTGTCTGTCATAGACAATAAGGCAGACAACATCCAAGACAAAAAACATAAGAATTGTAAACAAAACAAAGAAAACACTACAATGTTGTGTTGGAGCTCGCAACGCAGCAGCCATTCTCGGCGCCATCTTGAGCCAATATAATCCTCACCGACCAAGGCACAGCGTTTATGTCACGAACACTATGCAAACTTTATGAATTGCTGGGGATTTAATCGATTCGCACCAGCGTTTATCACCCGCAAACTGACGGGCTAGTGGAACGATTTAATCACACCCTGAAAAACATGATTCTTAAGTTCGTACACAAGGACGCTAGAAACTGGGACAAATGGCTGGACCCCCTATTATTATGGACACCGGCCCCGTGGGGTGCTTGATGTCATATGGGAGGCGTGGGAGGAAGGACCTTCCCAGAGCAAAAATGAAATTCAGTACGTCCTTGCTCTTTGAGCAAAGCTACACACATGGTTGTCACAACACAATTTGCTCCAAGCTCAAGAGACACAAAGCCGGCTGTATAATAGAGGTGCCCAGCTATGGGAATTTGCACTGGGAGACAAAGTACTTGTATTACTCCCCACATTGAGCTCGAAATTACTCGCCAAGTGGCAAGGACCCTTTGAGTTTACATGGCGAGTCGGGGATATCGATTATGAAGTTAAACGAATGGATAGAGGCGGGGCACATCAAATTTACCACCTTAACCTCATTTAATTGTGGAGGGAGGCGGTCCCTGTGTCCATGGTGATGGTAGTTCCGCCTCTCACCGTCCCAGCTCACGGAGGTGGCCAGGTTGCAAAAAGAGTTTGCAGACGTGTTTTCTCCTCTCCCCGGTCGGACTAACCTCATACAACACCATATCGAGACCCCACCTGGAGTGGTAGTGTGTAGTCGGCCATATCGCGTACCCCAACACAAGAAAAAGGTGATTCGGGACGAATTAGAGGCAATGCTCGAGATGGGGGTAATAGAAGAATCGCACAGCGATTGGGCGAGCCCGGTTGTTCTTGTACCTAAGAGTGACCAGTCAGTCCAGTTCTGTGTTGATTACCAGAAAGTCATAGCGATGTCTAAATTTGACGCGTACCCAATGCCCCGAATTGAGGAACTGCTCGATCGGTTGGGTGTGGCTCAATTTTATTCGACACTGGATTTAACTAAGGGATATTGGCAGATCCCCTTAACTCTAATTATCCTGAGAAAAAATTGCCTTTTCCACACCGTTCGGATTACACCAATTCGTCACTCTTCCGTTCGGTTTGTTGAGGGCTCCCGCCACATTCCAGCGCCTCATGGATAAGATCCTCCGGCCACATGCTGCGTATGCCGCTGCCTACTTAGATGATATCATTATATACAGTAATGATTGGCAAAGGCATATGCAGCATCTGAGAGCCATCCTGAGTTCGCTAAGGCAGGCGGGGCTCACGGCAAACCCGAAAAAGTGCGCAATTGGGTGGGTGGAAATACGGTATCTGGGCTTCCACTTGGGTCATGGGCAGGCACGTCCTCAAATTGATAAGACTGCAGCGATAGCGGCCTGCCCACATCCCAAGTCCAAAAAGGAGGTGAGACAGTTCATGGGGCTGACTGGCTATTACAGATGGTTTGTTCCTAATTTTTCTGATGTCACCAGCCCCTTGACTGATCTCACTAAAAAAGGGGCACCAGATCTGGTCCAGTGGATGGAGGCGTGCCAACAGGCTTTCTTTTTTCAAAGCGGGCCGCTTTTACATGCTCCTAACTTCTCTCTCCCCTTTATTTTACAGACAGATGCATCAGAGAGGGGGTTGGGGGCTGTGCTCTCGCAGGAGGTGGAGGGTGTGGATCACTCGTTGGTACTTGTCACTTCAGCCCTTCAAATTTAAGGTGGTCCACAGGCCAGGGCCACAGATGATTGTGGCTGATTTCCTCTCCAGGAATAAGGGGGGAGTTGGCAGGCTGGAAGTTGCCCGGGCCTGAGTCGGGCGATGGGGGTATGTGGAGAAGGACGTGGTCGTGTGTCTGTCGCTGGGGAGAGAGGAAGCGGTAAGGGCCATCACCTGGTGATTAATGATGCCTAACACCTGTTTCTCGTTACAGTGATGACAGAGATGGGCTTGAGAAGGCCGCTGAGAACACCAGTGAGACAGAGAGAGTCCCAGTCACACAGACCTGCTAGATCGTGAAGTTAAACACTGCAAAGCTGTTAACCTAAATTATTTATGAGTTTATGTTGCTTCTTATGACTAAAGCTAGAGTAGATACCTTGTTGTGAAGCTGAAGAGTAAATGCATTGCTGTGAAGCTGAAAAGCCAAAGACTGTTTGTTAGACTTGGAAACCATTAAAGCTTGATTTACCTGGACTGCAACCCCGCTTCTCGCTTCCTTATTGTTGAGGTCAGTCCTTTTTTAAAAGACAGTACTCTGTGCTAAGGTGTGTGTGAAATAACAATTGTAGCGTTGCCAGATCTCACAAGAGAAGCAAGCAATTAGGTCTGGAAAAGCAAGCTCAAAATAAGCCATTTGCCTCAAAATAAACCAAAAATGTGCGATGTATCACAATAGAAATCGTAACAAGCATACAGTTAATTAAAAGTTAAGTAACATTTTAATTAAAGATCTGCTAGCATCATTTTTAATTAAAAATCCGGCAGCATCAAATCTGTATTAATGCATTGTATTTAACAATAATTCAGTGAAGACTTGGAAACAACTGAGAAAAGTACTTTTTCATCTAATAATGTTTTCCTTGTATCTGAATTAGTCGTGCTTGTATATGTAGTAATTATACATAGTTGTTAAAAAGGTCTTCTTCATTCACAGAATACCCATAGTGAAAAAATAAACTTAAGCACACTTTATTCTTGGGTGCTTCAGTATACTAAAGTGTATTGCTGGCAGATTATAAATTGGTATACTTAAAGTCTGCTAAATTGGAACAACAATTTTTTTACTTAATGCACTTCAGATTGACGGAAGCAGTGCTTATCACTAATATTAAAAGTATTACAGCGTGGGTGTTATTGGAAAGAAGGTTGGGGGGGACCAAGCATATTGAGTCTTAAATCCATTGTTAATATTCCACAATGATAACACTAAACTATTGCATTATGTCTTGCACAGTGTTACGCAGGCAACACTAATCTCATCCAGGGTAACTAAAAAATAACCCCTTTTCATAACATAAATCCACATATTTAACATTAAGCTGAACTCAAAACATAACTATAACCCAAATTACTTTTAGATGTTAGTTAATAAAAAACCTAAACAGTCCCCAAAACATACACAGACCTACCTCATTAATTATGCAAACACAACAGCCAATAGCAAGTCCCCAAGCAGAAACAACAACAGACGTTAAAGTATATTCCTGGAAAGGACTATACTTCTGTGTAGTTTTAACACCTGACATTATATTAAAATAGGTAAACGTTCCATTTTATCCTTTGCACAAAGACATTTGAAAAAAGCAGATGTCTGACTGGACTATCACTGATCTACAAAGGCCCCTGGCTTACCTCTTCAACCCTTACCTACAGTCACACAATGTCAAATACAGCATGCTGCTTTAAAAATGGTATAAAATACAGGGCAAACTGTACGTGCATAACGTTGTTGAATGCAGACACAAACAATAAAAGACTGTCTGACTGAAACTGATTTAATACATAAAGAGGAGGAACCCATACACAAGATCCTGCAGTTGTACCAAATCAATGTTCCAGTAGTATCATCATCAGTGGCTTAACAAACATAATTTCATTTTGTGAAAAAAATGTTTGAGGAGCGGTGTGTGTGAACTGAAAATAATGACAAGCACATAGTCTCTCTCCATGGTAGCAGATTTAAATATTTTTAGTTTGATTGCGTCAACATTCGAACTGTGTAAGGGGACAGTTTTTGACTAATATTTATGTAGATAAATAACTATAATCACAGTGATTTTGAAAATTTTGGAAGCTGGTCTGGTATAAATTAGGTGTACAATCCACTCTGCATACTGACTACTTAATGTTGTTGTGTCACAGCCAGCCTGTTTTAGGGCCCCCCCACTTCAAAACTGGTTCTGGTGCGGTGACTGCTGCACATATAAATTTAGTATCACTCTTCTGTTTTAAGGAATGTGCATTGTGCAATTAAAAAAGTACTCAAAATAATGTGTTGGGTGCTTCGTTCAGGAGCGTGTTTGGTTATTATTATTTGGTTCATTATCTTTGATCATTATTAATCAATTAAAATCAAATTAATTATTTATAATTACTATAATAAATAAATAAATATAATAAAAATTATTATTAAAATCAATAGAACATTAGAATCAACATTAGCTTTTTAATCCTTTAAATCAACAATCATCAAAGATAACTATGAATTATGGAGTGGTGGTAGCATAGTGGGCTAAAGCACATAACTTGTATTCAGAAGGTTGCTGATTCGATTAATATTACCGGGGCACCATCCTGGAATCAGGGACTAATAACCAGATAGTATAGCAGTCTCAATATAGGATTGTTCTCTTAGGAAAGTCGACGTCCGGAGAACATCGTCATTCAAAAGGTAAACAATGAAGGCTTGAATCCGAGCACTGATATCACCTGCCAGCCCTTGACACAAGTGCATGCAGAACAATACCAAAACACTTCTCTTTTAAGTATAAAAAAAGTTCATTGATGCAGCAATATCAATTGATAATCAATACAATGCAGTCGATAAACTTCTGACTTCCAGCTACAAACTAAACAGTAACATGATTAGATATGGTAAAAGATAAGCCTATAATACATGAGAGGAGTGTGTGTGGGTGTGTGTGTGTGTAAGGAGAGAAGGAGGGCACAAAATGGCGGTCGTGGCTCTCATGGAGAGTACGCCACGCGAAGATTCCGGCCAGAGAATGTGGCCGCGAATGTGGGCGGAGAGACTGGTCATTGGCGTCTGCCCGTTTAACAAGTGTCTCCGCTGGTATGATAACTTAGGACAAAGCTAGACTCTATCGCCAAGTTATCAAGTTGTCAAGTTTGTGAGGGGTCGTGTGTGTGTGAGGTTAGTACGACATAGAGAAAACAGAGTGATGGCACCGAAACCGGTTTTAGCAATCGTGGGAGAGAATGCAACTGTTATTTTATCACTCAGAGACGCGGTGAATGGCTCGTAATCTGTCTGCCGCGGTCATTGTTTCTTTAATGGATAAACTCGGTGTGCCAGTCTCACCCGCAATGGCGGAAATGCACAAACAGTCCAACGTGGTTGGACGACAACACAGCAAATCTCATTTGTGGTAACAGTGAGTTACAATAATACCTTGAGTATTATTAGCAGCAATGAGCAGACTCGCGGTCTGTAAATTGTACAAGCAATTGCCTTGATACACAAGAATAACATACTATAATAATCTATCTCTGCCTAGACGTAAACCTCTTACTTGAGTCGCGTGAGGATGCGGGTAGAATGTGTGTTCGTCCATCGTTTGACTCCGACTTGGTTCCTCGAAGCTTGGGTGATGACGGGAAGCCCTTTCCTTGCTCTGTCGGCGGGCGGTACGCCGACTAATTCTCGGCGGGTTGGCGGAGATATCAGCGAAGTAGACTCGGTTGAAGAAGGAAGAGAAATCTTCCTTTTTTCACTTCTGCAGGCAAAAGGGTGATGACACGGATTGCTCGGCGGTCTCCTTCGGATCCGTTAGCGTGCTCGGTGGAACAAGGAGAAATCTCGGCTCATCCAGCAAGATTGAGATTGTATGGCCAAAGTTCAGATACATACGTTACTTCCTTGGGCAACGAGGCTACACCTGGGAGCAGCAGGGCTGCAACTAGACAAGGCACATACTGTCGCTGGAAGCAAAGTTTAGAAGGATCTCCGAGGTTTTATACTCTTGATGACGTCATGGTTGAGAGACGTGTTCTGACATGCGTTTCATCCAATAGGAGTTGAGAGTTTGATCCTTCAGAATTTCACACCTAGGTGTAAAGTGCGCAAGGCTTGATGGGATCTGTAGTCTGTTTTGGACTCCCTTTGTTTGATTTTGCCACCGTTGTTGTGGCTATCAGGCTTCAAGTGTTCCTACAGGCCGCAGTCAAGTCAAGTCAAGTCATTTTTATTTGTATAGCGCCTTTCACAACACACATCTTTTCAAAGCAGCTTTACAAAAGATCAGGTATTAACAGAAGATAAAACTGTAATATCTATAATATCGAGTCATCATTGTGTAGTTTGATAAAATACAATTGTGAATGGTTTAAAATAAGTAATTAAATAATAATTGTATTTATAACCTCAGTGAGCAAGCCGAAGTCGACTGTGGCAAGGAACACAAAACTCCATAAGATGTTGGTTAATGGAGAAAAATAACCTTGGGAGAAACCAGACTCACTGTGGGGGCCAGTTCCCCTCTGGCTAACATCATGAATATAATGGCAATATTACTTATGTATAGTGCAATTCATGGTTTAAAATTATTAAACTAAGTAAGTGTTAAGGGCCCGTGCTTAAACAAAGATTCTGTATGAACTGTAAGTTTAATGACTAATGTCTTTGAAGTTCATCCTGGATTAACTGCAGAAGTTCACATTGATGCATTGTCCTTTGTTAGTTGGCTGATGAAGGCTTTTGTTGGTGATTAAATAATAGTCTATGTATTCCATTTCAAGAGTGTAGTCCATCATTAGACCGAGGTGATGTAAGCAGAGATCAGTTAGGTGCATCGCAGTTCAACCTGGCCAGTAATTTTGGTGAGGTACAAGGTTCAGGCTATGGCATTTGAAGTATCCCATGTCTTATGGTTGGAGTTGGCATCAGTTCATCCTCTGAAGTCCATCGTAATAGACTGAAGTGATGTTTGGCTGGCACCAGCAGCTATTAGTCATCATCACACAGTGACACGTAGCAGTGGAGTCTGACACCAAGCAGGAACGGAGCTGGATCTGGGCAGTTCTGGTGACATCAGGATAGGAGTCCCGAGGTTAAGACAGGGAAACAAATAAAATAATATTAGCATAGATGCCATTTAATTTATTGCAGAGTTATAGATCATGATCACTGTTTCTGGTTCCAGCAGACGTAACTAAAGCAGCCTAATTTTGAGTTGAAGGATAAATTATGTGTATGCCTGGCTAAATAGATGAGTCTTTAGACTTAAACTGAGTGAGTGTGTCTGCATCTCAAACAGTTTTAGGGAGACTATTCCATAGTTTAGGAGCCAAATATGAAAAGGATCTACCTCCTTTTGTGGATTTTGATATTTTAGGTACTATTAACAGGCCAGAATTTTGCGATCGTAATGAACGTGATGGAATATAGCGTGGTAGAAGGTTACTTAAGTACTGTGGAGCTAGACCATTCAGAGCTTTGTACATAGTTAACAGAATTTTAAAATTAATATGAAATTTAACAGGTAGCCAATGTAACAATGATAAAATGGGGCTAATATGATCATATTCCTTGGTTCTTGTCAGCACTCTGGCTGCTGCATTTTGAACCAATTGAAGTTTATTTATTGATCTTGCTGGACATCCTCCCAGCAATGCATTTACAATAAAATAGTCTTGAGGTCATGAACGCATGAATTAGTTTTTCGGCATCAGCAACAGAGAGCATGTGTCGTAATTTAGCAATATTTCTTAGGTGGAAGAATGCTGTTCTACAAACATTGGTAATTTGATTTTCAAAGGACAGATTGGTATCAAATATAACACCTAAGTTCTTCGCTGTTGAAGATGATGTAACAGTACATCCATCGAGAGTCAAATTATATTTTAGTGGCTTATTTTTAGAGGTTTTTGGTCCAATAATTAGTACCTCTATTTTGTCAGAATTGAGTAGAAGGAAATTTCTGGCCATCCAATCTTTTATTTCATCAATACACTCTGCTAATTTTAAGAATTGTGAAATCTCATCAAGTTTTGAAGAAAAATAAAGTTGGGTATCGTCAGCATAACAGTGGAAACTTATTCCACGATTCCTGATAATATCTCCCAGGAGAGGCATATACAAGGAGAAAAGCAGAGGCCCTAAAACTAATCCCTGTGGCACTCCATACTTTACTTTTATTTGGTTTGACAATTCCTCATTTACACAGACAAAGTGGTAGCAGTCTGCTAAATAGGACCTAAACCATGCTAATGCAACTCCACAAATGCCAACATAATTCTCTAGCCTATTCAAGAGAATGTCATGATCTATCATGTCAAATGCAGCACTAAGATCTAAAAACACCAGAAGTGAAATGCAGCAGCAATCAGATGATAAGAGCAAGTCATTTGTAACTCTGATAAGTGCAGTCTCTGTACTGTGATGGGGCCTAAATCCTGACTGAAATTGTTCATATATACAATTTCTCTGTAGAAATGAACATATTTGGGAGGATACTACCTTTTGTAGTATTTTCAACATAAACGGGAGATTTGAAATCAGTCTATAATTAGCCAATTCTCCAGGATCAAGTTGTGGCTTCTTAATAAGCAGTTTGATAACTGCCATTTGAAAGTTTCTTGGGACATGTCCTAAGCATAGTGAGGAGTTAATAATATTAAGAAGAGGTTCTGAGATTACTGGGAATACTTCTTTTAAGAGCTTGGTTGGTATTGGATCTCACAAACATTTTGTGGCTTTTGATGTTTCGATACGTTTTGTTAGCTCTTCATGACCTATGACAGCGAAGGATTGAAGTCGCACGTGAGGAAAATTATGAGACGCTGTTTTCTAAGGTACTGTGACAGATGATTGCATAATTCCAATTGTATTTATGGTTATTTCAATTTTATCAGTAAAGAAATTCATGAAGTCATTACTCTTGTGCTGCTACGGAATATCTGGTTCTGTTGAGGCTTTATTCCTAACCAATTTAGCCACAGTACTGAATAAACACCTAGGATTGTTGTGGTTATTTTCTATGAGTTTGCTCAAATATGCTGACCTGGCAGCTTTTAGTGCCTGTCTGTAGCTACAGACACTATCCTTCCACGCACCGCGAAATACCTCTAATTTTGTATTCTTCCACTTGCGCTCCATTTTCCGAGCTGCTCTCTTGAGAGCATGAGTGTGACCACTGTACCATGGTGCAGGGATTTTTTTCTTTAATTTTCTTTAATTGAAGTGGGGGGGGGGGGGGGTGTTGACACTATCAAGAGTGCTAGAGATGACTGCATTTATATTTTCTGTTATTTCTTCAAGTTGTTCTAGGCCTTGGGGTTTACGGAGTGTATGAGATAGATCTGGAAGATTATTGGTGAAGCTATCTTTAGTGGTCAAAAGAATAGTTCTACCTGAATGATAGCATGGTGTAGATTGAGTAACATTAGCTGATCGCAGCATACAAGAGACGAGGTAATGATCCAAGATGTCATCGCTCTGCAGCAGAATTTCTATATTATCAACATCAACTCCATATGACAAAATTAAATCTAGCGTATGATTATGGCGATGAGTTGGTCCTGTTACATTTTGTCTGACTCCAAGAGAGTTGAGAATATCGATAAATGCTAATCCCAATGTGTCATTTTCATGATCTATGTGAATGTTGAAGTCACCAACAATTAAAACTCTATCTACATTAACTATAAGATCTGATAAAAAAAATTGCAAATTCACCAAGGAAATCAGAATAATGCTCGGGTGATCTATAAACTGTAGCAAGGGTAAAAGACGACAGAGTTTTTTTATTTATATCTATATCTGACAGTGTCACATTAAGCATTATTAATTCAAAAGACTTAAATGTATATCCTGTCCTCTGAGTAACACCAAAAACTACACTGTAAATTGTAGCAACACCTCCTCATCGACCCTTCAGATGAGGCTCATGTTTATAACAATAACCTGGGGGAGTAGATTCATTTAAACTAATATATTCATCCGGTTTAAGCCAGGTTTCAGTCAAACAAAGCACATCCAAACAATGATCTGTAATAATTTCATTTACAATTAGTGCTTTGGTTGAAAGAGATCTAATGTTTAGTAGCCCTATCTTTATATGGTGTTTATCTTTAATTTGTTTGTTTTGTTCAAGTTTGACCGTAATCAAATTTTTTCTAAATGATTTAGTGAGGGTTTTGTGTTTGGTAGTTTGGGGAACAGACACAGTCTCTATGTGATATCTAGGTGATACAGTCTCTATTTTTTGTAGTTTATGTGACCTGTGTGACATCTCAAGGCAGCTAGCAGACGTTCGGATTAACCAGTTTGTCTGCTTCCTGACCTGGGCCCCAGTTAGTCAAATACTATCATTATTAAGACTATGAGCCAAATTACTAGAGAGGAGAGTGGCACCTTCCCTGGAGGGATGGAGTCCGTCTCTCTTTAGCAGGTCAGGTCTACCCCAAAAATTCTTCCAATTGTATATATAAATCCTATGCTATTCTGCGGACACCATTCAGACATCCAGCCTTTCAGTGACACTACTCTACTATAAACCTCATCACCATGATGAGCAGGGAGGAGGCCAGAGCATATTACAGTGTCTGACATCGTTTTTGCAAATTGACACACCTCTTTAACATTATCTCTAGTGATTTCCGACTGGCGAAGCCAGTGTCGACATGAATAATAATTTTAGAAAATCTACATTTAGCATTAGCCAGCACTTGTAAATTTGATTTGATGTCAGATGCTCTGGCAGCCAAAATGCATTTAACAGTAGTGGCTGGAGTCTCTAATTCCACGTTCCTTACAATAGAATCACCAATAACAAGGGCTCTTTCAACATGAATCTTAGTGGGTGCATCACTGAGTGGGGAGAATCGATTGGAAACCCTAACAGGAACGGGAGAGTGGTGTCACTTTGCTGAGCGAGTATGCCGCCGAGACGTCACCCAAACGCCTTGCTGCGGGGGCTCTACAGCCGGAACCAAAGTGTATGTGTTGCTCTCTGTACTGCCAGCATCCGAAACAGTATCTACCAGCTTCTCTTTCTCACTGACCTCCACTAGCGTTTGGATGCGTGCCTCTAACTCATGAAACTTCTCCGTCAGCCTGACTAATTCCTTACATTTATGACATGTGAATCCCTCACTGCTGAGGGAAGAGGACATGTGACATGCAATGCAGGAAGAAATAACATGAGCAGATGCCATGACTTACCGCAGTTGTTTGTTGTTGGTTGTTCCTGAGTGGTGAGGGTTTGAGATCGATGTGAATCCCTCACGTAATTGTTTGTTGTTATGGTTGTTTTTGATAAGCAGTGCATTGAGATCGATGCAATAATCCATGTAACACAGAGGGAAAAAAAATGGGTGCGCGCTGTAAAATGCGCGCAGTTTAATCACGATAAAAATAGAAAGCAGATACACGCGGATAATGCACGCAGTTGAATCGTGATAAGAGAATAATGTGGGGGAAAACCCGATGCGCGCTGAGAAATGGCAGATGTTAAGGATTAAAGGCTGAAAACAGATAGATGAACGATGCTAAAAAAGATAGCAGGCTACAAACACAGACTCGAGCTAGGCACCAGCAGCAACAGGTAAAATACACACAGATGAAACAGTAGGAAAGAGGATAACCCCCGGGAAAGTCAGGCTTTATGACTGTATGTAGGCCTGCCTTTGTCTCCTATTTGAGTACATGAGGCCCAACAAATGTTTTAATTATCATTTTGTAATTAAAAAAATAGTGACCTCTTGTCAAAAGACATCCGAGTTATAAGACAGACAAATAAAGATTTTGTTCTCTGTTAATATGATAACAGTATGTTGAAATGCAAATTAAATATGCACTCTTAAAAGTTTCAGAACAGACATGGTGTAATAAAATATACAGTATACAGTGTATATATAATAGGAAAATATTTCTAACTCATATTACTAATATTTTTTTCTTTTTTTTTTTTTTTAGCTCAAAGAGCATTATTATGACAATAACACTGTTCAAACAAGTTGTAGAATCATAAAACAAGTTTGACGGAAACAAGCACCTAACCAGTGTACGTTCTTAATACACTGAATATTTGAACTTAAAGTATACTTCCCCTAATTGCATTTGTAAAAGCTATAGTACCACTTAATTTGTAGTGGTCAAAGTTTCTCTGTATACATTTGAGGAAAGCATGAAATAAGGGCAATTATATGGTACTTTTAATTAGTACATACAGTAGAAGTTAGAAGTTTTCATTCACTTAGGGTGATGTCATTAAAACTAATTATTTTAACCACTCCACAGATTTCAGATTAGCAAACTATAGTTTTGGCAAGTCGTTTAGGACATCAACTTTGTGCATGACACAAGTAATTTTTCCAACAGTTGTTTACAGACAGATTGTTTCACTTTTAATTGACTATATCACAATTTCAGTGGGTCAGAAGTTTACATTCACTAAGTTAACTATGCCTTTAAGCAGCTTGGAAAACTCCAGAAAATGATGTCAATCCTTTAGGCAATTAGCCAATTAGCCTCTAATTGGCTAATTGGAGTCAATTGGAGGTGTACCTGTGGTTGTATTTTAAGGCCTACCTTCAAACTCAGTGCCTTTTTGCTTGACAACATGGGAAAATAAAAAGAAATCAGCCAAGACCTCAGAAACAAAAATTGTGGACCTCCACAAGCCTGGTTCATTCTTGGGAGCATTTCAAAATGCCTTAAGGTACCACGTTCATCTGTACAAACAATAGTACGCCAGTATAAACAAAATGGGACAACGCAGCCATCATACCGTTAAGGAAGGAGATGCATTCTGTCTCCTAGAGATTAATGTAGTTTGGTGCAAAAAGTGCAAATCAATCCAAGAACAACAGCAAAGGACCTTGTGAAGATGCTGGAGGAATCGGTAGACAAGTATCTACACAGTAAAATGAGTCCTATATCGACTTAACCTGAAAGGCTGCTCAGCAAGGAAGAAGCCAATGCTTGAAAACCACCATAAAAAGCCAGACTACAGTTTGCAAGTGCACATGGGGACAAAGATCTTACTTTTTGGAGAAATTTCCTCTGGTCTGATGAAACAAAAATGTAACTTTTTGGCCATAATGACCATCGTTATGTTTGGAGGAAAAAGGGTGAGGCTTGCAAGCTGAAGAACACCATCCCAACCTTGAAGCATGGGGGTGGCAGCATCATGTTGTGGGGGTGCTTTGCTGCAAGAGGGACTGGTGCACTTCACAAAATAGATGGCATCATGAGAGGAAAATTATGTGGATATATTAAAGCAACATCTCAAGACATTAGCCAGGAAGTTAAAGCTCAGTCGCAAATGGGTCTTCCAAATGGACAATGACCCCAAGCATAGCTCCAAAGTTGTGGCAAAATGGTTTAAGGACAACAAAGTCAAGGTATTGGAGTGGCCATCACAAAGCCCTGACCTCAATCCGATAGAACATTTGTGGGCAGAACTGAAAGAGCGTGTGCAAGCAAGGAGGCCTACAAACCTGACTCAGTTACACCAGTTCTGTCTGGAGGAATGGGCCAAAATTCCAGTAACTTATTATGAGAAGCTTGTGGAAGGCTACCCAAAACGTTTGACCCAAGTTAAACAATTTAAAGGCAATGCTACCAAATACTAACAAAGTGTATGTAAACTTCTTACCCACTGAGTGTGTGATGAAAGAAATAAAAGCTGAAATAAATCATTCTCTCTACTATTATCCTGACATTTCACATTCTTAAAATAAAGAAGTGATCCTAACTGACCTAAGGCAGGCAATGTTTTCTACAATTAAATGTCAGGACTTGTGAAAAACTGAGTTTAAATGTATTTGGCTAAGTTGTATGTAAACTTCTGACTTCAACTGTAGATATGTATTTGTAGTATACTTATCATTAAATAAATATATTTTAAATACAATTTGGTATATTATTTTTTCACTAGGGATGACATCCATAACAGACAATTAGGTAAAGAAATATGTGATGCAGCCGTTTCTTTCAGGTGCAAAGCACGTTTAATTTTTTCAGGCAACATGAAGTGGTGTAGTTCTAAAAATATACTGTGATAAACCCTTTGGCCTTTAGTCTCATGAAAAAAAATCATCAGAACAAAACTGACCGGTTTCCAGCATTTAAAAATAAAATTTTCCCTCCGGAACAATTGAAAAACACTTTGTTCCGGTTTTCGGTTATGTTCTGCTAAACAATATTTTGTTTTTCGGTTTTCGTTCCTTGAACTGTTTTTAGTCCCTGATTGGAAATTGGTTTTCCTCCTGCTACCTTCTGTTATCTTTGCCTCCTTAACTGCAGAATTTGCAGCAAAATAGTTAACCCTCCAGTAATAGGCAAACATATTCTAGATCCTATTGTTCATTTCTCCATATTGTACTTCAGCATTCGCTGTCTACGACAATGAGACACAAACCTCAGATCAGAAATACAGATAAATTATGCTCTATTTAATAATAATAATAATAATAATAAACTATAATTAGAAATCACCTTCACACTGTTTCATGTTGTCCCTTATGAAGCTTAAAAGTAGGTCTTGCTGTGTGTAAAAGCTTTGATGGTGTGTGTTTAAGCCTAAGTAAAAGTGTGTGTGTTTTCCTTCAACTAACTCGCACAGCTGTGTGGCTCCCCTGAGGTACAGAGCATGGGGCAGCAGAAGCAGTGAGCTATTGAATTCGTCATGGTTACTGGTGTAACCTCCGTTCCCTGATGGAGGGAACGAGACATTGGTGTCGATGTAGTGACACTAGGGGTCACTCTTGGGAGCCTGAGACACCTCTGGTCTTTGATAAAAGGCCAATGAAAATTGGCGAGTGGTATTTGCATGCCACTCCCCCGAACATACGGGTATAAAAGGAGCTGGTATGCAACCACTCATTCAGGTTTTACGCTGAGGAGCTGATATAAGGTCCGGCCATTTCAGCGGATAGTTCAGCGTTGTGGCAGGAGGGACCAACGTCTCATTCCCTCCATCAGGGAACGGAGGTTACACCAGTAACCATGACGTTCCCTATCTGTCACTCACTCGATGTTGGTGTCAATGTAGTGACACTAGGGGTCCCTATACAAAACGCCACAAGGCTGAATTGTGTTACGTGAACTGGGCAGACTTGCTGTGTGCCTCATAGCCAGCACACCAGGTCGACACGCAACCTCCCTCAACACAGTTATGAGTGTCAAACGGCCCTTTTTGGGGACAAGTCGACTACCCAGAGATAGACAGGCTTAACCCAGTCGTGGCCTCTTTCCCCTTCTCTTTTTCCACTCCCTAAAAGAAGGGGGATTATCGCTAAGGCGCTAAGTGCAAGCGATACACCCGACCGGCTATCCCGGGCTTATCCGCTTGTGTTGCGTGCCACTACCTGGGACGAAACCGGTTCCACCCGGAGGTTGTAGAACCTTGCAAAGGTGTTGGGTGTTGCCCAGCCTGCTGCTCTGCAAATGTCTGTTAGAGAGGCACCTCTGGCCAGGACCCAAGAAGCCGCTACACCACGGGTAGAATGGGCTCGTAGCCCTACCGGGGGCGGCATGTTTTGGGCGAGATATGCCATAGTTATGGCGTCAATGAGCCAGTGGGCGATCCTCTGCTTGGAGACAGCGCTTCCTTTCCGCTGTGCACCAAAGCAGACAAAGAGCTGCTCAGAGACTCTAAATCTCTGCGTGTGATCCAAATAGATGCGTAAAGCGTGCACCAGACACAGCAACGACAGGGCTGGGTCTGCCTCCTCCTGGGGCAGCGCTTGCAGGTTCACCACCTGGTCCCTAAAAGGAGCGGTGGGAACCTTGGGCACATAGCCTGGTCGGGGTCTCAGGATCACGTGAGAATAGCCCGGACCGAACTCCAGGCACGTTTCGCTGACAGAGAACGCTTGCAGGTCACCTACCCTCTTGATGGAAGTGAGCGCAGTCAGGAGGGCAGTCTTCAAGGAGAGTGCCTTAAGCTCAGCTGACTGCAAAGCTCAAAGGGGGCTCTCTGTAGACCCTGAAAAACTACAGATGTCCGATGAGGGAACGAGGCACGGCCTGGAGGGATTCAGCCTCCTGGCGCCTCTTAGGAACCTGATGGTCAGATCATGCTTCCCTAAGAACTTACCGTCGACTGCGTCGTGGTGTGCTGCTATGGCAGCAATGTACACCTTCAAGGTGGAAGGGGACAGCCTCCCTTCCAACCTTTCTTGCAGGAAGGAAAGCACTGATCTGACTGCGCATCTTTGGGGGTCTTCCCGAAGGGAAGAAAACCATTTAGCGAACAGATGCCACTTAAAGGCATACAGGTGCTTCATAGAGGGAGCCCTAGCCTGAGTGAACATGTCTACCATCACAGGTGGGAGGCAGCTTAGGTCTTCCGCATCCCGTCCAGGGGCCAGACATGGAGATTACAGAGGTCTGGGCGCGGAAAGAAGAAAGAAGGTCCTTCCTCAGGGGAATTTGCCCAGGGGGAGCTGTCACGAGGAACGTGAGGTCTGAGCACCACGTCTGGGCGGGCCAGTAGGGTGCTTACCAGGACGACCTTCTCCTCGTCCTCCCTGACCTTGCAAAGGGTCTGTGCAAGCAGGCTCACTGGGGGAAAACGCATATTTGTGAATGCCAGGGGACCAGCTGTGTGCCAGCGCATCTATGCCGAGGAAGGCCTCGGTCAGGGCGTACCAGAGCGGGCAGTGGGGAGGATTCTTGGGATTGCACCTGTGCCTGTCGAATCGACTCCAAATCAGCTGGACCACCTGAAGGTGGAGTCTCCACTCTCCCTTGAGGGTAACCTGTTGTGACAGCGCGTCCGCCGAAGTGTTGAGGTTGCCCGGGATGTGAGTGGCTTGCAGCGACTTGAGGTGCTGCTGACTCCGTTGGAGGAGACGGCGGGCGAGTTGTGACATACAGAGGGAGCGCAGACTGCCTTGGCAGTTGACATATGCTACCACTGCCATGCTGTCTGTCCGAACTAGCACGTGCTTGCCCTGGATCAACAGCCGGAACCTCCGCAGGGCGAGCAGAATTGCCAGTAACTCGAGGCAGTTGATGTGCCAACGCAGCCGCGGACCCGTCCAGAGGCCGGCGGCTGCGTGCCCGTTGCCAACAGCGCCCCAGCCCGTTTTGGAGGTGTCTGTCGTGACCACAATGCGCCTGGAGACCAGTTCTAGGGAAACACCTGCTCGTAGAAATGAGAGGTCGGTCCAAGGGCTGAAAAGACGGTGACAGACCGACGTAATGGCCACGCAGTGTGTCCCATGGTGCCATGCCGTCTCGGGACTCGAGTCTGGAGCCAGTGCTGAAGCGGCCTCATATGCATCAACCCGAGCGGGGTGGCCACCGCCGAGGATGCCATATGCCCCAGGAGCCTCTGAAAAAGTTTCAGTGGAACCGCTGTTTTCTGTTTGAACGCCTTCAAACAGGCCAGCACCGACTGGGCACGCTCGTTCGTAAGGTGCGCCATCAAGGAGACTGAGTCCAACTCCAAACCGAGAAAAGAGATGCTCTGAACCGGGAGGAGCTTGCTCTTTTCCCAGTTGACCCGAAGCCCTAGTCGGCTGAGGTGCGAGAGCACCAGGTCCCTGTGTGCGCATAACACGTCTTGAGAGTGAGCTAAGATTAGCCAGTCGTCGAGATAGTTGAGAATGCGAATGCCCACCTCCCTTAACGGGGCAAGGGCAGCCTCTGCAATCTTCGTAAAGACGTGAGGAGACAGGGACAGGCCGAAAGGGAGGACTTGTACTGATACGCCTGACCCTCGTACGCGAACCGCAGGAAGGGTCTGTGTCGAGGAAGGATCGAGACGTGAAAGTACGCATCCTTCGGGTCTACCGCCGTGAACCAATCTTGCTGCCGGACGCTCGCTAGAATGCGTCTTTGCATAAGCATCTTGAACGGGAGTCTGTGTAAAGCCCGGTTCAGTACTCGCAGGTCCAAGATTGGCCGCAACCCACCGCCTTTTTTCGGTACAATGAAGTAGGGGCTGTAAAACCCTTTCTTCATCTCGGCTGGAGGGACAGTTTCTATCGCGTCCTTCCGTAGGAGGGTAGCGATCTCCGTGCAAGGTAGCAGCGTTTTCGTCTTTCACCAAGGTGAAGTGGACACCGCTGAACCTGGGCGGATGCCCGGCGAAGTGAATCGCACAGCCGAGTCGGACGGTCCGGACCAGCCCTCGTGACAGACTGGAAGGCGCAAGCCATGCGTCCAAGTTCCGCACAAGGGGGACCAAAGGGACAACGTTATTGAATGTACCGGCAGGTGGGGCCTCGCGGCAGGGTGGAGCTCGAGGTGCCACACCACATCATGGCTGTGCTGAGTCCGAGGACATCGAAGCACTTACCTGGCTCCTTGTGACCACCCCCGGAACAGCCTGGGACGGGGGAGGAAGAGGCCTGTCCTCGTGACCCATGGAGACTGTCAAATCGATGGTGGATTTGTGCTACAGCTGGGCGCTCAGGGCGGGAGACCGCCGCTGGAGCGCCAACCTGCCAAATGGAGTGGTGGACGGTGGTCGTGATGCCAGCCGTACACACCGGATACGTGACCCAGGGAACAAGGAAACCACTCTTGCTGAGCTCTTGAGTACTGCAGCCACTTGGGCATGCAGCGCAATTAAATGCAAAAGGTAACAAAAAGATGAAGATCTGCTTACCAGCTCCAGAGCAGTGGGTTTCGTTGTCCCTGGGTCACCCGTCTCAAGGGTGCTTTGAAGACTTTCATGGGTTCTGGGCGGCCACGAGAGGGGTGGCATCTGCTTCCTGCGGTGGGCTCCACGCCGAAGGGGCGGGCTGTGGCGGAGCCGGTGCAGTCACCGCAGGGGGACGCCCTTGGCGATGAGTAGATGGGGTGCGGGATATGCCGGCTAGCATCCATCTACTGCTCTACCATCGAGAACTGCTGGGCAAAGTCCTCGACGGTGTCGCCGAATAGGCCCGCCTGGGAAATGGGGGCAGCAAGGAATCGTGTCTTGTCGGCCTCACCCATCTCGACCAGGTTGAGCCAAAGGTGGCGCTCCTGGACCACTAGTGTGGCCATCGTCCGCCCGAGAGACCGCGCCGTGACCTCCGTCGCTCGGAGAGCGAGGTCGGCCGCCGAGCGCAGTTCCTGCATCAATCCCGGGGCGGAACTACCCTCGTGCAATTCCTTTAGCGCCTTGGCAGACTTGCAGGAGAGCCATGGCGTGCAGGGCGGAGGCGGCTTGTCCAGCGGCACCGTAGGCCTTGGCCGTCAGAGATGACGTAAACCTACAGGCCTTGGACGGGGGCTTTGGGCACCCGCGCCAGGTAGCGGCACTCTGCGGGCATAGGTGCACCGCGAGCGCCTTTATCCACCTGGGGATTGCCGAATAACCCTTGGCCGCCCCACCATCGAGGGTAGTGAGAGCGGGGAAGCTGAAAAGATCGGGACCGGGCAGTAAAAAGTGCCTCTCGCGACCTTGTCAGCTCTTCATGCACTTCTGGGAAGAAAGGAACGGGGCGGGGCGTGGCTTTGAGCGGTGCCGCGAGCCCAGGAACCAATCACCGAGCGGCGAGGGTTCAGGGAGAGCAGAGGGTTCCACTCTAGCCGACGCTTGCGGCTGCCCGGGAAAGCATGTCGTCATCTCCGCGTCAGCCTGTGACTGGGTGATCGACCCCGAAGGGAGGAGCCCAGCTGAGGCTTCCGACTGGACGAGCCTGCTCTCCGATGCTGCGCTCGAGAGCTCATCACTTTCGTGGGCTCCGAATAAGAGGTCGAACTCGCTGTGAGACGAGCCGGCGGACTCACCCGGAAGCCCAATCGGGGCAGACGAGCGTGCTGGGGAATGGGAGGTCCACGGGGGGATACCTGGCGGAGGCGGTCCCATTGGGGTCCCCAAATCGCCCCCAGTGCTATCCGCGCTGGCCTCAAACCCGTGGGTAAAAGGACCGAGGCGGGAGCCTCTGGGGTGGCTCGCTTTCTTACGAAGGCGAGCCGCGACCGCAACGTTGCCATGGACATGTTCTCGCAATGAGAACATGACCATCCATGAACGCTGTCTCCGCGTGAGCAGTGCCCAGACACGAAAGACAGTGACCGTGACCGTTAGAAGGCGAGAGATAACGAGCACAACCAGGAATAACACACAATCGGAAAAGCATCTTTAAAAAGACGCGTCTTTAAAAAGACGTTCCGTGTGTGCGCTCTTTTAGAGAAATATATACTCTTTTAGAGGGGAAAAATGCTCTTTCAGAAAATATACTCTCTAGTTTTTCTGCCGAAGTGCCCAGGGGCATTCTCTGCAGTGCACCAGTGCAGAGGAGGGAGAAGCCGCTGAAATGCGCCATCAGATCCAGCAGAGGTGAATGAACAGTAGTATTCAGCTCAGTGAGCATGACCGTTCGGCTCCGAAGAGAAAATCTGAATGAGTGGTTGCATACCAGCTCCTTTTATACCCGTATGTTCGGGGGAGTGGCATGCAAATACCACTTGCCAATTTTCATTGGCCTTTTATCAAAGACCAGAGGTGTCTCGGGCTCCCAAGAGTGACCCCTAGTGTCACTACATCGACACCAACGTCGAGTGAGTGACAGACAGGGAACACACAGTTTTGTTTTGTTAGCTAATGATGATAAACAAGAGATGCAAAACAATCATTATACTATAATAAATATGACCATTCATCCTAAAGGCTTCTTCACATGCACTAGCCTTGTTAATGTGAGCAATCCATGTTGAATAGCATAAGGATTCAACTAGTTTTAAGTTTCTGAAGATCACAAGATGGAGAGCTAACCTAAATTTTCACTTTTCATTACCTTGATTTTGATGGTACTGGCATTAGCTACCATTTGACTGGTAAGGTCTGCATTCTCTGCTGGACGTGTGTGCATCTCTCTTAGAAATGTATTCTTTATTTAGATTGAAAGAAGGATAAGCAATTGGACATGGTCAAACTGCACTCTCGGTTTGAATGTTTCCTTTTCTCAAGAGATGTTTCCATAATTTCTCTTACAGGCAGTGGTGGCTCAGCGGTTAAGGCTCTGGGTTACTGATCAGAAGGTCGGGGGTTCAAGCCCCAGCACTGCCAAGATGCCACTGTTGGGCCCTTGACCCTAACTGCTCCAGGGGCGCTGTATCATGGCTGACCCTGTGCTCTGACCCCAGCTTAGCTGGGATATGTGAAAAAAAAATGGAAACTCATCATATGGGATTACCAAAGAGGAATCACCACGCATGGAGCACTGAGCCCAAGCACACAGGCTCACCTGAAAAGGCGAATACCATGAGTACTGGGCCTGGTGGCCTTACTCCTCCGCTGAGTTCATCACCGGACAGTGCTAAAGAATTAAAGAGGCGTCCGGAGTTCACCGGTATGGGGAACTGTTGTGGACAAAAAGCGCACATTATCACCTTTGAAAAAGAGGAAAGGCGCAATGCAAGTGGTACACCCAACCGGCCGCCTGGTCTACCTGCTGTTACCACGTAACACTCGGGTCGAAACCGGGTCAATGTGCAGGTTATAAAACCTCACAAAGGTATTGGGCGTAGCCCAACCCGCAGCTGCATATGTCTGCTAGAGAGGCCCCCCTTGCCAGTGCCCAGGAGGATGCAACACCTCTAGTGGAATGTGCCCAGACCCCCAAGGGGCACGGCAAGTCCTGAGACTGGTATGCGAGAGATGGCATCCACAATGCAATGGGCCTACCTCTGCTTAGAGACAGCTTTTCCCTTCTGCTATCACCCAAAACAGACAAAGAACTGCTCCGAGCATCTAAAGCTCTGAGTGCGGTCCAGATAGATGCGCAGGGCGTGAACTGGACACAGCAATGACAAGGCCAGGTCTTCCTCCTCTGAAGGGAGTGCTTGCAGGTTCACCACCTGGTCCCGAAAAGGAGTGGTGGGAACTTTGGGCACGTAAACAGGCCGGGGTCTCAAGATCACGTGAGAGTGTGCCGGCCTGAACTCCAGGCATTCGCTGGTAACAGAGAGTGCCTGCAGGTCCCCCACCCTCTTGATGGAAGTGAGCGCCCCTAGGAGGGCCGTCTTCAGAGACAGAGTGCTGAGCTCGGCCTGCTCCAGGGGCTCAAAGGGGTTCTCTGTAGGGCAGGTAGGACCACGAGGGGATCAGGTGCGGTCTAGGAGGATTCAATCTCCTCGTGCCTTTGAGGAAACTGTTGATCAGGTCACGCTGTCATGAGGGACTGCCATCCAGCGTATCGTGGTGAGCTGCTATGGCAGCCACATACACTTTCAGGGTAGAGGGAGACAGCCGTCTCTCCAGCCCTTCCTGAAGAAAAGACAGCACAGACCCGACGGCGCATCTCTGAGGGTCTTCCCCACGGGAAGAACACCAGTTAGCGAAAAGACGCCACTTCAAGGCATACAGCCACCTCGTAGAGGGGGCCCTGGCCTGAGTGATCGTGTCTACCACTACTGGCGGAAGACCTGCTAGGTCTTCCATGTCCTGTCCAGGAGCCAGATGTGGAGATTCCAGAGGTCCGTCCGCGGGTGCTGGAGTGTGCCTTGCCCTTGTGTGAGAAGGTCCTGCCTCAGGGGAATGAGCCAGGGAGGTGCTACTGTCAGGAGCATCAGATCCGAGCACCAAGTCTGGTTGGGCCAGTACGGCACAACGAACAGAACTTGATGCTCGTCCTCCCTGACTTTGCATAGAGTCTGTGCAATGAGGCTTACAGGAGAAAATGCATACTTGCATAGCCCCTGAGGCCAGCTGTGTGCCAAGGCATCTGTGCCGAGGGGGGCCACGGACAGGGAGTACCACAGGGTGCAGTGAGAGGAGTCTTGGTAGGCGAACAGGTCTACCTGTGCCTCCCCGAATCTCTCCCAAATCAACTGGACTATGTGGGGGTGGAGTCTCCACTCCCCGAGGAGCGTTACCTACCGTGAAAGCGCGTCCACTGCATGGTTGAGGGCGCCTGGAAGGTGAGTGGCTCATAGAGACTTCAAGGTCTGCTGACTCCAAAGGAGGAGGTGGCGGGTGAGTTGTGAAATGCGATGCGAGCATACGCCACCCTGGCGGTTTATGTACGCTACGGTCGCTGTGTTGTCAGTTCGGACCAACACATGCTTGCCCTGAATCAACGGCCAGAGCTCCTCAGGGCTAGCGATACTGCCAGCAACTCTAAGCAGTTGATGTGCCATTGAAGACGGGGCCCCGTCCAGAGCCCTGACACTGCCTGCCTGTTGCACATGGTGCCCCAGCCCGAGTTCGAGGCATCCATCGTGACCACGATGCGCCTTAAGACCTGCTCTAGGGGAACACCTTCCCGTAGAAACCACAGGTCCAACCAAGGGCTGAAAGTCTGATGGCACTGTGGCATGATGGTCACACAATGGGTGCCATGGCGCCATGCCCACCTCGGGACTCGAGTCTGTAGCCAGTGCTGAAGTGGTCTCATATGCATCAACCCGAGGGGGAGAACTGCCGCTGAGGATGCCATATGCCCCAGTAGCCTCTGAAATTGTTTCACTGGCGCCGCTATCTTCTGCCCGAAGGTCTTCAGGCAGGTCAGCACTAACTGAGCATGTTCGGTCGTAAGACGTGCCCTGAGAGCGACCGAATCCAACTCCATACCGAGAAAAGAGATGCTCTGCACAGGGGAGAGCTTGCTCTTCTCCAAGTTGACCTGAAGCCTGAGTCAGTCAAGGTGCTGAAGCACAGTATCCCTGTGTGCACACAATAGATCTTGCGAGTGAGCTAGGATTAGCCAGTCATCGAGATAATAGATAATGCATAGCCTTTTCCCTTAGCGGGGCCAGGCTCTGCGGGGCCAGCCTCTGCGACCTTGGTAAAGATGCGAGGGGACAGGGACAGAAGGAAGGGGAGTACTTTGTACTGGTATGCTCATCCCTCGAAAGCAAACCGAAAAAAGGGTCTGTGTCAAGGAAGGATCGATACGTGAAAGTACACGTCCTTCAGGTCGATGGCCGCGAACCAATCCTGATGTCGTACTGAAACCAGGATGTGCTACTGCGTTAGCATCCTGAACGGAAGCCTGTGTAAGGCCTTGTTCAGGGCATGCAGGTCCACGATTGGGCGCGACCTGCCCCCTCTCTTGGTCACGATAAAATAAGGGCTGTAGAAGCCCTTGCGCAACTCAGCTATGGGGATGGGCTCTATTCCTCCCTTCGCCAGGAGGGTGGCAACTTCCGCCCAAAGGACAGAGGCACCCTCGCCTGCACCGTAGGGGAGAGGACACCACTAAACCGGGTCAGGCATCTGGCAAACTGGATCACGTAGCCGAGGCAAACCGTCCTGATGAGCCACCGTGAGGGGCTGGAGAGCTCTAACCAGGCCTCCAGCCTCCGTGACAGCGGCACCAGGGGGACGACTGGACTTACCGTGCCCGGGCAGGGTGGTTCGCAGCAAGGCAGAGCAGGTGCCCCACCTGGAAGACAGCCCAGGGGGGACATGCTGCTCCACAAGCCCACAATGGTGGCCAGTGACTGGGACGGGCGAGCGGCCCCAGAGACCAGCACACTTACCTGTTCGCCGGCTGTCTCTCGACGGATGAACGAGGGAACGGGAGGTACTCGCATTCACCTGATTGACTGGAAAGACTTCCAGCGCCTGGCCATTGTGAGTGCACTGGCCCAGGGAATGAGGAAACTGCTCTTTTATTGACCATGTGGGTGCCGAGGCCCAGAGAGCACTCGGCGATGTCATACTCACCACACGCTGGCCCAGGGGTGATGGTGGGGCTGGAGAGATGTCCCCAGGATCTTTTTCTCTGAGGCCGGCTTGCGGGCTCCGATGGTACAGGAGCCGAGGCTGGCACCACAGGGGAATGGCTCTGGCGAGAAGCAGACGGGTTGCGGGACCTTGGTGGCCTGAAGGCGGCTGGGTCGCACCGTGGCAGGATGTTTAATTGCCTCGGTCTGCTTTCTCACTGTCGAGAACTGATGGGTGAAATCCTCGACGGTGTCGCCAAAAAGCCCCTCTTGGGAGATAGGCGCATCAAGAAAGCGGACTTTCTCTGTGTCACGCATCTCCGCAAGGTTGAGACACAGGTGCCGCTCTTGAACCACAAGCGTGGACATCATCCACCCCAGGGCGCGCGCCGTGACCTTCGTCGCACGTAAGGCGAGGTCAGTCGCAGTACGCAGTTCCTGCATCAGCCTGGGTCAGTCCTACCCTCGTGCAGGTCTTTTAGCGTCTTGGCCTGGTGGACCTGCAGGATGGCCATGGCATGCAGGGCGGAAGCGGCCTGACCCGCGGCCTCGTAAGCCTTCGTCATTAAAGAGGAAGAGAACTTACAGGCCTTGGAAGGGAGCCTTGGTCGGTTGCTGCGCCCTGTGGGCATAAATGCACCGCTATGGCGCGCTCTACCTGGGAAAGCTCGACATATCCCTTAGCCGCTCCGCCGTTGAGGGCAGTCAGAGTGGACGAGACCTCGAAGCATGTACGGGCAGTAAAAGTTGCCTTCCATGACTTCGTTAGCTCCTCGTGCACTTCTGGGAAGAAAAACACCGGGGCGGGGCACGGCCGTGAGTCGCGCTCTGAGCCCTGAAACCACTCATCCAGCCGCAAACGCTCAGGGCAGGGTGGAGGGTTCCACTTCTGCCCAATGTTCGCAGCCGCCCAGGCAAGCACGGCTGCCATCTCAGAGTCCGACTCATCCTGTGCTCTATCACCCATTGGCGGGAGCTCAGAAGATTTGTCCACTTTCGATAGCAGAAGCCCACCCTCCGATGCCGTGACTGAAAGTTCATCCTCGTCACAAGTCACAAACGGCACATTAAAACCATAAATAATTACATCAATTACTCATGTGACAGAAATAAGAGGTGAGGGGGAGTCACGTGATGCCATGTGAGGGTTGGACATGTAAACAGTGAGCTCTGCGCACTTTGCTAATTTTTCATTGTTTTTGTGACCTAAACCGGTGAGATTCGATACACCCTATTCCATAACTGTTCTGTGAGGTCAGTATGTCAAAGAATTCAAAATCATAAGGCACTGGAGACATTAAAAGACACTTACGTGCACAAGCTGACACCCCTGACAGGGCCGCAGACCAAGGACTCGGTTTGGACGGTGTGAGATGGTGATGGCAATGCTGGTGAAGGTCGTAGCAGACTTGGAGGATCTTGCTGTAATATGTCGATCGATCACTTCCATGGAGACAAAATTCACTGAGTTGGTTACAAGAATGGGGGACATTGAGAAACGGATCAATTATCTGGAGTCATCGGAGAGGAAATTAGCTGCTAATCCGCTAGCGACCAAAGTAGATTTGGAACACGTTTGGGAAAAATTGAGGATTTGGAGAATCGGCAAAACAACGTCCGAATTGTTGGAATTCCTGAGCATGAAGAGGGCAGAGATATGGTGAAATTCCTGGACGAGCTCTTCCCGAGTCTTCTCCTTTAAGCACTAAGTTAAACAACTATCACACACTGCTTCACAAATAAACTTTCATTACTAAAAATCTTTGCAGATCGACTGCCAAAAGGGACGGTGGAGTGGGTCCAGTGCCACCGCCCGGCGTCGTTGGAGGAAGCTATCCGACTTGCAGAAGACCACATGGCGGCGATCCCAAGGGCAGAAGAGCCCTCCTACATTTTCTCTCCTCCCTCTGTTTCTTCTCCCTCCCCTCTCTCCTCTCGTTCTGCTCTCTCTCCAGGTCCCGTTCCTGCCCCACGCAGATGAGGAGGACCTCAGCCCCTGAGACAAGTTACCTGGGTGTGGGAGGCGACACCTTCCCTACTCCAATGCCCCGCCGCTCCCCCCCCTGAGACCAGTTACCCGAGTGTGGGAGGCAACACCTTCCCCTACTCCAATGCCCCACCGCTCTCCCCCCCAGGGGGGGCGCCTGCCGACTCAAGTGCGGGCGTAGCGCCTGGGCCAGCCTGCTGGAGGTGCGGAGACCCGAGCCACTTCCGAGATCAGTGCCCTCTGATGCAGCTGGGGACGGTGGTGTGGGTCTCTGACCTCCCACAGGCTGCCCCCGACCGGGCCGGAGCGTACCGGATACCAGTAAGTGTCAAGGGGGGTACTCACCAAGCGTTGGTGGACACCGGTTGTAATCAAACCACTATCCACCAACGCCTGGTTCAACCCGAGGCACTGGTCACAACTAAAACGGTGAAGGTGAAATGTGTACACGGGGATATTCACAAGTATCCGGTGGTGACCCTGACAATTAAATTTCGGGGAAAAAGCATAGAGTGGAGGCCGCGGTTAGTTCCCGCCTCACCCATCCGCTGATTTTGGGGACTGATTGGCCTGATTTTAGAATTTTATTAAAGGGAATTTGCGCGGATGGGTCCTGTACGAAAATAGGGAGATGTGTGATGTGCGATGCTCTGGCAGGGAGGCGGAGCCGGGGCCGTCCTCGACAGCTCCACATCATGATGACGAGAGAGGGGGAGAGGCTACAGCTCCTCCCCTTCTCAGGGAATTCCCTAACGGGGATTTCCCTTTGGAGCAGTCACGAGACGAAACCCTCAAACACGCCTTTGACCAAGTGAGAGTCATCGATGGTCAACAACTGCAGCCTGACATCGCCCTTTCATACCCCTATTTTGCAATTATAAATGAGCGGTTGTATCGAGTGACACAGGACACTCGGACCAAAGAGGATACAACCCAACTTTTGATTCCAAGGAGCCATCGGGAAATGGTATTCCAGGCGGCTAATTATAATCCCATGGCGGGTCACCTAGGAGAAAGGAAAACACTGAACCCTCTAATAGCCCGTTTCTATTGGCCGGGCATTGGCAGCGATGTCCGCAGATGGTGTGCGGCATGCCGCGAATGCCAGCTGGTTAACCCACCAGCCACCCCAAAAGTGCCATTGCGCCCTCTCCCTCTGATCGAGGTTCCCTTTGAGAGAATTGGGATGGACCTCGTCGGGCCATTAGAACGGTCAGCACGCGGACATCGCTTTGTGTTGGTCCTAGTGGACTATGCAACGTGATATCCAGAAGCAGTGCCTCTTCGCAACATCTCAGCATGCAGTGTTGCGGAGGCACTCTTCAAAATAATCTCCCGGGTGGGGATTCCGAAAGAAATCCTCACCGATCAGGGCACAACATTTATGTCACGGACACTACGCGAACTGTATGAGTTGTTAAATATTAAATCAATTTGCAGCAGTGTATACCATCCTCAAACGGATGGCCTGGTGTAACGATTTAATAAAACCCCCAAAAACATGATTCATAAGTTCGTGCACGATGATTCTAGAAATTGGAATAAATGGCTCGACCCCCTGTTATTTGCAGTACGAGAGGTCCCGCAAGCCTCCACTAGCTTCTCCCCATTCGAGCTGCTGTATGGGCGACGCCCACGCGGCGTGCTTGATGTATTGCGAGAGGCCTGGGAGGAAGGACCTTCAAACAGTAAAAATGAAATTCAGTACGATCTTGATCTTCGGGCAAAACTCCACACTTTGGGGCAGCTAACACAGGAGAATTTGCTCCAAGCTCAAGAACGACAGCACCGACTGTATGACAGGGGAACTCAGCTAAAGGAATTTGCACTGGGAGATAAAGTACTTGTATTGCTTCCCACATCGAGCTCTAAATTACTCGCCAAGTGACAAGGACCCTTTGAGGTCACATGATGAGTGGGGATCTAGATTATGAGGTTAAACGAACTGATAAATTTGTGTTGCGAAGAGGGAAAAATAAATCCTCACCTTAACAAGGAAAGCTGCTTCTCGCCTCCTCTTTTACACCGACCATGTGGAGAAGTCTCATGGTAGATCCTACCCAACGTGGGAGGAGTTACTACAAACATGGAGACTGTGGCAGAGGGGGCTCTGCCCAAGGAAGACGCAGTTTGCCAACAGGGAAACGAATTAGTGGAAGATATACATTGCATGGGGTTACCTTACAGGGAACCGCCACATGCGGAGCACCTACTCCAGAACAAGGCTCTTAGTTAGCACGTGTACTGGGCCGGCAGCAAGTCTCACCGAAAACTCAACTGCCACAGGGCTTGGAGGAATTCAACCAGGGAACATAGTTTGTGAACGCTACTGGGAATTAATGCGGCACGTCTTCAGCTCAGAGGAGGTAAAAGGTGTTATGTGCAAGCGATACACCCGGCTGGCACGAAACTGGTTCCACCCTGAGGTTGTAGAACCTTGCAAAGGTGTTGGGTGTTGCCCAGCACGCTGCTTTGCAAATGTCTGTTAGAGAGGCACCCCTGGCCAGGGCCCAGGGTGCCGCTACACCCCTAGTAGAATGGGCTCATAGCCCTACCGGGGGCGGCACGTCCTGGTCGTGATATGCCATAGCTATGGCGTCAATGAGCAAGTGGGCGATCCTCTGCTTGGAGACAGCGCTTCCTTTCCGCTGTGCACCAAAGCAGACAAAGAGCTGCCCAATGATCCTAAGGCTCTGTGTGCGATTCAAATAGATACCTAAAGTGCGCATCGGACACAGCAACGACAGGGCTGGGTCTGCCTCCTCCTGGGGCAGCACTCGCAGGTTCACCACCTGGTCCCTAAAAGGGGTTGTGGGAACCTTGGGCACATAGCCCGGTTGGGGTCTCAAGATCACCTGAGAGTAGCCCGGACCCGAACTCCAGGCACATTTCGCTGACAGAGAACTCTTGCAGGTCTCCTACCCTCTTGATCAAAGTGAGCGCAGTCAGGAGGGCAGTCTTCAAGGAGAGTGCCTTAAGCTCAGCTGACTGCAAAGGCTCAAAGGGGGCTCTCTGTAGACCCTGAAGAACTACAGAGAGGTCCCATGAGGGAATGAGGCGCGGTCTGGAGGAGTTCAGCCTCCTGGCGCCTCTCAGGAACCTGATGATCAGGTCGTGCTTCCCTAAGGACTTACCGTCTACTGTGTCATGTTGTGCTGCTATAGCAGCAACGTACATCTTCAAGGTAGAAGGGGACAGCCGCCCTTCCAACCTCTCCTGCAGGAAGGAAAGCACCGATCCGACCGCGCATCTCTGGGGTCTTCCCGTCAGGAAGAACACCATTTAGCGAACAGACGCCACTTAAAGGAACACAGGCACCTTGTAGAGCGGGCCCTAGCCTGAGTGATCCTGTCTACCACTGTGGGTGGTCACGAGGAGCGTGACGTCCGAGAACCACATCTGGGTGGGCCAGTAGGGTGCTACCAGGACGACCTGCTCCTCGTCCTCTCTGACCTTGCACATTGGGGGAAATGCATATTTGCGTAGGCCAGGAGGCCAGCTGTGTGCCAGCGCGTCTATGCTGAGAGGTGCCTCGGTCAGGACGTACCAGAGCGGGCAGTGGGAGGATTCTTGGAAGGCGAACAGGCCTGCCTGTGCCTGTCCGAATCGACTCCAAATCAGCTGGACCACCTGAGGGTAGCGTCTCCACTCTCCCCTGAGGGTAACCTGCCGTGAAAGCGCATCTGCTGCAGTGTTGAGGTCTCCCGGGATGTGAGTGGCTCGCAGCGACTTGAAGTGCTGCTGACTCCAGAGGAGGAGACGGCGGGCGAGTTGTGACATACAACGAGAGCACAGACCGCCTTGGCGGTTGACATATGCTACTGTTGCCGTGTTGTTTGTCCAAACTAACATGTGCTTGCCCTGGATCAACGGCCGGAACCTCCGCAGGGTGAGCAGAATTGCCAACAACTCGAGGCAGTTGATGTGCCAACGCAGCCGTGGGCCCGTCCATAAGCTGGCGGCTGCGTGCCCATTGTAAAAAGCGCCCCAGCCTGTTTTGGAGGCGTCTGTAGTGACCATGACATGCCTGGAGACCTGCTCTAGGGGAACACCTGCCCGTAGAAACGAGAGTTCGGTCCAATGGCTGAAGAGATGGTGACAGACCGGCGTGATGGCCACGCGATGTGTCCCGCGGTGCCATGCCCATCTCGGGACTCGAGTCTGAAGCCAGTGCAGAAGCGGTCTCATATGCATCAACCTGAGCGGGGTGGCCACAGCTGAGGATGCCATATGCCACAGGAGCCTCTGAAAGTGTTTTATTGGAACCGCTGTTTTCTGTTTGAATGCCTTCAAACAGGTCAGCACTGACTGTGCGAGCTCGTTCGTGAGGCGTGCTGTCAATGAGACTGAGTCTAACTCCAAACCAAGAAAAGAGATGCTCTGAACCGGGAGGAGCTTGCTCTTTTCCCAGTTGACCTGAATCCCTAATCAGCTGAGATGCGAGAGCACCCAGTCCCTGTGTGCACACAACATGTCCCGAGAGTGAGTTAGGATTAGCCAATTGTCGAGATAGTTGAGAATGTGAATGCCCACTTCCCTTAACGGGGCAAGAGCTGCCTCTGCGACCTTCGTGAAGACGCGAGGGGACAAGGACAGGCCGAAAGGGAGGACCGTGTACTGATACGCCTGACCTTCGAATGCAAACCGCAGGAAGGGTTTGTGTCGAGGTAGAATCAAGACATGAAAGTACGCATCCTTCAGGTCTACCGCCGCAAACCAATCTTGATGCTGGATGCTCACCAGAATGCGTTTTTGCATCAGCATCTTGAACGGGAGTCTGTGTAAAGCCCGGTTCAGTACTTGCAGGTCCAAGATTGGCCACAACCCACCGCCTTTTTTCGGTATGATGAAGTAGGGGCTGTAAAACCCCTTCTTCATCTCAGCCTGAGGGACAGGTTCTATCGCACCCTTCTATAGGAGGGCGGCGATCTCTGCACGCAAGGTAGCAGTGTTTTTGTCCTTCACCAAGGTGAAGTGGATACCGCTGAACCTGGGCGGACGCCTGGCAAGCTGTATCACGTAGCCAAGTCGGACGGTCCGGACCAGCCATTGCGACAGATTGGAAAGCGCAAGCTACGCATCCAAGTTTTGGAATGCGCAAGCCACGCATCCAAGTTCCGCACACAGAGGACCAAAGGGACAACGTTGTCGGACGTACCGGCAGGTGGGGCCTCACGGCGGGGCAGAGCTAGTGGTGCCACACCCTGTCGTGGCCGTGCTGAATCTAGGGACATAGAAGCACTTACCTGGCTCCTTGTGACCACCCCCAGAACAGCCTGGGATGGGGGAGGAAGAGGCCTGTCCTCATAACCCGTGGAGACTGTCAGGTGGGGCCTCGCGGCGGGGCGGAGCTAGTGGTGCCACACCCTGTCGTGGCCATGCTGAATCTAGGGACATAGAAGCACTTACCTGGCTCCTTGTGACCACCCCCAGAACAGCCTGGGATGGGGGAGGAAGAGGCCTGTCCTCGTAACCCGTGGATACTGTCACATCGGGGGTGGATGTGTGCCACAGCTGGGAGCGCAGGGGCTGGGAGATCGCCGCTGGAGCACCAATCCTGTAAGGGAAAAAAAGTGGACGGTGGTCGTGATGACGACCGTGCACACCGGGAATGTGACCCAGGGAAGGAGGAAACCGCTCTTTTACTGAACTGTTGGGTACCGCAGCCACTTGGGCATGCGGCGAAATCAAATGAAAAAGCATCAAAAGATTCTCCATCTGGCCCTCCACCGGGGGATGGAGTGGTTTTCTTACCAGCTTCAAGGCAGTGGTTTTCGTCAACCCTGGGTCACCCGTCTCAGGGGCGCTTTGAAGCCTTTCGTGGGTTCTTGGCAGCCGGCTGTGAGACGGGTGGTGTCTGCTTCCTGCGGTGGTCTCCACGCCGGGGCCGGGCCGAAGAGGCGGGCCATGGCAGAGCCAGTGCAGTCACCGCAGGGGGATGCCCTTGGTGACGAGCAGACGGGGTGCGGGGTCTTGAGCCGCATCAGGGCAGGATATGCCAGATAGCCTCCGTCTGCTTCTTCACCGTCGAGAACTGCTGGGCAAAGTCCTAGATGGTATTGCCGAATAGGCCAGCCAGGGAGATGGGGGCAACAAGGAACCGTGTCTTGTCGGCCTCACCCATCTCGACCAGGTTGAGCCAAAGGTGGTGCTCCTGGATCACTAATGTGGACATCGTCCGCCCGAGAGACCGTGCCATGACCTTCATCGCTCGGAGAGCGAGGTCGGTCGCCGAGTGCAGTTCCTGCATCAGATCTGGGGCGGAACTACCCTCGAGCAGTTCTTTTAGCGCCTTGGCTTGGTGGAACTTCAGGAGAGCCATGGCATGCAGGGCAGAGGCGGCTTGTCCAGCAGTGCTGTAGGCTTTGGCCGTCAGGGACGACGTGAACCTACAGGGCTTCGACGGGAGCTTTGGGCGTCCGCGCCAGGTGGCAGCGCTCTGCGGGCATAGGTGCACCGCGAGCTCCTTATCCACCGGGGGAATTGCTGTATAGCCCCTGGCCGCCCCGCCATTGAGGGTAGTGAGGGTGGGGGAACTGAAAAATGGGGACCGGGCAGTAAAAGGTGCCTCCCACGATTTTGTCAGCTCCTCGTGCACTTCCAGGAAGAAAGTCACTGGAGCGGGGCGCGGCTGCGGCCGCGAGCCCAGGAACCAATCATCGAGCCACGAGGGTTCAGGGGAGGGTTACACTCTAGCCCGATGCTCACGGCCACCCGGGAAAGCATGCCTGTCATCTCTGCATCAGCCTGTGACTGGGCAATCGCCCCTGAAGGGGGGAGCCCAGCTGAGGCTTCTGCGTCTGACTGGACAAGCCCGCTCTCCGATGCTGCACTCGAGAGCTCATCAGTTTCGTGGGCTTCCGAACAAGAGGTCGAACTCGCCGTGAGACGAGCCAGCGGACTCGTCCGGAAGCCCGTTCGGGGCAGACGAGCATGCTGGGGAATGGGAGGTCTGAGGGGGGATACCCAGGCGAGGCAGTCCCATTGGGGTCCCCAAATCGCTCCCAGTGCTAGCCGCACTGGCCTCAAACCCATAGGTAGAAGGTCCGAGGCGGGGAGCCGCTGGGCGACCGCAATGTTGCCATGGTCATGTTCTCGTAGTGAGAACATGAACCATCCACGAACGCTGCCTCTGTGTGGGTCGCGCCCAGACACAAAAGACAGCGATCGTGACCGTCTGAAGTTGAGAGGTAACGACCGCAACCAGGAATAACACACAATCGGAAAGGCATCTTTAAAAAGACGCATCTTTAAAAAGACGTTCCGTGTGTGCCGCTCTTTTAGAGAAATATACTCTTTCAGGAAAATATACTATTTTTTCTGCCAAAGCGCCCAGGGGCGTTCTCTGTAGTGCACCAGTGCAGAGGAGGGAGAAGCTGCTGAAATGTGCTGTCAGATCCAGCAGAGTTGAATGAACAGTTGTGAGAATTCAGCTCAGTGAGCATGACCGTTCGGCTCTGTAGAGAAAATCTGAATGAGTGGTTGCATACCAGCTCCTTTTGTACCCGTATGTCCAGGGGAGTGGCATGCAAATACCACTCGCCAATTTTCATTGGCCTTTTATCAAAAATCAGAGGTGTCTCGGGCTCCCAAGAGTGACCCCCAGTGTCACTACATCGACACAACATCGAGTGAGTGACAGGTAGTGAACACTCCTTCAAGATACTTTTGCATTGACGGAGGGTCGCTTTGCACTGAAGTTCCCGGCCAGGTTGAGAATAGATGCTAAGGATGACTGCAGAGTGTTTACTTGTCCCCAACATGCAATATCCTTCATAGGGTCTATGGAATGAGTGAGTCATTGTGTGGTGCTCGCTTTGCAGCTTAGTGGACCTGACTCACTAAACATTCACTTGACCGTCTGAGGAAACTGGGTGCCTGTTTTGTTTCTTTATGTGCTGGTTCCACCAAGCAGCTGGAGTTTGTTTTGTGGAATAACACTCATTCGGGACAGTTGTGGATGAATCTGCACGTTCCTTGTGTTTATGCCTCCTATTGGCTGGAGTTTGTTTTGTGGAGTATTTTTTGCAGGACATTGGAAGGATTAGGTCATAGGCTGCATTTATGAAACAGCAGGCTCACTGAGTATTCGTTTGACTGTTTGAGGAAACTGAACAGCTTTTTTTTGTTTTGTAGAGGAATACACCTTCGGGACAGTTTCGTGAATGAATCTACACGTTCTTTGTGTTTATTCTGCCTATTGGCTGGAGTTTGTTATATAGATTATTTTCTGTTTTGTAATTCTGTCTCACAAAATTTTATAGAAACACCGGACTTGAGCAATCCGACAGCAAAGTTGTCGTGGAGGCTCTCGTAGGAGTACATGGACTGTTTGAGTTTAGAGGGATAATGCCAGGTGGTGCTGTCGTGCGTGGGGTTAATGCGCATTTTTTTCTTTTTTCTTATTGTTTTGTTCGGGGGGAAGTTCGGGGTTTGACTGTTGCACTAATGTTGGAATGTGGTCTTTATAATTTTATTTTTGACACACAATCTATTTTTTCTCATATGTCAAAATGTCAAATGTTAATATGAGTGGATTGTCTCTCTCCATGTGGAATGTGAATGGTTTGGGGCACCCCATAAAAAGAAGGAAGGCTATTTCTTTTCTTAAATGAAAGAAATCTGTAAATATAATGTTTCTTCAAAAAACGCATCTTTCCCCGCAGGAAGCTGAAAAATGTAGGAAGATATGGGTTGGACATATTTTCTTTAGTGCTGGCTCAAGTAAGAGCAGGGGAGTCATTACATTGATAAGTAAACATCTACAATTAAAATGTCTCAAACAGATTAAAGATAAATTAGGAAGAGTCATTATTGTTTTAGCAGAAATTCAGGGGCAAAGGTTGATTTTGGCTAATATTTACGCACCTAACGCTGATGATCAGGGCTTTTTTATAGATCTTGAAAGGATGTTGCAAGCCGCTGGCACCCCTCATGATATAATACTGGGAGGAGACTTTAATCTATTGATGGATTCAGTCCTTGATCATAGTGAAGTAAATGTGTGTAAGCCCCCTAGAGCAACATTGATGCTTCACAAGATGTGTCAAAATCTTGGTCTTACAGATATTTGGAGACTTTTCAACCCATCTGGTAGGGACTATACATTTTTTTCATCAGTCCATAAGATTTATTTTAGAATAGATTTTTTTTTTATATCTAAGTCCCTCATTTCATCTGTTGTTGATTGCCCAATTGGAAACATCTTAGTCTCAGATCACACCCTGGTGAGTTTAGAGGTGTTGCCACATATGGAGAAAAAGAAATCATATAGTTGGTGCTTTAATGTATCCCTTTTGCAAAGTCCTGTATTTAAATTAATGTTTAAATGGAGACAGACTGGTCCTCAGTATCCTCTGTGGGAGTGGCTTGGGAGGCACTTAAGGTGGTTCTTAGGGATCGGATCATACAGTATGCCTCATTCATCAAAAAATCCAAAGCACGAAAACTCGTGGAGTTGGAAGGGAATATTAAAAGTGCTGAGGCAGAGCTGAAGCGCCAAATGTCATCTGATGGCCTCAGAGAATTGACCCGATTGAAATACAGATATAATACTATTTTGTCATGGAAGGTGGAGTTTTGGTTATTCAGGGCAAGACAGTCATACTTTGAGTTGGGGGACAAAGCAGGGATGTTTTTGGCTAGATATATAATGCAGAGAGAGTCTTTATCTACCATTCCCTCAGTGAAATCTGCTGGTGGTGAAATTTTTACCTCGGCCATTGATATTAATAATGCTTTTAAAGAATTCTATCTTGATCTCTATAGTTCCACGTCTTCATCTACTGATGAGGATATTAGAAATTTTGTGGAATTATTAGAACTCCCTAAATTGACGACTGAGCAAAAAAATTCTCTTGATTCTGAGATAACCTTGGAGGAGCTTGGTGAGGAAATTAAGACCTTGCCTACAGGCAAGGCTCCGGGGCCAAATGGCTTTGCCGCTGAGTTTTTTATATTACAGAACTGGCTTCACTTTTGTTAGAAGTTTATATGGAATTATTAAAGAATGGAAAGCTTCTGCCAACCATGACATAAGCCCGAATCAATCTGATTCTTAAAAAATACAAAGATCCAAGCTAGTTTTGTTTTATATCTAAGTCCCTCATTTCATCTGTTGCTGATTGCTCAATTGGAAACATCTTAGTCTCAGATCACGCCCTGCTGAGTTTAGAGATGTTGCCACATATGGAGGGAAAAAAAATCATATAGTTGGTGCTTTAATGTATCCCTTTTACAAAGTCCTGAATTCCAACAAATGTTAAAGACTGAAATCAATGTTTAAATGGAGAGCAACTGGTCCTCAGTATCCTCTGTGGGAGTGGTTTGGGAGGTACCTCAGGTGGTTCTTAGGGGTCGGATCATACAGTATGCCTCATTCATCAAAAAATCCAACTATTTTCGTCCACTTTCCCTGATCCAGCTAGACATTAAAATATTGTCAAAAATTTTGGCTAACCGATTAAGTAAAGTTATGACATCTCATATACATATAGATCAGGTGGGGTTTATTCGGAGCCACAACTCCCTTGATAACATTAGGTATCTCATCAATATTATGTGGTCAGTGCCAAATGATCAGACTCCAGTCGTGGCCATCTCACTTGATGCTGAAAAGGTGATTGATATGGTAGAATGGGATTATCTTTTTAAGATTTTGGAAATGTATGGGTTCAGGAATACTTTTATTGGATGGATTAAGTTACTTTATAGACACCCGGTATTGGCGGTACAAACAAATGGATTCATTACAGATTATTTTACTCTGGATAGGGGCACCCGTCAGGGTTGCCCTCTTTCCCCATTATTTTCTCTCTTGCCCTGGAACCATTAGCAGCCGAAATATGAAGAGAAGATGATTTTCCAGGGGTGGTGGCGGGAGGTGTGGCGCATAAGCTTTTACTGTATGCAGATAATATTTTATTATTCATCTCTGACCCCAATAGATCTTACCTCCACAGAATTATTAATTCCTTTTTAAGTTCTCAGGATATAGAGTTAATTGGTCTAAATCCGAAGCTTTGGCTCTGACAGTGTACTGCTCAGTTACGGCTTTCCAGCCGGGTGCCTTCCAGTGGCCCAAACAGGGCATTAAGTATTTGGGCATTTTATTCCCAGCAAATTTGTCTGATTTAGTTAGAGTTTATTTTGATCCCTTAATAAAAAGGGGTTTTTTTTGGACTCAAGATGACGCCGAGTATGGCTGCTGCGTTGCGAACTCCGACACAACAGGGGAGTGTTTTGTTTGTTTTGTTTACAATTCTCATGTTTTTTTGTCTTGGATGTTGTCTGCCTTATTGTCTACGAGAGACAAACACTTTTGGACATTGGTTCAGCAATTACACACCGTAAACCAGACTTCAAATTCCTCAATGCCGACCCGCTGTTTACAAACACGCAAGCGGAGCCCTTTGTCTTGGCTGCACGGCCGCAGAAACGCAGGAGGAAAAGGGGAAACAGAGCCGGCATTCTCATCAGAGTAAGACGCCACGCAAATCGACCCCCGCTACCCAGTATTCTACTGGCAAATGTTCAGCCTCTGGATAACAAGCTCTGCGAGCTGAAAGCGTGGATCTCTTTCCAACGAGAGACGAGGGACTGCTGCATTATATGCCTTACGGAAACTTGGATGTCTGTGGAGATTCCAGACTCAGACATTGAACCCGCGGGGTTCTCCGTGCACCGAGTGGACAAAGCGAAAGACCTCTCAGGTAAAAGCAGAGGTGGTGGTGTATGTTTTATGATCAACAAATCCTGGTGTGATCAGAGGAACGTACATTCTATAAAGTCTTTCTGCTCTCCTGATCTGGAATTTCTCATGCTTCTGTGTCGACCAATCTGGCTACCAAGGGAATTCACAGCAGTCATTATCACTGCTGTGTACATCCTGCCACAAGTTGACACAGACCGGGCACTCAAGGAACTGTATGGGATTATAAGCAAGCAGGAAACCGCGCACCCTGAGGCCACATTCATTGTGACCGGGGACTTTAATAAAGCCAGTTTCAAATCAGTCGTACCAAAATACCACCAGCACATTAATTTCAATACACGAGGGGACCGGGTTTTGGACCATTGCTACTCTCCCTTCTGGGGCGGCTACAAATCCCTCCCCTGCCCACCATTTGGCAAATCGGACCACTCTTCCATTCTGCTTCTGCCCGCTTACAGTCAGAAACTGAAACAGGAAGCACCCACTCTCAGAACGATCCAGTGCTGGTCGGACCAATCAGACTCTACGCTACAGGACTGTTTTGATCACACGGACTGGGAGATGTTCCGGTCCGTCTCTGATGACAACATCGAGCTTTACGCTAATAGCGTAATGTGTTTCATCGGAAAGTGCATAGAGGACGTCGTTCCGACCAGAACAACACGGATCTATCCGAACCAGAAGCCATGGATTAATAGCGATGTTCATGCGGCACTTAATGTGCGGACCTCCACTTTTAATTCCGGGAACGCGGAGGAGCATAAACAAGCAGCAAAAATCAGAACAGAAAAACGCCAGTACAGGAACAAGATTGAAGGACAGTTTAACACCACCAACTCTAGAAGCATGTGGCAGGAAATTAACATCATCACGGACTTTAAAGGGAATAAAAATTCCGCCATGAACAACGCTGCCTCTCTCCCGGATGAGCTAAAAACTTTTTATGCTCGTTTTGAGGGAAATAACACCGCCTTCGCGGAGAGAGCTCTCGCGGCCGAAGCAACAGAAGTTAGTTCACTCTCTGTCTCTGTAGCAGATGTAACCCGATCCTTCCTACAGGTGAATATCCACAAAGCCGCGGGCCCAGACGGCATTCCGGGCCACGTCATCAGAGCGTGCGCGAACCAGCTGGCTGGTGTTTTTACGGACATTTTCAACCTTTCCCTCTCTTTGTCTGTAGTCCCCACATACTTTAAAACATCCACCATTGTGCCTGTTCCAAAGCAATCAAAAATCACTTGCTTAAATGACCGGCGTCCTGTTGCTCTGACCCCCATCATCAGCAAATGCTTTGAGAGACTAATCAGAGAAATTACATCTGCTCTGTGCTGCCTCTCTCTCTAGACCCATTGCAGTTTGCTTACCGCAACAACCGCTCCACTGATGATGCCATTGCATCTACAATACACACTGCTCTCTCCCACCTGGAAAAAAAGAACACTTATGTGAGAATGTTGTTTGTAGACTACAGCTCAGCATTCAACACCATAGTGCCCTCCAAGCTTAATGAGAAACTCCGGGCTCTGGGCTTAAACAGCTCGCAGTGCAGCTGGATCCTGGACTTCCTGTCAAGCAGATGCCAGGTGGTTAGAATAGGTAGCAACATCTCCTCATCACTGACCCTCAACACTGGAGCCCCACAGGACTGTGTTCTCAGCCCACTCTTGTATTCCTTGTACACACATGACTGTGTGGCAACACACAGCTCCAATACCATCAAGTTTGCTGATCACTGACAATGATGAAACAGCCTACAGAGAGGAGGTGCACACTCTGACACACTAGTGTCAGGAGCACAACATCTCCCTCAAGGTCAGTAAGACAAAGGAGCTTGTGGTGGACTTCAGAAGAAAAGACAGAGAGCACAGTCCCATCACCATCAATGGAGCACCAGTGGAGAGAGTCAGCAGCTTCAAGTTCCTCGGTGTCCACATCACTGAGGAACTCACATGGTCCATCCACACTGAAGGTTCATCAGCGCCTCTTCTTCCTGAGATGGCTGAGGAAGTTTGGAATGAACCGCCACATCCTCACACGGTTCTATACCTGCACTGTAGAGAGCATCCTGACTGGCTGCATCTCTGCCTGGTACGGCAATAACACAGCCCACAACCACAAAGCACTGCAAAGGGTGGTGCAAACTGCCAGACACATCATCGGAGGTGTGCTTCCCTCCCTCCAGGACATATATACCAGGCGGTGTGTGAAAAAAGCTCGGAGGATCATCAGAGACTCCAGCCACCCAAGCAATGGGCTGTTCTGACTGCTACCATCAGGCAGGCGGTATTGCAGCATCAGGACCCGCACCAGCCGACTCCACGATAGCTTCTTCCCCCAAGCAATCAGACTTTTGAACTCTTGATCTCCCATGATCAAAATACATCAGCACTGCTCTTTATTACTCTTACTCTTATATCTCACACCGGACTGTCATAAATTATATTATTATTATATTATATTCTCTCTTAACAACTTACTATCAACCGACAGCCTGAATGTCAATACAGTACAATACAACCTACTGTACATTCTATATATACTATATATACTTTTTTATTGAATAATGTGTATCTATATAGTGTGTATTGTATACTGTACAGTGTATATTATTATTTGTATATTGTGTTGTGTGTAATTATGTGTATATTAGACTTTAAATTGTGTTGTGTTCATTTGATGTTATTGTAAATTGGTATATATTTCTCATCACTGTTACGACTGCTATGTTGATTGGAACTGCACCCAAGAATTTCACACACCATTGCACTTGTGTATATGGCTGTGTGACAATACAAGTGATTTGATTTGATTTGATTTGATTTTCGAGCGATGTGGGCAGGTGGGCTTAGGAAGGTTAATGTTATTAAAATGAATTGTATTCCAAAATCTAATTACCTGCTACAATCTCTCTCTGTAGATGTCCCTCTCACTTATTTCAAGCAATTTGATAGCATAGTGAAGACCTTCATTTTGAATGGTAAGCATCCTAGATTAAATTTTAATAAGATACATAGGCCGATTGACAAAGGTGGGCTAGGCCTCCCCAAGATTTTGTTTTATTATTATGCATTTGGTCTCAGATATTTGGCTCATTGGTGGCTTCCACCTGAGAGAGCCCCTCCCTGGTTTTGTATTGAACAGGAAGTTCTTGCCCCTAATTCGCCATTGCAAAGCCTTTCTATCAAACTAATCGGAGAAGTTAAGTTATACCCAGTTATCTCGCATTTGCAGTCGGTATGGACAAAATAATTTTTCATTCAGATATTTATTTTAATGTTGCCTCAAGCATATGACTGAACCCAAAATGATGTATTGATAAGTCCCCTTTCTGCTGGTCAGAGTTGATTGTGAGAGGGGTTACTACACTTGGTGACCTATATGAGAGTGGAGTGTTGAGATCTTTTGAAAATTTGGTTCAAGATTTTGGTATTCCCCGATCTCAGTTCTATAGGTATTTACAGCTGAGCCACCTGCTCTGTATTGTTTCTGGGAGTAGCATACACCCCACTAAAGTGGCAGATACTCTGGGAGAGGTGTTTACTGCTTTTGGAAAAGGTCATGAGGCATCAGTGTATTACTCCCTGTTAATTCAGAGTCTGGGGGATGGAGCTCTAACTTCTATCAAGAGATTGTGGGAGAAAGATTTAAACTTGGTATTGGAGGAGGGAGTGTGGGCTATGATTCTAAAAAATGTCAAGTCTGTATCTAGAGATGCAAGGGTTCGCCTTATGCAATTCAGGATTTTACATAGATTCTATTGAACCCCCTCTAGATTGTATAGGCTTGGTCTTAAAGACACACCCACCTTCTGGCGATGCCAATCGGAGGATGGAGACACAACCCATATTTTTTGGGGTGTGTTAAAATTCAGGGGTTTTGGTCGAGGGTTCAGAATTTTGTATGTGACATCTTGGACACTCGAGTTTCGTTTTGCCCCAGACTCTGTATTTTGGGAGATGGGGCGGTCATCAATGTGGGGAATAAATATGTGGAGGATTGGGTCCTAATCAGTGTTATGGTCGCCAGACCGGTGATTTTGAGGGGTTGGAAGTCAGCTGGAGCACACCCATTTCAGGAGTGGTGCTCGGAGATGGGGAGGGTGGCGGCTTTAGAAGAAGGGTCATATAGAAGACCTGGGAATTTGGATTTGTTTGTTGGGAAATGGGGTAGATACTTGGCATTCTTGGAGGGTTCTCGGGGTGGAATAGTGGAGAGTGGGTAGCTGTTAATGTGTGTGATTTTAATATTTTTTACATTTGTTTTCTTTTTGTTTTCTTTTGTATGTGCTCATGTATGACCACAGGGGTGTTTGTTGAGGGTCGGGGTGGGGTTGGGGATGAGGAGGGGTGGTAGTGGGTGTTAAAAGTTGATTCCGTGTATTTATGTTTTGCTTTTCTGTGTTTGAATAAAAATGTTAATCATAAAAGAAATTTGAGGTGAAACACACTAATAGTGTTAGGCCAACTGACCTATTTTAAGGTAGAAATTTAATCTCAGCTGCATAGATATTTCAGTATAAAAAGAGATGATGGTTAATCACAAAAGCATGTGGTGAGTAGGATGGACAGATGTGCAGGAGGGAAGAGTACTGCCGGGTGGGGTGTGGTGGGGGTGGGGGTGGGTGGCGGCAGTACTCTTTGTCAAAGACGACAAAAAGGTGTTAGTGGCGGCTCTTATAGGCTGGCTGGATATATAGCAGCCTCTGTCTGGTTTAATGAAGAGTGAATTGATTGTCAGATCTCTTAATCTCATATAGACCTGTTTTAGGCAGAGGACTTTACCACGTTATAACTACAAAAGCATTGTATTTTTCAATTTATAATCACTATCTCAATAGATTTCTGTCCTTTAACTTTAGGTTATTCACTGGAGTATTTTTCAGTTTCACAAGACGTGTGATTCAGTTTCCTTTCAAGTTGCACATTTTTGATGCTATGGGAGCTCCTCTCAGGAGTATAACATCATGCCAATTTCAGTTGGCAGGTGGTGCTTGGTGCTCCACCCCTATGCATGCGTCATCATGGGCATTTAAGCCAGGGCTCAATGCCACAGCCAGAATTTTTCTCCTCAGGGACACCAGAATATCTATAGTGCTCTGGAACCAGAATTAACGCTATTCATTGTTTGGATCTGCACCCTTTTGGCGAGTGGATTATCTACCATATCCTTTGAACACTTCCGTGTTTGATATTGATTGCATTGTGTTGCTTTGTATGTTTTTCTTTCATTGAAAAACTTTTTAAAGATGGTGTTTTGCAAATGTTTCAACAAGCACATGAAAGCAAGCGGTATTTCTCTCTGTTTGACGGCCACAAACACTGTTTTATAAGCAGTGCTCGGTAGGGCTGCAACTAATGATTATTTTGATAACTGAGTAATCTAACGATTATTAGAACTATTATTTGACTATTTGGGCGATTATTGCAACGATTAATCATTATCTCTTAACTGACTATTCAGCTTGTGCCATGACTTAAAAGTCTGTATTAAATGTGCTTGCTAACAATAAAGATGACAAAATCATCTTTTAAAGTACCTCTAAATGACATTCACTGAATTAAAGGAAACAAATACTTTTTAAGTTTAATTAAATAAAAAAAAACTATTGCAAAAATCATATTGTTATCAAGTATTTTTGTCTAGTTTTCCAATTAAAATTGTCTAAAAATCTTTAAAACAAGATGCATTTACTTGAGAAGCACCATATAAAATATTTAGACTTGCTTTAAGAGAATGTATCTTAAACATAAGTGTATTTTGTATATAAGTGTATTTTTTCACTTGGTTATACTTCTGCGAGTGCAGTAAAGACAAAATATACTGATATTCAAGAGTTTTCTCTAAAAGCAAGTCTAAATATTTTATATGCTGCTTCTCAGATGAATGCATCTTTTTTTTTAAAAGTTCCCTATATGTCACTCACTCGACGTTGTGTCGATGTAGTGACATTAGGGGTCACTCTTGGGAGCCCGAGACACCTCTGGTCTTTGATAAAAGGCCAATGAAAATTGGCGAGTGGTATTTGCATGCCACTCCCCCGGACATACAGGTATAAAAGGAGCAGGTATGCAACCACTCATTCAGATTTTTTCTTCGGAGCCGAACGGTCATGCTCATTGAGTTGAATACTACTGTTCATTCACCTCTGCTGGATCTGACAGCGCATTTCAGCGGCTTCTCCCTCCTCTGCACTGGTGCACTGCAGAGAACGCCCCTGGGCACTTCGGCAGAAAAACAAGAGAGTATATTTTCTGAAAGAGCTTTTCCTCCTCTAAAAGAGTATATATTTCTCTAAAAGAGCGGCACACACAGAACGTATTTTTAAAGACGCGTCTTTTTAAAGATGCCTTTCCGGTTGTGTGTTATTCCTGGTCGCGGTTGTTATCTCTCAACTTTGGATGGTCATGATCGCTGTCTTTCGTGTCTCGGCGCGAGAACATGACCATGGCAACGTTGCGGTCACGGCTTGCCACCCCAGCCGCTCCCCGCCTCGATCCTTCTACCTATGGGAATGAGGCCAACGCGGCTAGCACTGGGGGTGATTTGGGGACCCCAGTGGGATCGTCTCTGCTGGGTATCCCCCAGCGGACCTCCCATTCCACAGCACGCTCGTATGCCCCAATCGGGCTTCCGGATGAGTTCGCCAACTCATCTCACAGGCCGATGCCAAAATGACGGACATGCTTTCCCGGGCGGCCACGAGCGTCAGGTTAGAGTGGAACCCTCCGCTCTCCCCTGAACCCTCGTGGCTTGATGATTGGTTCCTGGGCTCGTGACGCCGCTCAAAGCAGCCATGCCCCGCTCCAGTGCCATTCTTCCCGGAAGTGCACGAGGAGCTTACATAGTCGTGGGAGGAACCTTTTACTGCCCAGCCCCGATTCTACAGTTCCCCCACTCTCACTACCCTCGATGGTGGGGCGGCCAGGGGCTATACGGTAATTCCCCCAGTGGATAAGGCGCTCGCGGTGCACTTATGCCCACAGAGCGCCGCCACCTGGCTCGGATGCCCTAAGCTCCCGTCCAAGCCCTGTAGGCTCACGTAGTCCCTCATGGCTAAAGCCTACAGCGCTGCTGGACAAGCCGCCTCTACCCTGCACGCCATGGCTCTCCCGCAGGTCCACCAAGCCAAGGCATTGAAAGAACTGCACGAGGGTAGTTCTGCCCCAGATTTGATGCAGGAACTGCGCTCGGCGACCGACCTCGCTCTCTGAGCGACGAAGGTCATGGCATGGTCTCTCGGGCAGACGATGGCCACACTAGTGGTCCAGGAGTGCCACCTCTGGCTCAACCTGGTTGCGATGGGCAAGGCCTACAAGACACGGTTCCTTGCTGCCCCATTTCCCAGGCGGGCGTATTCGGTGACACCATCGAGGACTTTGCCCAGCAGTTCTCAGCGGTGAAGCAACAGAAGAAGGCAATCCAGCACATCCTGCCTCAAGATCCCACACCCCGTTTGCTCATCGCCAAGGGCGTCCCCCTGCGGTGACTGCACCGGCTCCACCGCAGCCCGCCCCTTCGGCCCGGCCCCAGCGTGGAGCCCACTGCAGGAAGCAGACGCCACTCGTCTCACAGCCGGCGCCTAATAACCCACGGAGGTCCTCAAAGTGCCCCTGAGACGGGCGACCCAGGGATGAGGGAACCCACTCACGTGGCGCTGGTAAAAAGACCACTCCATCCCCCAGTGGAGGGCCGGGCGGAAAATCTTTTGTTGCCTTTTTGTTTGATTTCGCCAAATGCCCAAGTGGCTGCGGTACCCAACAGTTCAGCAAAAGAGCGGCTTCCTTCCTCCCTGGGTCACATACCCAGTGTACACGGTCGTCACCATGACTACCGTCCACGGGTTTTTTCTTGCAGGATTGGCGCTCCAGTGGTGGCCTTTCCGCCCCTGACGGCCCAGCTGTGGCAGTCTCCATGGGTTACGAGGACAGGCCTCTTCCTCCCCCGTCCCAGGCTGTTCCGGGGGTGTTCACAAGGAGCCAGGTAAGTGCTTCGATGTCCCTAGACTCAGCACGGCCATGACGTGGTGTGGCACCTCGAGCTCCGCCCCGCCACGAGGCCCCACCTGCTGGTACGTCCAATGACGTTGTCCCTTGGACGTGTGGCTTGCGCTTTCCAATCCATCGCGATGGCTGATTTGGACCGTCCGACTCGGCAATGCGATTCAGTTCACCAGGCGCCCACCCAGGTTCAGCGGTATTCACTTCACCTTGGTCAAGAGCGAAAACGCTGCCACCTTGCGCGCGGAGATCGCTACCCTCCTACGGAAGGGCGCGATAGAACCTGTCCCTCCAGCCGAGTTGAAGAAAGGGTTTTACAGCCCCTAATTCATCATACCGAAAAAAGGCGGTGGGTTGCGGCCAATCTTGGACCTGTGAGTACGGAACCGGGCTTTACACAGACTCCCGTTCAAGATGCTGATGCAAAAATGCATTCTGGCGAGCGTCCGGCATCAAGATTGGTTCGCGCCGGTAGACCTGAAGGATGCGTACTTCCACGTCTCGATACTTCCTCGACACAGACCCTTCCTGCAGTTTGTATTCGAGGGTCAGGTGTATCAGTACAAATCCTCCCTTTCGGCCTCTCCCTGTCTCCTTGCGTCTTTACGAAGATCGCAGAGGCTGCCCTTGCCCCGTTAAGGGAGGTGGGCATTCGCATTCTCAACTATCTCGACGACTGGCTAATCCTAGCTCACTCTCAAGACATGTTGTGCGCACACAGGGACCTGGTGCTCTCACACCTCAGCCAACTACAGCTTCGGGTCAACTGGGAAAAGAGCAAGCTCCTCCCGGTTCAGAGCATCTTTTTTCTCACGCCCAGTCGGTGCTGGCCTGTTTGAAGGCGTTCAAACAGAAAACAGCGGTTCCACTGAAACTTTTTCAGAGGCTCCTGGGGCATATGGCGTTCTCGGCGGTGGCCACCCTGCTCGGGTTGATGCATATGAGGCCACTTCAGCACTGGCTCCAGACTCGAGTCCCGAGATGGGCATGGCGCCACGGGACACATCGTGACAGATGCCTCCAAAACGGGCTGGGCGCTGTTTGCAACGGGCACGCAGCCACCGGCCTCTGGACAGGTCCGTGACTGCATTGGCACATCAACTGCCTCGAGATGTTGGCAATTCTGCTCGCCCTGCGGAGGTTCCGGCCGTTGATCCAGGGCAAGCACGTGTTAGTTCGGACAGACAACACGACAACGGTAGCAAATGTCTGCGCTCTCATTGTATGTCACAACTCGCCCACCGTCTCCTCCTCTGGAGTCAGCAGCACTTCAAGTTGCTGCAAGCCACTCACATCCCGGGCAACCTTAACACTACAGCGGATGCGCTGTCACGGCAGGTTACCCTCAGGGGAGAGTGGAGACTCCACCCTCAGGTGTTCCAGCTGATTTGGAGTTGATTCGGACGGGCATAGGTGGACCTGTTCGCCTCCCAAGAATCCTCCCACTGCCCGCTCTGGTACACCCTCACCGTGGCTCCCCTCGGCATAGACGCGCTGGCAAACAGCTGGCCCCCTGGCCTATGCAAATATGCATTTCCCCCAGTGAGCCTGCTTGCACAGACCCTGTGCAAGGTCAGGGAGGATGAGGAGCAGGTCGTCCTAGTAGCACCCTACTGGCCCACCCAGACATGGCGAATTCCCCTGAGGAAGGACCTTCTTTCTCAGGGATGGGGCACCCTCTGGCACCCGCGACCAGACCTCTGGAATCTCCATGTCTGGCCCCTGGACGGGACGTGGAAGACCTAAGCGGTCTACCACCCGCGGTGGTAGACACAATCACTCAGGCTAGGGCCCCCTCTACTAGGCGCCTTTATGCCTTTAAGTGGCATCTGTTTGCTAAGTGGTGTTCTTCCCGATGTGAAGACCCCCAGAGATGCACAGTTGGATCAGTGCTTTCCTTCCTGCAGGAGAGGTTGGAAGGGAGGCTGTCCCCTTCCACCTTGAAGGTGTATGTTGCCGCCATAGCAGCACACCTCGACACAGTTGACGGTAAGTCCTTAGGGAAGCACAACCTGATCATCAGGTTCCTGAGAGGCAGCAGGAGGCTGAATCCCTCCAGACCGCACCTCGTTCCTTCATGGGACCTCTCTGTAGTTCTTCAGGGTCTACAGAGAGCCCCCTTTGAGCCTTTGCAGTCAGCCGAGCTTAAGGCAATCTCCTTGAAGACTGCCCTCCTGACTGCGCTCACTTCCATCAAGAGGGTAGGTGACCTGCAAGCGTTCTCTGTCAGTGAAACGTGCCTGGAGTTCGGTCCAGGTTACACTCACGTGATCCTGACACCCCGACCGGGCTATGTGCCCAAGGTTACCACAACCCCTTTTAGGGACCAGGTGGTGAACCTGCAAGCGCTGCCCCAGGAGGAGGCGGACCCAGCCCTTTCGTTGCTGTGTCCGATGCGTGCTTTACACATCTATTTGGATCGCATGCAGAGCTTTAGAATCTCTGAACAGCTCTTTGTCTGCTTTGGTGCTCAGCAGAAAGGAAGCGCTGTCTCCAAGCAGAGGATCACCCACTGGCTCATTGACGCCATAACTATGGCATATCTCGCCCAGGACATGCCGCCCCCCAGTAGGGCTACGAGCCCATTCTACCAGGGGTGTAGCGGCTTCCTGGGCCCTGCCCAGAGGTGCCTCTCTAACAGACATTTGCAGAGCAGCGGGCTGGGCAACACCCAACACCTTTGCAAGGTTCTACAACCTCTGGGTGGAACCGGTTTCATCCCAGGTATTGGCACGCAACACAATCGGATAAGCCTGGGATAGCTGGCCGGGTGTATTGCTTGTACATAGCGCCTTCCACCTCCTTTTGAGCTGAAGACGTGCACCATTAATTCCCAGTAGTGTTCACAAACTATGTTCCCTGATTGACTTCCTCTGAGCCCTGTGGCAGTCGAGTTTTCAGAGAGACTCCAGTACACGTGCTAAATAAGAGTCCTGTTCTGGTTCGTTTTCCTGTTGGCGAACTGCGTTTTCCTAGGGCAGAGCCCCTCTGCCCCAGTCTCCATGTTTGTAGTAACTCCTCCCCCGTTGGGTAGGATCTACCTTGAAGACTCTCCACATGGTCGGAAAGACCATGTGACGTATTGTTCCATTTAAATATCCCCCCCTCTCTTTGGGTGAGGTGTGGTCTCCGCGGTGTCTTCCCCTTGGGAGGGACACCCCCTGACTAGACCTGGCGACCCAGTCAGATAATCCCCCTTCTTTTTTAGGGAGTGGAAAAAGAGAAGGGGAAAAGAGGCCACGACTGGCCTGTCACTATCTTTTGGGTAGTTGACTTGTCCCCAAAGGGCTGTTCAACACTCATAACTATGTTGGGGGAGGTTACGTGTCAACCTGGTGTGCTGGCTATGAGGCACACAGTAGTCTGCCCACCACACACCGCCAGTTCACGTAACACAGTTCAGCCAGTTGTGGCGTTTCGTATAGGGACCCCTAGTGTCACTACATCGACACAACGTCGAGTGAGTGACAGATAGGGAACGTCATGGTTACTTGTGTAACCTCCGTTCCCTGATGGAGCGCTGAACTACCCACTGAAATGGCTGGACCTTATATCGGCTCCTCAGCATAAAACCTGAATGAGTGGTTGCATACCAGCTCCTTTTATAGCCGTATGTCCGGGGGAGTGGCATGCCAATACCACTCGCCAATTTTCATTGGCCTTTTATCAAAGACCAGAGGTGTCTCGGGCTCCCAAGAGTGACCCCTAGTGTCACTACATCGACACAACGTCTCGTTCCCTCCATCAGGGAACGGAGGTTACACAAGTAACCATGACGATTTTTTGGTATTTTAAAATATTTGTCTTTTTAATATTATATTCAACAGTCTCAGATAACAATTTTTTTCTGCAGTATAGCTGCTAAAGTAAATATACTTTGTTTGAAAGGAGTTTTAGATATTTATATTGGAAAACAAGCCAAAACAAAAACAAATCAAAAAGTTATTTTGTTGCAGTGTATAATGGAGTGAAGACTACCCTCTCTCACCTTTTTGTTCACTCCAATCCATCTTTAACTCACAAAAAAACAAACTCTCTCTTATTAATAAAGCTGCATATTGCCAATTTTCTTCACGATAAGAAATGCACAGTGACATATATTATAATGCAATAAGTAGCGAGCCATCAAGTTATAATCTAGCTGCATTAAGCACTCGTAAATCGCAAAGTATGGAGTGTGTCTGGACTGTGAACTGTTTTCTTTCTCTCGTGCACCATCTTTAGTTTCATATGATCTCATGTTATGTTAAATTACATCAAACGACTATTAGACAACGAAAATTTTGTTGACAATTTTTTATTGTCGACGTTGTCGATAATGTCGACTAATCGTTTCAGCCCTAATGCTTGGTGAGACTGATTGAGTTAATTTTGAACGCATGAAACTCAAGACACTTTGCTCTCGGCTCGCTTTTGTTCTGAGAGCCAAAGCCGCTTCCCTGTCCTCCCACTATACTCCTTCTGCAGCTTCCAAGGAACCGCATGAGGACATAGAGTGCAGAGATTTTAGGAGGATTTGTTGCCGGCCCAAGCTCTGCGTGTTTTCTCTCCTCCATATCAAGCGGCTTCGCCCATTCAGTGCAAGTGATGTTTATTGCCTGAGCCAGGGGCGTATTTACTGGGGGGTCAGGGTGGGCAGCTGTCCTAGGGCCCTGGGTGAGAGAGGGCTTGCAACGGTCAACCAAAAGGAACCATAAAAATGACCTGACGGTGATGAAAAATGCCCGAGGCCCCCAAGGTAGGGACCTAACAGGTTCTTTGCACTGGGGCCCATAAGACCCATGTTATGCCTCTGGCCTGAGCTGAAACCCACGCTGACATAGCACTCGCTGAGATTGATTGCGTTCACTGTGAGCTCATGAAACTTAAAGATGTTTCACTCTCAGCTCGCTTTAGTTCTGAATGTTGAAGCCACTCCCCCCCAAGCCCCCCCCCACTCCGCTATACTCCTTATGTGGCTTCCGTGTGACAGGAATTTTATTTGCTGCAACCATTTTATGCTGCTTCGCCTATTCAGTACAGCCGTGATGATCTGCCCTACTATTGGCACACATGATACGATCATGTTAGGTGCGCCTCCAAGTTTTGCCACCGGTGCTGTTCATTTAGTGAGAGTTTAGGTATCTAGGCCTTTGCTGTGTTAAGTTAGCAGGTCTTTGGGCAGTCCGTTGTCCATGGAGTAAGACCCCTGGCCAAATTTATCAGGAATTCACTTCTTGCTTTCCCTGTCGTGTGAGCCCGGAATGAGAGCATGACGACTCTGTAACACAGGATGGTTTTACCTAGGGTGACCATATTCTGGTTTTCCAAAAAGAGGACACCTTTTTTTGGCCCGGGGGGGTGGTTCTAAAGAGTGTTACTGTGAATGCAAACTTTAATACAGTGAAAAAGACACAATATTAGCATAACATAAATATATATAAATAAATAAATATTTCGAACATTCTTTTGAATGTCCATGTACTAAATTAAAATATTTGATGCCATGAGTGTACCTTCATTTACTATTACTATTATTTTGAATGGCCATGGAAAATGAAACAATGTGATAATTTTACCTGGTCACAAAAAGTAGTCTGTTAATTTACCTGATGAACTTTCACCTTTTGCTGACCCTTATGCTTCGCAGAGCTAATGTGTGCTTCTAAATCACTTGCACCTTTATTAGCAACTGACACATAAGTGCCAGCTTTACATGTCATACATTTTGCTTCCCACGGATCTCGACCTGGACGAAAGCATGGGAATTTTTTGTGCAAATCTTCTGTAAATTTGCACTTTCGTTTGTGCATTGTTTCCACTCAGCTGTCATTTGCTGCTACTGTCAAGCAACTGTTTGATGCTGAACACAACAGCGCTTCGTGCGTTCGCGGAGAGATTGACAGGCAGGAATTTGGCCAATAGTTGCTGCAAACCACTTAAAATTGACGAATTGGTGTGCGAGAAGGCGGGACTTACAAAGAGGGGTTGAAGCAATGCAAATGTGCGTGCACACACAATGAAGTATTAGACCAGATGCACATCATTATGCAACTAAAGCCGAATCCCGGACATTTTCGCAAATTTAGAAATGCCAGCCGGACGCTTTTTTAAGGTCCGATAAAGAGGACATGTCCGGGAAAAAGAGGACGTATGGTCACTCTATTTTACCCTCTTTTTACTATTGTTGACGGCATGCCAGAAGACTGCCATGTCACAACATGGAGATTTAAGGTGCCTCCATGTCACCTAGCAATAAATGATGAGAGAATTTCTATTTTGGATGAACTGTCCCTTTAAGCCACTCAATCATGTTTCATGAATACACACAAACAGGGACTAGAAATGAAATATTTTTAATTTTGGTTAGTTCTGAGCTAAAACTGTATTTACTCATTCCGGTACAAAAGTTCTGCAGCCTTCTTTCCAATTGGTTACCAATTAGACTAAAGTAAAAGAACGGTTAATAATGTTCTTTTTGAAATGACATTACTAATTAACAGTTAAGTAAAATTTTCATTAAAGATCTGCTTCTGAGTCAAAACCCAGCAGCATCAAATCTGTATTAATGCATCATATCTAACAATAATTCAGTGAAGACTTGGAAACAACTGAGAAAAAGACTTTTTCAGTTGTCTAATAATGTTTTCCTTGTATCAGAATTAGCCATGCATGTATATGTAGTAATTATACATAGTTGTCAAAAAGGTCTTCATTCACTGAATACGACATCCACAATGGACAATTAGGCAAAAAAATGTGTAATGCAGCACTTTCCTTCAGGTACAAAGCATGTCCCATTTTTTTGGGCAACATGAAGTGGTGTAGTTCCAAAAGTATACTGTGATAAACCCTTTGGCCTTAAGTTTCATGAAAAAATTATCGGGACAAAATAAACTGGTTAAAACCAGCTTCCAGCATTTAAAAATAAAATGTTCACTCCGGAACAATTGAAAATCACTATGTTATGTTCTGCTAAAAATTTAGTTTGTTTTCGTTTTTCGTTCCTTGAACAGTTTTCAGTCCCTGTTCTCAAAAATGAAAAGTGAAATGACTTTTATTTGTATGGTGCTTTTCACAACACACATTGTTTCAGAGCAACTTTATAGAAAATTATGCTGTAACAGAAAATAAACCTGTAATGTCTGTAATTTCTTAAAATCTTCATTGTGCGGTTAGATGAAAAATGTGATTGTAGATTATGCCTTAAAAGCATTATTATTATTATTATTATTATTATTATTATTATTATTAGGGCCCGAGCACCAGAGGTGCTAAAGCCCTATAGTTTTTGGAATGTTTTTTCACAATTTTTAGGGCCTAAGAACTGAAAGTGTGGAAACCCTATTGTTCTTCTAAGTATTTTTAGGGCCCAAGCACTGAAAGTGCAGAAGCCCTATTGTTTTTCTAAGGATATTTATTATTAGGGCCCGAGCACCGGAGGTGCTAAAGCCCAATTGTTTTTGGAATGTTTTTTCACAATTATTATTAGGGCCCAAGCACTGAAAGTGCGAGTTCCTATTGTTCTTCTAAGGATTATTATTAGGGCCCAAGCACTGAAACTGTGAGGCCCTATTGTTCTAAGTATTTTTAGGGCCCAAGCACTGAAAGTGCGAGGCCCTATTGTTCTTCTAAGGATTATAATGGCCCAAGCACTGAAAGTGTGAGGCACTATTGTTCTTCTAAGGATTATTAGGGCCCAAGCACTGAAAGTGCGGAGGCCCTATTGTTCTTTTAAGGATTATTAGGGCCCAAGCACTGAAAGTGCGAGGCCCTATTGTTCTTCTAAGGATTATTATTTTTTTATTATTATTATTTTTATTATTATAATTATTCTTTTCAAGGTTTTCGGTACTTTTAGGGTACATAACATGCGTGAAAACTCATGTCGCTGGCCATTAGGGCGTGGCAAAGTTGAGGGGGAGTCATGCAGGAGGGGGCACTGCAGCACCACCTAGAACATGGGCTTGTTTGGGGTTCTACAGTCACCAAACTTTGTACACATGTAGATCTCATCAAGGCGGACAACTTTCGTGCTGACAGTCATAAGCCCTGCCCAAAAGGAAGTTGGCCATTTTGGATTGTTTGAAAAATGCATGCTCTGGAATTTGATATACTCCTCAGAGGGATTTCATGTTACAGGTACCAAATGTGGGCGACATCATGCCAAGACATTGACGATGCTAAATTGCAAAGGGATTTTTGATATATTGAACGGTGTTGCCATGGCGAAGCAATAAATTAACGTCAAAAAAATGGAATAAGGAAACGTCTCATATATTCTGTATGCATGGCGTGATTTTACATAAAAATCGAGCCAAATGTTTGTCCTTGCAGGTTGATCACATTGATGTGGCTATTGTGGGTCATGGCCATAGCGCCACCAACTGGCAGAAGGAAGTGTGTCACTTTTAACAGACTTTGAAATATCCCTATTATGTTAACCTGAATTGCTTAAAAAAATTGATTAATGTCAAGACAGTGCAGATTTAAAATTCTGAAGGGATTCTTGATATCTTAAATACTGTTGCCATGGCGATGCATTAAATCTCATAATTCCTTTTTGTGTATATTCAAATGTTTTGAGGTATTTTGCATGTTTTGAATTTTAAAGTTTATTGTTAATAAACATATTTGTTAATTTTTATAAAAATAAACTCTGAGTGGCAATTACAAGAAATTTCCAATAGAGGGCATCCAAGCTCCATTCTTGAATGATTCCCAATAGAAGACTTCTGAGTCCAGAATGGGCAGTGACTGAGTTCATGAGTTTGAGCTCTGTTGCAGTCGAATCCCATATAAAAATGCAAACAATGTGTCCCCACTCAATATATACATCAACTGAGGTGCGGATGCAATCTTTGTTAATTAAAACATATAGTTTTATATGGACGGATTAGAACCTTTAACATCTTATGCAATGGGTGGATTAATTACCACTCAGTTGGACTCTTTTTATCAGCGCTGATTTATGTACTTCTCCACTGACGTACAAAATCTCATGACTGCACACTGGTGTACCATGGCATGTGTGCCGGTGTGCCATGGAATTTGTAGAGCTCCAGCATTTGCATGTGAAAATTACTGCGTGTGAATTCGGACAATTATTTGGCTGCACCAGTGCGAGTGACAGCTGATCTTACACCCAAAGTTATGAACTTATTATTGCAACCTACAATCAGAATAAAAACTCCCTGATGCATCTTGCATCATATACCAATTACTTTTAAAAGAGGCACGTTAGTTAGTTTTGCATTCAAAGCACCGTTTAGACCGAGAGATAGTGAAGATATACCATGTGAAAATGGTTTAAGCAGAGATTCTTGCTTGTAGGCCTATTTATCAAAATGACAGACAGTGTTTTGAATAATTAATTATTGATGGATGATGTCTTAACCTTGCGCTCAAACGCAAGTTTCTGAGAAAAATAGCAAGTCAAATAAAAATGCATGAATCCATAAAATGCACGATACCAGTAAACAGCATGTCAGCATCCTCATCTAAATCATCATGATAAGCAAAATCTCAAAAAAAATTACCATGAAATGTCACTAACAATAAGAGTCTTTTTGCACAACTGTAAGAGGGTGACAGCGCACCGAACCGAACATTATTCTGCTTCTAACGGAGATGCGCATTGTAACATTATAACCACGCACTGCCAGAATGCAAAAACCTATTAAAACTGCATATCCTGTTGAAATGTTCACACTTAATAATGAGACTACCAAGATGCTGCATGGCATCGTGCTCATGCAAATTCCAGATCAATGCAACTTCCAAAAAATAAACAAACAATGTTTTATAATCATCATATTATTTTTATCCGTCATTATTCTTTTGCATTTTTTTCCTAAATAAAAATGTTTGCATAGAGCCCTGATGTCTCCTTACAACCTAAATAACCTTTTTCAAATATTCCATGAAATTTGTGTAGTAAAATTTTTTTAATATTTTTTTTCACAGATATAATTTACCATGGTTTCAAGTCCATTTTTAATTTCTGATTTGTGTTTCAGGTTTAATACAATTTATTTCACATTTATGAGGATGTATGCATCATTGTATTTTGAGAAAAAAATGGTGTGCCTTGGAAATGTAATATTTACAAAGATGTGGCTTGAAACAAATACGTTTGAGAACCACTGGTCTAGCGCACGTTTACATTGAAATCATTTATAAAACAGCATAGACGGACACATAAACGTGCTCAATGTGAACGGACGTTCAGTGTAAGACTAGAACTCAAGTCAAGTCAAGTGAGCTTTATTGTCATTCCACTATATGTAGAAACATACAAGGGAACAAAATGTCGTGCCTCACAGGACCACGGTGCTTCATATATAAACACAGAAGCGCAAAAACCATATATGCAATGTATGCAACGCATAGGGGCGCCATGTAAGGGAGGGTGCCGGCGTCTCACAAAACCTGCATTTATACAAAGAATCTCTAACATTCACTTAAAATCCCCATTAGTTGTGTAATAAAATGTGATTAGAATTTGAAGTGCTATTAATACAGTAGACTACGAATCTGAAAATGGCAATATATGCTGAACAAAATGACAATTTTCATATATGTAACATATTTTTTAAACACTTGTGGAATTTAAATGTGTACATAAAAACTCAAATATATTAACTCTAATTGTATTTGTTCGATTTCTCAGGGCTAGCAAAGCCTTCTCTGCTGGCCTAACATGCCTAATAAATAAATATTTTTTCATCCTTTCATTCTCAGTCACGTTTTTGCCTATGTATTTTCAATCGCTTTCCACTCATAGTTCATCTACAAACGAATTGCAAAAAAAAAAAAAAAAAGATCCAATTTCTTGATGCTTACGAGCAAAGTGCCACAACTGTTTCACAAATCGCATGCCTGAAGCCATGCTCGTTAGCCGAAGCAGCGCGTGAGTTTGAGCTCCACCCCAGCATCATGCCTTTAGAATCCCTCAACAGTGCACATGAATAGGCATCTAAAGTTAGTTTGTCAGATTCATCAGCCAATCAGATTGATTTATTTGTTCTTGTGGGTGTGGTCAGTGTGAACATGCAGTATTCTAAACTAATTTATGTCCTCATTTGCCCAACATTAATTTAGAGGCTATTTAAACAGTTGTGCGTATGAATAACGAATGTAGACTCAAACTGAATGTACTTAATTTATTTTGACAGTGCACAGAGAAAAAAATGCAATTCAAAATTCAAACAGAATTGCAAAGAAATTACAAGCCAGAATGACTTCTATGCTCATATTAAAATCGTCTCAGTTACTGTTGTAACCTCCATTCCCTGATGGAGGGAACGAGACGTTGTGTCGATGTAGTGACATTAGGGGTCACCCAAACAACTCAGATCTTTGAGAAAAGGCAAGTGAGAATTGGCGAGTAGAATTTGCATGCCACTCCCCCGGACATACGGGTATAAAAGGAGCTGGCTCGTAACCACTCATTCAGGTTTTGTGCTGAGAAGCCGAGACAGGGTCCCAGCCATTTCAGCGGGTAGTACAGCATTGTGGCAGGGGGGGACACAACATCTCGCGGCCTTTTGTCTCTATGTTTTCTCTCCACAGAATATTCAGTTATTCGGCTGGGGCCGTTTTAACACTCAATATATGTGCCGGGGAAGGTGTTCTCTTCCTATCCTATTCTTTCAGGGGGAACAGACCCCGCGGAAACCACATCCTACCCGGAGGGGAGATAACATGTGGCAAGCATGTCATGTGGGCTCAGAGCCGCACATGGAAGAGGCACGGTGGTAAGTCCTGCCTGAAAGGGGAGGAGCTCTACAAACACAGGGACAGAGAGGGCTCTTTCAAAGGGAGACGCAGGTCTGCCGACAGGGAGACTGTACTGCGGAAAATACATCACAGGGGGTTACCGAAGTAACCGGCACCTGTGGAGCACCTACCTCAGTTAGGTTTGTGCATTGATTATCTGAAACTGAACTCACAAACCATCAAAGATAACCTGGAAGAATCTTTCTCTGCGCTGAGTGCGTCTCAGTGGTTCTCTGTGATGGACCTCAAGTGTTCTACCAGATAGAAATGGAGAAGAGCAACAAACAAAAAAACAGATTTGTATGCCCTCTAGGATTTTGGGAATGGAATCGTGTGCTGCAAGGAATCACAAGTGCCCCAAGCATGTTCCAATGCTTAATGGAGAAGTGTATGGGAGATATAAATCTGCATGAAGTCCTGGTATTCAGTGACGATCTGATAGTCTTCTCTAAAAAGTTGGAAGAGAATGAAGCACGAATGACAAACATCCTAAATCGTCTGAGGGGATATGGTTTCAAGCTGTCGCCTGAAAAGTGTTGTTTCTTCCAGACTTCAGTACACTATCTAGGCCACATTGTGTCACAAAAAGGAGTCGAAACGGACCCAGAAAAATTAAAAGCACTTAAGACTTGGCTAAGACCACAGACTTTAAAAGAGTTAAAGTCTTTTCTCTGCTTTTCTGGCTATTATCGCAGGTTTGTCCAAGATTGTTCAAAAATTGTAAAGCTTCTGACCAGTCTTACCTCTGGTTATCCACCTTTGCCGAAAGGTTATACCATAATCAAAGCAGATTGTAATTACTTCAATCCCAAAGAGCCACTCTCTGAGGCCTTAGATCATTCAAAAGTTCACATTCTTTCCGGTTTTGTGATTCGCTGATCCAAGGTTACCTTATACTCTGCACAAGGATGCCAGTACAACTGGACTTGGGACAGTGTTGTACCAAAATCAAGATGGACAGAATCATGTCATTTGATATGCAAGTAGGGATTTTATAGCCCTAAAATGGTCTGTCACATACAAATTCCATGATTAATTGTATGACAATCTTTTCAGAATCAGAATTATCTTTATTGCCAAGTATGCTTACACACACAAGGAATTTGTCATGGTGACAGAAGGTTGCAAGAGAATGCAATCATATACAGTCTACATACATACAAATATATACATTTAAACATATATACATATAGTGACATAAAGATAAAAAATAAGATATAACAGATAAATAAAAATAAATATACAATAGAGCAATAATATTGTTCGAATATTTTATATACAGATATACAGTTATGTGCAAGTGATGTAATGTATTGAAGAAGGAATTCCTTCAATTCCTTCAAGTAGGAATGGATGGATTGAATATTGCACATGGTTGTAAGTATTGACAAAAAGGAAATTATTTGGGGGCAGTTTTAACTGTTCATTAGGTAGATGGAAAAACTGTTCCTGTACCTGGCTGTTCTGTTGCTCAATGCTCTGTAACACCGGCCAGAGGGCAACAGTTCGAAAAGGAAGTGTGCTGGGTGAATGGGGTCAAGAGTGATTTTACCATCCCTTTTAGTCACTCTGGATGTGTACAGTTCTAGCAGGGTTCACTGTTGTAACTGACAACAATCAACTGAGATATGTCCTAACAACAGCAAAGTTGGATGCTGCGAGTTATCGATGGTTAGCTTTGCTTTCCACCTTAACATTTTATATCAAATATAGAGCTGCTAAGCAAAACCAGGATGCAGATGGTCTTGCGTTTAGGCCACATGTTGAGTTAGAGAATGACAAACATTCTCAAGAGGAAAGTTCAAGGATAGATGAGTTTGGCTCTCATCATCTTACACCCAGTCCCTGTCCTGTTGAAGCAGTCCTGGCGACCTGTCAGAAACACATCATCACAAATAAAAGTAAATCACATCTCCTTGTCTAGTGGAGTGTCATGGCTCCGGTGAGTTTGTCAGTTTGTTTTGTATGTTTTGTCATTTTCTCTCCCTCATGTCTCGCAGGCGCAGCCGGCATGCATGATCGGCGTTTCCATGGGAACACTGATTGTTGATCATGCCACTGTTTAGCGTGCAGAGCAACACCTGTTCTCCTTAATTCACTCCCTTCTTAAGCCCGTCGTGTTCCCAGTATCTTTACTAGATTGTTGTTTGATGTTGAGTACTAACCTCACTCTATCTGCCTAATTGGTCCTGTCGTGTGTATCTGTTGGCTGCCCGCATGTCGGGTGTGTGGTTGCCTTCCATTATTGCTGCGTGTCAGCTGGTATCCCATGGAGGATACCTCATCTCAGCCCGTGTGTCGGGAGTTAAGTTCGCTCATCTCTGCTGGGTGTTGTTCTGCATCTCACTAAGCTTCAATGGAGGATTCTACAAATCTGTTCCTGACTTCCACAACGCACACACTCATCCTACGAACACAATCTTCACGGATTGCTCCTTGCGCGACACCATTGGAGATCGCTTCCCACTGCTGCAGCTAGTGTCAGGATTTTCTACATTCCTCAACCCAGTGACTGCTCATTATTACTGTTATTAAATCCTTTGAACTGATCCTCTGCTCTTGGGTCTGTTTGTCTCACTATTGTTCATTACAGTAGAGTCTCTGGCAATGCACTCCAATGCAATCCCCGATATGTTCAATGAAGAAGAGCTGTCTTATGGTCTTACCACAGTCCCTATTGGTATAGCAGTGTTGAATTAGACAATCTGCAAAGAGAATATACATCAATTAGTAAAATACTTAATCTGATAGAGTCAGGAGAACTGGCACCAGTTTATCTCAAAGCAGAACCTGCTGAGTTTTGTTTGATGCTCAAAGAAATGAACCACCTTGAAGTGAAAGATGGTCTGTTATATAGGTGACGATAGTGTTACCAAAGATCTGTTTTCCAATTTGTCTTACCTCCAGTTTCAGCTTTGTAAGTATTCCCAGAGGTGAGATGCAGATCCCACCTTCAATTTATCCCATTCAAACATTTAGGTGGTTCGTGGACAGTTTCCCCCCGAACCAAACAAACAGAAAAAAGAAAAATGTGCGCATTAACCCCGCACACGACAGCTAAACTCAAACAGTCCACGTATGCCTATGAGAGCCCCCGTGACAACTTTGCCATCGGATTGCTCAAGTCCGGTGTTTCTATACAAATTTTGTGAGACAGAATTACATAACAGAAGAACATCTATAAAACAAACTCTAGCCAATAGGCAGAATAAACACAAAGAACGTGTAGATTCATCCGCATAACTGTCCCGAAGGTGTCTTTCTCCCCAAAACAAACTCCAGCCTCTAGTGGAACCTGCACACACACACAAAAAAAAGCTTTTCAGTTTCCTCGGACAGTCAAACGAATGTTCAGTGAGCCGGCTGTTACATGAGTGCAGCAGATGACCTAATGTCCTGCAAAAAATACTCCACAAAACAAACTCCAGCCAATAGGAGGCATAAGTACAAAGAATATGCAGATTCATCCACAAACTGTCTCAAAGGAGTGTTACTACACAAAACAAACTCCAGCGGCAAGGCAGAACCAGCATAAAAAGAAACATAAAAGGCGCCCAGTTTCCTCGGACAGTCAAGTGAATGTTCAGTGAGTCAGGTCCACTCGGCTGCAACATGAGAATCACACAATGACTTACTCACTCCATTGACTTTATGAAGGACAATGCTTGTTGGGGACAAGTAAATACTTTGCGGCCATCCTTAGCATCTATTCTCAATTTGGCCGGAAACATCATTGCAAAAGTGATCTTCCATTGATATAACAGATTCTTGCATTCCTTGAAATGATCACGTTTCTCTCTTGTCGAATTCGCAAAGTCTGGGAACAAGCAAATGTTGTGGTTCTTCCCAGAAAGCCTTCCTTTACTACTCTCTTTATCGGATGATCTCAGAAATTTGCACAGAATTGATCGGGGCCGTCTCCCTCAGCAGATCGCAGAGCCGGAACCCTGTGAGCTCACTCGATTTCCAGCTTATGGCCTGTTATATCGAGCAGACTCGGAAAGAACCCATCCAGAAATTCCACCACATTCTGACCCTCTGCTTGCTTAGGAATTCCTACAATTCGGACATTGTTTCGCTGGTTACAATTCTCAAGGTCTTCCGACTTTTCCCCAAATGCGTTCCAAGTCCACCTAGGTCGCTAGCGGATTAGCAACTAATTCCCTCTCCAATGACTCCAGATAATCGATCCGTTTCTCAACATCCGCCACTCTTGTAACCAAGAGTGAATTTCATCTCCATGGCAGTGATCGATCGACGTATTACAGTAAGATCCTCCAAGTCAGCAACGACCTTCGTCAACATTACCAACATGTTTGACAGTTGATGCTGAATCTCTCCCACCGCACTGTCCAAATTGAGTCCCGGGCTCGAGGCCTCCGGAGGGGCATCAGCTTGAGCACGTAAGTGTCTTTTAATGTCTCCAGAGCATGAGAATTTTGAATTCTTTGACATATTGTCTTCCTAGAACAGTTAAGAATCAGGGTGTATTGAATCTCACTGGTTTACGACATAAAAAGTATTAAAACCAGCAAAGTGCACTGAGTTCGCCATTCACATGTCCGAACCTTGCATGGCGTCACGTGACTCTTCTATTGTGGCTTTTTAGATCTGTTTAAACATCTGCTAAAAGGATCAAATGGCAAGTGTCCATACACTGATTTATTGCTCCAAAAATACTTTATTGGCTTACACTTGCTTGCAACGTTTAGACCATTAAGTCTTAATCAGGCAAACAAAAACAAAAAAAGATCTGCTAAAAGGACAATGTAAAGTGACAAAAACAGTGCATTTCTGTGACTAAGGTAAAAAAAATAGCCTAAGAAAACAGCGGCACAAACATTTAGAGACACACAATTTGGGAATCTCGAAACTGCAGTAATGTTATAAAATACTCAGAAGTCATAAATATTAGTAAACATGTAACAGTCACTGAAAAAATTACACTTATAAACACACTGCGATCAGTGACAGTACACATGAGTAATGTTCAATTAATTAATGCATGGCAAACAATATAAGCTTTAACAACCCTACCAGAAAACATATCAAAGCAGTATAGCAGGCAAACAACTTCGCTAAACAGTAAAAAAATCCATTAGGAGAGTGATTTCACTCCGCTGTTGTCCTGACTCTTGAAACCGTGACTGGATTGATACTCATTTCCTGCTTTTCACAACACAGCCGGAAGCAAGGAAGTATGACATATGCCTGAGATTTCGCATCAAATCCGACATGACAGCTCAAATTCCCTCAAAATATAAAATCATTATTGTAGGCTTACTGTAGTGAATCAGAGTAAGACAAGGACATGGTTTTGAACATGGATTTTTTTTATGTACTCTCTCAATAATTAATTTGTATTCATTATAAATAAAAAAATCTTACATAGTGCAGCTTTAAGATGGTTATTAAATATCTTCTGCTTTAGTGTGTCAGTAGGAAATATTCATTTTAGATTTTAAAATATTTTGCACATAGAACTGAATAGAAGAAGAACAAGGAGCCCTACAACAAATGGTATGGCCCCCACAGAGCACTGATCCCATCATCATTGAATAAGTTTGGGATTACATGAAGCATTTGAGTCAACCTAAATCCATAGAAAAACTGTCAAGTTATGCCAAGAACTGTGTCAAGTTCTTCATGATGCTTTGTACAGCCTTATTGGCAAAAACATTGAAAAAATTCACTGCACAACTGTACCTAGGACAATTGGTGTGGTTTTATATGCCAAGGGTGGTCACACCAAATATTGATTTAGATTTTTTGTGTTTACCATACTTTGCATGAAGTTAATTGTTAAATAAAAGCTATGTTTCCCCTTCTGTCACTCACTCGACATTGTGTCGATGTAGTGACACCAGGGGTCGCTCGAGAGCCCCGAACACCTCTATTGTTTTGAGAAAAGGCCAATGAGAATTGGCGAGTGGAATTTGCATGCCACTCCACTGGACACTGGAATGCCCACTCTCATTCAGATTTTTTCTTCGGAGCCGAGTGGTTGTACTATCAGCGAGCTGAATACTACTGCTGTTCCATTCACCTCTTAAGAAGTGTATGCTGTTGGATATACGGTGCATTTCAAGCGGCTTTCTCTCCTTCTGCATGACGAGTGCAGATTTCGCCCCTGGGCGCTTCGACAGCGCTAAAAGAGTGTATATTCCTGCTAAAGAGTATATTTTCTCTATTAGTGCACACACATTGAGGTTGAACGTCTTTTTAAAGACACGTCTTTATAAAGATGCCTTTCCGTCTTTGTGTGATTCCTGGATGCGGTCGTTATCTCTCCGCCTCCGACGGCCACAGGCGCTGCCTCACGTGTCTGGCAGCGATCACACTGAGGCAGCATTTGTGGATGGTTCATGTTCTTATTGCGAGAATATGACCATGGCAACATTGCGGTCGCGCTTCTTCCGAAGCAGGAAAGCCATTCTAGCCGCCCCTCGCGCTGCGCCCTCTACCCACGGGTATGAGGCCGGCCTGGCTGGCGCTGGAGGCGATTTGGGGAGTTCAATGGGCGCGGTCTCGCCGGGTAATTCCCTGCAGACCTCCCGTTCCCCAACACGCTCGTTTGCTCCCGTCTGGCTCTGAAATGAGACCAGCCCGCCTCATGGCCAGCTTGACGTCTCTTTCGGGGCCTGCGAGCAGGATGAGTCTTCGATCGCTGCATCGGAGAGCACACTGGCAATGTCGGACTCTGAGGACTCGACTGGGCTGCCACCTTCGGGTCTGCCCACCCAGTCTGAGGCTGACGCAGAGCTGACCGCCATGCTTGCCCGGGCCGCCGCGAGTATCGAGTTGGACTGGAACCCTCCACCCTCCCTTGAGCACTTGTGGCTTGATGATTGGTTCCTGGGTTCGGGGTGCCGCTCACGGCCATGCCCCCCCGGATCCTTTCTTCCTGGAGGTGCACGACGAACTGACGAGGTCATGGAGGGCACCTTTCGCTGCCCGAAACAGACTTTCAGGTTTGTCCGCTCTCACTACCCTACACAGAGGTCCCTCAGGTTGATAAGGCGGTTGAGATGCACCTGTGCCTGCAGAACGCCACTACCTGGCGGGATCATCCGGCGTTCCCCTCCAGAGCCTGTAGGACTTTGTCATCTCTGGCGACCAAAGCCTACAATGCCGCTGGACAGGCCACTTCCGCTCTGCATGCCATGGCCCTCTTGCAGGTACACCAGGCCAAGGTGCGAGCACTCGGGCAGGCGATGTCCACCTTGGTGTTCCAGGAGCGCCACCTGTGGCTGAATCTGGTCGAGATGAGGGACGCCGACAAGCACGCTTTCTCAACGCACCCATCTCCCAGATTGGACTTTTCGGTGACACCGTTGAGGACTTCGCCCAGCAGTTCTCGGCGGTGAAGAAGCAGACGGAGGCCATCCAGCACATCTTGCCCTGGGGTGGCTCAAGATTCCACACCCCGTCTGCTCGCCGAGGGAGTCCCCCTGCGGCGGCAAAAGCCCAGGTGGCTTCGCCCAAGCCCAGCTCTTAGCACCAGCGTAGAGCCCCCCGCAGGAAGCTGACGCCCCCCATCTCATGGGCCGGCATGAGGACCCAGAAGGCTCTTAAGCGCCCCTGAGACAGATGACCCAGGAAGCGAGACATCCGCTACGGAGCTGGTATCCAGACCACTCCATCCCCTGGTGGAGGGCCGGGAGGTAAATCTTTTGTTTCCTTCTCTTTTTTGTTTGCTGCACCCTGAACGGGCTGTGGCACCCAAATTGTCAAAAAAAGAGCAGTTTCCTCACTTCTTGGGTCACATAATCTGTGTTCATGACCGCAGTTGTCACGCGACCAGACACCGAGCACTCACAGCCAGGGCTCCACCGTGCTTATGGCCAACCGGTTGTGATGAGTCTCGAGGACGACCCGAGAGGTCCTCCTCCTCAGTCGCTAACCTGCCATATGCCGGATACATAGAGCAAGGTAAGTGCTTCGAGGTCCCGCTCAGCGCAGCCACCTTGGGACGAAGCAACGCTTCTCGACATGGCGTCACCTGCTCCTCCCCGCCACGAGGCCCCACCTCCAGGTACGTGAGATGTGATTGTCCCTTTAGTGCCCCTCGCCCGGAGCTTGGACGCGTGGCTAACGCTTTCCAACCCGTCGCGGTGGCTGGCCAGGACCATCCGACTCGGCTACGCAATTCAGTTCACCAGGCACCCACCCCGGTTCAGCGGCGTCCGCTTCACTTCAGTGCAGGGCGAGAAATCTGACACCCTGCGTGCGGAGATCACGACTCTTCTTTGCAAGGGTGTGATAGAGCCTGTCCCTCCAGCCAAAATGGGGGAAGGGTTCTACAGCCCTTAATTCATTGTACCAAAGAAAGGCGGTGGGTTGCGGCCAATCTTGGACCTGCAAGTTCTGAACCAGGCTTTACACAGACTCCCATTCAAGATGCTAACGCAGAAACACATTTTAACATGCGTCCAGTATCAAGATTGGTTCGCGACGGTAGACCTGAAGGATGCGTACTTTCACATCTCGGTTTTACCTCGACACAGACCCTTCCTACAGTTTGCTTTTGACGGCCAGGCGTATCAATACAAGGTCCTCCCCTTCGGCCTCTCCCTGTCCCCTCGCATCTTCAAGAAAGTCGCAGAGGCAGCTCTTGCCCTTAAGGGAAGTGGGCATCCGCATACCCAACTACCTTGACAACTGGCTGATTCTAGCACACTCTCAAGAGTTGCTGTGTGCGTACAGGGACCTGGTGCTCAGGCACCTCAGCCGTCTAGGGCTTCGGGTCAACTGGGAAAAGAAAAAGCCCTTCCCGGTTCAGAGCATCTCTTTTCTTGGCATGGAGTTAGACTCGGTCTCAATGATAGCACGCCTCACAAGCGAGCATACGCAGTCGGTTCTGAACCAGCAGAGGACAGCGGTTCCACTGAAACACTTTCAGAGGCTCCTGGGGCATATGGCTTCTTCGGCGGCAGTCACGCCACTCAGGTTAATGCATATGAGACAACTTCAGCACTGGCTTCAGACTCGAGTCCCGAGATGGGCATGGCGCTGCAGCACACATCGCGTAGCTATCATGCCGCTCTGCCGCCACATATTCAGCCCTTGGACAGACCTCATGTTTTTGCGGGCAGGAGTTCCCCTACAGCAGGTGTCCAGATGCGTTGTGGTCACCACAGATGCCTCCAAGTTGGGCTGGGGTGCCGTGTGCAATGTTCCTGGACAGGACCGCGACTGGGTTGGCACATCAACTGCCTAGAGTTGCTGGCTGTACTGCTCGCCCTGCGGAGGCTATTGCCATTGATCTGGGGCAAGCATGTGTTGGTCAGGTCGGACAACACAGCGACAGCGACAGCAGTGTACATAAATTGCCAAGGCGGCGTATGCTCTCCTCACATGTCGCAACTCGCCCGCCATCTCCTCCTTTGGAGTCAGCGGCGGCTGAGGTCATTGTGGTCCACTCACATCCCGGGCAGCCTCAACGCTACAGCAGACATGCTGTCACGGCAGATGACACTCAGCGGAGAGTGGAGACTCCACCCCCAGGTGGTCCAGCTGATTTGGAGTCAATTCGGCAAAGCACAGGTAGACCTGTTTGCTTCCCAGGAATCCTCCCTCTGCCCGCTCTGGTATTCCCTGACGGGAGCCCCCCTCGGGACAGATGCACTGGCACACAGCTGGCCCCGGGGGCTGCACAAATATGCGTTCCCCCCAGTGAGCCTACTTGCACAGACCCTGTGCAAGGTCAGGGAGGATGAGGAACGAGTCACCCTCGTGGCCCCATATTGGCCCACCCAGACTTGGTTCTCGGACCTCACGCTCCTCGTGACAGCACCTCCCTGGCAGATTCCCCTGAGGAAAGACCTTCTTTCTCAGGGACGGGGCACCATCTGGCACCTGCGCCCAGACCTCTGGAACCTCCACGTCTGGCCCTTGGATGGGATGCGGAAGACCTAAATGGCCTACCACCAGCAGTGGTATACATGATCACTCAGGCCAGAGCTCCCTCTACGAGGCAGCTTTATGCCCTGAAGTGGCACTTGTTCACGAATTGGTGTTCTTCTGAGCCGAAGACCCCCAGAGATGCACAGTCAGGTCAGTGCTTTCCTTCCTGCAGAGGAGGCTGGAGGGGCGGTTGTCCCCTTCCACCTTGAAGGTATATGTAGCCGCTATAGCGGCCCACCATGACGCAGTGGACGGTAAGTCCCTAGGGATGCAAGACTTGATCATCAGGTTCCTCAGAGGTGCCCGGAGGCTGAATCCTCCCAGGCCACACCTCTTACCCTCATGGGATCTCTCCACAGTCCTCCTGGGCCTTCGCAGAGCCCCCTTTGAGCCGCTAGAGTCAGTTGAGTTGAAAGCCCTCTCCTTGAAGAAGGCCCTCCTGATTGCGCTCACTTCCATCAAGAGGGTTGGGGACCTGCAAGCGTTTTCTGTCAGCGACACTTGCCTGAAGTTCGGTCCGGCGGATTCTCACGTGATCCTGAGACCCTGTCCGGGCTATGTGCCCAAGGTTCCCATGACCCCCTTCAGGGATCAGGCGGTGAGCCTGCAAGCACTGCCCCGGGAGGAGGCAGACCCAACCGTATCATTGCTGTGTCTGGTGTGTGCTTTGCGCACCTACTTGGATCACATGCAGAGCTTTAGACACTCTGAGCAGCTCTTTGTCTGCTTCGGCGGACAGTGGAAAGGAAACGCTGTCTCCAAACAGAGGCTTGCCCACTGGACTGTGGATGCCATCACTCTGGCACACCAGACCCAGACCGTGCCCGCCCCTTTGGGAATACGAGCACACTTTACTAGGAGTGTGGCATCCTTGTGGGAACTGGCCCATGGCACCTCACTAGCAGACATTTGCAGAGCAGTTGGCTTGGCTACACCCAATACCTTTGCAAGATTTTACAATCTCTGGGTTGAGCCAGTTTCGTCCCGTGTTTTGTCAGGTACAAACAGGTAGAGTTTGGTAATACGGAACAACTGGCTGGGTGTATCGCTTGCATATGCGCCTTTCCCCTTCCCTGAGGCAAAAGTGTGCGCTTTTACCCCCAGTCGAGTTCACGAAGTCATGAACCCTGGATGTCCTTCCTCCCTAGCCCCGTGGCTCACAAATTCTGTGGAGGAGTTCGCAGCCAAACCCACTACGGGTACTAATATGCCCTGTACTGGGATAGGTGCTCCACAGGTGCCGATTACTCAGGTAACCCCCTGTGATGTATTTTACACGGTATGGTCTCCCTGTCGGCAGACCCACGTCTCCTTTGGGCAGGGCCCTCTCTGCCCCCGGCCACCATGTTTATAGAGCTCCTCCTCTTCGAGGCAGGACCTACCACCATGCCCCTTTCATGTGCGGCTGGTGAGCCATTGTGTCGTATTGCCACATGTTGACCTCCCCTTTGGGAAGGATGTGGTCTCTGTGGGGTCTTTTCCCCCTGAAAGAATAGGAGTGGAAAAGAACACCTTCCCCGTTGCGTATAATAGCATTAGATGGCCAATAATTAATTGGTAATTATTTCTTTAGTTATTAATTAATATTTAAATTAATTAATTGAATCTAACTCATTAAAACCTCATATGGGGCTCCAGTAAATGTAGTGCGCTACGTTTAGGAGCGAGTTTGGTTATCAAAGATAATGATTAATTATTAAAATCAATATAACATTGATGAGAATCAATGTTAGCTTTTTTTAATCCTTTAAATCAACAATTATCAAAGATAATCACTAATCATTAACATCGATGAAACATTAATTAAAATTAACAATAGCTTATTGATCCTTCAAAATCAACAATCATCAAAGATAATTATCAATTATCAAAAATCAATTGAATATTAATAAGGATTAATTTTGCCAGGGCACCACCCTGGAATCAGGGACTAATAACCAGATAGTATAAATAGTCTCAATATTAGATTGTTTTCTTAGGAAAATCGACATCCGAAGAATATCGATTTTCGGGAAGAAAACAATGAATGAAGGCTTGAATTCGAGCACTGACATCCCGTCAGCATGACAGGTGTATGCAAAACAAACCAAAACACTTCTCTTTGTAATAAAACAAAGTTTATTTATGCAGTAATATCAATTAATAATTAATACAATGCAGTCAATAAACTTCCGACTTACAACTACAAACTAAACAGTGATATGATTAGATATGGAAATCAAAATAATCCTATAACACATAGGGTGTGTGTGTGTGAGAGAGCGAGTGTGTGTAAGGAGGGATGCGCACAAAATGGCGGACGTGACTCACGTGGAGAGTATGTCAAGCGAGACTTCCGGCCAGAGAATATGGCTGCGAATGTGGGCGGAGAGAAACCAGTCAATGGCGTCTACCAGTTTCCACGTGTATCCGCTTGTACGATAGCTTAGGGACAAAGCTGAGCTTTATCACGAAGCTATCTACTAGCCAAAAATGTGTGCGAGAATGTTTGTGAGGGGTCGCGTGTGTGTGTGTGGTTAGTACGAGAGAGAGAGAATTAAGTGACAGCCCCAAAGCCGGTTTCGCGATCGTGGGAGAGAAAGCAGCTGTTAGTTTACCATTTAGAGACATGGTGGACAGCTCGTAAACCGCCCCGTGGTCTTTGATTCTTTAATGGATAAACTCAGTGAGCCGGTCTCACCCGCGATGCCGGAAATGCACAACAGTCCAATGTGGTTGGACTACAATACGGCAAATCTCATTCATGATAATTAAATACCTTGAGTATTAGCAATGAGCGGACACGGCGGTCTGTTAACTGTACAAGCAATAACGTTGATACACAAGAATAACACACTATAATATTCTATCTCTGCCCAGACGTAAACCTTTTACTTGAATCGCATGAGGACGCAGGTAGAATGTGTGTTCATCTGTCCTTTAACTCCGACTCGGTTCCTCGAGGCTCGGGTGATGATGGGAGGCCATTTCTCACTCTGTCAGCGGGCGGTACAGCTGCTGATTCTCGGCGGGCTGGCGGAGAAATCAGCAATGTCGACTTGATTGAAGATGGAAGAGAAATCTTTTATCTCTTCACTTCTGCAGGCAAACGGATGAAGGTGCGGATTGCTCAGCGGTCTCCTTCGGATCCGTTAGTGTTCGGTGGAACACAGAGTAATCTCAACTCGTCCAGCGAGATGGAGATTGTATGGCCACAGTTTCAAGTCGGACATTACTTCCTTGTGCCACGAGGCTGCACCTGAGAGCAGCGATGAGCTGTGTCTACACACAGCGAGCAAAGTTGCTGGAATCAAATCCCGGAAGCATTTCAGAGGTATTTCTACTCCTGATGATGTCATGGTTGAGGGGTGTTCTGTCGTGTGCCTCATCCAATAGGAGTTGAGAGTTCGATCCTTTAGTGAGCAAGACTTCATGGGATTTGTAGTCTGTTTTGGACTCCCTTTGTTTGATTTTGGCACGGTTTTTATCAGTAAAATTTATGACTTGGTATGTGGGCCTGAGTTAGGTTTTACGACTATGTTAGGCCTGCCTTTGTCTTCTATCTGAATACATGAGGCCCAACATAGGCATCAGAAGTGCCTAAAACTTCTACACAATACTGTATGTTAACAATTTAAAGCAGCTCAAAAACTTTTCAGCATTAGTATCAAAGCTAATACATTGATGCAATCTTCTGGACAATCAAAGGTACTACATTCTAAGTAGTTAAAATGCCTTACTACATCAAACTTATTGGGCATAAAATATCATAAGCAAGCAATGTAAAATATAATAAACTTGTCAGGTTACATAAAAATAAACATAGTAAGTAAAGCATTATGGTTAATCATTCAGGGTAAATACATAGCATACGTATGAAAAAAAAAAAAAAAAAACAATTGGGTTCCTGTAGTTAAACAGGTAGAGCATGGCAACATAAAGATCATTTGCTCAATTCCCAAGGAAAACACAAAGTGATAAAACAAATATCATGAATACACTGTAAAATGCTTTGGATAAAAGCCTCTGCCAAATGCAAAAATGTAAATTACTAAAAATTGTAGTGATAATCACACTGGGCACCAATTTAAATGAACTGGGCCTCACACAAGACAACAAAGTATGTGGTGATTTTTGATCACATGTCACTTAAGGTGTGTATGTGTGTGTGTGTGAGTATGAATATCAGATTGCCCCTCCCTGCATCCTAGGGGCACCAGCTCTTTTCACTTTAACAGTATAAGAATGATCCAAATTGACCATTCAATAAATTAGAAATATGTATGTTAGAGCTCTTACAGTATTATAAACACAAGGAAGACACAGTTGTAATAAAATTAATTTTAAAAAGATACACAAGAAAAACGAGTGCTTCCTAAATGGTACTAATATGCTAAAGGATAATATAAATGAATAGGTAAATAATGTGCATAAGATGGAAAGATGCAAGTAGTTGAATTGGATGTAGCAATGGCAAAGTATGACTATTATTATCTTATTAAAAGATAAATTGCTGTTTCTCTGTTAATTGATAATGTGAAATCCGTATTTCTATGTTAACAAATATCTCAACGATTATTTGCTAGACATTTGATACACAGATTATGCAATCTAAAGAACATTAGAAAATCATAAACTGATAGTATACACCAGGGGTGGGCAACTATTTTGGTAAAGAGGCCACATCAGGCTTTAATTAGTGTTTAGGGGGGCCATATTGTACTCCATTTGAGATACAATGTTCCGCATTGATTTTGTTCTTGTACCTTTTAAGCCCAGAAATAGTTGTGTACTCAATTTTCTGAAGTGTATATGTGACTAATGGGACTATTCTGCAATTGCCTTAAGTATTGTATTGTTCTACAAATGTAGATAATTTTCTATCAGGCATTAAAAAAACTGAATAAAGTCTGAGAGCATAATTATAAATGATTTATTTTACCATCTTTACTTTCCTAGTAATTTATTATTTAATTTAACAATGTCTATATCAGGGATAGTGGGAGTCGGACATCAAGCAGGACTGGAGCTGGATCTAGCAGGCTCTTGTAACCTCAGGATATGTATCCCAAGTTAAGATAGGGAAACAAGTAGAATAATATTGGCGTAGATGCCATTCATGGCATAACTATGAGTTGATGGATAAATTAGGTGTATGCCCGCCTAAACAGATGAGTCTTTAGTCTAGACTGAAATTGAGAGAGTGCTGAACAGTGTTGGGAAAACTATTCCATAATATAGGAGCCAAATAGGAAAAGGATCTACCACCTTTTCTGATTTTGATATTCTAGGTATTATTAGCAGGCCAGAATTTAGCGATCGTAGTGAATGTGATGGAATCGTAGTGAATGTGATAGAAGGTCACTTAAGTACTGTGGAGCTAGACCATTCAAAGCTTTGTAAGTAGTTTAAAATTAATACAAAATTTAAGAGGTACCCAATGTAGCTATGATAAATTGAGCTGATATGATCATATTTCTTGGTTCTAGTCAGTTCTCTAGCTGCTGCATTTTGAACAAAGTTTATTTATTGAACCTGCAAGACATCCTCCCAGTAATACATTACAATAATCTGTCATGAACGCATTAATTAATTTTTTCGGCATCAGAAACAGAGAGCATGTGTTGTATCTCAGCAATATTTCTGAGGTGGAAGAATGCTGTTCTACAAACATTGGAAATGTGATTTTCAAAAGACAGATTGCTATCAAATATACACTGACGGCCAAAAGATTGGAATAATGTACAGATTTTGCTCTTATGGAAGGAAATTGGTACTTTTATTGACCAAAGTGGCATTCATCTGATCACAATGTATAGTCAGGACATTAATAACGTGAAAAATTACTATTACAATTTGAAAAAAAATAAATAATTCAGAACTTCTTAAACTACTTCAAAGAGTTCTCATCAAAAAATCCTCCACGTGTAGCTGTCAGTTTGCCCAGATACCTCAGGTGACATTTCACCCCACGCCTCCTGTAGTACTTGCCATATATGTGGATGTCTTGTTGGGCACTTCTCACGCTCCTTACAGTCTAGCTGATCCCACAAAAGCTCAATGGGGTTAAGATCCATAACTCTTCCAATTATCTGTTGTCCAATGTCTGTGTTTCTTTGCCCACTCTAACATTTTCTTTTTGTTTTTCTGTTTCAAAAGTGGCTTTTTCTTTGCAATTCTTCCCATAAGGCCTGCACCTCTGAGTCTTCTCTTTACTGTTGTACATGAAACTGGTGTTGAGCGGGTATAATAAAATGAAGCTGTCAGCTGAGGACATATGAGGTATCTATTTCTCAAACTAGAGACTCTGATGTACTTATCCTCTTGTTTAGTTGTACATCTGGCCTTCCACATCTCTTTCTGTCCTTGTTAGAGCCAGTTGTCCTTTGTTTTGAAGACTGTAGTGTACACCTTTGTATGAAATCTTCAGTTTTTTTGGCAATTTCAAGCATTGTATAGCCTTCACTCCTCAAAACAATGATTGACTGATGAGTTTCTAGTTTCTTTTTTTGCCAATTTTGACCTAATATTGACCTTAAGACATGCCAGTCTATTGCATACTGTGGCAACTCAAAAACAAACACAAAGACAATGTTAAGTTCTCTATCTGTCACTCACTCGACGTTGTGTCGATGTAGTGACACAGGGTTCACTCTTGGGAGCCCGAGACACCTCTGGTCTTTGATAAAAGGCCAATGAAAATTGGCGAGTGGTATTTGCATGCCACTCCCCCGGACATATGGGTATAAAAGGAGCTGGTATGCAACCACTCATTCAGATTTTCTCTTCGGAGCCGAACGGTCACGCTCACTGAGCTGAATTCCCACAACTGTTCATTCACCTCTGCTGGATCTGACAGTGCATTTCAGCGGCTTCTCCCCCCTCTGCACTGGTGCAATGCAGAGAATGCCCCTGGGCGCTTCGGCAGAAATAAAAGAGTATATTTCTCTAAAAAAGCGGCACACACGGAACGTCTTTTTAAAGACACGTCTTTCTAAAAATGCTTTTCCAATTGTGTGTTATTCCTGGTTGCGCTCGTTATCTCTCACCTTCTGACGGTCACGATCACTGTCTTTCGTGTCTGGGCACTGCTCACGCGGAGACAGCATTCATGGATGGTCATGTTCTCATTGCGAGGACATGTCCATGGCAACGTTGCGGTCGCAGCTTGCCTTCATAAGAAAGCAAGCCACCCCAGAGGTTTCCCTGCCTTGGTCCTTTTACCCACGGGTATGAGGCCAGCGCGGCTAGCACTGGGGCCAATTTGGGGACCCCAATGGGACCGCCTCCGCCGGGTATCCCCCCGTGGACCTCCCATTCCCCAGCACGCTCGTCTGCCCTGATCGGGCTTCCGGATGAGTCTGCCGGCTCGTCTCACGGCGAGTTCGACCTCTTATACAAAGCCCGCGAAAGTGATGAGTTCTCGAGTGCAGCATCGGAGAGTGGGCTCATCCAGTCAGAAGCCTCATCTGGGCTCCTCCCTTCGGGGACGATTGCCCAGTCACAGGCTGACGCGGAGATGATGACATGCTTTCCCGGGCAGCCGTGAGCGTCGGCTAGAGTGGAACCCTCTGCTCTCCCTGAACCCTCGCGGCTCGGTGATTGGTTCCTGGGCTCGCGGCGCCACTCAAAGCCACGCCCCGCCCCCGTTCCTTTCTTCCCGGAAGTGCACGAAGAGCTGACAAGGTCGCGGGAGGCACTTTTTACTGCCCGGTCCCGATCATTTCAGCTTCCCCGCACTCACTACCCTTGATGGTGGGGCGGCCAAGGGCTATTCGGCAATCCCCCGGTGGATAAAGGCGCTCGTGGTGCACCTATGCCCGCAGAGTGCCGCCACCTGGCGCGGGTGCCCAAAGCCCCCATCCAAGGCCTGTAGGTTTACGTCATCTCTGACGGCCAAGGGCTACGGTGCCGCTGGACAAGCCGCTTCCGTCCTGCATGCCATGGCTCTCCTGCAAGTCCACCAAGGCGCTAAAGGAACTGCAGGAGGGTAGTTCTGCCCTGGGATTGATGCAGGAACTGTGCTCGGTGACCGACCTCGCTCTCCAAGTGACGGAGATCACAGCGCGGTCTCTCGGGCAGACGATGGCCACACTAGTGGTCCAGGAGCGCCACCTTTGGCTCAACCTGGTCGAGATGGGCGAGGCCGACAAGACACGGTTCCTTGCTGCCCCCATTTCGCAGGCGGGCCTATTTGGTGACACCGTCGAGGACTTTGCCCAGCAGTTCTCGATGGTGGAGCAGTAGACGGATGCTAGCCGGCATATCCTGCCCCGGCGCGGCTCAAGATCCCGCACCCCGTCTACTCATCACCAAGGGCGTCCCCCTGTGGTGACTGCACCGGCTCAGCTGCAGCCCGCCCCTTCGGCCCAGCGTGGAGCCCACCGCAGGAAGCAGACGCCACCCGTCTCGCGGCCGCCCAGAATCCGTGAAAGTCTTCAAAGCACCCTTGAGACGGGCGATCCAGGGACAACGAAACCCGCTGCTCTGGAGCTGGTAAGCAGATCTCTCCATCTTTTTGTTACCTTTTGCATTTAATTGCACTGCATGCCCAAGTGGCTGCAGTACTCAAGAGCTCAGCAAGAGCGGTTTCCTTGTCCCTGGGTCATGTATCCGGTTTGCATGGCCATCATCACGACCACTATCCACCACTCTATTTGGCAGGTTTCTCCTGCCCCTGAGCGCCCAGCTGTGGCACAAATCCGCCCCCGATGTGACAGTCTCCACGGGTCATAAGGACAGGCCTCTTCCTCCACCGTCCCAGGCTGTTCCGGGGGTGGTCACAAGGAGCCAGGTAAGTGCTTCGATGTCCTTAGACTCAGCACGGCCACGACGTAGAGTGGCACCTCGAGCTCTGCCCCGCCATGAGTCCCCACCTGCCGGTACGTCCGATGATGTTGTCCCTTTGGTCCCCCTTGCGCGGAACTTGGACACATGGCTTGCGCTTTCCAATCCGTCATGAGGGCTGGTCCGGACCGTCCGACTCGGCTATGTGATTCACTTCGCCGGGCGTCCGCCCAGGTTCAGTGGTATCCACATCACTTTGGTGAAGGCGAAAACGCAGCTACGTTGCGCGGAGATCGCTACCCTCCTACAGAAGGGCGTGATAGAACCTGTCCCTCCAGCCAAGATGAAGGGGTTTTTCAGCCCCTACCTCATTGTACCGAAAAAAGGCAGTGGGTTGCGGCCAATCTTGGACCTGTGAGTACTGAACCAGGCTTTACACAGACTCCTGTTCAAGATGCTGACGCAAAAACGCATTCTGGCGAGCGTCCAGCATCAAGATTGGTTCGCGGCGGTAGACCTGAAGGATGCGTACTTCCACGTCTCGATCCTTCCTCGACATAGACCCTTCCTGCGGTGCGCGTTCGAGGGTCAGGCGTATCAGTACAAAGTCCTCCCTTTCGGCCTGTCCCTGTCTCCTCGCGTCTTTACAAAGATCGCAGAGGCTGCCCTTGCCCCGTTAAGGGAGGTGGGCATTCGCATTCTCAACTATCTCGATGACTGGCTAATCCTAGCTCACTCTCGAGACGTGTTGTGCGCACACAAGGACCTGGTGCTCTCACACCTCAGTCGACTAGGGCTTCAGGTCAACTGGGAAAAGAGCGAGCTCCTCCCGGTTCAGAGCATCTGTTTTCTCGGTTTGGAGTTGGACTCAGTCTCCTTGACGGCACCTTATGAACGAGCGTGCCCAAAGCGTTCAAACTTAGAACAGCGGTTCCACTGAAACTTTTTCAGAGGCTTCTGGGGCATATGGTGTCCTCAGCGGTGGCCACCCCACTCGGGTTGATGCATATGAGGCCGCTTCAGCACTCGTTCCAGACTCGAGTCCCGAGATGGGCATCGCACCATGGGACACATTGCGTGGCCATCATGCCGGTCTGTCACCGTCTTTTCAGCCCTTGGACCAACCTCTCATTTCTACGAGCAGGTGTTCCTTTAGAACTGGTCTTCAGGCACGTCGTGGTCATGACAGACACCTCCAAAACAGGCTGGGGTGCTGTTTGCAAAGGGGACGCAGCCGCCGGCCTTTGGACTGGTCCGTGACTGCATTGGCACATCAACTGCCTCGAGTTGTTGGCAATTCTGCTCGCCCTGCGCAGGTTTCGGTCGTTGATCCAGGGCAAGCACGTGTTAGTTCAGACAGACAACACGACGACGGTAGCATATGTCAACCGCCAAGGCAGTCTGTGCTCTCGTTGTATGTCACAACTCGCCCGCTGTCTCCTCCTCTGGAGTCAGCAGCACTTCAAGTCGCTGCAAGCACCTCACATCCCGAACAACCTCAACACTACTGCGGACGCGCTGTCACAACAGGTTACCCTCAGGGGAGAGTGGAGACTCCACCCTCAGGTGGTCCAGCTGATTTGGAGTCGATTCGACAGGCACAGGTGCACCTGTTCGCCTCCCAAGAATCCTCCCCACTGCCCGCTCTGGTACACCCTGACCGAGGCCCCCCTCGGCATAGACGCGCTGGCACACAGCTGGCTCCCTGGCATGCGCAAATATGCATTTCCCCCAGTGAGCCTGCTTGCACAGACCCTGTGCAAGTTCAGGGAGGACGAGGAGCAGGTTGTCCTGGTAGCACCCTACTGGCCCACCCAGACGTGGTGCTCGGACCTCATGCTCCTCACGACAGCTCCCCCCTGGCGAATTCCCCTGAGGAAGGACCTTCTTTCTCAGGGACGGGGCACCCTCTGGCACCCACGCCCAGACCTCTGGAATCTCCATGTCTGGTCCCGGGATGGGATGCGGAAGACCTAAGCGGTCTACCACCTGTGGTGGTAGACACGATCACTCAGGCTAGGGCCCCCTCTACGAGGCACCTGTATGCCTTTAAGTGGCATCTGTTCGCTAAATGGTGTTCTTCCTCGGGAAGACACCCAGAGATGCGCAGTCGGATCAGTGTTTTCCTTCCTGCAAGAGAGGTTGGAAAGGAGGCTGTCCCCTTCCACCTTGAAGGTGTACATTGCCACCATAGCAGCACACCACGACGCAGTCAACGGCAAGTCCTTAGGGAAGCACGACCTGATCATCAGGTTCCTAAGAGGCGCCAGGAGGCTGAATCCCTCCAGACCATGCCTCGTTCCCTCATCGGACCTCTGTAGTTCTTCAGGGTCTACAGAGAGCCCCCTTTGAGCCTTTGCAGTCAGCTGAGCTTAAGGCACTCTCCTTGAAGACTGCCCTCCTGACTGCGCTCACTTCCATCAAGAGGGTAGGTGACCTGCAAGCGTTCTCTGTCAGCGAAACATGCCTGGAGTTCGGTCCGGGTTGCTCTCACATGATCCTGAGACCCTGACCGGGCTATGTGCCCAAGGTTCCCACCACCCCTTTAGGGACCAGGTGGTGAACCTGCAAGCGCTGCCCCAGGAGGTGGCAGACCCAGCCCTGTCATCGCTGTGTCCGGTGCGCGCTTTACACATCTATTTGGATCGCACGCAGAGCTTTAGAATCTCTGAGCAGCTCTTTGTCTGCTTTGGTGCTCAGCGGAAAGGAAGCGCTGTCTCCAAGCAGAGGATCGCCCACTGGCTCATTGACGCCATAACTATGGCATATGTAGCCTAGGACATGCCGCCCCCGGTAGGGCTACCAGCCCATTCTACCAGGGGTGTAGCGGCTCCCTGGGCCCTGGCCAGGGGTGCCTCTCTAACAGACATTTGCAGAGCAGCGGGCTGGGCAACACCCAACACCTGTGCAAGGTTCTACAACCTCAGGGTGGAACCGGTTTCATCCCAGGTAGTGGCACGCAACACAAGCGGATAAGCCCGGGATAGCTGGCTGGGTGTATCGCTTGCTCATAGCGCCTTCCACCTCCCTTGGAGCTGAAGACGTGCACCATTAATTCCCAGTAGTGTTCACAAACTTTGTTCCCTGGTTGACTTCCTCCAGGGCTCCTGTGGCAGCCGAGTTTTCGGAGAGACTCACTGCCGGCCCAGTACACACGCTATCTAAGAGCCCTGTTCTGGGGTAGGTGCTCCGCATGTGGCGGTTCCCTGTAAGGCTAACCCCATGCGATATATATCTTCCGCTAGTTCGTTTCCCTGGTGGTAACCTGCGTCTTCCTTGGGCAGAACCCCTCTGACCCAGTCTCCATATTTGTAGTAACTCCTCCCCCATTGGGCAGGATCTACCTTGAAGGCTCTCCACATGGTTGGAAAGACCATGTGATGTATTCTTCCACTTAAATATCCCCCCCTCTCTTTGGGCGCGGTGTGGTCTCCGTGGTGTCTTCCCCTTGGGAGGGACACCCCCCGACTAGACCTGGTGGTCCAGTCAGATAATCCCCCTTCTTTTTTAGGGAGTGGAAAAAGAGAAGGGGAAAAGAGGCCACGACTGGGTTAAGCCTGTCTCTATCTTTGGGTAGTCGACTTGTCCCCAAAAAGGGCGTTTCCACATTCATAACTATGTTGGGGGAGGTTACATGTTGACCTGGTGTGCTGGCTATGAGGCACACAGCAGTCTGCCCACCACATACCGCCAGTTCACGTAACACAGTTCAGCCAGTTGTGGCGTTTCGTATAGGGACCCCTAGTGTCACTACATCGACACAACGTTGAGTGAGTGACAGATAGGGAATGTCATGGTTACTTGTGTAACCTCCGTTCCCTGATGGAGGGAACAAGACCTTGTGTCCCTCCTGCTACAACGCTGAACTACCCGCTGAAATGGCCGGACCTTATATCGGCTCCTCAGCATAAAACCTGAATGAGTGGTTGCATACCAGCTCCTTTTATACCCGTATGTCTGGGGGAGTGGCATGAAAATACCACTCGCCAATTTTCATTGGCCTTTTATCAAAGACCAGAGGTGTCTCGGGCTCCCAAGAGTGACCCCTAGTGTCACTACATCGACACAACATCTCGTTCCCTCCATCAGGGTACGGAGGTTACACCAGTAACCATGACGTTCTTACTTCAAACAAAGTCTTCACCTGAGTTTCTGCACTGTTGTTGCTGGCTTCCTTCTCCAGAATTGAATCTGGTCTTCTGAGAGAACTGGTCCATAAGTTTAAGATATTGTGTCAAAATAATACTTCCTATGCCACAGAAAATGAGTGGTGTATGTGCTACAGGTAAAAAGCAGAGAGACAGCCAGCAAGGAGAAGGGTTGACCTACAACAATAGTCATTGCTCAGTAAAGCGAAAGTAAAAAAATCAGCAGAAGTAAAACTAGTACAAGTAAAATGGAGATTTTAAAACAAGAAAATGTAAACATTTAAAAGAAATGGTTATTGAAAAATGGAAGCATTAGTTGAAACCTGCTAAATGAGCCCGTTGACATGGACACCAATATGCTGATTATTCTCTAAAATCAGCTTATTTAAAAATCTGACAAGGCAAGAAATCCGCATTTACCTGACATTTGAAATAATCGTATTATTCTCTACTTCTGACATCAAACCGTGAAGAGGCATGTGCTCAACACATGCGCACATTGGATGAGATTGTAAGACACAGGGTAAGTGTTTACTTGGCACACAAAATTGGCGTAATGGGCAAAAATCTACCCGTGTCGATCAGGTTATTTATAAGCCGTTTATGGTCTTTGCGCTAATAAAGGAAAATGCTTTATTGCGTTTAAATGACCGCACACGTTGTCGACTTATTAAGCATAATTGGTGTAAGAACATGCATGTAAACATGCTCATTGATGACCAAAACTCAGAATTCAATCGTCATGCTATTGTTTGCAAATAGCACCGCCGTGGATGAGTTAAAACCCCTGCTGCCCTTCAGAATTGTCAGTACTTCCAATGCAGATACCACATTTGTAGTGCATACCTTGAGCAGTGTATACCCTAATGTGGCCAGCAACCATGCCACCAGGGTGTATTTGAAACAGTTGCAAGCCATTGTAGGCACTAGTGGAAAATCTTTTCAGGAGGTACTTCAGGAGGAGTTAATGAAGATTAGTGCAGCTAACTCTCTCACACAACACTTACCAGCTTCAGATGAAAGATGTGCATGCCCTAATGTAGCAGATTCTTGAACTGGATGATCCTTCTATATCGGAATTGTCCCATACAAGAATAATCCTAGACAGACTGCTTCCACCTGCTGCTGATGTAATTAAACATGTCAGTCCCCAAACTTCCCCCCTCAATGTATCTAGAATTGTTGGAGTCCGTTTATGGATCAGTAGAGGATGGAGACGAGCTCCTGGCCATATTCATGAATATGTTGCAAAACCAGGGAGAGAAGCCCTCCAGTTACCTTCACCGGTTACAAGTTATGCTGAGCGCAACAGTCAGGAGAGGTGGAATTGCAGAAAGTGAGCGTGACTGCTGTTTGTTAGAGCAGTTCTGTTGTGGATGCTGGGATCATGGCTTAATTACCCGTCTTCAACTGGAAAAAAGAATGACCAACCCACCTTCTTTCACGGAGCTGGTAGTGGCTATCAGAACCGAGGAGGATCGACAAGCTTCAAAAGACGATCGAATGAGAAACCATTTAGGAGTAAACAAACAAAGTAGTGCTTCTTCCAAGTCACAAACTGCAGCCCATCAGCTATCTGCTTATTCTCAGGAAGTAGTCGGTGTAGTTTCAGTTGAAACTGACCTCATGAGAAAACAAATATATAAAATTCATGCTCAAGTTTCTTCTATGCAAACTTCAACTCACCAAAATTGCCAGGACAACTGTTCCAAAGCCACAGAGGTAAGATCATTAAAAAAAAAAGAACTAATTGAACTACAAGCCCAGATTGAAGCCATGATAGTAGCAGTTTCTCAAAAGATGCAGAAAGATGATCCGAGAGCTATATAAATTGCTGGATTAAAGAAACAAGTGACAGAGCTAAAAGCTCAACTGACAGTTCCAGAAGCACAGCGATATCAGTCAGGTAAAACCCTTAGTTCCAGAAGAACCTCTGCAGGGTTCCAACCAAGGCAGACTGAACAAAGTGAGCACAAACAGTCCAGTAGTGGTGGAGGGACATCCACCCGGCCCCATCTTTGATACTGTTTCCATTGTGGGGAGGACGGACACCTTGAAATCAGCTGCAAATGATCCTAACCCTTCTAAAGTAGAAGACAATAGATGTCAACTTAGGGAAAAACAAGCTTAGTGGGACCTAAAGGACCAATCATCCTTTCTTTTGTTAAACTACAGACAGTCTCTGTAGTAGGGCAGAAAGAGGCTGTACCTAGATGCCAATGCCCTAAAAGAACTGAAAGAGTGCCAAACTAACATGTTCATAATGGAATGTTGCGAAACAAATTGCAAAACGGATTAATAAGAGTGAAGTGTACCGCTCAGATACTTGTTGAAGGAACCCAAGTGAATTGTCTTTAAGGGTGCTTTCACATCAACATGAGTACAAGTGGCAGCTGTTTATCCCTGTAACTAGGCAACAACTATGGAAGACGTCAGCTTCACTGTGTTATTCAAGTATTCTTCTGTTTGGATTTACCACCATAACTTTACATGCACAGAATGACATTTGTGTTTGTCTCCTGTGGATGCATTGAATGTGTCATGATGTGAAAAATTTAACTGTTTTCCCCTGGACTACATTTCCCATGGTACACTGCCCTCATCAGCCATCTGTTCCCCATCTTCCTCACCTGTCTTCCATTCCATCATTAGTTCTGTTTGTGTATAAATACCCACCTGTTTTGTTCACTGATTGTCAGTTCTCATCCGTGTAACACTTGTGTTAGTTTATTTATTTGGTTTATGGTGCTCCACATTGTTTTATATCTTCTTCATCTTCTTCATTAAAGCCTGCAAATAGATCCAGCGCCTCTTGCCTCTCCTTCATCATCTCTACTACACAAATACATATCAACTGCTCTCTGAAGGGGATTTATTTGGATGCAAGCAGGAATGAGAAATGCATTATACCATTATAATTGAGATCGGAAGCCTGCAAAGATGCAAATTATGTGTCATCACAAGTGGTTCGCTTCCACAATTTGGTACGATTGCATTCTTATTATCAGCGAACCGTACCAGAGTATACATGAACCATACCCCAGACCACCTTTTCAAGGGGACTTGGGTTTGGTTCCCGGTTGAGCTCCCGAATTCAGAAAAGAGTGTTCACATCATCCAAATGAACTGAACTTTGACGTCATTCGAACTCGGGTGCGCAACAGAAGTGCTAGTGTAAAAACACCTTTAGATACTGGTTCCCAAGTAACCAGTCCTTTGTCATTTTACAAAGATCACTTACCAAATCACCCCATGAAGCCATTGGAAATTTTGTTGGAAGTCTCAAATTTGAGATATCTCAAATTCTTGTGAGCACAAATTCTTTGGACGAACTTTACTCAAATTATGCTAAAAATGAGACCGTTAATCCTACTCCAGCTTTCAATGGATATCGAACAGTACTGAAAATTCTTGAGGTGAGACATAATCAAACGTGCACTGAAACTCTGGGATGCGTGACACTGTAAGGGAATGCCCCTGAAACTGTACCAGCAGGGAGTACGGCAGTCCTTGATGGAGATGTTCATCTGAGTGGTTTCCCACAGACAAATTCACGGCTATAGGGCCTCCTGCAAAGTGTTCCTTGCCAGATGGGCTATTAGTGGCCAGTGGTTTGAACACCTTGCCTGTCAAATGTTTCTTTTGCTTGGCTGTACTGGTATAGAATGAAACACAGACTGATGTAGTTATTCCCCCAAACACTGTGATAGCAGAAATGCATGATGTTCAGAAAGTGTTAGAAAAATCTCTGAGACATGATTCCTCTCAAGCACAAGTAAAGCCTGAAAGTCTAATATTTTGGCAATTTCCTTTTACCACCTGAATGGAAAAGCAGAATATCAACCTTGTTAAATTCTATGCCCGAAGTCTTTACTTTGCATGACATGGATTATGGTCATACAGACAATGTGAGACATCACATTAAGTTAAATGATGAAACTCCTTTTAAGCACAGAGTCAGGCTTATTCACCCCCAGGGTATTAATGTTGTTCGAAAACACCTACAAGAGTTGTTGGCTGCTGGAATTATTTGTAAATCTGAATCCTCTTTCACATCCCCCATCATGGTGGTATGGAAAATGGATAATTCAATTTGCTTATGCATCGAGTTCCGTAAATGTAACTCTCAGACCATAAAAGACGCGAATGCACTCCCAAACTTTGAAGAAATATTTTCTGTGTTAACCGGTTCAAAGTGGTTCTCTGTTCTTGATTTGAAATCGGGGTATTACCAGATTGAGATGGAGAAGGCGGATAGGCAGAAGACAGCCTTTGTATGTCTGCTCATGTTCTGTGAGTTTAACAGAATGCCACAAGGGATTACAAATGCACCTAGCACCTTCCAGCGGCAAATTGAGTGCTGTATGGGAGATCTGAATAGATAAGAGGTATTGGTTTTCATCAACGACCTCATTGTTTTCTCAGAGACCCTTGAAGAACATGAACATCACCTCATTCAAGTCCTTAATTGCCTGAAAGAATATGGGTTCAAACTTTTACAGAGAAATGTAAATTTTTTCAGACATCTGTGTGCTATTTGGGCCACATTGTTTCTCAGCATGGTATAGAAACAGACCTGACAGAAATTGAAGCCATATAGACCTGGCCAAGGCCTAGGAATTTCAAAGAACTGAAATCAATTTTTGGGATTCTCTGGGTCTTATAGAAGATTTGATCAAGACTTCTCACCGAGCCACTTAACGATCTTACAGCTGGGTAACCTCCAGTTAGGATAAGGGAAAGGAAACGCAATGAGAAAAAATGCCAATATTTCATCCCCAAGGAACAACTGGGTGATAGATGGAGTTCCTTATGTCAGCAAGCCTTTGACAACATTATTGACAAGTTAACATCCACCCCAGTTGTGGGGTATGCTGATCCTAGACATACTGCATACCGATGCTAGTACAACAGGGCTCGGTGCAGCCTTGTATCAGGAAAAACAGGGGCAGATGAGAGTCATAGCCTTTGCAAGTTGGGGCTTAACAAAGAGCAAAGCCAATATCCCGCTCATAAGCTTGAGTTTTTGACTCTCAAGCGGGTTGTTACCACAAACATCAGCGAATATATACACTATATTGCCAAAAGTATTCGCTCACCCATCCAAATAATTGAATTCAGGTGTTCCAATCACTTCCATGGCCACAGGTGTATAAAATGAAGCACCTAGGCATGCAGACTGCTTCTACAAACATTTGTGAAAGAATGGGCCACTCTCAGGAGCTCAGTGAATTCCAGCGTGGTACTGTGATAGGGTGCCACCTGTGCAACAAGTCCAGTCGTGAAATTTCCTCGCTACTAAATATTCCACAGTCAACTGTCAGTGGTATTATAACAAAGTGGAAGCGATTGGGAATGACAGCAACTCAGCCACGAAGTGGTAGGCCACGTAAAATGACAGAGCGGGGTCAGCGGATGCTGAGGCGCATAGTGCGCAGAGGTTGCCAACTTTCTGCAGAGTCAATCGCTACAGACCTCCAAAGTTCATGTGGCCTTCAGATTAGCTCAAGAACAGTGCGTAGAGAGCTTCATGGAATGGGTTTCCATGGCCGAGCAGCTGCATCCAAGCCATACATCACCAAGTGCAATGCAAAGCGTCGGATGCAGTGGTGTAAAGCACGCCGCCACTGGATTCTAGAACAGTGGAGACACGTTCTCTGGAGTGACGAATCACGCTTCTCCATTTGGCAATCTGATGGATGAGTCTGGGTTTGGCGGTTGCCAGGAGAACGGTACATGTCTGACTGCATTGTGCCAACTGTGAAGTTTGGTGGAGGGGGGATTATGGTGTGGGGTTGTTTTTCAGGAGCTGAGCTTGGCCCCTTAGTTCCAGTGAAAGGAACTCTGAATACTTCAGCATACCAAGAGATTTTGGACAATTCCATGCTCCCAACTTTGTGGGAACAGTTTGGGAATGGCCCCTTCCTGTTCCAACATGACTGCACACCAGTGCACAAAGCAAGGTCCATAAAGACATGGATGAGCGAGTTTGGTGTGGAAGAACTTGACTGGCCTGCACAGAGTCCTGACCTCAACCCGATAGAGCACCTTTGGGATAAATTAGAGTGAAGACTGTGAGCCAGGCCTTCTCGTCCAACATCAGTGTATGACCTCACAAATGCGCTTCTGGAAGAATGGTCAAAAATTCCCATAAACACACTCCTAAACCTTGTGGAAAGCCTTCCCAGAAGAGTTGAAGCTGTTATAGCTGCAAAGGGTGGGCCGACGTCATATTAAACCCTATGGATTAAGAATGGGATGTCACTTAAGTTCATATGCATCTAAAGGCAGATGAGCGAATACTTTTGGCAATATAGTGTGTATATATACGGACCTGAATTTACAGTTGTGACAGAGAGCAGCCCCTTAACCTATGTCTTGACCTCTGCAATGCTAAGTGCCACTAGCTATAGGTGGTTATCCAGTTTATCAACGTATAACTTCAAGATCCAATACCGAGCAGGAACCAAAAACCAGGATGTGGATGAATTATCTCAATGTCCAAATGGTGGTCTACTGAAGGATCTAAAATCTCAAAAGAACAAGAGAGGGCCAAACGGTTTACTCTATATCATCCCGCCAAAACAGAAGCAAACCACTGATTATCCTGCGCAAAGCAGTGAAGGATTTGCAAAAAACATCACGTTAGCCAATCCTTTGATGATTCCCAACCTCCCTCTGTCTTTGAATACCTGATTATAAATGCCAATGCACTACCTCAAGAGTTTCAGGAAGAAGATGACCACGGCCTTCCCGTGATTCCTTACTTGTCTGAAGAGGATTTAGCAAACAGACAATGAGCAGACCCTGAATTGAAGGAGGTTATTTAATATTTTGAATCCAATGACACACCTTTCAGCCTGAATAAACAGTCACTGGCAGTAGATCTGTGGTTGAGACAGTGGAATAAACTTGGACTGAAACATTTAGTGTTGTACAGAAATAGAATGGGCCAAATTGTACTCACATGCTTGCATGATGACATGGGCCACTTATGTGTGGAGTTGTTCCCTCAATCTCATCATCTACAGGTTCTACTGACCGAAAATGGCTATTACAGTGGGAAAACAAATCAGATCTTGTGAGCGTTCGTATTCATATGAAAACTCTTCCAGAAAGATCCGCTCCATTGGTGGACATTATGACCAGCAGGCCCCTAGAACTGGTCTGTATGGATTTCTTGTCTTTGGAGCCAGACAGCAGCAATACAAAGGATATATTGGTTATCACAGGCCATTTTAGCAAGTATGATGTTGTGGTACCTACCCGAATCCAGAAGGCCCAACTGTGGCCAAATGTCTGTGGGACAATTTCTTGGTACATTAAGGGTTCCCGGAAAAGCTACACAGTGATCAGAGGCCGAATTTCAAATCCCGTACCATTCAAGAGTTGTGCCGAATTGCTGGTATCCGTAAAGTGAGAACAACCCTGCATCACCCAAGAGGAAACCCGGTGGAGTGATTCAACAGGACCTTTCTGCAGATATTGGGTATGTTGGAAAATAATAACAAAGCTCATTGGAGAAAAATGTCAAACCATTGGGGCATGCTTATAACTGCACAAGGAGGGATTTATCGGGTACTCACCGTGTGAACTTATGTTTATGAGACAACCTCAGCTACCAGTCGACCTTGCTTTTGGGTTACCAGCCAATAGATCATCACAGTCCCACTCAAAATATGTAAAATCTCGGTTGGAAGAGTCGGTTGGAGGAAAGATACAAAGTTGCTGCTCACAATGCCTCGAAAGTAGCTGAACAAAACAAAAGGAGGTTTGATAAGAATGTAGTTTCCTCTACACTTGATGTGGGCAATCATGTCCTGGTGAGGAATGTATGGTTGAGAGGAAAACACAAGTTGGCTGACAAGTGGGAATCTGATATCTACCTGGTTCTTCAAAAAGCTGATGATATTTCAGTATATACGGTTGATGCATGTGGCTAGAGTCTTTTCAGTATTTTATATTTTTGTTTATTGATATTATGCTTGAAATAATCTATAATCAGAAGCTATGCAATCATATTCATATATTCACATTTATGTACTCAATTTTATATTCATTTATATCATCACTGTATAAACTATCATTATTTTCATGATTGATGCCTTTGATCCAGTGTTCCCGTGAGAACTAAATGCATGTGTGAGACCAAATGTATACATTTGGTCCTCTAATATATGAGTTTGTTACCCTTTTGACCTGTTGGTTACCCTTTTGACCACATGAGACTTCAGAGCTAGAACAAGAGAGCATAGTTCATTACTGTTATTGTTCCAAGAAAGGTGCAGACATAGTACAGACATAGACCTAGTACACAACAGGATATGTTTCGAGACATCTGTCCTCATGTCTCGCTGAGACAGGTAAATTTACGAGTCGTTTGCATAAATAGATGTATGAATGAAGCTATAGTCTAACTTTCCACTCAAACTGCAATTTTCACAATTCAAGTCATAAATGCCTGACCTGACACTTAGGGTTATTGCATGATTGTGCAGAACTTTCTGTACCTAAAAAGGAAATGCCTGCTGGCACAGTCTTAAGAGGGTATAAAGACCTAAACGAATATCTGGGTGTCAGACTAACATCTCTGCTCTCTAGCTCTTCACATCTGATCTCCAACTTTGAGGCCTCATCTTAACTCATCTCTGTACTTTAACTTTTTTCAAATTTACTTAGTTTATTAGACAAAGACAAGACTTTGTGCTGTTAGGTTTATTCCAGGACTTAGTCCTTGGATATGTCCTTAAGATACTTAACATTTATAATCAAACATATATTTTCTGTATTATCACATTAACTCTCAGTATTCATAATTTCATTTTTATTCATTTATTAATTTTAACAAATTAAAGTTGTTATTCCTTCTACAAATCTTCTGATTTATTGAAGTCATTTCCATCTGCTGGATCTCACTGCATCAGTTTGGAGGTTCTGGACCAATATAAAGTTGAAAACGGATCAACTTGAATTCTTCTCCTGCAAGGCTCAAATTTTAGGAAGGTGAGTTTTGTTAAGTGCATAAAATCATAAACAATGCCTTATAACATACTTTAGATCAGGATGAGTTAATAAAAAACTCATATATAATGCTGTGGCAGCGGGGGCGTGGTCAAGCATCTCTCCGGAGAGAGAAAAAGCGGTAAGGGCGCTTACACCTGAGCTAAATTATGTATAACCCCTGTCTCTAATTTCAGTGAGCACGGGGAGAGCGGCATAAATAGAGACACACCGCAAATAGGAGGGGGAGAGAGCCTGGGCACGACAGACCCGAGCAAGAAGCTAGGAGTTTCTTTACAAATGTTGAGAGTTTATTTTTGTGAAGCGGTGTGCGATTGATGATTAACTTTGTGCTGCAGAGAGAGAGAAAATAAACTATAACCTGAACCAGGAAAACTGCTTCTCGTCTCCTCTTTACACTGGTGCCGAAACCCGGGAACTGAAGTTTTGGGTAGAAGATGGATGGAGGTCGTCCCGTAGAGTCCTCCCAGTTGGCGGAGATCCTCCAAGCCCTCGCCAACCTACATCGGAACCACCAACAAACGCTGCTTGAGCTCCGGCAAGATCAAGACCGCCGGTTTGTCGAGCTCATGCATGCTCAAGCCGAGGACCGGCAGGCGATCCGGAGCCTCCTCAGCCAGGGGGCATCCTCAGCCGCGACCCCGGACACACCCACGCCGTTACCCCCGCCAGCATTACAGAAAATGGGGGCGGCGGACGACCCCGAGGCTTTCCTGGATTTGTTTGAGCGGACCGCCGAGATCTGGGGCTGGCCGCTCGGCCGCTCGGCCAATGGGCAGCCCGACTGATCCCACTACTGTCCGGGGAAGCCCAGCTCGCGGCTCAACAACTGCCAGCGTCGAGCCTCCTGGCCTACGGAGATCTTAAAAAAGCCATCTTGCAACGGGTTGGTCGCACTCCGGAGGAAAGTCGTCAACTCTTCCGGAGCTTGAAGTTGGAAAGCTCTGACCGCCCGTTTGCCTTTGCCCAGCGGCTCCGTGACGCCTGCCGAAGATGGCTGTTAGCGGGGGATCGCGACGTCCAGGGAATTATCGACCAGGTGGTACTGGAACAGTTCATAGTTCGACTGCCAAAAGGAACGGCGGAGTGGGTCCAGTGCCACCGCCCGGCGTCGTTGGAGGAAGCTATCCGACTTGCGGAGGACCACATGGCGGCGATCCCGAGGACAGAAGATCCCTCCTACCTTCTCTCTCCTCCCTCTGTTTCTTCCCCCTCCCCTCTCTCTCTCTCGTCTGCTTTCTCTCCAGGTCCCATTCCTGCCCCACGCAGATGAGGAGGAACCCAGCCCCTGAGACCAGTTCCCCGGGTGTGGGAGGCGACACCTTCCCCTACTCCAGTACCCCGCCGCTCTCCCCCTCGGGGGGGGCGCCCGCCGACGCAAGTGCGGGCGTGGCGCCTGGGCCGGCCTGCTGGAGGTGCGGAGACCCGAGCCACTTCCGAGATCAGTGCCCTCTGATGGAGCTGGGGACGGTGGTGCGGGTCTCTGACCTCCCACAGGCTGCCCCCGACCGGGCCGGAGCGTACCGGATACCGGTAAGTGTCAAGGGGGTACTCACCAAGCGTTGGTGGATACCGGGTGTAATCAAACCACTATCCACCAACGCCTGGTTCAACCCGAGGCATTGGTCACATCCAAAACGGTGAAGGTGAAGTGTGTACACGGGGATATTCACAAGTATCCAGTGGTGACCCTGACAATTAAATTTCGGGGTAAAAAGCATAGAGTGGAGGCTGCGGTTAGCTCCCGCCTCACCCATCCGCTGATTTTGGGGACTGATTGGCCTGATTTTAAAGCTTTATTAAAGGGAATTTGTGCGGATGGGTCCTGTGTGAGAATAGGGAGATGTGTGATGTGCGATGCTCTGGCAGGGGAGGCGGAGCCGGGGCCGTCCTCGACAGCTCCACGTCATGATGACGAGAGAGGGGGAGAGGCCGCGGCCCCTCCCCTTCTCAGGGAATTCCCTGAGGGGGATTTCCCTTTGGAGCAGTCGCGAGACGAAACCCTCAAACACGCCTTTGACCAAGTGAGAGTTATCGATGGTCAACGACTCCAGCCTGACATCGCACTCTCATATCCCTATTTTGCAATTATAAATGAGCGGTTGTATCGAGTGACACAGGACACTCGAACCAAAGAGGATACAACCCAACTTTTGATTCCAAGGAGCCGTCGGGAAATGGTATTCCAGACGGCTCATTATAATCCTATGGCAGGTCACCTAGGAGAAAGGAAAACACTGAACCGTCTAATAGCCCGTTTCTATTGGCCGGGCATTGGCGGCGATGTCCGCAGGTGGTGTGCGGCATGCCGCGAATGCCAGCTGGTTAACCCACCGGCCACCCCAAAAGCGCCATTGCGCCCTCTCCCTTTGATCGAGGTCCCCTTTGAGAGAATTGGAATGGACCTCGTCGGGCCATTAGAACGGTCAGCACACGGACATCGCTTTGTATTGGTCCTAGTGGACTATGCAACGCGATATCCGGAAGCAGTGCCTCTTCGCAACATCTCAGCACGCAGTGTTGCGGAGGCACTCTTCAAAATAATCTCCCGGGTGGGGATTCCGAAAGAAATCCTCACCGATCAAGGCACAACGTTTATGTCACGGACACTACGCGAACTGTACGAGTTATTAAATATTAAATCGATTCGCACCAGTGTATACCATCCTCAAACGGATGGCCTGGTGGAACGATTTAATAAAACCCTCAAAAACATGATTCGTAAGTTCGTGCACGACGATGCTAGAAATTGGGATAAATGGCTCGACCCCCTGTTATTTGCAGTACGAGAGGTCCCGCAAGCCTCCACTGGCTTCTCCCCATTCGAGCTGCTGTATGGGCGACGCCCACGCGGCGTGCTTGATGTATTGCGAGAAGCCTGGGAGGAAGGACCTTCGAACAGTAAAAATGAAATTCAGTACGTTCTTGATCTTAGAGCAAAACTCCACACCTTGGGGCAACTAACACAGGAGAATTTGCTCCAAGCTCAAGAACGACAGCGCCGACTGTATGACAGGGGAACTCAGCTAAGGGAATTTGCACCGGGAGATAAAGTGCTTGTATTGCTTCCCACATCGAGCTCTAAATTACTCGCCAAGTGGCAAGGACCCTTTGAGGTCACACGACGAGTGGGAGATCTCGATTATGAGGTTAAACGATCCGATAGAGGGGACGCACGTCAAATATACCACCTCAATCTCCTAAAATTGTGGAGAGAGGCGGTCCCCGTGACGTTGGCTACGGTGGTTCCCGAGAAGGCGGAGCTCGGACCGGAGGTGAGCTCGAAACATAAACAGTTCACCCCGGTCACTTGCGGAGACCACCTCTCACCGAGCCAACTCGCGGAGGTTGCCAGGTTGCAACAGGAGTTTGCAGACGTGTTTTCCCCTCTACCGGGACGTACAAACCTCATCCATCACCACATCGAGACCGAGCCGGGGGTGGTGGTACGTAGCCGCCCCTATCGACTACCCGAACACAAAAAGAAAATTGTTCGGGAGGAATTGGATGCGATGCTTGATATGGGGGTAATAGAAGAATCCCACAGTGATTGGTCCAGCCCAGTTGTTCTAGTGCCTAAGAGCGACGGGTCTGTGCGATTCTGTGTGGATTATAGAAAAGTCAACGCGGTGTCTAAATTTGATGCATATCCAATGCCTCGCGTTGATGAGTTGCTTGATCGGTTGGGCACTGCTCGTTTTTATTCGACATTGGATTTGACGAAGGGTTATTGGCAGATCCCCTTGACACCAATTTCCCGTGAGAAAACCGCCTTCTCCACACCGTTTGGATTACACCAATTTGTGACACTTCCGTTCGGTTTGTTTGGGGCCCCGGCTACGTTTCAGCGTCTCATGGACCGAATCCTCAGGCCGCATTCAGCTTACGCCGCTGCCTATTTAGATGACATCATCATTTATAGCAATGATTGGCAGCGGCATATGCAACATCTGAGGGCGGTTCTGAGATCGCTGCGCCGAGCGGGACTCACAGCGAACCCGAAGAAGTGTGCGATTGGGCGGGTGGAGGTACGGTATCTGGGGTTCCACTTGGGCCACGGGCAGGTGCGGCCCCAAATTGACAAGACGGCGGCGATTGCGACCTGCCCAAGACCCAAGACCAAAAAGGGGGTGAGGCAGTTCCTGGGGCTGGCTGGCTACTATAGGAGGTTTGTGCCTAACTATTCGGACGTCACCAGCCCGCTGACTGATCTCACTAAAAAGGGAGCTCCAGACCCGGTCCAGTGGACGGAGCAGTGTCAACAGGCGTTCACGCAAGTTAAAGCCGCACTTTGCGGGGGGCCGCTGTTACATTCACCTGACTTCTCTCTCCCTTTTGTTTTACAGACAGATGCTTCAGACAGGGGGCTGGGGGCTGTGCTCTCGCAGGTGGTGGGAGGGGAGGAGCGCCCGGTGCTGTACATTAGCCGTAAGCTCTCGTTAAGGGAAACTAAGTACAGCACCGTGGAAAAGGAGTGTCTCGCCATCAAGTGGGCGGTCCTCACTCTCCGATACTACCTGTTGGGGCGGGCCTTCACCCTCTGCTCGGATCACGCCCCACTCCAGTGGCTCCACCGCATGAAAGATACTAACGCCCGAATCACCCGTTGGTATCTGGCTCTTCAGCCGTTTAAGTTCAAGGTGGTCCACAGACCGGGGGCGCAGATGGCTGTCGCCGACTTCCTTTCCAGGAATGGGGGGGGAGTGGTAGGCAGGCCGGATGTCGCCCTGGCCTGAGTCGGGCGGTGGGGATATGTGGCAGCGGGGGCGTGGTCAAGCATCTCTCCGGAGAGAGAAAAAGCGGTAAGGGCGCTTACACCTGAGCTAAATTATGTATAACACCTGTCTCTAATTTCAGTGAGCACAGGGAGAGCGGCATAAATAGGGACACACCGCAAATAGGAGGGGGAGAGAGCCTGGGCACGACAGACCCGAGCAAGAAGCTAGGAGTTTCTTTACAAATGTTGAGAGTTTATTTTTGTGAAGCGGTGTGCGATTGATGATTAACTTTGTGCTGCAGAGAGAGAGAAAATAAACTATAACCTGAACCAGGAAAACTGCTTCTCGTCTCCTCTTTACAAATGCTAATAATATTTTTATAAGCAAATAATCAAAGTTTAGCTCACATTTGCTCTGAGATGGTTCTCAAAAGCCAACTCTGTTTCCCATTCTATGATTAATTAGATTTTGTTTAGGATGTGATCTGCTAGCATAGTGACATTAGATTGTGAACGTTTGTTTATCACTGATAATCAAGCCATTTGGGTGTGGTTAGTTTACTCGGGTTCAATGGAGCTATCGTTTGGGACAGATTCCTGTAACTTCTTAAAGTTTCCCAGTTTTGATGCTTTTGGCCCAAGAAAGCATGACCTCCACTTTCTTACCCATCTCACACCTCCCATCCTGGGCAGGTGCCCCAGGGCAGTGATGCCCTGCCTTAGGTTGCCCCCCTTTTGGCCATTGGAGAGTCTTACCCTTAATTGGGTCATCACCTCATGCCACTAGGTTGCCGCATTGTTCCCTTTGGCAATTTTTTAATAACTAATAGTACAAGACAAATGTCTTCCTTTGGTATGGGGGTAAGGCATTTCAGAATCATCACAGCCAAATGTTCTTTCCTAAATATAAAAAAAAATAATCAGACAGTTCATGAAAATCTAAAAGAGCAAAAGCGTAATATTAATAACTAATATCCATTGGCACTGTCTACTGTAATAAACAGAATGTTGAAATCTGGATTTCATTCCAAATCTTATCACTGAACACAATTTAATAGATTATCAAATGTTAGCTACTGTCAGGTTAACTTGGCAAAAAATTTCCTATGCAGCTTTCTCAGCGTCTCGTCTGAGAATATACTATAAATGTGAAAACTTCACATTCATGTGTCTGTTTTATGTTCTGTCTGGTCCAGTTTATGAGAGAATACAATTTTTAATATTAAATTAAACACTATAAAGTCTTGATTTCTAAATGTAAGAACCCATGATTATTTGTTTTGTTTTTGATTCTCTGTGTTTAAATATGTCTGGAGAACAAATTTACATGTGAGTTGCAAATTTATCGGTGTAAACTTGATCAACCAACAAAACTAAGATAGGTAGAGTTTGTTATTTTTGTTAGAGACTGTCTGATGGAGAGACTGAGTGAGACCTGTTAGAGCCCTGAATAAACAGGGACCTATGACCCCATGCTCTGTAAGGAGAGTGAGTGGGAGGGGTTATTGGTCTCCATACTTATATGCAAGGATAGACGATTTTCTGTCCACATGTGAAGTCTTTACTCAAAACAATGTCAGAAAGGAATAAAAACACCTATAGGTCACATTCCAGTGCCAGAAGGACCATTCAAGCATTTGGTTATGTATTATGTGGACATGATAAAGAAAGTGCATGGAAAGCATTAAATGCTTGTAGTAATATGCAGACTTAGCAGATGGCTGGAAGCAGTACCATCAGCTGCTCAGGGGTCAGGAACACTAATCAAATTTATAACAAGAGAGGTAATACCTAGATTCAGAATACCAAAAGGTTCTACAGTTTTTTATGTATGTTGTTTGAATGGACAAAAGAATGTAGGGAATGAGTAGATTGAAAGTTCTGGAAGAAGTTTTCGTGAAGATGATTTAAGATGGGAAAGTTTGAAAGAGAACTCTTAATATGATAATGAATATTTGTTTCATGTACTCTACATAACTGTGACAACCACAGGCAAGGCTGAACCAATTGCACGCTCATGATTACAGTATAACATGCTTATGGGTTTCGTTTATTGAATGAAGAGATAAGGAGACAGAATATTTTTAATCCGTTCTTAATCAAACTTGGATGGAGACGTTTGGTTCTGTAATCTCCAAACAGAGTGCGGTTGCATAATCTGGTCACTGGTAATGAAGTTGTGTGACTTAAGTCACTAGATAGCATAGCTGAGGCAACTGAATTATGAAACTGCACTCTGGATAAAGACAGTGAAGGTGAGACTTATGTAAGTCTCAGAGGGGGGATATGTGGAATATTTTTATCAAGTTAAATATAAATGAATCAAGTATAATCAATGTAAATATAGCCATTTTTGTCTACAATTATTTCTAAAGGTCAAGCATGGATTTTACTGTGTGTTTGGGTGTGTTTAGAGGCCTGTGGGAATGAGGCCCCTGAAAATGGAATGTGTAATCACATATGGTACTCATATATGGTAAACTTGAGTCTCATGTTTTGACACTAGAGAAAATATAGGATAAGGCCCCGTAAAGAGGTTCCAGATGGAGAGGGTCCTCTCTCATAGTTTAATGTTCTCTAAGCAGACTAAAGACACAGAACAAAATGTATGGGGTGTATTGGTCACGCCCTAGGTGAATATGTGTATATAGGCCTGTTTGAATACAGAAAGTCAGTTGTGCTGGGAGCAACTTGGCTTTGCTATCTCTGATAATAAAGTCTATCTTCTGGCATCAAAACCCTAAGACTTCAAGAGTGATGTTTCACAGAGGTGGCAGAAGCCACAACAATCATGGTATAAATATGTGTTTGTGTGTGTGTTTGTGTGTGTGTGTGGGGGGGGGGGGGGTGTTGTATTTGCTTGTTTTGATTATAGGGGGTATTACCTCCCCCCATCCCCCGGAATCTACACACCTGTTTATGGCATATTATGTAAAAGGAATAAAAGGGAAGCACACCAAAGAGAGACAACTTACCAATGTATGAGCAACTGAAAATTTTTATTTAACTCATTACTTAATGCAATTAAAGGCCATAATAAGTGTGTAATTTTAGAAGAACTGATGTTTATTGATTTATCACAGAAATGTTATTGTGTATAGACAATGATGTGGTGAGGAGACAGTAAAATGTAGCTAGTGATGCTAACCATGTGGTCAGCCATGTGCGATGACGATGTGTTAATGTTCACGTGGTCTAAATGATCAAATAATTACATGAAAGAGGTTTAAACAATAAGATTAATTTTATTTAGTGGGAAAAAAACAAAGAAATTGAAGCAGTGTGATTGAAAAAGAAGCAGTTTACCTTTAATGGGTGTTTAAATTTATTTGATATACTGAAGATGTCAAAATACTGATTATTCTCTTTTGGCTTTGTGTGTTCAAGGTCAAGGTTTTTTTTGTGTGTGTGTGTTCAAGGTCAGGTTGTGTGTGTGTGTTTGTGTGTGCAGGTTTAAGTGGTTTACGAGGCCTTTTTTTAGGTTACAAACTGGTAATTACAAGGGTATTATGCTATAAATGTGGTTTATGAAGACATTTCTAGTGTCCCCATAAATCAAATCACTTAAAAAACATACTAAATGATGTTTTATTAAAAATGTAAAAATGCAGAAAGTTATTTGTGTGGGTTAGGTTTAGGGGTAGGGTTAGGGTTAACGGATAGAATCTATAGTTCGTACAGTATAAAAATCATTATGTCTATGGACAGTCCTCATGATGATAGCTGCACAAACGTGTGTGTGTGTGTGTGTGTGTGTGTGTGTGTGTGTGTTGTGTCTTCATTGTTCTGTTGCTGTGAAATCATCCCGATCTGGATGAAGCTGCATTGAAAAATTCCTGGATTGTGGACTATCACAACTCTTTTGCTTTGAGTGGGGCTTGGACTGGTGAGCCACCTGAAGCAACACCTTGGATTTTCTGTATTGGCTGAGACAGATACTCTGATTTTTGTTCTGTAACTGGTCAATGCGTAGGTTATAAAACCTTGCAAAAGTATTGGGCGTAGCCCAACCCGCAGCTCTGCATATGTCTGCTAGAGAGGCCCCCCTTGCCAGTGCCCAGGAGGACACAACGCTAATTCAGAACAACTCTAGTGGAGTGTGCCCAGACCCCAAAGGGGAACGGCAAGTCCTGAGACTGGTATGCGAGAGAAATGGCATCCACAATCCAATGGGCCAACCTCTGCTTGGAGGCAGCTTTCCCCTTCTGCTGTCCACCAAAACAGACAAAGAGCTGCTCCAAGCATCTAAAGCTCTGCGTGCGGTCCAGATAGATGTGCAGGGCGCAGACTGGACACAGCAACGACAAGGCCGGGTCTTCCTCCTCTGAAGGGAGCGCTTGCAGGTTCACCACCTGGTCCCGAAAAGGAGTGCCGCATACAGCCGCCTCGTAGAGGGGGCCCTGGCCTGAGTGATCGTGTCTACCACTGCTGGCGGAAGACCTGCTAGGTCTTCTGCGTCCCGTCCAGGAGCCAGACGTGGAGATTCCAGAGGTCCGGCTGCGGGTGCTGGAGCATGCCTTGCCACTGAGTGAGAAGGTCCTGCCTCAGGGGAATGCGCCAGGGAGGAACTACTGTCAGAGCATTACCTGCCGTGAGAGCACGTCTGCTGCACGGTTGAGGGCACCCGGAAGGTGAGTGGCTCGCAGAGACTTCAAGGTCTGCTGACACCAAAGGAAGAGGCGGCAGGCGAGTTGCAACATGTGACGCGAGCATATGCCGCCTTGGTGGTTTATGTACGCTACGGTCGCCATGTTGTCGGTTCAGACCAACAAATGCTTACCCTGAATCAACGGCAGGAGCCTCGTCAGGGCAAGTGATACTGCCAGGAAATCTAAGCAGTTGATTTGCCATTGAAGTCAGGGCCCCGTCCAGAGCACCATAGTGGAGAGGACGCCACTGAACCTGGGCAGTCGTCTGGCGAACTGGATTGTGTAGCCGAGGCCAATCGTCCTGATGAGCCACCGTGAGGGGCTGGAGAGCTCTAACCAGGCCTCCAGCCTCCATGACAGCAGCACTTTGGGGACGACTGGACTTACCATGCCTGGGCAGGGTGGTTCGTGGCAAGGCAGAGCAGGCGCCCCACCTGGAAGACAGCCCAGGGGGGATGTGCTTCTCCACAAGCCCACAACGGTGGACGGTGTCTGGGGCGGGCGAGTGGCCCCAGAGACTAGCACACTTACCTGTTTTCCGGCTGTCTCGACAGAGAACGAGGGAACGGGAAGTACTCACGTTCGCCTGATTGACCGGAAAGACTTCCAGCGCCTAGCCACTGCGAGTGCGCTGGCCCAGGGGATGAAGTAACTGCTGGTGCCGAGGCCCAGAGGGCACTCGGCGATGTCATACTCACCACACGCTGGCCCAGGGGCGATGGCGGGGCTGGAGAGATGTCCCGGGCCAGACCGGTCAGGAGCATCCGCCTCATCCCCGGGCAGGCCATGTCAGGACCGCCTTGAAGCCCGTATGGGGTTCTTGGGGGCCGACTGATGGGCAGGTGGAGCCGACTTCCTGTGGGAGGATCTTTTTCTCTGAGGCCGGCTTGCGGCTCTGATTGTACAGGAGCCGGGGCCAGCACCGCAGGGTCGCAAATCATTTTAGTAGGCTTCCCGTAGTGAATCATGGTATGGCAAGGAAATTGTTTTGGACACTGATTTTTTTTTTTTATGTAATCAATAAATAATGACATTTTGTTCATTTTTAGGACAATTATAAGCACCATAGACAGACAGTGGGCTACTTTGCACTGAATAGCTTGAATGAAGACTGCTCTTACTTGATAATAAAGTTGAACTTTGCCTTTATGGGTGTGTTCACACTTCCAAACGAACTCTGGTGCGGTTTGATTGATATATGAATGTAACATGGACCAAAGACATCTAAACAGACCAAAAACAGGAAGTAATTTGCCTAATACTGACCTCAAGCATACCTGGTTCTTCTCATCATAGGAGCTATGTTGCCCATTACAGTTTGGTACAGGTGTCGGCACCGCCGTCAGCCGTCCTTGCAGCATATTTTCATTTGTGTGTGCAACGGAGGAATTCCTGGTGCTGTTTTGACTCCTTTACACATTTTATTAGCTCTTCGTTTGTGCTCAGCAGGTAAAAATACCACCATATATACATATATAAATCTAACGAGTGCATTTTGCCCAGCAGCCAGCATTGTTTTGGATGTTTGGCAAGTTCCGTCGCAAAATATACATCATAAAAGCTGTCCAGTCGGGTTGTGACTTTTTCCTGATGCCTTTTGTTTCATATCTTTAGGTTCGGTGTTAAAAATGGCAGTGTGAACTTTAAGCGAACCAGGACTAAATGTATCATTTTCTTTTTTGGTCTGGACCAAGAGGACCAAGAGAACTGTACTACAAGTGTGAACACACCCTAAATGAGACCTTACAGCTGGTTCAACCCTGCCCTGGTCTCAGAACAGTTTGAAAAGTATCTTATTTTTATCCTACCTCCGTACACAGCCTCCGAAGGCAGCATTTTCCAGTTTTCCAGACTTAAAATAAAATAAGCTTATTTTAATGACACTGTTCACTTAATACAATATCAGTGTCCATATACACATTGTGCTCCATTTTTATGACCTTAATCATACCTAATGCTTTCACTTCAACATTAATCATTTTAATTTTATTCTCTCATTAGTAACTTTCAGATTTGGAAAGATTGTATCATTTTGGTTTATTAAGCATGAGAGGCAGCAAATCATAAAATGGCTATAACTCAGTCACCTAAAGGACATCATCTGTTTTAAAACATTAAGGAAAATGTTGAAGCACAAAGACTGCTATGGTTTTAACATGCATGTAACATAACTTATCTTAAGTAAATATCAACATTTAAATCTGTGATGAGGAGGAGAGCGTGGCCAAGCCATGAGGGTGCACGCCTGGCGCTGAGTTGCCCCAATCAGCGGGAGAGAGATAGATAAGGAGCCAGGTATGCCAGAGGGAGAGAGACACACGTGGCAGTGTGTGTGTGTGTGTGTGTGTGTGTGTGTGTGTGTGTCTATGTGTCAGCATGAAGCATTGTGTTATTGTGTGTGACTGAAAAGTGCAACAATAAATGTCGGTAACACTTTATAATAGTCTGTCATTAATAGGTAATTATGCAGGAATTAATGCAGGACAAATTAAGTAATACTATATTAACACTTTAGTTACTACTATTAACTAATATGGAAACATGATTAACCAATCAGTAAGTAATAGTGAACTGATGACTGAGGTAGTTCACTGTTAGGTAATCAATAATTACTGAATTTGATCTGCCTCATTGAGAACTATTAACTAACTATGGTTAATTTAAAATAACTACTAATTAATTACTAATCAAAACATTAACGTGTCTAAAATGTGAATTATTTTTTATTTTGAACAAGATCATGCATGGGTCCTTTGTGGGAATTAATTTATGAATGTAACAGGTCGCTAAATCATGGCTACAGTGTCTGGTAGAGTATCATAGTCATAGTCAGGATTGATGGGGACCAAATTTAATAATTAACCATGGAAAAAACCCATATCAGTAAACCAATATTATGAATATTGTGGGGGGTGGCATGTCCCCTTCAATGTCTATGGTGGTTACGACCATGGTCATTGTCAGCTTACCCTACAGAAATATATGGATGTGCCCAACCTGTGTATTCCTTGGGATATCGCTTCTGTTCATTAAAAAATTATGAACTTCTGCATGTTTGATATTGCTAAAAGGTCTTTTTTAAATAATTCTGGTAACCCATAAGTAATGAGTCAAGTGTTACCACATAAGTATCAAGGAATTACTAATGATCTGGACCATTATTTTAAAGTGAGGGTCATGGTAATGCATTATTAATTAATGAGATCTTACTGTTTCCTTCCTTGGGAGTTAAAGGTTATCTGGACCATTATTTTAAAGTGAAAACACATTAAAAACCATTAATAGTAACTGAGGTGTTACTTGTCAGTTAGTAATGAATACTCAAGTGTTTGTTCCTACATATTATTCATTTAATCAAACAGTTAGTTAACAAACATTCACAGACATTAAAAAAAAAAAAAAAAAAAAAATCTGGTATTGAATTATGAATCATTGAAATAACTGAACATAATTGCACAGGCTACAAACCTTTAGCAGGATAATGCTTTTAATTGCTGGTGCTCACGGTTACTACATGTTTTAAAAGTCTTATCTCTTAACGTAAAGTAAAATAATAAAATTTTGTGTCTAAAAGACAAGTGTGTTGATCTCTACAAGACTTCAACAGAAAATGGAGAGAATACCAGTGTGCAACTATGAGGCCGATTCCACATGTGTACTTCCATCCTAGACAGCCCACTCTGTAAATACGTACAGTTTTTATCAAATGAATTTGACATGTTTCCTCCTTTGCCTATGTTCAGTATGAACAGAACAGAATGTATGTTAAAGTTTACCGTGTACAGGCAGATCGACAGGAGGGTGGAGCAAAATCGCACTTACTCTTCTTTCAGTTTCAGCACGAGCCTTGAATATTGCGAACCCTGATTGGATTAGACGCTTGATGGACCAGACACTCATTATTTTCTTTCATTGGATCCATTGAGGTACTTTAAATTAAACACCTATTGTAAGATTAACATACAGTACCTATGAATAAAAAATTCATTTAAAACAATTGTGTAAAAAGTCTTTTTGTGTATATTCAAGTGTGTTTTCATTAATTAATAATGCGTCACCATGACCCTCACTTTAAAATAATTAGTAATTCCTTCATGTTTATGTGGTAACACTTGATTTATTACTTATGGGTTACCAAAATTATTTTTAAAAGACCTCCAGCAATATCAAACCTGCCAAAGTTAATAATTTGTAATGAACAGAAGAGACATCCCTAGGAATGCACAGGTTGGGCACATACATCTGTAAGCTGACTATGATACTCTGTCTACCAGACACTGTAGCCATGGTTCATAAATTAATTCCAGCAAAGAACACACGTGAGGTGCTGTTTCTCTGAAGGCGTATTTCATGATTATGTTCAAAATAAAAACATAATCATTCACATTTTAGACACATGTTAATGTTTTGATTAGTAATTAATGAGTAGTTATTTTAAATTAGCCATAGTTAGTTGATAGTTCTCACTGGGGAAAATCAAATTCAGGAATTATTGATTACCTAACAGTGAACTACCTCAGTCATCAGTTCGCTGTTTCTTACTGATTGGTTAATCATGTTTCCATATTAGTTAATAGTAGTAACTAAAGTGTTAATGTAGTACTACTCATTAATCATGCATTAATTCCTGCATAGTTACCTATTAATAACAGACCATTATTATAAAGTGTTACCTAAATGTCTGTGTGTACTGTTCAACCCAGTACCAGCTTCCTCCTTCCCACAGAACAATGAACCTTGTTACATTCCACTGTGGCAGATCCCTGCCTTCCCTATCAAGCAGGAGCGGGAACCAGGTGAACAATTCACATAGACTTTAATAACACAAACACTTCACGAAGACACAAAATAAAAGTGCTTTTCAGCAAACACACAGCGGCTGCGTGCATCTCTCTCTCTCTCTCTGGGGTCTCCGGCTCCTCCTTATCTCTCTCTCCCGCTGATTGGGGCAACTCAGCCAGGTGTGCATCCTCACGGCCCGGCCACACCCTCCTCCTCGTCACAAAATCAAAGTACTGGAGCATTATTCTGAGAGAGAGAAACTAAACAGTACATGACATTCTGATGAGACTGTAGTTTTAGATGGGAATACAGTCATGATAACATCAATGGGTGATTATAATGATAATAATTTGTTATTAGGGATCCAAGCACCATAGGTGCAGGAACCCTGCTGTATTTGTTCTGATTTTCTTATTATTAGGGGTCCAAGAACTGCAGGTGCAGAAACCCTATTGTATTTGTTCCGATTTTCGTATTATTTTTCTTATTAGGGGTTCAAGCCCGAAGGGCTGAAACCCTATTGTTTTTGCTCGGATTTGCTTTTATTAGGGGTTCAAGCCCGAATTGCTGAAGTGATCAAAACAATCACATTTGAAAAATGCCCATAACTTTTGAACCATATGTCACACACTCAAGTGCCTTATATCATTGAAATCCTTGGCTCAATACAAAATAGCTATCTCCGATTTCATTAAAAAATATTTTTTGCAATTTGCGATTTTTTTGTAAAATATATTTTTGTGAACTAGTCCTAAGCCATTTGACCAATCAGAACCAAACCAGTTCATAAATATTCCCCAATATTAATAATTATCAAAAACGTGTTGAATTTTCAATTCAGGATGGCCACGCCCATCCAAAATGTCCATAGTAGGTGGGGCCAATTTGACTTAAATGGCTATAACTTTTAAACAGAAATAGATAGCTTCACCAAACTTGACATACTAATGTAGGGGATCATTTTGAGGAAAATTGCTCTTTCTATGACACCGTTGCCCCGATTGACTTGAAATTTTGTGTGTAGCCTCTTTGTCTAGCACTCCATTAATACCTAAGAGGACATTTGCATATCTAAAAAATATATGGCCACCATCAGCCAATTAATAATCAGATGCATTTGGTGATAACTCCTGAACGCAATGAGCAATCCTGACCAAACTTGTAGGGCATCAAAGTGAGGATCTGTAATGAATTTGGCTGGGATTTGCCACTTGGGGGCGCTATAATAATAATTAAACATTTTCAAATGGCTCTAAATATGGAACCGTTTGACCAAATGACTTGACATTTTGCATGCAGTGTCTTTGTCCAAGGTCCCAACAAGATCTTTGAAGAAATCTGCATATCTTGAAAAACATGACTGCCATTGACCTATCAACTTTCAGCAGTGGTGTGTGCAAAGCGTCCACAAGGCGCCCTTGTGTTTTTCTTGCAGGCAAAAGACTGTATATGGCCAGTTTTATTAAATGGCTATTATGTAACATAATAATGTTACACCATCACAGTTTATACACATATGAAGGGGCATATTTTATATATCATAAACTTGGCCACCATCAGGCAATAAAACATCAGATACTATTAGTAGGCTTGAAACAGTATACTGTGATAACGTTTATACTCGGTAAGAGCGACAATACTCAGACACCCTCATAAATGCATTGTAAAACCAATCTAGAATAATTTATTTGGAGTCCCTACATCACTAATTATGTAAAAACATGTTTATTTTTCCAATAAAGGTGGGTACAGCCAGCTAAAATGCATGTAGTGGACTGGACAGTTTTACTTTAATGGCTATAACTCCATTTTAGAAAAATTAAATGGAGATTGATCACTTGGTGGCGATACAATTGGAACATTGGGGTGATGACTGGATATGTTCACAGGTTCTCATGTCTTTTGCTATAGTTTATTTCTTAAGAATGTAGTTATGCTTAGTTAGATCTGCTGGAATGGTGAATAGTGTTTTTCCTGAGGGATGGTGGAATATCTTAAACACAAAATTTTACGCTTTGATGTAAGGGCTTATTCTGAGGACACACATACAAACAAATGGTGCTTGGCTACTTAGTGGTGCTATAACAGGAAAGAAAATACATGAATTTGGTTCTACCTATCTATGGAACCATTGGTCTGAATGATCTCTAAATTTGCATGCAGTGTCTTTATCTGAGGTGCCATCAATTTCTATGATGACAGTCACATATTCTGAGAAACATGGCTGCCATTTGCCAATCAACTTTCAACAGCTATCAGACAAAGATCAGAACAAAATGTGGTGGACCTGTTTGCCTCTTGGCTCTAGAGGTCTGTAAACATTTAGAAAAAAATAAAGTAAAAAGACTACTGGGAGGTACTATTATGTTTTACATGTGCATGAAAGGTTTTACATAATGCAATGTTTCACACAAGCACAAGTAATTCATATATTATAGATCTTCTCATTCTGAACAACTTTTCAAATTTTCCTCAAGAAACATTGGTGTCAGTAAAATTGTGCATTAAATATTTCAGTTAAAAACAGTACTTTTGCAAACTAGTTCTAGGTTTTAGGAGTAACAAATAAAGTGCAGGAATATTCATTGGAGTCTGTAAGCTGAACATTCAATTTAGCATGGTCATATCATAGTGTAACGGAAATCCAGACTCGAAGATAATGTTTGAACCCAAAGGCAGGTATTTATTAAACACACAGTTTAAGTAAACAGGTGAGTATCAATCAGAAGATGTTGAACAGTAAATGAAGAGCAGTACATTGATAACAGTCTGTATTCATATAGGAAGTGAGAGTCCTTGATGAGCCACACTCACAAACATCAGACAGGGACACGAGGAGAGGAGATACAGGGGAAACAGGTTATTGGAAACGTTGGAGAGGAACCTTGGAGAAGTCATTGTATATTGCTGGAGTGGAATTTTGAAGATTTCGCTGGAGAACAGGTAAGTGAGTTTGTATTCCATGGGAGACCAGACATCGACTGAGGAGTGAGTGTGGCTTATGTAGGGAGCTGATTAGCATGGTGATGAGAGACAGGTGCAGGTGATTAGTATTCGGGAGAGAGGGAAGGCTGTGTGTGTGTGTGGCGAGAGAGCCTGGTGAATCCGTGACATTGGTAGTTGTCATGGGGTCTTTGACATGGCGCAATCTGGACATCCCTGGACGAACCTTCTGACATCTGTCCATACGCAGCCACCAGAACTGGTCCTGGATGAGCGAGAGGGTCCTATTGGTCCCAGGGTGGACAGTGCCCAAAGAGGAGTGTACAGACTCAATGAGTGTCAGATGTTGGGAAGTGGGAACATAGGTCCTGTTGGTGGGGCAGCCCGGTGGAGCAGGTTCAGTGGCAGCAGCTTCCTCAATGTTATTGTCCAGGGACCATTGGATAGGACTCACTATGACATGTGGAGGAAGTATGGTTTCGGGTTCCTCTGTGTTTTGCTCTGGAGAGAAGAGACGGGAAAGAGCATCCGCTTTGAAGTTCTTGGCCCCTGGACGATAGGAGATTGTGAAGTCAAAGCATGTGAAGAAGAGGGCCCATCGTGCCTAGCGAGGCAAAGATACTCAAGTTTTCTGTGGTCAGTTAGCACCAGAAAAGGATGACGGGCCCCCTCCAGCCAATGCCGCCACTCTTCCAGGGCTAGCTTAATAGCCAAAAGCTCCCAGTTTCCGATGTCGTTATTCTGCTCCGCCGGGGTGAGTTTTTTAGAGAAGTGGGCACATGGATCGAGTTTTGATGGTTTCCCCTGCTGCTGAGATAGGATGGCTCCTACGCTGTTAGTGGAAGCATCTACCTCCACCACAAAAGGTTTGTTTGGGTCTGGATGGATTAGGAGTGGAGCTGTGATGAAGGCATTCTTGAGATGTTGAAAGGCATAGGAAGCCTCGGTGGTCCAGGATAGAGACTTGGGATTTGACTTGAGGAGGGAAGTTAACGGAGCAGTGATGGAGCTGTAGTTCCTAATGAACCGACGGTAAAAGTTGGTGAATCCAAAAAAACGCTGGAGTTCCTTGATTGTGGGAGGAGTGGGCCAGGATCGCACAGCTTCTACCTTCCCCTTGTCCATCTGAATACCTTCAGGGCTGATGTTGTAGCCAAGGAACTGGAGTGATGTCTGATGGAATGAACATTTTTGTGCCTTGAGGTAGAGATGGAATTTCCTCAGCCTTTCCAATACAAGCGCGACATGTTGATGGTGGTCGGTCTCGTTCCGGGAGTACACCAGAATGTCATCAATGTAGATCAAGACGAACCAATGGAGGTACTCCTGGTACACCTCATTCATGAACCCCTGGAACATGGAAGGGGCATTGACCATACGCCGTCACCCGGTATTCGTAGTGGCTTATAGGAGTTCAAAGGCGGTCTTCCATTCGTCTCCCTTCCGGATCCGAATGAGGTTGTACACGCTGCGAAGGTCCAACTTGGTGAAGATACACAGTTCCAAGGCTGCCGGGATGAGGGGAAGTGGATAGTGGGACTTGACAGTAATCTTGTTGAGGGAGCGATAATCTATGCAGGGCCGCATGCCTCCATCCTTCTTCGCCACAAAGAAAAAGCTCGAAGCAGCAGGGGATGTGGATGGCTGGATGTAGCCCTGGTTGAGGGCCTCCTCAATATACTCCTCCATTACCTTTTGCTCTGGGATGGAGAAGGGCTATATCTTACCACGGGGCACTGGCTCCCCGGGTAGGAGGTCTATTGCACAGTCCCATGGTCTATGAGGAGGTAGTTGAGAGGCTCGTTGGGGACAGAAGATGTTCTGGAAGTGGGAGTAGCAGGGTGGTAGCTCCACAGAAGTTTGACTAGTAGGGCTTTCAATGGAGGTGGTATTGAGATGGAGAAGAGGAGATTTCTGACTGAAGCTGTGGGTCTTGGAGTAGGAAGATTGGGGAAGCAGGAATGAAAACATTGGGGCCCCCACCTCAGGATGTTTATGGTGGACCAGGAGATAACAGGAGAATGTTGAATGAGCCAGGGACGTCCTAATATGATTTCAGCTGTAGAGCTCTCCAGAACCAGTAGAATGATTTCTTCGTAATGCAAACATCCGATTTGATGTTTGACAGGACCAACACAGTGATGGATGACTCCTCTGCCCAGAGGTTTGCCGATTATGGTGTGAATCTTGAAGTTGGACTAATAGGGTCTCTTTCGGAGCTGGAGCTGGCGGCAGAGCGCGCCGGAGATGAAGTTGCCGGCCGACCTAGAGTCAAGGAGAGTGGATACTGTAAGTAACAGACCAGAGGCAGTAAGTGTCACACTGGTTAATAACAGTGAATAACTGACATTTAGGAGTGTTAACGTGGCTCACCAGTGGGCATGGGGGATGAATGGGACACGCCGAGATGATGTGTCCCCCTCCACTGCAATACAAGCATAATTGCTGGGTCAGCTGCTGTTGGCGCTCTGCCAAGGACAACCGAAAGGCATCCACTTAAATAGGTTCATTGTCTGGTTCTGGCGAGCGGACAGAAGGCTGTTGGTGCGGAACAGGTGGAGGCTGCAGGGTGGGTAGTTCATTCAGGCAGACTTTCATTCTGTTGGCCACGCGCTTGGAGAGTTGGATGAAATGCTCTAGCCCCATTGAATCGTCATAAGAGGAGAGATGCAGCCACAGACACGGCTCGAGTCCCTGACGGTAGCTGGTGAGAAGAGTGGGCTCATTCCATCTGCTGGAAGCAGCTAGAGTACGAAATTTGAGAGCATATTCATTAATTGAACTTCTACCTTGATGGAGATTATAAAGTTGTTCGCTGATAGATGAATCTCCCGCAGGGCGTCCAAAAACTTCCTTGAAATGTTTAATGAAGCTCTCAAGTGACTGAGTGACTGGACTTTTCCCAGAGAGATTGAGCTCACTGCAACACTCTTCCTGCAAGCAGAGAGATAATTAATGAAATTTAAGCCCGCTTGGTGGGGAAGCGATGTGGCTGCATCTCTAGGGCGAGTGAACATTGAAGAAGAAAGCTGCTGCAGTCCTCCGCCGATCCTGAGTATGGCGCTTGATTGAAGACGGGACTGGCAGTATAGAAGAAAAAGCGGAGGGAGTGCTGGTTGTGATCGGAGGTGCAGCAGGATTAACCGGAGGGGTAAGTGCACGGCAGAGAGCGTCAACCAGCTCCTGAAATGGATACGGCGGTGTTATACCTGCTGGGTTCATGATTTTGGCAGGTCTGGTGTTCTGTAACAAAAACCCAGACTCAAAGATGACGTTTGAACCTGAAGGCAGGTATTTATAAAACACACAGTTTAAGTAAACAGGTGATTATCAATCAGAAGATGTTGAACAGTAAATTAAGAGCAGTACACTGATAACAGTCTGTATTCATATAGGAAGTGAGAGTCCTTGATGAGCCACACACACAAACATCAGACGGGGACACGAGGAGAGGAGAAACAGGAGAAACAGATTGTTGGAAACGTTGGAGAGGAACCTTGGAGAAATCATTGGATATCGCTGGAGTGGAACGTTGAAGACTTCGCTGGAGAACAGGTAAGTAGCAGGTAAGTGAGTCCGTATTCCATGGGAGACCAGACATCTCCTGAGGAGTGAGTGTTGCTCATGTAGGGAGCTGATTAGCATGGTGATGAGAGACAGGTGCAGGTGATTAGTATTTGGGAGAGGGGGAAGGTTGTGTGTGTGGCGAGAGAGCCTGGTGAATCCGTGACACATAGTACTGTATATGAAATGCAAAATTTGGTGGAGATTAAAGAATAGGTGGTGTTATAAACAAACAATCATCTTTTTTATCAAATTTAGCACATATATGCTAGGATGTGATGCTGAAGGAGCCTGCAAATGTGGTGGACTATAAAAAAATGGCTATATCTCAAAGGTTCTTTGCTTAATTGCCTTGAAGTTTTTGATGCACTTTCTCTGTTTTAGGTGCCTCTTCTGAAATCCTTTTAAACATGACCTTAAATGCCCTAAAAAGACTGAACCCTGACAATAGCTGCTTGCAGGTAAAAATCCCAAACAATTTGTCTGTTGCATGATGGAATAAGTGCAACAGAAAAATCCTGGTTGTATTATAGAAAATATAAGCATAATAACTTAAAACCACATGTAAAAAAAATAATTAGAGCTTGTATGGATTTCTCATAATAGCAGGTGAAATATGGAAATAGCTTGTGTTAAAATAGTATGTGTTACTGTAATTAAATGTTTATTGTTTCCACTATGTTGTATTTGTAATGAATGCACTTTGAACAGGGCTGTTAGGATGTTAATGCTGTGTATTCATTAAGCAGAGTTTGCAAAGTGCAACAAAACAGAACTACGCTATCAGACAGAACAAGAGCAAAACCAGCCCAACTAAACAATCCAGTAATTAATGGAAAATACCTCACAAAGGACAGATTTGAAGGTTTAAATAAAGTAATGGCATAACAAAATGCACCTGGAAATAATAAAGACAGGAAACTATGAACTAAAACAAGACAGTAGCACAAAACATGTAGTGAGTACTGCATATGTAGTGAGTAAATACTACTAGCAACCCCCAAGTAACCATAAAGGGGAATCATTGACCTCACTACATTATTTATAATTGACTACTTCTGAAAATAGCAACATTTCCTCTTTATAATGGCATGTGAAAATGTCAGGGATGGTTTGTACCATATCTCAAGAATGACTAATTGTTATATTGTATATGGATTTGGATAAATTTATTAAAAAATATGAAAACACAAAATTCACACAATTAACACATTTTAAGGTGGTAATTTCACAAATATTTTAACAATTACCAAGTTTTAATGCAGTCATTTCACAATCATAAAAAATGATTAAACAAATTCATTCATTCATTCATCAGTTCCCTATCTGCCACTCGCTCGACGTTGTGTCAATGTAGTGACACTAGGGGTCACTCTTGGGAGCCCGAGACACCTCTGGTCTTTGATAAAAGGCCAATAAAAATTGGCAAGTGGTATTTGCATACCACTCCCCCGGACATACGGGTATAAAAGGAGCTGGTATGCAACCACTCATTCAGATTTTCTCTTCGGAGCTGAATGGTCGATGTTTACTGAGCTGACTGTTCATTCACCTCTGCTGGATTTGACGCCGCATTTCAGCGGCTTCTCCCTCCTCTGCACTGGTGCACTGCAGAGAATGCCCCTGGGTGCTTCGGCAGAAAAAAGAGAGTATATTTTTCTAAAAGAGTATATTTCTCTAAAAAGAGCAGCACACACGGAACGTCTTTTTAAAGACGCATCTTTTTAAAGATGCCTTTCTGTTTGTGTGTTATTCCTGGTTGCGGTCGTTTCCTCTCAACTTCGGACAGTCATGATTGCTGTCTTTCGTGTCTGGGTGCAATCCACGCAGAAACAGCGTTTGTGGATGGATCATGTACTCACTGCGAGAACGTGACCATGGCAACGTTGCGGATGTGGCTTGCTTTCATAAGCACGGCCAAAGTATACAGTGCCACTGGACAAGCCGCCTCCACCCTGCACACCATGGCTCTCCTGCAAGTCCACCAAGCCAAGGCTCTGAAAGAATTGCACGAGGGTTGTTCCGCCCCAGATTTTATGCAGGAGCTGCGCTCGGCGACCGACCTCGCTCTCCGGGCGACGAAGGTCTCGGGCGAGCGATGTCCGCCTTAGTGGTTCAGGAACGCCATCTTTGGCTCAACCTGGTCGAGATGGGTGAGGCCGACAAGGCACAGTTCCTTGCTGCCCCCATTTCCCTGGTTGGCCTATTCGGCGACACCGTCGAGGACTTTGCCCAGCAGTTCTCAATGGTGAAGCAGCAGACTATCCGGCACATCCTGCCCCGGCGTGGCCCCGGCTTAATTTTGCCGCATGCCCAAGTGGCTGCGGTACCCAACAGTTCAGCAAAGAGCGGTTTCCTCGTTCCCTGGGTTACGTGCCCTGTGTGTACGGCCGCCATCACGACCACCGTCCACCTTTCCATCCTTGCTGGTTTGCCGCTCCAGTGGTGGTCTCCCCGCCCCTGCGCGCTCAGCTGTGGCACAAATCTGCCCCGATGTGACAGTCTCCACGGGTTACGAGGACAGGCCTCCTCCTCCCCCGTCCCAGGCTGTTCCGGGGGTGGTCACAAGGAGCCAGGTAAGTGCTTCGATGTCTCTGAACTCAGCATGGCCACCTCGAGCTCTGCCCCGCCACGAGGCCCCACCTGCCGGTACGTCCGACGAGATCGTCCCCTTGATCCCCCTCGCTCGGAGCTTGGATGCGTGGCTTGCGCTTTCCAATCTGTCACGATGGCAGATCTGGACCGTCTGACTCGGCTACGCAATTCAGTTCACCAGGCGTCCACCCAGGTTCAGCGGTATCCACTTCACCTTGGTGAAGGACGAGAACACTGCTACCTTGCACGCGGAGATCGCTACCCTCCTACAGAAGGATGTGATAGAGCCTGTCCCTCCAGCCGAGATGAAGAAGGGGTTTTACAGCCCCTACTTCATTGTACCGAAAAAAGGCGGTGGGTTGCGGCCAATCTTGGACCTGCGAGTACTGAACCGGGCTTTACACAAACTCCCGTTCAAGATGCTGATGTAAAAACGCATTCTGGCAACCGTCCGGCATCAAGATTAGTTTGCGGCCTTTAGGTAGACCTGAAGGACGCGTACTTCCACGTCTCGATTCTACCTCGACACAGACCCTTCCTGCGGTTTGCATTCGAGGGTCGGGCGTATCAGTACAAGGTCCTCCCTTTCGGTCTGTCCTTGTCCCCTCGCGTCTTCAAGGAGGTCGCAGAGGCAGCTCTTGCCCCATTAAGGGAAGCGGGCATTCACATCCTCAACTATCTCGATGACTGGCTAATCCTAGCCCACTCACAGGATATGCTGTGTGCACACAGGGACCTGGTGCTCTCACAACTCAGACAACTAGGGCTTCAGGTCAACTGGGAAAAGAGCAAGCTCCTCCCGGTTCAGAGCATCTCTTTTCTCGGTTTGGAGTTGGACTCAGTCTCATTGACGGCACACCTCATGAACGAGCGCTCAGTCGGTGCTGACCTGTTTGAAGGCGTTCAAACAGAAAACAGCGGTTCCACTGAAACTCTTTCAGAGGCTCCTGGGGCATATGGCATCCTCTGCGGTGGCCACTCTGCTCGGGTTGATGCATATGAGACCGCTTCAGCACTGGTTTCAGGCTTGAGTCCCGATATGGGCATGGCGCCACGGGACACATCACGTGGCCATCACGCCGATCTGTCACCGCCTCTTCAGCCCTTGGACCGACCTCACGTATCTACGGGCAGGCGTTCCTTAGAGCAGGTCTCCAGGCACGTTGTGGTTACGACAGACCCTTCCAAAACGGGCTGGGGCGCTGTACGCAACAGGCACGCAGCCGGTGGTTTATGGACGGGCCCACGGCTGCGTTGGCACATCAAATGCCTCAAGTTGCTGGCAATTCTGCGTGCCCTGCGGAGGTTCTGGCCATTGATCCAGGGAAAACACGTGTTAGTTCGGACACACAACACGGCAGCGGTAACATATGTCAACCGTCAAGGCGATTTGTGCTCCCGTTGTATGTCACAACTCGCCCGCCGTCTCCTCCTCTGGAGTCAGCAGCACCTCAAATCACTGCGAGCCACTCATATCCCGGGCGAATTCAACACTGCAGCGGACGCGTTGTCATGGCAGGTTACCCTCAGGGGAGATTAGAGACTCCACCCTCAGGTGGTCCAGCTGATTTGGAGTCAATTCGGACAGGCACAGGTAGACCTGTTCGCCTCCCACTGCCCGCTCTGGTACGCCCTGACCGAGGCACCTCTCGGTATATATGCGCTGGCACACAGCTGGCCCCCTGGATTCGCAAATATGCGTTTCCCCCAGTGAGCCTACTTGCACAGACCCTGTGCAAGGTCAGGGAGGATGAGGAGCAGGTCATCCTGGTAGCACCCTACTGGCCCACCCAGATGTGGTTCTTGGACCTCACGCTCCTCGCAACAGCCCCCCCCCCCGGCAAATTCCCCTGAGGAAGGACCTTCTTTCTCAGGGACGCGGTGGTAGACATGATCACTCAGGCTAGGGCCCCCTCTACGAGGCACCTGTATGCCTTTAAGTGGCGTCTGTTCGCTAAGTGGTGTTCTTCCCGACGCAAAGACCCCCAGAGATGCGCAGTCGGATCAGTGCTTTCCTTCCTGCAGGAGAGGTTGGAAGGGTGGCTGTTCCCTTCCACCTTGAAGGTGTACGTAGCCGCTATAGCGGCACACCAGGACACAGTGGATGGTAAGTCCTTAGGGAAGCACGACCTGATCATCAGGTTCCTGAGAGGTGCCAGGAGGTTGAATCCCTTCAGACCGCACCTCGTTCCCTCATGGGACCTCTCTGTAGTTCTTCAGGGTCTACAGAGAGCCCCCTTTGAGCCTTGCAGTCAGCTGCGCTTAAGACACTCTCCTTGAAGACTGCCCTCCTGACTGCGCTCACTTCCATCAAGAGGGTAGGAGACCTGCAAGCATTCTCTGTTAGCAAAACGTGCCTGGAGTTCAGTCCGGGCTACTCTCAAGTGATCCTGAGACCCCGACCGGGCTATGTGCCCAAAGTTCCCATGACCCCTTTTCGGGACCAGGTGGTGAACCAGCAAGCGCTGCCCCAGGAGGAGGCAGACCCAGCCCCGACATTGCTGTGTCCGTTGCGCACTTTATGCATCTATTTTATGCATCTATCTATTTATATCGCACGCAGAGCTTTAGAGTCTCTGAGCAGCTCTTTGTCTGCTTTGGTGTGCAACGGAAAGGAAGCGCTGTCTCCAAGCAGAGGATCGCCCACTGGCTCATTGACGCCATAACTATGGCATATCACGCCCAGGACGTGCCGCCCCCGGTAGGGCTACGAGCCCATTCTACCAGAGGTGTAGCGGCCTCCCGGGCCTTGACCAGGGGTGCCTCTCTAACAGACATTTACAGAGCAGCGGGCTGGGCAACGTGCTAACTAAGCCCTGTACTGGGGTAGGTGCTCAACCTGGTTGAGATGGGTGAGGCCAACAAGGCACGGTTCCTTGCTGCCCCCATTTCCCAGGTTGGCCTATTCGGCGACACCGTCGAGGACTTTGCCCAGCAGTTCTCGACGGTGAAGCAGCAGACGGAGGCTATCCGGCACATCCTGTACCGGCGCGGCTCAAGATCCCGCACCCCGCCTGCTCGTCGACTGCGGTGACTGTAACCCCATGCAACATATATCTTCCGCTAATTAATTTCCCTGTTGGCAAACGGCGTCTTCCTTGGACAGAGGCCCCTCTGCTCCAGTCTCCATGCTTGTAGTAACTCTTCCCCCGTAGGGTAGGACCTACCATGGGACTTCTCCACATGGCATACTCCCGACATTGCTCGGCAAAACCATGTGACGTATTTCCACTTAAATATCCCCCCCTCTCTGGGCGAGGTGTGGGCTCCGTGGTGTCCTCCCCTTGGGAGGGACAACCCCCTGACTAGACCTGGTCAGCCCAGCCGGATAATCCCCCATTTTTTTAGGGAGTGGAAAAAGAGAAGGGGAAAAGAGGCCACGACTGGGCTAGCCCGTCTCTATCTTTTGGGTAGTCGACTTGACCGTTCGACACTCATAACAGTGTTGGGGAGGTTACGTGTCGGCCTGGTGTGCTGGCTACGAGGCACACAATGGTCTGCCCGTCACACACCGCCAGTTCACGTAACACAGTTCAGCCAGTTGTGGCGTTTTTGTATGGGGACCCCTAGTGTCACTACATCGACACAACGTCCACGTAATACCTAACTGGTGCCCATTGAATAAGTTACAGGTGGGCACTTCCTGTGTTAATGCTTAGTCATACAGGAAGTGCCCACCTGCAACTTATTTGACAGGCTCCATGTAGGCTGTCAGTGGAGAGATGTTTTTATGCAACAATATGCATTTTTATGAGTTTATGAGTATACATATGTTAAATGGTGTGTCCAGAGTGTTATACAAATGGTTTTATTTAAATATATGCACCTAAATAATAAATGTCTTGAAAATGGATTGTCCAGAGACCACCTATCTGAGACCCATCAAATAAGTTGTACTTCGGAGACCATAGCTTAAAAACTCCCAAGTCCAAAACATATATTTGTTTTGGTTATATTTCTGTGCCACCTGCCTGGTACAACTGAGGCCACCTCGCTCTTGTGGGAGTATTTTTGAAATACGTGGTCATGATATCACAGCAAGTCGGTGATCACCGGTGATCGGTTCTGCACAGAACTTGCCCATCTCAAACGAGCATAATGAAATGCATTTAGTTTTTTCTTCAATCATTGGATTGGATCATAAGCAGAGGGTGTGAAACATAAGTAGCACATTTCTAAATTGTGTGATTTAGATCATAATAGACCTTTTTCACATTTAGGGTTTGGAACGTTGAAGTAAACCTTTGCAGGGTAAACTTCGACAGCTGTGAATGGGAGTGAATAGGAGATCACAGCAAATATTTTTTCACTTACCCATTTGCTCCAAGACCAAAAGAAAAAATCCACTATTGCAATTGAATGACTTTCCAGAAGAGGAAATAAATAGAGAGCGGTGGATTAAGAGAGTAAAGTGGGAGATGCCAAATTTACTGTCACTCTCAGCAGCTGCAATAAAACCTCCTCGCAGCTGTGGTAATTAGTTTTTTAAAACTAATTCCAGGGTAATATAACTGTAGGGCTTTACTGGTTATTTAGATCAGTGTTACTATCAGAAATAATTAACAATTATTTGACATAATTAATAATTATTTCTGTAGTTATTAATCAATATTTAAATTAATTAATTGGATCTAACTCATTAAAACCTCATATGGGGCTCCGGTAAATGTAGTGTGCTACGTTTAGGAGCAAGTTTGGTTATTAGCAATAATTAATAATTATCAAAGATAATTACTAATTATTAAAATCAATAGAACATTGATGAGAATCAATGTTACTCTTTTTTTAATCCTTTAAATCAACAATTATCAAAGATAGTCGTTAATTGTTAACATTGATGAAACATTAATTAAAATTAACACTAGCTTATAGATCATTCAAATTCAATCATCAAAGATAATTATCAATTATCAAAAATCAATAGAATATTAATAAGGATTAACATTGACGGGGCACCACCCTTAAATCAGGGACTAATAACCGAATATTAAAACAGTCTCAATATTAGATTGTTTTCTTAGGAAAATCGGCATCCGAAGAATATCGATTTTTTGGAACAAAAAACAATGAATGAAGGTTTGAATCCGAGCACTGACATCCCGTCAGCATGACAAAGGCGTATGCAAAACAAACCAAAACACTTCTCTTTGTAATGTAACAAAGTTTATTTATGCAGTAATATCAATTTATAATTAATACAATGCAGTCAATAAACTTCCGACTTACAACTACAAACTAAACAGTGATATGATTAGATATGGAAATAAAAATAATCCTATAACACAGAAGGTGTGTGTGACTGTGTGTGTGTGTGTGTGTGTGTCAGTGTGGCTAATGAGAGAGAGAGAGATTATTAAGTGATAGCCCGAAAGCTGATTTCGCGATAGCTGGAGATAAAGCAGCTGTGTTCATCACTCAGAGACACGGTTTTACGAGCGGGGCTCATAAAAGTCCTGCGTTATTTGACTCTTTAATGGATGAACTCAGTTGCTGTCTCACCCGCGATGGCGAAAATGCACAACAATCCAATTTGGTTGGACCACAATACAGCAAAACAAATTCGTGATAATTAATACCCTGAGTATTAATAATGAGCGGACATGGCGGTCCGTAAACTGTACAAGCAAAAACCTTGAAACACAAGAATAACACGCTATAATATTCTATCTCTGCCCAGACGTAACCTCTTACTTGAATCGCATGAGGACACAGGTAGAATGTGTTTTCCTCCGTCCTTTAACTCTGACCCGGTTCCTTGAGGCTCGGGTGATGACGGGAGGCCGTTTCCTTGCGCTGTCGGCGGGCGGTACGGCTGTTGATTCTCGGCGGCTGGCGGAGAACTCAGAAATGTCGACTTGATTGAAGATGGAAGAGAAATCTTTAATCTCTTCACTTCTGTAGGCCAACGGATGAAGATGCGAATTGCTCGGCGGTCTCCTTCGGATCCGTTAGAGTGTTCGGTTGAACCCAGAGTAATCTCAACTCGTCCAGCGAGTGGCTACAGTTTCAAGTCGGACATTACTTCCTTAAGCCACGAGGTTGCACCAGAGAGCAGCAAAAGCTACGTCCGTATTCTGTGAACTAAGTCGCTGGAAGCAACTCTGGAAGCATTTCAGAATTATTTGAAGTCCTTATGATGTCATGTTTGAGGGACGTTCTGTGGTGTGCCTCATCCAATAGGAGTTGAGAGCTCGATCCTTTAGAGGGCAAGGCTTCATGGATCTGTAGTCTGTTTTGGACTCCCTTTGTTTGATTTTGGCGCGATTTTTATCAGTAAAATTTACGACTTAGAAGGTGGGGGCTTGAGTTATGTTTTTATGACTGTTAGGCCTGCCTTTGTCTTCTATCTGAACACATGAGGCCCAACATTCCCCCCTTTGTTCTGAAGAGTTGGTTGTTGTCCAGCATCTTTAGAGCAACTGAAGGGCCGAACAGTTCTTGTCGGTTCACAGTAACCTGTGGGTTACGCCATCCATGTATTCCTGATAGGAAAGAGAAATGGTTGCACAGTCCATACAGTTCATTACAGTTCACAGAGGTTTTATCGTCTGGACAGAGATTGAGGCACATCTGGGCATAGAACTTCTAGCTAATTCTAAAACTACATTCATCACATATAAACATTTCAAGTTATTGGAAGGCACAGCATTAACCATAACACAATCCTTTGTTGTTCTTTGGTCATAACACAAAATCAAAGTAGAACCTGACATTGGTTACTAGGAACAAAATGTTAGAGGAAAGGAGGGTTAAAGGTTAAAAGACTTATCCTTGGAAATGACTGGGGTTATCCTGTGGGATGGGCTCAGACTGGTGTGTAAAATGCGGCTGTATGAGAAGTTAGTCCAGTCTGTTCTGTAGGTGTTGAACATACCTGTACATGGCATGTGCAATAATTGTGATGATGATCCGACCACTAAGGAGGAGCCAGAGGGCAACCAAACTGATAGGGTGTTCTCGGTAAGATGACGATCTGCTTATGTGACTATGAAATATAGTGGTTAAGCCAGTCGGTTTGAGACTGAACTTCACTAATTCCATCCCTTCAGCCTGAAGCTGCTTTTGAAGGGTGTCATCAACGGTGAGGCTGTGACCTCTAAATGCGTCCATGATCTCAATTTCTGCATCATTTTTGTCGACGTTGAGATGATGGAGGACAATATCGTCAATGTGCACGATGGCTCTTTGGGGAACCATTAAGAACACCGTTTGGTTTGGTAGCCTTAGTTTAGTGGCCTTAGCTTAGTGGCTGTATCATGGCAGTCATATGACTTTGGTGGCTGGTGTGTTAACGAGCCAGCGACTGCCTGCTCGCTCTACGTTTGTCACTATTCCTTCATCTTTGATTGACATGCTACCATGACACTTTTTCAGGGAGGTAGTTAGTCACCTCTCTAACAAAGGGGTTGCGTTTTGACAAACCCAATGAATGTACTTTGTCTTGGTACACCTGTTTAGGTTAGGGATAAGGTAGAGCGAGGGGTCCTCATCATGGTAGGTGAGTGTTGGTGGTGTTTTGAGGTGAATGTGTGCATTACCTCTCTGAAAACCAACATTAAATACAGATTTTAGTCTATACATATTCTGCCTATGATGGTAGATTGAGGATAAATCCTATTTTGAGGTTCTGAGGATTTACATGGATTGGAATTTCAATGCCAAAACTATATGCCATGTGTATCTGTGAAGGTTGCACAAAGGAGATAGTAGCAGATCTAAGGATTTGTTCGACAAGGTCTAGGGAGACCAGGTAAGCTGGAATCCTTCCACCACTCAGACTGTTGACTGAGGAACTAATTTCCCTGAGGAGGTCCTGCATTAGATCTCTAACCATACACGCATAAGTTGTTTTCTCTGACAAAGTCCCTAAAGCGTGCAAAGTGTTATTGATAAGAACGGATTGCAAATTTACAGTGACTATAGTACCCTGAAGGGTTTTATTCAGGCCCTGTAATTGTTCTTATTGGAGTCGTCGTCTCTGCTGGATTTTTGGACGATGGCGACGTGTGTATCTGAAGCTGGCGAACTGTTTTCTGGACCAAGTGGTCTCAGTATGTCAACCTGAGCCCACGTGTCCACGACGGCAGTCAATGAGCGGAGCCAATTGGTTCAGTATGACCTGGCCAACTAACAGTGGTTCCATATTAATGGGACATACAGTATGTAAACAGGGTCTATTAGCATCATCCCTTGAAAGGTGTCAATCCAGGCCCGTTTTGTGATAGACGACCTATCTTGCATGTAGCTTGTGACGCTTACGTTGCAGGTCTCTGTCTATAACGGTTTGCCAAGGGAGAGCTTTGCTCTAGTCACCTCTGCGAAGGTGTTGGAACCCATTAGACTATTTCAGAACCGGTGTAGAGTAGTGCGTGGGAGCTGAATGACCCATGTGTCAGGCGTTGCCCTTACAGTATAGATCGCCCAAGAAGGTCAGAAAAGGAGGGTGTGGCATGTTAGGAGTGACTGTTTTGGGGAGCAACTTGGACACTGTTCCCCTTTTCCCGACCTACAAAGTAAACTTTGGCATTAACGGGAGGGGGTACATCGTCTAGTCATACTGACGAGGTTTCAGCGCCGTGTTCCTTTGAGGAGGTCGACGGACCTGGTGAACAACGGAGCACATCAAGCTTAGTTACTAACTCAGTCAAGCATCTCCTTATATCCTCCATTTCCTCTCTCAAATCTTGTTCTATGAGGGGATTTGAAACCTTGCCTACCCACTCACCTTCTTGTTTGGGTTTTCGTTCGAAACGCGTATTTCTTTTCGGCCGGCGAACGTTTTGTTGTTTAGGCCTGCCGTGACCCTGGGGGTGTGTCTGCCCACCACACACCGCCAGTTCATGTAACACAGTTCAGCCAATTGTGGCATTTCATATAGGGACCCCTAGTGTCACTACATCGACACAACGTCGAGTGAGTGACAGATAGGGAACGTCATGGTTACTTGTGTAACCTCCGTTCCCTGATGGAGGGAACGAGACGCTGTGTCCCTCCTGCCACAACGCTGAACTACCTGCTGAAATGGCCAGACCTTATATCGGCTCCTCAGCATAAAACCTGAGTGAGTGGTTGCATACCAGCTCCTTTTATACTCGTATGTCCGGGGGAGTGGCATGCAAATACCACTTGCCAATTTTCATTGGCCTTTTATCAAAGACCAGAGGTGTCTTGGGCTCCCAAGAGTGACCCCTAGTGTCACTACATCGACACAACGTCTCGTTCCCTCCATCAGGGAATGGAGGTTACACAAGTAACCATGACGTCTTCAGTTAACTATATTTCTCATTTCATGTGTTAAACATCTCCAGTTCTTGAGTTGGAGTTTCTGTTTATCTGATCTGTGTATGTTTTGATTGCCGATCCGGCACTGGAATGTGTTATTTTGAATTTATGATAAATGTTTGTTCTGGCTGTTATCAATGTTGTTTAGTGACAGCAGTTTTTTCTGCAGCTCACGCTCTTTTCCAGGAAATAGAAAAGTGAAATATGTCCCCCATTGTGATTGCCTTCTCGGCCGTATTGTTTGTGTGTATGTAGATTGAGTGTTTTGTCTTTATCTCTCTCACTCTCTTAATCGCTCTCAGGTGTGGGGTAACCAGGTGACCTGATTGTTAATGTGCAGTGCCGGCACCCAGTGTGTTTCCTTCCTATATAAACCAAATGTTTCATGGCTGGGTTGTGCGATGGGTGTTCGTGAGCTGTGCCATCTTGGTCACCGATGCTCTCATGCAAATTCCTGCTGCTGGAGTGGAGAGTTTTTGTTCGTCACTGTCTGAACTTCAGAGGTCGCTGGTTTTTTTTTTTCTTCAAATATAGAACGGTCAATAAATGTGTCTGTGTTTCCGCTACTCTCGTCTCCCTGCATCTTTTATTGCATTTTATTTTTAAAGTGTAACACCCTTCCACTGACATACAGACGCAATCTTGGTTTATTACAATAATATTTTATATTTGGGTGAATTAGAAACCAGAACCTCTAAATCTAGACACAAAAAGTAACCACTAGACCAATCAGTAATGTTCTTGATTAAATTGCTGATATATGTGTTCATCTACTAACAATATCCCTAAACTGATAGTGGCAGATGCAGAGATTAAATTACCATATAATGTGAAATATCTATTTGAGTGATTGAATAGGTCATTAAGAACAACTGTTTATCAAAATAGGTTATTTAAAATAATCTCTTATTGTGTATAAAATAATTAATATTCATGAGTTTTGCAGCACTGCCACCCAAAGTACAGTTTTCCTAGAGTATATTTTTATTTAGAACTAACTTTGTGTTAATGTTCCTTTTCAAATGGCTTATTCCAGCTGTTTCAAAGTTGATAGGCCTACAGGATTTTATTAGCAGAATAACACTGGATATGCATGCACTCTCCATCCATGCGTACACTTAAAAAATATATATATATTGTCCTGTATAATGTGAAGTTTATTCCAGATTGCCAGTTTTGTCAAGCTAAGGAACATTTAGAATTTGTTGATGTGTTTAATAGACAATGTATTGGTACTCTGGATATTTTTATTTTTTATTTTTTTATGTTGGCAAATCAGTAGCAAAATTGTTACTATATGGTTCCTGTGGAAATGCAGTTGTATCGCAAATTCATGGATATTTATAATTTGATTGTAACTCCAATTAATGAACTAGTACTTGTTGCAACGAAGTTTGGTACCTTAATCCATAAGATTTATGCATGGGCGCTTGCTTTGGTGTTGCCACTCCTCATAGAATATAGTACATAGTACAAATATATGAACTCTAAATGTATTTATATATATGGCCATATACCAGATTTAAATATCAGAAAATTTAAATATTGCAGATGTTATAGTTTACAGATTTATTGTACATCTATTTTAACCTTAGATACGCTTTCTTGCATTACCTAACTGCATCGTAATTTGATGACCAAACTTTCGTTGTGGCAATGTATTTGATTATGTTGTGACAACCGGAAAAGTGAATTTCCTATATTCGTAGCCACAACGTAACTTTGGGCCGATGCCAGTCCATCATTATGACGTTGTGACAACATCGACGAACAACAGTTCTAAGTATGTGTAACTACATTCTTCTGTTAACTATGTTTATCAATAGAACGACAGATAAAGTTAAAGATCCGTTTAAGATGGCTAGCAAAATAACAACGTCTGTCTCTTAGAAATAACAGCTTGTATTCGGGAGCAATGACGTCACACTCCATGGCCCTAAATCCATTAGCTAATATTCAAAATATTTATTTGAAATTTCGCAGTGTTTGAAATCATGTTACGTGCCGTTCATATGCTTCAATGCGTTTGTTTTTGCACTAAAATTATACGCAGCGCCACAAAGAGCAAAACGTATGTGTCTAAAACCACAAACAAGCCATCAAAGACGTCTATCTAGCGTACGTTTTCATTGAAATCATATATAAAACAGCGCAGACGGACACATAAACACGCTCAATGTGAACAGCCCCTCAGTGTAAGACTAGAACTCTGTAGAAAAGTTTGATCACACTTGCCTATCTTTATTATTTGTTACTGCACAGCTTCACCCTGCATGCTGAGAATGAGACACAAAACCCGCATTTATGCAAAGAATCCCTAACATTCACTTAAAATCCCCATTAGTTGTGTAATAAAATGTGATTAGAATTTGAAGTGCTATTAATACAGTAGGCTACAAATCTGAAAATGGCAATATATGCTGAACACTTGGATGCTGAAAGTAAGTGTTCATAAATGTTTTTACTGATATAAAAATGTCAATTATATACAGTTGATATATGCAATATTCAGAATATGACAATATGACAAAAATGACAATTTTCATATATGTAACGTTTTTTAAACACTTGTGGAATTTAAATGTGAGCATAAATGCTCAAATATATGAACTCTAATTGTATTTGTTCGTATATGGCCAGTGGCAATTTGTCAGGGCCAGCAGTGCCTTCTCTGCTGGCGTAACATGCCTAATAAATAAATATTTTTTCATCCTTTCATTCTCATTGACCTTTTTGCCTATGTATTTTCAATCGCTTTCAACTGCTAATTAATCTACAAACAAATAGCAAAAAACAAAAAAAAAATTATCCAATCACAATTTATTCCTCGATGCTTACAAGCAAAGTGTGACAACCGTTTCACAAATCGCATGCCCGAAGCCATGCTCATTAGCTGAAGCAGCGCGTGAGTTTGAGCTCCACCCCGTCAAGCCTTCAGAATTCCACAGAATCCCTCAAGAGTGTAAGTGAATAGGCATCTAAATTCAGATTCATCAGCCAATCAGATTGATTTATTTGTTCTTGTGGGTGTGGTCTATAGGATATATCCCAGTCCAGGCATTTTTTTTTTTTTTTTTGCTAACTGCATATTCAGTTATTATGCACTAAAATATTACATTTAAAATGTAATTAACACAATCACAGAGGTATATAATGATGATTTGTGAGTTTTCACTGCAAAACAACCCCAAAAAACACAACAAATTGCATTGCAAAATTTGAGAAAAGCAACAGCAGATTAAGCCATTTTGTAATTCCATCTAACCAAATTACGTGGCCATTTCCTAAATACGCAGTAATTTGATGACCAAACTTTAGTTGTGGCAATGTAACTGATTACGTTGTGACAACTGGAAAAGTGAAATTCCTGTATTCGTTGCCACAACATAACTTTGGAACGGTGCCAGTCCGTCATGACAACGTTGTGTCAAGGTTGTGGATCAATAGTGTCATGGAGGGGACAAAGGACCCAAAAGCAGAGATGACGGTTCAATGGTTTTATTAACAAAAGTTCTCAATGTCAAGATAAGGCGCACTTGTCTCTGGCTGCACAAGGCTGAAATCCAGTGAGCCGCAATGGGCTAGCGAAGGGTGTGTTTGTATTATAAGTGTGTTCTTTGTGGAAGTCAGGAACAATCCGTAGAGAGTCCGTTGAAGCTGATGTGTTGCGAAGCAAAGCCCAGATGATATAGTCCCCGAGACACGTGCAGAGGAATCCTCCTCCACATGAACTGGGCACAGAACTGGCAACCAATAGACACACGAGCATGCTCCAACTACACAAGAGAGCACAGTTAACATGACAGAACAACGAACAGGCAAATAATGAGGTGACACACAAGGAATAAGTAGGGAGTGTAATCAGAGTGAAGCAGATGGTAACGGGTGAGTAAATCATTGCTGTGATCAGCATCTCCCTGAGATTGGTCACCATTCCCATGGAAACGCTGATCGCGTGCCGGCTCCACCTGTGAGACACGAGGGAGAGAGAAAAACAAACAACAGTATGAGCCGGAACAAATGCCGGAACCATGACAAATAGTTGTTTGTTGGTAACCAGTTGGTAATTTATGCTTTGAATTATTATTCTATGGGTGAACATACAGTATTCAAAACTAATTTATGTCCTCATTTGCCCTACATTAATTTAGAGGCTATTTAAACAGTTGTGTGTATGAATAACGAATGCAGACTCAAAGTTAATGTACTTCATTTATTTTGACAGTGCACAGAGAAAAAAAATGCAACAACAGAATTGCAACGAAATTACAAACCTAAATGACTTCTGTGCTCATATTAAAATCTACTGAGACTACCTTAACACCTAATGCCATGAATTACATGTTAATTTTATTTAAAGCCGGTTTATGGATAAATAAAAATGGTAAATAACTTCATTACAATATCATCTTTAGAGCTACATATTTTTATTCCAATAAATAATTATATTAAATTATAGCAAAAATGGCAAATTAATCAGTTAGCAAAAAATTAAAAATAGATAGATAGATAGAGAGATAGATAGATAGATAGATAGATAGATAGATAGATTCTCTGAATGGTGATTCATGAGAATGTCACCACATTTAGACAACATTATGCCAAGACATCGAAGATGCTAAATTGCGAACAGATTTTTAAATATTGAACGGTGTTGCCATGACGATTCACTAAATTAATAGCAAAAATAGGGAAACAGGAAGTGTCTCATTTCTTCTGCGTGCATTGTGTGATTTAGATTAAAATTGAGTTGTATGTTTTTTCTTGGGGGCTAATCACATGGATGTGGCTATTGTTGGTCACGGTCATAGTGCCACCAACTGGCAGCAGGAAGTGTGGCACTTACAACAGACTATGAAAAAGTTCTCTTACATTTACCCAAATTGCTTAAATTGTTTAAACACTGCTGATGGAAAATTTTGTGAAGTTGTAGTCAAACTGGAATGATGGCATATATCTATTACTCATTGTATGATTAGGGTCCAAGTTTACATTAATGTTGAGTTGTTGCTGTGTCCATCATGCTTTGTTTTCTGAAAGCCACCGAGTGGAAATGGACCCGTGGTGCTTGGGCCCGTCATCGATGCTTGCAGCTATATTATTATTATTATTATTCTTTCAAGGTTTTTGGTACTTTTGGGGTACTTAACGTGTGAAAACTCTTGAAATTTTGCACACACATCAGATTCGTCGGCCATTAGGGCTGGGCAATGTTGCAGGGGGGCATGCAGGGGGGGCTCTGTAGCGCCCCCTTGAAAATGGGCATGTAATGGAGGGTCTGTAGCACCCACATTTCACCTACAGTCACCAAAATTGGTACATATATAGTTCTCATAAAGCCAAACAACTTTTATACTCACAGTCATTAGCTCCACCCAATAGGAAGTTGGCCATTTTGGATTTTCTGAAAATTGCAGGCTCTGAACTTTTAATTACTCCTCCTAGGGGATTCATGTGACTGGCACCAAATTTGTGCAACATCATGCCAAGACATTGTAGATGCTAAATTGCTAATGGATTTTTGATCTATCGAACGATGTTGTCATGGTGAAGCAATACATTTATGGCGAAAAATGTGAAACAGGAAGTTCCTTATAACTTGTGTGCATTGTATGATTCTGATGAAAATTCAGCTGTATGTTTGGTAATGGAGGCTGATCACATTTATGGTTCACGGTCATAGCGCCACCAACTGGCAGCAGGAAGTAAGGCAATTTTAACAGACTTTGAAATAGCCCTCTTGTGTTTACATGAATTGCATCAAAATTCTTTAGAATAATGCCAAGACACTGCTGATGTAAAATTGTAAAGGAATATTTGACATCTTAAATACTGTTGCCATGGCAATGCATTAATTTTTATTATTCCTTTCTTCCTATATTTGAGTGATTTTGAGGCACTTGGCATGCTTAAAATTTCATGAAATTTTGCACACACATCAGAGTCGTCGGCCATTAGGACTGGGCAAATGTTCACACATGGGCATGTAACAGGGTCTCTGTAGCACCCCCATTTTCACCTACAGTCACCAAAATTTGTACATATATAGTTCTCATCCAGCCGGACAACTTTCATAATTATAGTTATTAGCTCCGCCCATCAGGAAGTCAGCCATTTTGAATTGTTTTAATATTGCAGTCTCTGAACTTTTAAATACTCCTCCTAGGGATTCATGAAACTGTCACAATATTCAGACAACATTATGCCAAGACATTTGAAGATGCTAAATTGTGAACAGATTTTTTATATATCAAACGATGTTGCCATGGCAAGGCATTAAATTAATGATGAAAAATGGATCAGATCCAATATGTACTGGATGTTGTAACACGCATGAGCCGGAGTGGATTTTGGTAATGTCATGACTGTTTGAACACGCATGCGCTAACTCAATGGCACCGATGAACTCTTCTGTGTGCAATGTGTGATGTAGATCAAAATTGAGATGTATGTTTAGTCTTGGGGGCTAATCACATGGATGTGACAATTTTGGGTCATGGTAATAGCGCCACCACCTGGCAGAAGAAAGTGTGGCTCTTACAATAGACTTTAAAATAGTCCTCTTATATTTACCCAAATTGCTTCAAAATTGTTTAGAATAATGTCAAATGCATGTGTCCACCTTGCATTGTTTTCCAAAAGCCACCAGGTGGAAATGGACCCATGGTGCTTGGGCTCATCATTGCTACTTGCGGCTATATTAAATGATTAAAGTTATGTAGTACATTTGAGGTTGGTTGGCACAGGTTAGGGGGTTGGCTGGCAGAGTGTTAAAACACTAAAGTTTAAAAAGAGAAGCAACAAGAAAAGCAAACAACATCTTATGACAGGTCAGCAAAACTCACTACTTTATTACTGACAAACATAATTGTAAAGATTATGTAATTAATATGATAATGGGCTCTATTTACTTAATGGCAAGTGGGCGAAGGTGGGAGTGTTTGCACTATCGTGGGTGTATAAGAGCAAACAGTGGGTGTAGTATATGTAAATGAAGGGGTGCAAAGTGTTTGTGATGAGGAGGAGGGCGGGGCCAGGCTGTGACTATGCACGCCCGGCCCCCAGTTGGGCTAATCAACTGAGGAGCGGGATAAGTGCAGCGGGATGTGGCAGTTCGAGAGAGAGAGAGCCATGCCGTGTGTTTCTCTCTCTCTCGAACTGCCGCATCCCACTGCACTTATCCTTCTCCTCGGCTGATTAGCCCGATTAGGGGCCTGGCGTGCGTAGTCATGGCCCGGCCCTGTCCTCCTCCTCGTCACAGCATAATTTGCTATTTTCGTGAAAAATAGGTCATTGCTTTAAGACATTTCAAAACCACATCTTAACTCAGTGCAAAGTTTAAAGATCATGCCCAAACTCTGAAAAAACAGTGGAATCACTGTTGTATATAATATCTGCTAAATAATCTCTGACAGAACAAACATTTTGAGGGACAATGATGCAAACTAGGGAAAAAAACTTAATATAGGCAACTTAAATATTTATATACACTTTATTTTGTTCATTAATGTTTTTAAGATTATGAATTCATGTTGATGTACATATTAAAATGTAATGTGTATAATAGACCTTTTTGAGTACAGAGTCTGAGTCCTATTTAGTATTGTAGGTAGCACTGTTGTTTGCAGTGATTTCTTTGATTGACATTTGATTGTAAAGTTACAATTATGCAACACATAAACAGTAGCATACATTACATTACAATAGTTATATTTGTCCTCCTGTAAAGTTAGGGTTATTTTGCTAAAAGCAGTGTTAACAACATTGAATACATTAATATGTAATAAATATTTAGGGTTTGTATAACACGTTTATGGAGTGTCAAACTTTTTGTTTACATTATGATAATGACAAATAAGACCCTATCTTATTAGATGTCTTATTTGATTGAACTAACATAAATGATGCTACATGTCAATGCTGCTTATTTTTGTGTGTGTGTGAACAGTCTCTCTCTCTCTCTAAATATGATAATAAAATAGGACAGAATAACAGTAAACAAAGATTAAAATAAGGTTCCAAGCAATGAATAAAATGAAAAACTTTTCTCCCACAATCACAAACAGACAACAATTGTAGTTCTGATGTAGTCTATCTTTTGTAATTAAAAATGAATAGATTTGCACACTGACACAGACATCGTGGACACAAAGCATTCTTGCTGGATGGCAGGGTTTTATTGTAAATAAGTTAGGCTTTACTGTCTCCCCATTACTTTTTTTACCACACTCTGCAGCAGCCAAAGTTTAAATCTGTAAGTTGTATTTCAAGTGCTTTTATTGTTTCTCTCCTATGTGGCAGGGGATGAAACAAAACACAGTGTCTTCTGAACCGCAAGTAGGCCTAACATATTACATACATGACCAGTAGAATCAGAATCAGAATCAGAATCAGAATGAGCTTTATTGCCAAGTATGCTTACACATACAAGGAATTTGTCTTGGTGACAGGAGCTTTCAGTGTACAACCATACAAAAACAGCAGCAAGACATAGATAATAATAAAAAAGTAAAAAATAAAAACGAATTATACACATACGTACAGACACACACATACATACATACACACATACACATGAGTAGTGCAAATCTAATACAATCTGTTATGTACAGTGTAAATACAAATCTGTTATGTACAGTGCACATTTTTTTTTTTTTTTTTGAGGAATGAAATGGCAGAAGAGGTTGGATGTGTTGGATAAGTATAAGAAAGTCTAAACTGTGTATTGCACATAGTTATTGCTCAATGGGGCAATTTAACTGTTCATGAGATGGATAGCTTGTGGTAAAAAACTGTTCCTGTGCCTGACAGTTCTGATGCTCAGAGCTCTGAAGCGTCGGCCAGAAGGCAACAGGTAGTGGGCAGGGTGAGTGGGGTCCAGAGTGATTTTTCCAGCCTTTTTTCTCACTCTGGAAGTGTATAGTTCTTGAAGGGGGGGCAGGGGGCAACCAATAACCCTCTCAGCAGTCCGAACTGTCCTTTGTAGTCTTCTGATGTCTGATTTCATAGCTGAACCAAACCAGACAGTTACTGAAGTGCAGAGGACAGACTCAATGACTGCTGAGTAGAACTGTATCAGCAGCACCTGTGGCAGGTTGAACTTCCTCAACTGGCGAAGGAAGTACAACCTCTGCTGGGCCTTTTTCACAATAGAGTCAATGTGGGTCTCCCACTTCAGGTCCTGTGAGATGGTAGTGCCCAGGAACCTGAATGACTCCACTGCTGCCACAGTGCTGTTTAGAATGGTGAGGTGGGGGTCAGTGTTGGGGTGTTCCTCCTAAAGTCCACAATCATCTCCACCATTTTGAGCGTGTTCAGCTCAAGGTTGTTTTGACTGCACCAGACAGCCAGCTGTTTAACCTCCCTTCTGTATGCAGACTCATCGTCATCTCGGATGAGGCTGATGACAGTGGTGTCATCTGCAAACTTCAGGAGCTTGACAGAGGGGTCCTTGGCGATGCAGTCATTGGTGTAGAGGGAGAAAAGTAGTGGGCAGAGCACACATCCCTGGGGGGCACCAGTGCTGATTGTACAGGTGCTGGAAGTGAGTTTCCCCTGTCTCACAAGCTGCTGCCTGTCCGTCAGAAAGCTGGTAATCCACTGACAGATAGACAATAATTTATAATTATAATTTATAATTATATTTATCACACATTATACATTTGCACATATACAGTGAAATACTTTTTTTCACATGTCCCTGCTAAGCTGGGGTCAGAGTCAGGGGAGGGGGGCATTGCCCTTCTGGCTGCGCCTGCCGGCAGGCTTTTCCCCACCTCTTTAGGGCTGGGGAGGGGGAAGAGGGTAGGGAAAAACAAAACAAAAAAGAGGAGAGGGAAAGGGAAAGGGCAAGGCGGAGTGACGGTGAGAGAGAGAGAGAGAGAGAGGAGAGAGAGAAAAAAACTTGCTTGCCGGTTTCCCAGACACATCGTCGCCTGGTCCTCGATCAATCCTCCACCCTCTGGCAGATGACAGCCGCTCTTCCGCTGGCGATGGCGTAGGAAACTCCTCCACTCCTGGCCTCCAGGCGGCCGGCAGTGAGCCCCTCCTCCCCTCACGGATGGCGGCCGTTCCTCTGCATCCAGGTGGTTAGCAGCAACTCCTCCGTCCCCCATCTGCTCCTTTGGGTGGATGGCAGTGGCGAGGACTCCACGACAGCGCATCCCTCCTCCTTCCCGGGTTTCGGAACCAATGTAACAAAGGGTAAAATGGAAAGGAGGAGGTGGGAACCGGACGAACCATCAAAATAATGTTTAATGAGAAATTAAAACATAAAGACAAACGTACACACTGCAGCTGCATGTGGCTCTCTCTCTCCCAAACTGCTGCGTTCCACTGCATTTATCCCTCTCCTTGGTTGATTAGCCCAATTGGGGGCCGGGCGTGCGTAGTCACGGCCCGGCCCCGCCCTCCTTCTCATCACAGTGTTCAAAGGAAAACTCTGATTAGAAGTTATAAGGAGGGTGGTGTTAATGCTTTAGATTTTCAAACAATCAAACAGGTGTTCAAAATAAATTGGATACATTTCTAGTAGTGACTTACCCTGGTTCTGGATTCCCAATGTGATTTTTTTGTTGTTGTAATTAACATTTTCTATCGATTAAAAAAAAAAAAAACACAACACATACACACCAAATCAACATTTAACATTTAACCCCCACTAATATCCCTCCCCAATAACCAACCCCACCCTAACCCCCTACAAACACCCCTGTATCACATAAAATAATACACACAATTTTTTTTTTTAACATAAAATAAACATACATCTGTCTTCCCATCCCTTCCCCGAGAGTCCCCCAAAACCGCTAAATAATTACCCCATTTTCTGACAAACAAGTCCCCAAACCCCAGGCTTCTACTTGCCACCTCCTCGAAAGCTGCCACCCTCCCCATCTCTGCACACCACTCCGGAAATGAAGGCGCTCCGTCTGACTTCCAACCCCTTAAAATAATTTGTCTGCCAATCATAATACTGGTCAGAACCCAATTTGTTATATGTTTATCCCCCAAATTTATGACCGCCCCATCGCCCAAAATACAAAGTCTGGGGCAAAGTAAATTTAGAGTGCCCAAAACATCACACAAACAAATCTGAACCTTCAACTAAAAATCTTGGATCTTAGCACACCCCCAAAAGACATGGGTTGTCTCCAACAGCAGGTGCGTATGTCTTTAAGACCAAGCCTATACAATCTAGATGGGGTCCAATAAAATCTATGTAAAATCTTGAATTGTATAAGGCGAATCCTTGCATCTCTAGATGCAGACTTGACATTTTTTTTAAATCCTAGCCCACATTCCCTCCTCCATTACCAAATTTACATGTTTCTCCCATAATCTCTTGAGAGAAGTTGAAGCTCCATCCCCCAGACTCTGAATTAGCAGGGAGTAATACACTGATGCCTCATGACCTTTTCCAAAAGCAGTAATCACCTCTCCCAGAGTATCTGCCACTTTAGGGGGGTAAGTGCTACTCCCAAAAACAATACAGAGCAGGTGGCGCAGCTGTAAATACCTATAAAACTGAGATCTGGGAATCCCAAAGTGTTGAACCAAATTCTCAAAAGATCTCAACACTCTACTCAAATACAGTTCACCGAGTGTAGTAACCACCCCCCCCAACCACAATCCACTCTGACCAGCAGAAAGGGGACTTATTAATACATAATTCAGGGTTCAGATATATGCTTGAGGCAACATTTAAATAAATGTCCGAATTAAACACTCTGGACACTTTTGTCCATACCGAGTGCAAATGTGAGATAACGGGGTATAACTTAACTTCTCTGATTAGTTTGATAGAAAGGCTTTGCAATGGCAAAATAGGGCCAAGAACTTCCTGTTCAATATAAAACCAGGTAGGGGCTCTTTCAGGTGGAAGCGACCAATGGGCCAAATGTCTGAGACCAAATGCATAATAATAAAACAAATTCTTGGGTAGGCCTAGCCCACCTTTGTCAATCGGCCTAAGTAACTTATTGAAATGTAATCTGGGACACTTACCATTCCAAATGAAGGACTTCGCTATGTTATCAAATTGCTTGAAATAAGACAGGGGGACATCTAAAGGAAGAGATTGTAACAGGTAGTTGAATTTTGGAATACAATTCATTTTAATAACATTAACCTTCCCAATCATAGATAAATGTAATGAAGCCCACCTGCCCACATCGCTCAAAAAACTTTTTATTAAGAGGTCAAAATTAACTCTAACTAAATCAGACAAATTTGTAGGGTCAGAGACAAATAATAAAATATCATCTGCATAAAGCAGAAGCTTATCCGTCACCCCTGGAAAATCAACCTCCTTTCTTATCGCGGCTGCTAATGGTTCCAGGGCAAGACAGAACAATAATGGGGAAAGAGAGCAACCCTGCCAGGTGCCCCTATCCAGATTAAAATAATCTGAAATTAATCCAGTTGTTTGTACCGCTGCTACAGGGTGTCTATAAAGTAACTTAATCCAAACAATAAATGTACTCCCGAACCTATACATTACCAAAATCTTAAAAAGATAATCCCATTCTACCATATCAAATGCCTTTGCCTCAAGTGAGATGGCAGCAACCGGAGGCCATCGGACAACATTTGGCGCATCAGCTCTGCCTTGGCACTTTTAATATTCCCTTCCAACTCCACGAGTTCACGTGCTTTGGATTTTTTGGTGAATGAGGCATACTGTTTGATCCGACCCCTAAGAACAGCCTTAAGTGCCTCCCAAGCCACGCCCATAGAGGATACTGAGGACCAGTTGGTCTCCATATAAACATTAATTTCGGCCTTTAACATTTGTTGAAATACAGGATTTTGCAAAAGGGATACATTAAAGTGCCAACTATATGATTTCTTTTTCTCCGCATGTGGCAACACCTCTATCACCAGGGCGTGATCTGAGAATAAGATGTTTCCAATTGAGCAATCAGCAACAGATGAAATGAGGGACTTAGATATAAAAAGAAAATCTATTCTAGAATAAATCTTATGGACTGGTGAAAAATTTTTTATAGTCCCTGCAAGATGGGTTCAAAAGTCTCCAAATATCTGTAAGGCCAAGATTTTTACACAACCTGTGGAGCGTCAATATTGCTCTGGGGGCTTACACACTTTTGCTTCACTGTGATTAAGGACTGAGTCCATCAAAAGATTAAAGTCTCCTCCCAATATTATATCATGAGGGGTGCCAGCGGCCTGCAACATCCCTTCAAGATCTATAAAAAAGCCCTGATCATCAGCGTTAGGTGCGTAAATATTAGCCAAAATCAACCTTTGCCCCTGAATTTCTGCTAAAACAATAATGACTCTTCCTAATTTATCTTTAATCTGTTTGAGACATTTGAATTGTAGATGCTTACTTATCAATGTAGTGACTCCCCTGCTCTTACTTGAGCCCGCACTAAAGAAAACATGTCCACCCCATATCTTCCCAAATTTTTCAGCTTCCTGCGGGGAAAGATGCTTTTCTTGAAGAAACACTATATCGTATTTCTTATGTTTAAGAAAATAAATAAAATTCTGTAACGGGGAAAAGGGAAAGGAGGAGGTGAGAACCGGCTTGACACTATAAATATTCATTTAATGATTAACTTAAGCAAAAGACATATAACACACATACACACACACACACACACACACACACGTAGGACAGCTGCCTGTAGCTCTCTCTCTGCCGAACTGCCGCCTTCAGCTGCCTTTATCCCTCTTGTGGGCTTGATCAGCCTGATTAGGGGCTGGGCATGCGTCATCACGTCCCACAGCCCCCCCCCCCCCTCCTTGCCACACTCCTCCCTCCTTTGCTTCAGGCCAGGGAGCCCCCGGCATGACATACATCCCCCCCCCCCACACTTTCCGCCTACCAGCAGGTCTTCCCCACCTTCTCGGACCTGTGAGGGAGACAGGAGGAGGGAAAAACAACAACAAAAAAGAGAGGGAAAGGCCAACATGGAGCAACAGCGGGAGAGAGAGAAGAGAGAGAGAAAAAAAAAACATACTTACCGGTTCTCTGATACGCCGTAGCCTGGTCCTCGGTCACTCCTCCACCCTCTAGTGGATGACAGCCACTCCTCCCCAGGAGGATCGGAGGCAGTCCTCTGGCCCCTGGCGGACGGAACGCCCCGCCGCGTTGGGGTTGTCCTCTGCCCCTGGCAGCGGTTCTCCCGCTCCAGGTGGTCGGCAGCAGCCCCTCCTTCCCTCACGGTTGGTGGTCGTTCTTCCGCTTTCAGGCAGCCGGGCTCCTCAGTCCCCCGGCGGATGGCCGCGGCTGCTCCTTTGGGGTGGATGGTAGTGGCGAGGACTCTACTATGGCGCATCCCTCCTCCTTCCCTTGTTTCGGCACCAATGTAACAGGGTAAAAGCAAAAGGAGGAGGCGAGAACTGGATTGACAATATAAATAATCATTTAATGATTAACTTAAAGCAAAAGACATATAACACACACACACACACACACACATACACACATATACAGGACAGCTGCCTGTAGCTCTCTCTCTCTGCCGAACTGCCACCTCCGGCCACCTTTATCCCTCTCATGGGCTTGATTAGCCTGATTAGGGGCCAGGTGTGCGTCATCACGGCCCGGCCACGCCCTCCTCTTTGCCACACCTTCCTTCTTTTTATGGGGTGCTCCAGCCTATTCACATTCCACGTGGAGAGAGATAATCCACTCATATTAACATTTGACATATTAAAAAAATAGATTGTGTGTCAAAAACAGTATTATAAAGACCACATTCCAACATTAGTGTAACAGTCAAACCCCAAACTTCCTCCCGAACCAAACAAACTGAAAAACAAAATGTGCGCATTAACCCCGCACACGACAGCACCAACCTGCCGTCCATCCCTCTAAACTCAAACAGTCCATGTACGCCTACGAGAGTCCCCGCGACAACTTTGCCGTCGGATTGCTCAAGTCCGGTGTTTCTACAAAAATTTTGTGAAACAGAATTACACAGCAAAAATAATTTATAAAACAAACTCCAGCCAATAAGCAGAATAAACACAAAAAACGTGTAGATTCATCCACATAACTGTCCCGAAGGTGTGTTTCTCCACAGAACAAGCTCCAGCCGCTAGCGGAACCAGCAAAAAATTATATATATATATATATATATATATATATATATATATATATATATATATATATATATATTATAAAGTTCAGTTCTTTGGGCAGTCAAATGAATGTTCAGTAAGCCGGCCCCTTCGGCCGATACATGAGTGCAACTAAAGACCCAATCACTCCAATGTCCTGCAAGAGATATTCCACAAAACAAACTCCAGGCCACAGGAGGCATAAGCACCAAAAATGTGTAGATTTATCCACAAGCTGTCCCAAAAAAATTATATTACACACAACAAACTCCAGCCGCTAGGTGGAACCAGCACAAAAAGAAACAAAGAAGGCACCCAGCTTCCTCGGACAGTCGAGTGTATGTTCAGTGAGACAAGTCCACTAAACAGCAACATGAAAATCACCAAATGGCTTACTCACTCCAATGTCTTTATTAAAGACAATGCTTGCTGTAGGCATGAAAATATTTTGCAGCCATCCTTAGTATCTATTCTCAATTTGGCCGGAAACATCAGTGCAAAAGCGATCTTCCATTGATGTAAGAGATTCTTGCATTCCTTGAATTGATCACATTTCTCTCTTGTCGAATTCGCAAAGTCTGGGAACAAGAAAATGCTGTGGTTCTTCCAAGAAAGTTTTACTTTGCTCCTCACCTCGTGTAACACGAGATCTTTATCGGATGATCTCAGAAATTTGGCCAGAATTGATTGGGGCCTGTCTCCCTCAGCGGATCTCCAAACCAGGACCCTGTGAGCTCGCTCGATTTCCAGCCTATGGCCTGTTATGTCAAGCAGACTCGGAAAGAGTTTGTCTAGGAATTTTACCATATCTCGGCCTTCCTCATGCTCAGGAATTCCAACAATTCGGACGTTGTTTCATCGATTATGATTCTCCAAATCCTCTAGTTTTTCCCAAACATGCTGCAAGTCTGTCTTGGTCGCTAGTGGATTAGCAGCTAATTCCCTCTCCAATGACACAGATAATCGCTCCATTTTTCGATGTCCATCAATCTTGTAACCAACTCCAAATTTTGACTCCATGGAAGTGATCGATTGACGTATTACAGCCAGATCCTCCAAGTCTGCGATGACTTTCACCAGCAATGCAGACATGAGTCCCTGCATTGAGCACTGAGTCCCTGGTCTGTGGCCCTGTCTGGGGTATCAGCTTGAGCATGTAAGTGTCTATTAATATTTCCAGAGCCCGAGGATTTTGAATTCTTTGACATATTGTCTTCATAACACAGTTAAGAATCAGGGTGTATCGAATCTCACCGGTTTATGACATAAAAAGTATTAAAAACTAGCAAAGTGCGCAGAGCTCACTGTTCGCTCCTCGCATAGCGTCACGTGTCTCTCCGAGTTTGTGCAATTCTAAAATGATGTGTCAAATCACGAGTGTGTAAAGTGGTAGGGTGTAGGGGTCAGCGGAGAAGGGCCAAGGTCACGGACAGTGTTGTTGAGGCTGGAAATTTTCTCCTCCAGGAGGAAGTTCTTCTTCTCTGCTACTTTCTGATGCTGCTCTGTTTTCTCCAGGACCTTCAGCAACTGAGCGTACTCCACATACAGGTCTTTCATTAACACATCAGCTTCACTGTTTCTAGTCAACTACAGAAGCAGAGAGAACAGACCCCAATCTGATTTTTGAACGATGTGGTGACCTTACAATTTTTAATTTTTAATTCAGTAAACTACCCATCAAACTCTCAAATTTTCATAAACAATCTCTTAATTCCTGGACGACTGCGTTCAAACATAATTTCTCCCCCCACACATGTATGATCTGGAATAATGAGAATATACTGTCAGTCAACAAATCACTGTATTTGAAGGAGTAGGTGACACAAAATATACTTTTTATTTCTGATCATTTTAGTAAGCAAGGGGAATTACTTTCATTTGATGAGTGTGTTACTTAAAAGAGTGCAACATTTTCTTTAAAAGACTTCAATAAAGTTGTTAAAAGTATTCCATCTAGCTTAAGATCATTAATTAGAGCACACTTAAGTTATGGGACTTTGTCTAACCATATTCCCATACCTTCAGTTAATGGCATTAATATACTAGTGTAGGGCCTTGGCCCACTCAAAATGGCAGCAGAGACCACGTGGCCCTTTGTTCTATAATCAAAGGAGAGACATTGAACTCATTGAACTTTCCCAGGATCCTTCACAAATTCACAACTGGATGCGAAGTCCCGCCCATGGACCCAGTCTCAAACGCCATTGGTCGAAAGCGACCTACGACCGATGACGTCATCTTGTCAATAAAACCAGCGGACAGATGTAGTTCGGCCTCTCTGTGCTAAGCTCTGCCTGGCTGTTAAGGGACATCTGTACTGTGCATGTAATGAAGGAGTTTTCCCTCCGTTTTGGACTGAGAACAAAGAGACCACGTTTTTCTAACCTCACCATTTGGCCACGGTAGAGTAAGATTAACTTAGCTTTGTTCAAGTCTTATAGTATACTTATAACAACCGGTTCAGTTTCACTGTAAAGCAACAGTGAATTTATTTTGAAAAACGGAAAGGCGACCAATTTCCCTTCTCCCTCTTTTTCATTCAACGTTGACTACTTTCTGCATTCTTCTCCATCACTGGATCCGAAGAATAAAGCAGAGACGCGTCTTTTCACTGACGAAAAGAAGCGTAAGACAAGGGACCATCCAGACCGTTTCTCCTGACCGCTCAATGCAACAGGAATTCCAACGGACAACCCTACTGAAATCACACAGGATTTCCCAAGTAAGGCTTGATATCTGGGCAGATTTACTTTAGAAACTGTGATTTTTTTCTTGTGAAACTAAATCGTATTTTTGATTCTAAATGCTGATGTTTTGAGTATGTTTGTATGTTAAACTCTGCTCGCTGTTTCGAGTTGGGAGATTTGTATTTCGTTTTCTTTTGGGGTTACGTTTGTTTTGTTGAGTGATCTGAACTAGTAATTCAGTCCCGCTGTTACCAGCGGTTACCCTTAATTAAATTGCATGCACTTTTCCTCTTTCTCTCTCGCTCTCATTCTCTCTCTCTCTCACTGATATTCATTGAGTGAGCGGCACCGCGTTTTATGTTCAGGCTGGTGAACCAAATTCTCCCTCCTGTTTCCGCAGTTCCTTTGTGTGTCTGCTCATTTCCACCCTCACGTGGTATCAGCTCCATTTTGGATCTAACCCTCCATTTTGAACCTGATCCTCCATTTTGATTCCTTGTTACCGCATCTGGACACACACACACACACACACACACACACACACACTAGCATATAGCTCCACTGTTAGTTTAGGATTTCCTTGATTTATTTTTGGATTATATTCGGATAGTATTGACTGTGTTCACTACTGCTTGATTATAATAAATCTTGTTATATTATAATAAGTACTCCTGTTTGTTTTTGTTTGAATATTGTGTTGAAGCCAACCTCTGCCACGTGAAGAACTCCCAAGTTACCTCAGAGTACTGTTATTTTATTGGTGTTAGAAACTAACTGTAACTAGATTACTATTAGATTTGTATAGCAATAATTTAACTAGTTTTTCCCCTTTTTGATTATTTTGATTAACAATTAAGATACTCAACCTACAGGGTAGATGTTGTTTTGTGAGACTCAATCAGTAACTTGCTATCATTTTTCTCTTTTCAAAGAGTGGTGCCCCGAGAATAGAATTTAATGAGTTAAATTCTATTTAATTACTATTTAATTATTTAATTGTTATTTAATTATTCCATAATTAATAACAATTAATTATTGATTATTTCTGATAGAAAAACTGATTTAAACAACCAGTAGCACCTACACTAGATAAGAGGTTTAATAATAATTTTATTAGAAATTGTCTTCTCTCAGATCATACGAATATCTCTAGAGCGTGCTCTAAATTGAGTATTTTGTATCCAATCTCAAACATGATCAATTTATGGATTTCCCCTCACAAACTACTTATCCCAAATAAAATCAGAGAACTTCACTTTAAAATTACTCACAATTATTTCCCTTGCAACAAATTCTTAAACAGAATTTTTGAAAATGAATCTCCTTTGAGCTTTTTTTTTTTTGTTGTAAATCTGAAGATGAAACTGTTTACACTTGTTTTATCATTGTCCCTACTCTGAATCTTTCTGGACAGAGCTTGATGTATTATTGTTTTAACAAATTGGTACAGATTACAGAAACTATGATATTTCTTTCAGATATTAATTCAAACAATAATCATTTTGATTCTACTTTAATATTGCTTTGTCTTCTGGGTAAATTTCATATTCACAAAGCCAGAATTATTCATACTAAACCTAATTTTAGAATGTTTTCTGCTGATGTAAAGTCGCATTTTGCCTCATTAGAGAAAATGTCTAGGCCTCTGAATGCCAAAGCATCCAAAACATTTAATATTCTAAAGACTGTCATAAAGAAAATGTAATTCTTATTTTTAAATTATGATGTATTATTATGTAATGCATTCTATTTGAATATATTTGCATTGTATTTGACTGTGTTGTCCGTATGTCCCCATTCTTGTTGTATGTTGTCATATGTTTGTTGGCATAATAATAATAATAATAATAATAATAATAATAAAAAGCATTTCCAATGGACTCTATGCACAGTCACTTCTGCGTTTTGCCTCAGGGGGCACACTTACTTCCTGCGCAGCGCCGGAAACTATTGCTTTCTCTGCTGATTAATGCTTTCGAGACAACTCGGGGGAAAATTACTTTTCACACGCGTTATTTACACAAGTTTCTGCAGATGACATTGGACAATATCCATGGCACACTGAGACACAGAGCTGTTGCTCCATCCAGTAAAAGAAGAGGTTTAACTATATGTATTTTAAGTTATCGACCACAATGAGGGGAAATATTCACAAGCCATAGACCAGCACTGGCTTAGCACGGTCCCTGTCCCTGTTTCCAACTGTATTACACATGTAAATATTTTGATACATTTTGCTAGATAAAGTATAGCCCTGTGATATTATAAATTAATATAATATGACAACTGATGATACTCCAGCTTCACAGCAAATGTTGGAGTGAACGATCATATATTCCTAAACATAGTGACTTTAACCATACAATTTGTCTAATAGTGGTCAATATTAGTTTATTGTATTGTATTTATGCAGTATAATATAATTTTCACTTTCAGTATAAGTAACGTTAATAAAAATCATGTCCTGTTTCTGAGTGAGTCATGTGCATGTGCAGAGGTCTGCCAAACCGAAGAGAGTGCTAATGATGGACGAATGCTAATGAGAAGTTTTTTATTTATTTATTTTTCATTGATGCCAAAACGTTTAACATGACAGATGATGGCAAGAATCACATAACAGAAAACAACAAATAAGAACACCAACAATAAAAGGTTGTATAATGTTAGTAGTTGTTGGCATTTTAAGGATTTTTTGTTATTTGTGCCCAACATAGATGTAATATAAAAATCATAATCCACTAAAAAAAGAAAACAGGGGTGTCTTACATAAAAATTTGCATTTATGTATAAAGAATTTTCCAAGAATAATAAATTAATTAATAATGAGGGTTTGACTGAATCTGAGGGTTTGTGTTACAATAGAAAAAGATAGTATTGAAAGTGTAAATACATATGTTCATATTTGTTCTTTCTGAGAGGTGAGTACATAACTCATTCCAAAATGTTTTAATATAAACACATTCACAAAAAGATGTTCAATCGTCTCTTCTTGATCACAGAAAGTAAATTTGTTCTCCACAGTTTGAATATATTTTGAAAGTTTACTATGACAGGGACAACATTTGTGCAATATTTTAAATGTTACTTCTTTAATCTTATTAATTAATAAATATTTGTGGGAAGAGACCAGACTAAATTCCAATTCATATCAAATAATGCCAACCACTGAAAGAAAAATGCTGGAATAAACCTTGTATTAAGAAGACTGCAAACAAAATTATTGTTAAACTTGTCATCAGTCATTTAAATAAAACGGAATAGGTAGCTTATTAACTGATAAAGGGCAGTGCAACAAAAAATTAATACCACCCAGCTTTTCATAAATAAAATTAGGGAAAATATTCCTCGAGTCAGCTTTTTTATATATATCTTTTTAACCAATTCAACTTTATAACATGGTTGAACAGTGTAAAATCAACAACGTTCAATCCTCCATCATTAATACTATTTTTTAAGACCTCTTTTTAAAGAACTCTAATTTTATGTGGTTTGTTTTTCCATATAAAATTGTATAATAGTTTATCTAGAGAACATGATGACTTAGGACAATCCACTACAGAGAAGATATATGAAGCTCTTGATAGACCTTCCGCTTGGACAACAAAACTCGACCACTAAGAGATAAATCTCTTGCAAGCCATGAATTGAATTTCTTTTTAATTGTTTCCGTCATGGGGTTTAAGTTGATATCTGTAAGGGCTAAATTTGAATTTAAGGTTATTTTAACTCCTAAATAATTAATAACATCTTTAATCTGAATTCCACAAACTACTGATCGATTTATATTTTTTAACACCAATATTTCTCAGAAATGTTAAGAGAACAGAAACTTGGGAAAAGTTGTTATTTCTAATACTTTGGGAATTTAATGTTGATCTTTGACTTTGGTGGTATCATCTGCAAATTGGGAAATTTTTACCTCTTTATCTGTAATTTGAATACCTTTCAGAACATTATTTTGATTAATCACTGAGCTTAGGATATGTGTAATTAGCAAAAATAAAAAGGGGGATATGGGGCAACCCTGTCTAATACCTCTCTGAATTGAGAATTTTTGTGTTGTTCCATGTAAGAGTTTAACACAGCTGTTTCCTCCTATTTAAAGAGTTTTAATGGCATTAATAAAACAATTACTAAAATAAAAAAAAACTGTAATGTACTAAATATGAAACTATTTCTAACAGTGTCAAGGGCTTTTTGGAAGTCTAAAAACAGAATAAGAGAGGGATCCAGAATCAAGTCATTGTACTCAATCAAATCCATAACTAGCCTAACATTATTTGATATATGACGACCCTTCATAAACCCTGATTGGCATTCATCAATCAATTCATCAAGACCATACTTCAGTCGTTTTGCTAATACTGATGTCAAGACTTTATAATCATTATTTAATAAAGTGATCAGGCACCAGTTATCAATTAGAAGAGTGTCTTTTTTAGGGTTTTGGAATTAGGTAATAACACCCTCTCTCATTGATGGTGGAAGCTATCCCTTAACAACTGCCAATAAGAATTGAAAAATAGGGTCATAAAATAATTTGTATAGTTCTGAGGTCAGTCTATCACTACCAGGAGACTTATTAGGAGCCAAGCACCAAAGATGCACAGGCACTTTTTGTGTTTGTTAGTGTTCTTTTTAGGGGCCAAGCACCAAAGGTGTGTAGGCACCTATTGTGTTTGTTAGTGTTCTTTTTAGGGGCCCAAGCAGCAAAGCTGCTGGAACCCTCTTGTAATTGTACTGATTTTCTTCTTTTTAAGGGACCAAGCACCGAAGGTGCAGGAACCCTATTGTTATTGCTCAGATTTGCTTTTATTAGGGGTTCAAGCACGAAGTGCTAGAAACCCTATTGTTTTCGCTCAGATTTTTATTATTATTATTATTAGGGGTTCAAGCACGAAACTCGGTATGTGTCATTGGCACAATGCCCTGAAGGTGCTCAACAAGTTTCAGGATAGTGCCACCTTGTGGTAAAAAAATATAACGAAATATATAAAAATGCTAATAACTTTTGATAATTTTAGCCTGCTATGATACTGGTCTTGATAGATTCCTTGGGACAAGCCGAGTTCAATGATACCACATTTGTCATGATCAGCCAAACATCCTGTCGGCCATTATTAATTTAATTGAAAACCTACTTTTTTCAACTCCTCCCACAGCGATAATCGAATTTTCACCAAATTTTGCTCAGATCATCTTCAGACCATGCTAATCAAAAGTTTTTGTGAGCTTGCAGTCTAAACTGAATGTAACAACACCAAAAAAAAAATGTACCACCAAATAATACCAAAAACACTTCTTTCTTGTCATTTTCACTCATTCCACTAAATTTACTCAAATTCAAATAATTACTCTATAGTATCGCCATAATTCACTCTTACTCACAAACTTGCATGTTGATTCAGTCTGATAAATCGTTCAACTGAATGAATGAATGGATTCACTCAGGGCTGTGTTAACCAAAAGCATTGTTAGCCCAAGTTTTTTGTAAAGTCCATTGGTGACTATGGTATCTATGATCAATCTACACTAACAATGCTTTTGGGAAACACAGCCCAGAACAGTTAATAAAATGAACATATGACTCATTGCACTGCATTTCTTTACTCTCAGTCATCTCTGACTTCAAAATAACAAATGTTCAGTATACTATCCCCTTAACTGTCCCTCCCCTTTTAAGCATTTACCAGAAAATTACATTTTCAACTTTAAATGGTTGTTACTCTTGAATGAAAGACCTAATTTTGATCTCTTTTTAAAGAAGACACTTGGGAGATTATTGTGCAAGTGAAATCAGTTAAGTTAAATGAAATAGCAATGCACTAAAATTTTATTTAATTTATTAAAAAAATATGTAAAAAATATCTATCTATCTATCTATCTATATATATATGTGTGTGTGTGTGTGTGTGTGTGTGTGTGTGTGTGGTGGCCCAAAAAATTATAGAAAATTAAAGCCATATATCAAACCAAGTTGTGTCCCAAATTTCTTAGAAATATTGTAGACGCAGTACCAAATGTGGCCACAAGATGACATCAAAGCTCCATTGTTCCAAGAGTGACATACTCAGATTTAAATGCCTGTCATTCTGAAAAGAACTAATTTCAGAAACACTACTCAAACCACATATGAGGACACACTATTTTATTGCAAAACATTATATAATATTAATTACAGATTATAATTATTATATTTCATTTATAATGCATGGTTACAGTGTAAGTATTATTAGCAGTGGAAGCCAGTAATTATTCACATTTCTAACAATCATATCATATTTTTCTGCCATAAATTATATAATAGTTTGTTTACATCACTAAATAAAATAAATGATCCAAAGAGCCCATTCATTCACACACTGATCAGCGCATGTGCATGTAGCCTGAAGCAGCCTTTTCACTGTCTCGTCTTTCTCCCCCTAGTGGCAGTCGGGATGAATTGTCATTTTGATCGCAATGGATTTTGTTCATTGAAGAAGCAGCTACGAACGGTTTACCTCAGAATGACATTATTGTGTGTGATTTTGTTGATCAGATTAATTAATTCAATAAAATTCAGGATTAATATTCACTCAGTATTTATTTTTAACAGTATTATTTATCATTATTACTGTTTTTATAGTTAATATTATGATAATTAACAGCAGCAACAACCCTAATTCAGCAAATATGAATAAGAAATTCATAGATGTGATTTTAAATATGTAGGTTTTGTGAGTGCAGAAATAAATGACACATGTACACATTTAATCACACGTTTACTGTAATTCCAAAAGCTTTTTGTGAAATTTGCAATGTAAACAATCATTTTTGACTTCTACATTATTAATTGGACAAAAGACAGAAGTAGCAGGCATTTAGAATTTTTTTTAGGATAAAATCTATTGTTATTTCTCACTTCGCACTGATAGTTTTGCATGAATACATCACTTCCGATCAGGTGGTCACATACAGTCTAGTCGCACGAGTTTAAATATTTTAAAGCAGCCGAGGCTCAAATCGGATCAGAAAATGTTGCATCCAGAGACGGTCGGAACCTCACGCAGCCCCCGTGTGACTCTCCATTGGAAATGAATGACTTCCGGTCTATCGTCTGTCATTTGTCGGAAGCAGTGAAAAGGCGGCTTTAGTCCTACAGCTGCTATGAGTCCAAACAAAGAATATGCGCTCCTGCCGGTTTAGTGTTTATTCCTCCTCAAAACTGCATGGAACTTATTCCAAAGTAATCAAATCTAGCTAGACTGTACTGTGTTTGCATAGATCCATTGAAAGAAGCAGCGAAAATGTTAGATTTCGGCTATGATCGGTCATCAGAAACTTAAGAAAGCTCAGAGCATAATGGTGGCCTTAGGTTCTCTAGCCAAACAAACACTAGGATGACGTCACTGTTCTGGAATGAGCAAGGCCAATCCCTGGAACCATAGAAACATCATACCAATGGCTACATGACCTGTCAATCAAATCTTGACTAGGTATCCACTGGCTGGATCTACTGATTGAAACAGCCAATGCACATTTTGGAGAGGCCTTGGAGCCTTTCATCTGGTTTGATTGACAGCTCTGCCTGTGAATCTCAGAGACTTGTGGGTGGGATCAAACAACGAGAAAGTTCCCAACTTTGTTGCATGTCACGCTGTATTATTTACCGTAGGTAAACAAACTGCAAATGAGCAAAGCAAAAAAACTAAAACGATCCCGACCTTTATAATCAAGGTACAGACAGGGTCTAAATAACTGATTTATTGTGTTGTTTAAACAGCTATATTTATTATGAGAGCATTTGTGAGTGCAGAACTCTGTGTCAGTGAGCTTGCGCTGAACTGCAGGGCTCAAACAGTGAGTGACAGCTTCAGTCATTATAAGTTTGAATATTGTTGTGTTGATCGATTTTTGTGTACAATTTATTAAAAAAGAATAATGTGGCAAGGAGGAGGGCAGGGCGGGGCAGTAATGATGCATGCCCAGCCCCTAATCAGGCTAATCAAGCCCACAAGAGGGATAAAGGCGGCCGGAGGCGGCAGTTCGGGAGAGAGAGAGCTACAGGCAGCTGCCCTGTATGTGTGTGTGTATGTTATATGTCTTTTGCTTTAAGTTAGTCATTAAATTATTATTTATATTGTCAAGCCAGTTCTCGCCTCTTCCTTTCCCTTTTACCCCGTTACATTGGTGCAGAAACCCGGGATGGAGGAGGGATGCGCCGTAGTAGAGTCCTCGCCACTAACATCCACCCCAAAGGAGCAGCTGCGGCCATCTGCCAGGTGACTGTGGAGCCTGGCCGCCTGAAAGCGGAGGAACGACCACCAACCACGAGGCGAGGAGGGGCTCCCTACCGACCGCCTGCAGCGGACAGGCCGCTGCCAGGGGCGGAATAGACCCCTACCGGCCTCTAAAATGCGGTGGGGTCAAAGATAAGACCGCCATCAGCGAGCGGGGGGGTCTCACTGCCGACCTCCTGGAGTGGGAGAACCACTGCCAGGGGCGGAGGAGACCCCTACCATCCACCAAAACATGGCGGGGCATTCCGTTCGCCAGGGGCTGGAGGACTGCCTCCGATCTACCCGGGGAGGAGCAGCTGTCATCCACTAGAGAGTGGAGGAGTGACAAGGACCAGGCTACGGCATATCAGAGAACCAGCGAGTACGTTTTTTTTCTATCTTTCCTCTCTCTCTCCCGCTGTCGCTCCATGTTGGCCTTTTCCTCTCTTTTTTGTTGTTGTTTTTCCCTCCACTTGTCTCCCTCCCAGGTCCGAGAAGGCGGGGAAGAAGGGGCCGGAAGGGCCTGAAGCAAAGGAGAGAGGAGTGTGGCAAGGATGATGCACGCCCGGCCCCTAATCAGGCTAATCAAGCCCACGAGAGGGATAAAGGCGGCCGGAGGCAGCAGATCGGGAGAGAGATACGGGGCAGCTGCTCTGGCCTTTATCCCTCTCGTGGGCTTGATTAGCCTGATTAGGGGCCGGGCGTGCGACATCATGGCCCGGCCCCTCCCTCCTCCTTGCCACAAATAACAGTTGTATTAATGTATTAAACAGCTATAAAGTGGCTTGTTTTGAAGTCAGCTTGTTTTGAATGTCATATTTCACGGACCATCTTCTTTGTTATCTTGTCTGCTCAAATAAATACCTATTTGACCCACAACTGCTGTTGGTAGATTGAAATTTTAATGAATCACACAAACTCGCAAACCGGCTGATCTTACCTTCCTAAGTGAAATGGGGAGAAAAATCCCCCAAAAACCAAAACATTATTACAGTATGTAATGCTTAAAAGAAACTGCAGCGCAGGCCATAACCTGCTGTTCTGAAGAACCCGGAAACAGTTGCCTGCTTAGTGAAGTCACAGTAATTTCATAAAAAACATCATCATTAATAATCACGATTACAATATCGAGGGCAGTAATCGACAACTATGATTTTTTTCATAATCGTGCAACCCTAGTATATACATTTAAATTTTACTTATGCAATTATACTTTGTGAAAATACTGCATGTTATTGCACCCCTGCTAGTTTTTGATGCTCTTTTTTTTTTTTTTTTTTTTGCCTTTTACTGCTGTCTGTTGTGCCTTTTTCTCGTGATATAAAATCATTTAAATTTATAAGCAGGAAAACAATTTCACTATACACAGAAAAGCATATAATAGTAAACAAATAAAACAAATACCCATTCATTCTTATGTAGGCTTTAAGGTAATACAAGATAACGTTAACGTGAACATTACTACACTCATATTAGCTACAATGCTTAACAGTTTATTGAATATTATGAATTAGTTTTTAGTTAAATAATAAAGTATTAACAATTTTCATAGTAGCCTAATAAAAGGAACATAAATGATACCTATTCATTTAAATACGTATTTAACATGAAGTTATCATACCATGGTTCTTAGCAGTGTACTCTACACCATGACAGCAAGAAACATACCCTGATATATATTTTGTAAGTTTATGTGGGACTATAATTACAAGTCATTTTTTTTTTAATTGAAAAAATTAATTTCTTACATTTTTACATATGTACTGTATATAAATGTAAATTAATTTTAGAGATCGGTTGCATGTTTTTTTAATTTTTTTTTTATGGGGGAGTCTTTCATAAATTCACAGTATGCCCACCTCTTTAGACACTACTACACCACTTGTTCTGGAGTAAATTCATGCTAAAATAACAACATATCTAAAGGTGACATTTCTTATTTCTTATAATTGTGTGTAATTGTTGTTAATAAGTAATTATACTTATAGTTAATATACTTATAGTGCCCGACACCTGTGTGTGTGTGTGTCTTTTGCTTAAGTTTCTGATTAAACTGTTATTTATATTATCAAGCCGGTTCTCGCCTCCTCCTTTCCATTGGATGTGTTACATAAAGTAATATTGTAGTAACCATGTTATTTTTAATTTTTTTTGGCTGAAACCATGATTTTACTACAGTAATATTGTAGTAGTAACCATGGTTAATTGTGTGGTAACTATGGTTTAACTAAATCCCATGGTTAAACTATAGTTACTGTAGTGAAACAATGGTTAATTTTTGTAAGGGTAAACAAAACAGAAGTCTAATAATTTTCTGTTTAGGCTCATAAATGTAAAAATATTTTAAATTACCCATTTTATCCCAAGAAATTGAAAAAAAAAATCAAATAGAAGTATCGGTATTGGTATCGGTATTGACGATATTGGATTTCAAATTATTGGTATCAGATCGAAAAGAAAATAAGTGGTATCGCTCATCCCTAATGACAACTAAAAAAGAAAACATTTGCAACATTTTGTAAGGAATTTATTTCCATTTTAATTTATTGTATTATATGTATTTATATGTTTTATCAATTTTATTATGAAATGAAAAAAAGAGTTCACATCTATCTGAGTGTTGCTCCGAAGGGCTAGAAACCCTATTGTTTTTGTAAGGATTTTTAGGGGTTCAAGCACGAAGTGCTAGAAACCCTATTGTTTTTGCTCAAACTTTTTTATTATTATAATTATTATTTTTCTGCCATAAAACTGATCGTGGAGCCCAAACCGTAAGGCATACAGACATGAAACTTGGTCAGAAGGTAGTACTTACTGTCGCTACTCAGGCACAAAGTCTCGCCCTGACCGGTCATCCAATTTCTCCAATTTCATTTCCACCATGAAAAATTTTCCGCCATCTTGGATTTTTTGCAAAACCTACTTTTGCAAACTAGTCCTAGGCCATTCGTCCGATCGGGACCAAACCAAAGCCAAACGATTCTATGGAGTCTCAATATCAATAATTATTAAAAAAAAAATTTTGAACTTTTGATTCACATTAGCTACGATATGCAAAAACACAGGTAACAGGCGTGGCCACTTTTACGTAAATGGCTAAAACTCTTAAATGAAATGAGATATCTTCACTAAACTTGACATACTTATGTATGGGCTCTATCTGAGGACGCACAAAAAAATCCACGCTGTTTTGCCACTTGGTGGTGCTATAACAGGGAAAAACATGAACATGGCTGTAACTTTGGTCCGATTGACTTCAAACTTTGCATGCAGTGTCTTTGTCTCAGTTGCCATCAATAACTATGAGGACATTTGCGTATGTTTAAAAACATGGCCGCCATCAGCCAATCAGCTTTCAGCAGCTTTTAGACAAGATTATCAAAGGTCGATCGGAATGAAACTTGGTGGACCTATTTGACTCTTGGCCTAAGAGGTCTGTGCAAAGTAAAAAAAAAAAAAAAAATCGGCAACTGGTGGTGCTATCACGATTTTTGTTCATGTTAACGGTTGTATATAATGCAGTGTTTTGAAAAAATACAAGTAATTCATATCATATGATAGCTCCTCTCATTCTGAACAACTTTGCCTCAAGAACCAATGGTGTCCGTCAAACCGTCCATTAAATATTTGAGATTATGAACTAGTCCTAGGTTTTTCGCTCAATCCCAACGAAACAAGTGCCACAAGATTCTCTGGAGTCTATTTATGAATAGTTATAAAAAAAAAAAAAAAATTGAACTTTTGATTTTACGTGTCAATGGCATGCAAAATATAAGTAGTTGATTTAACCACTGCTACTTAAATAGCTATAACTCTTAAATGGAATGAGATATTGTCACAAAATTTCATTCTGAGGACAAACATACAAAGAAATGGGGCTCGGCCACTTGGTGGTGCTATAACAATGACAAGATTTAAAGTGGATTTAACAATGTTACCGCTTTTCCGATTGAGTTGACATTTTGTATGCAATTTGTCTTTGTTGCATAATGTTTGAGAAATGCCTAAATATAGTCAGAACATGGGCTTAAAGGCCCTGCGGGGCTTGAACCCCGATAATTGCTGCTTGCAGCAATATTTTATAATTATAATTACATTTATTTTGTTGGTGTTGCATGGATGGGGACAGAGTGGACTTCAATTTTTTATTTGGATAGAATTTAAGTCATATTAGATCAGTGTTTAACGCAAACTATGAGACAGGTATACTTCTAGCCAACCTTGACCAAAAATAACCTTATTTCGATAGATTTTACACCTGTTTTTACTCTAAAAATACTTGATACAAAGACGTTTTGGTGGCTTTAAAAAAATCCTGGGGGAGTATGACCAGACCCCCCTAAAAGAGGCTTAGCCCCCCATCCATGAATCTCTAGTGACATCCCTGCTTGTGAGCACAATATTTGAACTTAACAAAACTTAATATTCATGCACAAAAGAACATTCTGAGGTAACATACAAAATTTCATACAGTTGGCAGTGCTATAACAGAAGAAATAGCTATTTTTACAACTGCATTTTTAAGCAGTTAGAAATATGGAGATAGACAGGCTGTTTTACTGTTTGTCCACCAGAGGGAGCCACAAGACAAAAAATTGTAAATTATGATTCCACAGAAATTCTAACGTACTATATTTTTTGCCATAGCCCCTGTAAATCAGATAATTTTTTGAAGTCCATTATGCACCGCTGTCTCACTGTCATTAAATTGTTGCAGGGATTAGTAGATTTATCTACTATAAAACACCCTGTAATAAGCCTTGGTGATATTAATAGCCTGCAAATGGACAGGTTGGTAAAAAAAAAAAAAAAAGGCCTGTAAATCAGCACTTTCCAGCAATGTTGGTTAAAAAGATGCCAGAAAATGTAAAACCCGTGTTATGCTGCTGAGTTCACTCCACGAACATGTAAGATTTGGGTTGGGCTCTCTGTGTCATTATTCAAAACTGTTTGCATCCATATGACCAAAGTAAGTTCATAGTTGTTGCTTCTTCCCCGAATACAATTTAATATGGTAATATTGGGATTATAGACGGTGTATCAACCACACGCCATTCGGCTCCAAGTGAAACTACCATTCCGAAATTCATTCACAAACTCAAGCACATAGTGAGAGGAGAGTTTATTTATAAAATGTCAACAAACACTAGCTCTGTTTCATTGGATGTTGTTTATTGCGATCTCTCGCTTGTTGGCATGAGTGTGCACACCTGACGTCTTGTCAGACAAATTTCAAGTATGTGATACTTATAGTAGCAGAGTAAACAGATCGACCAGCGCATACGAGACGCTTGATAGCAGGGTTGCTGCAGAGTTATTTAAATCAAATTTAAGACTTTTTAAGACCTTTTTCAAGACCTGAACAAATAAAATTGATACTGTCTCCCCATCCAAAAACAAAGCCACACAATCTCAAAATAAATCATGTATCACAGACTCTTACTTAAACAGGCAGGCACACATTCAACATGGCCTTAAAGGACTAGATCACCCAAAAATGAAAATTTGCTGATAATTTACTCACCCTCAGGCCATCCAAGATGTATCTAGTTTCTTTCTTCATCAAAACAGAATTTAAGACTTTTAGGATTTCATTTCAGGCCTCCACCTCTAAACAATGCAAGCGAATGTACTCCATTTTTTGACGGTCCAAAATGCATATTTAGGGTGCATCAAAATAATCCACACAACTCCAGTCAACAAATAAATTTCTTCTGAACGCAAACGATTGATTATTTGCAAATGTTCGCTTCTGTACATCTCTGTGATATGCGCTCATGAGAGGGATGACATAAGCTCATTGGTAAGGTCACACGTCATGTGGAGGAGGAGTCAGTCATTGTTTACATTGTTTTTTTTATTATTATTATTATTATTTGGAAATTATTTTTTTATTTTATATTGTTTTGAAATAGTTTTGGACTGTTTTGGTTTGTGAACGGTGCTTGCTCTGTGCAAGTTTCTATTGTAAACAATGACTGCTTCCTGCCTCCTCCTCCACGTGACACGTGACCTTACCAACGAGCTTACATCATCCCTCTCATGAGCACATGTCACAGAGATGTATGGAAGCAAACATTTGTAGTTAAAAAGTATATAAGTATTGTTTTGTTTCTCAAAATAATCAATCGTTTGCGTTCAGAAGAACTTTATTTGTCGACTGGAGTCGTGTGGATTATTTTGATGCACCCAAAATATACATTTTGGACCGTCAAAAAATGGAGTATATTCACTTGCATTGTTTAGAGGAGGAGGCCTGAAATGAAATCCTAAAAGTTTTAAATTCTGTTTTGATGAAGAAAGAAACTTAGTTACATCTTGGATGGCCTGAGGGTGAGTAAATTATTAGCAAATTTTCATTTTTGGGTGAACTATTCCTTTAACATGGCTTATCAGTAAAACAGGGTAGGCTATATGCAAGTTTTAAATACTTGACATGTTTACCACATAGAACACATTCAAATTGGTTTATGTACCATTATGTAAATAAATACAAATTAGAGGTCGACAAACATTGGATTTTGCTGATACGATAATGTTTTAAGAGAAAAACAATCTGCAAATAGTTTTTCAAATTAGTTCCTATATTAAATGTTCTTCTTTCCTGTGATGGGGAGGGCCAGACAGAGGCTAACATTTTTCACATTGAATTAAATTCCAGCTGCATTTTAGGGTTCAACCAAACTACAAATAACTAGGGATAAAAAACATAAAAAGACTTGATTCATAGTGAGGAACTTTTGACTTTAAAGCCTGAAATACACCAGGGACTCTTATTTTGAAATTTTTGCGCTTCACTGCTTCCAGCTGCTCATTTAAACAGATTGTGCACCTGCACTCCAACAATGATCTACAGCATATTACAATTTAAACAATTATTGTAATATTCAATCAACACTATCATCATCAACAGTTGATCATTAATGATCACTTGTCATACATTTCCGATATGGCCTAATGATTGTGAACTGCTTTGCAACAGCTGAAAATACTCATAAGCCCCCACGTGCTTGGAGAAAATACAGTGCCCCGTTTTCACTTTGAAGTACACAGCGCATGCAATTGTTTAAATAAATCGTATTCTTTTGAAGTTTGATTATCATATTAGGTCATATCACGATTCCTGTCTTTCTGCCTCCAAATCTAAGACCTCTTTAAATGATAATTAAGACTTTTGTTGTGTCATTTAAGATATTTAAGAGTTTTTCTGACCTTAAATTTGGGAAAACTTAATATAAGACATTTTAAGACTTTAAGGATCCGCAGGAACCATGGATAGATCTTTTTAAATAATAATCCAACTATTTGTGACGCTTTCCATTCACCCATGGTGAAGATAGGAGAAGCTGCCCTGATAGCACACGTAAATCACCCAGACATTTATTTGATGTGTGTTTACATCTGGAAGACATATTTTTTAGGTTGTTTGCGCATCTGTAACACATCTATAGGACATATATAAATAAGTGTCTCGGATGTCAATAAGACATTAAGCAGATGTCTTTGAGATGTTTATGATTTAGAAGTTTGTAAATCTCATATTTTTAAGATGCTTAGCAAATGTTAATTAGATTGTGATGCTTTCCAGAGGAAAATATCTAAAACAGACATCTCTGAGATGTACGTTTGCTATCTGGGTGACATTTGCACCCTCAAAGAAGATATTTCATGGACCAGAAACCTCTAGTTATAGTTAAAACTGTAAAGGCAGATAGATTTATTCTAATTAATAATGTAATACTATTAAATTAAAATGATTAACAATGCTTTAAACATATAAAAGTAATATTATCAGGTGAATTATTTAATTTAATAGTATTGAGTGTTTTGATAGAGAACTAATGTTTATTTTCTGTCATTTATGTTGTGCTTTAAAGAGGTCAGTGTTTATCACTTTTTATGATGACAATACTGCCATACTAGGTCCCACAGTAATATTTTAGCAATATGCAATGTTCTACTGGGTTCCAAAAATTGAGTCGTGAACCTTGTTCATTGGTAAAAAAAAAAATGTTTAAGTAAAAATATATAAAGGTAAATAATGCCTTTTATTGGGCTACTATGTATCATTGTATATAAAATATAAACATAAAAGTGCATATAAGTGAAAATGATTAGATCTCTTATGGTCTATAAAGGTCTTAGATCACATCTAAGAGTTTGTTGTCTACTGATTTATTTATTAATTTTGGAAAGAATCTTTTTTCAATGATTTGTCCACAAAATGATCCAAAATACTTTAAACAACAGCACAATCCATTGAAGAAACTGTTAGTTTGTCCTTCACACTCTCATTTTCATCACGTCAAAAAACAAATATGGTGCTACTGTGAATAAGGTCCATGTGTGCTTAGCTTCCGATGATTGCTGCTTGCTGCTATATTATATTATATTATATTATGACCATCATGCAATGAAATGCCTTTATGATCAAACATCAAAGATATCAAGTAGAAATATCCCACATCCAAGTTTGACAGCCTGAACATTAACTGGAGCAAATTTGGAGTCTCCTCTAGCACCCCATGTCGTCAATTTCTGTCTTGAAGATTTTTCTGCCATTTTTAATTTTTTAAAAAACCTATTTCGAACTCCTCCTAGACCGTTCATCCGATTTGCACGAAAATTTAATCAGATCATCTTCGGACCAGGCTGACAAAAATTATTATTAATTTTAAAATTAAGTATTAGTCAAACGGTTCTCGAATAACGTGCGAACAAATTGGACGTAGAGCACACCATATTGGACGTGAGGCTATATTTCCGCTACACTTTAGCGTATTCACACCAAACTTGGTGTGTGTTATAACAACCATGACCTGAGGGTATCTGCACAGTTTCGGCACAGCACCACCTAGTGGTCAAGAGATATGAAAAATGCATATTTTTGCTTATAACTTCTGATAAAATCAGAAGGTTTCACCTAAAATCACAAATCTGGTCTTGTTAGATTCTATGTGGGATGCTGAGTCGAATGATACCAAATTTTCCTATGTCAGCCATTTTGGGCATCACCCATTATGAATTTTGTTGTAAAATGCTTTATTTTTCAAATGCATTGACATCGTTACGAAACTCGTTATGTGTCACTGACACAATGCCCTGAAGGTACTCAAGACGTTTTGGGACAGCGCCACCTTCTGGTCAAAAGTTATACCAAATTTTCATAAAATGCTAATAACTTTTGATTACTTTGTGCTATTGTCATGAGTCTTGGTAAATTCCATGGGTCATGCTGAGAACGTGGATACTAATTATGCCATTATCGATCGAATTTCCTGTCTGCCATTTTGAAATCCTTTAAAAACCTACTTTTTCTAACTCCTCCTAGAGCATTTGTCAGATTTTAATTAATTTCGAATCAGACCACCTTCAGACCATGCTGACAAAAAGTTATGGATTTTGTGTTATAGACCAAACTGTTTTCGTTTAACACAACAATGAATTTGATGGCACGGTGCCAGAATGGTTTTAAGGCTCTGGCAACGCTTTGGCGTATTGACATGAAACTTTAAATGTGTCATCATGACCGCACCTTGACCACACCTTATCAATTTGGTGACAGCGCCACCTGTTGGTCAAAACTAATAAGCTTTTATGTCCAATTGCAACTGATAATATTCATGGTTTTTCAAACTTTTTGCCTAAAATCATGACCAGATTGCTTTAATTATTTTTTTTCCATTGTTGAGCCTAATAATAGTTGATGTGCTTGGCCCCTTAATTGCTGCTTGCAGCTATATTTATAATTATATGTATAATGCATGGTTACAGTGTAAGTATTGTTAGCGGTGGAAGCCAGTAATTATTCACATTTCTAACAAACATGTCATATTTTTCTGCCATAAATTATATAATAGTTTGTTTACACCACTAAATACAATAATAAATGATCCAAAGAGCCCATTTATTCACTCTGATCAGCGCCTGTGCATTTAGCTTTAGCCCTATAGCTGCTAGGGATGAGCATTGTTGGTCATTTTGTCTACTCGAGGGGCAATGACATGTACATAACCGTATATATAATAACATGTCTGACAAACGTCTTTGGCTGCTGAATTGCGTCTTGTTGTTCCAGTGTATCGTCTATTAATTTCTTTAGGTTGTTCTAAAATAATCTGTTACAAATGTACAAAAGATTGCATAATCAAAATATAATGCATCATATTTTGTCATTATGTGAAGGTTCGCTGCCCAACTCAATGAAAGAATGGGCACAACCTGCATCTGTCTGTTCTATCTTCGGGTTACCGTAGAAATCTTAGTAAGCGTGCACCAGTTTTTTTGTGACTGTCTGAACCTTCTATTTTCAAATCGCTTTCAATTTTGAAGACGCTGCATTCTGTTCCATTTAGCTGCGCTCTGTCTAGCTGTTTGAAACACTCGCCTGCTGTATATTCGTTGAGTCCACTGCCACACGCGCAACACGTGTGTGTGTGTGTGTCCAAGTGTTCGCTCCTATAGCTTCTGGGAACATGACGTCAGCAACGCAATGCGTGTTGGGACTTTAGGACACGGAAGCTGTGGTGGATACTGTGTTGTATTGGAAATAGACAGTATAGTTTGTATTATACAGATAAAAATACATAACAATGGTGAATGCTTGTTGTGTAATTAACTGCCATAATCGCACTCACGACCGGCGTGGAAACCATATTTCAAATGGAGTGCGATTGGTCTTCGTTCCGTCCATTATTGTTTTTTGGTTTTTTTTCTGTTTATTATCGCTGTGTACTAATATCTGATAACTGATGAGCGTGTCCTAAAACATGGTGGCAACCACCCAGAATGCAATGCTTAGGGGCGAAGTTTCCTAAGCTCTATGGGAAAGCCACGATACTCCATATTGTTGTTGCTGTAATGATTCATGAAGCGTTCCATTCAACTCGGATAGTCTGAATTTCCATCTTTCAACTGGGGAAAGTGCAACGGAATGACACTTTATGTCGGACTTATAACTTGGAAACTGGTGAGGAAATCTTCAACTCCCATTTCGACAAGATGCAGGTTTGTGTTACCTCACTTAGGGCAGGGAGGTTTACAATCAGTGACAAACATTCACTTTTATTGAATAATATCCATTAACGAGTCAAATTTCTTACATTAAATGATAATAAAACGAGTTTAGCAAATGTTTTGCAGAGACAGGTTTTCAAAACGCGGTTAATTACACTCTTTGTTTTGAATATCATGACGATAGCATTGTAGCGTCATATCAGTTTGGTTGCTATGAGACATCTCTGACAATCAATGTACCCCTCAAAACCACAATGTAATCAATCTCAAAATTAAAAATAAGCTCCCTCTTTGATACATTTGTGTTTAGTTGTCAGGTAATTGTCACTGAATTTCGAATTAAGTGAAAAGTCACATCATGTGTGATCACCATCGATCATCGTTTTCATGATCGATCATTGCTGCCACGTCCGAGTACTCGTGCCCATCCCTAATAGCTGCTATGAGTCAAAACACAGAATATGCGCTCCTGCCGGTTTGGTGTTTATTACTCCTCAAAACTGCGTGGAACTTATTCCAAAGTACTCAAATCTAGCTAGATTGTATTGTTTATGCATAGATCCATTGAAAGAAGCAGCTAAAATGTTAGATTTCAGCTCCAATCGGTCATCAGAAACGGAAGAAAGCTCAGGGCGTAATAGGCAGAGGTGGGTAGTAATGCACTACAGTTACATTCACTTGAGTAAATTTTTGGGGAAAAATTTACTTTTAGAGTAGGTTTAAATGTGGGTACTTTTTACTCTCACTCAAGTAAATTTATAATGAAATGTACTTTTACTTCGTTACAATGGGCGACGTTCCTGCCGTTACATTACTAGGTTTAATTTTAATTAATGTGTAATTTATTGAGAGATTACTGAATGGGACTTTTATGACAGCAGAAGTTCATACAGCTGTGCGCGCTGTCACAGATTGTCACTCAAGCCGAGTCCATCACTGCTGCAGCATCATCATGCTCTTCTAACTAAGTGAAACACTTTCTTCACTCTGCACAGTAAAAAAATAATAGTTTCATCATGTAATGCCTTAATTTAATACCAAGTCAAGCAGATATTTCAAGATTAAAATTGCAGCTCCAACTTAAGGCAGCATGTTGAGGTAAATTTTGGCTCTAATGATAACGCAGGCTTTTCTGTGACATGGTGATGGTCATTTTCAGGGTGATTATTTAAATATGGGCTCTTGTGACATCAGTTTTTAAGTGTACATTTTTAAATCCGCAGCAATATATCAGTGCACTTTGTCCTGCATCCCGAATGTCATAAGCAGTATTTACACATTTACGCGGGGATACTGGAAACTATTGCAGCTACTTCGGGCAGATTAACTGTATAAATCCATGTAAAAATCCACGTTAAGTGTAAAAGCCTTTTGCTCTGCCGATCGCATTATTGACAACTGGAGCCCGAACAGACAGCATTTCACAGGCTGCATACTCTGCGTTTAGGGAGTGGCAGTACTGCTGTACAGAACTAATGATCTAAATTCTTTCAACACTTAAAACTGTAACTACACTGAACTAACAACTATAAGCTATGAAATAGTGAAAGTAGGCATTAATAAAACATGATCTTGCTTTGGTTTATATTTCCCTGTGGGACATTGTTCATGTTTTCACTGTAATAATTACTAGAAGGATTTCCAAACCTCTCTTCTTATTGACAAATTCATCCAGATCTGACAAGAGCCCTTAAAGGGATAGTTCATTAAAAAATGAAAATTATTTTATCATTTACCCACCCTTATGCCATCCCAGATGTGTATGACTTCCTTTCTTCTGCAGAATACAAATGAAGATTTTTAGAAGAATTTCTCAGCTCTTTTAGTCCATAAAGTGCAAGTGAATGAGTGCCAAAATCTCACATTAAAGCTAAAAAAAAAAAATCAACTAAGTCAGCATAAAAGTAATCCATAAAACTCCAGTGGTTAAATCCATATCTTCAGAAGCGATGTGATATGAGAATGTGTGGATGAGAAACAGATCACTTTCACATTCTTCTTCTTGTGTTTTTGGTGATTCACATTCTTCTCTGCATATCACCCCCTGCCGGGCTGGGAGAAGAACTTCTAGCAAAAAATGACTTAAATATTGATATGTTTCTCACCCACACCTATCAAATCACTTCTGAGGGTATGGATTTAACCACTGGAGTCGTATGGATTACTCTTATGGTGCCTGAATTTGCTTTTGGAGCATAACAATTTTGGCACCCATTCACTTGCATTGTACTGACCTACAGAGCTGAAATATTCTTCTAAAAAACTTAATGTGTGTTCTGCAGAAGAAAGGAAGTCACTTGAGTACTCTTTTAATTGGATACTTTCTTACTCAAGTAATTATGTTAGCACTTTTACTTCTACTTGAGTAATTATATTTTAAAGTAATTTTACTTTTACTTGAGTACAGTTTTTGGCTACTCTACCCACCTCTGGTAACGGTGGCCTTAGGTTCTTTTTTTTTATTATTATTGGAGAATTATGCAAACAGATAATACAAGGATAATTCAATAAGTCTTGAACAATTAAGTAAATTAACATTGGATGACAACATAGTCCAAGAAAGGGAGATAAGAGAAAACTAAAATAAATAAATACAATTAAAAAAAATAAATAAATACATAAGTATCCAAAATAGTACATAAGTTAAATATACAGAGGCAATGAGTTAACAAATTATGATACAATCAAAATTTTGTCATACAATTGAACAGTTTTGACACTTTTTTAATTATTTATTGTTTTTAGTGTCCTAATTAAGCATGAACAAATTTGGGTATTGTTGAGGAAAATTTACATTTATGAATAAAGTATTTTGCCAATAAAATAATAACATTCCCTATATATTCTATATTATAATTACAATGAGAAATATAGCAGATTATATCACACAATGTTAAGGCAATATCTGATTCAGTTTTTGAGGTAAAGAATTTGGATAGGTCAAACCAAAATTCTTGGAAAAGAGGACATTTATAAAAAAAGATGATCGATTGACTCGATTGTTTTTACAAATTTAGATGTGACATCGTTAGTAGGGTATATTTTATGTAAAATTTTTAGTTGTATTTCTCTAACTTTGTTGGGGTTACAAAATGTATATGGTAAGAGCCATGCTTTTTTCCAATTAATATTCTCTATTAGTGAATTCCAAAAAAAACTTTCCCCTGGGGGTGATTCGTTTCCTTGAGAGAAAAATATTTCTTATAATTTTATTACTACATTTTGGGACATAAATGTTCTTATCTTCTACTAGAAATTTTTGTTCAGTCTTTACAATCACTCCAAATGATAAATTACATCTCATTAAATGAACAAGACCACTAGATATTGCTTTTATCACTGTGAGAAATTCCTTATGGACAACAGGAAAGTTGAGTTTAGACATGAAATCATAATAAGAGTAAACATTCTCTTCTGGATCTAACATATCACAAAGATAATCTATTCATTTTTCATGCCAGTTCTTAAGGAAATTTGACTTGTTCTTTGCTATAATCATTTCATTATTCCATAACTTCACCTTGTAAGGGGAGAAATTGTGGACAAAACAAAGTTGCCATGCCAAGAGATCCTGTTCATGGAATTTGGAACATTTTATAGGGAGCTTAGAAGGGGAAAAGTTACAAGTTAACAAGAACTTAAGCTCTCCCACCATTTTAAAAATATTATGTGGGATAAAGTACCAGATAGAGTCTGGTGAATTAATGCATTGTTTAACCCAATTCACTTTGAAAGTATTATTAAGATCAAAAAAGCCTAACAAGTCAAAACCTCAGCGGCTTTTTTACCACATAAAACCTGTTTTTTCAAATGTTGATGTTTATTTTTCCAAAAGGAGTTAAATAATAATCTGTTAATTTGTTTACAGGTGTTATCATGGACAAATAGTGAAATAGCTGGGTATATAAAGCAAGATAGACCTTCTGCTTTAGTTAAAAGCACTCTACCAGGAAAAGATACGTCTCTTTGAAGCCAATTGTTAAATCTTAGTTTGTTTTTTTTGTTTGTTTTTTTTTTAAGTCTAGGTAAAAAAATTAATTTCTTGCCTTAGAGTTTTTCTTAGAAATATGGATGCCAAGGTACTTCACACTGTCTTTAATGGGTATGCTATTCATTGAGGTTTCTAGGGTATCATATAAACAAAGGATTTCACATTTAGGAATATTTAATTTTAGGCCAGATGCATCTGAAAAAGCATTAATATTTCAAGAGCCTTACTAATTTGGTCTTTGTTTTCTAAAAACAGTGTTGTATCGTCCACAAGTTGTGAGATTCTTATCTCCCGGTCAAAAATTGACACACCTTTAATATCAGAGTTGTTTCGAATACTCAGGGAGAGTAATTCTACAACTATTAGGAACAGGAAAGGTGAAATACCACAACCTTGCCTTACTCCCCTATTAATAGGAAATCTATTAGAGGTATCAGATTGTAAGAGAACAGAACTATTAATATCCTTATATATCATTTTAACTACTTTAATGAGTTTTTCTCCAAAGCCAAATACGTAGATCTAGAGTTAAAAATAGAAAATTATGTTTGATGGTGTCGAATGCTGTGTAGAAATCCAAAAACAGTATAATTGCATCCGAGTTAATGTGATGTGCGTAATATGTAAGATCTAATACTAGCCTGATATTAGAGCTTATATGTCATTTGGGCATAAAACCTGTTTGAGTTTCATTAATTATTTCAGATAAACCTGTTTTTAATCTTTTTGCATATACTAATGAGAACATTTTTTTATTTATATTTGGTAATGTGATTGGCCTCCAGTTCTCAAGGGAGAGAGGATCTTTTGTTTCATAGTAGTACATAATTCTTCATTAATAATACATTCAGTGTACACTCTAAGCAGTGGTGCCTTGATGATTTCCCAGAAGTGTGCAAAAAACTCAACAGTTAGTCCATCTGAATTTGGAGAGATGGTCTGATAACCATCAGAGTTAGACCTCTGGCATTAAGAGAAATAAAATGTAGTTTCCCAAAATTAAAAACTGTCATCCAAAAATAAGAACATTAAGAACCAAAGAATGTAAACCTCCAAAGCTAGTTACTCGTTAAAGTGCAAAACAAATAGACCCATCGGGATCTTACACATGCAACAAGGTAACAACAGAATTCTTACAAAACTGTAATATGAAACCTTAGAGTTTTAGAATTATCGACAGAAAACATCATCTGTAAATATTAGTGTGTGTCCATATTCTCTCAGTATTTACTAAACATCAATATTAACCCTTTTACCTTCGATGTAAGCAAAGGCACCACTGGATGATGTTTTTTTTGCCTTCTTTTCTGGATTACATAACCAAAGGCTACGCTTTGGTCCGAGCCGCTCTTTCGTCTGGTGACAGGTCTTCCTTTAAGCGTAAATGGGCTACCTCAAGGAATTTTGAACCTCTTACATCTCTCCAGATACAACGCATGCTGAACTGGATGATTATAACTCTTACAGAATTACCATCTTTTCTCTTCCCAATTCTGTGCACTGAGTCCACCACCTCCGGTAATTTTTCAGCAATCTTCGGGGAGATCTTGCCAAGAACTTTGATTACCAGATCCCGGGTGTCCTCCTGTTGATCTTTCGCCTCCATCCCGTGCAGCCTAAGCCCCCATCTTCGTCGGTAGCTAAATGCCTCCAAAAGTTGAAGTTTCAGTTGTTTGTTTTCTTCTTTCAGGTCTACGGTGTTCTTTTCTAGAGCAACAATCCTCTCGTTGTGATTCGTGTTATCTTTAAGCAGTTTCTCCACCGTATCATTCAAAAAAGTAATGGCTTGATCAGTATTTCTCACAGTTGTCTCCATAGCTGTAACCTTTTTCAAATATTAATTCACATTTTGTGGAGAGAGACTGGATAGCAGAAAGAACCTTGTTTAGGTCTGTATCGGGGGATATAACCTTCCCTCTCTTTGGTGCTGGGCTCTTAGCTGGAGTGCAAGGTAGAGAACTCAGCAAAGACAACTCTGGATCGATGGTGTTTACAGTTGCGGTGGTTAAATCTGTTAGCATTGCATCATTATGTTGTGGAGCAAAGAGTTGAGATGGAACAACACTTCCGCTTTTCTCCATGTTGACCGCCTCAGAGTGATGTTTTGCTTTGCGTTTGCCCATATGAACGAATTTCCAAACAAAATTGGTATGTCACCAGGATTAAATGTCATTGATATAAAATAAATACAAAAACTTAGTCTTCATCACTTATTGCACGTGTATCCCGATTGTGTCTGAGGATTAAGAATGCAGCATGTCTGCATGGATAAGCACCATCTTGCCCCCCACCCCCTTTGGTGGCCTTAGGTTCTCTATCCAAACAAACACTAGGATGACGTCACTGTTCTGGAATGAGAAAGGCCAACCCCTTTAACCATAGAAATGTCATACCAGTGGCTACATGACCTGCCAATCAAATCTTGGCTAGCGATCCATTGGCTGGATCTATTCACTGAAACAGCCAGTGCTCATTTTGGAGAGGCTATGGAGCCTTTGATCTGGTTTGATTGACAGCTCCGGCTGTGAATCACAGAGCGATTCGTGGGTGGGCTCAAACAACGTGGAAGTTTCACCAGAATAGCGGAGACCTCAAGACCTCGATGCTGATTGATAAAATAAGTTTTATAATCAATATTTTATTGATAATAGACATTTTAATTTACATGATGATGCAAGCAAAGGATGATCAGTTGGTTTTTTCCTCAGTTTTCACTGTTTTGGATAAAATGGTCGAGTCTACTTTCAATCGTGGACATTTACCATGGATTATATGCTTGACTTTCCTGCCATCATCCGATCAGATCATGTCCAGAAAATACAAAAGATAAGTGATACTTCTCACATGTTGCATGTTTTAAAATCCACTCTTTCAGTATTTTAATGCATTACTGTAATGACGTCATTCAGATCACAAAATGGATATGAAGGTAATATAGTCCAATAAACACAAAAAACACAAAAAAAGCAGAAAAACATCCCATATATGGGATGGTGCCAGTTAATGGGCTAAACTATCTCTTCAGTATATTTCTGATAAGTCTGATTGTTGATATTACAACTAAAGAAGAAAACCTTTGCAACATTTTGTAAGGAATTTATTTCAATTTATTGTATTGAAATGTTTTATCAATTTTATTATGAAATTAAAAAAGTGTTCACATCTGTGTGTGTATTTTGATAAAATAATTGAAATACGATAAGATATATCATGCTGCATCAAGACTTATTTTGTAATCAAATCATAATGATGTTTCTAAAAATGCTAATAACTTTTGATAATTTTAGTCTTTTGTCATTGATAGACTCCTTGGCTGATGCCAAGAAAAATGTATAGTTTATACATGGTATAGTTTAATGAACAAATCCAAATCAGAAGTCTCAGACATAGTCAGTATAACAGGCAGAGGTTGATAACCGGCAAACAATCCAATCAGGCAAACAATACAGAAAGGGTAATCCAGGAACATAATTCCAATAAACAGGCAGAAGATCATAACATGAGGCAAGACGAGAATACACTGGTTAAACACTCAGTAAGGCAGGTGAACTGGCAATACTTCGCAATGTGCATATGGAAGCACATGGCTTTTAAACCTACAAACAGGAAATAACTGTAGAAGGAATGGAGTGGAGTCAATATTCGGGAGAGGGGGATGAGTGAGTCTCTGGTTCTGGCCTTACAGAATCCCCTCTCTACGAACACCTCCCGGTGTTCTTCTCCTAGGGCGTCCCCTTGGTCTAGGTGCTGAGTGATTGGGGTGCATTAGATGGAACTCGTGGGTCAATGAGGGGTCTAAGATGTCTCTGGTGGCTACCCACGCTCTCTCCTCTGGTCCGTATCCCTTCCAGTCCACCAAATATTGCATCTGGCCCCCTCTCCTTCTTGAGTCTAGGATTTGTCTGACCAGGTATGCTGGAGCTCCATCAATCTCCAAAGGCAGTGGAGGTTCCATTTCTGTGGTTTCAGGGTCAGAAGCAGGGTGGACTGGTTTTAACAAAGATACATGAAAGGAGAGATAAGGTAGTTAGCAGGAAGCTCCAGCTTGTAAGTCACAGGATTAATTTTTCTCAGGATACGAAATGGACCTATGTACCTGGGGCTGATCTTCCTGCAGGTAGCCGCAGTCAAAGATCCCTTGAAGACAACCAGGCCCTCTGGCCTGGCTGGTAGTTGGGGTGGGGACGTCTCCTACGGTCGGCTTAAATTTGTTGAGCCCGGTATTCTGTAAACTCTGAAAACGTGATGAAACAAGGCGTTAGCGGTTTCCATGGCTGTAGGGAGACCTTTAAGGGGAACCAGATGACATGACTTTGAAAATCTGTCTATAATAACCAAAACAGTAGTGAAACCGTTAGAACTAGGGAGATCCGTGACAAAATCCACAGATAGATGGGACCAGGATCTCTGAGGAATGAGGAGTGGTTCAAGTAGTCCAGCAGGGAGTTCTCTGGGGGTTTTTGACTGTGCACAGATGGAGCAAGACTTGACAAAGTTAGTAACATCTTGAGTTAAACTCGGCCACCAGAATGCATTACGTACTAGATGTATAGTTCGTTGGATACCTGGGTGTCCGGTGCTGAGAGATGGACCCACTGGGTGATGCGTTGTCTGAGAGTACGTGGTATGAATTGTTTGGTAGGAGGACATGCTGTTGGGGTTGGATCTGTTTGTTGTTCACACTGAATCTCTTCCATGATGTCCCATCGGATGGGAGCGATAATGACAGATGGTGGTAGAATGGAGTCTTGGTGACTAGAAGCATGTGAAGGGTCATACCTCCTGGTGAGGGCGTCTGCTTTGCTGTTTTTGCTGCCGGGTCGATACGTGACTGTGAACTGAAATCTTGTGAAGAATAATGACCATCGTGTTTGTCTTGGATTCAGACGTTTCGCACTCAATGTATTCTAAATTCTTGTGGTCCATTATTACCTGGAATGGGTGAGTCGCCCCCTCAAGCCAGTGTCTCCACTCTTCTAATGCCGCTTTGATGGAGAGAAGCTCCTTGTTGCCCACATCATAGTTCCACTCTGCAGTGGTCAGCTTCCTGGAAAAGAAAGCACATGGATACATTCTGCCTGGTGTGCTGTGTCTTTGTGAGAGAACAGCTCCTATTCCACAGTCAGAAGCATCAACTTCTATAATGAATGGAAGGTTAGGGTCAGGGTGTTTGAGAATAGGGGCTGTCGTGAACTTGGTCTTCGAATGCTTTTTGCGCTGAGTCAGTCCATTGCATCTTATTGGGTTTACCTTTCAGGAGGGAAGTCAGTGGGGCTGCGGTGATACTATAGTTTCTAATGAACCATCTGTAGAAGTTTGCAAAGCCTAGGAACCTTTGTAATTCTTTGATAGTTGTGGGACATGGCCATTCTGTTACTGCCTTGATCTTTGACATATCCATCTCCACCCAATGGTGATGGATGTTGGGCCTCATGTATTCAGATAGAAGACAAAGGCAGGCCTAACAGTCGTAAAAACCTAACTCAAGCCCCCACATTCCAAGTCGTAAATTATACTGATATAAATCGCACCAAAATCAAACAAAGGGAGTCCAAAAAAGACTACAAATCCCATGAAGCCTTGCTCACTAAAGGATCAAACTCTCAACTCCTATTGGATGAGGCACACAACAGAACGCACCTCAAACCATGACATCATCAGGAGTTGAAATACCTCTGAAATGCTTTCGGGATTTGCTTCCAGCAACTTTGCTTGCTGTGTGTGGACGCAGTTCATAGCTGCTCTCATGTGCAACCTCGTGGCACAAGGAAGTAACGTCCGACTTGAAACTGTAGCCATACAATCTCCATCTCACTGGACGAGTTGAGATTACTGTGTTCAACCGAACACTCTAACGGATCCGAAGGAGACCGCCGAGCAATTCGCATCTTCATCCGTTTGCCTACAGAAGTGAAGAGATTAAAGATTTCTCTTCCATCTTCAATCAAGTCGACATTTCTGAGTTCTCCACCAGCCCGCCGAGAATCAACAGCCGTACCGCCCGCCGACAGAACGAGGAAACGGCCTCCCGTCATCACCCGAGCCTCAAGGAACTGGGTCAGAGTTAAAGGACGGAGGAAAACACATTCTACCTGTGTCCTCATGCGATTCAAGTAAGAGGTTTACGTCTGGGCAGAGATAGAATATTATAGTGTGTTATTCTTGTGTTTCAAGGTTTTTGCTTGTACAGTTTACGGACCGCCATGTCCGCTCATTATTAATACTCAGGGTATTAATTATCACAAATTTGTTTTGCTGTATTGTGGTCCAACCAAATTGGACTGTTGTGCAATTTCGCCATCGCTGGTGAGACAGCAACTGAGTTCATCCATTAAAGAGTCAAACAACGCGGGACTGTTTACGAGCCATACACCGCGTCTCTGAGCGATAAACTAACAGCTGCTTTCTCTCCCACGATCGCGAAATTGGCTTTAGGGCTGTCACTTCTCTCTCTCTCTCATACTAACCACACACCCACATACACACACACACACCTTATGTGTTATAGGATTATTTTTATTTCCATATCTAATCATATCACTGTTTAGTTTGTAGTTGTAAGTCGGAAGTTTATTGACTGCATTGTATTAATTATTAATTGATATTACTGCATAAATAAACTTTGTTTATATTACAAAGAGAAGTGTTTTGGTTTGTTTTGCATACGCCTGTGTCATGCTGACGGGATGACAGTGCTCGGATTCAAACCTTCATTCATTGTTTTTTTTTTTCCCGAAAATCGATATTCTTCGGATGTCGATTTTCCTAAGAAAACAATCTAATTTTGAGACTGTTTTACTATCTGGTTATTAGTCCCTAATTCCAGGGTGGTGCCCCGTCAAAGTTAATCCTTATTAATATTCAGTTGATTTTTGATAATTGATAATTATCTTTGACGATTGTTGAATTTGAATGATCAATAAGCTAGTGTTAATTTTAATTAATGTTTCATCAATGTTAACAATTAATGATTATCTTTGATAATTGTTGATTTAAAGGATTAAAAAAGCTAACATTGATTCTCATCAATGTTCTATTGATTTTAATAATTAATAATTATCTTTGATAATTATTAATTATTGCTAATAACCAAACTTGCTCCTAAACATAGCACACTACATTTACTGGAGCCCCATATGAGGTTTTAATGAGTTAGATTCAGTTAATTTATTTAAATATTAATTAATAACTAAAGAAATAATTATTAATTATTTCTGATAGTAACACTGATCTAAACAACCTGTAAAGCCCTACACTGATATTGTATCCTAGGAACGTGGTATGAAACTCACTTTTCTCAGCTTTAACATACAGTTGGTTCTCTTGTAGCCGAGTTAGTACTGTCTTCACATGTTGAATGTGTTGTGCTCTGATTTGTGAGTAAATAAGGATGTCGTCTATTTAGGCGATGACACACTGGTTTAGAAGGTCACGGGAAATTTCGTTTATGAAGGACTGAAATACAGCTGGTGAGTTGGCAAGGCCGTATGGCATGACTTGATATTCATAGTGCCTCCTTGTGGTGAGAGAGGCCGTTTTCCATTCATCTCCTTCTCTGATTCAGATGAGGTTGTATGCACTATGGAGGTCTAATTTGGTGAAAATTTTGAGCCTCACGCAGTTGTTCTAGGGCAGAAGGAACTAATGGCAGTGGATATCTATACTTGACAGTCACTGAATTGAGGCCGCGATAGTCAATGCAGGGTCCGAGGCCACCATCCTTCTTTTCCACAAAGAAGAATTCTGCTGCAGCAGGGGACGTAGAAGGGCATATGAAGCCTGAAGTTAATGCCTCCTCAACATAATTTTCCATAGCCTGAGTCTCTGGAAGTGATAGTGGGTACACCTTGTTTTTAGGATGAGCTGCATTGGGCAGGAGTTCAATGGCACAATCCCAAGGACGGTGAGGGGGAATTTGGGTTGCTTTGGTTTCATTAAAAACTTCAGCAAATTCTGCATATTCTTCTGGAATCTTGGTTTGAACTTGAACATCATGGCTTTCTATGCTGGTGGAGAGACATGGCAGAGTGATTTCAGACTGGAAACAGTTTTGCTGACAATATCTTGACCACTTGATGAGTTCACCTTGTGCCCAGGATATGTTGAGATTATGTACAGTTATCCATGCGTGGCCCAGGATGATTTGGTTCTTTGGGGAGGATATTACACATAATAAAATCCTTTCAGTGTGGGATAGACCAATTCATATTGTCAGAGGTATGGTTTATTGTGTGATGCCTGTTCCTAAGGGTTCATTGTTGACGGCTGTTATGTTGATGGATGTTATGTTGATGGATGTTGTGCATGGTAAATTAGATATATTGAGTTCAGTGATGAGTTCGTGATGGATCAGATTTACAGCTGCCCCGGAATCCACCAACGCTGAAACATAGTTAGACTTCCATTAAAATCTATTGTTTGTGGTAGTTTGAAGCTTTGTCTAAAAGGAAATGGAGAAATTCCCTTACTCACTTCTTTGCTGGAGGTCTTGGTTTTATTGGGGCAGGCAGCACATTGGTGACCTGAATGTCCGCAGTAGAAACACAGCCTTTCGTACCGACATAGGTGGCGTTCTTGTGATGACAACCTGGTATATCCTATTTGCATGGATTCTGGTGGTTCTGGAATTGAATGATTGACTGATGTGATAGGTGGTGAAGAGGCTTGAGACATTTTCGATCTGGGATTATTTCGAATTAAATTATCCATCTTGACAGCCATGTTGATATATTGAGATAGGGTAGTAGTTTCATCTCTGCATGCCAGTTCCGCTTGTAAATTGTGATTAAGCCCCTCACGGAAGACTGATTTTAAAGCAATATCATTCCATCCGCTTTGAGCGGCTAGTGTGCGGAATTGAACAGCGTATTCAATAGCTGATTGTTTTCCCTGGCGTAAGTGTAACAGTTGTACAGAAACATCCTGTCCCCCCACAGGATATTCAAACACTTCTTTAATCTGTTTCGAGAAATAATCAAACGAGGTCTGTACCTGATTGTCCGTGTCCCAGACAGCCGATAACCAATCCAGTGCTTTTCCAGTGAGTAGAGTCATAGTAAATGTACAATTAATCCTTTCCAGATGAAAAACCTCAGGCTGATTGGAGAAATATATCTGACATTGGTGCAAAAACCCCTTGCATTTATCAGCTGAACCATAAAATTTGTCTGGTAGGGCAAATCTTACCGATTCCGTTCTGGTCTGTGGAAGAGATTGAATATAATGAGTCATATGTTCGTTAGCGGCAAGCAGACTGGCGAGTTGAGTTTGGAATCCTTGTAACACTTCACTCTGGTAGTTAAAGGCTGCTTGAATCTGTGACACTTCTGCTGGATTCAGATCTGGCGAAGTATTCTGTAACAAACTCAGACTGGAGATTGGGTTAGAATCCATTATGCAGAAGAGTTTAATGAACAAATCCAAATCAGAAGTCAAGCGTAGTCAGTATAACAGGCAGAGGTTGATAACAGGCAAACAATCCAATCAGGCAAACAATACAGGAAGGGTAATCCAGGAACATAATTCCAATAAACAGGCAGAAGATCATAACATGAGGCAAGATGAGAATACACTGGTAAAACGCTTGGTAAGGCAGGTGAACTGGCAATACTTCGCAATGTGTGTATGGAAGCACATGGCTTTTAAACCTACAAAAAGGAAGTAACTGTAGAAGGAATGGAGTGGAGTCAATATTTGGAAGAGGGCTCCCTCTGGTGGTGGGATGAATGAGTCTCTGGTTGTGGCCTTACAATAAGCCTCTCAATGGTAGATTTCAACTAGCTTCCAGTACCCACCACTAAATTTATGATCCTGACGCCCAAACAAAGCAATTTTTAAGCCAATAAATTTATGGCCAGTTAAAACCGCAGGGGAAGTATATGCTTCCAAAACAGAGGATTCTAAAGTCGAAGAAAATAACCATAGATCAATTCGTGACTGCAAAGAAAAAGTTTTGTTATTCCATGTAAACAGCTTGGTGGTCGGATTCTTTATTCTCCAAATATAAATCAAACTTAAGGAATTGCTAAAATGTACAAGATTACTTAAATTACTGTTCATTTTAGGGGGATATCTATCTATCTATACTGCTATTCATAACCATGTTAAAGTCACCACCAATGATCAATTCTGCGTTAGGATGATTTCTCGTTGTTGAGTTTATGTACCTTTCAATTTCATCTAGTAACAAAGTATTTGCATCCTTTGAACAAAGCCCATATACATTAACAATAATAAACTGTCAGTCATTTATATCAATCAATAACATCATCCAATGACGCTTAAGGGGTTGCACACCGGACGCATTTGACGGACGACATGGCGCATTTTAAAATTCGAAAAACAACTGTTTTCAATGAAGGTACGCACACCGCCGCCACCACTCGGCGTCTGTCAGTGGTGTCCAGCTACGACTCCGGAGGCTGCTCAAAGATCTGCCGCACCACGGAGCACAACTCGCATATTTTCCATTAAATTCAATCCAAATCTTATCAAAGGACATAGATTATTTATGCATTCTTCTTTCTTAAACAAGGGAAAAACCTTGGTAACTTTTGTGTGTACTGTCTACAACCTGAACCGCATCGACGTGCTCCTTGTTTGATATCTGTGCCGTGTCTTAGCCATGACGTAACGTGGCGTGGTGCTTCTTGTCTGGTGTGCGACTGCCTTTAGAGTCCCCCATGCTTCACAAGCATTTCCCTTTGAAATTATGTGACAAAATCGCAACTCCCGCTGAGTGGTATGATCCATGCGCAAACCACATCTCACCTCCCCATTGGTTCTTCCAAAACTGAAAATCCTCTGGGCACGAATGAGTTTCTTGAATGAAAATTCAATCACTTTTACACTCTTTGCAAAAAAGAAAAAAGCTTTTCTCTTGACCAAGTTTCTTAAACCTCTGGCATTAATAAACACAATTTTATGTCCATCGAATGTCCACAAAATAAAAAAAATATATAATGTAATGTAACAACAAATACAAAAACAGTTACAAAGAAAGCTCTGCTTTCCCCCCTCTAAACTTTAAACTTGGGCGAAAGAGCCAAACATTTCTTGACCTAGACATAGTAAAAAAAAAAAAATAATTATAAAAAAGTGCTCATCTTCTTTTAATCCACCATCGATTTTGCTCTGCAGCTTATTTTATTTCAGCTTATTGCTCTGGAAGCTATATTTTCATTGCCTCTGGAATAATTTCCTTGCCTGCAATATAGGCTTTGGGTCCAACGAAGTACGCTTTTTTTCCCCTCGTTGCGTGCTTTTTGTTCATAAGGCCAGAGTAGTGCACAGGAATTTTTTCCTTCTCGTCAAGTCCTCTCCGAATCTGATATTTAGTTCCTTGAGGTAGTTGCAGTTCTTTGCTTTCTTCCAAATGAGATCTCTCACCCAGCGCAGCACAAACAAAATGATGATGAACTTTGTTCGATCTGTCTCCAGCTTGCCTAATCTGTGAGCTATGTCCACAGCCGTTTCTTCGAGTTCGGGTGCCACTCCTTTGCATACAGTATGTAACGCCCCCTACCCTATGACCTTTGAATGGGCGGGGCACCGGGTTCAAACTGTTTGTCTCTTGACATCCTTATTCTAATACCACTTTTTCCTAGGTTCAAAGTATAATATCCTCTACACCTTATGTGTAACCCTTTGGCATAAATGCTGAAAGTAATATGCATAGTCACAGTAGGTAAGTTTTAAAGATATTATAAAGATGAATTTATTTAGATAATAACACTGAATGTATGAAATAAAAATAAATAAACAATGAATAATGTATTAAACTTGAATGTAGATTGATGAGCAAAATAACAATAAAGGTTTTAACCCTCAAATTCTCTCATTGGTCTCTTCAGTTAGAGGTTTTACACATTGCACACTCACAATGAGTGAAATAAATCAAATAAAACAGTGTAGAAAACAAAAATCACCATTCATATACCTGGGTATTTAACTCTCTTTTGTCTTGTATGCTTTACAAAACAATAAACTTTAAACCATCAAATAATCAATTAATAACCAAATTCTGAGCTCAGTTACCTCATGTGGGCCCACACTACACACACTCACACACCCTAACCTTTTTGCAGGCCTGTGGCATGGCTTGTGAGCGGTGTGGCCATGAAAACAAAACAAAAATGGCCCCTTCACTCGACCTGAGCAAACAAAATAAACACAAAGTGTACCTTAACTCCAGTGTACCTAATTAGATTCTCTCCACTCCCACTTGTTGCATGGAGCAATATTCCTCGTCCTTTGTATATGTCAGCAATAATGAATGACAGTCCATTCCAACTATGCCAGAGGAACTCAAAGCCTCATGGTAGCTTTGAGTGCTATCTGGTTCTCCGACACGGTTCCGTGTTCTTGTGGAAAATAACTAAAATTGACGTTATCTCTTAAACGAGCTTCCGTGAATTAACAAAGTGTTCAGCGAACTGCACTGAGAGCTGAAAATGCCTTTACTGGCAGAGATTTCACTCCGCTCTCGTGAAATGTTCTTTTCACTTTGTTAAACAATACAGAAACAAAATGAAAGTACCGAAGGTCTTGTAAACACTTCTTAGGTGAAACAAAATGACAAAATAATTCACTTAGACAGCGGTTATAGTTACTTTTCATCTCAAAACGGAGAAGCGAGCAGACACAGCTTCTCTCCCTGCTGTTCCTTCATCATCTCTCTTTTTTCCAATCAGAATTCACCTTTTAGTCAGAAGGCGGGAGTATAAGCCCAAACAACCAATCACATACACGTTAAACAAACTTGATGTCATAGACCAACTTTTTTACAAGTGCATTTCTACCAAACTTTACGGTCCAACCTGCGTCTTAAAGGAGCGGTTACACAGATATAATGCATTTGCATAATAGTGAATACAACTCAAACCAATACTACAGATTAATACTGAGATACACTTAACTCGTTAGTATTCTGTTTGGATTTTAGATCTCATAAAATAAACAATAGACTGTTCTTTCACTTTTTTTATACTTTAATTCTAAAATAAATCTATTAAAAGGGTATAGTGACTTTAGTTTGGGGTTTAATACTTAGGCCAGCACATCGGGAACACTGGGCTAAGTGGTGGCACCATAATGTATTTCAAGAGTTTTCCACACTAGGACAGTCTTGAATTTGTACAATAATTCCCCTATACATTAGAGTTAGTGGCCTGTCTGAAGATTTTCCCAGTTCATCGTAACTCAGTTTCTTTACTGGTGTCATGAACTCAGTTTCCCAACAGTCACAGCAGCATCCAAACATGGCCACCCCGGACTCATATTCCCATGCACCACCTCGATCCCAATCACCTGAGTTTTGATCAGCCTCACCTGCACATCATCACTACAGCTATCACTGCACCCTTTATAAGAGACTCTGTAACGTTCAATCACTGTGAAGTATACGCTCAATTCCCTAGTGTTTGACGCTACCAAGCTTTCATTATTCTGCCTGATTCTCTGTTATAATACCTTTGCCTGTTTATTGACCACAAGTTTGCCTCTAGCCTGTTTGCCGATCGCCAGACCTCTGCCTGTACTCTTTATTGGATTTTTGCCTGACATTTGAATTGTATTGTTGCCTAATCTTCATTAAAACTGCCCTACTGCACTTGCATCCTACTCTACTGGTGATCTTTCCTGACAGAATACTTTGCACATTCTCATGGATTCAGCAAGCATCATGGAGTGGAAACAAGTTTTCACTCATCATGGACAGTTAATGGAACAACAACAACAATGCCTCACTGGTCTCAATGCCAAGGTTGATCTCATCACACAAGCTATCTCTGCATTTCCTCCTTCCACACAGACCATCGCTATTAACCCACCGATGCCCATGGGCGACAAATTCTCAGGTGACGTTTCTCAGTGCAAAGGCTTTTTGTTACAATGCTCCTTGTATTTCTCCAGTCAAGAAGGAATGTCTGAGCTTGCACGTTTTCTGAATCTACTCACCAGAAAGGCCTTATTGAGGGCATCTGCCATATGGGAAAAGGGAGGAGAATCTGTTTCCTCGTATCAGCACTTCACTGAACTATTTAAACGTGTGTTCAATCATTCGCATGATTACAGAGAAATGAGAGAGAAACTCTTTGACCTCACTTAAGGTAATCGTTGTGTGTCTGATTATGCCTTGGATTTCAGAATAATTGCCGCTGGAAGTGGTTTTAATGACACTGCACTAAAGTCCATATTTCGTCGAGGTTTAAACCCAGAGATCTTAACTGAGCTGGCATGCAGAGATGAACAACTTTCCCTTGACTCACTTATTGATCTATCCATTCATCTTGATGTTTTGCTGTTACATCGTCCTTTGCCTATTGTCTAGAAAACACTGCAACCTCCTAACGAAACCATGGAACCAATGCAAATCGGACATGCAAGACTAAATTAAGCGGAAATAGAAAGTAGACGCAGGGAACACTGTTTTTACTGTAGTAAACCAGATCATCTCATTTATAAGTGTGCTCTTCGCACTTCCTCTGGCAAAACCTTGGACAGCATTTCCAATGCCCACTTAAAGCCGGTGAGTCTTTTCCATGTTACTGTCGACAGAAATTTTATGTTACCTATTACTCTACGATACTCTGAAGGGTCTTCTGTTTTAACAGCGATGATCAACTCAGGAGCTGCGGACAACTTCATCGATCATGAGACTGTGCAGAAATTAAACATACCCACAGAGCCATTGTTACAACCCAGAAGTATTCAGGCCATTGATGGAGGACCTATTGGAGATGGCGTCATAACACTTTGCACTAAGCCCTTCATGCTTCAGGTCAGCACTCATCATAATGAACACATCTCCTTATTAGTCACCACCTCTCCAAACCATCCTGTTATTCTGGGTTATCCTTGGTTGGAACTACATAATCCACAGCTCTCTTGGTCAGATCAACAACTCACCCATTGGTCCTCATATTGTCATGTCCATTGCCTTCAACTACCCAAGTTCACTATTGAAACCACAACCATAGAAAGCCCAGAGCCTCACACCATGTATCAAATTCCTGCTGAATATCAAGATCTGGGTGAGGTTTTTTCCAAGACTAATGCCTCGGTTCTACCTCTGCATCGTTCCTATGACTGTGCCATACAACTTCTTCCTGGAATAACTCCCCCTCATGGTCGAGTTTACCCTCTTGCAGTGTCTGAACAGAGAGCCATGGAAGAATATATATGAGAACCTCCAACAGGGATAGATTCGGCCGTCCACGTCTCCTGCTTCCGCTGGTGGCTTCTTTGTGGAAAAGAAGGGAGGTGGACTCGGACCATGTATTTACTACAGGGGCCTCAACCAATGCACAGTGAAATACCATTATCCTCTGCCCCTAGTACCTTCTGCCTTAGAGGAATTGCATTCTGCCCAAGGGTTCACCAAACTAGATCTCCGCAGTGCTTATAACCTGGTCCGCATTTGACAAGGCGATGAGTGGAAGACCGCTTTTAGCACCAACTCAGGTCACTATGAGTACTGCGTGATGCCTTATGGAATCGCTAACGGCCCCTCTGTCTTCCAGTGTCTCATCAACGATGTACTAAGGGACATGCTGGGAAAATTTGTAATAGCCTACATCGATGACATTTTGATATTCACCATCCCTTGAGTCTCACGTTCACCATATCCGCCAAGTCCTTCAATGCCTCTTGAAGCACCAACTATACATTAAAGGAGAGAAATGTGAATTCCACAAACTGTGTCCTTCTTGGGCTATGTCATTAGTCTCAGTGGGATCTCCATGGATCCATCCAAGATAAGTAACTGAATGGCCTATTCCTCGAACAGTCAAAGACCTCCAAAGATTCCTAGGTTTTGCTAATTTTTATCGACGCTTCATTTTGTGCTTTTAGCTCCATCGCCAATCCCCTCACATCTCTACTTCAAGGGAAATCTAAGCACCTAACTTGGAATCCCGCTGCCCATCCTCAAGGATGCTGACCCATCTAAACCCTTCATCATAGAAGTTGATGCTTCTGAAACTGGAGTAGGTGCTGTGCTTTCTCAGCGATTCGGAGACAAACCCAAACTTCACTCAGTTGCTTTCTTCTCCGGGAAACTATCTTCAGCAGAACGGAACTATGACATCGGTAATCGAGAACTACTGGCTGTGAAACTAGCTCTAGAGGAGTGGTGACATTGGCTGGAAGGAGCTGAGCATCCTTTCTCTGTGTACACTGACCACAAGAACCTTGAATACCTCCGAACTGCCAAGTGTATGAACCCACGTCAAACTAGAGGGTCTCTTTTCTTTGCACGGTTCCAGTTTACACTGTCCTATTGCCCAGGCTTCAAGAATGGTAAGGCCGACACCTTGTCTCGCATGCATGCCTCTGAACCCCAAGCCACAAGTGAGGGATTTATCTTACCTCCTTCCTGTGTAGTGGGCGCCATCGATTAGGAGTTGGATAAAAAAATATCTAGAGTACCCCATAATCAGATACCTACCTCATGTCCGTCCCATAAATTCTTTGTTCCACTCAGACTGAGGGTCAAGGTCATCACTTGGGCACATACCTCCGTTGCCACTGGCCACCCAGGAGTGCAGCGAACTTACCATCTACTGCAAGGAAAGTATTGGTGGCCCAATATGTTAGCTGACATCCATCGAGTGGTTTCTTCCTACTCCACTTGTGCCAAAACCAAAGTTCCCAGAATCCTGCCTGTAGGCAAACTCCTACCATTGCCTGCACTTCAACGCCCTTGGTCTCATATCCATTGACTTTCTACAGACCTACCTGAATCTCAGGGCAAAACCATGATCCTAGTTGTCATAGACCGTTTTTCAAAGTCCCTTTGCCTTATTCCACTTCCTAACCTGCCATCTGCCTTCGACAGTGGAGCTCCTCTTCGAGCACGTGTTCTGCTACTTTGAATACCTGAAGACATGGTCAGTGATCGAGGTCCACAGTTCACCTCTCATGTCTGGACTAGCTTCAAGGAGAGGATCGGGGTCACCAAGTCTCACGTCTGGATATCATCCTCAAGCTAATGGCCAGGTAGAACGTGCCAACCAACAGATTGGACAATTTTTCTGTTCCTTTTGCTCCACGAGTCCAGGAGATAGGGCAAAGTTCTTACCATGGGCGGAGTATGCCCAAAATTCCCTTCGCCACTCAGCCACACAACTCACCCCTTTCCAATGTGTCCTCAGATACCAACCTCCCCTACTGCCCTGGAACAATGACCCATCTGACACTCCTGCAGTGGATCATTGCTTCCAATGTAGCGAAAAGGTATGGAAGACCACTCATCAATGCCTAGAACAAGTCGCCCAAGCAAATAAATCTTACACTGACCAGCACTGTAGCCAAACCCCCCAGTATAAGCCAGGAGACTGAGTGAGGTTGGCCACCCGTGACCTTTGACAACCCCATGCCTGCAAGGAGCTCTGTCCCAGATACATCGGTCCATATAAAATCCTGAAGCAAATCAACGAAGTAACCTACAGACTCGATCTACCTCGACATTCCTGCCTTGCACCATCCTTCCATGTTTCTCAGTTAAAACTGGTTGTTCCTGGTCCACTAGCAACTGACCTCCCACCTGCCACCCCGCCACCCCCCCCAGACATTGAAGGCCAACCTGCATACTTAGTTAAGAACATTTTAAACTCTCACCGCAGGGGCAACCGACTTGAATATCTGGTCGATTGGGAGGGATACGTACCAGAGGAACAATCTTGGATACCATCACAAGATATTCTCGACCCCAGCCTCTGCTGTGAATTCCATGCCAGACACCCTGAATGCCCTGGTTCTCGCCCTAGGGGAAGAACTAGGAGAAATAGTGCTCCCGGAGTGAGCCCTTTGGGGGAAATCCAGAATCGGATTTTTGCCTGATGTCTGAATTGTATTGTTGCCTAATCTTCATTAAAACTTACCTACTCCACTTGCATCCTTCTCTCCTGGTGATATTTCCTGACAACTGGTTTCACCTCCCTTTTTTGGTGTTCAATCATCTCAGACTCCTGCCTTTGAGCATTCATAATCTCACATTCTCTCCCTTCTAATTCTGAAGCCACCTCTAGTCAGGTTAGTCAGGAGAATCAGGTGAATCAGGGGCTGCCTTCACCTCAAATAAAGGTTCTCCCATCACATTCTCTGGTGAGGGAACTCTCTCTAGACAGTCACTGTCCTGTTCATTCTCAGGACTCAGTGTTGAAGTGAACTTCTCCTTGAATTAATTCCTGTCCCTTGTGGATAGTAATAACAAAGACTACTCTCATCACCGTAAGAGTAAAGTTCTACTGTTTCTCCACTGTCAGGTGCAGGGTTTACTCTTTGTAACAGTTTTCTCTGTCTCCTTTTCACAGTTTTCAACCTGGTCACTGCAGAACAGACATCCTCACATTATCTTCAATTGGTAACAAATGGTCTCGAAGTAGAGTCCTAACACTCCCTGTACCTGTCTCTGGATTGACTCAATACACAGGTAGGTTTGGTAACTTCACCAGGACAATGTATGGAACAGAGTTCCAATGGTCATGGAGCTTATGCTTTCTAGTCAAAGCAAGATTTCTCAGGAGTACTCGATCTGTTCTCCAAAGCTTGATGCTTCACTTTTTGATCATACAATCTCATGTTCCTTTTCTGTGTTTTTAGGGAATTTTCCAAAGCTAGTTGATAGGCTTGTTGCAGTTCCTCTTTCAACTTCTGAACATACTTCTGATGTTTTACTCCCTTCTCTCTCTCCACAGAAGTTTTGGAACACACATCAATGGGCAGTCGAGCCTCTCACCCAAACATCAAGAAATAAGGAGAGAACCCTGTGGCCTCATTCTTTGTACAGTTGACTAATATGCTGACTCCAACTGCTTTTTTTTTTTTTTATTGGGATCCAGAGTACCCAGTATAGAGACGAGAGTTTGATTGAAATGTTCTGGCTGAGCATCTCCTGTTGTGGAATGTTGAAGATTATTTCCCTCTATGCAAGAAAACTCTCAGAGATGTCAAAGGTTAAAGTTTGAGTAAACCAACAAACTTGAGAAAGCCAGCTGTCCGTTCTGTCTTCCCATTTCCAAACTCTCATTCTTATACATTTGTTATCTCTTTTTGAGTCACTAATCATATATTCTTGTTAACTTAACCAATGGGCTTGCTTCCCCACCTGTCTCTGCTCGCCACTATTATTTATCATACCATCTGACTTTTTTAATTGTGGAATCTCAACACTTAGCTTATTTAAAAATGTATTAGGAAAGTATACATTAAGTATATGGAATATAACAATCTAAACATACTAAAATATCTTGGCTGTGTCTTCCAGTGTCTAAGGAATGTTTTTTTTCCACAGTGGACCATTCTAAATATAATATTGCTGAGTGTAAATTAACCTTGCTGAGTGTGCTTTACCCAAGTCAAAAACAACTTATGTGTGTTTCCCATAGCATAGTCACACAGTCACATGTACAGGTTTCTGGCTTACACAATGCCCAAACTTTTTCTGCTTTTGTACCTTTATTTCTATATTTGATATTAAAAATATACTATATATTCCCCCCCTTTGAGACTTTTTACAGTCTCACTTCTATGGCCCTTACCCAGAGTGCAATCTCACAAGTCAGTCTCCTTCATTCCTACCAAGTGACCAATATAAGTCACACATAACACGCAACTAGACATTCCTGATTGTTTTACTGTGTATTCAGCCCATCAGAACCAGTCATTTTGATGTTCTTTATCTAACAGTCTTTCCTTTCTCAATGATGGGCAAACATTTGTGTCTGTTTTACGTTCTGTCTGGTCCAGTTTATGAGAGAATAAATTTTTTAACAATATTAAACACTATAAATTCTTGATATCTAAATGCAAGAAACCCATGATTATTTGTTTTGTTTTTGATTTTCTATGTGTTTAAATATGTGGACATGGAAAGCATTATATGCTTGTGGTAATATGCAGATTTAGCAGATGGCTGGAAGCAGTGCCATCAGCAGATCAGGGGTCAGGAACAGTAATCAAATTTCTAACAAGAGAGGTAATACCTAAATTCGGAATATCAAAAGGTTCTACAATTTTTGATTTATGTTGTTTGAATGGACAAAAGAAATTAGGGAATGAGTAGATTGAAAGTTCTGGAAGAGGTTTTTTGAAGATGGTTTAAGATTGGAAAGTTTGAAAGCAGTTAATATAATGAATTATTATAATTATCACTATTTTCACTGTTGAAGAATAACTTGAATATACTATTATGAGATTCTAAAATGAAAAAGAAGGAATAGCTGTAATGAGATTAGAAACAGTGTGAAGGAGTGGAATGTCCCTCTCTGAATTCCTCCCCCGCCCTACTCTCTCTCACACTCTCAATTTTAGTTTGATAAGTGCCTGTTTGAGACAGAAATACAAGAGCATATTTTGAAGTGTGCTAAAGGCACATATCTAAATTGTCTTGTTTTCTTTTGATTTTATTTAATTTTATATGGAAAATGATGTGATTTGACAATAACATTAGATACAGTGATATGAAGGAGAGGTTCAAACAGCTTTCCTCCTCATGATTAATATTTTATATATTCAGAGGGCAATTTGAAGTTGTTTATACAGGTGCATCTCAATAAATTAGAATGTCGTGGAAAAGTTCATTTATTTCAGTAATTCAACTCAAATTGTGAAACTCGTGTATTAAATAAATTCAATGCACACAGACTGAAGTAGTTTAAGTCTTTGGTTCTTTTAATTGTGATGATTTTGGCTCACATTTAACAAAAACCCACCAATTCACTATCTCAAAAAATTAGAATATGGTGACATGCCAATCAGCTAATCAACTCAAAACACCTGCAAAGGTTTCCTGAGCCTTCAAAATGGTCTCTCAGGTTGGTTCACTAGGCTACACAATCATGGGGAAGACTGCTGATCTGACAGTTGTCCAGAAGGCAATCATTGACACCCTTCACAAGGAGGGTAAGCCACAAACATTCATTGCCAAAGAAGCTGGCTGTTCACAGAGTGCTGTATCCAAGCATGTTAACAGAAAGTTGAGTGGAAGGAAAAAGTGTGGAAGAAAAAGATGCACAACCAACCGAGAGAACCGCAGCCTTATGATTGTCAAGCAAAATCGATTCAAGAATTTGTGTGAACTTCACAAGGAATGGACTGAGGCTGGGGTCAAGGCATCAAGAGCCACCACACACAGACATGTCAAGGAATTTGGCTACAGTTGTCGTATTCCTCTTGTTAAGCCACTCCTGAACCACAGACAACGTCAGAGGCGTCTTAGCTGGGCTAAGGAGAAGAAGAACTGGACTGTTGCCCAGTGTTCCAAAGTCCTCTTTTCAGATGAGAGCAAGTTTTGTATTTCATTTGGAAACCAAGGTCCTAGAGTCTGGAGGATGGGTGGAGAAGCTCATAGCCCAAGTTGCTTGAAGTCCAGTGTTAAGTTTCCACAGTCTGTGATGATTTGGGGTGCAATGTCATCTGCTGGTGTTGGTCCATTGTGTTTTTTGAAAACCAAAGTCACTGCACCCGTTTACCAAGACATTTTGGAGCACTTCATGCTTCCTTCTGCTGACCAGCTTTTTAAAGATGCTGATTTCATTTTCCAGCAGGATTTGGCACCTGCCCACACTGCCAAAAGCACCAAAAGTTGGTTAAATGACCATGGTGTTGGTGTGCTTGACTGGCCAGCAAACTCACCAGACCTGAACCCCATAGAGAATCTATGGGGTATTGTCAAGAGGAAAATGAGAAACAAGAGACCAAAAAATGCAGATGAGCTGAAGGCCACTGTCAAAGAAACCTGGTCTTCCATACCACCTCAGCAGTGCCACAAACTGATCACCTCCATGCCACGCCGAATTGAGGCAGTAATTAAAGCAAAAGGAGCCCCTACCAAGTATTGAGTACATATACAGTAAATGAACATACTTTCCAGAAGGCCAACAATTCACTAAAAAAGTTTTTTTTATTGGTCTTATGATGTATTCTAATTTTCTGAGATAGTGAATTAGTGGGTTTTTGTTAAATGTGAGCCAAAATCATCACAATTAAAAGAACCAAATACTTAAACTACTTAAGTCTGTGTGCACTGAATTTATTTAATACACGAGTTTCACAATTTGAGTTGAATTACTGAAATAAATGAACTTTTCCACGACATTCTAATTTATTGAGATGCACCTGTACTAAAGAGATTCAGTTGAAAGTTCATCTGAAAGTTTTTGAACCTACATTTATTCTATCTAGAGACTATTACTGAATTAAGGTAATATTTTTAAATTAAGCTTCCTAGAAGCTGGACAGAGGCTACCCTTTATTTTTTGTTTTGTTCTGATGTTAGTCCCCACCATGATACATGGTCTTTTGTGATGTTTGCTAAAGGAGCAGAAATACAACTTGACTGAAAATTAATGATCTGTAAATGAGTTCAATTTTAGAATTCTTTTTTTTTATTTTAATTTTAATAGATTGTTACATTTTGAATAATGCTTTGTGAATTTAACCATGTTTTGAACTGTCTCCATATTTAACCCTCTATGGCATGAATTTTTATTTTGGGAAAAAAATTTTTTTGGGAGCTTGGGGGTCCCTGACAATATATCATCAAATTACCTCAGGGCAACAATGTGTTACGAGGGTACTGAAACACCAAGGTTTTCTTTCGCTTGCAATCCCACCTGTCAACCTCGGTGATGGGGTGGGCTCCAGTGTAATCACTGAGTGGTTATCGTACCACTTCACAACATGCAAGGTGGTTTCTCCAACCATGGCCATCTTCTGTTCGAAAGATCCACGTCCTGCTCTCTTCAGCTCAGCATCGCATATCAAGTTGATGCCTGGTAGTCTGTTGCCACGAACAGTACCAGTGCAGTGAATTCCCTGCTGAGCCAGTGTAAGCACAAGAGGGACACTTGTAAACCAGTTGTCGAAGAAAAGCTTATAGTTCTCTTGCTTGGGTATAGGCTGGGCCAGGCGGAAGACTATGTTGCCACTTGCTCCCACAATCTGCTAGCTCAGGGGGTTGTACAACTCTCCCTGTATAGATTTCTAAGTTGTGCGGGACACCATCAGAGCCAGCCAAGACGAGTATCTTGTAGCCCCATTTCATTGGTTTTGATGGCAGGTACTGCTTCAATCTATTTCTTCCATTGAATGGGACCATCTTCTCATCAACAGCCAGTTTCTCACCCATTGGGATTGACGTCAGTTTTGAGGTCTAACTGCACAATGTTGCCCTGAGACAACAAACCAAAAAACACATTTTTAGTATATAAATAAAAACAAAATAAGTCTTTAAACAATCAGACATACTCCTTCACATACTCATGCACATGCATATATTTTTTATATAAAGTTATTTCAATTAAAACATGTTGAAAAGTGATATTTACCTTACCAATTGGTAGCACTGTGTCCCATGCGGCTTTGCTTCCTGAAAGGACTGCTCCACCCCCAGACAAAAGGCCACACCCACTTCAGCCCCTCATTTCATTGAACACAGACATGTCAGGTGATTATATATATATATATATATATATATATATATATATATATATATATATATATATATTATTTTATTTTTTTATTTAAAAAATTAAAGGGGAGGTGTGAGGTCCAAAAAGGTAGTTTGTTGCCTGAGGGCAGCACCATGCTATAGAGGGTTAAGCAGTGACGGTTCTCAGGTGATACTCCCTGAAACAAAAGAAAATATTTGTTTACTGATACCAAATTATTAAGGATTGGCTAACAGGACTGAGTGATATCGAGACCAGTGGCAAGAGGTGATGACCCAATGACAGGTAAGACTCTCCAATGGCAAGAAGGGGGGGGCAACCTAAGGCAGGGCATCACCGCCCTGGAAGCCTGCCCAAGAAGGGGTGAGATGGGTTAATGAAATGTATGGATGCATTTAGGTCGGAAGCATCAAAAGGGAGTTCTAGAAGAAACCTGTCCAAAAGTTGTGAGTTCCACTCAACCCGGCTGTATTTTAATAACCACTTTACTAAAACAAGTTATCACAGTGTTAAATACCAAGCATTCTGTCACTGTGCCATCATGGGATCATACCCTGTGTAGAAGATTTTTTATAGATTGGTTTTAGGGGTAAAGTTTTGAGAACCAGCTGCAGACAAAGGAGTGCCTGACTTTTTAAAGTAGTATTGTAGGTGCTACTGGTTGTTTAAATCACTTTTACTATCAGAAATAATAATTAATTGTTATTAATTATGGAATAATTAAAAATTAAATAATTACACAATAATTAAATAGAATTTAACTCATTAAATTCTATTCTCAGGGCACCACTCTTTGAAAAGAGAAAAATGATAGCAAGTTACTGATTGAGTCTCACAAAACAAAATCTACCCTGTAGGTTGAGTATCTTAATTGTTAATCAAAATAATCAAAAAGGGGAAAAACTAGTTAAATTATTGCTATACAAATCTAATTTTAATCTAGTTACAGTTAGTTTCTAACGCCAATAAAATAACAGTACTCTGAGGTAACTTGGGAGTTCTTCACGTGGCAGAGGTTGGCTTCAACACAATATTCAAACAAAAACAAACAGGAGTACTTATTATAATATAACAAGATTTATTATAATCAAGCAGTAGTGAACACAGCCGAATATAATCCAAAAATGAATCAAGGAAATCCTAAACTAACAGTGGAGCTATATGCTAGTGTGTGTGTGTGTGTGTGTGTGTGTGTGTATATATGAGTGTGTGTGTGTGTGTCCAGATGCGGTAACAAGGGATCAAAATGGAGGATCAGGTTCAAAATGAAGGGTTAGATCCAAATTGGAGCTGATACCACGTGAGGGTGGAAATGAGCGGACACACAAAGAAACTGATGAAACAGGCGAGAGAATTTGGTTCACCAGCCTGAGTCGAACACAAACCGTGGCGCCACTCACTCAATGAACATCAGTGAGAGCGAGAGAGAGAGGAAAAGTGCATGCAGTTTAAATAAGGGTAACCGCTCGTAACAGCGGGACTGAATTACTAGTTCAGATCACTCAACAAAACAAACATAACCCCGAAAGAAAACTAAATACAAATCTCCCAACTCGAAACAGCGAGCAGAGTTTAACATACAAATATACTCAAAACATCAGCATTTAGAATCAAAAATACGATTTAGTTTCACAAGAAAAATCACAGTTTCTAAAGTAAATCTGCCCAGATATCAAGCCTTACTTGGGAAATCCTGTGTGATTTCAGTAGGGTTGTCCGTTGTAATTCCTGTTGCATTGAGCGGTCAGGAGAAATGGTCTGGATGGTCCCTTGTCTTACGCTCGTCAGCAAAAAGACGCGTCTCTGCTTTATTCTTCGGATTCAGCGATGGAGAAGAATGCAGAAAGTAGTCAACGTTGAATGAAAAAGAGGGAGAAGGAAAACTGGTCGCCTTTCCATTTTTCAAAATAAATTCACTGTTGCTTTACAGTGAAACTGAACCAGTTGTTATAAGTATATTATAAGACTTGAACAAAGCTAAGTTAATCTTACTCTACCGTGGCCAAATGGTGAGGTTAGAAAAATGTGGTCTCTTTGTTCTCAGTCCAAAACGGAGGGAAAACTCCTTCAGTACGTGCACAGTACAGATGTCCCTTAACAGCCAGGCAGAGCTAAGCACAGAGAGGCCGAACTTCATCTGTCCGCTGGTTTTATTGACAAGATGACGTCATTGGTCGTAGGCCACTTTCGACCAATGGCATTGGAGACTGGGTCCATGGGCAGGACTTCGTATCCAGTTGTGAATTTGTGAAGGATCCTGGGAAACTGAGTTCAATGTCTCTCCTTTGATTATAGAACAAAGGGCTATGCGGTCTCTGCTGCCATTTTGAGTGGGTCAAGGCCCTACAGTATTAAACAAACCTGGGAATGTTTGTATGATGAAGAATTAAGACTGAAAAAGGATTTATTACTTTTACTTGTGCTTTTATTGAACTCATGTACATTTTAATATTAATGAAGAATGAAAGGAAAAGAAGAAAACATGGTGGTGACTAAAGATTAACATTGCTTGTCTTGTTTGTTTATAACAATACAAATAGAATTGTTTAAGAAATGGGGTGCACGATTGGAATAACAATGCTTGTGGGAGGAATAATATTCTGTTATGTGTTACAATTGGGAAAATCACTCTTGATCTGAGCAACAGTGAGGCAGATAACATTGATCAATGTGAATGGTCCAAAGCAATACAATGACAACTACCCTGGATGGACAGAATGACCAAATTGGGATGAAATTGATTCCTCCAATGAATATATATGAGGAGATGAATGATGAGCCATGCCCCGGGATGAAAGTGCTAGCCTAACCTCTCCCCGGAGGTGACCCTCTATGATGTGCAAAGTATCTGGGTTGAAGATATCTACACTACAAAAAAGAACTCTTAATATTATGAATATTTTGTTTTATGTTTGATTTACTCTACATAACTGTCACAACCACAGGCAAGGCTGAACCAATTGCACACTCATGCTTATAACATGCTTATATGTTTCATTTATTGAATGGAAGTATAGGGAGACAGAATCTTTTACTCCATTCTTAATCAAACTTGGATGGAGATGTTTGGTTCTGAAATCTCCACCAGAGTGCGGTTGCATAATCTGGTCATTGGTAGTGAAGCTGTGTGACTTAACTTAGTCACTAGATAGCATATCTAAGGCAACTGAATTATGAAACTGCACTCTGGGTAAAGACAGTGAGGGTGGGACATAAGTAAGTCCCAAAGGGGGATAATGTGGAATATTTTTATCAAGTTGAATATAAATTAATCAAGTATAATCAATGTAAATGTAGCCATTTTATTCTACAAATATTTCTGATGGTCAAGCATATATCTTACTGTGTGTGTCTGTGTAGAGGCCTGTGTAGGAATGGAATGTGCTCACATATGGTAAACTGAGTTTCCTGTTTTGACACTAGAGAAATTATATGGTGAGGCCCCTCCACCGATGTTTCCTGTCCACTCCTTAAAAAAAACAGACTAGAGTCACAGAACAAAATGATAGATAATAGTGACATGTATTAGCCATGCCTTGGTAGATCATATATAAGTGGGAAGAAACCCAGTTGCTGGAGTTGCTCTGCAGAGCAACTCGGCTTTTTGATCTCTGATAATAAAGTCTATCTTCTGGCATCAAAACCCCAAGACTTTGAGAGTGATTTTTCACAGAGGTGGCAGAAGTCATGACAATGTAAGCCCTTAATTCCATATGCGATGGTTCTAGAGGTGGGCCTTCATAAGGACCTCTCAGATATGGTACTGGCATGGGTCTTCCTGTTAGCATTTCATGTGGTGTTAGATTGGAGATTCTGTTGGTCTGCATATGGTAATTCATCAGTGCAAGGGGTAGGGCATCAACCCAATTGAGTTTAATGTCAGCACAAATTTGGCTAATCTTAGCTTTGAGAGTTCCATTTACCCTTTCTACCATTCCCTGCGACTGTGGGTGATAGACACATCCTGATATTTGTTTTATTCTCAGTTGTTGTATCACTGTTTTCACTGTTTTTTGAATTAATGCTGAGCCATTATCAGAACTAATTTGAGATGGTATGCCAAATCTTGGAATGACCTCTCTGGTCACAAATTTGATCACAGTTTGAGCTCCCTGATCTGCTGACGGTACTGCTTCCACCCATCTGCTGAATCTGTCTGTTATCACCCACATGTATCTTTTTCCTCTTATTGATTTTATCATGTCCACATAATCCATTACCAGATGTTTAAATGGTCCTTCTGGAACTGGTATGTGACCTATTGGTGCAGATGTACCCTTTCTGACATTATTTTGGGCACAAATTTCACATTCAGCTAAAAATTCGTCTGCCTGTAGATATGGGGACCAATATCCCTGTCTTTTTATTTTTCTAATCACCTCCCCCTTTGCGCAATGGTCAAAACCATGCGCTTCCGAGATTAGAATAGTAAGGATTGCTGTTGGAGCAATCATGTGTCCTTCATGAGACCGCCATATGCCAATTACATCCCTGCTTGCACCTCTTTGCTGCCATACCGCATGTTCATAAGCGCCAGCTTGATGTTGCATTCGTGCAGTATCATCTAATTGGGGTTGAGGCTGAATCAAAACTGATACAATTGCCATTACTGCTACTTGGCATCCTGAGGCCTTTTTGGCATATAAGTCTGCAGCATTATTACCTTGAATGACAATATCATTGCCTTTCTTATGTGTTTGACATTTCATGATAGCCAATCTCTTTGGATACATCATTGCTGAAATAAGTTTAGTTATTTGGTCACTGTACTGAATTGGATTCCCATCACTTTTTTAAACCCCGTTTGCTTCCAGACTGCTCCAAATAAATGGCACACTCCATGCGCATATGCAGAATCTGTATAAATGTTTACAGATCAATTTTTGGCTAGTAGGCAAGCCTCAGTCAGTGCTTTTAATTCAGCCAATTGTGCTGAGCATGTTTGTTCACAATGCTGAACCACAACTGGGACAAAATTCTTGTCTTTTCTTTTGACAGTGGCATACCCAGTATGATTTCCCAGATGGTCTCTGAAACATGTACAAAATAGTCTGCCTCTGCATCACTGATTGGTGTTGATTCTAGATCTGGTCTTAAACGAGTAAAAGCTAGGGAATCCACTACACATACATGAGGTGTTCCCTCTACTTCTAGAGGAAAGTAATTTGCTGAGGTTTACTGTTGTGTATCACTTTATGGTGACGTCTGGGTAAATTAGCATTGTTGAATATGTCAAACACCTAGCTTGGGTTAAAACAAATCTCCCTTGCTCTAGCAACTCTGTAACTTTATGGTGAGTGTAAATTATTACTGGGTAGCCCATTGTCACAGAAGAGGCTTTGTCATTGGCATAATATACTGCGACAAGCCCTTGATAACATGGCGGGTAACCTTGTGCTACATTGTCCAATTTGGTGCTATAATAAGCTATTGGTTGCTTTTTCCTTCCATTACAAGTTTCCTACATTAAGACTGCTGATGCATATCCATCTCTTCTATCTGCTACATACAAATGAAAAGGTTTGGTATAGTCTGGGGTTGCCAGAGCAGGAGCTGTCTGAAGCTCTTTTCTCAATGACTCAAAAGCTATCACTGCATCAGTATCCCATGTTAGTCGAGCTCAAAGATTCTGATGCCCTGTCTGTTTCATCAATGCCCTCAAAGGGGCCGTTTTGATAGCATAATCTTCTATCCAATCAGCACTAAAACCTGTAATTCCTAAAAAGGTCATCATTTGTCCCACTGTTTGTGGTTGAGGTGCTTTACTTATTCCTTCCAATTGACTGGGTGATATAGCCTTGGTTTTATGTGCAATGATTCGTCCAAATATTCTATCTGTGGTAGGCAGTATTGCAATTTCTCTTTAGAGACCTTGTGGCCTCCTTCAGCTAATTTATTAAGCACTTTCATAGAATCTTGGTGACACTGTTCTAATGTTGCTGAACAAATCAGCAATCATCTACATATTGTATTAATGTGCTATCAAGTCTAAGATCTTCCAAATCAGTTTTCAACACTTGGTTAAAAACATGTGGTGAATACTTAAATCCCTGGGGCATTCTGGTGTAGGTATACGGTTTACCTTGATAGGAGAATGAAAAAAGGTGTCTGAGGGATGCGGAAAAAAGTACAACACAGATCAATCACAGTAAAATAATTGGCAGCAGGAGGAAGATTAGTCAATAGCGTATGTGGATTTGGAACCTCTGCAGGCCACTCTTCCACTACCTCATTAACTGCTGTCAAATCATGCACTAAGTGCCATTTTGATCTGTATGCCTTAGCAACTGGCAATATGGGTGTTGTTTCAATCAACATCCCTGCCTTAAGCCATCCCTCAATAGTCTTTTTAATTCCTTCTACAGCTTCTTGCTTTAATGGATACTGTTGTTTTCTTGGTAGCTGTGTTCCTGGTCTAACTTTGTTCCTAACTGGATTAGCAGATTTCACTAAACCTACATCTGTGTCATGTTGAGACCACAATTCAGCTGGTACTTGTTTTTCCATTTCTAGCATTCATTTGGCTGTTTTTGAATCCAGTTTTTCTTTTTCTTTAGTAGTCACCACAACCCTTGCAATGCCTGTCATAACAGTAGTATACAGGATTTTTAAGTATGTTTTGTCTAGTGACTCAAAGATTAAAGGATTTTCTGTCTCTTCCTAGTTTTCCCTTTCTGCTTTCTTCATCATTGGTCCTAAATCTTTTGCCTGACTTCCCTTACTTGCATATAAAGTAACATGTGGAGTTGAATCTGACACTTGGAACCATTTTTCAATGAAGCTACATTTCTCAATTTGTAGTGCATCTCCCTCTGGTCCGACAATTATGTATTGAGAGTTCAATGAAACTTCTTGTCCTTCTGTGTCATTCAACCATTTCTTTTCAAGCTCTGGATCCCTACTCTGATCATATATTAGGGTACAATGAAATTCAGTTTCACAAAGCTGTACTTTGATGTATTTTCCCCATTTGCTTACTGTTTCCACTACATCTTTCCCTAAATCTCCTAACCAATATATGTTTGCTTGTGTCTCTTGGGATTCTTGAGGTTTTGTGACAGTCATTTGTTTGATTCCCCTGTCATCTATGTATATTCCCTCTGGAGAGCACCATATTTGCAAGTTCATTTTACATATAGCATCTCTTCCTAACAGATTAACAGGTGTCTGTTCTGATATTAGAATGGGAATTTTTATTTCTGTGTCTTTTACTTTTATGCTTACTGGAGCCGTCATTGGAATTGGCTGCGTTAGTCCTGAGAATCCTACTGTCTTTACATATTTTCCAGACTTGGGGAGGTGAGGGGCATAATTTGGATTTATACACGTGAACATGGCTCAAGTGTACAGCATAACTGGTGTTGTCTTGCCTTCTATTTTAACCTGCAGCATAGGTTCTTGATCAGCATCAGGTGATATCATTGGAAGCTGACCCCTCCCCATAGGATCCTCTGGGCAGCCCTAGTAGCCCTGTTGTGGTCCATGCCATGGGTTGAGTGGACCTTGTGCTTGAGCCTGGTACTCTTGCTGCCATGGATTATTGCTTGGGCTTGGTGGTTGGTCATTTAGCCATGGATTAACAGGGCAGTCTCTCTTGTTGTGTCCTGACTGATTGCATCCCCAACATATTCCTGGTGGGCCATAATTTCTTGGGCCGCTGTTCTGTCTTCCTCTTCCTCCTTGGGGTGGCCTGTTCCAGTTTCTGTTGTTTAGTTGTTCTGGTTTTACATAGATTACAATTGGTGCTGGTGGCTGCGATGCACTTTCAGGTGTTGATACTGCATTCTGGGCAACAGATACAGGTGGTATTGGTACAGTTTGTGTAGCAGGCACAGACATGTTTACAGGAGCCATCACTGCTGATTGTTCTTCTCCTTTTTCTTTTACAGCAGCTTGAATCTTCTTCTTTTTGCTAGTTAGTTCTTCAAGTTGCAGTTGTGTTAGCTTTCTTTGTAGTTCCCTTTCTTGATGTTTCAGCCTCGCCTCATTCTTCCTGTGTTGTTCCACAGCATGGGTCACATGTTCACAGAACTCTCTTTGCATCTTGGAGTTTAGTCCAACTACATCTTCCAGCTTATCCTTCACTGGGGCTGGCATAGCATCCACTATGATGGTTCTGAACAATGTTGTCATCACTAAATCTTTCTCTGGGTCTCTTTCCAGTTCTTGCTTCCATTTTCTCAGTTGTCATTGAATATAGGCAGTGGGATTTTCTGTTTCACCTATTGGTTCACCTCTCAGTGATTTTGGGTCCATCCATTTCTGGTAGTCTCTTCTCAAAGCCGTCCATATCTTTTTGCTTTTATCTTTAGCCTTATCATTTTTTATCAATGCCTCCATTTCACTACACATACCTACATCAAATGTTCCCTCTCCTGGCCATTTTGTGTTCAAACCTTTTGTTCTTTTCCCCCACTTCTTAGAAACCTCCCTTATGATGAAGGAATTCTGTACACATCCATTCTACAGGTGCTGATGCCATTGTTACCTATTATTAAAGTATGTTTTATGTCTTTATTGTACCTCTTTAACCCCAGCTTGTTTTTATTCTTAAACTAACCTTCACCAGGTTGGTCAGATGAGGATCACTAAAAGTATCTGACCCCTGACTTCCCCTGGACTTTTGCTGGGTTGAGGACTTGTCACAGTTCTTAAAGAATTTTGTTAGTTAGTTTTTTTTGTTAGTTGTTAGTTTTTAAAAACAGCATTTATTTGTTTTCTAGTTAATGGTTTTACAGGTAACTCCTTTGCTCCTAACCAATTTGAATTGTTCTGCATCCTGATAATGTCTCCTCTTAGGCTAATTATGTCAAAACTCCAAAGCTCATCTTCAGCAAACCAGCGGCCTGTGGCAGCTATTCCTCCTGCTCAATGCATAAAAGTGAGAGATGGGGTTAATTCTACTTGACACCCTCCCCATAGAACCACAGAAAATTTAACTCACTTCTATCACAATATTCTAGATGAAAAGGTTAAAGGAAGTCAATGAGGGCTTCCCTTTCTTCTTTGTTTAAAATACCCCTCCCTTTTTTTCCTCTCTTCCTTCCTCTTCTATTTTTGCACTAATCAGTCATTATTTACAAGGGTTTGCTAAATATCACTCATTATTTATGTTGGGCCTCATGTATTCAGATAGAAGACAAAGGCAGGCCTTACACAGTCATAAAACCTAACTCAGCCCCCACACTCTAACGGATCCGAAGGAGACTGCTGAGCAATCCGCATTTTCATCCGTTTGCCTGCAGAAGTGAAGAGATTAAAGATTTCTCTTCCATCTTCAATCAAGTCGACATGTCTGAAGTTCTCCACCAGCCCGCCGAGAATCAACAGCCGTGCCCATCAACAGAGCGAGGAAACAGCCTCCCGTCATCACACGAGCCTCGAGGAACCGGGTCGGAGTTAAAGGACGGAGGGATAAACATTCTACCTGTGTCCTCATGCGATTCAAGTAAGAGGTTTACGTCTGGGCAGAGATAGAATATTATAGTGTGTTATTCTTCTGTTTCAAGGTTTTTTTCTTGTACAGTTTACGGACCACCATGTCCGCTCATTATTAATACTCAGGATATTAATTATCACAAATTTGTTTTGCTGTATTGTGGTCCAACCAAATTGGACTGTTGTGCATTTTCGCCATCGCGGGTGAAACCGGCAAACTGAGTTATCCATTAAAGAGTCAAAGAACGCGGGACTTTTACGAGCCATCCACCGCGTCTTTGAGATATAAACTAACAGCTGCTTTCTCTCCCACGATCGCGAAATCGGCTTTAGGGCCGTCACTTTATTCTCTCTCTCTAACCACACACACACACACACACCTTATGTGTTACAGAATTATTTTTATTTCCATATCTAATCATATCACTGTTTAGTTTGTAGTTGTAAGTCGGAGGTTTATTAACTGCATTGTATTAATTATTAATTGATATTACTGCATAAATAAACTTTGTTTATATTACAAAGAGAAGTGTTTTGGTTTGTTTTGCATACGCCTGTGTCATGCTGACGGGATGTCAGTGCACGGATTCAAGCCTTCATTCATTGTTTTTTTTCCCGAAAATCGTTATTCTTCGGATGTCGATTTTCCTAAGAAAACAATCTAATATTGAGACTGTTATACTATCTGGTTATTAGTCCCTGATTCCAGGGTGGTGCCCCGTCAATGTTAATCCTTATTAATATTCTGTTGATTTTTGATAATTGATAATTATTTTTGATGATTGTTGAATTTGAATGATCAATAAGCTAGTGTTAATTTTAATTAATGTTTCATCGATGTTAACAATTAATGATTATTTTTAATCTAAAGGATTAAAAAAAGCTAACATTGATTCTCATCATGTTCTATTGATTTTAATAATTAATAATTATCTTTGATAATTATTAATTATTGCTAATAACCAAACTTGCTCCTAAATGTAGCACACTACATTTACTGGAGCCCCATATGAGGTTTTATTGAGTTAGATTCAATTAATTAATTTAAATATTAATTAATAATTAAATAAATAATTATTATTTCTGATAGTAACACTGATCTAAACAACCAGTTAAGCCCTACATAATGATTAGTGCCCCATGTGAGGCATCCTATGTGCCAGTTTTGTCACAGTGTGTATGCATAAGAATCCAAAGTAATAATTTGAATCATTACTTCAAAGTTTGGTTCTGTTTGACAATTTACTTCTCACAACTTGCCAAACATAAGCCAGTGTGGTGTGAAAGTGCTCTTAAGAGTGAATTAGGGGTTGGTAAATTTACTATAGTCTGCTTAAAATCTGCTGTTGTTGTTGTTATTTAACTCCTAACGCTTTCATCTAAATGTTACAGAGAGGTGTCAAGTCACTTCATTGACGTCCACCAAAGAGAGAACGCAGTGAAATTTGCACATTACATAACAGTAGCCCGTAAGCCACAGGTCAAAGCCTCTCACCTGTGCTTTCGTGTTAGCATTATAGCAACTGTAAAACAACAAGCTATCAGAGCCACTGTCACAAGAATTTTTACTGCCCCAGTAAAATGAGTCACCAATCGCCCTGCGTGACTGGAGCTGAAGCTCCACGGAGGTTAGTCGACCCAGCACTGCAAGATGTAGTTGCTGCTGTCCTCCGTCTCTCCATAGAGGAGAGAGATAACCTTAACGGCTACAATATTAGTCGTTGTGATGAAGCATTGCAGGAACTAGTTGATTATGTCAACAACCCAGTCGGAAAGCCAATGCGCACAATCCTGGACCTAGTGGGCCAAATGTTCCTTCTTCATCACCGCAAAACCCAACTGCAAACCGCCGAGCACCAGGCCCAGCTTGCCCAGCTGCAGAGCAGCCACCATGAGGTGCAGAAGGAAAATCTCAGCCTGCACCAAGACGTTAGGTGCACCCAAGCTGAGAAAGTCCAGGCACAGGAAGATAATGCCCGGATGCAGGAGGAAAACGAAACCCTGCGCAGGCAGCTTCAAGCTGCCCAGCTAAAAGTAGAGTCAGATCAGGTAAGTGCAGCTGAAACGCACAGCACAACATCTGACATAGAAGAGGGCCCCCTTTTTAGCGATACGAGTAGGAATGTGCCCCTGAGAAACCCAGGGACACACGCTAGGGGCCGAGCTGCCCCTAGTGGTACAGTCTCTGACTTCGTACTCCAAGACACCTTTCAAAATCCTCCAGCGGCCCGCTGGTTGGATGCAGGTGCCCCTCCTTACAGTTGCCCTCCTCAGTCAGTTTTCAGTCACGCCACCTTGCATTTCAAACCGACTGATTCCACACCACGGAGGGGGAACGATTATTTTCAAGCCCAGAGTGGTGTAAGCGGCTCGAAGATCCCATTAGCCAGGGAGTTGTACACAACCCGGGGTCCACCCCCACGCATCGACTGGACTCCTTCCCCGCCATGAAGGGGAGGAAGTCGTCCTCATCGCTATAGCGATCCGAGTGACTGTGGTGTTTCAGATGACTCGGACGACCCTTGGTCATACCGCCAGCAACGCTTGCGCATCCGACAACTCAAGTCCCTCGAATGCTTTGACCCAAGTAATCGAGATTCAAACATCGACAATTATCTTAGGGAAATTGAGCACTGCCTGATTGACTTGCCTAATTCTTCGTTGCGTGAAAAACTCAAGCTTATATGGAAGACCACGGTAAGGAGTGTCCATGTGTTCATGGAAACACTACCGACTGGTACATGAAACCGCTACTCAGCACTGTGTAAAGCCCTACGCGAGGAGTATTCGCTGTATATCGACGAAGCCTCCGCTACCATAGCTGCTTTTGCCATCACCCAGAAGAGGCACGAGCCTCCGTGTGAGTATTACAGACGCCTGAGAACCACGTACTTCCAAGGAAGTAACGCACCAGGTCTGGAGGAGGAACGAGCTTTCAAGTCTCTTTTCCTTCACAACTTCCACGAGTGCGTGCGATATGACATCACGATGCACTGCAGAATGGGCAACCCCACCATGCAGGAAATCAGAAGATACGTGCAACTGGCATGGGAGACACACGTGCGCCCTGCCCAAGGGCACGAAGGCGACGCCAGAGCCCTGGGCATCCAAGCCTCATATGCAGACCTAGCGCTTGAAGGCAACGAAATGCCTCACGTTAAGGTGAATACTAGAACAGGACCCCAGAGGCACCAATCACCCCACCAGCAGGGTAGGCAACAAAACCAGGGGGGTGATGACCAGACACACCCCCAGGGTCACGGCAGGCCTAAACAACAAAACGTTCGACGACAGAAAGGAACGGTTCGCAAGAAAACCCAAACAAGAAGGTGGGTGGGTAGAAAAGGTTTCAAATCCCCTTAGAGAACAAGATTTGAGAAAAGAAATGGAGGACATAAGGAGATGCTTGACTGAGTTAGTAACTAAGCTTGACGTGCTCCGTTGTTCACCAGGTCCGCCGACCTCCTCAAAGGAACACGGCACTGAAACCCCATCAGTATGACTAGACAATGTACCCCCTCCCGTTAACGCCAAAGTTTACTTTGTAGATCGGGAAAAGGGGAACAGGGTCCAAGCTGCTCCCCAAAACAGTCACTCCTAACATGCCACACCCTCCTTTTCTGACCTTCTTGGGCGATCTGTACCATAAGGGCAATGCCTGACACATGGGTCATTCAGCTCCCACACACTACTTGACTCCAGTTCCGAAATAGTCTAATGGGTTCCAACACCTTCGCAGAGGTGGCTAGAGCAAAGCTCTCCCTTGGCAAACCATTATAGACAGAGGCCTGCAACGTAAGCATCACAAGCTACACGCAAGATAGGTCTTCTATCACAAAATGGGCCTGGATTGACACCTTCCCATAAATACGGAACCACTGTTAGTTGGCCAGGACCTACAGAACCGATTGGCTCCACTCATTGACTGCCGTCGTGGTACATGTAGGCTCAGGTTGACATACCGAGACCTCTTGGTCCAGAAAACAGTTCGCCAGCTTCAGATGCACACGTCGCCATCGTCCAAAAAATCCAGCAGAGATGACGACTCCAATAAGAACAATTACAGGGCCTGGGTAAAACCCTTCAGGGTACTATAGTCACTGTAAATTTGCAATCCGTTCTTATCAATAACACTTTGCATGCTTTAGGGACTTTGTCAGAGAAAACAACTTATGTGTGTATTGTTAGAGATCTAATGCAGGACCTCAAGGAAATTTGCTCCTCAGTCAACAGTCTGAGTGGTGAAAGGATTCCAGCTTACCTGGTCTCCCTAGATCTTGTCGAACAAATCCTTAGATCTGCTACTATCTCCGTTGTGCAACCTTCACAGATACACTTGGCATATAGTTTTGGCATTGAAATTCCAATCCATGTAAATCCTCAGATCCTCAAAATAGGATTTATCCTCAATCTACCATCATAGGCAGAATATATATACACTAAAATCTGTATTCAATGTTGGTTTTCAGAGAGGTAATGCACACATTCACCTCAAAACACCACCACCACTCGCCTACCATGATGAGGACCCCTCGCTCTACCTTATCCCTAACCTAAACAGGTGTACCAAGAAAAAGTACATTCATTGGGTTTGTCAAAACGCAACCCCTTTGTTAGAGAGGTGACTAACTACCTCCCTGAACAAGTGTCATGGTAGCATGTCCATCAAAGACGAAGGAACAGAGACAAAGGTAGAGCGAGCAGGCAATCGCTGGCTCGTTAACACACCAGCCACTGAAATCCCAATGTCATACGACTGCCATGATACAGCCACTAAACTAAGCCTACCAAACCAAACGGTGTTCTTAATGGTTCCCCAAGGAGCCACCGTGCACATTGACGATATTGTCCTCCATCATCTCAACGTCGACAAAAATGACGCAGAAATTGAGATCATGGATGCATTTAGAGGTCACAGCCTCACCGTTGATGACACCCTACAACAGCAGCTTCAGGATGAAGGGATGAAATTAGTGAAGTTCAGTCTCAAACTGACTGGCTTGACCACTATATTTCATAGTCACATAAGCAGATCGTCATCTTACCGAGAACACCCTATCAGTTTGGTTGCCCTCTGGCTCCTCCTTAGTGGTTAGATCATCATTGTACACGCCATGTACAGGTACACTCAACACCTACAGGCCAGACTGGACTCACTTCTCATACAGCCGCGTTTTACACACCAGTCTGAGCCCATCCCACAGGTTAACCCCATCATTTCCAAGGATAAGCCTTTTAACCTTTAACCCTCCTTTCCTCTAACATTTTGTTCCTAGTAACCAATGTCAGGTTCTACATTGATTTTGTGTTATGACCAAAGAACAACAAAGGATTGTGTTATGGTTAATGCTGTGCCTTCCAATAACTTGAAATGTTTATGTGTGATGAATGTAGTTTTAGAATTAGCTAGAAATTCTATGCCCAGATGTGCCTCAATCTCTGTCCAGACGATAAAGCCTCTGTGAACTCTAATGAACTATATGGACTGTGCAACCATTTTTCTTTCCTATCAGGAATACATGGATGGCATAACCCACAGGTTACTGTGAACCGACAAGAACTGTTCGGCCCTTCAGTTGCTCTAAAGGTGCTGGACAACAACCAACTCTTCAGACCAAAGGAGGGAATGTTGGGCCTCATGTATTCAGATAGAAGACAAAGGCAGGCCTTACACAGTCAAAAAACCTAACTCAGCCCCAACACACCAAGTTGTAAATCTTACTGATAAAAATCGCACCAAAATCAAACAAAGGGAGTCCAATACAGACTACAAATCCCACGAAGCCTTGCTCACTAAAGGATCGAACTCTCAACTCCTATTGGATGAGGCACACAACAGAACTTCCCTCAAACCATGACATCATCAGGAGTAGAAATACCTCTGAAATGCTTCTGGGATTTGCTTCCAGCAACTTTGTTTGCAGTGTGTAGATGCAGCTCATCGCTGCTATCAGGTGCAACCTCGTGGCACAAGGAAGTAACGTCCGACTTGAAACTGTAGCCATACAATCTCCATCTCGCTGGACGAGTTGAGATTACTCTGTGTTCAACCGAACACTCTAACGGATCCGAAGGAGACCACCGAGCAATCCGCATCTTCATCCGTTTGCCTGCAGAAGTGAAGAGATTAAAGATTTCTCTTCCATCTTCAATCAAGTCGACATTTCTGAAGTTCTCCGCCAGCCCGCCGAGAATCAACAGCCGTGCCCATCAACAGAGCGAGGAAACGGCCTCCCGTCATCACACAAGCCTCAAGGAACCGGGTCGGAGTTAAAGGACGGAGGAACAAACATTATACCTGTGTCCTCATGCGATTCAAGTAAGAGGTTTACGTCTGGGCAGAGATAGAATATTATAGTGTGTTATTCTTGTGTTTCAAGGTTTTTTTCTTGTACAGTTTACGGACTGCCATGTCCACTCATTATTAATACTTAGGGTATTAATTATCACGAATTTGTTTTGCTGTATTGTGGTCCAACCAAATTGGACTGTTGTGCATTTTCACCATCGCAGGTGAAACCGGCAAACTGAGTTATCCATTAAAGAGTCAAAGAACGCGGGACTTTTATGAGCCGTCCACCGCGTCTTTGAGATATAAACCAACAGCTGCTTTCTCTCCCACGATCGCAAAATCGGCTTTAGGGCCGTCACTTTATTCTCTCTCTCTCGTACTAACCACACACACACACACCTTATGTGTTATAGAATTATTTTTATTTCCATATCGAATCATATCACTTTTTAGTTTGTAGTTGTAAGTCGGAGGTTTATTGACTGCATTGTATTAATTATTAATTGATATTACTGCATAAATAAACTTTGTTTATATTACAAAGAGAAGTGTTTTGGTTTGTTTTGCATACGCCTGTGTCATGCTGACGGGATGTCAGTGCTCGGATTCAAGCCTTCATTCGTTGTTTTTTTTCCCGAAAATCGATATTCTTCGGATGTCGATTTTCCTAAGAAAACAATCTAATATTGAGACTGTTTTACTATCTGGTTATTAGTCCCTGATTCCAGGGTGGTGCCCCGTCAGTGTTAATCCTTATTAATATTCTGTTGATTTTTGATAATTGATAATTATTTTTGATGATTGTTGAATTTGAATGATCAATAAGCTAGTGTTAATTTTAATTAATGTTTCATCGATGTTAACAATTAACGATTATCTTTGATAATTGTTGATTTAAAGGATTAAAAAAAAGCTAACATTGATTCTCATCAATGTTCTATTGATTTTAATAATTAATAATTATCTTTGATAATTATTAATTATTGCTAATAACCAAACTTGCTCCTAAACGTAGCACACTACATTTACTGGAGCCCCATATGAGGTTTTAATGAGTTAGATTCAATTAATTAATTTAAATATTAATTAATAACTAAAGAAATAATTATTAATTATTTCTGATAGTAACACTGATCTAAACAACCAGTTAAGCCCTACATTAACAAGGGTTGATTGCTAAATATGTTACTTCCTTTTATTTTTTCTTTCCTCCGTATATTTCCACCCACACCTGTCGTATCTGTTCTGGGTGTCTCATGCCAATTTCTACCTCCACCCTTCCTATTGTCCCATTCATTGTGTAGACTGACATTATTTCTCCATTGCTGTCTCTATGGAATAACACCCTACTCGCCCACTGCACTGGTCGTATGTCTGAGCTGACATCAAGGAAAATATTCTTTAAGACAGTTGCTCCTCCTGGTCTTTCTGTTGGATGGATCCCTGAAGCCCTTCTGAAATAGGGAATTTCACATCTAAGGTAAGGGATATACACTGAGTTAATGGGTATTTTTGTTGATGCTCTCAATTGTCCCAATTGAGTAGGGCTCAGCATATAAAGTCCCTCCAACTCTTTTACCAATGGCTAAATGTTTATTCACTACAACTTGCCAATCTACCCAAGGCCATTCATGTTCTACTTCCCTCAGATTTGTGATCTTAGTCAGTTTTTTCAGTAACTCATTCTTCTTTTGTTCTGTTAATTCCCTTTTTTGTCCTGTATAATCTATATATTCTAATCCCTCTTGTTTCTATTAATGTTCTTTCTAATTCTTCTTCTGCTTCATCTTGTCTTTGGGGGACTTCTCCTCTCTCAAAAGCTGCTAGTCTCTGCATTTATCCTTAGTTGGGGAACACAGTAGAGAAAAGAAAATTCTTATCTGTGCTTATCTGTTTTGCCACAATTCTCCCTACACACGCATACTGCTTGGCCTCTCTGTTCTCACTTTCTCTGTTTGTTCAATCCCTCCCCTCACTCCCCCCTCAGTCACAGTACACCACACAAACAGCCTGAGAGAGAGAGCGAGAAAGAGAACAGGTGCTAATTCTTATCATCAATTTAATTTCTTTATTAATAATTGTGTTTCTTTATCTGGATCACACCGGCTACAATTTGGATGATGTCCAAATAGTCGGAAAAGCCAATATCTTGGAACATTTTTAGTTCTTGTAATGATTTTTCTACTTTTTCACATTTTTTTCATCATTAATTTTACATTTATCAAACACAGGGCCTAATACACCTGTTTCTTTATATCACAGCACACTCAACTGTATACTCACACATACAACACAATACAGAGCAGTCAGTATAAGCACAAAACCCAGCCAACATAAACACAGCACAGATAAAGCCAGCAGCACATATAAACAAACAATGCAGTCAATTCCACACACAGCTCAACATGGCCAATACACATATGCAAATTTTTCAATAGACCTTTATACTCTACTCAGTCCCGGCTTATAATATTAAATACTTCAACCTTCTCAATGCCCTTCTTGGCAACCTATCGATCCAGTCCTTATCTGCAGTGCTATTTTGAGAGAAAATGCCAACCATCAAATTATGGGCTCATCATCTCTCAGCCAGCTCAAAGGCCACTGTTCAAAAACAGGCTACCTATCTTCACTGGTGTCACTACAGAAAGCGGTATTCATAGGATTTTCCACACAACCCACTTCTGGGTGAACATGCTTCTTGCATGATCTGCCAGTGGCAGACCTCTCAGCAGTGCTATTTTGAGATGCAGTGCCAACCATCAAACTGTGGGCTCACTGCCTCTCAGCCAGTTCAAGGGCCTCTGTCCAGTGCAGGCTCCCTCTCCTCACTGGGGCACCACTGAGAGCATCTTTGAATACAGACAAAATGTATTGTTAATCTAACACATACAATATGAAACAGGTTGGTACAGAATGTGAAATAAATGATCAATACAGAGAAAATGAACTTTATGGAGTCTGTTGACAATGCCTTAAGAACCATTTATCCTTTATTGAGTCTAAATCGATTTGCAGTCGGATTACCCAAAAGTATTTAACTAATACACCAGCACTTTGAGCAAAAGACTGGAGATGTACTTGTGTGTTGTTGCGTTTCCTTGCATTTCCTTGTGTTGCTTTGTTCTTTGGCGTTTGAAGAAAGTTAATTCCATTGATGTCTTGGACTCTGTTATGATCGCAGATAGTTATTGTCTGGATGGCTGATGAAGTGGGCTTTGAAGCGAGGCCTTCTGCAAGGAAGACTCACGACTCCCGTTGGGTGTGTGAACCGTAGAGCAGAGAGTGAGAGGCTTCCTCGGGACTTCGAGTCCCGAGTTTTCCTTGGACTCTACATGGCACGGAGGCTGCGGAGCTGAAAAGCAAGAGAGCTGAAGAAGAGAGGAGACCAAGAGACAGGACCAAGAGGTGAGTTCCAAGAGGGAGTTCTAAGAGGCAGTTCTAAGAGAGAGTTTTTTCCTTGGTAGGAAAGTTTTGAACTGAAATTGGCCGCACCCCAAAGGTGTCCTGAGCCAATCAGAAGTGGCTTTTCAGAGTCACATGGTCAATTGGTCTGTCCTTTTCAAAGTTGATTTACGATCCTTTGTGTGGAGTATTCTTACAAATTCCCGCTCAAAATATTGCATGTTTAATCATGAACTTTTATATCTTGAAAACGGTTAATGAGACATGACATTCGTTGTCATCCACATTCTCTACGTAAACAAGCAAGCATTTATATACTAAATATGACATTCTTTCATGAATATTATATGTGTAAGTAACAAAACATGAAAACCAGTATGATTTGTAATCAGGGATTAATTCATTGGTTTTTCAAAATGGATAAAACATTACACCTGATTGTCAGGGTATATTATCGGGTTAAGCCTTGAATAGTTATCATTCTTAGTAGAATGAGATGAATAATACAAGATTAATGATTATACTTATTGATTTTTTAGTTAGAAGTGATTACAAATCACTACACATATTTTAAAAGATACATCGGCTATAATCATTAATTTGTCAGTTATAAAAGTGATCACAGGTCATAGAGTCATTTTCAGAATTATCTAGCAAGGCTAGGTATGGTGTATATATTTTGGGTTTTATAGGGTTAAATCACAAGTACTGGGACTTTGTGTGAAATGTTTATTCATTCCCTTTTAGCTGCTGTTTGCCAAATGAGGATCTCATGACTAATTATTGTGCAGAATAAAGAGTCATAGAATTGGCGTTGTTTTGTTCATTGTAATTCAGGAGGATCCCTGTTGTCTCTGCTGAGCTAAGAGAGAATGTCTTTGGAATGTGCAGATGGGGAGAGGAGGTGTCCTGGGGAGAAACAAATGTCACTGTTTAGGTCTATATTGATTTCGGGCCTTGGGACTGCCTTCATGAGTCTCCGTTTCCTGATATGGCCACGGATTTATGCATTAAGGTCACAAGGTGTTATTTGGCCATTTGGTCTTACAGAGGGTTTAAGTTTGTGGAACAAAGAAGGGTCATCTTTATTGGTCAGCTCTGTCATTACAAATCCTAGTTTGAGATTAAGCAGGCATGGGAGAGACGGTCTCCTTCAGCAATTTAGGCACCATGGATTCGTCTTTATGACTCTCTAATGGCTCGGTGGGGGAACTCTCTGATCTGTGGAATGTGGTGTTGTGTTCATTTGATGGCTTCGTTCATGGATAATCCTACAACAGGGGTTCCAGATGTCAAAGGTTAAAGTTTGAGTAAACCAACAAACTTGAGAAGGCCAGCTGTCCATTCTGTCTTCCCAGTTCCAAACTCTCATTCTTATACATTTCTGTCATCTCTTTTTGAGCCACTAATCATACATTCTTGTTATCTTAACCAATGGGCTTGCTTCCCCAACTGTCTCTGCTCGCCGCTATTATTTATCATACCATCTGACTTCTTTTTTAATTGTGGAATCTCAACACTTAGCTTATTTTTTTTAAATAACCTATAAACTCATTTATTAGGAAAGTATACATATTAAGTGTATGGAATATAACAATCTAAACATACTAGAATAGCATGGCTGTGTCTTCCAGTGTCTAAGGAATTTTTTTTTCCACAGTGGACCATTCTAAATATAATATTGCTGAGTGTACATTTACCTTGCTGAGTGTGCTTTACTTAAGTCAAAAACAACATATGTGTGTTTCCCATAGCATAGTCACACAGTTACATGTACAGGTATCTGGCCTACACAATGTCCAAATTTTCTGCATTAGTACCTTTATTTCTATATTTGATATTAAAAATATACTATACTCCCAGTAGTACGCGATTTGCGAATTCCCAGTATTCCAAGGAGTTCATTAATGAGCCTACTTTCAAAATCACACCCCTGGTCAGAGTGAATATGTGCAGGCAGGCCGTAGTGTACAAATAACTTTTCCATCAATATCTTGGCTACAGTAACTGCTCTCTGATCTTTTGCAGGAAACGCTTGATTGTAGCGGGTGAAATGCTCAGTGATGACCAAAACATTTGCTATTCCTTTTGAGTCTGGCTCTAAGGACAGGAAGTCAATGCAAATGAGGTCTAATGGCCCGCTGTTGTTGATATGACTCAGTTAAGCCTGTTTCTGTGGTAAGGTTTTACGGATAATGCACCGTGCACACATCTTTTCATATTGATCCACTTCTGTAGTCATCTTAGGCCAGTAAAACTGATGTTTGATAAGTTCTGTTTTTTTTTTCTTTGATTCCTAGGTGACCTGACTCATCATGGAGCGAATGCATCACTTGTCTTTGATGCTTTTCAGGTAAGATTAATTGTTGCATTTCACTTCCACATGAATGCTTGACAAGTCTGTACAACAGATGATTGTGAATTACTAGCTTGGAACCTTGTTGCCTTAACCCTCAGGGGTCGACGGACGCGCCGGTGCGTCCTGCTGGATTTTTTCCTCATAACAGTGGAAACAACTTAAAATACTCCGACATTTTTGGGCATACAGATAAGTGTAAGACATCATTAGAGACTATAAAGGGTCTAATTTTATTTGTGTACACTCACAGTAACAACAAAACCTTGTGCTTTTGTAAAATAAAGAAAATAAACAGGGTGTGCTTTCAGCCGACTCTCTCCACGAGCATCTTTCTGAAACGTCACAAAAATGAACTGAAACTCAGCGAATACTTATCAGACAAATATGAAACATATGTCTAAAGAAAGCTTAAAATGTCTAAATTTAAATAAAACAATTCAAATTTAAAACAAATATTCTCCTGCAATGTAATCTGTATTCAACTAAAGCGATGTACAGTTTCTCCTGGCTCAGCTAATTATCGCTAATGTGATCCCACCCACGCGCAGAGGGTGCTATTCATACGGTAATGTGCTGAGACGATCAATGCAAATGATAAACGCCCCCAACAATGCCTTAAAAAGCATCAAGTTGATCATCAGATTCATTCACTTTCCTGTGCATTTGGAAGATGGCACGCTACACAGGTGAGGAAGCTCTACAGATGGTCCTGGATAGTGACGAAGAGTTCACATTTTCCTCAGAAGAAGAGCGGGACTCCGACGATGAACGTTTGCATTTTGAAGAGCGACTTGATCCAGCCGAGGATACAATTTCGGATGAGAAAGTCTTTACTTACATTAGTTGACATGCTATTTTATATAAACATGTACATATTTTACTAGTTGGACTATTTCCAGACTTGCCAGCCAGTATTCAGAGTACTGAAATTTGAAATATGTCCTAATAGGCAAGTTTTAGTTACATTTAAATGTTGTTTCGGCTAAATCAGGTATTTAAATTGTATGCTGTATGATATAAATATGATATGTAATATGATATAAAAATAATATGGATGTTTAGATTATATTTTAACTAGTGTTTATGCTGCCTCATTATCATCAACGAAGCTTGTGCTTGCAAATATCTGTTCGGGTGTAAATGTGTAAAATGTGCTGTAAATATGCCCATATTAGAATGATTTCTGAAGGATCATGTGACACTGAAGACTGCAGTAATGATGCTGAAAATTCAGCTTTGATCAAAGGAATAAATTGCATTTTACAATATATTCAAATAGAAAACAGTTATTTTAAATTGTAAAAATATTTCACAACATCACGGTTTTTACTGTATTTTGGATAAAATAAATGCAGCCTTGGTGAGCAGAAGAGACTTCTTTTAAAAACATTTAAAAATCTTACCGATCTAAAACTTTTAAACAGTAGTGTAGGTCTAAAGTTTTTAAGTCTTTATGTAAAGAAAATGTATAGTCAGATTATTTCATTTAACTTAAACTTGATTTTGTGAATAAGCTACAAACAATACATTCAATCATTAAGTCTCCTCACATTCATTCTCTCTCAGTCACATTCCTCAATGATAGGCCCAAGGGAGGGGTCTTTGTCTCCTCAGGTGTGAATCACATCAATATTCATGATCATCCATGCCTCCTCGCATATGGCCTAACATTAAAAGTGTCTTACAAAAGTTAAATGACTATATTGTTTTGTATGAATGAGTGATCAGGATGATTTTCACATAATTGTGTAGCAAAAACTCTAGGCTACAAGATCCAGTTCTCAAAAGTTTTGTAAACAAATGTTTAGTATGTGTTATATGGCCTTATTTCAGAGACTTAATATGTTTTTGTTTTTTTTAAAAACCACGCATAAACTTTTTTTTCTCAAAAATACAAACATGTACATACATGTTGCTCACATATTATTGTAGCCCAGTTTGTGCTGAATACAGTGTTATCAGACTTTAGCCATTAATATGTTTTTAAGCAACTGAAAAAAGCACAAATGTCAAGGCATGTCAAAACTTCTCCAGGGCCCAAAACACCCTCAGACCCCAGAGGGTTAATGAAGACTCAGTGAGGTTTGAACTTTTGTGGGCAGTAAGAGGACGACCCATTTCTACTTCTGGCTTCACTGGTCCTTGGTTTTGTGCTAATCTCAAATCTGCATTCATCAGTTGTTCCTTTTGTCCTATCTCCAATTGAACTAGACAAGCATACAACTCTGGAATACTTTGAGAGGTTACTCCTAATTGATCCACTAGTCCGTGGAATGATTCATCAGGGGTTTGGGAACCAGTTAACTGACAAATGGTTCTCACATCTGCACAAGATATATCCACCCATTCAGTGGTAGTATCAGAATGCACTGGATACCGGGAAAGTACGTCAGCATCAGTGTTATGCCGATCAGGTTTGTATTGGAGACTGAAGTCATATGTGGCTAATGCACTCAACCACCTGTGTCCTGTGGCATTCAGCTTGGCGCTCATCAGCACATACGTAAGTAGGTTATTGTCAGTGCTAACTGTGAACTTAGCTCCATACAAATAGTCATGAAATTTGTCCACAACTGCACACTTCAACGGCAGAAACTCCAACTGATGAATTGTGTAGCATTGTTCAGCAACATTCAGCCTACCCTACTCTAACTCCCAACAAACATCCCTGTGGTCAAAGCCAAATTTAAAAAAAAAAAAAAAAAAAAAAACATATATATATATATATATATATATATAATAATCATCATACACATTCAAACTATAAATCCCTCTCCACTGCCCCTCCCCGACAGCCCTCCAAAAAAGTCAGATAGCTGCCCCACTTCATATCAAACACCCTCAGGTTGCCCAGCCTTCTATCTGACATCTCCTCAAATGCTGCCACCCTGCCCATCTCCGTACACCACACCCAAAATCAGGACGCACCAGTGAACTTCCATCCCCTCAGAATGATCTGTCTACCGATCATGACACTGCTCAGGACCCAACTTTCCATGTGTTAATTTCCTATATCGATGACTACCCCATCGCCCAAAATACAGAGCCTGTGGCAAAATGAAATTTGAGTGCCCAATACGTCACACACAAAACTCAGAACCTTCACCAAAATTCTTGGATCATAACACACCAACAAAAACATGGGTTGTGTCTCCATCTTCTGATTGGCATAGCCAGCAGGTGGGTGTGTCTTTAAAGGAGACCTATTATTCCTCTTTTTACATGATGTAATGTAAGTCTCAGGTGTCCCCAGAATGTGTCTGTGACGTTTCAGCTAAAAATACCCCACGGATCATTTATTATACCATGTTGTAAATGCCTCTTTTTGGGTGGAATCAAAAACACGCTGTTTTCGTGTGTCTCTTTAAATGCAAATGAGCTGCTGCTCCCCGCCCCCTTTCTGGAAGAGGGCTGTACCTTTACAGCACGTGCTTCGGATACTATAGCAACAACAAATCAGAACCAATATGACTGACACCTTAAATACCAGAGTTCAGCCATATATGTATGAGCAACCGTAAACGACGCAAAACATAGGAATTTTGAGTTTGTGATAGTGCTTCTTAAGTAGAAAATCACTTCCTGCCCTCCATCTGCATTTCACGCTACAGCAACGCAGTGACGTGACGTCATGTGCAAACAAGCTATAACCACATAGCTCTGGTCTCCGTGAATACAATTAGAGACAATAGTAACTTTAGCTGCATTAGCCTTTGAATCAGCTAACAAGCACATTCAGAAAGGTGATTTGCAAACATTCACAAAATATAAAGTGCGATACTTACATCTTCAGGATATAAAGCTGGAACACGAACAGCTGGTACTGATCTGTAAGGTCCGCCCACTGGTCCAAGGACGGCAGCCAATGGCGCGGTAGAAGGGTATCTGCATGTTACTGTTTTTACTTTTACGTAACACTACAAGATTAAATTAAATACATTTCCTTATATGTATTACTTCTTTATTTCATTTCCAATAATGAAAGTGTATTAAATTTAGGTGAATGTTTGATTATTCTATTTAACACTTTACTTTACATTCTACACTCGTTCATCCGGATTCCTACAACACTGAGTCTCACAACGGCCGGGTATATGATCTCATAATAACAAATTCGTCAGTCTTGGTCATTAGACAGAGGCGAGTGACTAATATCCTAGATGGCCGTACTCCACTTTGCTCATTCTAGAATATATTATCTAGTCCCCATAGATCTGAACACACTTAATTAAGGTAAGACTATATCTAACCAGAGGTCATGACCATTACCATAGAACTAAGCTGACCAATTTAACTTCTTCTAATGGTAACTTTGTATAATCATGCCATGGTTTCCCACATACACTTAGTTAAAATAATATAACAATAATCAGAGGTTGAGGCTCACCCCTATTTAGATTGGTCTGACAACACCTTGTTGTTCTAAATGGAAAAACCCATTATTAGCCTCTACAGTCTAAGTATACATGACTAATGCCAATGTGTTAGTCGGAGCTCTAAAACATCAGTCGGTGTACCCCTCTGCTCCACAGAAGCTGTATTTTAGTCCGTTACTAACCTGAGCGTAGATCTGTGGTGTTATGGACTTAACGTATCTACTAGAGTTAATAACACAAGGTCAATTCGAATAATTTTAAACATAATTTATTAACCAGGTAACAAAACAATAATTCAAAATCCAATTAAAAGAATAAAATCATTAGCCAATCACATACAATATCAACAATTCAGAGATCAAGGAATTTAAGAATATTTACCTGGCAATGAAAACTACGCACAGTGATCGTGCGGGAGATCTGTCTATAGATTCCCTGAACCCTTTTGCCATCTCTCCTTAAATACCCAGATAATTCAATAGGCTTACCAAATGGTGGTGTCTGCAATTATAATTAGGTTTTGGTCCCCTATTCAGGGGGTCACAAATGGGCAATCAGAATTTGTGATTGAATGGGTTCTCGATACCTGTAGAAGAGAGCACTTATTTACATACAGGAGGTAGTTTGAATGAAGGGTCTGGGGGAGGGCACACCTTAAGTGGCACACAATATTTCTCATCTTCTAGAACTTCTTGGAGGTTTGTACTATGGCTGGGAGAATGAGACCATTTTACCAGACGCACTGAGACATTTGAAATGATACTAAATATGTATAGTGACTTATTGCACACACTTAACATTGCATAGATCTTGAGTGAGTTTTAGGTGAGGGAGAGAAGAGGGGGAACAGAGAGTGATGGGGAGAGTTCAAGGGTGAGGTGTAAACTGCTCGGTGTGGTGCGTCTCGGATGGTGTTGCTACTTATGCAAGAGAGTGTTCAAATGTTAATCCTCAGGAAAGTCATTTGTTCTCCCAGGGAGTAGTCGTCCCTTAGTCCAGACATTCCGACTCCAGCCTTACAGATCCATGCTTGATAGTCAAATTTTTTGAAAATCCTGCTTTATATTGACCCTCATTCACAAAGCAGTCCGGTGTAAAATTATTTGCACAAACATTCACGAATTTTGGTATTTTTTGGGGCACATTTGCTTCCAAAACAAAACTTGTCCACTGCGTCTTCAGTGGCTCTGATGCCGGGAGTACATGAAGACTCTTATGTTCACTTTTACAGCCAACAACAGAACACTTATGATGCTTATGAAGCTGAGACATTATTCTTCTCACTGTAGCTGCTCCAGCACGGAAAAAAATGGCGGACTGTGTGTCGATCACTCAGGGGAGAATCTATGATAATAGGGTGGAGTCCATCACCAGTCGTGGGCGTGGCCTGTTCTAAAGTGACGTCACTTTAGAGCGGATACAAAAACCAGTCATTTTGAGACACTGTTTTTGATTAACAGAAATATAAGAAAGAGGAGTGGGTGGACTTTTAACATTGTAGGTTAAAAGTGTACACACACTGCCAACTTACCTTTATGTTCAAACACCATGTAAAAGTGAATTTTGCATAAATGGTCCCCTTTAAGACCAAGCCTATTTAATCTAGAGGGGGTCCAATAGAATCAATGTAAAATCTTGAATTGCATAAGGCACACCCTTGCATCTCTAGATGCAGACTTGATGTTTTTTAGAATCTTAGCCCACACTCCCTCCTCCAATACCAAGTTTAAATCTTTCTCCCATAATCTCTTGAGAGAAGTTGAAGCTCCGTCCCCCAGACTCTGAATTAGCAGGGAGTAATACACTGATGCCTCATTTCCTTTTCCAATGGCAGTAATCATCACTCCCAGAGTATCTGCCGCTCCAGGGGAGTGTATGCCACTCCTAAAAATAGTACAGAGCAGGTGGCGCAGCTGTAAATACCTAAAGAACTGAGATCTGGGAATCCCAAAATGTTGAACCAAATCTTCAAAGGATCTCAACACTCCACTCTCAAATAGGTCACTGAGTGTAATAACCTCCCTCACAATCCACTCTGACCAGCAGAAAGAGGAATTATTAATACATAATTTTGTGTTCAGCCATATGCTTGAGGCAATATTTAAATAAATGTCCGAATTAAACACTCTGGACACTTTTGTCCATACCGAGTGCAAATGCGAGATAACAGGGTGTAACTTAACTTTTTCGATTAGTTTGATAGAAAGGTTTTGCAATGGCGAAATGGGGGCAAGAACTTCCTGTTCAATAAAAAACCAGGGAGGGGCTCTCTTAGGTGGAAGCAACCAATGAGCCAAATGTCTGAGACCGAATGCATAATAATAAAACAAAATCTTAGGTAGGCCTAGCCCACCTTTGTCAATCGGCCTATGCAACTTACTGAAATATAATATGGGTCGTTTACCATTCCGAATGAAGGACTTCGCTATGCTATCAAATTGCTTGAAATAAGAGAGAGGGACATCTATAGGGAGACACTGTAGCAGGTAGTTGAATTTTGGAATACAATTCATTTTAATAACATTAACCTTCCCAATCATAGATAAATGTAATGAACCCCACCTGCCCACATCACTCAAGAAACTTTTTATTAAAGGGTCAAAATGAACTAACTAAATCACACAAATTTGCTGGGAATAAAATACCCAAATACTTAATGCCCTGTTTGGGCCACTGGAAGGTGCCCGGCTGAAAAGCCATTACCGCGCATTACACTGTCAGAGCCAAAGCTTCGGATTTAGACCAATTAACTCTGTATCCTGAGAACTTCGAAAAGGAATTAATAATTCTGTAGAGGCAAGGCGTAGATCCAGAAAGGAGTGGTGGTGGCGTAGTGGACTAAAGCACTGAACTGGTAAGCAGAAGGTTGTTGGTTCAATCCTCACAGCCACCACCATTGTGTCCTTGAGCAAGGCACTTAACTCCAGGTTGCTCCAGGGGGATTGTCCCTGTAATAAGGGCACTGTTAGTCGCTTTGGATAAAAGCGCCTGCCAAATGCATAAATGTAAATGTAGAAGGGTTGAAGATGAATAATAAAATATCATCTGCATAAAGCAAAAGCTTATGCGCCATACCTCCCACCATCACCCCTGGAAAATCATCCTCCTTTCTTATCACGGCTGCTACTGGTTCCAGGGCAAGACAGAACAATAATTGGGACAGAGGGCAACCCTGCCAGGTGCCCCTATCCAGAGTAAAATAATCTGAAATTAATCCATTCGTTTGTACCGCCGCTACCGGGTGTCAATAAAGTAACTTAATCCAAACAATAAAAGTATTCCCGAACCTGTACATTTCCAAAATCTTAAAAAGATAATCCCATTCTACCATATCAAATGCCTTTCCGGAATCAAGTGAGATGGCAGCGATTAGAGTCTGATCATTCGCCACTGACCACATGATATTGATGAAATGCCTAATGTTATCAGAAGAGCTATGTCCCCGAATAAACCCCACCTGATCTATATGCATAAGAGATGTCATAACTTAATCGTTTGGCCAAAATTTTTGACAATATTTTAACATCTAGCTGGATCAAGGAAATTGGACGTTAACTCTTACACTCGTTTGGATCTTTGTCCTTTTTGTGAATCAGACTGAGCCGGGCTTGCGTCATTGTTGGGAGAAGATTTCCATTCTTTAATGATTCCGTATAAACTTCTAACAAAAGTGGAGCCAATTCTATAGCATAAGATCTAAAAAACTCAGCGGCAAAGCCATCTGGCCCGGAACCTTGCCTGTAGGCAAGGCCTTATTTACCTCACCAAGCTCCTCCAAGGTTCTCAGAATCAAGATAATTTTTTTTGCTCAGCCGTCCATTTAGGAAGTTCTAATGGTTCCACAAAATTTCTAATATCCTCATCAGTAAACGAAGACATGGAATTATAGAGATCTAGATAGAATCCTTTAAAAGCATTATCAATATCAATGGCCGAGCTAAAAATTTCACCACCAGCAGATTTCACTGAGGGAACGGTAGAAAGACTTTCTGCTTTATATATCTAGCCAAAAGCTTCCCTGCTTTGTCCCCCGACTCAAAATATGACTGTCATGCCCTGAATAGCCAAAACTCCACCTTCCGTGACAAAATAGTATTATATCTGTATTTCAATCGGGTCAATTCTCTGAGGCCATCTGACGAAATTCATCACTTCAGCTCTGCCTTGGCACTTTTAATATTCCCTTCCAACTCCGTGTTCTCATGCTTTGGAATTTCTGGTGAATGAGGCATACTGTATGATCCGGCCCCTAAGAACCGCCTTAAGTGCCTCATAAACCACACTCACAGAGGATACTGAGGACCAGTTGGTATCCATATAAACATTGATTTCAGCCTTTAACATTTGTTGGAATTCAGGATTTTGTAAAAGGGATACAATAAAGCACCAATTATATGATTTCCTTTTCTCCATATGTGGCAACACCACTAAACTCACCAGGGCGTGATCAGAGACTAAAATATTTCCAATTGAGCTATCAACAACAATGAAATAAGGGACTTAGATATCAAAAAAATATATATTCTAAAACAAATCTTATGGACTCATGGAAGAAAATTTATAGTCCCTACCAGATGGATTCAAAAGTCTCCAAATATCTGTAAGACCAAGATTTTTACACATCCTGTAAAGCATCAATGTTGCTCTAGGGGGCTTACACACTTTTGCTTCACTATGATCAAGGACTGATTCCATCAAAAGATTAAAGTCTCCTCCCAATATTATATCATGAGGGCCTTTGGGGTATTCTTGGTTTAACACAGCACCTAATCCGTTCAGACTGGCATCCACATGTAACACATATGGTTTAGCAGGATCCGCAAAAGCAAGAACTGGAGCATGTGTTAAATAATGGATGATATTATGAAAAGCTTCATTACATGTTCTATCCCAGCATTCACCAAAGGGCTCCGACTCTTTGTGGTAACTATTTCCATTTCCACATTTGTTTCAATTCTTGGTTGAAGGGTAACCTTTTATCAGTTCAGTCAGAGGTCGTACTATAGCTGAATAGTTTTCGATGAATTGCCGATAAAATCTGCAGAATCCAAGATTTTAGATCATGAGGCATCTTCCACTCAGTCACAGCTTTGATCTTCTCAGGATCTGGAGCTATCCCATCAGCCAATACTATGTGTCCAACATATTTCACCTGTGATTGGCAAAACTGGCACTTGTCAATGGATACTTTTAAGCCGAATTCTTCCAAACGGTCCAGAACTTTCAACAGTCTTCCATTATGCTCCTCTCTAGAGTACGCCCAAAGACGATGATGTCATCAAGGTACTATTACTTGCATGAGATGCATATCACCGACAGCTCCTTCCATAAGTCTCTGGAATGTAGCCGGCACACCAGTGATCCCTTGTGGCATGCGTTCGAATTGGTAAAACCCTAAAGAAAAATGAAAGCAGTTTAATCTTTATCCTCTTATGCCATGGAAATTTGGTAGTACCCACTACGAAGATCCAGTACTGAGAACCACTTCCTGTTAAGCAGTCCAGGGCATCATCGATTCATGGAGTTGTGTACTGGTCAGGGATGGTTCGCTGATTCAATGTACGGTAGTCAATACACATATGTATAGCTCCATTTTTCTTCCTGGCTATTACAATCGGTGAAGCATAAGAACTTTGTGACTCCTTGATAATTCCAGCAGCCATCAGTTATTTCAGATGTCGTCTCACATCATCGATGTCAGCTGGTGCAATGCATCTGGATCACTCTCTGAATGGTTTGGGGTCATTCAGCTGAATATGATATTCTACGCCTCTGGCCAATCCCACGTCCCATTCAGTAACAGAGAATACTTTGCTTCTTCTGACAGCATTTGACTCAAATTTCTTTTGCATTCCACAGGAATGGGAGAACTTCCAAAGTTGAACAACTTTGGGCCAATCTTTTCAGGCAGAGTTTGATTTACTGGAGCCACGGTAACAGTGTCCGTTGGGAATACATGTGCTAGAACTGTTCCAGGCGGTATTGGGACATCTTTTAGGGTTTCGTTATGCACTAGCACTAAGAAACTATTAACATCTACAGCTGACGATGGTAGAAAGACTGAAGGTATGAACAGTCCAGCAGGCAACCACCACAAAGATCACTTTCTTTAGGGCTTTCTCACTCTCCAATTTGCAAACAGCATACTTCTCACCTTTGGATGGAATAGTGAGGTAACCTGGCCCCATCCACTTAACTTTTCCGTCAGGCAGATCAGAACTCTGGGCAGGGGTGAGTCTGAATTCTGAGAGCGTGTGTTATATCAGAAGATCCAGTGGCATGGCTAATAGCAGCTAAGCGTTAAAAGAAACTGGCGTTAGTGGCAATTATCAACAGAATCTCTTTAGGGCCTTGCGATTCAGGGCATACTAATGCAATGATTGAAATCAACCCCTCAACACCAGTGTGTGCCATAGAGAAGGCAACATCAATCACAATATAACCCTTGTAAGGGTAGCTGGAAGAACTAAGGCCCCAAATGGACAAAACATTCAGGGGATGCAGGTGTATGTCAGGCAAATGTCTGATATACCACGTGTCAAACACAATGGTGACCTGAGATCCACTATCCAAAAGAGCTTGACATGGTACTCCATTAACTTTCACTGAAACAGTTGACGAAGGACCCACTAGTCCTTCAGGTACTTTACTATTTTTGGAGAAGAATACTTTGCTCCCGTCAGGATTAGGATTGCTGTTCAGGTCAGTTTGTCTGCTTTTAGCCTTTCGCAAGGATTGTACCAGCTTTTGGATGACTTGGCTAGAATTTTAAGTGGCCTGACACCTGGTTGCAATATGACCATCCTCCCCGCAATGGTAACAGAAGTAACTGGCTTGCTTGGAAACTGAGCAGTCTGACGTGGCATACTCTGACTCACACTCAGGACACTTATTTGTTGCAGTAAGTCTTGTACATGTTTCCTGAGTTCGTGATCTTCAGAAAGTTGAGTCAGTTCATTGCTTTTCTTATGTGTTTTTGCTTGGGACTCTGAACACACAGAGGAAACAGTCACGGGTTTGGAAACTTCATTCAACCTTGTACGAAGTTCTTGCAATTCAGCTTTTAGCTCTTTCACAAGGGTCATGGGCTGTCTTTATTCTTCATTCAGTTGTAGTGTTTTTACAGTGGCGCTAACTCTTTGACTAGCAGCTTCACTCTCCTCCGCTTCTCGTATCTCATTCAGAAGATCTAAGAATGTAGTAGGTCTCATTTTCCTTTCTCTTAGTCTGAGTTGCAATGAGCAACATGTGAGATTCTACAGCACCTCTTACTAGCTGCTCCAACCTGGCTCTGTCCACCATCTGTGGAGATAATCCACCTCTTTGCACCACTTTGTTGAGAGATTTCTCCATCCTCCAAAGAAATTCTGACAAAGCTTCACCACGATTCTGACACATGAGACAAAAGTAAAAGTAAAGGTCTTCCCCAGACTCGGAGGTTCCAAAAGTGCTTTTCAATGCGTCAACATACTGAATGGTGCTGGCCTCAGGGCTTGAGAATCGAACCGCTTTAATTATCTCCAGTGCAGGCCCTTTTAGGCTTTCCACAATCCTTCTCCTTTTTTTATCATAACATTCACACTCTGAAATCATAAGATAGGCCTGTTCCATCCAGTTGTCCATAGTTTCCTCTCCAACTGGAGTAGGGACAGTGGCTGAAAACATGTGTAAACGTCGGCAGGCATTTCCATAATTTTGTGGTCTTACTGTCTTTCTAGCACTTCTCCTACAGCGTGAATGATAGACTCAGGAGAGGTAGCAGTAGAACTGAGAAGTGAACATTATGCTTGTATGTCCATCATAGACTTGCCTTCTTCCATCAAGAACTGTGAGAGTTTGGCAGCAAACCCAGTGGGTGCGGTAGGTATTTGATCACATTCCTTCACAACTAGGACCTTCCAAGTCCCTTCACCCTCAGCAGGCATTAGTTCATCAGGAACCCAAGTGGGGTCAACTGCTTCTTTACACTCACATAACACAATAAGAGTACTTTGGGTAGGACCCTGTCTGATATCTCTGACCCGCACTTGTTCAAAGGTTTTCACAGTTTGAGCGACTTCTTCCATGCAAGCCACATCTAAATTTTCAGCTACTCCAATTAGCAGCACAGCATGCTTATTATCAATTCCTACCTCTTGACACCAGCTGTTTAGTTCAGCTTGTAACATGGGGTTATGTCTGACAGCCATACTTTATGAAACAGAAAGGTAAGTGTCAATCTCTTCACAATGATCACATTCACTGCTAATATTTTTTCTGTCTCTTTAAGGTATCGGAAAAGATTTAGATAAGGATAAGGATCGATCCTGGATGAGCCCCCAATTTATGTAGTGCCCCCTACCCTATGAATTTTGAATGGGCGGGGCACTGGGTTCTAGCTGTTTGTCTCTCGACGTTCTTATTCTAATACTAATCTAATATTCTAAGTTCATCAAAGTATAATATCCTCTACACCTTATGTGAAACCCTTTGACCTAAACGCTGAAAGTAATGTGCATAGACACAGTAGGTAAGTTTTAAAGATATTATAAAGATGAATTTATTTACAAATATTAGTGAATGTATGAAATAAAAATAAATAAATGATGAATAATGAATTAAACTTGAATGTAGATTGATGAGCAAAATAACAATAAAGGTTTAAACCTCAAATTCTCTCGTTGGTCTCTTCAATTAGAGGTTTTACACATTGCACCCTCACAATGAGTGAAATAAACTAAATAAAACACAGTGTAGAAAACTAAAATCACTGTTCATATACCTGGGTATTTAACTCTCTTTTGTCTTGTATGCTTTACAAAACAATAAACTTTAAACCATCAAATAATCAATTAATAACCTTTAAACCAAAACCTGAACTCAGTTACCTCATGTGGGCTCACACTACACACACTCACACACCCCAACCTGTTGCAGGCCTGTGGCATAGCTTGTGAGCGGTGTGGCTGTGAAAACAAACAAATGGCCCCTTCACTCAACCTGAGCAAACAAAATAAACACAAAGTGTACCTTAACTCCAGTGTACCCGATTAGATCCTCTCCACTCCCGCTTGTTGCACAGAGCAATATTCCTTGTCCTTTGTATTCGCCAGCAATAACGAATGGCAATCCACTCCAATGATGCCAGAGGAACTCAAAGCCTCACGGTAGCTTTGAGTGATATCTGGTTCTCCGACATGGTTCCGTGTTCTTGTGGAAAATAACTAAAACGGACGTTATCTCTTAATCGAGCTTCCGTGAATTAACAAAGTGTTCAGCGAACTGCATTGAGAAGTGAAAATGTCTTTACTGGCAGAGATTTCACTCCACTCTCGTGAAACTTTCTTTTCACTTTGTTAAACAATACTAAAATAAAATGAAAGTACCGAAGGTCTTGTAAACACTTCTTAGGTGAAACAAAATGACAAAATAACTCTAAATAACTCACTTAGACAGCGGTTATAATGACTTTTTCATCTCAAAATGGAGAAGTGAGCAGACACAGCTTCTCTCCCTGCTGTTCCTTCATCATCTCTCTTTTTTCCAATCAGAATTCGCCTCTTAGTCAGAAAGCAGGAGTATAAGTCCAAACAACCAATCACATACATGTTAAACAAACTTGATGTCATAGACCAACTTTTTTACAAGTGCATTTCTACCAAACTTTACAGTCCAGCCTGCATCTTAAAGGAGTGGTTACACAGATATAATACATTTGCATAATAGTGAATACAACTCAAACCAATACTACAGATTAATACTGAGATATACATAACTCCTTAGTATTCTGTTTGGATTTCAGATCTCATAAAATGTTCTTTCACTTTTTTATACTTTAAAATAATAATAACCCACCGGGTTACACATATTTCTATAACATTTAGCTTGACATTCTCGGATTCCGTTTCTGGAACTCCATAGAGCCGCAAACACCACCTCCGTTTGTAACGCTCAACCTCCGCAATTCTGCTTTCCATGTTGACTATAACACTTGCTTGTTTGGAAACTCGGGCTGTTAATTCGATTTTCCTCTTCTGCGGGTCCACGATTTCCGCATTTACAAAGTGGAGGGATGATTTCAGCTCCTCAATGGTGTTGGAATTATTTTTGATAATTTCTTCAAGGGAGTCTGCTCTGTTGAGGGCTGTGATAAAGTTTTCTTGGAGATCATGTAAGGAGAGATCATCTTTTGTTTTCTTAGGTGCTGGGCTGCTCACCGGGGTCTTGGGTAGATGAACAAATGCTTCACTGTAATCCATTTCTGTTTCTTCTTTCTCACTCATGTTTTTATGTTGACTGCATACCACAGAATATGAGTGATCCACGGTAGATTTCTGAGGTCCCTTTTTGTGTTTCTCATTTGCACCGCTCATCTTTAGCACTTCTAGCATCAACTGCAACTGACCTCTTTCAGTTCCTTTTTAAGCTTGACAATTCAAACTTCCTATAAAAATGTTTGAGCGTTCTATCAATATAAGCACTTAAACTATTCTTCTAACCAATTTCAGTGAACCATTTTGAGGGAGTAAAGGCCAAAGCCCATACGGAGAAATTCACTAAGCGAGTGTCTCCGGTGCCAGGTTACCGGAACGCCCCGCTAATGAGAAGTTAACTTTTTATTCTCCTTTTTTTCTTTTATTTTGCAAAAAAAGGACCCTTAACAATGATGCTGTAATTTGACACAATAAATATAGATTAAATTGTGTTACCGCTTTACAATAAGGTTCCATTCATTAACATGCTTTCATGTATTGGGTATCACGATCAAACAATTAACAATATATTTTTGCGAGAGAGTTGCGTGGCGCCATGCGAGGTTCAGACTTGTGAACGGCGAGCTCTGCGCACTTTGCTAGTTTTAATACTTTTTGTGTCATAAACCGGTGAGATTCGACACACCCTGATTCTTAACTGTTTTAGAAAGACAATATGTCAAAGAATTCAAAATCCTCAGGCTCTGGAGACATTAAAAGACACTTACCTTGCTCAAGATGAAGCCCCCGAGCAGCATGCCGCAAGCCCCAGAGCCAATTTGGCCGGTGAAGTGAAGGAAATTCGGCGAGAATTGATGAACGTGTCAGCAATGCTGACGAAGGTCATTGCTGACTTGGAGGATCTTGCTGTAATACGTTGATCGATCACTGCCATGAAGACGAAATTCACTGAGATGGCTACAAGAGTGGGGGATGTCGAGAAACGGATAGATTATCTGGAGTCATCGGAGAGGGAATTAGCTGCTAATCCGCTAGCAACCAAAGTGGATTTGGAGCGCGTCTGGGAGAAGCTGGAAGATTTGGAGAACTGTAACCAGTGGAATAACGTCTGAGTTGTTGGAATTCCTGAGGGAGTAGAGGGTCAGAATATGGTGGAATTCCTGGACGGCTCTTTCCAAATCTGCTTGACATAACAGGCCATAAGCTGGAAATCGAGCGAGCTCACAGGGTCCCGGCTCGGCGATCTGCTGAGGGAGACAAGCCCCAATCAATTCTGGCCAAATTTCTGAGATCATCCGATAAAGATCTCATGTTATGCGAGGCGAGGAGTAAAGGAAGGCTTTCTTGGAAGAACCATCGCATTTTCTTGTTCCCAAACTTTGCAAATTCGACAAGAGCGAAATGGGATTGATTCAAGGAATTCAAGAAACTCTTACATCAACGGAAAGTTGCTTTTGCACTGATGTTCCCGGCCAAATTGAGAATAGATGCTAAGGATGGCAGCAAAATATTTACATGTCCCCAGCATGCCATATCCTTCATAAAGTCAATGGACTGAGTAAGTTATTTTGTGGTACTCATGTTGCAGCCAAGTGAGCCTGACTCACTGAACATTCACTTGACTGTACGAGGAAACTGAGCGCCTTTTTTGTTTCTGTTTGTGCTGGTTCCGCCTAGCGGCTGGAGTTGCTTTGTGTAGTAGCACACCATCAGGACAGTTTTGTGGATGAATCTGCATGTTCTTTGTGCTTATGCCTCCTATTGGTTGGAATCTGTTTTGTGGAGTAATTCTTGCGGGACACTGAAGTGATTGAGTCATTTGTTGCACTCATGTTGCAGTCGAATGGGCCAGCTCACTGAACATTTGTTTGACTGCCTGAGGAAAGGAACGGCTTTTATTTATTTTTATTTTTTTTTGCTGGTTCCGCTAGCGGCTGGAGCTTGTTTTGTAGAGGAACAGACCTTCGGGACAGTTATGTGGATGAATCTACACGTTCTGTGTGTTTATTCCGCCAATTGGCTGGAGTTTGTTTTATAGATTATCTTCTGTTGTGTAATTCTATCTCATAAAATTTTTATAGAAACACCTGACTTGAGCAATCTGATGGCAAAGTTGTCGCGGAGTTCTCGTAGGCGTACATGGACTGTTTGAGTTTAGAGGGATGGACGCCAGTTTGCGCTGTCGTGTGCGGAGTTAATGCGCACGTTTTTTCTTTTTCCTGTTTGTATGGTTCGGGGGGAAGTTTGGGATTTGATTGTTGCACTAATGTTGGAAGGTGGTCTTTATAATTTTCTTTTTGACACACAATCTTCTTTATAATTTTCTTTTTGACACACAATCTATTTTTTCTAATATGTTAATATGAGTGGATTGTCTCTCTCCATGTGGAATGTGAATGGGTTGGGGCACCCCATAAAAAGAAGGAAGGTTATTTCTTTTCTTAAACGTAAGAAATATGATATAGTTTTTCTTCAAGAAACGCATCTTTCCCCACAGGAAGCTGAAAAATTTGGGAAGATATGGGGTGGACATGTTTTCTTTAGTGCTGGCTTAAGTAAGAGCAGGGGAGTCATTACACTGATAAGTAAGCATCTACAATTCAAATGTCTCAAACAGATTAAGATAAATTAGGAAGAGTCATTATTGTTTTAGCAGAAATTCAGGGGCAAAGGTTGATTATGGCTAATATTTACGCACCTAACGCTGATGATCAGGGCTTTTTTATAGATCTTGAAAGGATGTTGCAAGCCATTGGCACCCCTCATGATATAATATTGGGAGGAGACTTTAATCTATTGATGGACTCAGTCCTTGATCATAGTGAAGCAAAAGTGTGTAAGAGCAGCATTGCAACTAGAGCAACCTAGATGCTTCACAGGATCTGTAAAAATCATGGTCTTACAGATATTTGGAGATTTTGAACCCATCTGGTAGGGACTCTAAATGTTTTTCATCAGTCCATAAAATGTATTCTAGAATAGATTTTTTTATATATCTAAATCCCTCATTTCATCTGTTGTTGATTGTTCAATTGGAAACATCTTAGTCTTAGATCACGCCCTGGTGAGTTTAGAGATGTTGCCACATACAGAGAAAAAGAAATCATATAGTTGCCGATTTAACGTATCCCTTTTGCAAAATCCTGATTTCCAACAAATGTTAAAGGCTGAAAACAATGTTTATATGGAGACCAACTGGTCCTCAGTATCCTCTGTGGGCATGGCTTGGGAGGCACTTAAGGCGCTTCTTAGGGGTCGGATCATTCACCAAAAAATTCAAAGCACGAGAACTCATGGAGTTGGAAGGGAATACTAAAATTGCCGAGGCAGAGCTGAAGTGCCGAATGTCATCTAATGGCCTCAGAGAATTGACCTGATTGAAATACAGATATAATACTATTTTGTCATGGAAGATGGAGTTTTGGTTATTCAGGGCAAGACAGTCATATTTTGAGTCGGGGGACAAAGCAGGGAAGCTTTTGGCTAGATATATAAAGCAGAGACAGTCTTTTTCTACCATTCCCTCAGTGAAATCTGCTGGTGGTAAAATATTTACCTCGGCCATTGATATTAATAATGCTTTTAAAGAATTCTGTCTAGATCTCTATAGTTATACGTCTTCATCTACTGATGAAGATTTTCAAAACTTTGTGGAACCATTAGAACTCCCTAAACTGATGATGGAGCAAAAAAATTCTCTTGATTCTGAGATAACCTTGGAGGAGCTTAGCGAGACGGCTTGCCAGACGCCTTTGCCGCTGAATTTTTTAGATCTTATGCTACAGAACTGGCTCCACTTTTGTTAGAAGTTTATACGGAATCATTAAAGAATGGAAAGCTTCTGCCAATAATGACACAAGCCTGGATCAGTCTGATTCTTAAAAAGGACAAAGATCCAAGCGAGTGTAAGAGTTACCGTCCAATTTCCCTGATCCAGCTAGATGTAAAAATATTGTCAAAAATTCTGGCTAGCCGATTAAGTAAAGTTATGCTATCTCATATACATATAGATCAGGTGGGGTTTATTTGGGGCTGCAGCCCTTCTGATAACATTAGGCATTTCATAAACATTATGTGGTCAGTGGCGAATGATCAGACTCTGGTCACTGCCATCTCATGCGTTTGATATGGTAGAATGAAATTATCTTTTTAAGATTTTGGAAATATACGGGTTTGGGAATACTTTTATTGTATGGATTAAGTTACTTTATAGACACCCGGTAGCGGTGGTACAAACAAATGGATTAATTTCAGATTATTTTACTCTGGATAGGGGCACCCGGCAGGGTTGCCCTCTTTCCCCATTATTGTTCTGTCTTGACCTGGAACCATTAGCAGCCGTGATAAGAAAGGAAGATGATTTTCCAGGGGTGGTGGTGGGAGGTATGGCACATAAGCTTTTGCTTTATGCAGATGATATTTTATTATTCGTCTCTGACCCCACTAGATCTGTGCCTTGCCTCCACAGAATTATTCATTATTAGTTCTCAGGATACAGAGTCAATTGGTCTAAATCCAAAGCTTTGTCTCTGACAGTGTACTGCCCAGTAACGGCTTTTCAGCTGGGCGCCTTCCAGTGGCCCAAGCAGGACATTAAATATTTGGGCATTTTATTCCCAGCAAATTTGTGTGATTTATTTAGGATCACTACTTTATTTTAAGAATGGGTAATGTCAGAATAATAGCAGAGAGAATTATTTATTTCAGCTTTTATTTCTTTCATTACATTCCCAGTGGTTCAGAAGTTTACATACACTTTGTTAGTATTTTACTTCTCACAGTAAGTTGCTGGAATTTTGGCCCAATGCTCCAGACAGAACTGGTGTAACGGAGTCAGGTTTGTAGGCCTCCTTGCTCACACATGCTTTTTCACTTCTGCCCACAAATTTTCTATTGGATTGAGGTCAGGGCTTTGTGATGGCCACTCCAATACCTTGACTTTGTTGTGCTTAAGCCATTTTGCCACAACTTTGGAGGTATGCTTGGGGTCATTGTCCATTTGGAAGACCCATTTGCGACCGAGCTTTAACTTCCTGGCTGATGTCTTGAGATTTTGCTACAATATATCCATATAATTTTCATTCCTCATGATTCCATCTATTTTGTGAAGTGCACCAGTCCCTCCTGCAGCAAAGCACCCTCACAACATGATGTTGCCACCCCCATGCTTCATGGTTGAGATGGTGTTCTTTGGCTTGCAATCCTCACCCTTTTTCCTCCAAACATAATGATGGTCATTGTGGCCAAACAGTTCAATTTTTGTTTAATTAGACCAGAGGACATTTCTCCGAAAAGTAAGAACTTTGTCCCCATGTGCACTTGCAAACTGTAGTCTGGCTTTTTTATTGCGGTTTTGGAGCAGTGACTTCTTTCGTGCTGAGCAGCCTTTCAGGTTATGTCGATATAGGTCTCGTTTGACTGTGGATATAGATACTTTACTACCTGTTTCCTCCAGCATCTTCACAAGGTCCTTTGCTGTTGTTCTGGGATTGATTTGCACTTTTTGCACCAAACTACGTTCATCTCTAGGAGACAGAATGCATCTCCATCCTGAGTAGTATGGTGGCTGCATGGTCCCATGGTGTTTATACTTGCATACTATTGTTTGTACAGATGAATGTGGTACCTTCAGGCGTTTGGAAATTGCTCCCAAGGATGAACCAGACTTGTGGAGGTCCACAATTTTTTTCTAAGGTCTTGGCTGATTTCTTTTGATTTCCCATGATGTCAAGCAAAGAGGCACTGAGTTTGAAGGTAGGCCTTAAAATACATCCACAGATACACCTCCAATTCAGTACACCTCCTATCAGAAATGAATTGTATAAAGGCTTTTTCTGGAATTTTCCAAGCTGCTTAAAGGCACAGTTAACTTAGGGTATGTAAACTTCTGACCCACTGGAATTGTGATATAATCAATTAAAAATGAAACAATCTATCTGCAAACAATTGTTGGAAAAATTACTCATGTCATGCACAAAGTAGATGTCCTAAACAACTTGCCAAAACTATAGTTTGCTAATATGAAATCTGTGGATTGGTTAAATTGGTTAAATTAGTTTTAATGTCTTCAACCTAAGTGTATGTAAACTTCTGAGTTCAACCATATCTATGATTGGGGGGGGGTTAATGTTATTAAAATGAATTGTATTCCAAAATTCAACTACCTGCCACAATCTCTCCCTGTAGATGTCCTCCTCTCTTATTTCAAGCAATTTGATAGCATAGCGAAGTCCTTCATTTGGAATGGTAAGCATCCCAGATTACATTTCAATAAGTTACATAGGCCGACTGACAAAGGTGGGCTAGGCCTACCCAAGATTTTGTTTTATTATTATGCATTCAGTCTCAGACATTTGGCTCATTCGTCACTTCCACCTGAGAGAGCCCTTCCCTGGTTTTGTATTGAACAGGAAGTTCTTGCCCGTATTTTGCCATTGCAAAGCCTTTCTATTAAACTAACCGGAGAAGTTAAGTTACACCCCGTTATCTCGCATTTGCACGCGTATGGACAAAAGTGTCCAGAGTGTTTAATTCGGACATTTATTTAAATGTTGCCTCGAGCATATGGCTGATCCCAAAATTATGTATTAATAAGTCCCCTTTCTGCTGGTCAGAGTGGATTGTGAGGAAGGTTAATACGCTCAGTGACGTATATGAGAGTGGAGTGTTGAGATCCTTTGAAAATATGGTTCAACATTTTAGGATTCCCAAATCTCAGTATTTATAGCTGTACCACCTGCTCTGTACTATTTTTGGGAGTAGCATACACCCCCCCTAAAGCGGCAGATACTCTGGGAGTGGTGATTACTGCTTTTGGAAAAGGTCATAAGGCATCAGTATATTACTCCCTGTTAATTCAGAGTCTGGGGGACGGAGCTTCAACTTCTCTCAAGAGATTATGGGAGAAAGATTTAAACTTGGTATTGGAGGAGGGAGTGTGGGCTAGGATTCTAAAAAAAATTAAGATTTTACATTGATTCTATTGGACCCCCTCTAGATTGTATAGGCTTGGTCTCAAAGACACACCCACGTGCTGGTGATGCCAATCAGAAGACAGGGACACAACCCATGTTTTTTGGTGGGATGTTAAGATCCAAGAATTTTGGTTGAGGGTTCAGTTTTAGGTGTGATGTATTGAGCACTCAAATTTAATTTTGCCCCAGTATTCTAGACTTATTAATATAGGGGATGGGTACATAAAGAATCGGGTCCTGGCAGGTGTTATGATCGGAAGACAGGTCATCCTTAGGGGATGGAAGTTGGCTGGAGCGCCCTCGTTTCGAGTGGTGCATGGAGTTGGGCAGGGTGGCGGCATTTGAGGGGATGATATATTGAAGGCTGGGCAACATGGGTTTATTTAATAAAAAATGGGGCAGTTATTTGCACTTTTTTTTGTTCGGAGGGAAGAGTTTTAAATTCATATAATTTGATTCCATATTTTCTGTCATGTTTATTTAATCTGTGACTGGAATCAATAAAAATTGTTAATAACAAAAACAATATTTTTTTACAGTATTTATTAATCTTTGTCAATATTAGTTAATAAAATTATAATTGTTCATTGTTAGTTCATGTTAGTTCATAGTGTTAACATATACAACTTTTGATTTTTAAAATCTATTAGTATGTTGAAATGAACATTAATTTAGATTAATAAATGCTGTAAAAGTATTGTTCATTAATTCAAGTTACCTAATGTTGTTAACTAACGTTAACAAATAACTTTATTGTAAAGTGTTACCAATTGTGCTATTGCATCATTATTTTTATTTATGAATATTGTGGTGTGATATTACAGATTATGAATAAAAATTAATTAATCCTCAACTGTAATTGTTTTTTCTTCTCAGTAGTGCTATACTCATGTGTACTCTCATGCTTTGACTAGAGAGGAAATATAATAATTTACACACAAAAAAACAACAACAAAAAAAAAATCAGTACTGTGTAGTGTTCAGTGATGTTTCGTCGCCCAGCGGATGCCGCTAAAACCTCATCTGAGCAATGAAGCAACTGTCCCACATCCTCGACTTCAGGTGATAGTTTGTGCTCTCGAATAGCATGTGTTGCTGTATTTCTCACTTGTAAATCACTGTACAATGGCTGGATGTAAATACTCTGCACACAGAGGAAGCCTTAAAGGGGACATATTAAGCAAAATCCACTTTTTCAATTTTTTTTAACATAATTATGTGTCCCCAGTGAACCACAAAATATGGTAAAAGACCATCCCCTCGTTTCTTTCCTTTCCCAATCAATAAAAAACAGTGTCTCCGAACGAGCCGTTCAGGTTTGCAGCCCCTTATGATGTCAAAAGGGGAAAGTTACCACCCACAGCCCACGGCTGGTGAAGAGATCCGCCCGAGTAGCTTAGATCGGCCCTCATTAAAACCTGAGTGTGCAGCCCACAGTCCATCATATTTATCTCCTCGCTAGATTCGCTTGTGTGAACTTGGACTGCTTCATCAAAAATGGTCAACACAAGGCTGGATTTGCTTCAAAGCTAAGGATCAAGGATGGATCGATACCAGCTCTCCATGACCCAACTTCAGATTTGCAAGTCGTAAGTTTCGCACTTTATACTTTTTTAATGTTTGCAATTTGGCTGTCTGAATTTGCTTGTTTGCACGTTGCGTGAAAAACGCTTGTTGTCGCGTCGTGGCTAGGACACGGTACAGGTATCAAATACGGGGCACGTCAATGCGGTTCAGGTTGCAGACAGTACCTACGTTACCAAGGTTTTTCCCTTGTTCAAGAATGAAGAACACTAAAGTAAATAATCTATGTCCTTTGATAATGATTTGGGTTGAATTTAATGGAAAATATGCGAGTTGTGCTCCATGGCACGGCAGAAATTTGAGCAGCCTCCGGAGTCATAGCTGGGAGCTGCCTACAGACAGTGGCAGCGGCGGTGTGCGTACCTTCATTGAAAACAGTTGTTTCGAATTTTAGAACGCGCCATGTCGTCTGCCAGACGCGTCCGGTGTGCGACCCCCTTTACACAATGGATCCACCTTTTTCCTATGTCCCGTGATGCTTAGCGAGAATTATGGGCGTTACTTCCGTTGTCAAGTAAACACAGCTGTTGTTACGATGTACTTCCATTCATTCTTTCATTTCATTTGAGGAGAGCTTTTATGATTTAGTATGGACATACATCAATCACTATACCAGTGTGTTACTGAACGTTAATAAACTGCAAAAAAGTCATAAAGACAAAGGAAGCGCGAACAAAACCGGCGCGCTGTTTCTCCCAGATGCAGTTGAGATTTAATCTAAGCACAAACACAACATTTCGAGCAGAATAATACGTTGTTTTAGTGGAGTACCTGTGTTAGTTCAGCTTCAGATGTGTGCACTTGTAATCTTGTCACCCTGCATGTTCAAATCGGACAGACACACTGAGGAAGAGCTGTGAAGTTCTCATCCTTGGGTATGTAATCGCTTTTTGAAGTTGTCCGATCGGACGGTTATTTCCTTTTAAATCTGCATGAAAGTTTAAACATTTGTTCGGCAGGTGATTGACTGATGAGAGGTGGTGCTTCGCTGCCGTCCGGGACGCATCAGGACGGCGTTTTAAACCTCAAATGCGATGTGGATTTTGACTACCTCTGTATGTGTTTTTGTGATCCAATCACAAAACATTTTGCAACCCGTTTACAACTGTATTTAGCACTGACCATTTGCGATCAGATCATCCAAAACTCGACTTATAACCAGCTGTAAACAGGGTCTAAAATGATTGCAGCCAGAGCTAGGAAATGGTATAGAACGATTTCCATCGGAAGTCCCACCCACATTAGTTTCCCCAGTAAGCCCCCCAGGAAAAAGGTGGATAGCAGTGCTCGGTGTTTTGGGAGCTTCGAAACAGTATATCATTTTATGAAGCATTTGGTTCAATGGATTCAAAGTTCGGAAAGCAGAAGACGAAGATAAATCAAAGCCTTTTATTGTTCTAGATTACCACAAACTACTTCAAACTTTGTCTGACATAGAAAAATAGTGGACTGAGAGAAAACAATTTCAAATCAACAGACACAATGACACAATCTAATAGAATACTAGAACATATTCAACATCTCGGTACCAGTTTGGCTCTATTCTGTATTTCAAAGAAAAAGCTTGTCTGTAAATGTCCAAACATTCTCTTTTGAAAATGTTTACATTCAAATGTTTTCAGAGTGGCACTTACGTGCTGAATTTTGCCAACAAATTAAGTAAATCAAAATGTTACAACTAATAACTTGTGCAGTACAGATGTTTTACTGGTAGTGACAAATGAATGCATGTTAAGTTACATTCTTTGTGGAACTGTCAGTTCATCCAAAACACTAATCATGAGGCTGCCTGGATTTGAGATTTCTTTTCACAAAACAAAAAACCAAATAAAATAAAAATGCTTGCTGCTCTAGAACTGGATAAAAAATATTCAAGACTTAAAGCAGTTTATGAAATATACATTACAAACTTGTCTTATGATTGTTCCATTTAATTACAATTTATTGAATGTGATTTTATGGTGAAAACTGATGGACTCAGACTTCAAGATTTAAACTGGCTCCAGTTTGACATTAGAAAACAGAATACTCAAATCCTTTGTGTGACTACTATAAAACTTATGGCATGTGAGGAGTAGAGTAAGATTAAAGATTGTTAACATTATTCAACTTTAATTACCCTATAACACTGCAATGTCAAATTATTTACAAACAAAAACACCCAACTGGAGAAGAAAGTTCTGTAGCTGAAAAAAACTTCCTTTGTTAAAGAGGGTCGAGAAGTGTGTACTGAAACAACTCCCAATCAACAAGGCCACAATAAACCAGTTCATTTCTAAGGAAAAATGTTTTGGCAAGTTGAAGTCTATTGTTTCCACAAATTATTTTTGTGCGCAACACCCCTTACACACTTCACACCACACCTTAAAAAAAGAACAACTTTGTTGAGATTAATGACTACTATAAAGAAGACAAAGCACATTGTAGCTGTGAAATACTCCAGACATCCACAGGACGAGGGTCTGGACAGGTTGATTACAGTCCTGCCTTTTTGAATATGTAGACAGGTGCATGGAATCCAAAAAGATTAGGTTTAACAGGTATTAAAACCTTTCTTGATTCTTAACATTGACAATATGGATTGTCTGAGAGACATATGACTTGGCAGAATTAACTACCCAGAGCTGCCTCCAAATACTCTTAACCTGTTTAGGCCAGTTTAAAGCCAAAAAGAGCAGTGGTGGATTTCAAAAGAATGAATAGAGCTAGACTAAGGAAAACAATTTCCCCCATTATGATTTTCTACTGTCAGAGTTCAGATCTGCTAGGTCTGTGGATGACCTGATTGTAGTTTGTTTTCCTCTTGGGCTTGTATTTTAGTAGCTTGCTGAAGTCAGTGAGCAGCCTCTCCCAGTAACAAGATACATCCTCCATGCGAAGGTGATGCAGAATGAACGTCTGGCCCCTAAAGAAATGTAGAACCATAAATATCAGCATAGGCAATGTCTTTAGGGTGTATAAGTATGACAAACAATGACCAAATAAAATCAATGAAATGCCATAATATATTACCTCATGGCGATTTCTTTTGCCACACCATCCTTTTCTTTCACAAATTGAAGCAGCTCTCTAACAACAGAGAGATAAAGTGTTTCAAAATGCAAAACAACTGGCATAATAATAACAACATCCATGAAAATGATCAAAGTAATTACAAAGACTAGCTCACTTATTCCTTTCCATTTGAAAATATGCATGAACTCCAGTGACCAATTAGTTAGTAAAAATTAAGTATATCAGCTGGCTTGAGATACTGTAGATGTTGAGGATACCTGAGGTCAGACAAGTCCTGTTTGACAGGAATATAGTGAACCCAGGGCTTGAGTTGTGGATAGAAGAACTCAAGCCATTCCTCGCCAACATGAAAAACCAGTGAGCCACATAAGAATAGATGTTTGAAACGAAAACTAGCAGCAACACCTCTGAAGTTAAAGAGGTATCTGAGGACAAAGAGAGAGAGAGAGAGAGAGAACTGAAAATCCCAAAACACACCAGAGTGTATAAAATGTTGGTTAAAGGTATAGTTCACCTGAAGGTGAAATTTCTCTCATCATTTATTCACCCTCATGCCATTGCAGATGTGTATGACTTTCTTTTTCTGCTGAACACAAATAAAGATTTTTAGAAGAATATCTCAGCTCTGTAGGTCCATACAATGCAAGTGAATGGCGGCCAGCCCTTTTTTTTACAATAAATTCTCCTCCCTTTCCAGTAAGCGCTGATATGCACAAAGAATGTGAATCACCAAAAACAGATTTATAGTAAAAAAAAAAAAAAAAAAGTACTTAAGTTGTGATCTGTTTCTCACCCACTCCTATCATATCGCTTCTGAATACATGTATTTAACCACTGGAGTCATATGGATTACTTTTAAGCTGCCTTTATATGCTTTTTGGTCCTTCTAAGTTCTGGCCACCATTCACTTGCATTGTATGGACCAACAGATATTTTTCTAAAAATTATTATGTTCAGCAGAAGAAAGTCATACACATCTCGGATGGCATTAGGGCGAGTAAATGGTGAGAGCGTTTTAAATTGGGGGGTAACTATCCCTTTAACTGACCACTATTGGACCTTTTGTTATCTGTTATCTTTACAATAATGTTTAAAAAAGTTTTAATAGTAGAAATGAGGATAAAGGGAGGTCTTACTTGTATTCACAGTGGTCAACTAGGGGAATCTCCTTAGCTGGGGGTCTCCCAAGAGTGTCCTTTTTTTTTTTTTTTTCAGAAGAACAAAAAAGAAAACAACAAAAAACACAAGTAGTCCTAGTATAAAAGTAAATGGTAAAGTCTGGGTAACACAGCTAGACAAAACCAATCCTGGCTCCAAAATCTGAATATTTCACTATTCTAATTTTGCTGACATTTCTAGAAAACACCCAGAGTAGTCCAGACCAGTGTTCCCCAACCCTGTTCCTATCTTTATCAGATACGGGAGACATCTAAAATGTGTAGTATTGGGGGCCCTGGTGGAACAGGGTTGAGAAGCACAGCCTAGTATGTGAGAAAGGGTAAACAAACCTTCTCTGACTTCCAGGCCTGGTTCTTGGTATACTCTGCATCCACAAGGTCAGGGGCCTCTCGAGACAGAAGGATCAGAGGGTCCCTCTCTGAACTGGTCCTACAAATGATGGAAAAACTGATCAGCTCATGCTGAAAACAACAATGCATTGAGTCGTATAAATATAACAATTGCCATTTAAGACAGGCTGACCTAGAACCTCTAAAGAATCCTTTGGGACTTTTCTTCTTCCAGGGCCACCGTTCAGCTGATCTGAAGAATTTAAAGGGATTCTTAGGTCTGGCTTTGTGTCATAATCTCAGATGCTGAGACAAGAAAGGGACTTCAAATGTTCCAATTTGTCACAATGGGCCACCCACTTTTTCAGGTCATTCCTCATCAGGTCCCAGCGGCCCAATCCAGTGGGGTAAATGGGCCATACAGCAGGACCTCCCTCCCAGAACGTCCATGCAGGGTACATAATGTCCTGATAGTCTGATGTCTTAAAGACACATTAATTTGTACCACTATTGTAATTAGGGATGCAGCGATACCATTTTTCTCTCCCGATCCGATACCTGAACTCTCGGCCGATACCAGTGTTCTTTTTTTAGTTTAGAATAAATATACCTTACTGGGTGGAACTGACTGGGGGTACTCTTTAAAAAGTAGAGAAACAAAAATATCTTAAACCTTTTTTTTTTTTTTTCATTATAAAATAAAGAAAACAAAACAAAAACACTTAAATAAAAAATATGTAGCCTGTTAAAAATATATATTTTTAAATAGTTTACTGCAATGATTTTGCTTGGGGACCCAGATTTTACATTGGACATCAAGTGGCGATCCAAAAGAGTAAAGATGTTACCTGCATTTAATGTAGCCTCAGCCACATTTTCTTTTATCTTGCATTGTTTTGATCATGGTTTTCAAATAAAAAGTCAGGTATCAAGTGACATTATTTTTGTTGTTGATGTCAACATGTCAATGTAGTTAGTCTTTAAAAATGATGAAAAAAATAAATAAAAAATTAGCCTTAACATTCAAAAACTTTAACCACAACTGCCAAACTTGCACGAAAACCAGGGTTAAATTGCATCACCCTTTCAGATGAGAAGCATATTTAGCACACATAAAGTGCCGAACGTGAGATGAATATAATTTAATTTGCCTCAGGGGCCCAAGCTAAATTAAGCAGCAGAAAATATAAATGGAGGAAGAACTCTGGCATTGGGTCGTGGACAGCAGGGAAAGAACAATCTAAACAGACCAGCAACCCATTTGTGGGTTGCAACACACCAGTTGTGAAACACTGGTCTACTGGATAATGCAGCATCAAAATGAACAGTTGTTCCAGTGAAAGTCTTCCGTTGAAAAGAAGCCAGTTCTCTTTACACATTTTTTAAAACTTGTATCTGGACCTCATGCATCTTTTTTGTTCAATTCAGTTGTAATAGTTAATCAGTCCACTTTTCAATCACACAGTTATTTTTTAGGAACCCAGTCAGGTTAAATGTTATTGTAATTTAATATAAAATAATAATAATAATAATAATAATAATGACGATGATAATGATGATAATAATAATCCATCAATCCATTTTCTATAGCCGCTTATCCTATATAGGGTCGCAGGTAGTGCTGGAGCCTATCCCAGCTGTCTCGGTCCGAACGTAGGGAAAGACCCTGGACAGGTGGCCAGTCCATAACAGAGCTAACACACACAGACAAACACATTCACACTCTTACTCACACCTATGGACATATTTTAGAGTCTCCAAATCACTTGACCTGCATGACTTTGGACTGTGGGGGAACTCAAAGCATCCGGAGGAAGCCCACGCTAACACAGGGAGAACATGCAAACTCCACACAGAAAGGCCCAGGTTGAGCCAGGACATGAACTTTCTGACTGTGAGATGACAGTGCTACCCACCGAGCTATCGTGCCACCCTAATGATAATTCTAAATATTATAAATGTATTATATAATAGTAATGTACTTCAGTCATATTTCTTAACTTTAAATCTCTGGGCTTTTATTTTATTTAGGAGTGTCTGTGTGTGGGCTAGTTGACTGTAGTTTAATATGCTTTTCATTCAAAATCTGGCGAATTACTCCTCAGTTCCAATCTCATTGCATGTTATAAGCAAAAAGAATGATCAAGCATCTACATCTGAGATGCAGTTCTTGTGGAGCACCCACATATTGCACGCTGCTCTGAAAACAGCAGCGCATCATCAGTCCGTGCATACTATGAGTTTATGTGACACAACAGAGCACCACTTATTTACTGAAGCGCACTGCGCATGCAGCCTATATATTTATTTATTGCATTTAAGGTAGCTTTTTGAGATTCACAAAGCTATTGCATGTCTTCAAGAGGTTTAAATAAAATGCACAAGTCATATGGACTGCTTTAATGGTGCTTTTATGGATATTTATGCCATTTTTGGAGCTTAACGGTAACGACCATGACCAACACAGTATCGGATTTGAATCGGGTTTGTCGGACCGATACCAGATTTGGTTAAAAGCATCAGTATTGGAGCCGATACCGATCCAGGTATCGGATCTGTGCATCCCTAATTGTAATACACATACCATTAAGAGTTAAACAATATTAATTTTATTTTTCAGTTTGGTCTTAATCAAGCATTTTCAGCTATCAATATATAATTTTTCATATTGCATTTATGATTTTAGAGCATGCTTTCACACACATTACCTTTTAGGTGGTGACACACATATTCAAGCTACTGGAATACCTAAAGTAAAATAAATTATATTGTTTTGAGACCATGTTGATGTGTGCATACACACCTTGCTAAAGGAAAGTACAGGCAGGGGTGGCTGAACCCATCCAGGAACCTGAGGATAGTCACGCACATTAATCACCGCCTCCATATCTGGTAACCTGTCAATCACTTTTAGGATAAAGTGCTCAACACCACTGCATCTGCGAAGAAATGTTAAATGTATGGCTTTATGGAAATAATATATTCAACACACAAACAGTTAAAAAAAAAAAAAAAATAAGTTAAAAAACGTAAAAAAAATAAAAAAAAAATTTCAATTTGTCCTTTCAAATTAGTTTTGTTTTCATTAGTTTCCACTCCATGACTGTTAGGTTTGGGTTTTTAGTGTCCAGTAATTCAATTCAAGAACTTTATATTTCTGTTAGGAACTTCATGTGTGAAAGTTACCAGTGCATACTACACAATCAAACAGAAAGACATAAACAAGTGTCAACACATTCACTACATAAATTTAGATGGAAATAATAATAATAATAATAATAATAAAAAGATAAGTAAAAATGAATAAAAAGTTTAATTTAGTGTCCTTAAAGTGCTAGTGCCACATGCTCATAATGAGTTAAAGAGACGGATGGATGTTGGGACAAAGCTGCTGCAGCCCTTCTAGTTTTAAAGGTCAGTGATCTGAATCTACGGCCAGAGTAGAGGAGGTTATATAGACCGTGTAGGATGTATGTGGCGTCTTGTGAAATTACAGTTCCTTTCTTCACTGTTCGCTTGCTGTAAATGCTGCTGAGAGGTTCCATATCCAAACCAAAGATTTTTCTGCTCAGTCTTAACAATCTTGTAGAGTGGGATTGTGTGAATGCTGCTCATTCCTACAAACCAAGCTTCTATGTTGATTCAATAAAACACTTGTAAAATCTCGTAAAACTGACTGATGAACCTGGAGCTTTCTGAGTTTCTGGAAGAAAAATAGACATTGTTGAAACTTGGAGAAGATCATTTCACTGTTCAATTTGTAGGTGAGATTATAATCAATAATGGTTCCGAGCTACTTATATTCCTCTCAATATCCTGACCACTGACCTCTAGTGCAGTGGTGATCAATTTTTCCCTACCAAAATCAATGACCATCTCCATCTTAGAGACATTCAGTTCTAGATGACTGTCACTGCAATACACAGAGAACTTATTCAGTTGAACCTGGAGCCAGCTGTCAGAGTTTATGTTATCCACGATGACTGTGTCATCAGAACATTTGATGTATTCTATTTCTGGGTCATTACACCTACAGTCATCATTAAACAGGGTGAACTGCACAGGTGAAGTGATTAAGCCCTGGGGAACCCCAGGTGAAACAGGTGTTATTGTGCTAAACTTGCCATTCACTCTGACCGTTTGATTTCTTTCAGTCAATAAGGCCAAAACCCAGAGTATAAGATGTGGATTTACTTCCATCCGTAGTAGGTTTTTTCCCCATGAGGTGAGGTTGCACTGTATCAAATGCACTTGAGAATTTATAGCTCATTTTAAAAGTTATGAAAACATATTTTAGTTTAGTTTCAGATTTTACAATGTTGTGCTTTTTTTATTTCAGTAAAATGTTTTCATTTGTTTTTGTAAACAATAGTAACACTGATGACAGGGCCATAATTTTACCCAATAACACCCAGGCACATTTGGTGGATGTTACATTTCACCAACCTTGCTGGAAACATGCAGCTTTGTTCTCTGAACAGCTTGTGACCGATAATCTGGTAGTGTGTGCCAAGACCTCTTTGGACTGTGTCTGCCATCAGCCCCTCAGATATGCCGTTTCTTAACAGCCTCAGGTCATCTTTCAGGACACTAAATCAACAGAGAGATGCAGGGAAGCACAATAATTTTTCAACCAGTTCAACTGCATCTGTAATGAATTCACTGTAGGGGAGCTTCTGTGAAAGAGATGCTGTTCTTTATATCTGTAAAATTAACCTCATATGACAGCTGCAGTTCTCCTGAATGCATGGCTGGTAGTTCTTTGTGGCTTCTGAGATTTTGCTGATGTATGACTGCCAACGTTTGCCTGTTGCCAAGATAGAGAGGGAACTTTTTTATTTTATTTTATTTTATTTTATTTATTTATTTATTTAATTTATTTTGGTATCAGAATAAACAAGTAACAGAATTACAGTCCTGTATTCTCTGGAAACCTCTTCAAGGTCTTTAAAAAATCCCAGACGTATCTGGAGATTTTAAACGTGATTCACAATGATCTAAAGGAATTTAAAACATTGTCCATTTAATTAGCCTATACGCAGAATGATTAAATGACAACTATACAATTATTACATGCTGCATTGTAAACAAGATAATTTCAATAAACGTACAAAGCAGATTTGCGGGGTTTAATCTGCCGAGTGTATAGAGGGACGCTAATGCTATCACCACAATAAACATTTGTTTGAAGATTAAAATAATAAAGCACTAGGTTCACCAGAATGGATGAACATCTGTCAGTTTTAGTACAAAAATAAATTATTTATGTACTCACTGTTATCCGAAGAACATAGTTTAAATCCATTCAGAAAAAGCATGAGGGAAAGTATGGGCAGCCCCAGCAACTTCATTTTTTTCTTCCTGGTTCGATTTGAAGTGCTTTCGACTATGTACTAGTATGGTCTGATAATAGATTAAAAGTCCCCACTCTTGGCTCAGGTTGTATTCAATGCGGTGGGGGCTCTGGCTTACTTGGTGCCCTAGGCCGGGATTCACTAAAGTACAGCGAAGCACACATTTATGGCAAGCCGAATTCACTTTTATTCATTTGCAGGATATGAATTGTTGATATCAACAATTCAATTGTCACTAGTTAGAATTCTGATTCTTGATATCAAGAATGTAATTTTCACAAGTGGAAATGCCAGTTGTTGATATAAAAAATTACGTCATCACTCGCAGAGATCACATTCTTTTTTCCCCATTTTTCACCCAATTTGGAATGTCCAATTCCCAATGTGCTTTTAAGTCATGGTCGTGTAGTGATTCGCCTCAATCCGGGTGGCGGAAGATGAATCCCAGCTGTCTCCGCTTCTGAGACTGTCAACCCGTGCATCTTATCATGTGGCTTGTTGAGCGCGTTGCCACAGAGACATAGTGCGTGTGGAGGCTTCACACCATCCACCGCGGCATCCGCACTCAACTCACCATGTGCCCCACCGAGAACAAACCACATTATAGCTATGACGAGCAACTCCCTAGCAACTGGGCCAATTTGGCTCAGTTACTCAGCACACCCTGGGATTTGAACTAGCCAGACTCCAGAGGTGGTAGCTAGCCTCTTTTACCACTGAGCTACCCAGCCCCCCAGAATTTACATTCTTGATATCAAAAATAGGATTTCAACTAGTAAAAACCATAATTTTTTATATCTATAATTGAATTTTCACTAGTAAGGTTACACACCGATATGTCATTCACTCTTATTCAAAACGCAATTATTGATATCAAAAATTAGTTTCTAACTAGTTGAAAGTCCAATTTCACATATCAACAATTCTTTTCTTACTAGTAAAGAAATATCATTTTTGATATCAAGAATGTAATTTCTACTAGTAAAATGCCCATTTTTGATATCAACAACTGAATTCCAACTAGTAGAAATGCTCATTTTTGATATCAGATATTCAGTTTTCACTAGTGACAGTTTTAATTTCTGATATCTGTAATGTAATTGTTACTAGTAAGAACTTCTTTTTAGATATCATTAATTACACTCCAAATTATTGATATCTGAAATCCATTTCTAGATATCAGAAATCCCAATTGTAACATGCTGAAAAGCATTTACAGATATCAAGAATAAAAAATTTACCTAGTGAAAATTAATTTCTTGATATCAGGAATTTATATTTTTACTAGTAACAATGTAATTGTTGATATCAAAAAATATATTTTTACTAGTAAGAAGTACAATCTTGATATCAAGAATTAGCATTTTAACTAGTAAAAATTTTATTGTTGATATCTGTAATTACCTTTGCATAGTTCTGGCGCCCTTTCAACTTTTAATCACATGTAGATGACTTGTTGATATCAACAATTACATTTTCACTAGTTAAAATGCTAATTCTTGATATCAGGAATGTATTTTCTACTAGTGGAAATGCCAATTGTTGATATCAATAATTACATTTCCACTAGTAAAAACGTGAATTATTGATATCAACAATGGTGTCATCTCTCGCGGAAATATATTCTTGATATCAAAAATGGAATTTCAACTAGTAAAAACTATAATAATTGATATCTGTGACTGAATTCTTACATGTAAAAAAGGAATTGTTACATGTTGAAATGTAATATTTACTAGTTAAAATGGTCATTTCAGATATCATAAATGCCTTTTTGAATATGTGCATAATAATGAGGAGTGCTTACGAGTTCCTTACGTACCTTATGAATATTTAAAAAAAGAAAAGTATGGAACCTCGCAGGGGATATGCAAGCGGAAAAGAGAACTTTTTTCATCCACACGATCCGCTTTCCTCTGTCGTTTATAAACCACACTTTTATTTTTCATATCAAAACCACAAGGTGTATATTATTTTTATATTTAATAACATTGTATGAATTTGTAATGTGTATCGAGATATGTCCATCTGCAGAGCCGCAGAGCCACAGCAGTCTGCAGGACCAATGCAGTGTTAGCGCCATCTATAGTTTGGAGTATAATTTCTTACGTTTGTTTGCTTTTTTAGATTTCAAATGTGCTGTTTTTACATCGATTTTGATTTGATTACTATCTAAAACATTTAATGGTAGCCTTTTCAACACTTTTCAATAAGGTTCCATGTGTTAACATTAGTTACAGTAGGTTTCATGAGTTAACAGCATTTATTAATCTCTGTTAATGTTAATGGATAAAACATTGTTCTTTGTTCATTTATATTTTATGAACTAATGTTAACATTTACAACTTCTAATTTTAAAAATATATTAGTAAGTGTTGAAATTAACATTAACCAAGATTAACAAATGCTGTTACAGTATTGCTCAATGTTTTTCAAGTTAACAAATGTTAACAAATGAATTGATTGTACGGTGTTACCCATTTGATTATATTATATGTGATCATTTGATTTATTTCCTGTTCAAAGATTTCTTTAAAGTTACAAAGAGTTCTTAAAAAAGACACAAAGAATGGGCATTTAATGTCATATGTATTGAATCAAATCAAATTCAAAATAAACACTCAATTACAAAGCCTAACAAAACATGTACATTGCAAAATTAAAAAAACAAATCAATTACATAATTGATAAGAAATTTAAATATAATAAATTAAACTAATATAATTGTTTAAACAACAAACGCTTGAGTGATTCAAAACCAAATCATTTTTTAAAAATACAACCCGATCGACAATCGAACTGTTTCCAGAATAATATTCGTTATGAAATACATCTAGACAGATCCAGTAGTTAGCAGATAAATACTTAGCTTAATAAAGTAATTGTTTACCAAAAATGCTAGATTTAATAAAACTTTACATAGACAACAACTTACCGTGCTCTCCGGCATGATTGTTCTGTCATTAGCTCCGCCTGACATCAGTCTGGAGACTGCGGGCCTGAAACTGTTGTGACTTAAGGCCGATTTATACTTCTGTGTCAAACCTACGGCTCTGTGGCTCAGCAGATGGATACTATTGTGTCTAATATATCTGTGTGCAGTTGATAAATGTATGAAAACGTGTTCCATCACTTTGCATAAAATCGTAGGCTAAATTAATGTTTAGGTATTAGGAGTAACAAGGACGAGTAGATATAAAAATCTAACAAATTTGTGTGCATATGTGTGTTAAGAAGCCGTAAAAATAATGGTTTTCACGTTTTACTTTTTACTTAACCATTGAGAAAATAAATTGGCCAAATCTTTTTATTTTTATTATTGTTTTATGCACTTTAGTTTAATATGAAATGCACTAATTTAACAGCCGGGGCCTCGTTTCCCTATAACGATTGATCTTAGCGGTTAAGAGAGTATTCTACCAACGATTTTACGAATGTTCGTTATTTTTTTACCTACGTTTCCCAAAACTGCGCTTAACATGAACGTGCGAGGACGCAGTTTAAGTGCTACTTAAGAGAGTCGCTGTCCTTGTAACAGTGCTGAAATGTGACCGTATAGTGCTGCTCATCATTGCCACTTCATTATATTTGTGAGTAACTTTGTGCGTAACTTTAAAAACGTTTGTAATTTACCTCGCTGGGAATATTGAAAAATATTTTCTTAAAGCCACTCCCCCAGACATACCGGTATAAAAGGAGCTGGTATGCAACCACTCATTCAGATTTTCTCTCCGGAGCCGAACGGTCATGCTCACTGAGCTGAATTCTCATGACTGTTCAGCGGCTTCTCCCTGCTCTGCACTGGTGCACTGCAGAGAACGCCCCTGGGCGCTTTGGCAGAAAAAAGAGAGTATATTTTCCTGAAAGAGTATATTTCTCTAAGTGAGCGGCACACAAGGAACGTCTTTTTAAAGAAGCGTCTTTTTAAAGAAATCTTTCCGATTGTGTGCTATTCCTGGTTGTGGTTGTTACCTCTCAACTTCAGATGGTCACGATCGCTGTCTTTCGTGTCTGGGCGCGACACACACAGAGACAGTGTTCGTGGGTGGTTCATGTTCTCACTGCGAGAACATGACCATGGCAACGTTGCGGTTTCAGCTTGCTTTCATAAGAAAGCAAGCCACCCCAGCGGTTCCCCGCCTTGTCCTCCTACCTACGGGTTTGAGGCCAGCGCGGCTAGCACTGGGTGCGATTTGGGGAACCCAATGGGACCACCCCAGCCGGGTATCCCCCCGCAGACCTCCCATTCCCCAGCATGCTCATCTGCCCTGATCGGGCTTCCAGATGAGTCCGCCGGCTAGTCTCACAGCGAGTTCGACCTCTTGTTCGGAGCCTGTGAAGCTGATGAGCTCTTGAGCGCAGCATTGGAGAGCGGGCTTGTCCAGTCGGACGCAGAAGCCTTAGCTGGGCTCCCCCCTTTGGGGACAATTACCCAGTCACAGGCTGATGCAGAGATGACGGACATGCTTTCCCGGGCGGCCGCGAGCGTCGGCCACAGCAGGAAGCAGACGCCACCCGTCACACAGCCGGCTGCCAAGAACCCACGAAGTTCGTCAAAGCGCCCCTGCGATGGGTGACCCAGGGTTGACGAAACCCACTGCATTGGAGCTGGTAGTAAGACCATTCCATTCCCCGGTGGAGGGCCGGGTGGAGAATCTTTTGTTGCCTTTTCATTTGATTTTGCCACATGCCCAAGTGGCTGTGGTACCCTACTGTTCAGCAAAAGAGCGGTTTCCTCCTTCCCTTGGTCACATTCCCAGTGTGCACGGTCGTCATCACGACCACCGTTCACCTTTTTTCCCTTGCAGGATTGGCGCTCCAGTGGCGGTCTCCCCGCCCCTGCGCGCCCAGCTGTGGCACACATCCGCCGCCGATGTGACAGTCTCCACGGGTTGCGATGACAGGCCCCTTCCTCCCCCGTCCCAGGCTGTTCCGGGGGTGGTCACGAGCCAGGTAAGTGCTTCGATGTCCCTAGACTCGGCACGGCCACGACATGGTGTGGCACCTCGATCTCCGCCCTGCCGCGAGGCCCCACCTGCCGGTACGTCCAACGACGTTGTCCCTTTGGTCCCCCTTGCGCGGAACTTGGATGCGTGGCTTGCGCTTTCCAATCCGTCGCGATGGCTGGTCCGGACCGTCCGACTTGGCTACGCGATTCAGTTCTCCAGGTGTCCGCCCAGGTTCAGCGGTATTCACTTCACCTTGGTGAAGGGACATATTTTTATATATCATAACCTTGGCCACCATCAGGCAATACAAAATCAGATGCTATTAGTAGGCTTGCAACAGTATACTGTGATAACGGTTATACTCGGTAAGAGCGACAATACTCAGACACCCTCATAAATTAATTGTGAAACCAATCTAGAATGATTTGTTTGGAGTCCCTAGATCACTAATTATGTAAAAACATGTTTATTTTTCCATACAAGCCAAAATGCATGTAGTGGACTGGACAGTTTTACTTAAATGGCTATAGTTCCATTTTAGAAAAATTAAATGAGATTGACCACTTGGTGGGGATACAATTGGAACTTTGGGGTGATGACTGGATATGTTCACAGGTTCTCATGTCTTTTGCTATAGCTTATTTCTTAAGTATGTAGTTATGCTTAGTTAGATCTGCTGTAATGGTGAATATTGTTATTTCCTGAGGTAAATATCTTAAACACAATGAGATCTTTTCACAAAATGTTACGCTGTGATGTAAGGGCTTATTCTGAGGACACACATACAAACAAATGGTGCTTGGCTATTTAGTGGTGCTATAACAGGAAAGAAAATACATGAATTTGGTTCTACCTATCTATGGAACCATTGGTCTGAGTGATCTCTAAATTTGCATGCAGTGTCTTTATCTGAGGTGCCATCAATTTCTATGATGACAGTCACATATTCTGAGAAACACGGCTGCCACTGGCCAATCAACTTTCAGCAGCTATCAGACAAAGATCAGAACAAAATGTGGTGGACCTGTTTGCCTCTTGGCCCTAGAGGTCTGTAGTAAAAAGACTACTGCGAGGTACTGTTATGTTTTACATGTGCATTAAAGGTTTTACATAATGCAATGTTTCACACAAGCACAAATAATTCATATATTATAGATTTTCTCATTCTGAACAACTTTTCAACTTTTTCTCAAGAATCATTGGTGTTAGTAAAATTGTACGTTAAATATTTCGGTTAATTAACAGTACTTTTGCAAACTAGTTCTAGGTTTTAGGAGTAACAAATAAAGTGCAGGAATATTCGTTGAAGTCTGTTAGCTGAACTTTCAATTTAGCATGGTCATATCATAGTATATGAAATGCAAAATTTGGTGGAGATTAAAGAACAGGTGGTGTTATGAACATCAGATTTTTATCAAATTTTGCACATATATGCTAGGATGTGATGCTGAAGGAGCCTGCAATTATATGGTGGATTATAAAAAATGGCTATATCTCAAAGGTTCTTTGCTTAATTGCCTTGAAGTTTTTGATGCACTTTGTCTGTTTTAGGTGCTTCTTTTGAAATCGTTTTAAACATGACCTTAAATGCCCTAAAAAGACTGAACCCTGATAATAGCAGCTTGCAGGTAAAAATCCCAAACAATTTGTCTGTTGCATGGAATAAGAACAATAGAAAAATCCTGGTTGTATTATAGAAAATATAAGCATAATAACTTAAAACCACATGTAAAAAAAAAAAAAAAACCCATTAGAGCTCTGTAAAAGATGAAGCGAGAAGCAGTTTTTCCTTCTTAAGGTGAGGCTTTATTTTCCCCTCTTCGCGACACCACTATACAGTTAACCTTTACGCACTAAACTAAACACTAACACACACTGCTTTCACAAATAAAATTTCACTACAAGAAAATCCTTGCTCTGGCTTGGCTCTGTCGTATCCAGTCTCTCTCTCGACTAAGTGCTGTGTCACTCTATTTATGCCGCTCTCCCCGTGCTCACTGAAATTAGAGACAGGTGTTAGACATAATTTAGCTCAGGTGTAAGCGCCCTTACCGCTTTCTCTCTCTCCGGAGAGATGCTTGACCACGCCCCCGCTGCCACATATCCCCACCGCCTGACTCAGGCTGGGGCGGCATCCGGCCTGCCTACCACTCCCCCCCATTCCTGGAAAGGAAGTCGGCGACAGCCATCTGTGCCCCCGGTCTGTGGACCACCTTGAACTTAAACGGCTGAAGAGCCAGATACCAACGGGTGATCCGGGCGTTAGTATCTTTCATGCAGTGCAGCCACTGGAGTGGGGCGTGATCCGAGCAGAGGGTGAAGGCCCGCCCCAGCAGGTAGTATCGGAGAGTGAGGACCGCCCACTTGATGGCGAGACACTCCTTTTCCACGGTGCTGTACTTAGTTTCCCTTAACGAGAGCTTACGGCTAATGTACAGCACCGGGCGCTCCTCCCCCTCCACCACCTGCGAGAGTACGGCCCCCAGCCCCCTATCTGAAGCATCTGTCTGTAAAATAAAAGGGAGAGAGAAGTCAGGTGAATGTAAAAGCGGCCCCCCGCAAAGTGCAGCTTTAACTTGCGTAAACGCCTGTTGGCACTGCTCCGTCCACTGGACCGGATCTGGAGCTCCCTTTTTAGTGAGATCAGTCAGCGGGCTGGTGACGTCCGAATAATTAGGTACGAACCTTCTATAATAGCCAGCCAGCCCCAGGAACTGTCTCACCCCCTTTTTGGTCTTGGGTCTCGGGCAGGTCGCAATCGCTGCTGTCTTGTCAATTTGGGGACGCACCTGCCCGTGGCCCAAGTGGAACCCCAGATACCATACCTCCACCCGTCCAATCGCGCACTTCTTCGGATTCGCTGTGAGTCCCACTCGGCGCAGCGATCTCAGAACCGCCCTCAGATGTTGCATGTGCCACTGCCAATCATTGATATAAATGATGATGTAATCTAAATAGGCAGCGGCGTAGGATGAATGCGGTCTGAGGATTCGGTCCATGAGATGCTGAAATGTAGCCGGGGCTCCAAACAAACCGAACGGAAGTGTCACAAATTGGTGTAAACCAAACGGTGTGGAGAAGGCGGTTTTCTCACGGGAAATTGGTGTCAAGGGGATCTGCCAATAACCCTTCGTCAAATCCAATGTCGAATAAAAATGAGCAGTGCCCAACCGATCGAGCAACTCATCAACGCGAGGCATTGGATATGCATCAAATTTAGACACCGCGTTGACTTTCCTGTAATCCACACAGAACCGTACAGACCCGTCGCTCTTAGGCACTAGAACGACTGGGCTGGACCAATCACTGTGGGATTCTTCTATTACCCCCATATCAAGCATCGCATCCAATTCTTCCCTAACAATTTTCTTTTTGTGTTCGGGTAATCGATAGGGGCGGCTACGTACCACCACCCCCGGCTCGGTCTCGATGTGGTGATGGATGAGGTTTGTGCATCCCGGTAGAGGGGAGAACACATCCGCAAACTCCTGTTGCAACCTAGCAACCTCCGCGAGTTGGCTCGGTGAGAGGTGGTCTCCGCAAATGACTGGGGTGAACTGTTTATGTTTTGAACTCACCTCCGGTCCAAGCTCCACCTTCTCGGGAACTACCGTGGCCAACATCACGGGAACCGCCTCCCTCCACAATTTCAGGAGATTGAGGTGGTATATTTGACGAGCGTCCCCTCTATCGGTCCGTTTAACCTCATAATCGAGATCTCCCACTCGTCGTGTGACCTCAAAGGGTCCTTGCCACTTGGCGAGTAATTTAGAGCTCGATGTGGGAAGCAATACAAGCACTTTATCTCCCGGTGCAAATTCCCTTAGCTGAGTTCCTCTGTCATACAGTCGGCGCTGTCGTTCTTGAGCTTGGAGCAAATTCTCCTGTGTTAGTTGTCCCAAAGTGTGGAGTTTTGCTCTAAGATCAAGAACGTACTGAATTTCATTTTTACTGTTTGAAGGACCTTCCTCCCAGGCCTCTCACAATACATCAAGCACGCCACGTGGGCGTCGCCCATACAGCAGCTCGAATGGGGAGAAGCCAGTGGAGGCTTGCGGGACCTCTCGTACTGCAAATAACAGGGGGTCAAGCCATTTATCCCAATTTCTAGCATCATCGTGCATGAACTTACGAATCATGTTTTTGAGGGTTTTATTAAATCGTTCCACCAGGCCATCCGTTTGAGGATGGTATACACTGGTGCGAATCGATTTAATATTTAACAACTCGTACAGTTCGCGTAGTGTCCGTGACATAAATGTTGTGCCCTGATCGGTGAGGATTTCTTTCGGAATCCCCACCCCGGAGATTATTTTGAAGAGTGCCTCCGCAACACTGCGTGCTGAGATGTTGCGAAGAGGCACTGCTTCCGGATATCGCGTTGCATAGTCCACTAGGACCAATACAAAGTGATGTCCGCGTGCTGACTGTTCTAATGGCCCGACGAGGTCCATTCCAATTCTCTCAAAGGGGACCTCGATCAGAGGGAGAGGGCGCAATGGCGCTTTTGGGGTGGCCGGTGGGTTAACCAGCTGGCATTCGCGGCATGCCGCACACCACCTGCGGACATCGCCGCCCATGCCCGGCCAATAGAAACGGGCTATTAGACGGTTCAGTGTTTTTCTTTCTCCTAAGTGACCCGCCATGGGATTATAATGAGCCGCCTGGAATACCATTTCCCGACGGCTCCTTGGAATCAAAAGTTGGGTTGTATCCTCTTTGGTCCGAGTGTCCTGTGTCACTCGATACAACCGCTCATTTATAATTGCAAAATAGGGGTATGAAAGGGCAATGTCAGGCTGGAGTCATTGACCATAGATGACTCTCACTTGGTCAAAGGCGTGTTTGAGGGTTTCGTCTCGCGACTGCTCCAAAGGGAAATCCCCGTCAGGGAATTCCCTGAGAAGGGGAGGGGCCGCAGCCTCTCCCCCTCTCTCGTCATCATGACGTGGAGCTGTCGAGGACGGCCCGGCTCCGCCTCCCCTGCCAGAGCATCGCACATCACAAATCTCCCTATTTTCATACAGGACCCATCCGTGAGGCGGGAACTAACTGCGGCCTCCACTCTATGCTTTTTCCCCCGAAATTTAATTGTCAGGGTCACCACTGGATACTTGTGAATATCCCCATGTACACATTTCACCTTCACCGTTTTGGTTGTGACCAATGCCTCGGGTTGAACCAGGCGTTGGTGGATAGTGGTTTGATTACACCCGGTATCCACCAACGCTTGGTGAGTACCCCCCTTGACACTTACCGGTATCCGGTACGCTCCGGCCCGGTCGGGGGCAGCCTGTGGGAGGTCAGAGACCCGCATCACCGTCCCCAGCTCCATCAGAGGGCACTGATCTCGGAAGTGGCTCGGGTCTCTGCACCTCCAGCAGGCCGGCCCAGGCGCTACGCCCGCACTTGCGTCGGTGGGCGCACCCCCCTGAGGGGGAGAGCGTCGGGGCATTGGAGTAGGGGAAGGTGTCGCCTCCCACACCCGGGGAACTGGTCTCAGGGGCTGAGTTCCTCCTCGTCTGCGTGGGGCAGGAACGGGACCCAGGAAGGCCTCGGGGTCGTCCGCCGCCCCCATTTTCTGTAATGCTGGCGGGGGTAACGGCGTGGGTGTGTCCGGGGTTGCGGCTGAGGATGCCCCCTGGCTGAGGAGGCTCCGGATCGCCTGCCGGTCCTCGGCTTGAGCATGCATGAGCTCGACAAACCGCCGGTCTTGATCTTGTCGGAGCTCAAGCAGCGTTTGTTGGTGGTTCTGATGTAGGCTGGCGAGGGCTTGGAGGATCTCCGCCAACTGGGAGGACTCTACGGGATGACCTCCATCCATCTTCAACCCAAACTTCAATCCCGGGTTTCGGCACCAGTGTAAAAGATGAAGCGAGAAGCAGTTTTTCCTTCTTAAGGTGAGGCTTTATTTTCCCCTCTTCGCGACACCACTTTACAGTTTACCTTTACGCACTAAACTAAACACTAACACACACTGCTTTCACAAATAAACTTTCACTACTAGAAAATCCTTGCTCTGGCTCGGCTCTGTCGTATCCAGTCTCTCTCTCGACTAAGTGCTGTGTCGCTCTATTTATGCCGCTCTCCCCATGCTCACTGAAATTAGAGACAGGTGTTAGACATAATTTAGCTCAGGTGTAAGCGCCCTTACCGCTTTCTCTCTCTCCGGAGAGATGCTTGACCACGCCCCCGCTGCCACAAGCTTGTATGGATTTCTCATAATAACAGGTGAAATATGGAAATAGCTTGTGTTAAAATAATATGTTATTGTAATTAAATGTTTATTGTTTCCACTATGTTGTACTTGTAATGAATGCACTTTGAACAGGGCTGTTAGGATGCTAATGCTGTGTATTCATTAAGCAGAGTTTGCAAAGAGCAACAAAACAGAACTAAGCCATCAGACAGAACAAGAGCAAAACCAGCCCAACTAAATCCAGTAACGAATGGAAAATACCTCACAAAGGACACAGGAAAGGTTTAAATAAAGTAATGGCATAACAAAATACACCAGGAAATAATAAAGACAGGAAACTATGAACTAAAACAAGACAGTAGCACAAAACATGTAGTGAGTAAATGCTGTTAGCAATCCCCAAGTAACCATAAAGGGGAATCACTGACCTCACTACAGTATTTATAATTGATTACTTCTGAAAATAGCAACATTTCCTCTTTATAATGGCATGTGAAAATGTCAGGGATGGTTTGTACCTTATCTCAAGAATGACTAATTGTTATATTGTATATGGTATTGGATCAATTTATTAAAAATATGAAAACACAAATTTCACACATTTAACATATTTTAAGGTGGTAATTTCACAAAATAACAAAAATTTAAACAATTACCAAGTGTTAATGCAGTCATTTCACAAACATAAAAAATGATTAAACAAATTCATTCATTAGATTTCTGTATGTATGTGTAATTACATGATTTAGATATTATATTGCATATATGAATACAAGAAGAAGCTGTTTTGAATGTAGGGTGTCAAAGAAAATGAGGCAGTTTTTAAGTTGCCTTATAGGTTTAGAGAAATTATTAGTAAATGTAATAGATATTTCAATGAAAATTTTTTTTGTAAAATAACATTTTAAAAAATCAAATTTGATTTAATTTTCAATGAAAATAAAATTGTAAATATAACAAGAGTAATATAAAACCGATTAGGGATAAAAATAACCATGTTTATGTCCTCTACCTGAAGAAATGGCTCAAGCCCTGCCTCTTTCGAATGCACTTGACTAACCCACAACCATAATCAAAGGCAGTTACTATAACTCTTATTTATAAAATAAAAAAATAAATACAAAAAAAAAAAAAAAACACTCTTTCCCTTCTTTTCCGCATTTCTCTTTTTCTCTATTTTCTTTTTATTATTGCCCGAGCACCAGAGGTGCAGGCGCTAAAGCCCTATTGTTTTTGGAATGTTTTTTTCACAATTATTATAATTTTTATTTTTAATGCATTCACCCATTTTTTTAGGCATTCATCATGCTTGAAAACTCAAGAAACTTGGCACACACATAAGACCTGCATAAAATCAAAAACTTATGTAGTGTTTAGGCTTGGGTTTGGTTGAGGAGCTCTACAGAGCCTCCAAATGCAGGCAATGGTTGGGATGAAGTTGCTCAGATGTGCACAAGATTTGGTATGGTCACTGCTCTCATCATACAAGGCAAAGTTCACTTTGTTGTATTTGACTCCGTCCAAAAACCATTTTGGATGGAATGTGGGATTTTTAAATATTCCTGCGGAGTTTTGAGGGGCTTACGATGGCTGAAAAATTATGAAAGTTTACACATACATTTGTCTTAGGACATCTTTTGATTTGATATTGCAATTCAGCATAAATGTGCCTCATCGGTTCCACAGCGCCCCCTAGTTCGTAAATGCATATTTCATGCCTTTTGGAATACTCGAACACTCTTGAAACTTGGCACACCCGTCAAAGTTTGGCAAGATTTTATAATTATTTTGTCATTTGTCTTTGGACTCCATAGTGCCCCCTAACATCTCCGAATTAGTTTATCACGGTGGTTGCCACAGAGTTTGTCTGATATTCACACATTTTGGTTGGGACATTGTTCTCACCATGACAGACATATTTCCCATTGGCTTGTATTAGCTCTGCCCAACAGGAAGTCGGCCATTTTGGTTTATTTGAAAAAAATGCATGCTCTGGAATTTGAAATACTCCTCCTAGGGGATTTATGTGACAGGCAGCAAACATGGCCAACATCATGCCAAAACATCAAGATGCTAAATTGCGAACGGATTTTAAAAATATCGAACGGCGTTGCCATGGCGAGGCATTTATGGTGAAAAATTAGAAACAGGAAGTGCTCATATCTTCAGCATGCATTGTGTGATTTAGATCAAAATTGAGATTTATATTTGGTATTGGGGGCTGATCACATGGATGTGACTATTGTGGGGCATGTTCATAGTGTCACCAACTGGCAGCAGGAAGTGTGGCACTTTTTACAGACTTTGGAATAGCACTCTCATTTTACTTAAATTGCTTCAAACATGTTTAGAATAATGTCAGGACAATGCTGATGTGAAATTGGTAAGGATTTATTGATATCTTTTATAATGTTGCTATGGTAACACATTGAATGTTATTATTCCATTCTTTACATATTAGGTGTGTGGGGCTAAAGTTCACATGGGGGGTCATGGGGGGGCTCTGTTTTGCCCCCTTTAAAATATGTGTAACAAGGAAGGACACCGGGAACTGGATTCTTCAAACACAGGTAGTGAACTTTTAATTGACCACTTCTCTGGTTTACAGCTTCACACTAACTCATCAGCTTCACAATAACACATCAGCTTCACCTTAAGGCTCTCGCCCCAGTCTCTCTGTCTCAATCTGGCGCAGGCATGGTCCTTTTATGCCGCTCTCCCCAATCTCACTTCAATTAGAGAAAGTTGTTAGTCATAATTTGGCTCAGGTGTATGCACCCTTACTGCTCTCTCTCTCCCGATGGACGCTTGACCACGCCCCAGCTGCCACATATCCCCACCGCCCAACTCAGGGCGGGGAGACATCCGGACTGACTACCACTCCCCCCGCCATTTCTGGACAGGAAGTTGGCGACAGCCATCTGCGCTCCCAGTCTGTGGACCACCTTAAATTTAAAGGGCTGGAGTGCCAGATACCACCGGGTGATCCGCGCTTTATCCTTCATGCGGTGGAGCTATTGGAGTGGGGCGTGATCTGAGCAGAGAATTAAGGCCCACCCCAGCAGGTAGTAATGGAGAGTGAGGACCGCCCACTTGATGGCCAGACACTCCTTTTTCCACAGTGCTGTACTTTGTTTCCCTCAAGGAAAGCTTGCAGCTCATGTACAGCACCGGGCGCTCCTCCCCCTCCGCCACCTGTGAGAGTATGGCCCCCAGGCCCCTGTCTGAAGCATCCATCTGTAATACAAAAGGGAGAGAGAAATTAGGTGCATATAAAAGCGCCCCCCCCACAAAGTGCGGCTTTAACCTGCATAAACGCCTGTTGGCACCTGCTCCGTCCACTGGACCGGGTCTGGAGCTCCCTTTTAGTGAGATCAGTCAGCAGTCTGGTGATGTCTGAATAGTTAGGCACAAATCTCCTATAATAGCCAGCCAGCCCCAGGAACTGTCTCACCCCCTTTTTGGTCTCGGGCAGGTTGCAGTCGCTGCCGTCTTATCAATTTCTGGACGCACCTGCCCGTGGCCCAAGTGGAACCCCAGATACCGTACCTCCACCCGCCCAATCGTGCACTTCTTAGGGTTTGCTGTGAGCCCCGCCCGTCGCAGCGACCTCAGAACCACCCTCAGATGCTGCATATGCCGCTGCCAGTCATAACTATAAATGATGTCATCCAAATAGGCAGCGGCGTAAGCCGAATGCAGTCTGAGGATTCAGTGGAGAAAGCAGTTTTTTCACGGGAAATTGGTGTCAAGGGGATCTGCCAATAACCCTTTGTCAAATCCAGTGTCGAGTAAAACCAGTTGAGCAACTCATCAATATGAGGGATTGGGTAGGCATCAAATTTAGACACCCCGCTGACTTTTCTATAATCCACACAGAACTGTACAGACCCGTCACTCTTAGGCACCAGAACAACCGGGCTGGACCAGTCATTGTGGGATTCCTCTATTACTCCCATATCGAGCATTGCATCCAATTCTTCCCGAACTATTTTTTTTTTATGTTCGGGCAATCTGTAGGGACGGGTACGTACCACCACCCCCGGCTCGGTCTCGATGTGGTGTTGGATGAGGTTCCTGTGACCCGGTAGAGGGGGAAACACATCCAGGAATTCTTGTTGTAGTTTGACAACCTCTGCGAGTTGGCATGGTGAGATGTGGTCTCCACAAGTGACTGGGGTGATGTGATTACCTCCAGACCAAGCTATGCCCTCTCCGGAACTACCATAGCCAACGTCACTGGGGCCGCCTCCCTCCACAATTTCAGGAGGTTGAGGTGGTAAATTTGACGAGTGCCCCCTCTATCGGTTCGCTTTACCTCATAATCGAGTTCCCCCACTTGTCATGTGACCTCAAAGGGTCCTTGCCACTTGGCGAGTAATTTGGAGCTTGATGTGGGGAGTAATATGAGTACCTTATCTCCTGGTGCAAATTACCGCAGCCGAGTTCCCCTGTTATACAGTCGGCTCCGTTGTTCTTGAGCTTGGAGCAAATTCTCCTGTGATAGTTGCCCCAAGGTGTGGGGTTTTACTCTAAGATCAAGAACGTATTGAATTTCATTCTTACTGTTTGAAGGACCCTCCTCCCAAGCTTTGCGTATGACATCAAGCACGCCGTGCGGGCGCCGCCCATACAGCAGCTCGAATGGGGAAAACCCAGTGGAGGCTTGCGGGACCTCTCGTATTGTGAATAACAGGGGATCGAGCCATTTGTCCCAATTCCTAGCATCCTCGTGCACAAACATATGAATCATATTTTTAAGGGTTTTATTAAGTCGTTCCACCAGGCCATCTGTTTGTGGAAGGTAAACACTGGTGCGGATCGATTTAATGCCCAATAATTCGTAAAGCTTGCGTAGTGTTCATGACATAAAGGTTGTGCCCTGATCGGTAAGGATTTCTTTCGGAATCCCCACCCGGGAGATTATTTTGAAGAGTGCCTCCGCAACACTGCGTGATGAGATATTGAGCAGAGGCACTGCTTCCGGATATTGCATTGCATATTCCACTAGGACCAATACAAAGTGATGTCCGCGTGCTGACCGCTCTAATGGCCCGACGAGGTCCATTCCAGTTGTCTCGAAAGGGACCTCGATCAGCGGAAGAGGGCGCAATGACGCTTTTGGGGTGGCCGATGGATTCTCCAACTGGCATTCGCGGCATGCTGCACACCACCTGCGGACATCGCCGCCAATGCCCAGCCAATAAAAACAGGCTATTAGGCGGGTCAGTGATTTTCTTTCCCCTAGATGACCCGCCATGGGATTATAATGAGCCACCTGGAACACCATTTCCCGACAGCTCCGCTGTATTAAGAGCTGTGTTGTATCTTCCTTAGTTTGAGTGTTCTGCATCACTCGATACAACCGCTCATTTATTATTGCAAAATAGGGATATGAAAGTGCTACATTTGGCTGGAGTTGTTGACCATCGATCACTTTCACTTGGTCAAAGGCGTGCTTGAGGGTTTCGTCTCACGACTGCTCCAAAGGGAAATCCCCTTCGGAAAATCCCCTGAGGATGGGAGGGGCTGCAGCCTCTTCCCTCCTCACGTGGAGCTGAGGAAGATGTCCCCGGCTCCGCCTCCCCTGCCAGAGCGTCACACATTTCACATCTCTTCGCATTTGTGCAGGACCCATCCGCACATATTCCCTTTAATACATTTCTGAATTCAGGCCAATTAGTCCCCAAAATCAGCGGATGGGTGAGGCAGGAACTAACCATGGCCTCCACTCTGCTTTGTTCCCCTAAATTTAATAACAAGGGTCACCACAGGGTAGTTGTGAATATCCCCATGTACACATTTCACCCTCACCCTTTTAGTTGTGTCCAAAGCCTCGTGTTGAACCAAGTATTGGTGGATAGTGGTCTGGTTACAAACTGTGTCCACCAAGGCTTGGTGTGTACTCCCCTTGATTGTAACACCCATCCACTGACATACAGTGGCAGACGTATCCATTTCTTTGTATTTAACAAGACAGCTTTTGGGAGCCGTGAAATTATTCCAAGTTTTTCACAAATGAACAGCCACAGTGTTCAGCTCTGAATAAATTTTTTCATTTTAATTCTGCTAGAAGCTGGCGCAACTTGTGTTGAGGGTGTTTGTGTAATTGCATAGTCATATATTAGCTAATATTCAAAATATTTATTTGAAATTTCAGTGCAGTGTTTGAAGTCATGTTATGTGCTGTTCACATGCTTGAATGCATTTGTTTTTACACTAAAATTATACGCAGCGCCTCAAAAGAGCAAAACGTATGTGTCTCAACTCGAGACGTTTAACAGTTTAAGTTCTTTTTAACCTGACATGGCGTCTAAAAACACAAACAAGCCATCAAAGATGTCTATGTAGCACACATTTACATTGAAATAATTTATAAAACAGCACAGACAGACACATAAATGCGCTCAATGTGAACGGCTCCTCAGTGTAAGACTAGAACTCTGTAGAAAAGTTTGAGCACACTTGTCTATTCTTTATTATTTCTTACTGCACATTTTAGATTTTTGAGTATAACATCATCAAAACTAAGAAGTAACACAAAAGTATGGAAAATATGCAGTTTCCAAAACATTAAATCAGAAACATCTTCTATTTGAACTTCTTCAGTGTAGCCTTTCATCTATTCCAGCTCTGCACTAGGGATGGGTGATGCCACTTATTTTATTTTCGATTCGATACCAATCATTTCAAGTCCAATATCGTTGATACCAATATGGATACTTCTATTAAATGCATTTTTTGCGATTACTTGGGATAAAATGGGTAATTTTAAAAGAATATTTTTAGTTATAATTCAATTGTTTTTTTTTTATTTTTTTTTTTAATTTATTTTTTTTTGCCTAAACAGAAAGTGATTAGACTTCTGTTTTGTTTACCCTTACAAAAATTTACCATTTCACTACAGTAACAATAGTTTAACCATGGTATTTAGTTAAACTATAGTTACCACACAATTAACCATGGTTACTACTACAATATTACTTTTGTAAAACCATGGTTAACTATTTTTTTAATTATGAACAACATTTACATACAGTTATAAGAAATAAGAAATGTCACCTTTAGATATGTTATTTTAGCGTGAATTTACTCAAGAAGCAGTGGTGTAGTAGTGTCTGAAGAGGTGGGCATACTGTGAATTTATGAAAAACGCATGCACCCGATCTCTAAAATTAATTTACATTTATATACAGTTCATGTAAAATGTTTAAGAATTTTTTTTCCCATTAAAATTGGGACTGTTGTAATTATAGTTCCACATAAACTTACAATATGTATATCAGAGTAAGTTTCTTGCTGGCATGGTGTAGAGTACATTGCTAAGAACAATGGTATGGTAACTTCATGTTAAATACATATTTAAATTAATTGTTGTCATTTATGTTCCTTTTATTAGGCTACTAAGAAAATTGTTAATACTTTATTATTATTATAACTAATAAACGAATTCATAATACACAATAAACTGTTAAGCATTGTAGCTAATATGAGTAGTAATGTTCACGTTAACACGTTATCTTGTACTACCATGTATAGCCTACATAAAAATTAATGGTTATTTTTTTATTTGTGTACTATTATGTGCTTTTCTGTGTAGAGTGAAATTGTTTTCCTACTTAGAAATATAAATTTAACTTATTTGATATCATAAGAAAAAGGCACTACTGACAACAGTAAAAGGCAAAAAAAAAAAAAACAAAGTAGTAAAAAAGAGCCTCAAAAACTATCAGGGGTGCAATAACATGCAGTATTTTCACAGGGGGCATAGGGCCCTCGCAAACTGTAGCCAGGGCAAACATATGTCTCAATTTTAAAGTGTGGTGCTGATATTGATGTGTGTAGAAAGATGAGTGGATGATTATTATACTACAGTTCTACAGTTTAAGTAAGTTTAATTGCATAAGTTAAATTTAAATGTATATACAGTTGTGCTCAAAAGCTTGCATACCCTGGCAGACATTGTAAAATTTTGGTATTGATTTTGAAAATATGACTGATCATGCAAAAAAAAGCAACTGTCTTTTATTTAAGGATAGTGATCATATGAAGCCATTTATCAACACATAGTTGTTTGGCTCCTTTTTAAATCATAATGATAACAGAAATCACCCAAATGGCTCTGATCAAAAGTTTACATACTCTTGAATGTTTGGCCTTGTTACAGACACACAAGGTGACACACACAGGTTTAAATGGCAATTAAAGTTTAATTTCCCACACCTGTAGCTTTTTAAATTGCAGTTAGTGCCTGTGTATAAATAGTCAATGAGTTTGTTAGCTCTCACATGGATGCACTGAGCAGGCTAGATACTGAGCCATGGGGAGCAGAAAAGAACTGTCAAAAGACCTGCTTAACAAGGTAATGGAAATGTATAAAGATGGAAAAGGATATAAAAAGATATCCAAAGCCTTGAAAATGCCAGTCAGTACTGTTCAATCACTTATTAAGAAGTAGAAAATTCAGGGATCTCTTGATACCAAGCCAAGGTCAGGTAGACCAAGAAAGATTTCAGCCACAACTGCCAGAAGAATTGTTCAGGATACAAAGAATAACCCACAGGTAACCTCAGGAGAAATACAGGCTGCTCTGGAAAAAGACGGTGTGGTTGTTTCGAGGAGCACAATATGACAATACTTGAACAAAAATGAGCTGCATGGTCGAATCCAGAAAGAAGCCTTTACTGCACCAATGCCACAAAAAAGCCAGGTTACAATATGCCCGACAACACCTTGACACGCCTCATAGCTTCTGGCACACTGTAATTTGGAGTGACGAGACCAAAATAGAGCTTTATGGTCACAACCATAAGCGTTATGTTTGGAGAGGGGTCAACAAGGCCTATAGTGAAAAGAATACCATCCCTACCGTGAAGCATGTTGGTGGCTGACTGATGTTTTGGGGGTGTGTGAGCTCTAAAGGCACGGGGAATCTTGTGAAAATTGATGGCAAAATGAATGCAGCATGTTATTAGAAAATACTGGCAGACAATGTGCATTATTCTGCATGAAAGCTGCGCATGGGACGCTCTTGGACTTTCCAGCACGACAATGACCCTAAGCACAAGGCCAAGTTGACCCTCCAGTGGTTACAGCAGAAAAAGGTGAAGGTTCTTGAGTGGCCATCACAGTCTCCTGACCTTAGTATCATTGAGCCACTCTGGGGAGATCTCGAATGTGTAGTTCATGCAAGATGACCAAAGACTTTGCATGACCTGGAGGCATTTTGCCAAAACGAATGGGCAGCTATACCACCTGCAAGAATTTGGGGCCTTATAGACAACTATTGCAAAAGACTGCACGGTGTCATTGATGCTAAAGGGGGCAATACACAGTATTAAGAACTAAGGGTATGCAGACTTTTGAACAGGGGTCGTTTCATTTTATTCATTGTTGCCATGTTTTGTTTAATGATTGTGCCATTCTGTTATAACCTACAATTTAATATGAATCCCATAAGAAATAAAAAGAAATGTGTTTTGCCTGCTCATGTTTTCTTTAAAAATTGTACATGTATTACCAATTCTGCAAGGGTATGCAAACTTTTGAGCACAACTGTACATATATTTACATTTAGCAGGGAAATAAATATGCAGTGCAAATTATAGTTTCTCCAGGGATGCTTGTGTATCAGATGCTGGAAATGTCCCGCCCCTTACTTAAACGGAAAATATGATTGGTTAGCAAATATCCAGTCGCGTCTGAAATGAACGTTCTGATTGGTGGATCAGCTTAGTCTGACTGTCTGTCTTGCCAGTGCTCCCCAGTGCATCTCTGTGCGTGTTTAGAGAGAATCTCTGTACATTTTTTAAAATAATAATAATAAAACACAATTCACTCAACAGTGCTGCGGCATCACGTTATTAGATTGAAAAAGTTCCAGGTCAAAAGCCTACTCGTTGTTCTGGCAGCCACACGTATCATCACTTATTTCAGGTGGCATACGCAAAATCTTAAAACAGAAAAACATTGACCTTTTGCCTATGTATTTTCAATCACTTTCCACTCCTAATTAATCTACAAACGAATAGCAAAAAACAAAAAAAAATGTATCCAATCAGAATTTATTCCTTGATGCTTACAAGCAAAGTGTGACAACTGTTTCACAAATCGCATGCCCGAAGCCATGCTCCTTAGCCAAAGCAGCGCGTGAGTCTGAGCTCCACCCCGTCAAGCCTTCAGAATTCCACAGAATCCCTCAACAGTGTAAGTGAATAGGCATTTAAAGTCAGATTGTCAGATTCATCAGCCAATCAGACTGATTTATTTGTTCTTGTGGGTGTGGTCTTTAGGATATGTCCAGGCCTTGAGTGACGCAATCAGATGTACGTAATTTGAAAGCGAAGAGCGCGAGATCTTGCTGACGAGTCGGCTGTCATCACTGCTGGTATTGACGTTGAGAAAGAGATCCTTATGGATTTGCAAAAATTTGATGTTCTGCATGATCGTGTGATTGATTAATTAAACAGGAAAGCAGGGCTGATTTTCACTTCAAGTAAATTGGTAAGAGCTTTTTGCATTGTTATAGCAACATCAGGAGATTTCTAAGTGTAAATTAGGCTGCTTGAGCATTCAGTGTCAGATGAAGTTTTGAAAAGTAACCGTGTACCCTGACGAAACAAAATGTATTGCAAGCAAAATTTAAATCGCAAATATTATTTGAGAGCTTTTTCTTGGCATTAGACCTCCTTGGTTCTGGCTTTCGTGCATGGACGCGTTTTTAAAATGTCAATTGGTATTATTTGTTTATTGCCACTTAATGTGTGATGGGTATACGGTGTCTTATTCATTGTGAAACTGTTTTCTTAATGGCATGAATCGCACTGAACGCCTAGACTTAAAATGTACGGGCCACGGCTGTATATGGCCATATACCAGATTTAAATTTCAGACAATGTAATAATGGCAACAGGCTTAATTACTGAATCCTCATTTGTGCTTTTAGCTTACTAATTTATTGTACATCTATTTTAAACTTAGATAAGTTTTATTGCATTCTCTGAGGCAGATAATTATAATACATATAATAAATATTTTTGTGCATTTTTTTTTTTTTTTTGGTTGTTAACTGCATATTCAGTTATTATGCACTCAAATATTTACATGTAATTGCATTTAAAATGTAATTACACAATTACAGAGGTATATAATGATGATTTGTGAGTTTTCACTGCAAAACAACCCCAACAAATACAGCAAATTGCATTGCAAAATTTGAGAAAAGCAGCAGCAAATTCAGCCATTTTGTAATTCCAGCTAGCCAAATTACGTGGCCATTTCCTCAATACAGAGTAATTTGATGACAGAACTTTAGTTGTGGCAATATAACTGATTACGTTGTGACAACCGGAAAAGTGAAATTCCTGTATTCATTGCCGCAACGTATCTTTGGAACGGTGCCAGTCCATCATAACAATGTTGTGGCAAGGTTGTGGATCAATAGTGTCACGGGGGGGGGAAAAAAGGACCCAAAAGCAGAGATGACGGTTCAATGGTTTTAATTACGTTTAATTACCATTAAAAATGGTTTAATGGTTTTAATTTCAATGGTTTTATTAACAAAGTTCTCAATGTCAAGATAAGGCGCACCTGGCGCCGGCTGCAGAAGGCTGAAATCCAGTGAGCCGCAATGGGCTAGTGAAGGATGGGTTTGTATGATAAATGTGTGCTTTGTGGAAGTCAGGAACAGTCCGAAGAGAGTCCGTTGAAGCTGGCGTGTTGCGAAGCAAAGCACAGATGATATTGTCGCCGAGACGCGGACAGAGACCAAGGAATCCTCCTCCACATGAACTTGGCACAGAACTGGTGAGGGCGACGGCAAAGAGGAAGGTAACCGCACATCTACAGAGGGGCAACCAACAGACACATGAGCATGCTCCAACTACACAAGAGAGCACAGTTAACATGACAGTGAACAATAAATGGGCAAATAACGAGGTGACACACAAGGAATAAGTAGGGAGTGCAATCAGAGTGAAGTAGATGGTAACGGGTGAGTAAATCATTGCTGTGATGAGCATCTCCCCGAGATCGATCACCGTTCCATGGAAACGCTGATCACGTGCTGGCTCCACCTGTGAGACATGTGGGAGAGAGCAAAACAAACAACAGTAGGAGCCGGCACAAATGCCGGGACCATGACAAATAGTTGTTTGTTGGTAACCAGTTGTTAATTTATGCTTTGAATAATTATTCTATGGCCAAACATGCAGTATTCTAAACTAATTTATGTCCTCATTTGCCCTACATTAATTTAGAGGCTATTTAAACAGTCTGAATAACGAATGCAGACTCAAAGTTAATGTACTTCATTTATTTTGACAGTGAACAGAGATAAAAATGCAACAACAGAATTACAAGCCTAAATGACTTCTGTGCTCATATTAAAATCTTCTTAGACTATCTTAACACCTAATGCCATGAATTATATTTGTTAATTTAAAGCCGGTTTATGGATAAATAAACATGGTAAATAACTTCATTACAATATAATCTTTAGATCTACATATTTTTTTCAATAAATAATTATATTAAATTAAAGCAAAAATGTCAAATTAATCAGTTAGCAAATTTTTTTTTAATTACAATAAAAAATGTATATAGATAGATAGATAGATTGATTCTCTGAATGGTGATTCATGAGACTGTCACCACATTTAGACAACATTATGCCAAGACATCAAAGATGCTAAATTGCGAACAGATTTTTAAATATCAAACGGTGTTGCCATGGCGATTCACTAAATTAATGGCAAAAATAGGTAAACAGGAAGTGTCTCATATCTTCTGCGTGCATTGTGTATTTAGATTAAAATTGAGTTGTATGTTTTTTTCTTGGGGGCTAATCACATGGATGTGGCTATTGTGGGTCATGGTCATAGCACCACCAACTGACAGCAGGAAGTGTGGCATTTACAACAGACTTTGAAAAAGTTCTCTTACATTTACCCAAATTACTTAAATTGTTTAGACACTGCTGATGGAAATTTTTGTGAAGTTGTAGTCAAACTGGAATGGTGGCATATATCTATTACTCATTGTATGATTAGGGTCCAAGTTTACATTAATGTAGAGTTGTTGCTGTGTCCACCTTGCATTGTTTTCCGAAAGCCAACGGGTGGGAATGGAGCCATTGTGCTTGGGCCCGTCATTGCTGTTCGCAGCTATATTTATTATTATTATTATTATTGTTATTATTATTATTTTAACACATTCACCCATTGATAAGGCATTCATCATGCTTGAAAGCTCAAGAATCTTGGCACACATATCAGACCTGCGTAAAATCAAAAAGTTATGTAGTGTTTGTTTGTGTGTGGTTGAGGAGCTCTACAGCGCCTCCAAATGCAGGCAATGGTTGGGATGAAGTTGCTCAGATGTGCACAAGATTTGGTATGGTTACTGCTCTCATCATGTTAGACAAAGTTCACTTGATTGTATTTGACTCCGCCCAACAGGAAGTCAGCCATGTTGGATGGAATGTTGGATTTTCACATTTTCCCACAGTGTTTTGAGGGACTTACGATGGCTGAAAACTTACAAAAGTTTACACATACATTTGTCTTAGGACATATTTTGATTTGATATTGCAATTCAGCATAGACGTGCCTCATCGGTTCCATAGTGCCCCTTAGTTCGTAAATGCATATTTCATGTTTCAAAACTCTTGAAACTTGGCACACCCGTCAGAGTTTGGCAAGATTTTATTATTCTTTTGTCATTTGTCTTGAGTGTGGCCAGTGGACTCCATAGCGTCCCCTAACTTTTCGAATGAGTTTATCACTGTGGTTGCCACAGAGTTTGTCTGATATTCACAAGTTGTGGTGAGGACATTGTTCTAACCATGACAGACATATTTCCCATTGGCTTATATTATCTCCACCCAACAGGAAGTTGGCCATTTTGGTTTGTTTGAAAAAATGCATGCTCTGGAATTTGAAATACTCCTCCTAGGGGATTTATGTGACAGGCACCAAACGTGGCCAACATCATGCCAAGACATTGAAGATGCTAAATTGCATACATATTTTTGATATACCAAACGGTGTTGCCATGGCGAGGCGATAAACTTATGGTGAAAATTTTGAAAAAGGAAGTGCTCATATCTTTGGCATGCATTGTGTGGTTTTGATCAAAATTGAGATTTATATTTGGTATTGGGGGCTGATCACATGGATGTGACTATTGTGGGGCACGGCCATAGTGCCACCAACTGGCAGCAAGAAGTGTGGCACTTTTTACAGACTTTGGAATAGCACACTCATTTTTAGCTGAATTGCTTCAAACTTGTTTAAAATAATGTCAGGACAATGATGAAGTGAAATTGGTAAGGATTTATTGATATCTTTTATAATATTGCCATGGCATCACATTGAATGTTATTATTCCTTTTATATATTAGGTGTGTTTTGAGGCACTTGGAATGCTTAAATTTACATGACATTTGGCACTCACATCAGAGTTGTTAACCATTAGGGCTGGGCAAAAGTTCACATGGGGGGGTCGTGGGGGGGGGGCTTTGTTTTGCCCCCTTTAAAATATGCATTTTTGGGATGCTCTGTAGCACACCTTTTTTCAGCTACAGTCTCTAAACTCGGTACATATATAGATCTCATCAAGCCAGACAACTTCACGCTGACAGTCTTAAGCTCCGCCCAACAAGAAGTCGGCCAGGAAGTGGGTATAACTTGGTCATGCTTGGTCTGATCAGCTTCAGATTGTGAATAGTTACCAATGGGCCATTCCTGATTACACCAACATGGCAATTATGAGGCAGACGTTGTATTCAGTTACACAATGTTATATGTTATAGAAACATGGTTATGTTTGTGAAAATGTACAATGAATTGCTTCATGTGTACTGAAATATACTCGTGTTGATAGACCAAACCGTTTTCATTTAACACAACAATTAATTTGATGGCACGGTGCCAGAATGGTTTTCAGGCTCTATCTCAGCAACACTTTGGTGTGCTGACATGAAACTTTATATGCGTCATCATGATCGCACCTTGACCACATCATATCAATTTAGTGACAGCGCCACCTGTTGGTCAGAAGTATTAAGCTTTTATGTCCCATTGCAATTGATAATATTCATGGTTTTTTAACCATTTTGCCTAAAATCATGACCAGATTGCTTTAATTACTTATTTTTTTTGCCACTGTTGTGCCTAATAATGGTTGCTGTTTTTGGCCCCTTAAATGCTGCTTACAGCTATATTTATTCTTCTTCCGCCATTGAGTCTATGGCAGCCCATAGAACTGTATGGGGGGAAGTTGTGAAATTTGGCACACAGATAGAGTTCAGTCTGAATATAAACTGGAGCAAATTTGGAGTCTCTAATTCAAACCCTCTAGTGCCACCAACTGCCCAAATTTTCACACGTTTATGCTAATAACGTTTGGGCCGTAAGTGCTAGAATCAAAATTCCTTTTTCCTCTGATTCCTTGGTTCGAGATGAATCGATTGCATCCTATGTCGTCATTTTCTGTCTTGAAAATTGATGTGCTAGCTCCTTAATTGCTGCTTGCAGCTATATTTATGGGTCCAAGCACCGAGGGTGCAGGAAACCTATTCTGCCCTACAAAGGCAAAAGACCTTAACTCGCTAGAGTGTGGAACTGAGAAAAATGACTTTAAAGTTTTTTTAGTTGTCCAGCCAAATGTATTATAGGTAGGACACTGAAAATCTGGCAATTAGATGTTTTAGTAATGAAATTTATCTACATAAAAAAATCTTGAGCTCAAACTTTACTTTTGACCCCTATTTTGAAGTTACTGTACTCTGCTTTGTATTGTCTGCAAAAAGTGAGAATTCACTCCAAGGCAAAAGGCAGTAACTTCCACATTATCAGTATTTTGTTGCTGATCACCATTTACAAAATCATTATAGTAACACCTGTATAAAATCTAGTGATCATGGCATTTATTTTGGATGATTTACAATTACTTATAGCCATGTACTTATTGCTATCCTGTGCTTTGGTTGTATTCTGATGGCATTTTTAATACATTAGACATGACACATACCTCTATAGCGGTAAAGAATATCTTCAATTGGTGTGCAGCAAAACTAACAGGTTGACTGCAGATAGGTGACACTTAATTATATGAATAAATACAAGATAAGCGTATTTCTAATGAGTAAACATAATAATTTAATGAATAATGGAATGCAAAGATATAACAAATCATGTACACATTTAAAATGCATGGATTGGAATAAGAGATAATAAATACAGCCACAGGCCTACAAGTTAGTGCCACAGCTGGTTAATCAAGGGTTAAATTTAGCTACCATGCTCCAATGCACAGCTCTCTGACTGGTGGACTGGATTGGCCAATCTCAAAGGCTATAATATAGAGTATGTGACTATATTTATTGTTTTTCTGAATCTGACCGTAACTGACATCCAGACAAAAAGTTATACATGTGGTTGGATACCGTTTTGAAACCAATTTATTTATTGCAGTGTTCACTAACATAAAAGGATACAAGACATAAGTTAGCCTAAGTGCTTTTACATCGAATTGAATGAAAGTAGTCTAGCCTAAAAGATCGATTTGTGGATTGATGTGAACGCCAGCAAGTAGGAATAATGCTCAGAAATCAGAATGCTTGTGGATTGTTGTGGATTAAACATCTGCGATGACATTCATTGCCATGGATTTTATCGGGTTACTAGAAAAGGTAGGACAGATTTAATTGTGAACTGTTACTACTGATTTTATGTGTGATCATGCTACATGCTACACTGTCATGGCATTCGAGTCCACACTCGTGCAACTAGTGGGCAGCCCCAGACTCACTAACACTGATGTTGACAGCAGTCACTGATAGGCTGGCACTGACTGAATAATCTACATTATGGAAAAAAAAAAAAAAAAAACTTTGAGAATATTTACGATTACTTATTGCTGGCAAGTTATACAGTCTTTGCTTGTTTACAGTGCTTTGTTATATGGAGCAGTTTGGTAGCCTATTCATTGGATAGCCAAGTAGCCTATTTATGCTATAGGCTGCTAGCTAGCTAAATGAAGTAGATTGCGATCTGTCTATCTAATTAGTTTGTCTAATGCATCTTTTGTGTTACACACTTTCTTACCTTGACCTTTATGTCGGCATTTCAAAGCCATCTCAACCATCATTTTCCCTTAAACGCTATAGAAAAATACTCAACAATATTTGTTTACTACACTTTTATTCAGGTATCGTATGTGTCAGATTGATTCAATGACAGATGTATGACAGTACACAGGCTACACCGTAATTTAAACGTGGTAAACTTTAATGTAAAAACAAAGGCAGAGTACAGTAACTCCATGCCGGCACAGTAACTTCATTTTGAACCACGGCTAAACAAAGGCAGAGTACCCTAACTCAATTTGAGCATTCCAAAACAAAGTCAAAGAGCGGTAATTGGAGCTATGGAGTTCTGCCTTGGTTTCTCTTGGGCTTTTGGAAGTTACTGTTAAGACAACCCATTATTTTCTCGAAAAAACTACGGAATTGACTCAAGATACTTATCCACATGATAAAGGAGGTCTTGAAAGTCTCAAAAATATCAATAACTCATTTTCGACCAAAAACGAAGTTACGGCCTTTTGCCTTTGCACGGCAGTATTGTATTCGTACTGATTTTCTGATTATTATTAGGGGTCCAAGCACCAAAGGTGCAGGAACACTATTGTATTCGTACTGATTTTCTGATTATTATTATTATTATTATTATTATTTATTCTTTTTCTGCCTTAAAAGTGTCTGGGCTTCAGACACACCATAAGTCACAGAGACACCAAACTTGGTGGGATGGTCATAAATCTCACCCACACACACACACACACCCGTCTGACACTAGGTGGCGCTATAATAAGCACCTTTGCATTTGTGGTCATAACTCGGAACCATAAGGGCTAGGATCAAAATTCTTTTTTTCCTCTGAATCTTTGAGACAAGGTCTATAAAGCGTTTATCTCCGATTTCATTTCCAGCTATAAAATTTTTCCACCATTTTGAATTTTCGGATGAATTTACTTTTCGAACTCCTACAAGGCCATACGTCCAATTCGCACGAAATATGGTATGCATCATCTATGGAACCTCCTGACAAAAAATTATCAAAATAATTTTATTTCGTCCAAGCCTTACGAAGATACAAGCCAACGAACTGGTCAGGTATCATCCATGTAATAGAAATTGACCTATATCTACCAAATTAAAAGTCCAAACGTAGCAAAACTTGAAACACATAGACAACATGACATTCTGAGGCTGCACGGCAAGTCACGTCAAATTCCGCCTATAGGGGGCACTACAACTGAAAAACGCTCATCTGCAGCTGTATGATCAATGATGTTGAAAATTGGTTTGCATCTTCTGTGGCCCAAAGACTAACATATCACTCAAATATCACTTAGAAAAATCAACAAACACAGCCACCAGCAGCCAATCAAATTTCAGCAGCTAATAACATCAAATCTGAATGGCCGGGCAGTATGAAACTTGAGACATTCATACACAGTGTCAAAATGAGGCTGTGTACCAAGTTTTGTGAGAATCGGCCACAAGGTGGCGCTATAACAAAACATTTATGTTTTTGCTAATTACTCCGCATCCGAGCACATTAAAATCAAAATGCTTTTTACCTCTAAATCCTTGCATCAAGTCCTACAAAATGCATATCTCAGTTTTATTTCATTTTATAATTGTTTCTGCCATTTCTAATTTACTGAAAACCCTACTTTTTCGAACTCCTCCTAGGGCGTTAATCAGATCTTCACCAAACTTGGCCCAGGTCAGCGCTAGACCATGCAGGCAGAAATTTATCAAAAGAATTTTGATCCATTAAATCGTATAGAAGATACAATCCGATATATTTGACTAGTGTGGCCCATTATGTCTAATATTCCTGTATCTTGTGTGCACAAATGCCAAACTTCACAAAACTGTGTAAATATGGAAAACAGGACATTCTGGGGAATCATACTAAATTTCATGGATTTATGATGAACGGGGTGGCTAACAGCAAATTTTAAATAACCAGCCATTTATCTGACCAATGAAAGCTGTAATAAAATGTTTTGTCCACCAGAGGGAGCCACAGGATAAGAAATCCTTTTAAGTCTAAGGCTTTCATAGGTGTAAGAAAGCATATAAATGTATTTGAAGAAACGTGGTACACTGACAATGTCTTCTAACTTTTATCATATTAGTTTGCAAATAAATCTGATTTCCAAAATGATTATAGATAATCAAATGTCACCTTAATTTTACATACCCTAAAAATATTGAAAACATATTTGTCAAGTTGCCAAACTGTCACATTGTTTTAGGGATATGTTTACATATGTCTGGAATTATATAATGTGTTTATTTTTCCATTATCCCCATTTCTGTCTCATTTCTGTATGGCTGCGTCCGAAAACTAAAATGCTGCCTTAAAACCAGCCCAAAAGTGCTGCATAGACGTACTATAGCAAGGCTCTTGCCCATGAAAACGATCGTTTCCTACTATGACAAGACAAAGAATTTTGTGGGATCATATCTCCCATTCAGAATGTCGTAGAGACATAGGGGCAGGCTCATTTCACTCGTGCTCCCAATCAGTCTTTAAGTATCATGGCGTAGCCACACCCTAGCAACCACCCCTTAGACTTCCATTCAAAATGGCTCAGAAGGGTATCTTCAGAACATCATTTTGTAGACACTTAGCGATTTGGATCTTTTAAGTCAGGTTAGTAATCAGCCAATAAGAATCTCTCTGGTCGCTGGCTAGCCACGCCCTAGCAACCATTTAGAGCACCCTAGCAACCAGCCCTATTGACTTCCATTAAAAATGGCTGAGAGGGATATCTTTGGAACAGAATGGACTACAGACATGACAGTTGGCTATTTCACTTGGGTGAGCAATCGGTCTTCATGTATCCACTTTGAAAAACTACTTAGCCATGCCCTAGCAACCATTTAGAGTACCCTAGCAACCAGCCCCACTGACTTCCATTCAAAATGGCTGAGTGTGATATCTTTGGATCAGAATATCCTAGAGAAATGACAGTTGGCTTGTTTTACTTGGGTGAGCAATCAGACTTCAGGCATCATCATGGAAACTACTTAGCCACGCCCTAGCAACCATTTAGAGCACACTAGCAACCAAATCCCATTGACTTCCATTCAAAAAGGCTGAGAGTGATATCTTTGGATCAGAATATCCTAGAGAAATGACAGTTGGCTTGCTTTACTTGGGTGGGCAATCAGACTTCAGGTATCATTATGGAAACTACTTAGCCATGCCCTAGCAACCATTTAGAGCACCCTAGCAACCAAAACCCATTGAATTCCATTCAAAATGCTTAGATGGGGATCTCAGGATCAGAATGTCGTAGAGAATTCTGGTTTCATTCATTGGACTCAGGGTAGCAAGGAGCCTTTTGAGTATTACCTTGGTAACTGCCTAGCAACCATATGGGTTTATCCCAGCAACAAAGTAACAAAACATATATCTCTGCACCAGAACATCATACAGACTTCTGGTTTGTTCATTTAATTTAGGGGTAACAAGGAGCCTTTTCAGTAACACCTTGGTAACTGCCTAGCAACCATATAGGTTTATCCCAGCAAGAAAGTAATAAAACATATATCTCTGCACCAGAACATCATACAGACTTTCAGTTTTGTTCATTTGATTTAGGGTAATAAGGAGCCTTTTCAGTGTCACCTTGGTAACTGCCTAGCAACCAGATGGGGTTACCTTTAGCAACCAGGTAACAAATTACATATCTGTTCACCAGAACATCATAGAGATTTCTGGCTTCGTTCATTGGACTCAGGGTAGCAAGGAGCCTTTTGAGTATCATATTGGTAACTGCCTAGCAACCAGATGGGGTTACCCTAGCAACCAATTAACAAATCACATATCTCTGCACCAGAACATCATAGCGAATTCCGGCTTCATTAATTTGACTCATGGTAGCAAGGAGCCTTTTGAGTATCACCTTGAAACTGCCTAGCAACCAGATGGGGTTACCCTATCAACCATGTAACAAATCATATATCTCTGCACCAGAACATCGTAGAGACTTCCAGTTTCGTTCATTTGTCTCAGGTTAGCAAGGAGCCTTTTGATTATCACTTTGGTAACTGCCTAGCAACCAGATGGGGTTACCCTAGCAACCAAGTAACAAATCACATTTTTCCTTAATTTTCAACAAATGTAGTTTAGGCAGGATCTGTTCCGTGAATTTGTATTATTTGTCATCCACTGGATCATTTCTGTCAATTCTGATTATTTTGGTTATTTCTTCACATGTGCTTGGATCCCGATGATTGCCGCTTGTGGCTATATTTATTATTTATTATTCTTTTTCTGCCATAAAAGTGTCTGGCCGTCAGAAACCTTAAGTCGCACAGACCCCAAACTTGGCAGGATGGTTCCAAATCCCCCCCACTACTCAGGCACCCACACACACACCCGTCGGACACTAGGTGGCGCTATAGTGAACAAAACAAAAAAAAGCACATTTTGGGTCATAACTTGAACCGTAAGAGCTAGAAACAAAATTCTTTCTTTCCTGTGATTTCTTGCATCATGGCGAATCTTTTAAGATCCTGCCCTTTTTGGCTCTGATCAAAAATCAAAAATTCATTTGAAAATGAACTCGTCCTAGGCCGTTCATCCAGTCAGATCCAAACCAGTGTAGAAAGATTCAGCAGAGTCCCAATATGAATAGTTGGTAAAGGATTTTTTTAATTTTGATTCATCGTTAAACAGTATGCCAAAATGTACGTAGTTGGCAGACCACTTTTACTTAAACGGTTATAACTCTTGGATGGAATGAGATATCACCAAATTTGGTACTATTATGTAAGAGGTCACTCTGAGGACACACAAAAAAAAAAATTGCACACCTCTGCCTCTTGGGGGCACTATAATAATTAAAAAATGGAACTGTTGGTCCAATTGACTTGAAATTTTTAATGCAGTGTCTTTGTACAAGTTGCCATCAAAGTCTGAGGACATCGCTGCCATTGACCAATTAGCTTTCAGCAGCTTCTATATAGGGTTAAATAAGGCCAATCGGAATTAAACTTGGTAGGCCTATTTGTCCCTTCACCCAAGAGGTCTGTGCAAAATATGAAAAAAATTGGCCACTGGGAGGCGCTATCGCGTTTTACATGCGTGTAAATCATTGTATATATCGATATTTTTCACAAAGAAACACGTTATTCCATATTGTAGATCTCCTCGTTCTGAACAACTTTGCCTTAAGGACTATTGGTGTGAAACAAAACGTTCAATAAATACTTAAGATTATTATAAAAGATCATTTTTTGGAGTCATTCTAGGGTCACACAAAAACAATTGTGCATCTCCACCTCTTGGTGGTGCTATAAAAGTAAAAAAACGTTAAAATGTATCTAACTATGGAACGGCTGGACTGATTGACTTGAAATTTTGCATGCAGTGTCTGTGTCTAAGGTGCCATCAACAAAATCATCTTTTAGCTGCTATTTGATCTAGTCCTAGATCGTTCACCCAATCGGAACCAAACCAGTGCAGAAAGATTCTCTGGAGTCCCATTATTAATAATTATCCAAAAAAGTTTTAACTTTCATTTCAATGTTGCAAAGCTACACCAAAACATAAGCTGTGGGCATTGCAACTTTTACTTAAACAGTTCAACTCTTGAATGGAACAAGCTATTTTCACAAAATTTGAGACAATTATGTATGGGGTCATTCAGAGGACACATGAAAAAATGTACTCCCAAATTGAAAAGTTATCAAAGGAATTGTAAAATTTTGATTGTTCATCAAACGGAATGCCAAAAAGCACTTAACAGGAGTGGCCACTTTTACTAAAACGGTTATAACTCTTGAATGGAATCAGACATTTTCACCAAATTTTTTACACATATGTATGGAGACATTCTAAGGACACACAAAAATATTTGTATCTCTACCGCTTTGTGGCACTATAATAGTAAAAAAAAAATGTCAAAATGACTAACTATGGAACCGTTGGGCTGATCTACTTGAAATTTTGCATGCAGTTTCTTTGTCCAAGGTGACATCAAGATCTATGTAGACATTCGCATTTCTTGAAAAGCATGGCCGCCATCAACAAGATAACCTTTTAGCAGGTATTTGAACTAATCTTAGTCCATTCACCTGATCGGAACCAAATCTGTGCAGAAAATTCTCTGGAGTTCCATTATTAATAACTTATGCAGTGGGTGTGGCCAATTTTCTAACTTTCGATTGATCGTCGCAACTGTACGCTAAAACGTAAGTACCGCGAGTTGCTACTTTCGTGTAAATGCTTATAACTCTTCAACGGAATGATATGTTATCACCAAATTTGGTACACTTATGTATGGGGTAATTTTGAGGACATATGAAAAAAATTGCGTGGCTCTGCCTCTTGGTGGTGCTATAAAAATTAAAAATCTAAAAATCATTCTAACTACAGAACCGGTTGTAAATTTTGCATGCAAAAGGAGCCAACAAAGACTTTAGGGACATTTGTATATCTTAAAAAACAGGCCGCCATCAATCAGTCAGGATTAGTAGCCATTAGACAAGGTTAAAAAAGTCTGATGGGAATGAAACTTGGTGGGCCTATTTGTCTCTGTGCAAAATCTGAGAAAATTTGGTATCACGTTTTACATGCCTGTAAATTGTTGAATATTATGTATTGTGTCACAAACACACAAGTTGCTTATATCATATGATACATCTGCTCTTTCTGAACAACTTTGCCTCAAGGACCAATGGTGTCAATCAAATCATTCGTTAAATATTTAAGTTTACTTGAAAAGCCTACTTTTGCGAACTAGTCCTAGGTTTTCCATTCAACATCAACAAAACCTGTTCAGGACGAATCTTTGGAGAGCCAAGATAAAAAATTATATAAAAAAATACTGAACTTTTTATTTGGCATGGCTATGACAAGGTAATTTAAAAAAATGGGCATGTCCAAGTGTACCCAAATGCCTAAAAGTCATTAATGACCAACCCGATTATCATCAAAGTTTGTACACGTATACAACATGTTATTCTTCAGATGTATGCAAAATGTTGTGTTAATCGGACAATAGGTGGCACTTTAGCAGTTATGAATGTTATTAAGCCCATTTCTCTCTTGTACTTAACCTGATGGTTATGAACATTTTATCACTGTTTTAGGTGATATCTAACAACAAGCACATATGTAATTAATTTATTGATTAATATTTAAAGTGCTTTAAAGGCTTGAGCCCCGTTAATCGCTGCTTGCAGCTACATTTTTATTTGTATTTAGTATTTTACCCCCTATTGTCCACAGCATGATTACAGGCCTGTGACCCATCAGTTGAGAACCACTGCTGCGAAATGTATTAATTTATTACCATTATGAAGGTAATGGTGAAGAAGTGCACGTATTAGTACTGTCTCATGTAAGGGTGTTGCGACATATTAGATAGGGCCTACTTAACTGGATATTTTTTGGACGGATACTCATGGAATTTTATTCTTGATAGATATGACCACTTTGCTGTGAGAGACAAAAGTTCTAGAAGTGGAAAACAAGCAGCTATAACACTTCTGAAATAATTAATGTGAAAATACCTTTGGCAGAAGCACACAAAAACACAACATTTCACAAAAATGTCATTTTTCAAATAAGACCCATCACATGGTGCGTGACAAAATACATGAATATGTTTCACTTGGAATAACCTCTGTCCCTTTCCTGCAGAAGGCTCCGAAAATCTTTGTCCAGAAAGGGCTTTCAGGCATGGAAAGTGTTCAACAACATCCACAGGACCCATCATACGACCCATCAAGCCATGTTATACAAAACCATGTGCATTAGGCCTTACCTGCTGGAAAATACTCTGGCTTTGATCAACTGCAACTAGAATGAAAATTGATGAATGGAAATTAACAGATTCAGGTGCCAAGTTTTTCTTGGGCAAGTGCACAGAGAACTACAGACATCAGACAGAAATACATGTTGAAGTGAATGCACAAAGAAATGGATTTCTAGTCACTGAAGACTAGGGATGGGTGTCGTTAAGATTTTATCGAAACAGATTTCGATACCAATACTGCTTATCGATACGATACTTATCGATGCTCTTATTGATACTACTCTCCTTAATTTGGTGCAAAAAATAAAGACATGACATAAAAAGATGAAAAGATTCAGCAGTTACTTTATTACTTTTTTGCAGAAATAACAAGTTAAATTTTTTTCTGAGTTTCCTGTATATGAGGGAAGAGCAACTGCTACAAATGTCTGGTGGTGATGTGCTTTAATACTGATTCACTACCAGAAGCTAACATCTCTGCATCTCTCCTGTATTATTTGGCCCACCCAAAAATACATCAACAGTTTTTGTTCAAGAAAATGAGCATGTTGACTTTCTCAGGGAGAATCTCAGTCCTCGTCTAGCGATGGAGAATGGGTTGGACTTGGGTGTCTGATTTCTGCTATCCGCTGATGAAGCTGTGGCTGCTGCTAGACTGACGTCTGTAGGATTGTTTAGGAACATAAATTAGAAGTGCTTAAAATTGATGCTGTGTCTTGACTGAGTTAATAACTACAGACTTATTTTTATAACGATAACGAGTGTGACCTTGACTTGACGAGGTCGAGACACTCACATTTTTAGTTTGGAAAATCACATTAGCATTGGAGCCGGGAGGCTGCACTGAGGACAAAGCAGCCGCTTTGCTAAATCAGTCAAACATGCTGCACTGCTTCAGATTTAGAATGTTGTAAGTGTTTCATGAGGTTGCTGGTGTTTCCCCCTTTACACACAACTACCTTTTTACATATATTGCATTTAGCTGCATTTTCATTCAATTTAGTAAAGTGAGCCCACACTTTCTTTTTTTTCTTTTTTTTTTTTTTTTAATTCAATTTGGAATGCCCAATTCCCAGTGTGCTCTAAGTCCTCAATCTGGGTGGCGGATGACGAATCTCAGTTGCCTCCGTGTCTGAGACCGTCAATCCGTGCATCTTATCACGTGGCCTGTTGAGCGCGTTACCGCGGAGACATAGCGCGTATGGAGGCTTCACGCCATCCACCGCGGCATCCACGCACAACTCACCACGCGCCCCACCGAGAGCGAACCACATTATAGTGACCACGAGGAGGTTACCCCTTGTGACTCTACCCTCCCTAGCAACCAGGCCAATTTGGTTGCTTAGGAGACCTGGCTGGAGTCACTCAGCACCCCTGGGATTCGAACTTGCGAAGTCCAGGTGTGGTAGTCAGCGTCTTTACTCGCTGAGCTACCCAGGCCCTGTGAGCCCACACTTTAAAACATTTTGCTCTGTCAGCCATGACTGGAGAGAATGTAAACACGCAGCTACGCAGTGTCAAACGTAATCGCCTGACGCCGGCAGCTTCATCATCATTAGGGGAATGGCTAGGAATTTGAAAATGCCTACTATGTTATCATGAATTAACGTTACATAAATACCGATAGCAGCACCGTTTGTCCAGGAGCTTATCAATATTTCGGTACTGACCAGTCAGGAACCGGTACCAATTTAGTACTGGTTCTCAATACCCATCCCTACTGAAGACTCTGATTTTGAGGATAAACACACACCAGAGATGACGTCATCACAAGAAACATACTTGTTTATTCATCAAAACGTACTACAGCAGCAGTTACTTAACCATTATGGAGATATGGTCCTACTTAATGCCACATATAGAACCACCAAATATGCACTGCCCCTGTTTCTCGCTGTTGTTCGACAAATGTTGGCTACAAAACTATTGCTGAGTTTATATGTGAAAATGAGACAACCGCAGCAATAGCTGAAGCCTTAACATCTTGAAACATTGGAATCTGCATTTGGAGCCAAAGTAATTCATGCTTGATTATTCACAACAGGAATACCAAGCTCTGGACCATACATTTCCAAACACACAGAAATATTTATGCTCATTCCATTGTGAGCAAGCTTGGTTACGCTGGACAAGACAAGGTACGGTCCAGTTGAAGTGAACAAATCATTTTTTTTTTTTTCATTGATACCAGATTATCATCTTACTCAAAGCTTTTAATTTTGATCATGTATATGTGTGATAATGTACATTTTGCATTGATTGCTTTTTTTTAAACTTTTTTTTTTTACTTTTGATTAGAAGTAAACCAGTAAAACCTTGATTTTCCATTAGTTTTTCAAAAACATCTTCAAAATTCAAAAGTACTCATGTACTATGATGTATTATTCCTCTTTTGTAAGTCGCTTTGGATAAAAACGTCTGCCAAATGAATAAATGTAAGTGTACATGTACTTTCTCTAAACTATTGCATTTGTTTTTAGTGGGAAGTGTTTAGTTGTTTCATTTATATTAACTTTTCATTTGTACTGAAGGACACACTGAAGGAGAGCAAAGTTTACAACAAGTCATTTGAAGTCAGACATTATGTTGATACAAGGTGGCTATGTATTTGGGAGGTGAGGTACTGCACTGGACATGTTCTGTGTTCCACATGTTCAGTTGTTGTACAATTAGATTGGGATAAAAGGACAGGCCAGCATTTAGTTCACTTTGAAGTTCCTACACCCTATCTACACCAGACAGACACAAAAAAAGCAAATCACTATCATCAATGATGCTGTCTACACTTGATACGTTAGTTGCGCCGAGCCGACAGTAAAGGATGCCCCAGACTGTTTCGCGCTGTGTCAACTTGCACTACTCCTGACAGCAAGACAAATGGACCAGTTTAGAATGTTCACTTCTATACATCCAGTGTAGACAGGGTGTAATGTTCCATTTTTTCTGCATCACTTTCATCAAAGTAACATGTTCTTTTGTTTTGCAGCGGTGGTGTAGGGCCTATGTGCCTCAAGGATTATCTGTGGCAGTAACCACAAATAATGGAGTTGAGAGCTTCTTCCTCAAATTTTCTTGAACAGGAAGTCTTTCATCTCTGCTTGAAACTATAGTATGCGAGTTCATCCCAGAACAGCTGCTATCCTACAGTAGACTCAACTTAATCTACAGTGATGAATACAAGACATACAATCCAGATGTTCCAACATTCCTGAGAGACAGACCCAGGAATTTTGTCAAACATTGCTTAAACAGTATCCAAGCGGCTTCCATCTATTCAAAAGAGCATGTGGAGGTACTTGGAAAGGAATATTTCAAGGTAAAGAGTGAAACAATCTCTGCATGGTACAAAGTAGAACTCTATGACTCTGAAAGGTACCAATCTTTTGAATGTGTCCTCTTCAAAACAACGTTCTTACCATGCAAGCGTTTCTTTGCTGTTTTTAGGCACACTGACAAAACATGGGGAGACCATAGCCCAGTTTTGTAATGTCGAAGCCCATATATAACTCTGGATTTCAGTGCTGCTCTAACAAAAGGTCCACAAATCACTGAAAACAGAACTCAAGAAGACCTCTCTACTGATTTTTGTGTTAGTCCTCTGCCTTCCCAAGGAAGCAGACACTCAGCAGTGAGCCACAGTCAATTGGTGTAGCAGCTGATCTTTGGCGTCTACGTGAAGAGCTCAAACATTTACATGAAGTATCATATATGTGCACTGACATGGAGGCTATCCAGAATGCATCTTGTGTTGTTCATGACCTTTGTGAAACACTCAAATCCTGTTTACCCAAGGATCATGGCCTTGTTCTCCAGCAGCAAGAAGTTGTCAAGCAAAACCTTAGGGCTTTACCAAGTCGCTGTAAGAAGGCCAAAACAAAAAACTGTCAGAAAACGCAAAATGAGAGTGATGCCAGTTGCAAACAAAGGTTTGTTTTATTACAATTAAATGGTAAAATATTAATGTAAATTAAAAAGTTATTTTTTGCACTTTTATTATCTTGTTGCAACACAGTGCAATACAATGTTTGCCGAAGTGTCCTTTTTGTAAATTATGTACCATTTACTTTCCTGTTTTGTTGACCTATGTCAACTTTTTGTCATGCCTTGTGTTGTTATTTGGCAACCTTTTATAGTTCATTGTTGAAAATACTATGTGCTATACAAATGCTGTGTTTTCTCATGTTACTGTGATGCTTCATTTGTTTATTATGTTTCATATCATTCTGTTCATTTCCCTATCAGAGGATGGGTATTTCCATAACAAGTCAAAAAAGACAGAGAGGATAGAAGACACAGATGGACAAAGATTTGCTTCAGGTAATATATGGTTACCATACTATCATTAATTAATCTGTTAATAATGCATGAAATCTAAGTTGTTTATGCTTTTCTCTTCAGCTAAAACAGGCATGTGGTGTGGAGGTCTCCGTGGAAGAAACAAGGAAAGCAACCACATTGATACACGCTGACAAAAGTTATCTTGTGAACCATAGTGAAAACTTACCTATGTTAATAGAGGTGAAATAATATGTGATTGTGAAATAAAATAATGTGTTCTGCCAATGAAGTCTGTCCACTGAGCAGGATTCTTTGAGGTTGTTTATTTGTATGTTGCATATATGTACAGGACATGGCATCAGAGGTGAGACGTATTCTGGAACAAGATAACCCAAACATGGTGATAAGCAGGCTTTCAAACAATGCATTAGACAGAGCGACCTGGCAATGCTGGAGGAGGGTTGCTGGCTCAATGACATAGTAAGAGTGAAAGTGAGCATGAAATCAAAAATGACCCTGTGGCAGCGGGGGCGTGGTCAAGCATCTCTCCGGAGAGAGAGAAAGCGGTAAGGGCGCTTACACCTGAGCTAAATTATGTCTAACACCTGTCTCTAATTTCAGTGAGCATGGGGAGAGCGGCATAAATAGAGCGACACAGCACTTAGTCGAGAGAGAGACTGGATACGACAGAGCCGGGCCAGAGCAAGGATTTTTTAGTAGTGAAAGTTTATTTGTGAAAGCAGTGTGTGTTAGTGTTTAGTTTAGTGCATAAAGGTAAACTGTAAAGTGGTGTCGCGAAGAGGGGAAAATAAAGCCTCACCTTAAGAAGGAAAAACTGCTTCTCGCTTCATCTTTTACACTGGTGCCGAAAACCGGGATTGAAGTTTGGGTCGAAGATGGATGGAGGTCGTCCCGTAGAGTCCTCCCAGTTGGCGGAGATCCTCCAAGCCCTCGCCAGCCTACATCAGAACCACCAACAAACGCTGCTTGAGCTCCGACAAGATCAAGACCGCAGGTTTGTCGAGCTCATGCATGCTCAAGCCGAGGACCGGCAGGCGATCCAGAGCCTCCTCAGCCAGGGGGCATCCTCAGCTGTGACCCCGGACACACCCACGCCGTTACCCCCGCCAACATTACAGAAAATGGGGGCGGCGGACGACCCCGAGGCCTTCCTGGATTTGTTTGAGCGGACCGCAGAGATCTGGGGCTGGCCGCTCGGCCACCGGCCACCCCAAAAGCGCCAATGCGCCCTCTCCCTCTGATCGAGGTCCCCTTTGAGAGAATTGGAATGGACCTCATCGGGCCATTAGAACGGTCAGCACGCGGACATCGCTTTGTATTGGTCCTAGTGGACTATGCAACGCGATATCTGGAAGCAGTGCCTCTTCGCAACATCTCAGCACGCAGCGTTGCGGAGGCACTCTTCAAAATAATCTCCCGGGTGGGGATTCCGAAAGAAATCCTCACCGATCAGGGCACAACATTTATGTCACGGACACTATGCGAACTGTACAAGTTGTTAAATATTAAATCGATTCGCACCAGTGTATACCATCCTCAAATGGATGGCCTGGTGGAACGATTTAATAAAACCCTCATAAACATGATTCGTAAGTTCGTGCACGATGATTCTAGAAATTGGGATAAATGGCTCGACCCCCTGTTATTTGCAGTACGAGAGGTCCCGCAAGCCTCCACTGGCTTCTCCCCATTCGAGCTGCTGTATGGACGACGCCCACGCGGCGTGCTTGATGTATTGCGAGAGGCCTGGGAGGAAGGACCTTCAAACAGTAAAAATGAAATTCAGTACGTTCTTGATCTTAGAGCAAAACTCCACACTCTGGGACAACTAACACAGGAGAATTTGCTCCAAGCTCAAGAACGACAGCGCCGACTGTATGACAGGGAAACTCAGCTAAGGGAATTTGCACCGGGAGATAAAGTGCTTGTATTGCTTCCCACATCGAGCTCTAAATTACTCGCCAAGGGGCAAGGACCCTTTGAGGTCACACGATGAGTGGGAGATCTCGATTATGAGGTTAAACGGACCGATAGAGGGGACGCTCGTCAAATATTCCACCTCAATCTCCTGAAATTGTGGAGGGAGGCGGTTCCCATGACGTTGGCCACGGTAGTTCCCGAGAAGGCGGAGCTTGGACCGGAGGTGAGTTCAAAACATAAACAGTTCACCCCAGTCATTTGCGGAGACCACCTCTCACCGAGCCAACTCGCGGAGGTTGCTAGGTTGCAACAGGAGTTTGCGGATGTGTTCTCCCCTCTACCGGGACGCACAAACCTCATCCATCACCACATCGAGACCGAGCCGGGGATGGTGGTACGTAGCCGCCCCTATCGATTACCCGAACACAAAAAGAAAATTGTTAGGGAAGAATTGGATGCGATGCTTGATATGGGGGTAATAGAAGAATCCCACAGTGATTGGTCCAGCCCAGTCGTTCTAGTGCCTAAGAGCGACGGGTCTGTACGGTTCTGTGTGGATTACAGGAAAGTCAACGCGGTGTCTAAATTTGATGCATATCCAATGCCTCGTGTTGATGAGTTGCTCGATCGGTTGGGCACTGCTCATTTTTATTCGACATTGGATTTGACGAAGGGTTATTGGCAGATCCCCTTGACACCAATTTCCCATGAGAAAACCGCCTTCTCCACACCGTTTGGTTTACACCAATTTGTGACACTTCCGTTCGGTTTGTTTGGAGCCCCGGCTACGTTTCAGCGTCTCATGGACCGAATCCTCAGACCTCATTCAACCTACGCCGCTGCCTATTTAGATGACATCATCATTTATAAATGATGATGTCATCTAAATAGGCAGCGGCGTAGGTGCAATGATTGGCAGCGGCATATGCAACATCTGAGGGCGGTTCTGAGATCGCTGCGCCGAGCGGAACTCACAGCGAATCCGAAGAAGTGCGCGATTGGACGGGTGGAGGTACGGTATCTGGGGTTCCACTTGGGCCATGGGCAGGTGCGTCCCCAAATTGACAAGACAGCAGCGATTGCGACCTGCCCGAGACCCAAGACCAAAAAGGGGGTGAGACAATTCCTGGGGCTGGCTGGCTATTATAGAAGGTTCGTACCTAATTATTCGGACGTCACCAGCCCGCTGACTGATCTCACTAAAAAGGGAGCTCCAGATCCGGTCCAGTGGACGGAGCAGTGCCAACAGGCGTTTACGCAAGTTAAAGTTGCACTTTGCGGGGGGCCGCTTTTACATTCACCTGACTTCTCTCTCCCTTTTATTTTACAGACAGATGCTTCAGATAGGGGGCTGGGGGCCGTACTCTCGCAGGTGGTGGAGGGGGAGGAGCTCCCGGTGCTGTACATTAGCCGTAAGCTCTCATTAAGGGAAACTAAGTACAGCACCGTGGAAAAGGAGTGTCTCGCCATCAAGTGGGTGGTCCTCCCTCTCCGATACTACCTGCTGGGGCGGGCCTTCACCCTCTGCTCGGATCACGCCCCACTCCAGTGGCTCCACCGCATGAAAGATACTAACGCCCGGATCACCCGTTGGTATCTGGCTCTTCAGCCGTTTAAGTTCAAGGTGGTCCACAGACCGGGGGCGCAGATGGCTGTCGCCGACTTCCTTTCCAGGAATCGGGGGGGAGTGGTAGGCAGGCCGGATGCCGCCCCGGCCTGAGTCGGGCGGTGGGGATATGTGGCAGCGGGGGCGTGGTCAAGCATCTCTCCGGAGAGAGAGAAAGCGGTAAGGGCGCATACACCTGAGCTAAATTATGTCTAACACCTGTCTCTAATTTCAGTGAGCACGGGGAGAGCGGCATAAATAGAGCGACACAGCACTTAGTCGAGAGAGAGACTGGATACGACAGAGCCGAGCCAGAGCAAGGATTTTCTAGTAGTGAAAGTTTATTTGTGAAAGCAGTGTGTGTTAGTGTTTAGTTTAGTGCGTAAAGGTAAACTGTAAAGTGGTGTCGCGAAGAGGGGAAAATAAAGCCTCACCTTAAGAAGGAAAAACTGCTTCTCGCTTCATCTTTTACAGACCCTAATTCACATTCTTTGTCTAAGTGTGAATGATTTTTTTTTTTTGAGAAAATGTTTGTGTTCATAATGAATCAAAATGCAATAACTTGCTTGATGTCTGAAGTGGCTTTCCTTTTTGGATGACTGCACAAATTGCACTTACTTTTTCAACCCCTCCCATCTGACCAACTTCCATCACTTTTCATGATCTAGTCAATTCCTGATGGATAAAATCAGGTCCTGCTCTAAAATAATTGTTCCTGTTTAATTATATATATTATTATTATTTTTTTTTTCAATTAACATTTTTTATTGATTAAAAAATACACAACAGAGAAAAACACAACACATACACATCGAATCAACAATTAACATTTAACCCCCACCAATATCCCTCCCCAATCACCAACCCCGCCCTGACCCCCAACAAACACCCCTGTGGTCACATATAAAAATACACAAAAAAAAAAAAAAAAAGAAAGAAAAGGTAATATAATAAACATACATAATTAAACTAAACATACATAATTACATTTCTCTCTCCCCATTCCCTCCCTGAGAGTCCCCCAAAAACGCTAAATAATTACCCCATTTCCTAACAAACAAGTCCCTAAACCCCAGCCTTCTACTTGCCACCTCCTCGAAAGCTACCACCCTCCCCATCTCCGCACACCACTCCAGAAATGATGGCGCTCTGTCCGACTTCCAACCCCTTAAATAATTTGTCTGCCAATCATGATACTGGTCAGAACCCAATTTTCTATATGTTTATCCCCCAAATTTATAACCACCCCATCACCCAAAATACAGAGTCTGGGGCAAACTAAAATTTGAGTGCCCAAAACGTCACACAAACAACTCTGAACCTTCAACCAAAATTCTTGGATCTTAACACACCCCCAAAAGACATGGGTTGTGTCTCCATCTTCTGACTGGCATAGCCAGCAGGTGGGTGTGTCTTTAAGACCAAGCCTATACAATCTAGAGGGGGTCCAATAGAATCTATGTAAAATCTTGAATTGCATAAGGCGATCCCTTGCATCTGTAGATGCGGACTTGACATTTGTAGAATCCTAGCCCACACTCCCTCCTCCAATACCAAATTTAAATCTTTCTCCCATAATCTCTTGAGAGAAGTTAAAGCTCCGTCCCCCAGACTCTGAATTAGCAGGGAGTAATACACTGATGCCTCGTGACTTTTTCCAAAAGCAGTAATCACCTCTCCCAGAGTATCTGCTGCTTTAGGGGGGGATGTGCTACTCCCAAAAACAATACAGAGAAGGTGGCGCAGCTGTAAATACCTATAGAACTGAGATCTGGGAATCCCAAAACATTTAACCAAATCTTCAAAAGATCTCAACACTCCTCTCATACAGGTCACCGAGTGTAGTAACCCCCCTCACAATCCACTCTGACCAGCAGAAAGGGGACTTATTAATACATAATTTAGGGTTCAGCCATATGCTTGAGGCAACATTTAAATAAATGGGTGTTATTTAAAAAAATTAAACACTCTGGACACTTTTGTCCATACCGAGTGCAAATGCGAGATAACAGGGTGTAACTTAACTTCTCCGATTAGTTTGATAGGCTTTGCAATGGCAAAGGAGGGGCAAGAATTTCCTGTTCAATACAAAACCAGGGAGGGGCTCTTTCAGGTGGAAGCAACCAATGAGCCAAATGTCTGAGACCGAATGCATAATAATAAAACAAAATCTTGGGTAGGCGTAGCCCACCTTTGTCAATCGGCCTATGTAACATATTAAAATGCAATCTAGGATGCTTACCATTCCAAATGAAGGACTTTGCTGTGCTATCAAATTGCTTGAAATAAGAGAGGGGGAAATCTACAGGGAGAGATTGTAGCAGGTAGTTGAACATTAACCTTCCCGATCATAAATAAATGTAATGAAGCCCACATCACTCAAACCTTTTTATTAAGGGGTCAAAATTAACTCACACAAATTTGCTGGGAATAAAATGCCCAAATACTTAATGCCCTGTTTGGGCCACTGGAAGGCGCCCGACTGGAAAGCCGTTACTGGGCAGTACGCTTTCAGAGCCGAAGCTTCGGATTTATACCGACTGACTTTGTATCCCAAGAAATTAGAAAAGGAATTAATAATTCTATGGAGGCAAGGCATAGATCTAATGGGGTCAGAGAGGAACAGTGAAATATCATCTGTGTAAAGCAAAAGCTTATGCGCCACACCTCCCGCCATCACCCCTGGAAAATCATCCTCCTTTCTTATTGCGGCTGCTAATGGTCCCAGGGCAAGACAGAACAATAGTGGGGAAAGAGGGCAACCCTGCCGGGTGCCCCTATCCAGAGAAAATAATCTGAAATTAATCCATGTGTTTGTACCGCCGCTACCAGGTGTCTATAAAGTAATTTAATCCATCCAATAAAAGTATTCCCGAACTCATATATTTCCAAAATCTTAGAAAGTTAATCCCATTCTACCATATCAAACACCTTTTCGGCATCAAGTGAGATGGCCGTGACCGGAGTCTGATCATTCGCCACTGGGCTTGTGATCCGGGCTTGTGTCATGGTTGGTGAAAGCTTTCCATTCTTTAATGATTCCGTATAAACTTCTAACATAAGTGGAGCCAATTCTGTAGCATAAGATCTAAAAAAGTCAGCGGCAAAACCATCTGGCCCCGCAGCCTTAATTACCTCGCCAAGTTCCTCCAAAGTTATCTCAGAATCAAGAAAGTTATTTTGCTCATTCAGCAATTTAGGAAGTTCTAATGGTTCCACAAAGTTTCTAATGTCTTCATAAGTAGACGAAGACGTGGAACTATAGAGATCAAGATAGAATTCTATAAATATTTCACCACCAGCAGATTTCACTGAGGGAATGGTACAAAAAGACTCTATCTGCTTTATATATCTAGCCAAAAGCTTCCCTGCTTTGTCCCCTGACTCAAAGTATGACTGTCTTGCCCTGAATTGCCAAAACTCCACCCTCCATGACAAAATTGTATTATATTTGTATTTCAGTCGGGTCAATTCTCTTGAGGCCATCAGATGACATTCGGAGCTTCAGCTCTTCCTCGGCACTTTTAATATTCCCTTCCAACTCCACAAGTTCTCGTGCTTTGTATTTTTTGATGAATGAGGCATACTGTATGATCCAACCCCTAAGAACTGCCTTAAGTGCCTCCCAAGCCACGCTCACAGAGGATACTGAGGACCAGTTGGTCTCCATATAGACATTGATTTCAGCCTTTAGCATTTGTTGGAATTCAGGATTTTGCAAAAGGGATACATTAAAGCGGCAACTATATGATTTCCTTTTCTCCCTATGTGGCGACACCTCTAAACTCACCAGGGCCTGATCTGAGACTAAAATGTTTCCAATTAAGCAATCAACAACAGATGAAATGAGGGACTTGGATTTAAAAAAATAAAATAAAATCTAGAATAAATCTTATGAACTGATGAAAATAAAATATATATAGTCCCTACCAGATGGGTTCAAAAGTCTCCAAATATCTGTAAGACCAAGATTTTACACATCCTGTGACACATCAATGTTGCTCAAGTGGGCTTACACACTTTTGCTTCACTATGATCAAGGACTGAGTCCATCAAATGATTAAAGTCTCCTCCCAATATTATATCATGAGGGGTGCCAGCGGTTTGCAGCATCCCTTCAAGATCTATAAAAAAGCCCTGATCATCAGCGTTAGGTGCATAAATCTTAGCCAAAATCAACCTTTGCCCCTGAATTTCTGCTAAAACAATAATGACTTTTCCTAATTTATCTTTAATCTGTTTGAGGCATTTGAATTGTGATGTTTACTTATCAATGTAATGACTCCCCTGCTCTTACTTGAGCCAGCACTTAAGAAAACATGTCCACCCCATATCCTCCCAAATTTTTCAGCTTCTTGAAGAAACACTATATGATATTTCTTATGTTTAAGAAAAGAAATAACCTTCCTTCTTTTTATGTGGTGCCCCAACCCATTCACATTCCACGTGAAGAGAGACAATCCACTCATTTTAACATTTGACATATTAGAAAAAATAGATTGTGTCAAAAACAAAATTATGAAGACCACATTCCAACATTACAGAAACAAACAAACCCCGAACTTCCCACAGTACAAAAAAAATAAAACAGAAATAAGAAAAATGGGCGCATTAACCCAGCGCATGAGTTTCTTGCATTCCTTGAATTGATCACGTTTCTCTCTTGTTGAATTCACAAAGTCTGGGAAAAATAAAGTGCTGTGGTTCTTCCAAGAAAGCCTTCTTTTACTCCTCGCCTCATGTAACAAAAGATCTTTATCGGATGATCACAGAAATTTGGCCAGAATTGATCGGGGCCTGTCTCCCTCATCGGATCTCCAAGCCGGAACTATGTGAGCTTGCTCGATTTCCAGCTTATGGCCTGTTATGTCGAGCAGACTCGGGAAGAGCTCATCTAGGAATTTCACCATATCTCTGCCGCCTTTGGTCTCAGGAATTCCAACAATTCGGACGTTGTTTTGCCGATTACGATTCTCCATATCTTCCAACTTTTCCCAAACGCGTTCCAAATCCACCTTGGTTGCTAGCGGGTTAGCAGCTAATTCCCTCTCCAATGACTGCAGATAATCAATCCGTTTCTCAACATCCCCCAATCTTGTAACCAACTCAGAGAATTTTGTCTCCATGGCAGTGATCGATCGACATATTACAGCAAGATACTCCAAGTCAGCAATGACCTTCGCCAGCACTGCCGACATGCTTGACAGTTGACGCTGAATCACTCCCGCTGCACCATCCAAACTGAATCCCTGGTCTGCGGCCCTGTCAGGGGTGTCAGCTTGAGCACGTAAGTGTCTTTTAATGTCTCCAGAGGCCGAGGATTTCGAATTCTTTGATATATTGTCTTCATAGAACAGTTATGGTACAGGGTGTATCGAATCTCACCGGTTATGTCACAAAAAGAATTAAAAACTAGCAAAGTGCGCAGAGCTCGCCGTTCACACGTCTGACCCTCGCATGGCGCCACGCGACTCTCAAAACACTGTATATTTAATATTTTGCTTGTGTCTTTAACCTTTTACATTTCTTATTGCCAGGTAATTGATTTCAAATCCCAGACAATCCAGTGCTATGAATCGATGGGTCATAGACATGATGATATCTGCTACATATTGTTGTGTCATTTCCAAATGATTGCTGCAACTTTGGTTTCATCATCAAACTGCTTTGAAGGCATGTATGCATGTCTCATGTGTGACTAATTAACAGGAAGTACCTCATGGAGGAGTACAAAGTCAAGAAAGGCTGCATCTTGGAGGTTTCCAAATGGACTATCGGCCGAATGAGAACCAATGTATGCAAATTGTGTCCTTTTATGCTAACTGTTGTACTTGTAATTGTGTGTCTAGGCAATTCCCAAACAGGTGAATGGAAATGACCGGTGTTTTTGCCAGTAAATATGCAGACTACATTTCTCAAGGAAAGCCACTCACTTTCAGACAGGTACATGACCAAGCTACAATATTTCTATTTCTCACAAACCTTTGATTTTCAACACATACTTATTTTTGCTGTTGAGATGGAGATTGAGATTGGAGTATCTATCTGTTTCTTTATCTCTCTGTCTATCTATATCTATCTCTGTCTATCTATCGTTCTCTTTATCTGTTTCTCTCTATGTCTGTCTATCAAGTCATTTTTATTTGTATTGTGCCTTTCACAACACACATCATTTCAAAGCAGCTTTACAGAAGATTAGGCATTAACAGAAGATAAAAGTGTAATATCTATAATGTCTTAGAGTCATCATTGTGTAGTTTGATAAAATACGATTGTGAATTGTTTAAAAATAAGTAATTAAATAATAATTGTATTTATAACCCCAGTGAGCAAGCGGAAGGCGACTGTGGCAAGAAACACAAAACTCCATAAAATGTTGGTTAATGGAGAAAAATAACCAGAGAAACCAGACTCACTGTGGGGGCCAGTTCCCCTCTGGCTAACATCATGAATATAATGCCAATATTACTTATGTATAGTGCAAGTCATGGTTTAAAATTATTAAACTAAGTAAGTGTTAAGGGTCAATGTTTAAAACAAAGATTTTGTATGCACTGTAAGCTTAATGACTAATGTCTTTGAAGTCCATCCTGGATTAACTGCAGAAGTTCACATATATGCAATTGTCCTTGTTAGTTGGCTGATGAAGCCAACTGTCTACATCTGTTTATTTGTTTGTCTATCTATCTTTCTCACTTTATCAGTAACCCTATCTATCCACTAACACCCTGGTATCTACCTACTACTCACTCTAAACTTTATACTAACACTAGCAGTGGAGTAAACAGATGGAACACCTTAGCAACCATCTATGAATCTGTCTATTTGTCTCATTGTAAGGTCTGTGAATCCTTCAAACCCCAAGCTTTTTAAACTTTTTTTTTTTTTTTTACTTTTGTCAAGCCAACATCAGTTTGTCTGTACATACTTTACATATCTAGTTCATGATTGTTCTCCCTTTCTATGTAGTGTGACATTCCACTCATAAGAAAGGTGATGGTGTTGGAGATAGTACATCAAAAGATCCTGTAAAGATGATGTCCTGAGAAATCAAAAGCTGAAGTCCTGCCTTTTCTTGTTCTGCCTGCTGTTGGGCCTCATGTATTCAGATAGAAGACAAAGGCAGGCCTAACACAGTCGTAAAAACATAACTTAAGTCCCCACCTTCTAAGTCGTAAATCTTACTGATAAAAATCGCGCCAAAATCAAACAAAGGGAGTCCAAAACAGACTACAGATCCATGAAGCCTTGCCCTCTAAAGGATCGAGCTCTCAACTCCTATTGGGTGAGGCACACAACAGAACGTCCCTCAAACATGACATCATCAGGACTTCAAATAATTCTGAAATGCTTCCAAAGTGGCTTCCAGCGACTTAGTTCACCGAATACGGACGTAGCTTTTTGCTGCTCTCCGGTGCAACCTCGTGGCATAAGGAAGTAATGTCCGACTTGAAACTGTAGCCATACAATCTCCATCTCGCTGGACGAGTTGAGATTACTCTGTGTTCACTCTAACGGATCTGAAGGAGACCTCCGAGCAATTCGCATCCGTTGGCCTACAGAAGTGAAGAGATTAAAGATTTCTCTTCCATCTTCAATCAAGTCGACATTTCTGAGTTCTCCGCCAGCCCGCCGAGAATCAACAGCCGTACCGGCCGCCGACAGCGCGAGGAAACGGCTCTCGTCATCACCCGAGCCTCAAGGAACCGGGTCAGAGTTAAAGGACGGAGGAAAACACATTCTACATGTGTCCTCATGTGATTCAAGTAAGAGGTTACGTCTGGGCAGAGATAGAATATTATAGTGTGTTATTCTTGTGTTTCAAGGTTTTTTGCTTGTACGGTTTACGGACCACCGTGTCCGCTCATTATTAATACTCAGGGTATTAATTATCACAAATTTGTTTTGCTGAATTGTGGTCCAACCAAATTGGACTGTTGTGCATTTTCGCCATCGCGGGTGAGACAGCAACTGAGTTCATCCATTAAAGAGTCAAATAACAAGGGACTTTTACGAGCCCCGCTCGTAAAACCGCGTCTCTGAGTGATGAACACGGCTGCTTTATCTCCAGCTATCGCGAAATCAGCTTTCGGGCCGTCACTTAATCATCTCTCTCTCTCTCTCTCTCTCTCACTAACCACACTGACACACACACACCTTATGTGTTATAGGATTATTTTATTTCCATATCTAATCATATCACTGTTTAGTTTGTAGTTGTAAGTCGGAAGTTTATTGACTGCATTGTATTAATTATTAATTGATATTACTGCATAAATAAACTTTGTTTATATTACAAAGAGAAGTGTTTTGGTTTGTTTTGCATACACCTGTGTCATGCTGACGGGATGTCAGTGCTCGGATTCAAACCTTCATTCATTGTTTTTTTTCCCGAAAATCGATATTCTTCGGATGTCGATTTTCCTAAGAAAACAATCTAATATTGAGACTGTTTTAATATTCGGTTATTAGTCCCTGATTTCAGGGTGGTGCCCCGTCAATGTTAATCCTTATTAATATTCTATTGATTTTTGATAATTGATAATTATCTTTGATTGAATTTGAGCTAGTGTTAATTTTAATGTTTCATCCATGTTAACAATTAACGATTATCTTTGATAGGTGTTGATTTTAAAGGATTAAAAAAAAGCTAACATTGATTCTCATCAATGTTCTATTGATTTTAATAATTAATAATTATCTTTGATAATTATTAATTATTGCTAATAACCAAACTTGCTCCTAAACGTAGCACACTACATTTACTGGAGTCCCATATGAGGTTTTAATGAGTTAGATCCAATTAATTAACTTAAATATTGATTAATAACTACAGAAATAATTATTAATTATTTCTGATAGTAACACTGATCTAAACAACCAGTAAAGCCCTACACTGCTGTCAACATTTGATCTTTCTATTTGAATAAAGTTGAGTATGAACACCTATTTGTCAGTTTGTTTCTTAGAATGGGTCAACAGCAGTGGAAACAAGTTAGTCAGAACCAAGGTTTAACTGCAGATTGGAAAAGTTCATTTATTTCAGTAATTCAACTCAAATTGTGAAACTCGTGTATTAAATAAATTCAATGCACACAGACTGAAGTAGTTTAAGTCTTTGGTTCTTTTAATTGTGATGATTTTGACTCACATTTAACAAAAACCCACCAATTCACTCTCAAAAAATTAGAATACATCATAAGACCAATAAAAAAAACATTTTTAGTGAATTGTTGGCCTTCTGGAAAGTATGTTCTTTTACTGTATATGTACTCAATACTTGGTAGGGGCACCTTTTGCTTTAATTACTGCCTCATTTCGGCGTGGCATGGAGGTGATCAGTTTGTGGCACTGCTGAGGTGGTATGGAAGCCCAGGTTTCTTTGACAGTGGCCTTCAGCTCATCTGCATTTTTTGGTCTCTTGTTTCTCATTTTCCTCTTGACAATACCCCATAGTTTCTCTATGGGGTTCAGGTCTGGTGAGTTTGCTGGCCAGTCAAGCACACCAACACCATGGTCATTTAACCAACTTTTGGTGCTTTTGGCAGTGTGGGCAGGTGCCAAATCCTGCTGGAAAATGAAATCAGCATCTTTAAAAAGCTGGTCAGCAGAAGGAAGCCTGAAGTGCTCCAAAATTTCTTGGTAAACGGGTGCAGTGACTTTGGTTTTCAAAAAACGCAATGGACCAACACCAGCAGATGACATTGCACCCCAAATCATCACAGACTGTGGAAACTTAACACTGGACTTCAAGCAACTTGGGCTATGAGCTTCTCCACCCTTCCTCCAGACTCTAGGACCTTGGTTTCCAAATGAAATACAAAACTTGCTCTCATCTGAAAAGAGGACTTTGGATCACTGGGCAACAGTCCAGTTCTTCTTCTCCTTAGCCCAGGTAAGACGCCTCTGACGTTGTCTGTGGTTCAGGAGTGGCTTAACAAGAGGAATACGACAACTGTTGCCAAATTCCTTGACATGTCTGTGTGTGGTGGCTCTTGATGCCTTGACCCCAGCCTCAGTCCATTCCTTGTGAAGTTCACTCAAATTCTTGAATCGATTTTGCTTGACAATCATAAGGCTGCAGTTCTCTCAGTTGGTTGTGCATCTTTTTCTTCCACACTTTTTCCTTCCACTCAACTTTCTGTTAACATGCTTGGATACAGCACTCTGTGAACAGCCAGCTTCTTTGGCAATGAATGTTTGTGGCTTACCCTCCTTGTGAAGGGTGTCAATGATTGTCTTCTGGACAACTATCAGGTCAGCAGTCTTCCCCATGATTGTGTAGCCTAGTGAACCAAACTGAGAGACCATTTTGAAGGCTCAGGAAACCTTTGCAGGTGTTTTGAGTTGATTAGCTGATTGGCATGTCACCATATTCAAATTTTTTGAGATAGTGAATTGGTGGGTTTTTGTTAAATGTGAGCCAAAATCATCACAATTAAAAGAACCAAAGACTTAAACTACTTCAGTCTGTGTGCATTGAATTTATTTAATACACGAGTTTCACAATTTGAGTTGAATTACTGAAATAAATGAACTTTTCCACGACATTCTAATTTATTGAGATGCACCTGTATATTTTATATATGTTTTATATATGTTATATTTATATAATATGACATATATAACAAATATAATAAATATTAACATAAAAATTTACTGTAAAAATAATTCCTGAACACATACACACCTGTGGATGTTGAACTTGAAGAGACAGATGCTCTTTCCTCACCAAAGTCAGAGGAGGCTTCCTCTGTAGTCTGCACAGAGGAAGTAGCTGGACTTTCTATATTGGGGTCAGAGGGTGCTCCAAAATATTTAAGAAGAGCTCCGGAAGTTAAAGGTGCACTAGTTAAAGGAGTAATTTTTGTGTCCATGATGTATGTGTGTGTGTGTGTGTGTGTGTGTGTGTGTGTGTGTGTGTGTGTGTGTGTGTGTGTGTGTGTGTGTGTGTGTGTGTAAATGTTCTTGTCAGTAGGCCTACATTTATTACTAATTTTATTTAACTAAGAAAAATGACAATGGATGTTTTGTAGGAGCGGGAGCGGTAGTTGAGCGGACATCTTGATGGAACGTGTCCACTGGCGCGTGGTGAGCGAAGCGTGATATTTTCAGTTCATTCCAATGAGAATCCACCTGGCAAGCCGGCGTTTGGCTCCTGTTGGAATTAATTGAAAATACCCACTTCTTTTAGCTCAGCCCCTGGCAGTGGACACCCAGCATGACACCTCTGTGCGGGGGCTGGGCGGCTGCCTATATCATTTATGCTAGGATCTGCCACTGAATCAATGACATAAAAGTTCTTAAAGATAATAGAGTTGTCATCTTTAAACATTCCGATAACTAGGGCAAGTTTAAAATTGTAAAGACAAAAAGTTCTTTAATTATTGTGTCGAATTATTCATATTTCCTATTCCATATTTCCTTATGGCCTATTGCATGTCTTATTCTAATTTTTTTTAAAGATCACCCAGATATTCTGATCATTTTTTCAGTCCACCAATTCAGTCTATATCATCTACATGTTGAGTGATTTTTAGAGTGATTCCCAACAGTACTCATCTCTATCCTTTTTTTTCCTTGGCTTTTAAATTATTTTTAGCTTTTAAATTACTGGGTCACTTAAAGAGGCCTACATTCACCAGGGGCATACTCATAGGAATGTCTATCAAATTCTTATAATCCTATCATGTCTTTGACTAAAAAAGGAAGATTGAATTTGTAGAGAGTGAACTGGTAGACAGAGAAAGAGAGAGAGCACAGTGTGTTTGTCCTCTGGTAAAGCACATCTCAAGTGATACATATAATTTTTGTAACTGGACAGTACAGAACGGAAGAACTGCACATTGAGTCTCATTTTGGTGGTTAACCCTACTGTGCTGCAGGATCTCACCTGGACTCTTATCCTCAGAATTATCTTCTCATTCACCTGTTTAATCATCATTCCTATGATGCTGTCCGTCTGGCTTCTCCTGCCTTTCTGGTTGGGTTTTCTCTCGCACTCCTCTATAGAAGAGGGTCTGGAATTCCCCAGTTTTGATGGCAAGGAACGAGTCCTTGATGTGAATGAGAGGAACTATAAGAAAGCGCTTAAAAAGTTTGACATGATGTGTTTGCTGTACCATGAACGCCTGCCTTCAGATAAGGAGCTCCAGCAACAGATTCACATGAGGGAGATTGTTCTGGAGGTAAGACCAGAAGGGAGGGGATTTAAAGAGGGAAGGGGAAAGAATGGATTACTAGAAAGCAGATGAATAAAAAAAATTTTTTATTTTGTATTGTACAATAAAGTGGGTATACTGCAGTTGTTGACAGTGTAAAAGAAATACATACATAGAAGTACAATTGATTACTATCATGTCACTTCACCATCATGCTAAATATCATCTCGTAAAATGAGAATAAACTGGACTCAAATTACATAAATGTCCTTCCAATTAAGGCTGGCATTTAATAACACAGACATATATACTGTATAAATAGTTATTTTAAATTAATTATGTTATCAAACCATGCGACGTGATGAGAATTCATGACAAATGAATTCTCTCTATTCTCTGGAATGATAGAATGATGGTTAATCGGTCTTCTCTTATTACTGCTTCTTGTGCTCAATAAACTGTTGCTTTTGTTGATTGCTCCAAATAAAGTGTATGGTATACTAAAATGTCAAATTGATGGTGCCAACCTGTACTTTCTCATTTTGTGTCTAGAGTATTGCTGATGTTAAGTGTGAAGGCTGAGGAGATTAGAATCTGACAAAGGCTTTTAAAGTCTTGTAAAGTCTGAGAATATCTCTTCAAAGCTGGGCTTTGCTTATTGTGCACCAGCTAATTAAGGACTAGGGTTTTGACTATATAGATATATAGTAGTGATCTATATAGATCTGTTCAATCAGAAGTTGATATACATCAAGCCTCCACCTTTAGTTGTACTGTGGTAATGTTGCCCCATACTGCCTCATTTTTATACAACAGTGGCTTGAACAGTAATCTCCCCTTTAGTGTCATTTGCCGTGTCATATATACCTCTGAATAGAACAATAAAACAACAAACAAACAAGCCCTTTTTTTCTTGCTACATTAATCTTCTTTTGTGTTTTCTCCATGTATCACTAGCTTGCAGCTCAAGTTCTGGAGGACAAGGATATTGGTTTTGGTATGGTAGATTCACATAAAGATGCCAAGGTGGCCAAAAGGCTTGGTAAGGTACTTCACTTCTAATTCTATGCATAAGTTGTTTAAGCTGAAAAAATATATATATATTTTTTTTTCTTAGGATAAAGACTGCACAGTCTTTCTTGATATCTTTGAGGTCAACCATGCACATCCACAATAGACCCTTGGTGTTTGTTCATTAGGTCTGGAGGAGGAGGGAAGCATTTATGTGTTTAAAGATGAAAGAGTGATCGAGTTCGATGGAGAGCTTTCTGCAGATACACTGATCGAGTTCCTGCTGGATGTGAGTAAAACGTAGGAATGGATAAGAGTTAGGTCTCAGACTATATGCATTTATGTTCCATATACCAGGATGGTATAAATGTGTAACATACTTGATTGATATATATATATAGTAGCAAACCAGAAGAGTTGTGCTTATGTTCTGTATATCTGTTTAAGAGTTTTCTTGGGTCCTCTTGGGGGGTGGGGCTTTTGAGGGTTATAAAAGGGGGTGTGCATGAGTTTCAGCGTGCAGTTCTCACCAACAAGTGTACGGCAAGGGCATCGGCCACACAGGTGCCCATGTTAATAAATTCTGAAGCGAATTTGAGTCTCCGAGTGCTTCTTGTGAACGCTACATTGGTGTTAGAAGTAAACGAGTGATCTTGGCTGGTTTGCGTGATTCCTGGCATTAGCATCACGGCGGCACTATGTGGGAGCAGAGCCAGGAGAAAGTTAAATCTGAGTCGAATACAGACGGGATGTTTCGCAAGGCTCTGGGCGCTTTGGCGTGGGTGGCAGATCAGTTTGCTGCGGGCGGAGAATGTCTGGAATCACAGAGGGCTCGTGTAAGGGAGGCTACAAGGAGGATGGCCGCTGACGCTGGGTTTCCATTGCCTAAACCGGGAGTCGCCGGAATTGCCTGATGAGGGCCAACAAAGATGGCGGCGCCCACGGAGACGCGCTGTCTTCAGATGTAAACAAATATTGCGGCACCCAGGGTGCCGCGGCTCCGGTGGCTGTTAATACTCCAAAATTCTCAGGTAAAGCTGACTGGGAAGCATTTTATGCGCAATTTGAACTGTTAGCTCATGCTGGAGGCTGGTCAGAGGACCGCAAAGCTCTTGAATTAGCTATGTGCCATACAGAAGATGCTCTGAACTGAATGTTACTACTTAACCCTGAAGATAGACATGATTATCAGGCACTCGTCGGGGTGCTACGGAGATGTTTTGGACAATTTGTGCAGCCAGGGCTTCTGCGTTCAGAACTGAGTAACAGGCGCAGGCAGCCAGGAGAGCAGCTGCGAGTCCTGGCAAATTATATTGAAAATTGATTTGGCGAGCGTACACCCACATGCCCCCATCGGTACAAGGGGAGCTGGCAAGAGACCAGTTCATCCAGGCGCTCACCCCTGCTGAGCTTTGCACGCAGATACAGCTGGCTAACCCCCAAACCCTGCAGGATGCTTTGGAGATGGCGCTGGTCTACGGAGTTGTGACACCAGGTGAGAGACAGCAAGATAAATTGCCAGCTGTTAGTTCTGCTGATGTGGGGGTGGCGCCAAGCAAGAGATCAGCATGGGTCTCGGAGATTACTGAACTGATTCGAGCTGTCACTGCAACCTAACCAGTGGCCTCGCACACAACTAAGGGTTTGTTGGGGTTGTGGACAGCCTGGACATTTAGTTCGTCAGTGCTCTAAGCTAGCTGGGAACTAGGGAAACGGGGTGGGGTCCACATGATTGGGGCCGTGCAGACCCCCAACAGTAACTCCCAACTTCAGTCATCGCCGGCAGGAGCCTCTCAAGATGGACGAAGGAAAGGGGTTCAAGGACTGTTGGGGTAGGGAAAATGTGGGGTGAAGGAGTCTGTGGTTGTTGTAGGATGAACATGTGTTAGGGATTTTTGTCATGTGCCAATCTGGGTGGAGGGGGTTCCTTGTTCAGCATTGGTGGATACGGGGTCCACAGTGACAGTGGTAAGACCAGATGTAGTTCCAGACAGTACAGAGCTGGAACCCACTACTGTCCAGCTACACATGGTGATGGGCGAACTTGCACTGATGAAGGGTAAGCATTGACTATAGGGGGGGAAACAGTATTTCATCCAGTATGGGTTGCTGCAGTTCAGGACCCCTGTATTCCTGGCCTGGACTTCCTTAAGAGTGCAGGCTGCCAATTAGACCTGAGGGGTGGCATGCTCCATTTTGGGGTGGGGGGGGGCTTGAGGTTGTCATAACCACCATTACTAAACTTGATATGCCTTTTACAGGTCTTGTCGAAGCAGCAGCTGCTCCTGAGCACCCTGGTCGGGACCACCACACAGTACGTTTGCAAACACCTGCCAGTGTTGACTCTAGCTCACCACTAGTGGGTGGCTTCCCCACTCCCTCACCCCATAGCTCATCTGATTGCTTGTGTGGCCACACAGCCCTCTTCAGAGGCAACCTTGGACCTCTCTGTCAGGTATGTGCAGGAGGAAGGGCTCCCGGCCCCCCCTCAGTAGGGAGGAGGTAGTGTTGGTTGCTATGAGGTGGATGTGGCTAAGAAATTGTGAGGGCTTGGATCAGAGTCAGCAGGGGCAGCTCTGGGATTTGTTGGTGGAATTCCAAGAGTGTTTTTCTTTTCTTTTTTTCTCACCCCAATTTGGAATGCCCAATTCCCAATGCACTCTAAGTCCTTGTGGTGGCGTAGTGACTCACCTCAATCTGGGTGGCGGAGGATGAATCTCAGTTTCCTCCACGTCTAAGACCGTCAACCCGCGCATCTTATCACGTGGCTTGTTGAGCACGTTACCGCGGAGACATAACGCATGTGGATTCTTCACGCCATCCACCGTGGCATCCACTCACAACTCACCACACGCCCCACCGAGAGTGAACCACATTATAGCAACCACAAGGAGGTTACCCCATGTGACTCTACCCTCCCTAGCAACCGGGCCAATTTGGTTGCCTAAGAGACCTGGCTGGAGTCACTCAGCATGCCCTGGGATTCGAACTTGCAGACTCCAGGGGTGGTAGTCAGCATCTTTACTTGCTGAGCTACCCAGGCCCCCATCAAGAGTGTTTTTCTTCAAGGGAGGGGGATGTGGGGCGAACACACTTAGTGCTGCATGCCATTGACACTGGGGATGCCGCACCAATTAAGCTGCGGCCCCAGAGACTCCCTTTTGCCTGCCAAGAGGCTGCTGATAAGGCCTTGTTTGACATGCAGCAGGCAGGGATTATCGAGCCATCAGAGAGTGCATGGGCAGCGCCGGTGATCATGGTCCCTAAGAAGGGTGGGCAATGGAGGTTTTGCATTGACTATAGGAGCCTTATAGTGGTGACCCAGAAAGACTCGTACCCCATCCCCCATGTGGATGAGTTGCTGGACTTGGTGGCTGGGTCATCATGGTTCACCTCATTGGACCTGCACAGTGGCTATTGGCAAGTGCCACTTGCCCCAGATGCTAGGCCAAAGACTGCTTTTTGCACCAGTAGGGGGTTATGGCAGTTTAAGGTGCTCTTCTTTGGCCTCTGCAATGCACCTGCCACCTTTGCTAGGCTGATGGACCTGGTGTTGTCGGTATTCTGTGGACAGAATGTTTGGTTTACCTGGATGACATCCTGGAAAAGGTGCAGGCTGTTAGCGACTGGCCTATGCCCACAACCAGGCAGCAGCTCAAAAGCTTCTTAGGCTTAGCATCTTACTACAGAAGGTTTGAGTGAGGATTTTCCTGCATTGCAGACCCCCTTTACCACCTGCTGCAGAGGGATAGGTCCTTTGATTGGACAGAGGAGTGCCAAAACTCTTTCTCCACCCTTAAGCAGGCACTAATAATGGCTCCTATATTGCTACCCCCCCCCCCCAGGTGGTGGCTGGGGGGAACAAGTTGTGGCCTACTACAGCAAAACATTCAACAAAGCCGAATGCTGATACTGCGTGACCCAACGGGTGCTTGTTGCCGTGCTTTTTGCAGTAAGGCACTTCAAGTATTACCTTTGCGGGCTGCCTTTCACTGTATGCACTGATCATTCAGCTCTCCAATGTCTCATGTCTTTCAAAGAGCCAGAGGGCCAAGTGGCACACTGGATTGAGGAGCTCCAGTCATATGACATGAGAGTAGTGCACAGAGCAGGGACACACCATGCAAATGCAGATGCTCTCTCTCTCGGTGGCCATGTGCGGCCGACGGGTGTAGTTATTGTGTCAAGAGAGAGGCTCGGGACAAATAGCTGGAGGACCGGGTATTTAGCGATGGAGACAGTGGGCAGAGCAGAGTGAGGCAGCTGTAGGGAGAAGATGCAGACTTGCAGCCTGTTATTCAGTGGTTCAAACACAGCAGCGACCTCCTTGGGAGGAAGTGGCCATGCTTTCACTCCCCACAAAGACCTTATGGGTCAAATTTAGGGCCTTGCACCTTTGGGATGGCGTGTTGGAGCAGGCGTGGAATGACCCTGCTACTGGGAAAGGGAGATGGCAAGTAGTGGTGCCCAATTTTTTGCATGAGGGAGTCATAAGGGCTGCTCACGGGACGGTGGGGTCTGGTCACTTTGGGGTTTCAAGGACACTAAAGCATGTCAGACAAGGTTTTTACTGGGGACTCATGAGGAGGGATGTTGAGGATTTTTGCCGGCAGTGTGATGATTGTACAGCCCGCAAGGGCCCACCAGGCCGGTCCCTTGCTCCTCTGCAGCAGTTCCCAGTGGGGTGCCCAATGGAAAGAGTGGGGGTGGATATAATGGGTCCCTTTCCGAGTTCAGACAGTGGTAACCAGTTTGTGCTAATGGCCATGGATTATTTTACTAAATGGCCAGAAGAATATGTCCTGTGTTTTTGCCGTCATGTGCAAAATGCTGGGTATCCACAAGACGAGGACTACCCCTTTACACCCCCAAAGCGAAGGCCTCATAGAGAGGTTTAATAGGACCCTGGTGGAACAGCTGGCTATCATGACCGCCAAGCATCAAAGGGATTGGGACAGGCACTTGCTGTTTATCCTGATGGTGTGCCGATCCGCCTTGCAAGATTCAACGTCTTGCACACCCGCTCTTCTTATGCTAGGGTGGGAGATCAGAACACCCAGGGAAATGGCTTTTGGTAGGCCACCTGATGCACCTTCTGTGCCCCCAGGCCCCGAGTATTCTAAAAGGCTTCAGGAATGTTTGGAGTCTGCTCACACATTTGCGAGAAGCCAGCTGTTGAAAGCTGGGGTCAGGCAGAAGAGATTATGACCTGCAAATAAAAGGGCATCACATTATGGCCGGGGAGCTGGTGTGGGTGTACCCCAAAGGAAGGAGGGCAGGTGCCCTAAACTTGACTGTCAGTGGGTCAGCCCATGCGTGGTTTTGGAGAGAACTAGGGAAGTCGTTTATCGGGTTCAGCTGCCTCCAAAGGGCAGGAAGGTGCTGTGCACAGAGATTGGTTAGCGCCATACCAAGGTACCAGCCACCCCCCCAGTTGACCCTGTGACTGACGATGAGGTCGAACCTGCGTTGAGCACTTCCAGCTCTCTGGGAGTCCCTAGCACAGTCATGACAATTTCTGGGCCCCAGAGCCCTCATTCTGATTGTTCCTTTATTTCAGCACAGGAAGGACAAAAGTGGCCCTCAAGAAGCCGGAGGCCGCCAGGACGTTTCCGGGACTTTGTCTGTTGCCTTGGAGGCGAGGAACCTTGTGGTGGGGGGCAGTGTAGCAAACCAGAAGAGTTGTGCTTATGTTCTGTATATCTGTTTAAGAGTTTTCTTGGGTCCTCTTGGGGGGTGGGGCGTTCGAGGGTTATAAAAGGGGGTGTGCATGAGTTTCAGTGTACAGTTCTCACCAACAAGTGTACAGCAAAGGTGTCAGCCACACAGGTGCCCATGTTAATAAATTCTGAAGCGAATTTGAGTCTCCGAGTGCTTCCTGTGAACGCTACTAATATATATATATATATATATATATATTTCCCAAGGTTTTTTTTTAAAATTCCAGGCTTTTGGAGACTATTGGACAAACAAACTTAAGACCTTAACAATTTAATTTGTGTTTTGTGCTGTTGTGGATATCTTCTCAGATCAAATATTTAACTCTTAAGAGATTTATGGATACTGGTAATATTGAATATTTCAGACAGGGCTTTTGTGTGTGTGTGGGTGTGTGTGTGTGTGTGTGTGTGGGCGGGTTTGGGTGGTTTATGAGGACAAGGTATTATGAAATAATTCAAATTACAAGGGTATTATGCTATAAATGTGGTTTATGAGGACATTTCTAGTGTCCCCATAATTCAAATTGCTTAAAAAAAACATACTAAACAATGTTTTTTTGAAAACGTAAAAATGCAGAAAGTTTTTTGTGAGGGTTAGGTTTAGAGGTAGGGTTAGGATTAGGGGATAGAATCTATAGTTAGTACAGTATAAAAATCATTATGTCTGTGGAGAGTCCTCAAAAGGATAGCCGCACCAACATGTGTGTGTGTGTTTGTGTGTATAAATGCACATTGTTCTTTAGCTGCTAGAGGACCCAGTGGAGTTGATCAGTAACCCCATGGAGCAACGTGCTTTTGAGCGAATGGATGAAGACATACGCCTTATCGGCTACTTCAAGGGCGAAGACTCCGAGCGTGAGTGCCCTGTTTTAATTCCATTAGAATTGTAATGTATAATTATGACTCACCCCATTCATTCAAGGTTTAATAGGTATTTATAAACAAACTGATATTTCCTTTTTTTGGCCTTATGTTCTTCTCAAGATCAGAGGTTGATTGCAATTTTATTTTGACAATAACAAAATAGCATGGTTAAGTTCTCTGAAATGTTTAAGGCTGGTTTACTAAGTTTGATGAATATTACTTGAATTGATAAATTCTCAATAAAAAATTTTCATACATATTGTGTAACTGTACAGATTTCTGTTACCTTGGTGGTTATATATTTCAGAGATTTTCTGTTCAAGCAGTAATAATGAATTATCTCTACCTAGTGGACTACTAAATACTAGAATAAATGTACTCTTATCATCCATATGTTGTGAAAAGGTATTTATCTGATATGAATAAAATAAGCTTGCATCATTCAGCAGACTTGAACATTTTTTATAAATGTAAATGTAAATTTAAAAATGTGTTATGACTTACAACTGATGAGTACCTCTGTGTACGTTGGTGGTGTGTATTTGACTTTAGACAGTATGGTCATAGCTTTGATAAGCAATTTCCCATGTTGCTATGTTAAACCTCAATGCTCAAGGGAGCCCAGACCTCAGAGGAACTTAACAGGGGCAAATAATATATCAAACATGATGAACATGTTCTTACTTAAGCCTTTCCCTGGGCAACCCCACAAACTTTCAATAGCTGACACTTTAGGTAAAACAGCACTTAATCAAGAGCAATTATAGATCCATTCCCAAAAAAGCAAAGTAAAGAAGAGAGGGACATTTTATCTTCTGTACATGACTGCTGTTCAGCTATTATTAAAAATCCAATTTCAGCTGAGAGATTGCTGAAGCGTTTGCTGTGACCTCTGGATGTGTTGTGAGGGCTGGCTAGTAGATCATTCTATTTTCATGTGGTCTCATTGAAGCCATTGAAAATGTGTTTTAGGGTATAGAAAATATAATTAGTTCTGTATAAATACAATGGAGCAAAACTTACAGTGTGCGTGTGTGCGTGTGGGTATGTTTCTAATTTTTTTCCTCTTTCTTTCTCAGACTACAAAGCTTTCCAGGTGGCTGCAGAGAAGTTTCAACCATATGTCAAATTTTTTGCCACATATGACAAAGGGGTGTGTACAGTACAATTAACATAATTATGAATGATTACTGTTATAAATTAAAATGTATATTCAAGGGAGGGAGGATACTTGTAAATAAATGGCTTTAAATATCTTTGAATAAACAGGATTGTGTTCAGGCTTCATTTGTAAAGTTTTCTATCAGGTGGCGAAACAGTTTACTCTAAAAATGAATGAAATCGATTTCTATGAGCCCTTCATGGAGGAGCCCATTACCATTCCTGGCAAACCCAATTCTGAAGAGGAAATAGTGGACTTTGTTAATAAGCACAGGAGGTAAAATCAGTGGCTACAAATATCCTGATTGCTTCATCATTGTTACTTAAATATGAAACAAGTGTTCATTAAGAGCAATGTTTTATCTCCACCCAGACCCACTCTGAGAAAGCTTCGTTCTGAGGACATGTTTGAGACCTGGGTGAGCAAGATTGGATTGTGAGAGTATCTCAAGACCTTAACTATTCAACAGAATTGTCATGCCCCTTGGTGTGCCACTTCATATTATTGAGCCAAGTGAATTTTGAATGCCATTTCAAAAAAGTATTTGTATTTTTTGATAATTCCTGTAAGATGCATGATTATTGTTGGTAAAAGGTGTTTGTCTAAAATGCTGTGGCAAATATCACACAATGTTAACTGTCAAATCAAATTGTTGCTGGTTCACTTTTAGGAGTGATATTTATTCTCTCTACTCATTCAATAGGAGGATGACATGGATGGAATCCACATTGTTGCCTTTGCTGAGGAGGAAGATCCAGGTTTTAACTAAATAACTGAATCACTCTCTCTCTCACTCACAAGAGAGAAAAAAAAATAGAAACAGATTTGTTTTTGTTTTTTACTGCCATCACAAAGAATTGCATGTTGTTTTCACAACATGAATGATTGTCTTAATGCCTGAATCAATGTATCTGTGCTTGTTTTTTTTGTTTTTTTTACAGATGGTTATGAATTTTTGGAGATTCTGAAGGAGGTGGCTAGGTACAATACTAAAAACCCAGATCTAAGCATAGTGTGGATTGATCCTGATGAATTTCCTCTGGTGAGATGTTACCCCACCCGTTTCTACACACAATTTATTTTCTGTAATTGAAACACTTGTGACAATGTTGTCATAGTTATTTCATCTGCACAGTTAACTACCTACTGGGAGAAGACCTTTAAGGTGGACCTCTTCAGACCCCAGATTGGTGTGGTGAATGTGACCGATGTAAGTAACCTTGGTTTTCAGTTTTGATTAGTGGTCGAAGCTGTGAAGATATACATGTCGATTCCTCCCCCTCGGAAGCTGGACACTGATTAGCACAAGAATAGCTGTCTTTCTATAGCTGTCTTTCTATGATGTAATTTTCGCATCATTGCCGAAATTAGATTATTATTATTATTTTATTTTATTGAATTACTATTATATTAATTTTATCAGAACACTAATAATTATAATATTATTATTAGTGTTCTGTTCTTTCTTTCTTTGCCTTAGTCACCTTGTGCTAAAAGCTAAGTTGATCAACATCTGAAAGTTGATGTGCTTGTTTCTGGAAATCTTGTTTGTGTTTTTCAGAACTCCTGTACATCCTACATCGACCTGTCCCTTTTATATATTTTCGAAGACCTTTTATACTTTTTTGAGAGAAATTTTAACAATATATTTATAATGGTCTACAACATGATAATCCATTTATTTAAGGGGTAGTTCACCCAAAAATTAAAATTCTGTCCTCATATCCTCATGTTGTTCAAACTTTCATTCTTTTGTGTAACACAAACAAGATGTTAGGCAGAATATTGAAGACTGCACCTTTTGCAAGGAAAGTGAATGGTGACTGTGTATGTCAGTCCCTAACATTCTGCTATACATCTCCTTTTGTAATCCATGAAAAAAAGAAAGTCTTTGGAACAACACGTGGGTGATTAAATTATGACAATAATTTGTTTGGGGAAGAGCCATCCCTTTAATCACAGAATCTTCCATAAGTCCAACATTAATTTCAGACCTAAACTTCTTCTGTATTCTCAAATCATATTTCACAGTCAATCTTGTGTGTGTGTGTGTGTGTGTGTGTGTTTAAATAGGCTGACAGTGTGTGGTTGAATATGCCTAATGATGAAGCTCTACCCTCGGCTGAGGAGCTGAAGGACTGGATGGAGGACGTACTTTCTGGAAAGGTCAACACTGAGGACGATGATGATGACGATGATGATGACGATGATGATGATGATGATGATGAAAAAAGCAAAGATGATAGTAGCGATGAAGACGACGATGATGACAATTAATGGCTATACACAAAACTAATCTATAACCATAGAAGACTAATTTAGCTGTAACTCAGTCAGAACAATCTTTGATGATTGTATTGATGTTATCCATTTTAAAGACTATTTAGTCCCGATCTAACTCAATTTATTTGATAAATGTCTATATTGCCAATCAGAGACATTTCATAATGCAAAACACATAACGTGTAATTACTTAAGATTCTTTTTGCTGCTGATTTTTTATCAAATTACTGTAACTGTAATGGTGTCATTGTTTTTTGGCTACAAGAAAAAGTGTATTGATTGGAGTTCTATACTTGGCCTGTTCTGGAAAGACTACAGATGTGTCATTTTGTTCAATAAAGAACACAAAAAAGGAGTTGATGGATTGTATATTTTGTATACTCTATAACAGTGATGTGTGTGGGGGGAGGGGTGGTGGTCACCATTTTAGTTTTGTGATTGTCTCATGCAGGGCCATCCCAAGCATAGCAATAGCGATCATCGCGGAGCCTGGTGCAGCTGCACTGGTTTCAGCACCCTAAGGACAGCCCTGATATGGCGTCATTTTTGTATCACCAGAACTTGAATTTGAAAAAGCCTCCGAATTCATGATCTTGAAAAAAGACTGGGTGTAATTTGATGTTATTGGAAAAATTTGCTGTTAATTTTAAATATTTGAAAATATTTTGTGTGAATTCACCTAAAAAAAAAATTTAAAAAATCAGGTTGTGAAATTTAAGTTATATTATTCAAGGTGTGGATTTCAGGTCATGAAATTCAGGTCTTAGTATTCAGGTTGTTGAATACGGGTTGAGAAATTCAGGTGGCAAAATTCGAGCATGACATCCGGGAATGCAAGGAAGAGCAAACAAATGTCGATGTAATCCATCTCTCTCTTGGGACATTCGTAAAGCGATGGAAACAGATCACAAAAGTAATTTTTAAAAACTGTGACAACAACACTGTGAAAACACAAAAAGGTATACTTTAGGGATACTTATAATGTTTCATTAATGTGTTTTGAAGAAAAGATCAACTTAATCAGTAAATTGGATCCTTCACCTAACAGCAAGTATCAAGAACCTTATTTAATAATCATATGGGCAAAGGACATTTACCAGTGGAAACGAATAATCAAACTACCTCTTTTTAACTGCAAGTCTGCAAAAAAAAAAAAAAATTTGTAGTCAAAAAGTATTAAATACCTCAAATATAAACAAGCATGGTGCATCACAGTGTGTATGTATACAGCTTTTTACTCTTGTTTTTGAGGACATATTTAAACATACAGATTAATGCAATCCATCGTTATTACATTGCTCAACAATATTTTCAGAGACGACATCTACACTAAAGACGACAGGTAATGTAATTATATTCTATGAACTATGGCTTAACTTGCTAAAGTTCTATGAACTGTTAGAGTGGAATCATTATTAACATTGTTATAGCAGATGGTTTTATTTGGATATTTAAGCATATAATATTATTGATTGAGAATCTCACTGTTTTACTTAACAGATAGCCATGATCTTCCAAACTTAGTGAGTAGCTGGTCAAAAATCCCCTTACAGAACAAAACAATCCACAAAATAAGATGACAACAGAGTAAGAAAAGCTAACAATGTTGGTAAATATAATATCTCACTGAGATCATCTCAGAGGACACCAGCGATTCACTGTTTATCACAAGCGTTACTGGCTAAATTCAATGCCCTGGTTAGTTAGCAGGCTGGTCGGTGTCAGAGTCCAAAACATTGTTGCTCCGTCCACTGTCGCTTTAGCTTATGTCCTTCTTATGGTCCCTATACTCCCTTAAGTGTTTTTCGATATGTTTATGATTTGGTCAATTGTCCAATTGAAGGCGGCGTGCATCATTTCGTGCTGTTTCTTCATTCTCGTAGAGTATTTTTTTCCTTTGCTTTCTGTCTAGTTTATCTCAGATCCTCGTAAATACCATATCGCAAGTAGAGCACTTGTTTCATCGTGTTACCTGAACGCTTTTGATGTCTGATAATTTTGTGGGTTGCTTATTGTTGTTATATAGCGAAGAAGTACTTCTTGCTGCAGACGGTAGCTACTGTTGTTGTTTGGTAAAACTTTCCCATGGTGACAAAACATTATCCCCCCCTCCGTCCCCCGACGTAATCGGTTCCTGCGTAGAGACCAGCAAGCTTTTGGGGCCAGTGCAGAACCAGGTTTTCACCCCGGAAAGGCCTTTTCTGTTGTGGAAATGTGCAGAACAGTTCGAGAATTCGCACCGGCCCAGGAACCCGCACCCGAACCATGTCGGTGGAAAAGGGCTATCAGTGATGTGTGTCGGGTCCCCGCTACGGTAGAAGCAACATTCACAAATGTTTACAGAACAAGCAGGAACACGATGTGCCTGTAGCTTTTATGTTAAATGATTGAAAAACTAAGGCCTTCTCAAGACGTATGACAAACCTATCTAATCTGTTGCCTATTAAAAATCAATCAGAGATTGCTGTGGGGTCAAAAACAGACACTGTCAAGTTAACACTTTTAAACATTCGCTCACTTAAGAACAAGTCATTTTTAGTCAGTGACCTCATCACCACAATCAACCTGGATTTTATGTTTCAAAATGAAAATTGGTTCGATAACAGCTGCAGTGCAACTGTCCTCAATGAATCAGCCCCTCCAAACATTTATGAGTGTCTGTAGAGCTGTTAAGAGAGGTGGAGGATTAGCTGCATTATTTAAAGAAGCCTATCAATGCAACCAAGTGTCACTTGGTAATTATTTGACCTTTGAATGTCTAAGTATTGCACTAAATACCTCCAAAATACTCTCAAGCGCTTGTTGATGAGCCAGTACTCTTAAATCAGTGACATACTTGTCTACAGTTTCGCCTGCATTCTGATTTCAAGGAAAATATTTTGTTCCTCTCAACAGTTTCATTTGGTACTGGGTTGCAGTGGTTGCTGAATGCATTCAATAGCCATTTGAGCATGAGCTCCTGTTCAGCAGGCAATGCAGTGCATATTGTCCTGCTCAGTTTTCTCTCCATTTCTCCTATTAATTTTTGGAACATTTTTACCTTTGTCTTCTTGTCAGTGTCTTTGAAGGTGAGATCACTGTATAAGGAGAACTCCTCTTTCCACGATTTCCAGGTTTTTGCTAAACATGCTGCATTCCAGTCAAATGTTGCTGGCGGTTTCTATCCGTAAGCACCATCCATGTTTTTTCCAGTGCCACTCTCTGACTTGTTAGCGCACCTCAAAGTCTTCCGTGGGCTTGTCCAATGTTTTCCGCTGCCACCATGTTATATGTGCCTGTATCTCTATATCCAAATCAGTGTTGAACAAGTCTTTACTGAATCTGATGCTCACTCGCATACACAACATCAACATTCTTCCTTCCAGTTATATCACGTGAACTCCCAATTCTACATCCGAGTGTAACATCTCAACATATTGTAACATCCATGAGTCTGGTGGCACAGATGTGTTTTGATGTCCACTGAAAAAAAAAATTACTTGGTTGCTCTGTCTGGAGGTGCCCCTCTGCTCCTTTATATGTTGAATAATTAAGTTAGATATAAATTATTCTAAGATCATAAGGCCCAGAGGCAGAGAGAATCTCTGGCATCATTTTTATATCACCAGAAATTGCATTTGAAAAAGCCTTTGAATTCATGATCTTGAAAAAATACTGGGTGTAATTTGATGTTATCGAAAAAATTTTGCTGTTAATTTTTAATATTTGAAAATATTTTGTGTGAATTCACCTCAAAAAAATTCAGGTTAATCCATATCTCAGCAGTACATCACAGTAAACATCTCTCATTCAGAAGTTTCAAATGTTTTTGTGGTCTGATTAAAATACAAAACGTCTGTGATGATCACATCTGTATGAATGTAAGATCTGCTTTGAACTAATGAAGAACACACAAAAAGTGAAAGCAACCTAGGCAGTGTTTATGACTAATGTTTACATTGTAGTCTAGCGGTGTGAATAAAGTCTGTGCTTCATAATCTTATGTGTTGTTTATTGACCAACATTAGTATATACACATAAAAAAATATAATGTAAATTGACATTATAGTGCTTTTTTATTATTATTATAATGTGTTACAATCATGACATAGGCCTACCATAGTCTGGGTGTTATGAACTTATCTATATACAGGTGCATCTCAATAAATTAGAATGTCATGGAAAAGTTAATTTATTTCAGTAATTCAAATCAAATTGTGAAACTCGTGTATTAAATAAATTCAGTGCACATAGACTGAAGTAGTTTAAGTCTTTGGTTCTTTTAATTGTGATGATTTTGGCTCACATTTAACAAAAACCCACCAATTCACTATCTCAAAAAATTAGAATATGGTGACATGCCAATCAGCTAATCAACTCAAAACACCTGCAAAGTTTTCCTGAGCCTTCAAAATGGTCTCTCAGTTTGGTTCACTAGGCTACACAATCATGGGGAAGACTGCTGATCTGACAGTTGTCCAGAAGACAGTCATTGACACCCTTCACAAGGAGGGTAAGCCACAAACATTCATTGCCAAAGAAGCTGGCTGTTCACAGAGTGCTGTATCCAAGCATGTTAACAGAAAGTTGAGTGGAAGGAAAAAGTGTGGAAGAAAAAGATGCACAACCAACCGAGAGAACCGCAGCCTTATGAGGATTGTCAAGCAAAATCGATTCAAGAATTTGGGTGAACTTCACAAGGAATGGACTGAGGCTGGGGTCAAGGCATCAAGAGCCACCACACACAGACGTGTCAAGGAATTTGGCTACAGTTGTCATATTCCTCTTGTTAAGCCACTCCTGAACCACAGACAATGTCAGAGGCGTCTTACCTGGGCTAAGGAGAAGAAGAACTGGACTGTTGCCCAGTGGTCCAAAGTCCTCTTTTCACATGAGAGCAAGTTTTGTATTTCATTTGGAAACCAAGGTCCTAGAGTCTGGAGGAAGGGTGGAGAAGCTCATAGCCCAAGTTGCTTGAAGTCCAGTGTTAAGTTTCCACAGTCTGTGATGATTTGGGGTGCAATGTCATCTGCTGGAGTTGGTCCATTGTGTTTTTTGAAAACCAAAGTCACTGCACCCATTTACCAAGACATTTTGGAGCACTTCATGCTTCCTTCTGCTGACCAGCTTTTTAAAGATGCTGATTTCATTTTCCAGCAGGATTTGGCACCTGCCCACACTGCCAAAAGCACCAAAAGTTGGTTAAATGACCATGGTGTTGGTGTGCTTGACTGGCCAGCAAACTCACCAGACCTGAACCCCATAGAGAATGGGGTTGTCAAGAGGAAAATGAGAAACAAGAGACCAAAAAATGCAGATGAGCTGAAGGCCACTGTCAAAGAAACCTGGTCTTCCATACCACCTCAGCAGTGCCACAAACTGATCACCTCCATGCCACGCCGAATTGAGGCAGTAATTAAAGGAAAAGGAGCCCCTACCAAGTATTGAGTACATATACAGTAAATGAACATACTTTCCAGAAGGCCAACAATTCACTAAAAATGTTTTTTTTTATTGGTCTTATGATGTATTCTAATTTGTTGAGATAGTGAATTGGTGGGTTTTTGTTAAATGTGAGCCAAAATAATCACAATTAAAAGAACCAAAGACTTAAAATACTTCAGCCTGTGTGCACTGAATTTATTTAATACACGAGTTTCACAATTTGAGTTGAATTACTGAAATAAATGAACTTTTCCACGACATTCTAATTTATTGAGATGCACCTGTGTATATATATATATATATATGAATGAACATATGTACTGTAATTGATACACAAATAACAGAAATGTCTAAATAAAGAAGAAACATACAAGTGTTATATCTCTGTTCTCCCCCTTCATCGCTGCTTGACTTGGGTGAAATGAAGCCTGAAATATAAAACTTTAATAATAAACTAGATAAAAACGTTCATCAAGACAAACTTTGATGTTGGCTTGAGAAAGCCTAGCCTGAAAGTTTGAAGTAGTTGTAAAAGCTAGAAGTTTTAGGTTTTAAGTTTGAAGTAGTTACAAATTTAAGTAATAGTTTTAAAAGTTCAAAGTTTAAAGTAGATAGATAGATGAATAGATAGATAGCTCATTTGGTTGTTATGCAGTAACCAAGGTGATACTCAAAAGGCTCGTTGCTACCATGAGTCCAATGAACGAAACCAAAAGTCTTTACGTTGTTCTGGTGCAGAGATATGTGATTTGTTACTTGGTTGCTAGGGTTGCTAGTATGTTTTAGCACTTCGCTAGGCATTGCTAGCATGTGTTAGCAATTTGCTAGCATGTTTTTAGCACATTTTAGAACTTCGCTAGGCGTTGCTAGCATGTGTTAGCACAATGCTAGAATGTTTTTAGAATTTTTTAGCACTTAGCTAGGTGTTGCTTGCATGAGACTCAGTCAAACGTGCAAAACAGGAAGTTTCTACAATGTTCTGGTGCAGAGATATGTGTTTTGCTACTTGGTTGCTAGGGTAAGCCCATGTGGTTCCTAGGCAGTTGCCAGTGTGATACCAAGAAGGCTGCTTGCTGTTCTGGGTCATACAAGCCAACAATGATGTCTCTACGACATTCTTATCCTGAGATACCCATCTAAGTGATTTTAAATGGAAGTCAATGGGGTTTGGTTGCTAGGGTGCTCTAAATGGTTGCTAGGGTGTGGCTTAGTAGTTTCCATGATGATACTTGAAGACTGATTGTTCACCCAATTCAAACAACCCAAGTATCATGTCTGTAGGATATTCTGATCAGGAGATATCCATCTAAGACATTTTGAATGGCAGTCAGTGGGTTTTGGTTGCAAGGGTGCACTAAATGGTTGCTAGGTTGTATGCAGTTGCTAGGGTGTTAAAGTGATGGAGTGAAAGAAAGAATAAAAATAGTGGAGTGATGGAAAGATAGAAAAGAGAGTGATGGAGTGATAAAAAGAAAGTATGAGTGGTGAAGTGATAGGAAGTAGATTGAATCCTCTAAAGGAGTTATTACAGGGAAAAGTTTTCACACCTTGAATGGGAGTCAATTTAAAATCAGTCCTGTTCGGAAGTCCGATACGGGAATACCAGAATTCCGATCAGTTAGAAAAGATATAGCAATCTGAGTCAGACCAGTCTGAAGGTCTGTGGCGAGTTTGGTGTTTGTAGCTTGAAAGCTCTAGGAGGAGATACTCTTGGAAATGTTTGGGTCCCAGAATTAAAATAACTAGATAGTAAAGTTTGAAGACAAACTTTATTTTGGCTTGACAAAGCCTTGTCTGAAAGTTTAAAATAGTTTGAAGAGTTGGAAATTTGAAGGTTTTGCAGTCAGACAGACAGAAGGAACATCATACAGATAGACAGCCAGCTGCAAGAAGTCCTATGCAACCCTACCCCTTACTTGTTTTTCTGAATGGAAAATTGGTTGCTAGTGTAACCCCATTTGGTTGCTAGGCAGTTATCAAAGTGATACTGAAAAGGCTCCTTGCTACCCTTAGTCAAATGAAAGAAACCTGAAAGCTCTATGATGTTCTGTTGCAGAAATATGTGATTTGTTACTTGGTTGCTAGGGTATCCCCATCTTGTTGCTAGGCAGTTACCAATGTGAGACTAAAAAGGCTCCTTGCCAGCCTGAGTCAAATGAACAAAAACAGAAGTCTCTTCGATGTTCTGGTTCAGAGATATGTAATTTGTTACTTGGTTGCTAGGGTATCCCCATCTGGTTGCTAGGCAGTTACCAAGGTGATAATCAAAAGGCTCCTTGCTAGCCTGATTCATATCAACTAAACCAGAAGTCTCTTCGATGTTCTGGTTCAGAGATATGTGATTTGTTACTTGGTTGCTAGGGTAACCCCATCTGGTTGCTAGGCAGTTACCAAGGTGATGCTCAAAAGTCTCCTTGCTAACCTGAGTCAAATGAAAGAAACCCAAAGTCTCTACGATGTTCTGATGCAGAGATATGTAATTTGTTACTTGGTTGCTAGGGTAACCTCATCTGGTTGCTAGGCACTTACCAAGGTGATACTCAAAAGGCTTTTTGTTACCCTGAGTACAATGAACAAAACCGGAAGTGTCTACGATGTTCTGGTGCAGAGATATATGTTTTGTTACTTGATTGCTAGGGTGAGCTCATTTGGTTGCTAGGTAATTTCCAGGGTGATACTAATCATTTGAGCCAACAATAAAGTCTCTATGATATTCTGATCCGGAGATATCCATCTAAGTTCATTTTAATGGAAGTCAATGGGTTTTGGTTGCTAGGGTACACTAAATGGTTGCTAGGGTGTGGCTAAGTATTGTCCAATATAATATTTAAAGGCTCCATGCTGGTCTGAGTCAAATAAGCCAAAGTTGAAGTCTCTACGATGTTGTGGTGCAGAGATATGTGTTTTGCTATACAGTTGCTAGGGTAAGTCCATCTGGTTGCTAGGAAGTTGTCAGGGTGATCCTAAAAAGGCTGCTTGCTGGACTGACTGTATTTGTTACTTGGTTGTTAGAGTAACCCCATCTGGTTGCTAGGCAGTTACCAGGGTGATACTTAATGAGGCTCCTTGCTACACTCTAAAAAATGCTGGGTTAAAAATAACCATTGCTGGGTTATTTGGTAACCCAGTGCTGGGTAAATATTGGACAGAACACATGCTGAGTTATTTTTGACTCAGCTTGCTGGGTTATTTATTTTAACCAGTGTGCTGGGTTGTTTCTTGACACGATGCTGGGTTAAAGCGACTACTTTTTAAAGGTTCTTTATTTTAGATAATCTACTACTAAAAATAGTAATAAGCATGTTATGCTTATTTAAAAACATGTTTAAAAAAAACATGTTTCACAAAAATTCAAATAAACAACAGTATACATGTACAATATGAAATGATTTTATTTAATTAGTAAATGGCCAGCAAAAATGATCATTCTATTCTGAACCAGGCAGAAAATTAAAAAACTATTAAAAAACTTTTGGATGACAAAATAATAGCAAATAGTTATTTTACAGAATATCAAGTTAAATAAATACTATCAATATTTGTATTTAACATTTAATTTATTTAGTCCAGCATCAAATAATTCAAACAATGTTTAATTAAATTTTCAGAACAAGGCAGTGCTTTAATTATTAAGAATGTACATTAATTACTAAACTGTAGCAAATCAATTCACAATACACCAAATAAATAAATAAATAAAAATAGATACATACATGGATACAAAATACCTGCATTAGTTAGTTTAATAAAGAATTTAGTCCACAGCAGCATAAATGGAGGCACGCAAAAAGCGAATTGTTGAATTTTCAGAACCAGGCATCTCATAAACTACCTGCTGCAAAAACTCCCAGGCAAGGGCACACTGTTTTGGAAAGTGGGTGTCAAAGCAAAAAAAGGACTTAAAACAAACATCTACTGCCTTGAGGAGAGTCTGCTCTTCTAGGGCTTCCCCATTCACCACCACAAAAAACTGTCCACCAACTCCAAGTTCTAAGACAAATGGGAAGGGCTTCTCCTCCCTCTGTTTTAGTAGGTACTGCACCATGTTGGTTCCAGACTAAATAAGAAAATAACATCAAACATTAAAGTGTATGTACTCCTTACCAAAAAATTGTTACAGGTTTAGTGCACTTGATGAACAGCTGTAATTTAAAATAAATAAGTGAGCCTGCTTTGGTGTTGTTTTCACATGTTCTACTTACTGGTTGTACATCAATGAAAGAGGTTCTGGCTTCCTCAATAGTTGGCCGGAAGGTTTTGTTGCCAATCTTGTACACTGATGGTGGAATGATCTGAGGTAAAATTTTCAGTGCCTTTGGTATCTAAAAGGAGATAAAAGTTAATTGCAGTGATCTGATCACAAGCGATCAGCACTAAATACAGGTGTAAATGGGGCCCAAAATGGTTTGTAACTGGATCACAAAAAGCATATACTATATGGAGGTCATCAAAACACAAGTGACCACATCACATTTTAGGTGTGAACACTCCATCCTCAATGCGTCCTGGACAGTAGCTAAAATACACCTCTCAGCTCCTAAACAACCGCTGCACTAATAAGAACTTTAAATGTTGCTGGTTTTGTGTGGCTTTAAAGGAATAGTTCACCAAAAAGATCTACTTCTTTCACAGTTTTCTCATCCTCATGCCATCTCAAACTCATATGACTTTCTTACTTCTGCAGAACACAAACAAAGATATTTTGAAGGAGATGTCTGTTTGTCCTTTTAATACAAGTCAATGGGGTCCGAAACATTCAAGTTCCAAAATTGACCTAAAGGCAACATGAAGGTAATCCATACCTTCCAGAGTCCAGTGGTTTAATCCTTGTCTTCTGATTCAATAGGTTTGTGTAAGAGACAGACCAAAATGTAACATCTTTTTTCCAGGGCTCCAGATTGCAACAACATTTTTCAACTGGTCCGACAATTTTGTTATAGTTTGCACACATCAACAATAATTTGTGTTTTGCAGAGGAATGAAAGTTATTTGAGTTTGAGCTAAACAGCATTTTAGTGTTTTTAAAAAGTGAGAAAAGAGAAGATCAAGAAGGGGCAAGTACTTTTAATGCAACTGTTTCTTCTGCATTTGATTTTACATAATTACTAACCTGCAGACATGTTGTCTAAATTCAGTAAATCCATTTGTCGTCCATCTCTTTTAGCAAAGGCCAGGATCTTGTCAGCAAAGTCAGGCAACCAGGATGAGCACAATTTGTCAGCAGCATCAGGGTGAAGTACACTAAAGTCTTGAGATATCTGTAGTTGGAAATTATGATTATGACAATTATGATTATAACGTCATAGAATTTTAGTGATAAATTCAATTTATTTTTTATTGTATTTTTATTTTACTCAGTTTTTTAAAGTGATGAAAGTGAGGCTGGCACTTTACCACATGATTAATGTTATTACAGTTATTATTAAATCAAAATTAAAATTAATCTGCTTCAATCTACTGGGCAACAGAGCGAAAAAGACACTGAGGTTATATTGCATTTACCATGCCTGGGGTATCCATTAGACGAGGGAACTCTGATAAAATCTCAGATATTGGTTTGGAGCTGTTCTGGCGAATCCAGTTAGCCCTAAAAAGAGCAGTTGCTTTCATGTACTGCTCAACCTGGTCCTGTGGTCTGGTATTGTTTTTTTAGCCATTCTTTTAACTGAATTGCTCTCTCAGTAGACAAAGTTGATGCTGTTGAGAGGTAAACTGGCAATGTAAAAAGTCATACTGGTTAATTTACATCAGCTGTATATGTACAGTGCCCTCCACAAATATTGCCACCCTTGGTAAATATGAGCAAAACAGGCTGTTTATCCTCTTGCTCTTTCTTTCAAATATTCACAAAAATCTAACCTTTAAGTCAAGTAAAATGATTGAAAAATCAAAGTAAATAAATGTGGGGGGAAAATCCACAATATAATTTTACTGGAGTATAAATATGAGGTGACACACAGGCCAAATTTCTACAGTCATGGAGTACAGTATTGATGTGCAAAAAAAGGTTGCTGAGCTGCACAAATCAGGACATCTCTAAGTAAGAATAAGTAAGAAGTTTATATCTACTGGTAATGTTAATAATGAGAATGGAAAAGGACATGTGTCAGTATTGACCCCATACATAGTGAGGAGAATAGTTTGAGTGGCTAAATAATCTCCAAGACGAGAGTCATGGCAGAAGCAGGTAATCACACAAGCCCGTTCATTCGCTCGCTCTCTCGCTCTCTCACACACGCACCCTTGTTACCCCAATAACTGATTAAAAGCACCATTATTATTTCTAAAGTGACACTATCAACTAGCTATGAAGACTTGTGCCACATTACACAGCAAAAAAAAAAATATTTTTTTTTACCCAGTATTTTTGTCCTGTTTTACTGTAAAAATATCTAAACATTCTTAAAACAAAATTTCTTGTCAAGCAAAATGGCATAAGATATTAAAAGTCTTGTTTTCAGAGAAATCTGACTTTATTCTTACAACAAGAAAAATAATCTGCCAATGGGGTTAAGAAAAATAAACTTGTTTTCCCAATGAATTTAAGTTGATTTTTCTTACCCCATTAGTAAATAGTTTTTCATTGTTTTAAACAAATCTTACTAAAATTTAGATTTTCTCTCATAACAAGACATAATTTGTTATGGCATTTTTCTTGTCAAGTAAATTTATGTTGTTATAAGAATGTTTAGGAACTTTTACTTGGAAAAAAATAAATAAAATAAATTAAGAATCTAATAAAAAAATAAAATAAAAAATAAATAAATAAAAAGACTTTTGTTGTCTACCACCTCTGGTTGTGCATTTGTTTTTCAATAATTCAATGGATCATTATCAATTATTCCTTAAATTACTTGAAGGTTATATTTTAAATATTTTAATGACAGACTAAGAATATAGACAGGAAAGACATGTTTCCACAGCTTGATTTCCTTATATTTACCAAGGGTGCTGTAGTTGTTTATAAGCAGAAGTCTTACTAGGAATGAAAGTCAACCTCTCCTCACAGACAGGCACTACGGAGGGCTGTGTTCTTAATCTCCGCATCCTCTTTCTTATGTTGCGAAGGCGCTCCTCAAGAAATCCTGTGGAAGGCCTGTGTTTTCGCCCCTGGCTGAACCAGGCCTCCTGAAAGATAATGTTTGTTGTTGTTGTTGTTGTTATATAATGTTTCAAAATCTACACAGTATCATTTGCAACCTTAAATCACCAATGTGCAAAAAACACCAGTAATGGTGGACTCACATAAAAATAAAAAATCATAAAAGGGAACGAAAAGTTGACCAGTATAACTCAATATAACAGAAAAGTTAAATGACAGCTGAGATAGATAATGTCGGTCAGCAGAATAAAATAAGATGAATATACTCACAAAGCCATTTCCTTCAGGGTCACGGAGACAGGGAAATGTCTCTACTAGAGACATGGCCATTGCCTTTTTGGTCTCTGCTGATGGTCTGTATTATGATTGCCAAATAAGAAAGAAAAACATTGTTTCAAAATAGTCTCATTCTGTCTTGATTTGGGTGAAAATACATGCAAATACAACTTATTTATACTCACGTTTCGCCATATTTCTCAATAAGATAAGAAACAGTAATTCGCACCATTGCACGCCTTTGCTTGATGGTAATTTTATTACTCTCTAGACTCTCCACAATGGAGGGTCCATGTGGTGCTTTCATCAGTATTGCACAAATATCCTGGTACATAGCAGAGTTGTCAGTAAACTACAGTATCTTACTGAATGCAAATAGGAAATGTTACTTTACAAAAAGGTACTGACAACAAATTAAAAATAGTTGTCAGTAGTCATGCTTTTCCTAGTTGTCAGGAAACATACAAACATGTCATCTGGAAAAAGATTAAGGACAAATGTTGGCTGTGTATTTTCCGATGCAGTGTTGGGCTGTGCAATTTCAGATGCAATGGTGGCCTACGCATTTTCATATGCAGTGCTGTGCTGTGGTGGGATACTGTTCTACAGAAAAAATAAAAAAAATAAAAACAATGTTTTGGCAAATATAATATACAGTATTCTATATAAAAATATAAGTTAACTTAATGCATTTAAAATGAACTGAGAAATTGATAAGGAATACTTGGAAATACAAATAATATTTCATATTGCACCTTTTGACTCACACAACTGCCAAGCCTGAAATGTGCACAAATTCTATGTCAAAGGTCTACTGGTCCTGACCCGTCTCCATAGCTGGCTTGTGGACATAGGCGCCTCTGGTTTCACAGAACTCTATGCATGCTTGGAGCTAGATAATGATGAAGCTTGCCTCCAACAAAAAAATATCTTCCCCTACCTAGACTGTATTTGTTTGACAAAATGTAAACTGATTTTCTAAATAATTTTTTAAAAGCCTTCAATAACACTAAACACTAAGAAAACTTTATTTGGATTAAACCAGATATGGTTAGATTATATGGAATTAAATGACATTATATTTGACCATTTTAAACAATAACTGATTTCAAATTTTTCAGACCATTACAACACCCTGTATCGGAGAGACACATAAAAACAGACATCATTCTTTCTGAATGACTGAACTGTATGAACAGGATGATGATCAGTCAGCTCAGTGACATCAATACATGTGATGGCACGAGTGTGTTGCATAGCAAAGGCAAATAAATGCCTTTCAAATCCAACAGTGACTAACTTCTCAATCACTAATATGAATTTGGAGTTAAAAGCCAAGCAGTGTCTTATACATCCAAATTGTGGGTCACCATTTGAACAGTAAGACACAAACACTGTCATACCTGGTCTATATGTTGTTCCCTTAAGTTTTACCCAGGCTGGCACATACACCTCTGTGTAGGATGGAATATTTTCCAAGCCTCCTTGGATTTCATCACTTCTCTCAAGATCAGCGAGAATAGTGCTGTGACCTTGGCCCACTTCAACATTGTGATCAAAGACACCTCCAGAAAAGAAATTGTAACACAACATTACTTGATATCTAATGGCCATACAGATATTCCTGAAGTTGCACGTGACATGGCTTATGCGTTTAAAGAAGCCATGCTTCGCTTCAAATCGCATAGTCCAAAACTGCACCAATGGCCCAAGCTGTCTTATGGCTCTTGGATAATGCAACATGAAGTGGTGTTTAGGTTTCAGATGTTGATGTGGGTACAACTCAAGAAAGAGAGTATGGTGTTCCTCTATTAGCCACTTCAAGTAGATTGTGCTCTTGACAGTGAGAGATGGAGAAAAAATCAATTCCATGCAGGAAAGAAGGAGAAGCAGTAGCTCCCAGAACTTATTTGACTCTGGGACTAGATCTCCAACCATTAGAGGAAGCAGTCTCAAAAGGCACCTCATCTGTGTTGCTGTCTGCTTCATGACCCCATCTTTGTTACGCAGGTAATGCTTTGTAATCAAAGTGGGCTTGTTGTGGACATCACTAAAGCCATAGTCAAAGCTTGTGATCCTGTAATTTAGTGTGTCTACAGTGAAGTGTCCTTCCTCAATCAGTGAGTTTATGATCAGCTTCATCTCATAACTCCCTACACCTTCTAAGATGTCATGCATAATGTCTGGCGCCATGTTTTTGCTGACATCAAAAAAGTGGAGATCATTGAGGGCACTTGCATGTTTTAGGCCAGTGTCTGAGACACTATCAAGACCAATGTCTCTCTCATTGGACTCAGCAGTTCAGAGAATGCCACGGTCTTCTTTTACCTGTACCCTAAGAACTTCTTTTGGAACACTGCACCACTGGCAAGCATAATTGCTTGCAAAGCTTTCAGTAAATCCAAGAACTGCATTCAGCCTCAAATTATCACCAACAACCTGGCAGATGCTGACCTTTACTGTTCCCTCAAAGGATGATGTTTTGATATCAACACCCTCTTTCTCTAATGATTTCATGTCCTCCACTATGGGCTTTAAAACGGCATCAATGCCATAGGTTTTGGCATCATCAGTTTTGTAGACTGCCAGCAAAAATAGGGAGGTAAGGCTGGAAAGCAGCTCTTTCGGTAAACATTTGATAGCAAAATACATAAATCCTAATTTGTGGACAGATGTCTTTGAGCCAAGGGGATTCACAGTCTCTACATCATCAATGTAAAGAAGAAGAGGAATAGAGACTTCATGGGAGAACAGGGCATGGTTTTTGCAGAGCTCACCGTCACAAAAGTCTTGCAGAGCACCACTGTCTTGCTTCTGCCATGCAACAACCTTAGACATGATGCCTGGCAGTTCAAGTATCTTTTTTAGGAGAGGTCTAAGTGGAATGCACTGAAACGTGTCACGCACTGAAATTTGCTTAACTGTACCACTGTTGGAATCTGTGTGCTGAACATAGGAAATGCCAGGGAAAGCCTCCTCAACTGGCTGAATGAAGTTGCCAGACTGCATAAAATACTTCATTTGCCTATATTCAGTTTCTAGGCCTTTGAAAGGCTCAGAAGCTACCTCGAATTGACTGTTCAATTCTTGTGCTTCTATGCTTTTGTCTTGTCCAAGATCTTTAAGCAAAGACATTGTTCTTTCCTGAAGCTTGGAGACAATATCAGACAACAGACTTTATGTTTCCTGCACTGTAAATTAACAGCAGTGAAAGTCTGTGAAGACTTCGATTTCAGTTTAGCCAGGAAAAGAGCTACCCGATCTGTCATATCCTCTTCTTCAAAATCACCCAAATCACAAACCCCACTAAAGTCAGACACTTCCTTACAAGAATGTTCTTGAGCATCAAGTGCCTCAAATATCAAACTGGGAGCCTGGTCAGAATCACACCTAGCTGAGCTGCTGGTGTCATGGTCATTATTGTGTTGAACTAGGTGCCTTCTGTATGATCTCATATAATAAAAAGTCCTTTGACAACCATTCAGATTGCATTCAAAATGTGTAGAAGCACTGTTAATGTTGTGGACTGCCCTTAAGTGTGTAAAAAATTGTTTCAAGTCAGCTATGCTGGTTTGGCAACGAAAACAGATATATTGCATGTCTAACTTACTAATTTTAGTTCTTGGAAATGTTTTAAAAATTTTAGTCAGAGGCCAATTTTTGGGATGAGTACTGCAATTGTGTTCTCATCCAATAAAAAGAAACTGTCATCATCTATCTGCTCATCTGGAAGATAACAAACAGTAAAAGCAGGCATGGATTACATTATATACATTCTATTGAAACTGAAAAAGATGTTTGTGAATGGTTACCTGCAAATTTTTCAACGAGGCACTCAAGATTCCAGTTGGTGAGTTTTTGTTTCACAAAAATGTCCACTGCTGTACAAAAACACAAGGAAACATCTGATTAGCAATATCTTGACTAGGTTAGCTAGCTACTGCTAACCAAACCTAGCTAGCACTGTTGTGTCTTGCTAGCTAGTTGTTGTTGTTGTTTTTGTTGTTTATTTCAGCTATTCTCAAAGACATGAGGTTGTAACATGCCTAACAATTCAACACTATCAGGGTTTTTAAGTGTACTATTTCGTGTTTAATAAAACATGTTGCACCCCTTTTGTGATGCTGATGATATGACGTGTATGCTGGTCATTGGTTTTTACTCAGCAGGTGCCGGGGTTGCTAGCTTACGGGGGCGGGTACTGCACTTTGGTTGTAGTGAGTCGTCTGCCTAAACCTTACTTTTCTGAATCCTCTTTCCTTGGTTTACTTAACGGTTTTATTGTGGCCTGATATTTTTTCATCTTATCATCGTATAATTTCATCGTTTGATAAGGCTGAAAAACGCAATAAGGAAATAACCTGTTTTATACAACCACTAGAGCATTTAAGACGAAAAAATGAATATGTCTAAATAAATAATAATAAAAAAACTACGTCTTGAAACGCAGTAACCATGGATTAAACTGAATAATTGACGCCGTCCTATTGAATTATTGTCATTAACGGGCACCCGAAGAGTAACGGCCACGACGCGATTACAACCTCAGAGTGTTTATAATTTTTGAATGGTCACTTTTTCCTTAATTATGTAAATCCCAAAAATATAATACTTCTCACTAGTTGAAATAAAGCTAGTTTTATAGATTTATAGCAAAACAAATATCATTCACCTTTACTCATATACTGTCCAATGTCATCCTCCTCTCGACCGTTACGTTTTGGCTTTGAACAGCGCGAGGAGATGAGGAGATAACCCAAGCGCTGGGTCAAATATTCCAAGTGCACTTTGTGTCACCCAAGGAACCCAAACGCTGGGTCAATATGAGCCATTACCGATAATATAACCCAGCAAAATAGGTTAAAATACTTAACCCAGCGAATGGGTAGAAAAAATAACCCAGCATTTTTTAGAGTGTATCCTGAGTGAAATAAGTCAACCCGGAAGTCTCTAAGACATTCTGATACTGAGATACCCATATTAGTGATTTTGAATCGAAGTCAATGGTGTTTGGTTACTAGGTTGCTCTAAATGGTTGCTAGGGCATGGCTAAGTAGTGACCATGATGAGTAGTTACCACCCAATTAAAACAAGCCAACTCTCATGTCTCTAGGACATTCTGATCCAAAGATATCACACTCTAATTGAAAGCAGTAGATTTGGTTACTAGGGTGCTGTAAATGGTTGCCAGGGCATGGCTAGCCAGTGATCAGAGTAGTTCTTATTGGCTGTTTACTAACCTGACTAAAAAGAGCCAATCCACAAATTTCTACGACATTCTGTTCTGAAGATATCCTTCTGAGACATTTTGAATGGAAGTTAATGGGGGGGTTGCTAGGGTCCCATAAATGGTTGTTAGGGCATGGCTATTCCATTTCCAAGGTGATACTTAAAGAGTGATTGGTATCCCGATTGAAATGAGCCCGCCCCCATGTCTCTATGTCACTCTGATTGGGAGATGTGATCTGACAACTTTCTTGCATTGACTGCCATAGTAGGAACAAAAATGTGTTCCCATAGTACCCTATGGGACTTTTTGGGACGTTTTTTTGCCCCCCTTTTTACCCCCTGGGGTACATTTTACCCCTAAACACAGGGTATGTTCGAACACGGCTTGCCAGCCAAATCAAATGAGAGCACCCACATGTGTCTAAGACATTCTGCTCAGAAGATATCACACTCAGCCATTTTGAATGGAAGTCAGTGGGGATGGTTGCAAGGGTGCTCTAAATGGTTGTTAGGGTGTGGCTAACCATTAAACAGAGTAATTCTTATTGGCTGCTTACTAACCTGACTCAAAAGAGCCAATCCCCAAGTGTCTACGACATTCTGTTCTGAAGATATCCTTCTGAGCCATTTTGGATGGAAGTCTATGTGGGCGGTTGTTAGGGTGCCATAAATGGTTGCCAGGGAGTGGCTACACCATTTCCAAGATGATACCTAAAGACTGATTGGAAGCCCGAGTGAAATTAACCCGCCCCCATGTCTCTACTACATTCTGATTGGGAGATATGATCTGACAACTTTCTTGCATTGACTGCCATAGCAGGGGAACATTTTTTTTTCATGGGCGAGACCCTCGTCATAGTAAGTCAATGGGACATTTTCGGGAAATTTTTTGCCCCCCAGGGGTGCACGGTACCCCCAACCCCTTAGAAAAGTCATAGCACAGGTGTCGTCAATAGGCCGGTCGATTTGACACCTCATTTGTGGGTCTACAACAAACGGTGCGGGACGAGTTAGGTGCCGAAGTTTGTACGGAATAATAATAAGAATAATAATAAGTATGTGAGATTACAATAGTGATACTTTGCTCCACAAGCACCACTAATAATAAGTATGTGAGATTATAATAGTGATGCTTTGCTCCGCAAGCACCACTAATAATAATAATAATAAGTATACGAGATTACAATAGTGATGCTTTGCAAGCACCACTAATAATAATAAGTATGCAAGATTACAATAGTGATGCTTTGTAAGCACCACTAATAAGTATGTGAGATTACAATAGTGATGCTTTGCTCTGCAAGCACCACTATCTAGATAAAAAAAGTTCATCAAGACAAACTTTGATGTTGGCTTGAGAAAGCTTAGCCTGAAAGTTTGAAGTAGTTGTAAAAGCTTGAAGTTTGAAGGTTTGAAGTTTGAAGTAGTTACAAGTTTAAGTAGTAGTTTTAAAAGTTCAAAGTTTAAAGATCATAAGACCATTCAGTCTATCAGATAATTAGATAGCTCATTTGGTTGCTAGGCAGTTACCAAGGTGATACTGAAAAGGCTCCTTGCTACCCTGAGTGCAATGAATGAAACCAGAAATCTTTATGTTGTTCTGGTGCAGAGATATGTGATTTGTTACTTGTTTGCTAGGGTAACCCCATCTGGTTGCTATTGTTGTGGGAAAATTTTGAAGATTGTTTCCCTCTTTGCAAGAAATCTCTCAGAGTCAGGGGTTCCAGATGCCAAAGGTAATAGTTTATTGAGCAACCAGTAAACCTGAGAAGGCCAGCTGTCCATTCTGGCTTCACTGTTCCACACTTCCAATTTTATACCCTTCTGCTATCTCTTCTGAGTCCATAAATCGCTCAACCTGATTATCTCCAACCAATGTCTTACATCATTTCAGCTCGCCACCATTATTTATTAGACCATCTGACTTCTTTCTAATGGTGGAAACCTAGCAACTTATCTAATTTATAAAAAGAACATTTATTTTTAGAAGGTGTACATTTCAAACAAACAAAATGATGTAATAATAACACAATTAGTCTCTTGTCATTAACCATAATGAGCTTCTCGCTTAATGACTATACTGCACATCATGAGTGTCTGTTTTTGCTCTGTATGTTGGCTAGCATGTTCCACACATGTGCTTTTTCTCATTACAGTTAGTTATGTCACATGTACATATCTCTAACTTATATAATGCTTGTTAATACTTCTATTTCTATGAATAATATTGAAAATATACCATATATATCCCCCCTTTGAGACTTTCTCACAGTTTCACCCCTATTGCCCTTTCCCAGAGTGCAACCTCACAAGCCAGTCTCCTTCATTTTTGCCAAGTGACCAATATAAGTCACACATTCCACTACCAGTGACTGCTCTTATGAGACTGTACTCTGGAGGAGAAATAAGACCAAACATCTCCCTCCACATTTGACTAGGAGGAAGTGCAAAATCTTATCTCCCTAGCTAAAGTCTTTCTTGGGGGTTACCTTAGTCAAAAACAATCAGCTTTGTGTATAAAACATGTGCATGCAAACTTAGCCTTGCGTTGTGTAGAATACATCAGTGATTACACTTCTTTTAGTAGATTAACACACTTTAGTGTTTAAACAATATTAGTAGATTACTCAGAATGATGGTATGTCCCACGGTGCCAGAGGAGCTCACAGACATTCCTGGTAGCCTGGAGCACTATCTGTTGGTGTTGGAGTAGACAACGGGTTTTTAAACCACCAGTAGAGTCTTACTCTTGCTGCTAAGCACTGAGGTGCTCGTCGATCCTTCCTTCTTTTCCTCTTGGCACTTTAAGGTGTCTCAGTGTTTATCAAAACTTATACATGTATATGTTTCAGTATAAAGTAATTTACTCAATCATTATACATTCTAAATTGATTCAAACTCTACTTGATTAAAAATTAAACATTATAATTAAAAGAAATGATAACTGAACTTAATGAGTAAAATTAAAATAGTAAATTAATAATAACTTCAGGAAGGGGTTTATGCAAAAATAACAAACATAACACCCTCTATCTTCCTGCCTACTCTATCCAATCTAGAGTTCTACCTAATTTTATGATAAAAGAAAATACAATGAACATGCTGACTCCCTTACTTTGTCGAAGGTGACATCAACGTCTATGAGGACAGTTGCATATCTTGAAAAATATAGCTGCCATTTACACATTAACTTTTAGCAGCTATTTGAACTAGTCTTAGGCCATTTGCCTGATCTGAACCCATCCAGTGCAGAAATATTCAGCAGAGTCTCTATATGAAAAGTTATCAAAGGCATTTAGAAATTTTGATTTATCATCAAATGGTACGCCAAACCATACGTAATAGTCGTGCCCACTTTTAATAAACTATTATAACTTTTGAACAGATTGACATGTATAATTTTGCTTCAAAAGATATGGATTCAACCACTGGAGTCGTATGGATTAATTTTATGCTGCCTTTATATGCTTTTTACAGCTTCAAAATTTTGTTACCCAATTTTTAACAGATTTAGTTATGGCAGGATCTATTCTGTCAAAATGATTTTTTCCTGTGATTCCTTGTGTCATGATGAATCTTGTAAGATCCGGACGTTTTTGGCTTTGTTTTCCTGCTATATTGGATTGTTTGAAAGAAATTCAAAATGAACTCGTCCTAAGCCGTTTACTCGATCGGAACCAAACCAGTATGGTTTGTCCCAATATGAAAAGTTATCAAAGGAATTTTGAAATTCTGATTTATTGTCAAACGGTACGCTAAAACGTCCATATTGGGCGTGTCCATTTTACTAAAACGGTTATAACTCTTTAACAGAATCAGATATTGTCACCAAATTTGGTACACATGGTATGGAGTCATTCTAAGAACACACAAAAACAATTGTGCATCTCCACCTCTTGATGGCGTTATAATAGTACAACATTTTTCTGCCCTAAAAGTGTCTGAGCTTCAAACAAAAATCACAGTTTGGGCCATAACTCTTGAACCGTATGGGCTAGAAACAAAATTATTTTTTCTTGTGATTTCTTGCATCTTGCCGAAGGGTATTGCTCCATCCTTTCGTTTTCCCACTATTTTGAAAAAAATTAAAAACAAACTCGTCCTATGCCATTTGTCCGATCGGAACCAAACCAGTGCAGAAAGATTCAGCAGAGTTTCAATATGAAAATTTATCAAAGCAATTTTGAAATTCTGATTTGTCGTCAAACGGTATGCCAAAACGTTCGTAGTGGGCATGTCCATTTTACTAAAATGGTTATAACTTTTGAACGGATTAAGATATTATCACCAAATTTGGTACACGTATGTATGGGCTTTCTGAGGACACACAAAAAATATTGCACACCTTTGCTTCTTGGTGGCGCTATAATAATTAAAAATGGCTCTAACTATGGAACTGTTGGTCCGATCGACTTGAAATTTTACATGCAGTGTATTTGTACAAGGTGCCATCAAGGTCTATGAGGTCAGTCGCATTTCTTTAAAAACATAGCTGCCATCACCCAATCAGCTTTCAGCAGCTTTTATATAGGGTTAAATAAGGCCGATCTGAACTAAACTTGGTAGGCCTATTTGTCTCTTGGCCCAAGATGTCTGTGTAAAATTAGACAAAAATTGGCTGACGGGAGGCGCTATCGTATTTTACATGCATGTAAATTGTTGCATATATTGCTGTGTTTCAAAAGGAAACATGTTATTCAGACCATGCTGTAAACCTCCTCATTCTGAACAACTTTGCCCTAAGTATTATTGGTTTGAAACAAAACGTTCAATAAATACTTGAGATTATTTTAAAAGATTACTTTTTCAAACTAGTCGTAGGCCGTTCGCCCAGTTGGAACCAAACCAGTGCAGAAAGATTCTCTGGAGTCCCAAAATGAAAAGTTATGAAAGGAATTTTTAAATTGTAATTTATCGTCAAACGGTATGCCAAAACATTTATAATGAGTATGGCCACTTTTACTAAAATGGTTATAACTCCTTAACAGAATCAGATATTGTCACCAAATTTGGTACACATATGTATATAGTCTTTCTAAGGACACACAAAAACAATTGTGCATCTTCTCCTCTTGGTGGCATTATATTAGCACAAAAATATATATTTTTTTGCCCAAAATGTGTCTGGGCATCAGAGACCGTAGGTCATAGAGACCCCAAAATTGTCAGGATAGTTCCAAATCCCCCCCCACTACTGAGGTTTACAGACACACATTCGTTAGACACTAGGTGGTGCTATTGTGAATAAAACAACAAAAATCACAATTTGGGCAATAACTGCTGAGCTGTAAGGGTTAGAAACAAATTCTTTTTTCCTGTGATTCCTTGTGTCATGACGAAGGGTTTTGCGACCTTCAATTTTTTGCTCTGCCCCTTCGTTTTCACGCTATTTTGGATTGTTTGAAAAATATTCAAAACAAACTTGTCCTAGGCCATTCGCCCGATCGGAACCAAACCAGTGCAGATAGATTCAGCAGTGTTCCAATATGAGAAGTGATCAAAGGAATTTTGAAATTGATTCATCGTCAAACAGTATGCCAAAATGTACATATTGGGTGGGGCCACGTTTACTAAAATGGTTATAACTCTTGAACGGAATGAGATATTATCACCAAATTTGGTAAACTTATGTATGAGGTCATTCTGAGGACACACTATGTGTCCTCATATTGTATACCTCTGCCTCTTGGTGGCGCTATAATGGTTAAAAACAAAATGGCTCTAACTATGGAACTGTTGGTCCGATCAACTTGAAATTTTGCATGTAGTTTATTTGTCCAAGGTGTCATCAAGGTCTATGAGGACAGTCGAATATTTTGAAAAACATGGAACCATGCTGACCAATCAGCTTTCAGCAGCTTTTATATAGCCAATTTGGCATCCACTGGATCATTTTTGTCAATTCTGATTATTTTGGTTATTTCTTCACATGTGCTTGGACCCCGATGATTGCCGCTTGCGGCTACATTTTCTTCTTCTTATTATTATTATTATTTTTATTCTGCCCTTAAAGTGTCTGGGCATCAGAGACCGAAAGTCCTAGAGATTCCAAACTTGGTAAGGATGGTTCCAAATTGCCCCCACTACTCAGGCACCCAAACATCCATCCGTCAGACACTAGGTGGTGCTATAATAAGTACCTTTGTGTTTGTGTTCATAACTTTGGAACTGTAAGGGCTAAAATCAAATGTCTTTTTTCCTCTAATTCCTTGAGTCAAGCCCTACAAAACGTATATCTCCTCCTAGACCATTAGTCTGATCGGCACGAAATTTGGTATACATCATCTGCAGACGCCCCCTGACAAAAAAAATTCAAAATAATTTTGATATGTACAATTTACAAAGATATTAACGATATAATTATTTCGGTTAAACATGATTTGAGTAATGCAAACTCCAAACATAACCAAACTCGGGACTCATAGTCAACAGGATGGGGTTACCCCAGCAACCAACTAACAAATCACATATCTCTGCACCAGAATATCATAGAGACTTCCGGTTTCATTCATTGGACTCAGGGTAGCAAGGTGCCTTTTGAGTATCACCTTGGTAACTGCCTAGCAATCAGATGGGGTTACCCTAGCAACCAAGTAACAAATCACATATCTCTGCACCAGACAATCAGAGAGACTTCTGGTTCCACTCATTTGACTCAAGGTAGAAAGGAGCCTTTTGAGTATCACCTTAATAACTGCCTAGCAACCAAATGGGTTTACCCTAGCAACCAAGTATCAAAACATATATCTCTGCACCAGAACATCATAGACTTCTGTTTGTTTTTATTTGACTCAGGGTAGCAAGGGGCCTTTTGAGTATCACCTTGGTAACTGCCTTGCAACCATATTGTGTTACTCTAGTAACCAAGTAACAAATCACATATATCTGCACCAGAATATCGCAGAGGTATCTGGTTTCATTCATTTTACTCAGGTTAGCAAGGAGTTTTTTGATTATCACCTTGGTAACTGCCTAGCAACTAGATAGGGTTACCCTAGCAATCAAGTACAGAAACACATCTATCTATCTGTCTGTCTGTCTTTCTGTCTGTCTATAAACTTTCAGACTAGGGTTTTTCAAGCCAACCTAAAGTTTGTCCACAAACTTAGTCAATTTAGTTAATATCTTTTGCATTTGAACTTAAAGGACCTTAAAGGCTTGAACCCTGTTAATCGCTGCTTGCAGCTATATTAAGTGCTAGAAACCCTATTGATTTTGTAAGAATTTTTATTATTATAATTATTTTTCTGCCCTAAAACTGATCATGCAGACCAAACCATAGATATGGTTTCAACCACTGGAGTTGTATGGATTAATTTTATGCTGCCTTTACGTGCTTTTTACAGCTTCAAAATTTTGGTACCCAATTTTCAACAAATTTGGTTTAGGCAGGATCTATTCTGTCAATTTGTATTATTCTTTGTTTTTTCAACATATGGACATTACATAGAACTTTTACCCTTTTTGTGTTGGGGCACATTTCTCTTTTGTGATTTTTTTTTCTTCATGATAATTTAAAACATGATTACTAAAAGCTAAAAGCATGCTTAACATTTTGATATCTGGGAATAAAGAGGTGCTTGGCCTGTAACCTGCATATCATATTTAAATAGGTGCTTTTTACAGCAGACTGTGGGGAGTTGTAATTGGACATGGGCTCAATTTTATCTGTTCAGATGAGAGTCGGGATGATGTGTGATCTCTTGTGTCCTGTCCTCTTTCCTGTTCTATGCCTCATAACAGTATAGCTATAAAACTGATGTGAGAGTAAAAACATGGCCCATGAGAATGTCATCTAGATCTATGAAATTAAAGATTGTCTACTCTGAGAACAGGAATGCTAAGTTTGCCAGTGGTGAGATTCCTTTTCAGATGGATGTAATCACAGATTAGTCATGTGTTTTTCTTTTATCTTTGCTAAAATTGTTGTTGCTTTTTATAAATATTACAACTACCACAAGAATGTGGATTTACTTGCTTAATGAATCTGACAACCTTTGAAGTCCTAATGCATCAACTTACATTAAAAAACAGCATAAATTAACCTGCACAGCGCCCTCTTGAGGGGACAAATGGGGGTGCCAACATTCTGATTCACCTGTTTTGTCATAGGTACACATTTCATTATGGGGACATTATTTTATTCTTTACCCTTATGTTCTGCTGCCATGTTCCAATGTTATATGGCATTTTGTTACGAAAAATTTGATCAAAACGTTTTTTTATGAGAACATTGAGTGGTGTACTTATATGAACCTCTCACCATAGGCATAATTTACGGGTGGCAAAATTTCTGGCCTGGGGCACGTGGGTGGTGGCTTTCTTCACCGGCCTGCCATCAAACGGGCCGGCGGAGTGTGAGGGTCATGATGGCAACACAGTTACCTGGAACTGTGAGGACACTATCATTGTGCAAGCAATTGCTCTAGATCCATGCTGAGCATTTAAAGGCAGCAGTGATGACTTTGAAAGACTGAGCGCCTGAGTGGGACAGATGGGACATTTTTGTCCCCATGACTTTTTGAAAAAGCTTTCGTGCATCCAGACGTCCGCTCTTCTTGCTCCGCTTTTGTGCAGCGTACACTACTTTCCAGTTAAATCGCAAAGCAAAATGCAAACAGATGTGTACCCGCTCATGATATACACTCACTGAGCACTTTATTAGGAACACCTGTACACCTACTTATTTATGTGATTACCTAATCAGCCAATTGTGTGGCAGCAGTGCAGTAAATAAAATCATGCACATACCAGTCAGGAGCATCAGTTAATGTTCACATCAACCATCAGAATGGGGAACAAATGTGATCTCAGTGATTTCGACCACGGCATGATTGTTGGTGACAGATGGGCTGCTTTGAGTATATCTGTAAATGCTGATCTCCTGGAATTTTCACACACAACAGTGTCTTGAGTTTATTCAGTACAGTGAGCGGCAGTTCTGCAGACAGAAATGCCTTGTTGATGAGAGAGGTCAACAGAGAATGGCCAGACTGGTTGAGCTGACAGAAATGATACGGTAACTCAGATAACCACTCTGTCAACTATGTAGAGCTGCTGTTGTGCTCGCAAATGGGGTGCAAACAAAATGAAATTCAACAGTCTGTGCAGACATAGACACTCAAGTGTAAGCGCACTTTCCTCTCCTGCAAGTAGCGTTGCGTTGAGCAGTTGCTGGTGGATTATTCAACAATGATTGGTGCGTTTGGATTTTCCCGAATAATTCAGCCATGGACTTAGATTATTGAAATGCACTACTGGGAGGATGACCTGCAAGTTCAATAAATAAACTTCAATTGGTTCAAAATGCAGCAGCTAGAGTGCTGACTAAAACTAATAAAATGATCATATTATTCCCATTTTACTGTTGCTACATTGGCTACCTGTTAAATTTAGTATTCATTTTAAAATGTTGTTAATTACTTACAAAGCTTTGAATGGTCTAGCTCCACAGTATTTAAAGATGCTCTATGTAATATTTTTTGGTTACAATTAACAAAAGTTAATTATTGAGTGAGTACATAAAAAATCCATGTTCAAAATTATGTCCTTGTCTTACCCCGATTCATGTGCTTTGCTACTGTTTGGATGCTTTTGCTCAGTGGCGTATCCAGGACATTTTTACTGGGGTGGCCAAGAGACCTAGTGTGGGGTGGCGATACCGGGAGAACCTTTATGAATGGCACATGATCAAAATGTGTAAATATCGCATTGCTTTGCTTCAAAATCTACACATGTAGAATAAATGAATTCTTAAACTCATGTTAGCATTCACTGAATTGTTTGTATTCAATATCAGACTGTTGTTTTGACATTTGACAGATTTCTATTCCTGTTCTGTTTCAACCTATTACAGTTTCTGGAATCTCTGGTTATTTTAACATAACATCCATTTTTAAATCAGTAATTGTTTAGGAAAAGTCAGTTACACATTTTTAAGAGCTATTCTCATTGTAGAGAATTAATCTGTGTATAACATCAGGTATAGTGTATAATCATAAAAAGATACAAGTACAGGTAATAACTGATTGAGGCGCAATTCAATCAATCATTCAATCAATTATTCATTCATTTATTAGCTATAACTGCACTGTCCAGCAGAAATATTGTTAAATTGGGTACAAATCAGTGTGTGAAATTGGCTACGAGGGCTTATAGGTGTGTAGAGCCGAGGAGGGCGGGGCCGGGCTGGAATGAGACACACCCGGTCCCCAATCAGCCTGATGGGGAGCGCGAGGGATAAAGGTGGCCGGGGACGACAGTTGGAGAGAGAGAGAATTACAGACAGCTGTGCTGTGTCGCTCTATTTATGCCGCTCTCCCCGTGCTCACTGAAATTAGAGACAGGTGTTAGACATAATTTAGCTCAGGTGTAAGCACCCTTACCGCTTTCTCTCTCTCCGGAGAGATGCTTGACCACGCCCCCGCTGCCACAAGGTGTCTGTCTGGAAACCCCAAAATTGCAGATTGAGCTCTGAATACAGTAAAAAACAAAACTCTATTTACAGTGTCTACTCAGGTTTATTTTCCACATGTTCTGATAGCTTCAATTACTTTGAATATTACCAAATAAAATAGTTAGTCAAATCATTTGCGGCATTTAAGTGCAATTTGCCCTGCCTCTGCATATTTAAAATGTCAAATAATAAAAACTTTTTTTATTTATTTTTTTATAAAAGATTTTATTGGTCTGACTGACCAGTAATACACATAAAGAGCTCATAAATAACTCATGTAAAGACTTAAAGTACAGTTACAGCATAAACCCTTCCATTTCACACACAGGTTAGCCATATATATAACTTTAGCTATTGAACATATACATCCGTAAAACGCTTTACACACCTCCGTCATTAAATCAGAAAACATGGCATTTCATATTTCATGTCAATATAAAGATAACATGCTGAATGTGGTGTAGGGTCTAGCTTACTCTTTAACCTAGCTACTCTAACAATGAAAAAATGTTTTCACATTCACACGGAAATTCGGGATAAATTAAACGATAGATTAGATGAACATACCTCTCAAATAACAGCTTTCTTTTTGACCACAAATCGTCATCAACTCATTGGAAGTTGGAGGTAGACGCTAGCTCGTGTCAGCTTCATGCTTCTGACCGACCATTATACTCTAGACCTGGCGCCCGCTGCCCGTGACCTGCGGCACCTGCCTGGCCACCCGCGGCCTGCCCCTCCCCCCACTGATCAAAGATCAACTCACACAGCTTCAGTTCCACCACTACTATAATGGTCAGAAATATAAAACTGACCCTGGGTCAGCGTGGCTCTAAATCAACAAATGACCTGAGATGTCATCTTTGACTGACAGGTGTTTCTATTGGTTCTTCGTTCTTGTGTTGATGAACATGATGAACTACCAATCAGTTCTGGGGTGGCCACAGGGTGGCCAATGAGATTTCAGGGGTGGCCCAGGCCACCACAGGCCACCCCCTAAAATCGCCACTGCTTTTGCTTACTGCTCAGCTTTGCTACTTTGCTTTTGCAGTTTAACCTCTTATTTTCATATCAGCTGTTCAGCACAGTGCACAAACGACATAAGTTGGCACCCACACTAAAACAGAGACTTTTGGTACTGAAATATTACTACAAAAAGTGGACTATTGGCAGTTTACATTCCTGAGACGGGACAACACAGCTGCCTTCACACAGACAGATGAGAAAGAAAATGCCTCTTTTTGGCTCAAACTCCACTTGCTGCTCAAACTGCCACAGACTTAAATATTGCAGTTCTTAAAACAAAGTTACTTGCGGTACTGCCACCCCTGAAGGAAAACACAGGAGAGCTACAGCCTACAGCCGGTGAGTCCTGTGAATCTAACATTCCTCGACAAGCTATACTGAGCCTAGATAAACCAGCAGTACAGGTGCAAAAAGTAACACAATAATAATAATACAGAGGCCTATAAAGAATTCTTTGTCATTTGCTGTAGCTTTTATTAATCAGGTAATATTATATTAATTTCCTATGCACTCAATTCATGCATATACAAAATCAAAAAAAACATTCACGGTAATGCATGAGCATGTTGACCTGTTACATGTGACATCACTGTATAATCTTGCTGCCTTTGTGACCAAAATTCAATTTACTGTCGGACAGTGTGCTGCACTGTGGGATGCAACAAAAGCCAGCACATTTTTTGTTTCTACTTATAAATCTTGAAAGTGTTTGCTGTTTACTTACCAGAGCCAAAAAAAAAATTTTTTTAATTATGTTTGCTTGAGAAAGCCAACATGCTGATCTACTATTTAAGCTTATTATTATTATTATGTTGGCTTGAAAAAGCCAACAAACTGATCTACTATTTAAGTTTATTATATTAGCTTGACAAAGCCAACATACTGATCTACTATTTAAGCTTCTTCTTCTTTTTAACTATCACCCTGGTAACTGCATAGCAACCATATGGGGTTACCCTAGCAACCAAGTAACAAATCACTTATCTCTGCACCAGAACATCATAGAGATTTCAGGATTGACTTATTTCACTCAGGATGGCAATGAGCCTTTTGAGTATCACTTTGGTAACAGCCTAGCAATCAGATGGGGTTACCCTAGCAACCAAGTAACAAATCACCAATCTCTGCACCAGAACATCATAGAGACTTCTGTGTTAACTTATTTAACTCAGGATGGCAAGGAGCCATGATAAGTATCACCTTGGTATCTGCCTAGCAACCAGATGGGTTTACCCTAGCAACCAAGTAACAAATCACATATCTCTGCACCAGAACATCGAACAGACGTCCGGGTTGACTTATTTCACTCAGGATGGCAAGGAGCCTTGAATAATATCACCCTGGTAACTGCCTAGCAACCAGTTGGGGTTACCCTAGCAACCAAGTAACAAATCACATATCACTGCACCAGAACATCGTAGAGACTTCATGGTTGACTTATTTCACTCAGGATGGCAATGAGCATTTTGAGTATTACCTTGGTAACTGCCTAGGAACAAAATGGGGTTATCCTAGCAACCAAGTAACAAATCACATATCCCTGCACCAGAACATCGTAGAGATTTCAGGGTTGACTTATTTCACTCAGGATGGCAAGGAGCCTTGTTAACTATCACCCTGGTAACTGCATAGCAACCAGATGGGGTTACCCTAGCAACCAAGTAACAACTCACATATCTCTGCACCAAAACATCGTAGAGACTTCCGGGTTGACTTATTTAATTCAGGATGGCAAGGAGCCTTGTTAACTATCACCCTGGTACCTGCATAGCAACCAGATGGGGTTACCCTAGCAACCAAGTAACAAATCACATATCTCTGCACCAGAACATCGTAGAGACTTCCGGGTTGACTTATTTCACTTAGGATAGCAAGGTGTCTTGAATATTATCACCCTGGTAAGTGCTTAGCAACCATATGGGGTTACCCTATCAACCAAATAACAAATCACATATCTCTGCACCAGAACATCGTACAGACTTCCTGCTTGACTTGTTTCACACAGGATGGCAAGGAGCCTTGAAATGTATCACCCTGGTAACTGCTTAGCAACCAGATGAGGTTACCCTAGCAACCAAGTAACAAATCACATATCTCTGCACCAGAACATTGTAGAGATTTCAGGGTTGACTTATTTCACACAGGATGGCAAAGAGCCTTGTTAACTATTACCCTGGTAACTTCATAGCAACCAGTTGGGGTTACCCTAGCAACAAAGTAACAAATAATATGTCTCTGCACCAGAACATCGTAGAGACTTCCAGGTTGACTTATTTCACTCAGCATGGCAAGGAGCCATGTTAAGTACCACCTTGGTAACTGCCTAGCAATCAGATGGGGTTACCCTATCAACCAAATAACAAATCACATATCTCTGCACCAGAACATCGTACAGACTTCCAGGTTGACTTATTTCACTCAGGATGGCAAGGAGCCATGTTAAGTATCACCTTGGTAACTGCCTAGCAATCAGATGGGGTTACCCTAGCAACCAAATAACAAATCACATATCTCTGCACCAGAACGTCGTAGAGATTTCATGGTTGACTTATTTCATTCAGGATGGCAAGGAGCCTTGTTAACTATCACCCTGGTACCTGCATAGCAACCAGTTGGGGTTACCCTAGCAACCAAGTAACAAATCACATATCACTGCACCAGAACATCGTAGAGACTTCATGGTTGACTTATTTCACTCAGGATGGCAATGAGCATTTTGAGTATCACCTTGGTAACTGCCTAGGAACCAAATGGGGTTATCCTAGCAACCAAGTAACAAATCACATATCTCTGCACCAGAACGTCGTAGAGATTTCATGGTTGACTTATTTCATTCAGGATGGCAAGGAGCCTTGTTAACTATCACCCTGGTACCTGCATAGCAACCAGTTGGGGTTACCCTAGCAACCAAGTAACAAATCACATATCTCTGCACCAGAACATCGTAGAGACTTCCGGGTTGACTTATTTCACTTAGGATGGCAAGGTGTCTTGAATATTATCACCCTGGTAAGTGCTTAGCAACCATATGGGGTTACCCTAGCAACCAAATAACAAATCACATATCTCTGCACCAGAACATCATAGAGACTTCTGGGTTGACTTATTTCACTCAGGATGGCAAGGAGCTTTGATAAGTATCAACCTGGTATTTGTTTTGAAACCAGATGGGGTTACCATAGCAACCAAGTAACAAATCACATATCTCAGCACCAGAACATCGTAGAGACATCCGGGTTGACTTATTTCACTTAGGATGGCAAGGTGTCTTGAATATTATCACCCTGGTAAGTGCTTAGCAACCATATGGGGTTACCCTAGCAACCAAATAACAAATCACATATCTCTGCACCAGGACATCATAGAGACTTCTGGGTTGACTTATTTCACTCAGGATGGCAAGGAGCCATGTTAAGTATCACCTTGTTAACTGCCTAGCAACCAGATGGGGTTACCTTAGCAACCAAGTAACAAATTACATATCTCTGCACCAGAACATTGTAGACACTTCCGGTTTCGTTCATTTGACTCAGGGTAGCAAAAAGCATTGTGAGTAGCACCATGGTAACTGCATAGTATGGTATATTTTCAATATTAATCATATAATTAGAAGTATTAACATGCATTATATAAGTTAGAGATATGTACATGTGACATAACCAATTTAAATGAGAAAAAGCACATGTGTGGAACATGCTCAGCTATAAAATTGGAAGTTTGGAACAGTGAAACCAGAACGGACAGCTGACCTTCTCAGGTTTATTGGTTGCTCAATAAACTATTACCTTTGGCATCTGGAACCCCTGACTCTGATAGATTTCTTGCCAAGAGGGAAAGAATCTTCAACATTTTTCCACAACATATTCATATTCAACTGTAGGTTATAACAGAATGGCACAATCATAAAACAAAACATGGCAACAAAGAAAAAAATGAAATGACCCCTGTTCAAAAGTCTGCATACCCTTAGTTCTTAATACTGTGTATTGCCCCCTTTAGCATCAATGACAGTGTGCAGTCATTTGTAATAGTTGTCTATAAGTCCCCAAATTCTTGCAGGTGGTATAGCTGCCCATTCGTCTTGGCAAAATGCCTCCAGGTCATGCAAAGTCTTTGGTCGTCTTGAATGAACCGCACGTTTGAGATCTCCCAAGAGTGGCTCGATGATATTAAGGTCAGGAGACTGTGATGGCCACTCCAGAACCTTCACCTTTTTCTGCTGTAACCACTGGAGGGTCAACTTGGCCTTGTGCTTAGGGTCATTGTCGTGCTGGAAAGTCCAAGAGTGCCCCATGCACAGCTTTCATGCAGAAGAATGCAAATTGTCTGCCAGTATTTTCTGATAACATGCTGCATTCATCTTGCCATCAATTTTCACAAGATTCCCCGTGCCTTTAGAGCTCACACACCCCCAAAACATCAGTGAACCACCACCATGCTTCACAGTGGGGATGGTATTCTTTTCACTGTAGGCCTTGTTGACCCCTCTCCAAACATAGTGCTTATGGTTGTGACCATAAAGCTCTAGTTTGGTCTTGTCACTCCAAATTACAGTGTGCCAGAAGCTGTGAGGCATGTCAAGGTGTTGTCGGGCATATTGTAACCAGGTTTTTTTGTGGCATTGGCATAGTAAATGCTTCTTTCTGGCAACTTGACCATGCAGCTCATTTTTGTTCAAGTATTGTCATATTGTGCTCCTTGAAACAACCACACCGTCTTTTTCCAGAGCAGCCTTTATTGATCCTGAGGTTACCAGTGGGTTTTTCTTTGTATCCCGAACAATTCTACTGGCAGTTGTGGCTGAAATCTTTCTTGGTCTACCTGACCTTGGCTTGGTATCAAGAGATCCCCAAATTTTCCACTTCTTAATAAGTAATTGAACAGTACTGACTGGCATTTTCAAGGCTTTAGATATATTTTTCCATCTTTATAAAGTTCCATTAACTTGTTACGCAGGTCTTTTGACAGTTCTTTTCTGCTCCCCATGGCTCAGTATCTAGCCTGATCAGTGCATGCACGTGAGAGCTAACAAACTCATTGACTATTTATACACAGACACTAATTGCAATTTAAAAAGCCACAGGTGTGGGAAATTAAACTTTAATTGCCATTTAAACCTGTGTGTGTCATCTTGTGTGTCTGTAACAAGGTCAAACATTCAAGGGTATGTAAACTTTTGATCAGGGCCATTTGAGTGATTTCTGTTATCATTATGATTTAAAAAGGAGCCAAACAACTATGTGATAATAAATGGCTTCATATGATCACTATCCTTAAATAAAAGACAGGTTTTTTTTCTGCCAGGGTATGCAAACTTTTGAGCACAACTGTATATTCGTGTGAATAACACCCAATAAGAATTCAGAATGGATCAATTACATTTATTACAATCAGCAAAGATTCATAAATTACACTGATGAATCTTTAAAAGCCTTAGGAGAACAGTTAGCTGCTACAAGCAAAATGGCATGGCAAAACAGACATGCTCTGAATTGGCTATTGGCAGAGAAGGGTGGTGTCTGTGTAATGTTTGGAGCTGACTGTTGTACTTATATCCCAAACAATACAGCTCCTGATGGCTTTTTTACGGCAGCAATGAAGAAGTTGAAAAATTTAAGAGAGGAAGTGACTATGAATGCAGGAAGAGACCAACAATTTGGAAACTGGTTTGATAACCTATTTGGGTCATGGAGACAATGGCTAATTAAAGTGGGAATAATGATAGCCACAGCATTTGCTATTTTTGTGTTTCTGTTCTGTTGTATTTTGCCTCTTCTCAGATCAATGATGGATAATGTTGCAGCCAAGCAGATGGTCAATGTGTCTGTGAGACCTTCTGGGATTGACATTGCAGCCACTATGCATCCCATAACCATAGGTCCTGGACTGGATGAGCTGGACGATTTTAAGAGTAGTAGGGAAGGGGAGCCTTTTTATTTTTTGACTCTTATTAGATTAAAAATTGTTTTTATTGATTCCTATATTAACACATAAAAGCAAGAACATATACAAACAGAATCAATACTTAACCCCCTCCCCAATCCCCAACCCCCAACCCTACCCATAAGAACATCCCAGTGGTCCCACATAATTATAGACACACAAAAACAAATATTAAAAAATTATATAACTAATAAAATATAATAAATCACACACATAACCTCTACATCTCTCTCTCCACTGTCCCTCCCCGAGAGCCCTCCAAAAATGCCAAATGTTTACCCCACTTTCCCATAAACAAGTCCAAATTACCCAATCCTCTAGATACCCCTTCTTCAAATGCTGCCACCCTCCCCATCTCTGTACACCACTCTGGAAATGATGGCGCTCCGTCGGACTTCCAACCCCTTAAAATGACTTGTCTGCCAATCATAACACTTGTTAAAACCCAATTTTTTATAAATTTGTTCCCCAAATTTATGACCGCTCTGTCGCCCAAAATACAAAGTCTGGGGCAAAGCAAACTTGAGTGCCCAAAATGTCAAACAAATAGCTCTGTACCTTCATCCAAAAATCTTGAATCTTAACACATCCCCAAAAGGCATGAGTTGTGTCTTCAACTTCTGATTGACAACGCCAGCAGTTGGGTGTGTCTTTAAAACCAAGCCTATATAATCTAGAGGGGGTCCAGTAAAATCTATGTAAAATCTTAAATTGCATAAGGCGAACCCTTGCATCTCTAGATGCAGACTTGACATTTTTTAGAATCCTAGTCCACACTTCTTCCTCCAATACCAAATTCAAATCTTTTTCCCATAATCTCTTGATAGAAGCTAAAGTTCCATCCTCCAGACTCCGAACCAGCAGAGAGTAATACACTGATGCCTCATGACCTTTTCCAAAAGCAGTAATCACCTCTCCAAAAGCATCTGCCGCTTTAGGGGGGTGTGTGCTACTCCCAAAAATAGTACAGAGCATGTGGCGCAGCTGTAAATACCTATAAAACTGAGATCTGGGAATCCCAAAATGATGACCCAAATTCTCAAAAGATCTCAACACTCCACTCTCATACAGGTCGCTGAGTGTAACAACCCCTCTCACAATCCACTCTGACCAACAGAAAGGGGACTTATTGATACATAATTTTGGGTTCAGCCATATGCTTAAGATAACATTTAAATAAATGTCCGAATTAAATACTCTGGCCACTCTTGTCCAAATCATGTGCAAATGTGAAATAACGGGGTGTGACTTAACTTCTCCGGTTAGTTTAATAGAAAGACTTTACAATGGTTGAAATAGGGGCAAGGACTTCCTGTTCAATAGAAAACCAGGGAGGGGCTCTCTCAGGTGGAAGTGACCAATGAGCCAAATGCCTGAGACCGAACGCATAATAATAAAACAAAATCTTGGGTAAGCCTAACCCACCTTTGTCAATCAGGCTATGTGATTTGTTGGAATGTAGTCTGGGACGTTTACCATTCCAAATGAAGGACTTCGCAATTTTATCAAACTGCTTAAAATAAGAGAGGGGGACATCTATAGGGAGTGACTGTAACAGGTAGTTGAATTTTGGAATACAGTTAATTTTAATAACATTAATCTTCCCAATCATCGATAAATGTAATGAAGCCCATCTGTCCACATCGCTCAAAAACTTTTTAAACTAAATCAGACAAATTTGCTGGGAATAAAATACCCAAATACTTAAAGCCCTGTTTGGGCCACTGAAAGGCGCCCGGCTGAAAGGCTGTTACTGGGCAGTACGCAGTCAGGGATAAAGCTTTGGATTTAGACCAGTTGGCTTTGTATCCAGAGAACTTGGAAAAGTAATTAATAATTCTGTGGAGGCAAGGCATAGATCTAGTGGGGTCGGAGATGAATAATAAAATATCATCTGCGTAAAGCAGAAGCTTATGCGCCACACCTCCCGCCACCACACCTGGAAAATCATCCTGCTTTCTTATCGTGACTGCTAATGGTTCCAGGGCAAGACAGAACAATAATGGGGAAAGAGGGCAACCCAACCGAGTGTCTATAAAGTAACTTAATCCAACCAATGAATGTACTCCCGAACCCATACATTTCTAAAATCTTAAAAAGATAATCCCATTCTACCATATCAAATGCCTTTTCGGCGTCAAGTGAAATGGCAGCGACTGGAGACTGATCATTCGCTACTGACCACATGATATTAATGAAATGCCTGATGTTATCAGAAGAGCTGTGGCCCCGAATAAACCCCACCTGATCTATATGCATAAGAGATGTCATAACCTTACTGAAACAATTAGCCAAAATTTTGGACAACATTTTTACATCTAGCTGGATCAGGGAAATTGAACGGTAACTTTTACACACACTTGGATCTTTGTCCTTTTTAAGAATCAGACTGATCCGGGCTTGTGTCATAGTTGGAGGAAGCTTTCCGTTCTTTAATGATTCCGTATAAACTTCCAACAAATGTGGAGCCAGTTCTGTAGCATAAGATCTAAAAAATTCAGCAGCAAAACCATCTGGCCCCGGAGCTAAGGCCTTAATTACCTCATCAAGTTCCTCAAAGTTTATCTCAGAATCAAGACAATTTCTTTGCTTAGTCGTCAGTTAAGGAAGTTCTAATGGTTCTACAAAGTTTTTAATATCTTCATCAGTAGACGAAGACGTAGAACTATAAAGATCAAGATAGAACTCTTTAAAAGCATTATTAATATCAGTGGCCGAGGTAAAAATTTCACTAAGAGCAGATTTCACTGAGGGAATGGTAGATAAAGATTCTCTCTGCTTTATATATCTAGCCAAAAGCTTCCCTGCTTTGTCCCCCAACTCAAAATATGACTGTCTTGCCCTGAATAACCAAAACTCCACTTTCTGCAACAAAATAGCATTATATCTGTATTTCAATCAAGTCAATTCTCTGAGGCCATCAGACGACATTCTGCGCTTCAGCTTTGCCTCTACACTTTTAATATTCCCTTCCAACTCCACAAGTTCTCGTGCTTTGCATTTTTTGGTGAATGAGGCATACTGTATGATCCGACCCCTAAGAACTGCCTCTTAAATGCCTCCCAAGCCACGCCCACAGAAGATACTGAGGACCAGTTGGTCTCCATATAAACATTGATTTCGGTCTTTAACATTTGTTGGACATCAGGATTTTGCAAAAGGGATACATTAAAGCGCCAACTATATGATTTATTTTTCTCCGTAAAAAAAATGCATAGTCTCTACCAGATGGGTTCAAAAGTCTCCAAGATTTTTACATATCCTGTGAAGCGTCACTGTTGCTCTAGGGAGCTAACACACTTTTGCTTCACTGTGATCAAGGACTGAGTCCATCAAAAGATTAAAGTCTCCTCCCAATATTATATCATTAGGTGTGCCGCTTGCAGCATCCCTTCAAGATCTATAAAAAAGCCCTGATCATCAACGTTAGGTGCATAAATATTTGCCAAAATCAACCTTTCCCCTGAATTTCTGCTAAAACAATAATGACTCTTCCTAATTTGTCTTTAATCTGTTTGAGAAATTTGAATTGTAGATGTTTACTTATTAATGAAATGACTCCCCTGCTCTTACTTGAGCCAGCACTGAAGAAAACATGTCCACCCCATATCCTCCCAAATTTTTCAGCTTCCTGTGGGGAGAGATGTGTTTCTTGAAGAAACACTATATCATATTTCTTATGTTTAAGAAAAGAAATAACCTTCCTTCTTTTTATAGGGTGCCCCAACCCATTAACATTCCATGTGGAGAGAGACAACCTATTCATATTAACATTTGGCATATTGATATAATAAAAAAAAGATTGTGTGTCAAAAACAAGATTACACAGACCATATTCCCCATTAATGAAACAATCAAACCCTGAACTTCCCCTCGAACAAAACATACAGAAAAAATAAAAAGTGCGCATTAATCAATCCCTTAAAACTCAAAGAGTCCATGTACGCCTATAAGAGTCCCCGTGACAACTTTGCCATCGGATTGCTCAAGTCTGGTGCTTCTATACAAATTTTGTGAGGCAAAATTACATAACACAAAATACTTTGTAAAACAGACCCCAGCCAACAGGCAGAATAACAGAAAAAACATGTAGACTCATTCACAGAACTGTCTCGAAGGTGTGATCCTCCACAAAACAAACTTCAGCTTATATAAAGCCGTTCAGTTTCCTCAGACAGACAAACAATTGTTCAGTTATGAGTTATGAACAGGCTGTTATGAGTTCAGCAGATGACGTAATCATTCTAATGTCCCTTAAAAATACTCCACAAAAACAAACTCCAGCCAACAGGAGGCATAAGCACAAAGAACAAACAGATTTATCCACAGCTGTTCCAAAGGAGTGTTATTCAACAGAACAAACTCCAGCCGCTAGGCGGAGCCAGCACGAAAAACAAAACCGGCATCCCGGTTCCTCGGATTATCAAGAGCCAAACTAACTCGGAGGCCGCACAAAAAAAAAAGAAATATACACCATAACTTACTCAGCCCATCAACTTTCTAAAAGATGTCCTTTATGTGAGCATGTAGATATTTTGCGGTCATCCATAGTGTCCATTCTTAATCTGGCTGGGAACTTCAGTGTAAAAAAAAGATCTTCCGTCAGTACAAAAGTTTCTTGGAGTCATGCCACAAAACAAACTCCAGCTGCTAGGCGGAGCCAGCGCAAAAAGAAACAAAAATGGCACCCAGCTTCCTCGGATAACAGAGTCCCTGAACCGTGAGTCAGTACACTAATATAAGAAACATCAAATGGCTTACTCCAATGTATTTATGAAGGAGAGTGCCTGATTTGGACATGTAATATTTTGTGACCATTCTTCGTTTCTATTCTCAGTTTGGCTGGGAACATCAGTGCAAAAGATATCTTCTGTTGGTGTAAGAGTTTCTTACATTCCTTGAACCGATCGCGTTTCTCTCGTCAAATTCACAAAGTCCGGGAACAAGAAAACATTGTGATTCCTCCAAGAAAGCTTTCCTTTGCACCTCACCTGGCGCAACACGAGATCTTCAGAAATTTGGCCAGAATCGATCGGGGCCTGTCTCCCTCAGCAGTTCTGCGAGCCGGGACTCTGTGAGATCGCTTGATTTCCAGTTTATGACCTGTTATGTCGAGCAGACTCGGGAAGAGCTCGTCCAGGAATTTCACCATATCTCTGCCCTCTTCATGCTCAGGAATTCCAACAATTTGTATGTTATTCCTTCGGCTCATATTTTCAAAATATTCCAGTTTTTCCTAAATTAATTCCAAATCTGTTTTGGACGCGGGCGGATTAGCAGAAAATTCCCTTTCCGATGACTCGTTTTTAAACTCCTGTCACTCTTGTAACCAAATCAGAGAATTTTGTTTCCATCGCCGTAATCGATCGACGTATTACAGCGAGATCCTCCAAGTCAGCAACAACCTTCGTCAGCATTACCGAGATGTTGGACAGTTGACGCTGAATTTCATCTACTGACGTGCCGTCCAAATCGAGTCCCCGGCTCGCAGGCCCGTCAGAGGCCTCAGCTTGAACACGTAAGTGTCTTTTAAAGTCTCCAGAGTCTGAGGTTTTTGACTTCTTTGCCATGTTTACCTCAAAGAGCAAGTATGTAACTGGGTGTATCGAATCTCACCAGATTATAACATGAAAATAATTAAAAAACTAGAAAAGTTCGCAGAGCTTGTGTCTCACACGTCTGCTTCTCGCATGGCGTCTGTGGACTCCCTTATTTTTTGACTCTTTATTTTTACTTTTATATTGTTTCTGATAGTAAGGGAAACTAGGTGGTTCGAGGGATCGAACCCTATTCATTTTAATTGCCATTGGAACCATAGTAGGGGCGATGGATCGTACCCCTTCTGTGGACTCCCACTAGGCCACTAACTTGGAAGCCATCTGTCACTTTGCCATTACTTTGGGGTAAGTTTCATTTTCCTCCTTACTTCGCCATATGGACAACTCTAGGAGTGCTCTCAAGTTGTCATGGTCACTTCGGGGCATGACCATGAACTACCTACTGCCCATGGGGCATTTAGTAATGTAAACAGCGTCCACACAGCCCCTTTTTGTCTGCCTTACCACTAGTCCTTCCTGTGTCCACGAACTCACTTCCTGTGTCCCCCTTAACCACTAGTCTTCATCATAGTCTTCCTCTTGTCCACGAACTCACTTCCTGTGTCCCCCTTACCCACTGTTCTATTAAATGGGCTTCCTGTTGTCCACAAACTCACTTCCTGTGTCCCACTTACCCACTATTTTTACTCATAGTCTTCCTTCCGTCCACAGATCCACTATTTGTCCCCTTACCCACTAAATACCACTTTGGCATGCCTTTGCCCCACTGTGCCTGCCCGGAGTCCTTTAAAGGTGTTTTCTGATGTTCAACCAAAACTTCACCAAAATCGGTATGTCTTCAAGAGGCCCACGAGGGGTCACTTTGTAAAATCTGGGGTCTCTGGGACCTCTGGGCATGCTGCCAGGGCGCATCCCACAACCAATTTATTCCATTAATTTTATAGGTGTTTCGTGGACACCCCTCAGAAAGCTCCAAATGACTCTATTTGAAACCTATAGCTTATCAGGGGCCCTTTAGACAGTGTGCAAAGTTTGAAGTCTGAATGACTTCATTAAATGCTTAATTTGCTGACTTGTGAATGAAAAGTGACAGTTGTTTTTTTCTATAATATGTTTCTTGATTTTTTTTAAAGTACTTCCCAAACTCTGAGGGACATGCCTTTTTAATATGTTGTTTCTAAGAGCCCTATGATGAAGCATTCAAAGCCCCAGGTCTTAGCACCAAATTTAAGGCTGTCCATGAAACACATATAGAATTGCATTGGTTTAATGGGCAAGTGGGAGGTCTAGAAAAGGGGGTTCCGAAGGCCAAAGGATCTTGAAATTTGAAAATAATGAAAAATACTTTTCTGCATCTTAAGCCTTAGTCCTCTTAATATGGTGTCACGGGGCACTCAACGTGTCACCATGTGAAATTTGGTGTCTGTCGGACCTCTAGGCACGCTGCCAAGGCGCATCACACGAGCAATTTATTCCATTAATTTCTATAGGTGTTTCATGGACACCCCTCAGAAAGCTCCAAATGGCTCCAATTTGAAATCTATAGCTTCTCATGAGGGCCTTAGACAGTGTGCAAACCATGTATTTGCCACCATTCAAATAAACTGTACGTTGGCACTTCCTGTCTTTTTGCTTAGTCATGCAGGAAGTGCCCATGTACACTTTATTTGAATGGTGGCAAATACATGGTTCGTGGACAATCATTTTAATGCAAATTATACATTATTATGAGTTGTAAGTTGCATAAATAGGTTCCATTGAGTATGTTGAGTGATATACTTGATGTTTGATTGATAATATTACAAGCAAATAGCAAGAAAAGCCATAAAATGGCTGTCCACTAAACATGTATTTGCCACCATTAAAATAAATTGCACGTGCAATTTATTTTACTGGTGGCAAACACATGTTCGTGGACAGTTGTGTTCTGAAGCTAATTACACTTTTTTAAGACTTGTAAGTTACATGCAAGCATTTAAAGGAGTGTCCTGAGTGCCATACATTATGTTTGATTAATAATATTTAATTTGAATTCTAATAAACTCATATATATATATATATATATATATATATATATAAAAGTGTGGCAATTTTTCATCAAAAAATTCTAAATCCAAAGGAAGGTCCCATCTGCTGCTTATTTAATGGATGCAAATACATGGTTCATAATTATTTAAGCATATTATACACATTTATGAGTTATAAATTGCATAGATATGTTACATTCAGTATGTTGAGTCATCAACAGGTGGTTTCATGAATAGTATCACATACAAATACTAATAAATGTTCTAAAGCATGATTGTCCACAGACCACCTATTTGTCTCCCATAGAATAGATTTTATCTGGGATGATTCCATGTTCATTATATGACAAGGTCCATGATCAATTTATGAATAAAAAAATCCCATTTAGGTGACTCTTTAATGCCCCCTGAACAACATACACCCTTCAAAACCTCAAAATTTTAGGGTTAATTAGGGTTAATACACCTATACAATAAATTGGAAATGGACATTTAGTATGTTGGTGGACACAGGGGTAATAGACCAATACAATAAATTGAAAATGGACATTTAGTATGTTGGTGGACACAGGGGTAATAGACCAATACAATAAATTGAAAATGGACATTTAGTATGTTGGTGAACTTAGGGTTAATACACCTATACAATAAATTGGAAATGGACATTTAGTATGTCGGTGGACACAGGGGTAATAGACCAATACAATAAATTGAAAATGGACATTTAGTATGTTGGTGAACTTAGGGTTAATACACTTATACAATAAATTGAAAATGGACATTTAGTATGTTTGTGGACAGGATTAATACACCTATACAATAAATTGGAAATGGACATTTAGCATGTTGGTGGACACGGGTAATACACCTATACAATAAATTGGAAATGGACATTTAGTATGTTGGTGGATACGGGTAATACACCTATACAATAAATTGGAAATGGACATTTAGTATGTTGGTGGACTTAGGGTTAATACACCTATACAATAAATTGGAAATGGACATTTAGTATGTTTGTGGACACAGGGGTAATAGACCAATACAATAAATTGGAAATGGACATTTAGTATGTTGGTGGACACGGGGGTAATACACCTATACAATACATTGGAAATGGATAAAATTTATGACTCAAAATCACATTTAAGTGACTCTGTGATGCCCCCTGAACAACATACACCCTTCAAAACCTCAAACTTTTACTGTCCATGAACCACCTAAAATTATGAATATGATAAATTGTGATAAATTGTCACTTAACCATATACACAAGTGCAACAGTGGGTGAAAGTCTTGTGTGCAGTTCCAAGCAACATAACTATATGACGATTACAATAAACATCTGATTTATACAGAACACAGTTTACACATCTTGTAACACAACACAATATACACCTAATAATACACAATATACAGTATACACAAAATAAGAAGACTGTACACAATAAAAATAATATACAATATACAGTATACACAAAATAAGAAGACTGCATACAATAGAAATACACTGTATCCATTGATGGTGATGGGGCTGTGTTCTCTGTCTTTTCTCCTGAAGTCCACCACAAGCTCCTTGGTCTTACTGATGTTGAGAGAGAGGTTGTGCTCCTGACACCAGCGTGTCAGAGTGTGAACCTCCTCTCTGTAGGCTGTTTCATCATTGTCAGTGATCAGACCTACCACCGTCGTATCATCAGCAAACTTAATTGCTATTGCACCCACTTACAAGTCATAAATATTTTAACGTGGTTAAAGTGGACAAATAATTTGTCCTTGGACAGACCCACAGCCTCCCGGACACACACCGAGGGTCCTCAGACCAACAGTGAGGAAGTTGTTCAATTTAGTGGGTAGATGGACAAATAGATGTTTTGTGGTCAGCCCCGTCCCCTACTGGATACACTGCAGGGGTCTGTGGTCCCCCAGGGACAAAGTCTTGTAATATGGAGGGAAGGTGGACAAATAGTGTGTTCGTGGTCAGCCCCGCCCCCTCCCGGACACAGCCCCAGGGTCCGTGGACCCCCAGGGACAAAGTCCTGTAATATAGTGGGAAGGTGGACAAATAGTGTGTTTGTGGTCAGCCCCGCACCCTATCAAAGGCTCGCTTCTGTGGGCTCTTCCCCAAAATAACTGGTAAGGGGCCGTTTAGTGGCTCCATGGGACGTGAGGGTGGTCCTTAGCCCCCATAGGAGGAAGTGATGCAATATAGTGGGTATTTGGACTTATAGGGTTTTTGTGGTCAGCCCCCACCTTCCCCAAAAAAGAGCCCACCAGTGGTTTATTTGAATAGAGAGCCCATTGCAATAAGCCTGCGGTGGGACATGGTGGTGCCACCCAGTGTTCGACTGCAGAACTGCAAGAACAATGGTCAGTTTTTGACCGCTCGTAGCGTGGCCACCATGGAGCGCAGCTACAAAATAAGTGCTCTGAAGACCTATTGGCCTTACTGCTTCCCTACTGCAGGTGATACTCAAAAGGCTCCTTGTTATCCTGAGTCCAATGAATGAAACCAGTCGTCGCTACGATGTTCTGGTGCAGAGATATGTGATTTGTTAATTGGTTGCTAAGGTAACCCCATCTGGTTGCTAGGCATTTACCAAGGTGATACTCAAAAGGCTCCTTGCTACCCTGAGTCCAATGAATGAAACCAGAAGTCTTTACAACATTCTGATCCTGAGATCCCCATCTAAGCATTTTGAATGTAAGTCAATGGATTTTGGTTGCTAGGGTGCTTTAAATGGTTGCTAGGGCATGGAGAAGTAGTTTCCATGATGATATCTGAAGTCTGATTGCTCACCCAAGTAAAACAAGCCAACTATCATTTCTCTAGGACATTCTGATCCAAAGATATCACTCTCAGCCTTTTTGAATTGAAGTCAATGGGGTTTGGTTGCTAGAGTGCTCTAAATGGTTGCTAGGGCATGACTAAATAGTTTCCATGATGATACCTTAAGTCTGATTGCTCACCCAATTAAAACAAGCCAATTCTAATTTCTCTAGGATATTCTGATCCAAAGATATCACACTCAGCCATTTTGAATGGAAGTCAATGTGGCTGGTTACTAGGGTGCTCTAAATGGTTGCTAGGGCGTGCCTAAGTCGTTTTTCAAGTGGATACATGAAGACTGATTGCTCACCCAAGTGACACAAGCCAACTGTCATGTCTGAAGTACATTCTGATCCAAAGATATCCCTCTCAGCCATTTTTAATGGAAGTCAATAGGGCTGGTTGCTAGGGTGTTCTAAATGGTTGCTAGGGCATGGCTAGCCAGTGACCAGAGAGATTCTTATTGGCTGATTTCTAACCTGACTCAAAAGATCCAATCCCCAAGTGTCTAAGACATTCTGTTCTGAAGATATCCTTCTGAGCCATTTTGAATGTCTATGGGGGCGGTTGCAAGGGTGCCATAAATGGTTTCTAGGGCATGGCTATGCCATTTCCAAGATGATACTTAAAGACTGATTGGTAGTCCGAGTGAACTGAGCCCACCCCTATGTCTCTACGGCATTCTGATTGGGAGATATGATCCCACAAAATGTATTGTCTCCTAATCTCATGTAATGCTCAAAAACTGCCTGCTAGGCTGTATAAAATGAGTCCAACCACATTTCTCTACGAAACTCTGATCTGGAGATATGATCTGTCAAAATTTATCGCAATGCAAAGTCTATGAGATTTTTCAAGATGTTTTTTTGCCCCCCAGGGGTGCAACATACCCCCATCCCTTAGTAAAGTCAAAGCACAGGTGTCGTAAATAGTTCGGTCAATTTGACACCTGATTCGTGGGTCTATGCCAAACGATGCGGGACAAGTCAAGCAAACCTAATTAGATAGGCTGAAAACAACTAAAACAATGTTAAAGTGCCTTAATTTTGAGAAACATCAGGTGCGGTATCACACAGATTTGGTATTTTTCACATTCCTGACTGTTATAGCGCCACCAAGAGGCAAAGGTAAGCAATATTTTTTAATTTGTCCTCCGAATGACCCCATACATAAATGTCTCAAATTTGTGAAAATATCTCATTCCATTCAAGAGTTATAACTGTTTAAGTAAAAGTGGCAATGCACACAGCCTGTTTTTGTGTAGCTTTGCAACATTGAATCGAAGGTTAAAACATTTTTGATAATTATTAATAATGGGACTCCAGATAATCTTTCTGCACTGGGTTGGTTCCGATCAGGTGAACAGAGGAGGACTAGATTAAACAGCTGCTAAAATATGATTTTGTTGATGGCGGCCATGTTTTTCTAGGTATATAACTGTCCTTATAAACCTTGATGGCAACTTAGACACAAACACTGCATGCAAAATTTCAAGTCAATCGGCCCAGCCGTTCCATAGTTGGATCCATTTGAATTTTTTTTACTTTTATAGCACCACCAAGAGGTGGAGATGCACAATTGTTTTAGTGTGTCCTTAGAATTACTCCATACATATGTGTACTGAATTTGGTGACAATATCTGATTCAGTTCAAGAGTTATAACCATTTTTGTAAAAGTGGCCACTCCCATTACAAATGTTTTGGCATACAATTTGACGATAAATAAAAATGTCAAAATTCCTTTGATAACTTTTCATTTTGGGACTCCAGAGAGTCTTTCTGCACTGGTTTGGTTCCGATCAGGCGATCAAGTATTTATTGAACGTTTTGTTTCACACCAATGGTCCTTCAGGTAAAGTTGTTCAGAATGAGGAGATCCACAATATGGCATGAATAACATGTTTCTTTGTGAAACACAGCAGTAAATACAATGATTTACACGCATGTAAAACGTGATAGCGCCTCCCGCTGTCCAATTTTTGTCAAATTTTGCACAGACCTCTTGGGCCAAGAGACAACCCAGGTAGCCAGCGCAATCGGGACAATTGCAGCTGAGTGTTGGCTCACTCGGCTGTGTTCTGGCAGCGGCTCACCAAAAGTGAGCCAGATCTGGCCCAGTAATTGTTGCCAAATTTGGCTAGGCTTTGGATGTGCGGATTTGGCCCCGATTTGGGCTGAGACATGGCACATTTAGCCACATTTGGCACAACTATGGACCATAAGTGCTGGCCTCATTTTGGGTGAGATATGGCCATACAGACCTGGACCAGTTTAGAATGAGTGCTGGGGGTGGACAGATCAGGGACTGGGGCACGGAGTAGGGTAGAGATGCCTTTTCAAGGTGGGTCACCTTTTAATAATGTTGCCATTGGTCTGACTTTGTCATAAATTATGTAGCAGTAACCCCTAAACTTAAACGTAATATCTTTTAACATAACACACACACACACACACACACACACACACACACACATAATTAACTAGGCTAAATTGCAAAATAATTTATCTTTTTAAAATATATACTTTGGAAGATCAGTTGTAAAGCCCTTTCCCTGTCAACTTTATGTTATTTATTGTATTTCATCATTATTTTAATTCCTATTATTCATTTATTTTTTAGCTTTTTTCCCCACATTCTCTTTTTTTCTTCTTAACTTTGGTGATTTCATCATGGAGGTTGTTTGTTTCTTTAGTTAATCCATTAAATTTAACTAAATTTGGTAATTAATGATTTAATTCATATAATCAAACAAGCTTAAAGTGGTTAAGGGAACTGTGGTTTTGAGAAAAAAACAAAAACACCATCTCTGCTCTGAGTTTCAAGACATGCGCACTAGCTGCGACATTTAGTGACGACACTTGGTGGGCTTTTGGAGATGCTAGATTAACCTCCAGAACAGCAGAAGAACTTCTAGCTTGCTACCGCGGTGAGTATATCTTTCATAATCTAACATATAACATAATTTTAATAAACCATTCTACACATATAATATCGACGTAATGTTTATTTATAAGGAAACTAAAATCGTGTGTTGGCTGATATAGCGCTAGATATACTCTTGAGAATTATAGTAGCCAATTTAAAAGCTTATCACTTAAGGAATCGACATCCTGTCTGCCAATCTTCAACATTTTTTACACTAAACAGTGTACTTTTGTAGTGAACTGTATGTAGAGTTTGCTACGATAAAAATGCTGTTTAATAAGACAAGGCAGTGTAGAGAATGTTGCGACAGGGCTCATTTTTGAAATTACCACCAGCCTTTATCAACAAATGTGTAGCATTAAAATTTAATAATACATTTTGTATATTGTGTAAAGAAAATGTACAAATCTATGTTTTTTATCAAATTAAAACTTAAGGCCGTCCACTGACATTGGTGCCATTAAATGATTGGTTTACTAGACGTCATCCAGCTTGACCATTACACTTTCTCCTATCTAGACGTATCGGGGGAATTCGGCTATTCAAAATATAACATTCTAATTTAACTCTGCTCAAATGAACGAAATGACTTAAATAAACATTTGTTCATTTTGCTTAACGAGATTCAAAGATCCAAGTCAGTCTGGAGCCCTGATTTAGTATTTTATATACGTAATTAATTTAGATTATTTGTAGACATCTGTTTTCACTTTGATATTAAGGGATTTTTCTGTTAATTATTGTCATAAAAACCACATTTAATCTACTTTGATTCTGTGCTGTAAGACATGAAAATTTAGGAAGATGAATACTTTATAATTTATAGGCACTGTACCATTTGTAACTGACAATATTGTCTGGACTGGCAGGGGGTCTGACTGTAAAAGAAACTGTCTGGAGAATAATATCATAACTAATGACGAACCAACTGGCGAAGCAAATTAAATGGCGCGGAGTGAATGGGAGGTATGGCTTTGAAGTTCGAACCACTTGCCATTAAAGATGTTGCCTCAGTAAGTTTTATTTGTGTATCATAGTGTTAATTCATTTTCATTGTTATAGGAAACACATTTATACTTTCTTGCCGAGAGTTAGATGAGAAAATTGATAATACTGTCATGTCTATTTATTAGATATGAAGCTGGAACCAGGAGATGGTTAACTTAGTGCAGCATAAAATAATAATACATTTTTAAATAATAATAATAATAAAAACAATTTAGTAATGAAAAATAACCAATAAGAGTATCAATAAAGAACCGTATAAGGCATATCAATAAAATAAAGATAAAATTCTAACAATATACACAGCTCTTTAATAAAGTAGAAGTATTTCTTATCAGATTGCTCTGTTAATCAATATAATAATTGGTAGAAAACTTGATTACTAAAATAGTTGTAAGCTGTACCTATTTACAGGCTGTGATTCTTGCCAAAGTACTGACCATGCAGGGTGCCCAAACTTTTGTTATGGGCCTTTTTCTTTTTTATCATTTTGAAACTATAAAATATGTCAATTATATTCATTTAAAATAAAATCTACAACACAATAAAGTCTGCAAAAAGTGAAGGGGTCTGAATACTTTCTCAAATGACTCTCTGAATACTTTCTCAAACGACTCTATAACCCCGTAAAGTGCTAGTTTTTTTTCCAATCTTTTCCAGTCTTTATGCTAAGTTAGGATAACCTGCTTCATGTTTGAACAGGTAAACTTGTGCCATATTCATCTGATTGATTCATCTTTCTTTCTTTCTTTTTGTAAGAATCTGTGCGAAGAAATGCAAGTACTGCCAGTGCGTCAGACGGAGACATTGAAAAGTTCATAAAAAGATGGCTGCAGCTTGCATCTGACAGTTGGGGGAAGAAGAGAGCGGGCCCTAAAGCAAGCAAATTTTTTCTAAGGTATGTTCCAAATGTTGTTACCATTTACTGGAGTTACCATTCATGTCTTCAGTCTGAGATTTCTGAGATCTATCTGACTAACCATAAGTGTCGTTGTCTGTGCCCCCTCTTATCTCTCTCTTTCTGAAGTTTTCTAGTTATTTTGTTTTGCATTTGTTCATGCCACTTTTTGCTAGTTCATATAAAGCTGTATGTTAATGTAAGGGTTCAAATAAATTCTCATATTTCTCATATATTCATGGTGTCATTTTTACTTGGGGAAAAGGAGCACATATGGATGTTATGGGGTAATACATGGGGTAGTAGGTGGGGATGCCATGAAAAAAGAGGGTGAAAGAGCCAAACCCTCAATCCTTGTAAACTTGACATATTTTCAAAATTCTTAAGGCCAATATAAACTAATTTGTTTAAGCTTATAGTCCCCCTCCACTCCATTTTGTTTTGCTTATTGTTTCTTCATAAAGATGTTTAAGCTGATATAATGACATATGTTCAGTGTTGCCAGAAGGCTCTGAGCTCATAACACCTACAAGCGTGAAACTTAAAGCCTCCACATTTAAAGCCTCAAAAGCCTCAGAAACACTGAGAATGGATTTTACATTGAAAAAAGCTTCCATTCTACAGTTCAGCTTTTGAAATGACAAATATTTGCATATTAAGTTTGGTTACACTTTATTTTAAGGTATCATTGTTACAGTGTGATTATACATTTAAGTACTGAGTAATATTAATTAACAACATGTACTTACTATAGGGTTAGGGTTAGGAATATGGTTTGGTTTAGGGTTAGTTGCATGTAATTATGCATAATTTACTGTTATTACTACATTAAGTACATGTAACAAGGACACTGTAAAATAAAGTGTTATTTTTTCTAAGTTTTTTTTAAGAAGGTGGAAGTAGATGCCATCTTAAGGATTTTAACAAGGTGATGGAATGTCGTTTTGTGGAAAAACATTAGAGAAAAATTATTCAAAGCTCTGTTTTTATATAAAACTGGAAGGAGTGTTTATTAAACAACATACATTTTAGTAGTTTTTGGTAACAAATTCATTACAAGAAGAATTATACTAAACACAAAAATGTTTTAAATTCTGTTTTAGATTAAGTGCAAGTATATACTTAATTTAGCAAACAAGCTAATATTGCTTTGGCAAAATGTCTTTTGTTGTTCTTATTAAATAGATGTAGTTTTGTATTTCATAAACATTTCATTTTGGTACCCAGACTCGGGCCAGTACAAGCTAAGTGTACAATTTTTGTTGCCGTGATTGTGGCCCTATGCTGGAAGTGTCGGCTCAGTTTTGTATTTCATATACATTTCCCTTTGGTACCCAGACTCGGGCCTGTACCGGCTAAGTGTACAATTTTTGTTGGCGTGATTGTGGCCCTATGCCGGCAGTGTCGGCTCAGTTATAGCACACGGACTTGGGCCAGTGTACTTGGGTCGATTCTGGGGCGTCATTCATTGCCGTGTTTCACAAGAGTCCGTCAACCGCAAGTGGGCCGAGTTATTTCTTCTGGCATGCTGGTTCTGGGCCATTATCATGCCAAACCATTCTGGCTACCTGGGAAATAGGCGTACCAAGTTTAGTTCCGATCAGCCTTATTTAACCCTATATAAAAGCTGCTGAAATCTGATTGGTCGATGGCGACCATGTTTTTAAAGATATGTGACTGTCCTCAAAGACCTTGATAGCACCTTGGACAAAGACAGGGCATGCAAAATTTCAAGTCGATCGGACCAAGGGTTCCATTTTTAGTTTTTTAATTATTATAGTGCCACCAAGAGACAAAGGTGTGCAACATTTTTTGCACACAAAGGTGTCCTCAGAATGAGCCCATACATACGTGTACCAAATTTGGTGATAATATCTCAAACCGTTCAAAAGTTATAACCGTTTTAGTAAAATGGACATGCCCACTACAAACGTTTTGGCATACCGTTTGACAATAAATGAGGATTTCAAAATTTCTTTGATAAATTTTCATATTGGGTCTCTGCTGAATCTTTCTGCACTGGTTTGGTTCTGTTTGGGCAAACGGCCTAGGACGAGTTTGTTTTGAATTTTTTTCAAACAATCCAAAATAGCGGGAAAACAAAGGGGAGGAGCAAAGTTCTGACAGGGAGTAAAACTCTTCAGCATAATGCAAGGAATCAGAGGAAAAAATTATTTTGTTTCTAGCCCTTACGGCCCAAGATTTATCGCCCAAAATGTGATTTTTGTTTGTTTTGTTCGCAATAGTGCCACCTAGTGTCTGCAAATGTGTGTCTGAAGGCTTGAGTAGTGGGGGAGATTTTAAACCATCCTGCCAAGTTTGAAATCTCTACGACTTATGGTCTCTGACACCCAGACACTTTTAGGGCAGATTTTTAGTTTTATAATAATAAATATAGCTGCAAGCAGCAATTATCGGGGTTCAAGCACTGTAGGGCCTTTAAGCCCATGTTTTTGACTGTATTAGGCATTTCTCAAACATTATGAAAAAAAGACAATGCACAAATTGCATACAAAATGTCAAATCAATCAGAAAAGCTGTTACATCCACTTTAAATTTTGTCATTGTTATAGCGCCACCAAGTGGCCAAGCTCCATTTCTTTGTATGTTTGTCCTCAGAATGAGCCCTTACATAAGTGTGTCAAATTTCGTGACAATATCTCATTCCATTTAAGAGTTATAGCTATTTAAGTAGCAGTGGATAAGTCAACTATTTATATTTTGCATGCCGTCGACAAGTAAAATCGAAAGTTCAATTTTTTTTTATAATTATTCATAAATAGACTCCAGAGAATCTTGTGGCACTTGTTTCATTGGGATTGAGCAAAAAACCTAGGACTAGTTCGCAAAAGTATATTTTTAACATAATCTCAAATATTTAACGAACGGTTTGACGGACGGTTTTGTTCTTGAGATAAAGTTGTTCAGAATGAGAAGAGCAATCATATGATATATATTACTTGTGTTTTTTAAAACACTGCATTATATACAACTGTTAACATGCACAAAAATCGTGATAGCGCCACCCAGGGGTTGATTTTTTAAAAACTTTGCACAGACCTTAGGCCAAGGGTCAAATAGGTCCACCGAGTTTCATTCCAGTCGACCTTCGTTAACCTTGTCTAATAGCTGCTGATAGCTGATTGGCAGATGGCGCCCATGTTTTTAAACATACGCAAATGTCCTCAAAGACATTGATGGGACCTGAGACAATGACATGGCATGCAAAGTTTGAAGTCAGTCGGACCAGCGGTTCCATAGTTACAGCCATTTTCATGTTTTTCGCTGTTATAGCACCACCAAGTGGCAAAACTGCACCGATTTTTTTGTGCATCCTCAGATAGAGCCCATACATAAGTATATCAAGTTTAGTGAAGATATCGCATTTCGTTGAAGAGTTATAGCATTTACATAAAAGTGGCCACGCCTACTTCCTGTGTTTTTGCGTATCGTAGCTAACGTGAATTGAAAGTTCAAACTTTTTTAATAATTATTGATATTGACACTCCATAGAATCGTTTGGCATTGGTTTGGTCCCGATCATACGAACGGCCTAGGACTAGTTTGCAAAAGTAGGTTTTGCAAAAAATCCAAGATAGTGGACACATTTTCATGGCGGAAATGAAATTGGAGACATATATTTTGTTCAATTTCAGTCACAGATTCCATTGATATAAAACAATTAACTGTGACAAACAGTTAAAAAGTTATGGCCATTTTTCTAAAAGTTTTTGTTTTGCTCATATAGCGCCACCATCTGGCCGATCGGGGCGAGACTTTGTGCTTGAGTAGTGACAGTGAGTACTACCTTCTGATTAAGTTTCATGTCTCTATGCCTTACGGGCTCCACTATCAGTTTTAAGGCAGAATAATATTAATAATAATAAAAATATAGCTGTGAGCAGCAATTAACGGGGTTCAAGCGGTTTAAGGCATTTAAGCACATATAATATGTTTTATTTAGCAAGCATGTAACCACCTAGATCATAGATGGAATAAACCATTTACAGCCAATACAGGCAATTTACTAAGGAAATACGTTTTTTTTTTTTTTGGTTTTTTTTTTCATTTTTTTTTTTTCAATTTGGAATGCCCAATTCCCAATGTGCTTTTAAGTCCTCATGGTCGTGTAGTGATTCGCCTCAGTCCGGGTGGCGGAGGACGAATCCCAGTTGCCTCCGCATCTGAGACCATCAACCCGTGCATCTTATTCCATGGCTTGTTGAGCGCATTGCCACGGAGACATAGCGTGTGTGGAGGCTTCACGCCATCCACCGTGGCAACCATGCTCAACTCACCATGCCCCCCACCGAGAACGAACCACATTATAGTGACCACAAGGAGTTTACCCCATGTGACTCTACCCTCCCTAGCAACCGGGCCAACCTGGCTGGAGTCACTCAGCATGCCCTGGGATTCGAACTAGCGAGCTAACGAACTCCAGGGGTGGTAGCCAGTGTATTTTACCACTGAGCTACCCAGGCCTAAAGCTTTTTAAAGCTCATAGTGCCACCTATGGTCCGATCTCCATAAAAGTCTGCATGCTTGTTTAGAATCATATGTCGCATGTGCTCACCAAATTTTGTGAGATTTTGTTTAGGGATTATGGGCTTATTTGTACACTTGACCACACCCATTTTCTAAATTACACTGTTATAGCTACCCAAAGGGTAAAGTTCAACATTTGTTTTATAATTATTGACCTAGAGAGTCCAGAGAATTGTACTGCATTGGTTTTATTCAAGTTGAGCGAAAACCTAGGACTAGTTCACAGAAGTAGGTTTTTTACATAATCGTGAATATTTAATGAACGATTTGATTGACAGCAGTGGTTCTTGAGGCAATGTTGTTAAGTATGAGGAGATATAACAAATGATATGAATTATAGCTGCATCCCAATTCAGAGGCTGCATCCTTCAAAGGTTGCATTCGAAGGCAGATTGCGTTACTGCTGCACGACATAGGCTGTCCCAATTCGAAGGCTCCTTCAAATGCGGCCTCCAAATGCGTCCTTTATTTCCCGTGAAATGAAGGATACAACAGATGGATCCTTCACGGCCTTGCCTACCCCAGAATTCATTGCGCGCCAGTGACGACAGGATTTTTTTGAGAGAAATTGCCGAATTACACTTTTAAACATATGTATTGGTTTCAACATACTCAAATATCTAATGATACAAATGTAAAAAAAAAAAAAACTTTAAAGTGGTTCAAATGTTGACATATCTTTTATATAAGCGATTATATATCGTTTATACTCTTTATTATATACAGAAATGGACCATGGTGAAAATATTTAGACAGTTTGTGAACCCTGTTTTGTTTTCAGACAGTTTAATATAACTTTCAAAAAAGTCCAGTACAAACGTTACAGTCACTCGGCAGCTGTCACAGTTGTTAGGCGACAAGAACAGTCCTCCGTAGGCTAGACTGTCCCAATTAACAATGCTCAGTCCGACCTTTGCAGCCTTCGAAGGTGTGGCCTTTGAAGTCCGAGTCCTTTGAAGGATGCAGCCTTTGAATTGGGACACAGCCATTGTGTGTATTACAGAGCCGTTAAAACTCCTTAGCGGCATCCATTGACTGATTTCTTTCAAATTTCTCACAGACCTCTAGGGCCAGGAGTCGAATAGGCCCACCGAGTTTTGTGCCGATTGGCCTCCATTAACCTTGTCTAATAGGTGCTCAAACCTCATTGGCCAATGGCGGCCATGTTTTTTGAGATACGCTAATGTCATCATAGACAGTTATGGCACCTTGGACAAAGACACTGCATGCCGATTTTCAACTCAGTCAGACTAACGGTTGCGTAGTTAGAGCTGTTTTCATGTTTTTTCCCTGTTATAGCGACACCAAGTGGCCAAACTCCGTGTTTTGTTTTTTTACTGTGACCTCATATTGAGCTCATACACATGTGTACTGAGTTTGGTGAAAATATCTCATTTTGTTTGGGCGTTATAGCCATTTTAGTAAAAATGGCCCGCCCTTTCGAACGTTTTGGTACCCTTTAGCGACCGTGAGTCGAAATTTCAACTTTTTTTATAATTATTTATAATCAGACTCCAGAGTATATTTCTGCACTGGTTTGGTTCCGATCGGGCGAAAAACCTGTAACTAGTTCACAAAAGTAGGTTTTTAACATTATCTGAAATATTTACTGAACGGTTTGACAGACACCAATGCTTCTTGAGGCAAAGTTGTTTAGAATGAGAAGAGCTATCAGGTGAAATATATTACTTGTGTTTTTTTCACAACACTGCATTATATACAACCATTAACACCTACAAAAATCATGATAGCACCACCTAGTGGTGATTTTTAAAACTTTGCACAACCCTCTCAGACCAAGAGTCAAATAGGTCCACCAAGTTTCGTTCTGATCGGTCATTGTTAACCTTGTGTAATAGCTGCTGAAATTTGATTGGCCGATGACGGCCATGTTTTTCAACATACGTGAATGTCCATATAGACAATGATGGCCGCTGAGACAAAGACAATGTATGAAATCGGAGATATACATTTTGTTTGGTTTGAGTCAAGGATTCCAATGGTATAAAGACTTGAGTCTACGACGAACGGTATAGGAGTTATGTGCAGTTTCATGTTTTTGATCACTGTAGCACCTCCTATTGACCGATTTGGCCGAGACCGTGTTTCTGAGTAGCGAGCAATACTACTAACATCTGACCAAGTTTCAAGTCTCTAGGCCTTACGGCTCATGTGTTACAACATCCAGTACATATTGGATCTAATCCAGTACGTCATCATGCTACAGGCTGCAGTGAGGACCTCTTGGTGCTTGGCTGTCCTCTAACCAATGGAGCTTGGCAGTCCTCTATTGCACATTTCTGGTACTGCACCTGAGCACTTTGCCTCTCAATCTAAAATTTGGAACAGAACTGACTTTGATTTTCTAGTATTTTTACATTTCAGTTGATATTTTTATTATATTTTATTTATATAAAAAATAAAGTGTGCAGCTTTTTTATTTCACTTAAAAAACTGATTTAACTTGCAATGGCAACAGTATTTAAGATATCAAATATCCCTTTACAATTTTACATCAGCAGTGTCTTGACATTATTGTAAAGAATGTCTTGGCATAATATTGCTTAAATTTGGTGGCAGTCACAAGGAAGAGTATTCAAAAGTTTATGTCCTGCAATTTTCAAAAGATACACATTCAATCCAAAATAGGTGACTTCCTGTTGGGTGGAGCTAATGACTGTAATTTTGAAAGTTGTCCGGCTTGATGAGAACAATATATGTAGCAAGTTTGGTAGAAGAAACTGACCCCACCACTTTTGTCAAAAGGTGGTGCTACAGAGCTCCCCAGCCACGCTCATGTGTTAATTTTTGCCCAGGCCTAATGGCCGACAACTCTGATGTGTGTGCAAAACAATATGAAAATTCAAGCATGCAAGTACCTCAAAAACATGTGAATATACATAAAAAGGAATGATGACATTTAATGCTTTGCCATGGCAACATTAAGATATCAAGAAGTCTTAATGTCAAGTCTTGACATTATTCTAAACATTTTGAAGCAATTCAGGTAAACATAAGAGGGATATTTCAAAGTCTGTTAAAAGTGCCACACTTCCTTCCGCCAGTTGGTGGCACTACGAATGTGACCGACAATAGCCACATCAATGTGTTAAGCCTGCAAGGACTAACATTTGGCTCAATTTTGATGTAAATCACACCATGCTCGCAGATGATATGAGACACATCCTTGTTCCAATTTTTTGACGTTAATTTATCACATTGCCATGGCAACACCGTTTGATATATCAGAAATCCAATCAATGTCTTGGCATGATGTCGCCCACATTTGGTACCTGTAACATGAAATCCCTAGGAGGAGTATTTCAAATTCCAGAGCATGCATTTTTCAAACAATCCAAAATGGCCAGCTTCCTGTTGGGCAGAACTTATGACTGTCAGCACGAAAGATGTCCAGCTTGATAAGATCTATATGTATACAAAGTTTGGTGGTGGTAGCTCAAAAGGGATGTGCTACAGAGCCCCCCAAACATGCCAATCTTCTAGGTGGTGCTACAGAGCCCCCCTCCAACCCCCCCCCCCCCCCCGCAACATTGCCAAGCCCTAATGGCCAATGACTCTGATGTGTGTGCAAACTTTCAAGAGTTTTCACGCATGTTATGTACCCCAAAAGTACCGAAAACCTTGAAAAGAATAATAATAATAATATAGCTGCAAGCAGTAATGACGGGCCCAAGAACCATGGGTCCATTTCCACCCATTGGCTTTCAGAAAACAAGGCAAGGTGGACACATGCATTTGGCATTTGGCATTATTCTAAACAATTTTGAAGCAATTTGGTTAACCCTTTAAAGCCTGAGTCCAAAATTCCTAAAATTCCATTCTGTGCCAGAATATGATATTCATATCCTTATTCATATTACATTCATATTCATATCATATCACACACCTGAACTGTATATGCCATATTGAAGAGTAGAACTAGGGCTTTCAAATGATATAAATATACTGTATGTATGATTATTTAAGGCTAATCATCCTTTATCAATAAGATTTCACACAGCAATTTTTACAAAAGTCTTCTCCGGCCACCATAATTCACCAGACAACTGCATTTTCAACCATTTTAATTACAAGCTAGAGGGAAACTTAGGGTGTAAGAAATATACATAATTATGTGGGCAATGTAGAATAGCAGACAGATTAGAAATATAATCTATTGTTTAAAAGTTATAACCATTCTAGTGATTAGTGGGAAAATGGAATAAAACAAACATTTAGAATGTTAAGATACATTTCACATGACCACTCCTCAAATACTCCTTTTGAGCACCTGTAATAATAAATTGAGATTGCATATGAAACTGAAGGAAACAAACACTGAAATATACATTTTATGTGTTCAATAAAATACACACTTTATTTAATTTGAACATTAGAATTACACACGAATTACACAGCAAACATACAAAATCAAGCTTTCGAACTATCTACAGTAAATCAATTTTTAATAAAGAGTGCATGAACGGAATATATATAAATTCATATGAGTCTAGTATCAGTCATATGAGAAATAGAAACAAACAATACTTACACATTCATATATACCCAGTTGATGGTCTTGGCTGGGGATCAGGTTCCATCTCATCCTCCATCTCCCATTGTCCGGGTCTTCCTGGTCCAGCAGATCTTCCTCCTGTGTGCTCATGCCCTCATGAGCCATGTCCTCCTCTGCTATGAACCTAAGCTCATCAGCAGTCAGCTGCCTCCTCCTCTTGAGGGTGCTGTGCAGGGAGCCATAGTCTCTATCCATCTCTACAACAGAAAAAAGTACAACAATTGGTAGTCATCAGTGTGTTCTTCACAAATCTGTACACTCAATAGTCACCAAAGGCTTGCAGACTAACCAGAATGTCCAACTGCAGACAGCCCTCTCACACTTTCCTTGTGAACAGGAAGCTACACACAATCTAAAATCATCAGTTCTGAGCAACATAGCAGTCATGACAGTGATGAAACATATACCAATTTACAATAAACATCAAATTTACACAATACAATTTACATATCTAATATACACATAATTACACAACACAATAATAATATACAATGTACAGTATACAATACACACAATATAGAATACACATACACATAATATAGAATACACATCCAATAAAAATAGTATATAAAGTATATATAAAATATACAGTAGGTTGTATAGTACTGTATTGACATTCAGGCTGTCGGTTGATAGTCAGTTGCCAGTGTGTTATTAAGAGAGAATATAATTTATGACAGTCCAGTGTGAGATAATAAGATTAATAAAGTGCAGTGCTGATGTATATTGATCGTGAGAGATCAAGAGTTCAAAAGTCTGATTGCTTGGGGGAAGAAGCTGTCATGGATGGTAGCAGTGAGAGCAGCCCATGGCTCGGGTGGCTGGAGTCTCTGATGATCCTCCGAGCTTTTTCACACACCCTCCAGGACATATGTACCAGGCGGTGTGTGAAAAAAGCTCGGAGGATCATCAGAGACTCCAGCCACCAGAGCCATGGGCTGCTCTCACTGCTACCATCAGGCAGGCGGTATCGCAGCATCAGGACCCGCACCAGCCTACTCAATGACATTATATTCTCTCTTAACAACACACTGGCAACTGACTATCAACTGACAGCCTGAATGTCAATACAGTACAATACAACCTACTGTATATTTTATATATACTTTATATACTATTTTTATTGTATGTGTTTTCTATATTATGTGTATGTGTATTCTATATTTTGTGTATTGTAGGGGTGTAATGGTACATGTATTCGTCCTGAACCGCCACGGTACTGATGTTACGGTTTGGTGCATGCAGTCAGACGAGTCAGTCACAGGCGATCCACACTCCAATCCAGAAGGGGGCGCGCATGGTAACGCAACGCTGTTTGCTAACTGCCACAACAGGAAAAAGAGCAGCAGAAGAAGAGACCATCTACACTTCAAACCAAAACACGAATGGCTTCTCCTAATGCACAAGATTTATTTTTCATTATTCTATTTATTTTGTACTTTTATAACACAAGAAATGCTTTTCAGTTTTGTAGCAGATTGTGACCAAATACCTTTGGTTTTTTATCTACCCTACAAAAAAATATGGCCTATGCAAGAGTGCATTCTGTTTACTGCTTAGTGCTTAATACACTAAAGGAGGTTGTACTGTACTAACTACCTCAGGGGGGACTAAATGCCGCTAGGTAGAACAAACTGTAATTTGCACTACTGTCTGTTCAAAATAAATGAAAAGAAACCTAGCGTTTGGGATTTGTTGCTTTTTCCTGTTGTACCGAACTCGTATCGAACCGTGACCCCAAAACCGAGGTACGTACTGAACCGTGACTTCTGTGTACTGTTACACCCCTAGTGTATTGTATACTGCACATTGTATATTATTATTGTGTTGTGTAATTATGTGTATATTAGATATGTAAATTGTGTTGTGTAAATCTGATGTTTATTGTAAACTGGTTTATGTCTCATCACTGTCATGACTGTTATGTTGCTTGGAACTGCACCCAAGACTTTCACCCACTGTTGCACTTGTGCATATGGTTGTGTGACAATAAAAAGTGATTTGATGTCTGTGTGATGGATGGGTAAGGCTATCTGCTAAATTATAGAAAGATATCTACCATTTTTTTTATTACATGGAAAATCAACAAGCTAGATAACTTATTTAACTAGCAGGCCAGTTTCCAGGCAGGTCTGAACAGCGTAAAAAAAAAAAAAAGGTCTGAACAGCGTCTGCTCTCTGCCTCACATTACTTCAGGCGGATTTTTTACAAGCAACAAAACTGGCCAAAAAAGTTTTTGATATTTAGCTATAAATGTACATAGTATTGCTAGCTAATTTTTATTTAGCAAGTTTCACAGAAATTTGCTTAGAAATAGATGCTAGCTGCCTGTCCGATGAATGCTGACGGTCATGTCATTTTTTCCAGAAATAACTAGCGTTACTCCTACAAATAAAATCTTCTAACTAAAACGTTTTGACTTTCAATTGACAATATTGACAACACATGTTAAACAACTTGTCTTACCTCGAGTGACATCACTGCTCCCGAAAATTTTCATGCTATTTCTAAGGAAGATAAATAGTTACAGTGTTTCTTTTAACGGCACAAATCAGCACAAACGAATGACTCACTGGTTTGGAGTGATTTGGACCACATGGGGTGGAGAGTGACGTCATTGCTCCCGAATACAAGCTGTTATTTCAAAGATACAGTTGCTGTTATTTTGCTAGCCATCTTAAACGGATCTTTAACTTTATCTGTCCTTCTTTTGATAAACATAGTTAACTGAAGAACGTAGTTACACATACTTAGAACTATTGTTCCTCGATGTTGCCTCAACGTTGTAATGATGGACTGGCTATGAATATAGGAAATTCACTTTTCCGGTTGTCACAACGTAATCAAATACATTGCCACAACAAAAGTTTGGACATCAAATTACGGTGCAGTTAGGTAATGCAAGAAAACGTATCTAAGGTTAAAATAAATGTACAATAAATCTGTAAATTATAACATACATCTGCAATATTTAAATTTTCTGATATTTAAATCTGGTATATGGCCATATACGAACAAATACAATTAGAGTTCATATATTTGTACTATGTACTATGAGGGGTGACAACACCAAAGCAAGCGCCCTTGCGTAGATCTTATGGATTAAGGTACCAAGCTTCATTGCAACAAGTACTAGTTCATTAATTGGAGTCACAATCAAATTATAAATATCCATGAATTTGCAATACAACTCCAGAGTACCAGTACATTGTTTATTAAACATATTAACAAATTCTAAATGTTCCTTAGCTTGACATACAACTGAAGAAAGTAGTTACACATACTTCATATACATATCGTACAAAAGAGGGATCCCTTCTAGAAGTGTTATTTTGGGAATCATTCAACAATGGAGCTTGGCTGCCCTCTACTGGACATTTCTTGTAATTGCCACTCAGAACTGGGTTAGACAAATGGCATGATTTCAGTTGATATTTTATTATATTTTATTGATATAAAAAATAAGAAATATGCTTATTAACAATAAACTTGAAAATTCAAGCATGCCAAATACCTCAAAACATGTGAATATACACAAAAAGGAATGATGACATTTAATGCATTGCATAGCAACAGTATTTAAGATATCAAGAATCCCTTCAGAATTTTAAATCTGCACTGTCTTGACATTATTCTAAAAATGTTTGAAGCAATTCAGGTTAACACAATAGGGATATTTCAAAGTCTGTTAAAAGTGACACACTTCCTTCTGCCAGTTGGTGGCGCTATGACCCACAATAGCCACATTAATGTGATCAGCCTGCAAGGACAAACATTTGGCTCAATTTTGATGTAAATCACACCATGCACACAGAAGATATGAGACATTTCCTTATTCCAATTGTTTTTATGTTATTTTATCGTGTCGCCATGGCAACACCATTGGATATATAAAAAATCCTTTCACAATTTAGCATTATCAGTGTCTTGGCATGATGTCGCCCACATTTGGTACCTGTAACATGGAATCCCTGGGAGGAGTATTTTAAATTCCAGGGCATGCATTTTTCAAACAATCCAAAATGGCCAACAGGCATTTGGTTGGGCAGAGCTTATGACTGTCAGTGTTGCAAAATGAGGGAGATGACGAAAGCAGGATCTAAGAGAAGCTACTTTAATAAAGATAAAACAAAATACAAAACAGGATGTAAAACAAAGGTAAACAAATGGGAAGGAACCCAGAGCATGAACAGGCAACAAACACTTAACAACTGACAAAGGTAAAACAGACATTAGGGCAATATATACACAAGGATAAAGAGGTAAATGAAACACAGGTGAGAAACAATGAGGAACAGCTGGAAGTGATCCCTAGGAGGAGTATTTCAAATTCCAGAGCATGCATTTTTCAAACAATCCAAAATGGCCAGCTTCCAGTTGGGCAGAAGTTATGACTGTCAGCACGAAAGATGTCCAGCTTGATAAGATCTATATGTATACAAAGTTTGGTGGTGGTAGCTCAAAAGGGATGTGCTACAGAGCCCGCCAAACATGCCAATCTTCTAGGTGGTGCTACAGAGCCCCCCTCCAACCCCCCCCCCCCGCAACATTGCCAAGCCCTAATGGCCAATGACTCTGATGTGTGTGCAAACTTTCAAGAGTTTTCACGCATGTTATGTACCCCAAAAGTACCGAAAACCTTGAAAAGCAGAATAATAATAATAATCTTTAGTAGAACAATAGGTCCTTGCACTTTCAGTGCTTGGGCCCTAATAATATTAATAATAATTGTGATAAAACATTCCAAAAACAGTAGGGCTTTAGCACCTCCGGTGCTTGGGACCTAATAATCCTTAGAAGAACAATAGGGCCTTTGCACTTTCAGTGCTTGGGCCTTAAAAATAATAATCCTTAGAACAGGGGTGTCAAACTCAGTTCCTGGAGGGCCGCAGCCCTGCAGAGTTTAGTTCCAGCCCTGCTCCAAAATGCCTCCTTGTAATCTTCAAGCACTCCTGAAGACCTTGATTAGCTGCTTCAGGTGTGTTTAATTAGGGTTGGAGCTAAACTCTGTCTGCTGGACTGTGGCCCTCCAGGAAACGAGTTTGACACCCCTGCCTTAGAAGAACAATAGGACCTCGCTTGGGCCCTAATAATTGTGAAAAAACATTCCAAAAACAATAGGGCCTTGCACCTCTGGTGCTCGGGCCCTAATAATCCTTAGAAGAACAATAGGGTCTCCACACTTTCATTGCTTGGGCCCTAAATAAAGAAAAATCCTTAGAAGAACAATAGGGTCTCCGCACTTTCAGTACTTGGGCCCTAATAATAATCCTTAGAAAACCAATAGGGCCTCCGCACTTTAAGTGTCTGGGCCCTAATAATAATCCTTAGAAGAACAATAGGGCCTCTGCACTTTCAGTGCTTGGGCCCTAATAATAACAATTCTTTACATTTATATTGCACTTTTCTAGGCAATCAAAGCACTTTACATAGTATAGGGGGAATCTCCTCAAACACCACCAGTGTGCAACACCCACCACACACTAGCTACTGGTGGAGTAGAGTGATGTAGCCAATTCAGGGATGGAGATTATAAGGAGGCCATGATAGATAAGGGCCAATGGGGGTAATTTGGCCAGGACACCAGGGTTATACCCCTACTCTTTACAAGAAGTGCCCTGGGATTTTTTATGACCACAGAGAGTCAGGATCTCGGTTTAACATCTCATGTGAAAGATGGTGCTTTTTTACAGTATAGTGTCCCCATCATTATACTGGGGCATTAGGACCCACACAGACTGCAGCGTGGGCACCCCCTGCTGGCCTCCCTAATACCACTTCCAGCAGCAACCTTAGTTTTCCCCAGGAGGTCTCCCTTCCAGGTACTGGCCAGGCTCAACCCTGCTTAGCTTTAGTGGGCAACCAGGCGAGAGCTGCAGGATGATATGGCTGTTAATAATCCTTAGAAGGACAATAGGGCCTCCGCACTGTCAATGCTTGGGCCCTAATAATTCTGAGAAGAATAATAGGGTTTCTGCTCTTTCAGTGCTTGGGCCCTAATTAATAGTGGTCATTAAATATGTTGTGGTATTGCATTCCTTAATCTTTTATCTAAAAATTTAGATTTATTTGCACCAGTGCTATTATAGTTAACAAAAACTAAAACCAACTAAAACTATTTTCTTGAATTATAATAAAAATAAAAAGTAAAATGATTGGAAAAAAATAAAACTAAACTAAATTAATTTTCATAACCCCAAAACTAAGTAAAATAAAATAAAAATGATCTCGAATTAATTTTAGTTTTTAATACTCTTGGGTGAATATTGTGAAGTAGAAAGTTTGGGAAATTTGACATTTCTTGACTAATTTAATTATGAGACACATAACCTAACATTACACCTTTATAGAAAGCTTAGGATGCCTTCTACCTTAAACAAAAGCAAAAATGAAGAAATTCTTAATACTGAGAAGTAGAACTTTCGATGAGCCTCTTTTCACAAAATCCCAGAGGAAAAATTATTCTGTAGAAAATATCTATAAAGTATTTTAAATAAAATGTCTTATACACTCTTACTTCATAAATCATTATGTAACATTACAAACATTACACCTCAAAGTTCAGTCATTTTCTTTAATATTGCTTTTTCCACCGGTGTTCATGAAATGAGCTCTGCCACACATCTCAGTGTAAAATTTAAAGAGATAATTTCCCCAAAAATGAAAATTCTCTTTACTCATGCCATACCAGATGTTTATGACCTTCTTTCTTCTGCTGAACACAAACCAAGATTTTAGAAGAATCTTAGCTATGTAGCTTCATACAACACAAGTCAAAAGGGTCCAAAGCTTTGAAGCTCCAAAAAGCACAAAAAGGCAGCATAAAGTAATCCATAAGTAGTTTAATTAATATCTTTTAAAGAAATTAGACCATCTTTTTGGGTGAGAACAGACACAAATGTAACTCCTTTTTCACAAAAAATCTTGCAATTGCAGTGTACAGGAAAGATCACCAAGGAGACTGCTAATGTCAAGACTTACAATACAAAAAGGATGCTGCCTTTATGTGCTTTTTGGAGCATAAAGGTTTTGTACTGTGATGACTTGCTTTCTATGGACTTAGAGCTGACAGATTCTTCTAAAAACTTTGTTTGTGTTCAGCAGAACAAAGAAAGTCAGACACATCAGGGATGGCATTAGTGTGAGATTTTTTTTGGGTGAACTTTTTTTGTTTACTTCACAAAAATGAGTTTAATAATGATTTATAATGAATTAAGGAAATTCATATGGATACAATGGGGTTAGTTTAAATGTCCTTTGTCACTTTACCCATATTTACCATATGTTTTAAAATTTGCAACATTTACAATCTTAATTAAACACGATAATACAAATAGAAAGAAGTAACACAAGACTGCCCTGAGAAATTTACTGATGTTAGACTTTTGAAATTATACCAGTAAATGCTTCTCCCTTCCCAGTAGTGTTAACACCAGACAGCATTGACGGATCTTCTCTCCTAGATCCGTCAACTCAAAACGCAGCTCTTAACTAGATCCGTAAACGGCACAGGCAGCTCTCACACTCTATTCCATAAACACAACACAACAGCTCTCACGCTCGATCTGACACAAAATCATGACCTTGCACATTCTTAACAAAGTGTGTGCGTGACGCAGAGGCAGCTGAATTTTGAGTAGTGGTTTCAGTGGAAGTTTGAATAACACTTAAAATGCACCGGACAGGACATTGTCAATAGGATATTAACCCCCGATTAATATTTTTGGTCTTTTTTTGTTTGGAGATTTGAATTGACGCAAAGCCTGGAGAACAGTATATACATTCTGTGTTAATAACAAAATAAAAATTTACATTCTACATAATACAAATTTCATTCTATATAATGAATATAATATACCAGTAAATCATGCGCTGGAGCTTTTTAAATTTATTTTGATTGCTCTTGCTACTTACACTTGCAGCCAAAAGTTTGGAATAATGTAAGATTTTGCTGTTTTGGAAGGAAATTGCTACTTTAATTCACCAAAGTGGCAACTGATCACAAAGTATAGTCAGGACATAACTGATGTAAAATACAGCACCATCACTATTTGAAAAAAGTCATTTTTGATCAAATCTAGACAGGCCCCATTTCCAGCAGTCATCACTCCAACACCTTATCCTTGAGTAATCATGCTAAATTGCTAATTTGGTACTAGAAAATCACTTGCCATTACATCAAACACTGCTGAAAGCTATTTGGTTCATTAAATGAAGCTTAACATTGACTTTGTGTTTGTTTTTGAGTTGCCACAGTATGCAATAGACTGGCATGTCTTAAGGTCAATATTAGGTCAAAATGGCAACAAACAACAGCTTTCTCTAGAAACTCATCAGTCAATAATTGTTTTGAGAAATGAAGGCTATACAATGCTTGAAACTTGACAAAAAACTGATTTCATAAGAAAGATTTCATACAAAGGTGTACACTACAGTCTTCAAAGACAAAGGACAACTGGCTCTAACAAGGACAGAAAGAGATGTGGAAGGCCAGATGTACAACTAAACAAGAGGATAAGTACATCAGAGTCTCTAGTTATAGAAATAGACACCTCACATGAATTCTACCCGCTCAACACCAGTTTCATGTACAATAGTAAAGAGAAGACTGAGGGGTGCCTGCCTTATGGGAAGAATTGCAAAGAAAATGCCACTTTTGAAACAAGGGTTAGGGTTAACCCTAAACAAAAAGAAAAGGTTAGAATGGGCAAAGAAACATAGACATTGGACAACAGATATTTGGAAAAGAGTGTTATGGATCTTAACCCCATTGAGCTTTTGTGGGATCAGCTAGACTGTAAGGTGCATGAGAAGTGCCTGACAAGACAGCCACATCTATGGCAAGTGCTACAGGAAGCGTGGGGTGAAATATCACCTGAGTATCTGGACAAACTGACAGCTAGAATGCCAAGGATCTGCAAAGCTGTCATTGCTGCATGTGGAGGATTTTTTTATTTGAACCCTTTGAAGTAGTTTAAGAAGTTATGAAAAACAATTTCAAATTATAATAATAATTTTTCACATTATTAATGTCCTGACTATACATTGTGATCAGTTGAATGCCACTTTGGTGAATAAAAGTACCAATTTCTTTCCATATGAGCAAAATCTGTACATTATTCCAAACTTTTGGCTGCCAGTGTATTTTTTCACTTATTTTTTCACATTCAAATACATTTTGGATTGATATAACTATGCTTAAAGAGGAGACGGAGCGATGAGAGCTGCCTGTGATGATGAGAGGTTAAATAGCCGAATTCAGCCTTGTGTGACGGTGGCAAGTCAAGTGAGAGCCATGCCAGGTCGAGTGAGAGCCGTGGCAGGTCAAGTAAGAGCTGCCGTTGGCGGTGGCAGGTCGAGTGAGAGCCGAGTGAGAGCTTCCTGCCACGGAAAGATTTTACCCCTGCTGCAAGAATTGGACGATGATGCATTGAGGCTTTGCATTACCAGCCTTTGGACCAAGCCGGTGCGCGATGTCGACCATGTCTTGGAGCTTTTCTGCAATGTTCGGGGATAGATTTCCAAATAAATCAAAGAGGACCTGCTTAACATTTTCCCCTTCATGCTCAGGTATTCCAGCCACACATAGGTTCCATCAAGTTTATAGCCGTCAAAGTTGCTGCATTTCTCTTTGAGGACTTTGTTCTCACTTTCTAATTCTGCAACCTTTGCCTGCAGAGTGATTACCTTCTCTGTCACGTCTTCCACCTGCTTATTCGTGGCTTCAAGCAAGCACGCAAGCCTACAGATACATGCTGTATTTTCTTTCACGGAGATCTCAACAGATTGCAGCTTTAACAATGACTCTTCTTGCATCCTACTAACTTTTTCAATGGCAGTCAGAAGTACAGCATTAGTTACTGTGTCAGAGTTTTCAATTCAAGTTTTTTTTTTTTCTGAGCAGGGAACTTACTAGGAGTATCAGGTCAAGTTTCAAATTGTAGTTCCAGTCTTGCATAGTTATGCACCTTCAGACTGTCGCCCATAACTGAAGCCTCTAAAGAGGCTGTTTCCATTGTTTCCTCCATGTCTTCAGTGAATGAGATTCTTTACTCGAGCGGGAAAACAAAGTTGTAAAAAAAAATTAAAACGGGTCCTATAACATCACAAATTAGGTTCAACGAGGGTATTTTAAACTATCGCTAAATACTACAAACAAACTTGAGAGAAGAAATTCAAGACACCAAGTTCTGCATATAAAAGTTTAGAGAGTGTAATAAAGTTTAAAGTTAACTTGGCGCCATCTTGGCCCCTCTTCCTTTGTAAACGCTTTCTCAGTCCAGTCAGACCCTTCTTCTTCTTTTCCATTTTATGGGCTGGTGGCACCAACGTTAAGGTGCATTACCGCCATCTACTATGTTGGAGTGTGAACCAGAGTTATCGATCTCTGTAAAATAAAGAAACAAAAATAAATAATAATAATAATAATAAATAAATATATATAACTACATTTCACTTAACACAATTCTTTAAATCAGCCCAGTTTCTTTCAAATAATGGAATAGACTCACTAACCTGATAGTAAATACATTTTTTAGACTAATTTCTTCCACTTCAAGCTTCCTGATTTCCCTCTTTAATTTTTCTTATTCTCGAGAGTACTTTTGGCAAAGTCAAGTCATTTTTATTTGTATAGCGCCTTTCACAACACACATCGTTTCAAAGCAGCTTTACAGAAAATCATACATTAACAGTTAATGAAACCGTAATATCTATAAAGTCTTAGATTCATCATTGTGTAGTTTGATTAAATGCGATTGTGAATTGTGTATAAAAATAAATAATTAAATAATAATTGTATTTAGAAACCCAGTGAGCAAGCCGATGTTGGTTAATGGAGAAAAATAACCTTGGGACCTAACTGTCGGGGCCAGTTCCCCTCTGGCTAACAGCATGAATATAAAGCCAATATTACTTATTTATGTGCAGTGCAAATCAAGGTTTAAAATTATTAAACAATTAATTATATTAAACAAATGTTTTCTAAGAACTGTAAGATTAATGATTTATGTCTTCAAAGTCCATCTTGGATTAACTGCAGAAGTCCATATAAACTCAGCAAAAAAGAAACATCCCTTTTTCAGGACACTGTATTTTAAAGATAATTTTGTAAAAATCCAAATAACTTTACAGATCTTTATTGTAAGGGGTTTAAACAATGTTTTCCATGCTTGTTCAATGAACCATAAACAATGAATGAACATGCACCTGTGGAACGGTCATTAAGACACTAACAGCTTACAGACGTAGGCAATTAAGGTCACAGTTATAAAAACTTAGGACACTAAAGAGACCTTTCTACTGACTCTGAAAAACACTAAAAGAAAGATGCCCAGGGTCCCTGCTCATCTGCGTGAACATGCCTTAGGCATGCTGCATGGAGGCATAAGGACTGCAGATGTGGCCAGGGCAATAAATTGAAATGTTCGTATTGTGAGACGCCTAAGACAGTGCTACAGGGAGACAGGAAGGACAGCTGATCGTCCTCGCAGTGGCACACCACGTGTAAAAACACCTACACAGGATCGGTGCATTCAAATATCACACCTGCGGGACAGGTACAGGATGGCAACAACAACTGCCCGAGTTACACCAGGAAGGTACAATCCCTCTATCAGTGCTCAGACTGTCCACAATAGGCTGAGAGAGGCTGGACTGAGGGCTTGTAGGCCTGTTGTAAGGCAGGTCCTTCCAGACATCACTGGCAACAACGTTGCCTATGGGCAAAACCCACCTTTGCTGGACCAGACAGGACTGGCAAAAAGTGCTCTTCACTGACGAGTCACGGTTTTGTCTCACCAGTGGTGATGGTCGGACTCGCGTTTATCGTCGAAGGAAAGAGCATTACACTGAGGCCTGTACTCTGGAGCGGGATCGATTTGGAGGTGGAGGTTCCGTCATGGTCTGGGGCAGTGTGTCACAGCATCGTCGGACTGAGCTTGTTGTCATTGAAGGCAATCTCAACGCTGTGCATTACAGGGAAGACATCCTCCTCCCTCATGTGGTACCCTTCCTGCAGGCTCATCCTGACATGACCCTCCAGCATGACAATGCCACTAGCCATACTGCTCGTTCTGTGCATGATTTCCTGCAAGACAGGAATGTCAGTGTTCTGCCATGGCCAGCGAAGAGCCCGGATCTCAATCCCATTGAGCACGTCTGGGACCTGTTGAAGCAGAGGGTGAGGGCTAGGGCCATTCCCCCAGAAATGTCCAGGAACTTGCAAGTGCCTTGGTGGAAGAGTGGGGTAACATCTCACAGCAAGAACTGGCAAATCTGGTGTAGTCCATGAGTAGGAGATGCACAGAAGTACTTAATGCAGCTGGTGGCCACACCAGATACTGACTGTTACTTTAGATTTTGACACCCCCCCCCCTTTGTTCAGGGACACATGATTCCATTTCTGTTAGTCACATGTCTTTGAAACTTGTTCAGTTTATGTCTCAGTTGTTGAATCTTTTTATGTTCATACAAATATTTACATGTTAAGTTTGCTGAAAATAAAAGCAGTTGAAGTGAGAGGACGTTTCTTTTTTTTTTGCTGAGTTAGATGCATTGTCCTTTGTTAGTTGGCTGATGATAGCTTTTTTAGGCAATTTATTGATAGTCTATGTATTCCATTTTAAGAGCGTAGTCCATCATTAGACCAAGGTGATGCAAGCGGAGATCAGTGAGGTGCTTCGCAGTTCAACAGGCTGGTAATTTTGGTGAAGTCTATACTAAGTCCAAGGTTCAGGCAATGGTATATTAAGTATCCCATGTCTGGCTGGCACCAGCTGCATTTAGTCATCATCACTCAGAGACACATAGCAGTGGGGTCTGATACCAAGCAGCAATGGAGCTGGATCCAGCCAGTTCTGGTGACCTCGGGATAGGAGTCCCGAGGTTGAGACATGGAAACAAAAGAATAATATTAGCGTTGATGCCATTCAATTGCTTTTTATTTTTTGCAGAGTTATAGATCATGATCAATGTTGCTGGTTCTAGCAGACCTAACTAAAGCAGCCTAATTGAGTGGTGAAGAATAAATTAGGTGTATGCCTGGCTAAGTAGATGAGTCTTTAGTCTAGACTTAAACTGAGTGAGTGTGTCTTCGTCCAGAACAGTGTTAAGGAGACTATTCCATAGTTTAGGAGCCAAATAGGAAAAGGATCTACCTCCTTTTGTGGATTTTGATATTCTAGGAACTATTAACAGGCCAGAATTTTGCGATCGTAATGAACATGATGGAATATAGCATGGTAGAAGGTCACTTAAGTACTGTGGAGCTAGCTTTGTATGTAGTTAACAAAATTTTAAAATGAATATGAAATTTAAAAGGTAGCCAATGTAACGATGATAAAATGGGGCTAATATGATCATATTTTTTGGTTCTAGTCAGCACTCTGGCTACTGCATTTTAAACCAATTTAAGTTTATTTATTGAACTTGCTGGACATCCTCCCAATAATGCATTACAATAATCTAGTCTTGAGGTCATGAACGCATTAATTAGTTTTTCGGCATCAGCAACAGAGAGCATGTGTCGTAACTTATTTATTTCTTAGGTGGAAGAATGCTGTTCTACAAACATTGGAAATGTGATTTTCAAAGGACAGATTGGTATCAAATATGACACCTAAGTTCTTTGCTGTTGAAGATGATGTAAAAGTACATCCACTGAGAGTCAAATTATATTTTAGCTGCTTATTTTTAGAGGTTTTTGGTCCAATAATTAGTACTTCTGTTTTGTCGGAATTGAGTAGAAGGAAATTTCTGGTCATCCAATCTTTGATTTCATTGATACACTCTGCTAATTTGGAGAATTGTGAAATGTCGTCGGGTTTCGAAGAAATATAAAGTTGGGTATCATCGGCATAACAGTGCAAACTTATTTCATGATTCCTGATAATATCTCCTAGGGGACGCATATATAAGGAGAAAAGCAGAAGCCCTAAAACTGATCCCTGTGGTACTCCATACTTAACTTTTGTTTGATTTGACAATTTCTCATTTACATACACAAAGTGGTAGCGGTCTGCTAAATAGGACATAAACCATGCTATTGCAAGTCCACAAATGCCAACATAATTCTCTAGCCTATTCAAGAGAATATCATGATCTATCATGTTGAAGGCAGCACTACGATCTAAAAGCACTAGAAGAGAAATGCAGCCGCGATCAGATGATAACAGCAAGTCATTTCTAACTCTGATAAGTCCAGTCTCTGTACTGTGATGGGGCATAAATCCTGACTGAAATTGTTCTTATATACTATTTCTCTGTAGAAATGAACATAGTTGGGAGGACACTACATTTTCTAGTATTTTCAACATAAATGGGAGATTTGAAATTGGTCTATAATTAGCCAATTCTCCAGGATCAAGTTGTGCTTCTTAATAAGCAGTTTGATAACTGTCATTTAAAAGTTTCCCGGGACTTGTCCTAACGATAGCGAGGAGTTAATAATATTAAGAAGAGGTTCTGAGATTACAGGGAATACCTCTTTTAAGAGCTTAGCTGGTATTGGATCTAACATACATGTTGTGGCTGTTGATGTTTCGATAAGTTTTATGACCTATAACAGCAAAGGATTGAAGTTGCACGTGAGGAAAATTATGAGACACTGCAGTGACAGATGACATGCTCCACTGATTTTTCTCTATTTGACAGTGCTCACATAGTCCTGAGGGATGTTTATTTATTAAGTGCAGTGTTTTATTAAGCCTGGTATGTCCTACACTCAGCCTTGTTAAGATGTTCTCCTCTTTAGTACTCCTTTTAATTGTCCTCACTGTGCCCACCTCTCGCTGTACTGTATAAAGGTGTCGTCCTGTGTTTCCTGTATCCCAACTGTACTGCCACTCTTTAATGATGTTTCTTTTGATTATTCCTTTTCTTTCATATTTACTGAAATGTCGATGATCTCCTGTTTTGCTAATGCATCCACAATTCATTGCCCTTTATCCCTCTGTGAGCTGGTATCCACATAAATGTTATCATAATATTCATATTTTTAAATCTGTATAGTGCTTCATATATCTCATTAACTATATCCTGCCTACTGTGAGATGTGAATGACCGCAATGACATTAATGCAGAACACGAATTTGTACAAAGAACAACCTTTTTAATATGTAACTCTTCTACCCACTGTAATGCTGTTGCAATTGCCATCATCTCGACTGTGTATACGGACAAATGATCTGATGTTCTTCTTTTAACAGAAACTTGTAAGGCTGGAATACTAAAAGCAAAACCTGTGCTTCTTGTATTAGGATCCTTGGATCCATCAGTATACTGGAACAAACATTTGATAAAATGTTTGTAACCTATCTTCAACAAAGACTGCTATACTTCCAAAACCATTATGTACCTGCATTTCCTCCACAATATAGAAATCAACTGACACCGGGGGAAACAGCCAGGGTGGTATTAATGATAACTGTACTGTGGGAATATATATTTTCTGATTTAATGTCATGTCTCTGGCTACTTTCTCACTGCTCCATGCAAAACACTCTCGTTTGGCCCTTTCTCTCTCCTAACATGGGAGAAGTACCTTTGTTGTTGGATGTCGGTCTTCTGAATGTCCTTGAAGATTTGCCCAGTAGTTCATCAGTGGCTGTGTCTCGTTTGGAAGGATGTGTCCTCCAGAGGTCGCATTTTTCAGCCGCATACGTCATCGAGGCTGTCTCGTTTCAGAAATGCAAGTAGGACACTTCGAATGCAGCCTTCGAATGCGACTTTCTTTCACGGGAATTCGGAGGATGCATGAGGTGTATCCTTCATGGGCACTCACAACCCACAATTCTTTGCTTCAACAGAAATGTCTAAAATAAATTATGCCAATTTGCTCGTAAATATGATGTTCAAACGCAAGGAATGTTAATTCCCAAGTTGAAGTGCCTCAGTAGATGGGTGCAGAGTATATAATATGTATAATTATATTAATATATAATTAAAATTATAGTATTAGACTAAAAGTACAACTGTAAAATCTATTTTCTTTTCTCTTTACATCATTATAACTCTCCTAAAATGTACCTCATACATTCCCTTCCAGAGGGACTTTGTTCCCTTCTCACTCAAAGCGCTCGCGCTTGTTAAAGAGTGGCGTGATGTCATAGCAACCATGTTACGTTCTGTTTCCGTTTGTCCTACGAAGGCCATCTCGTTTAAACGAGATTTGTTTAAAGGAGGACAATCAGTATACTGCAGCCTTCAAAGGACGTGTCCTACCTAGCATGCAGCCTTCCAAACGAGACACAGCCAATAACTGTTTGCGTCTAATATGCAGCGGCATTTCCCCCACCTCAACCTGAGGAGCAGACACAGGAGCTGTTTTGAAACCACCACAACAAAGTCTCAAAGCTTGATCTTGCACCACCTCCAACTTCTTTAATAAGGTTTTTGCTGCTGAACCATAAGCAATGCACCCATAGTCTAACACTGATCTAATCAATACTACATAAATATTTCTAATTGCACATCTGCTCGATCCACATTCTGACCCTATTAAACATCTCATCACAACCAATATCTTTTTACACTTGGTGATTATCTTATGAATATGTTCATTCCATGTTAACTTTGCATCAGTCCACACACCCAGAAACATAAAGACTTTCACTTGTTCTATCCTTTGCCCATACATCTTTATCTGTGTATCAACACCTCTCTTTCTAGTGAACATTACTGTTTTAGTTTTTTCTACTGAAAACTTGAATCCCCATGAATATGACCATTTTTCAACCACCTTAACTGTCTCTTTTATTTTTTCCATAATATGATTCATATTTTTCCCCTTTTCCACAAGGCTCCATCATCAGCAAACAATGACCGTCCAATATGGCCCTGGACTTGAGAAAAAACATAATTAATCATAATGGAAAAGAGTATTGGACTAATGACATTGCCCTGAGGAGTACCATTATCTACCACATAATTTCCTGATAAAGCGGTCCCAATTCTGACTTGAATAAATCTATCAAATAAAAAGGCTTTAATCCAATTTTATGTTCTACCTTCTATTCAGCTGCCAGTCAGACTCAAATCTACACTCTGTCCGAAATGGCGCACTTCTCGTGGTCTCGTGGCCTTCAGTTGCGCGTGCTTGTGAAGTCTACGAGTCCGTAGTGTGTCCCATTTGTGATTTTAGCGCTCGCGAGGGTTCTCGCGAGCTCCCCCTTTGCGCCCTCGATGCAGTCTTCGTCGAAGCCCGCACTGCTCCGGGCACACGGCAGTCCGCTACCCAACAGTCCTTGCGACAGACCAATTTCTGCGCTGGAGGAAAAAACATGGCGGACAAGGCGATGATCAATTGCGGATTCAAAATGTATTTTAATAATAGCTTTTTCCTGATTGTCAACGGCGGATCACTTGCTTATCATAGGTATATAGAATCACTTTTAAGTCTGATGTGTAGAACTTGTTCAAAGCTTTGTTTTATTTAATTTTTCCAGAGGTATGGAATTTCTCATATTCAATTTATTGTTATTGTTGTTTCAAAGAGGATTTTAGAATTATTGTGAGTCAATAAAATATCAAGACAGGAAAGAATAATTTAATGCACATGGCTGTAGCTTGTAAGATTGCTTATATTTATTGATATAGCAACATTCGGTCTAATAGTGCTATTTATACCAGCAGAAGTGTGGCTGTGTGTATTTTATAACTATTTTTGCGAATATATGGTGGTATGTTCTTTCTATACATTTTACTGTGTTCTAAGCTGTAACCATCCATGTGTCTGAATAATGTTTATTTGTTGCTGTAGTCATATATGCACTTTGTTTTTCAGGGGTTCTTTATTATCTAATGATTTATTGTCGGTGTGTTGCTTGAAATAAAAACAAATATTCAGTAGTTAGTTTAAAGTGTGTTCCTTTACCCTTTCTATCAATGCCATGACTTTTTTTTAAATAATAATTTGTAAAACTGCATGTAAATAAAAACATAATGTAAAAAATGCGTCATCTGATTGAAGTCTGGCCCAAACGCACACTTTTACCAATCATGCCCCCTCATGGACTTGCTGACTAGTGCCCCACCGGTCTGCACTTAGAGGAAGACCACAAGGGCGGAGGGTGCCATTTGGACCAAGGCCCTAATTGGCTGACTTCTACAGGATTTCCGACAGCTTAGTTTGCGCTGGTCCGGATGGAAGCATGAGTCGAGTTCACAAGGTTCCGCGTTGATACAATGAGTGCTTTTGAGGACTAAATAATCATAGAATTTGCCCAAGTCTGCCAGGTTAGTCACATCAACTCTTTTAAAGATATTCAGCGTTTAGTTTGAGGCACGTAGCAGAAAATAAAGCGGATATCCATGAGCAGAGCTGTATATTCTGTTTGTTTACATAGTTATGTCTGTGATATACTCTGTAATGAGGTTATGTGCTGTTCTTACACTCGCTATAAATTTTCCGCTTTTCCCCCAAGTGTTTTTTGTGCAATCAATCGCGGAGACTCGCGTGCCATTATTTAAATTATTTATTTTCCTTTGCCGGTGTTGTGGATCAATTGGGAATCATTTTAACTGGGGATGTGCGCGTGCATATGAATAATTTTACTTGCCTTTTCAGCAGATTCGTTCAATGTGAATGGTCAATGAGTAAAGAAAAGACGTTTTGCACATTATAATAAATGTTGGTATCATTATTAAACAGAGTTGTTTCATCGATGTCTGTTCTAATGAATTTGAATGGTTTTACAGGGTAACATCTGGGGCCTAATGTATAAATGTTGGGTACGCACAAAATGTTCGTACGCCGCTTCTCACGCTCACGATGTGATTTATAAAAAGTAAACTTGACGTCAAAATGTGCGCACCGCCACGCAAGCTCTCTTACTGCTGTGTGTAAATTGTCGACTCCAGCTGGACAACAGAACAGACTGATTATAAACTCTGATTTTCATTTAATTCACCACATTTAGAATAAAAAAAAAGTATATAGTTAAGCACTTGAATCAGAAATAATCGCTATCAAGCCAATAGTAGGCTATGTTAATTGTATGTAATTAACTGAAAAGGCATTCAAATATAAGCTGTAAAAAGGAAATACTGGTTTTGGATGTGCTGCATTAGGAGAACTTTCCTGTAACAGAGAAGGAAATCAAATCAAAATCAAATCACTTTATTGTCACACAGCCATATACACAAGTGCAATGGTGTGTGAAATTCTTGGGTGCAGTTCCGATCAACATAGCAGTTGTGACAGTGATGAGACGGTACCAATTTACAACAACATCAAATGAACACAGCACAATTTAAACATCTGATATACACATAATTACACTCAACAATATACAAATAATAACATACACCGTACAGTATACAATACGCACTATATAGATACACATTCAATAAAAATAAAAAATAAAAATATATAAAAAAGTGTATATAGTATATATAGAATGTACAGTATTGTACTGTATTGACATTCAGGCTGTCGGTTGATAGTCAGTTGTTAAGAGAGAATATAATATAATAATAATAATAATATAATTTATGACAGTCCGGTGTGAGATATAAGAGTAAGGGTAATAAAGTGCAGTGCTGATGTATTTTGATCGTGGGAGATCAAGAGTTCAGAAGTCTGATTGCTTGGGGGAAGAAGCTGTCATGGAGTCGGCTGGTGCGGGTCCTGATGCTGCGATACCGCCTACCTGATGGTAGCAGTGAGAACAGCCCATGGCTCGGGTGGCTGGAGTCTCTGATGATCCTCCGAGCTTTTTTCACACACTGCCTTGTATATATTTCCTGGAGGGAGGGAAGCTCACCTCCGATGATGTGTCTGGCAGTTCGCACCACCCTTTGCAGTGCTTTGTGGTTGTGGGCGGTGCTATTGCCGTACCAGGCGGAGATGCAGCCAGTCAGGATGCTCTCCACAGTGCAGGTGTAGAACTGTGTGAGGATGTGGCGGTTCATTCCAAACTTCCTCAGCCGTCTCAGGAAGAAGAGGCGCTGATGAGCCTTCTTCACAACGACTTCAGTGTGGATGGACCATGTGAGTTCCTCAGTGATGTGGACACCCAGGAACTTGAAGCTGCTGACTCTCTCCACTGGCGCTCCATTGATGGTGATGGGACTGTGTTCTCTGTCTTTTCTTCTGAAGTCCACCACAAGCTCCTTTGTCTTACTGACGTTGAGGGAGAGGTTGTGCTCCTGACACCAGTGTGTCAGAGTGTGCACCTCCTCTCTGTAGGCTGTTTCATCATTGTCAGTGATCAGACCTACCACCGTCGTGTCATCAGCAAACTTAATGATGGCATTGGAGCTATGTGTTGCCACACAGTCATGTGTGTACAAGGAATACAGTAGTGGGCTGAGAACACAGCCCTGCGGGGCTCCAGTGATGAGGAGATGTTGCTGCCTATTCTAACCACCTGGCGTCTGCTTGACAGGAAGTCCAGGATCCAGCTGCACAGCGAGCTGTTTAAGCCCAGAGCCCAGAGTTTCTCATCTAGCTTGGAGGGCACTATGGTGTTGAATGCTGAGCTGTAGTCTACAAACAGCATTCTCACATAAGTGTTCTTTTTTTCTAGGTGGGAGAGAGCAGTGTGTATTGTAGATGCAATGGCATCATCAGTGGAGCGGTTGTTGCGGTAAGCAAACTGCAACGGGTCAAGAGAGAGAGGCAGCACAGAGCAGATGTAATCTCTGATTAGTCTCTCAAAGCATTTGCTGATGATGGGGGTCAGAGCAACAGGACGCCAGTCATTTAAGCAAGTTATTTTTGATTGCTTTGGAACAGGCACAATAGTGGATGTTTTGAAGCATGTGAGGACTACAGACACAGAGAGGGAAAGGTTGAAAATGTCCGTAAAAACACCAGCCAGCTGGTTCACGCACGCTCTGATGACGCGGCCCGGAATGCCGTCTGGGCCCGCGGCTTTGTGGATATTCACCCGTCGGAAGGATCGGGTTACATCCGCTACAGAGACAGAGAGTGAACTAACCTCTTTAGCTTCGGCCGCGAGAGCTCTCTCCGCGAGGGCGGTGTTATTTCCCTCAAAACGAGCATACAGGAACATACAGTAACTAAAAATGACAGCGAAGATTTTTTAGTTTGTGATATTTTCTGTTCCCAAAGGCTATAACAGAAAACATGTACTGAGAAAAGAACAGCATTTGAATTAAGATTATCTGTAATGCGATGCGCACTTGACTCTGACTGACGTGAAATGGCTTGGTAAAACAGACAGTATAAGACAGGCACCGCTGGCCACATTCAGTAGTCGAATGGACCATTGGAGAGATGTGTATTGTACAGCAATGCACGTAAGATTTCTTATAATGTGCTGCCTGCTCCACTTCATCCCGACCCTCATCGCAATGAAACCCCATTCTAGTCTAATAAAAACATTATGAAAAATAAATTTGTATAAAATAAATATATATAAAATACCAGTCAAATATAAAATCTTAGTAATCCGATGATATCAGACAATGCTGCACAAATAATTTTTATAATTTTTGTTTTGTTTCCAGTACTAAATATTTAACTTATCAATAAATATACCCTTAAAACGATTTAAAAGGTTTTCTAAGAAGCAAAATTGCTTAGGTTAAATTTATGTCTGCAAAGATAAAAACATTTTGCCAAGGGATATTAAAGATATGTTCTTTGAAAACAAGTTCATATCTTAATAAATAATGTTTCTCCATGGTGCAGCATCTAACCTTTGGGCACATGTGACATTTACAGTCTTATCTCTTATAATACAGTTTTTCATACCGTTAAACGCAGTAATCACGTGTCTGGATGGTGAAATGCATATGGTAGTTGTATGCAGGAAATCAGAGTGGGTAAAAGAAGCTATTCTGATAAGCTGAAAACAAGTTTTCAGCTAACGACCCTGCATCAGTGTGGAGCGGCCTGAAAGACATTACTAACTTCTAGAGACCATCCCCCAACACTGTAGGGAACCAACAACTGGCTGACGACTTCAATGTGCTTTACTGTAGATTTGAAATGCCCAGTCTCTCACCCCACACCCGCTCTGACCTTCACTTCACACAAACATCAACACCTCCCTCAGTTCGGCTTTCAACATCATCATCCCAGCTATTCTCTGGACTAAATTACACCAACTCTCTTTTCCCACATCTATCTGCCAGTGGATCACCAGCTTTCTGATGTGCTAGTGAGACTGGGGGAATTCACTTCCAGCACCTGTATGATCAGCACTGGTGCCCCCCAGGGATGTGTGCTCTCCCCACTACTCTTCTCCCTATACACAAATGACTGCACCACCAAGGACCCCTCTGTCAAGCTCCTGAAGTTTGCAGATGACACTAATGTCATCGGCCTCATCCAAGATTACGATGAGTCTGTATACTGAATGGCTGGCTCACTGGTGCAGTCAAAACAACCTGGAGCTGAACATGCTCAAAACAGTGGAGATGATAGTGAACTTTAGGAGGAACACCCCAACATTGACCCTGCTCACCATCCTAAACAGCACTGTGGCAGCAGTGGAGTCATTCAGGTTCCTGGGCACTACCATCTCACAGGACCTGAGATGGGACACCCTCATTGACTCCATTGTGAAAAAGGCCTAGCAGAGATTGTACTTCCTTCACCAGCTGAGGAAGTACAACCTGCCACAGGTGCTTCTGATTCTACTCAGCAGTCATTGAGTCTTTCCTATGCACTTTAATAACTGTCTGGTTTGGTTAAGCTACGAAATCGGACATCAGATGACTAAAAAGGACAGTTCGGACTGCTGAGAGAATTATTGGTTGCCCTCTGCCCTCCCTTCAAAAACTGTACACTTCCAGAGTGAGGAAAAGGGTTGGAAAAATCACTCTGGACCCCACTCACCCAGCCCACTTCCTTTCTCATCTGTTGCCTTCTGGACAGTGCTACAGAGCACTGAGCACCAGAACCGTCAGGCACAGGAACAATTTTTTCCTGCAGGCTATCCATCATGAACAGTTAAAACTGCACCATTGAGCAATAATTATGTGCAATACATGGCTTAGTCTATTTATATTCATCCAACATATCCTAACTCTTCTGCCATACATTCTCTTGCATCTGTATATAGCAGATTTGTATTTGTACATACGTATATATATATATATATTCACTTTTTATTTTTATTCTATTTTTTATTTATTGTTGTTGTATTGTTTGTGCACTGGAAGCTTCTGTCACCAAGACAAACTCCTTGTATGTGTAAGCATACTTGGCAATAAAGCTCATTCTGATTCTGATTGTGAGGATATGCATAGTAAAAACAGGCGTTGTACACTTCGTATATGGTTTTTGATTTTGGGGAGGAGACGGGGTGGGTAATGAATCACGTGCATGTACGCACGATCTTCCATTCGCTTTTTTGAGATTTATTAAGGGAACTATGTACAGGTTCTGGCATACGTACGGTTTTATAAATCTGATTTTGTTTGTGCGTACACAAAATCTGACTTTTGTGCTTACACACACTTTTAAGAAGAAATCTAAGCAGAGTTTTATTCATGAGGCCCCTGGTTTCCCATGTTGACGTGGGGCATTGATTTGAATGGGAACTGGTGATTACACTTGTCAAGAGCTGTAAATCGCAAGTGGAATTCTTTTATATACAACACTGAAGCATCATAGGCTGATGTGTGTCAATAATATACTTTCAATTGCTGTTTATTTTCTTTATAATGAGTAATGGCTTAATTAACCATGATAGTTTGAGTAACTTTAATCCTACCATTGAAAATGAACAAAGTGATCAAGTAATTAAAGTTGAGGGGCTGGTTCAGTGGTAAGTCATGCTGATACATCACTCAATGATCCGGGTTCAAATTCTGGTTCATTAAGTGCAATTATATCTTTGCTGCAGGTTATGATGTACTTTTAATAGGTCTATTGAAAACTATTTTGTAAAACACAGACATAGTTTATTATACTGTTTTAAACAAATCTTTCAAAATTTCAAATGAATCTGACAGTAAATAATCACAGTATAGCCTACTGAATTTTCTGAGTATGGTTGAATTACTGTTAAGTAAATTATGAACTATGCTATATATAGTTTACAGGCTTTTTTTAAATTGTCTAACAATTTATTTTAGATAAAATCTTAAGATCATAAAGGTGCTATATGTAATATTTTTACTGTACTAAATCATAAAATGACCATAATGTGTCATTAAAGAATTAGGAAACATGCTAAGTTGAAATACTGGCTTCTCCGATAACAATGCTACAGTCAGTATATTCTACTCTTTAAGTTTCCATTCCGGCCGGAATTTATGTTTATGTTTTGGCCTGTGTGATCCCGTCCACTGCCCACACACCAGTACTAGTTCGACACCGTCAGGTTGCCAGATTCGAACAAGTTTGCAGGCAAACAACACTGCGTGCTGCAACCATGGAAACCAGCAAACGAACTGGATCAGAGATAACAGATTCCACCCGACCTAAAAAGCCTTGCCATCCGTCTAAAAACCACCATGACCAGAGGCGTAGTAAAACAAGGATAAATATTGGAGATGCCTCTGGAGGATGGAGACAGCTTAAAGCCTAGAAATTCTTTAAAACGGATGCTGAGTTAGCTAATTTGCGTGTCAACATTCTGGCAACCCGCATGAACTTCGAGTCTTGGGGCGGGGCAGACAACTCTCCAATATTCTGAATTTGGACTGCAGTACCTATTTCGAACGCTTGTTGTCAATCTTACACATAGCACCTTTAAGATTTTGCCAAACAAACTAACTCATTGTTTTTGAATAACTTTCTCATGCTTTCATTTATCATTGGTCAGTTTGGCCTCTGTACATGCTGTCCAGTCTCCACACAAAAACGAAATTGCACTTCTGAAAGATCAACCTTTGGCAGTGTAATGGGTAATCATAAATATACGACATTGTCATGCACAGAACCTTTGAAAAGTAAAGGATATTACTATATCAGTTTACTTAAATTGACTGATGTTTACTGAGGAATTTAACCCGGATCTATTTGTATGGTTACAATCATGCTGCCACTAGACCAACCGGTTTTTCTACTATTCGAAAACAATAATTTTGTTAAACTTACAAAACTATTATTATTTTTGTTTATAAATGGAAATAATTTAAGTGTATATGCTTATTATTGAGACATTCCAGCCTATGATGCTTCAGTGTTGTATATAAAAGAATTCCACTTGCGATTTACTGCTCTTGACAAGTGTAATCACCAGTTCCCATTCAAACCAATGTCCCACGTTAACTTGGGAAACCAGATGTTACACTTTGAAACCGTTAAAATCGCTCTTAAAATTGTGTCAAATTTATTGGAACAGACATCGATGAAACAAACATTTTTTTAATGTGCAAAACGTCTTTTCTTTACTCACTGACAATTCACATTGAACGAATCTGCTGAACTGGCAAGTAAAATTATTCACATGCACGCGCACATCCCCAGTTAACGTGATCCCCAGTTTATCCATAACACCGGTCTTTTATTATGGTATGAGCAGTCTCCGATAACCCCGCCCCTAAACTCACGTAATGACAAACCCGGCTGTGACTGGTCGCTTTACATGTCAGTTAGATGGCTTTTCCTGCCTAAATGGGCGGTTCTTTGCCAATGTTTTCTGCGATAGACTCCAGACCTTTCCTGTTTAAGTCAAATGTCTGGCTACGCGAGACTATTGCTAAACTGACTCGAGATCAGCCACAGCCTGCATTTAACAGTGATCCTGGATTTCACTGTGGTATCGATGCCCCCTAGCGTCTAACCGCGAAACGTTTCGAAACAGCTAAAATCACGTGACTTGGCCTGTTGCGCTCCGAAGCATTGGTTCGAAACAAATGATTCGTAAAAGTTTCAAAGCTTCATGAAGCAGTGTTTCGAAGCGCCCATCACTATTTGAAGGTTGATTCCATCTATAAATGTAAACACCGTGGCAAAACTGTAAAATATATTGTTTCAGTATAAATGCGTTGGTAGTCCTCCACCACTAGATGGAGAGAGTGGGTCGTTGTGAAATAAAGTGAACTTGTTGACATTGTGATGTTCGCTGAAGGAGCACTGAATCAAATGAAAGCAGGTGGGGGTTGTCTGATTTTAGGAAGGCTAGTCCAAAACCGATTAATTTTATACTCTTTTCGCTTCTATAAATATATTGTCATGCTGCCGTTTGCTGATCTGCAGTCAGGAAACTTACATAGCTTTGCACCTTACGAATAATAAAGAATAGTCAAGCAATGCCATTCGTCAATTACTGTGTAATTTACTCTTAATACTTTAAGAATGTTGAATTAGAATTTTAGTATAGTATAGAATGTTCAATAGAATTCTGTAATTGCTTACTTGATACAATACAATTAAGTCAGTGCTTGTTTAGAGTGTTGAATTGAATTGTACTCAGTACTATAGTGTACTCTACTACTTAGATGGTTGAGTTGATCTCCTCAGTGGTTAGCAGTTTCTCCCACCTCGTTAGTAGCTACCGTTTGGTTAGTTAAGATGGTCTTTTTTTGTACATATCGCCTTTGTTGATAATTTGATCTGATTCTAGCAGCTTTTCGAACTTTTTTTCTCTCCAACTGTTTACAAAGTTAGGCGCTATAATGTCCTGAATACAGACTTTTTACTCCTCTCTGATTCCAGATACTCTGACAGCTGTGTTGCTTTAGGTGTTCAAATCCAGCCTGTCTCCATAAATCTCCCCTGCCCTCTAACCACAGGGCATGCATGCCAGTGGGGATTAAAGTGCATAAAAAACATTCTCATTCCTCTGGCCATGTGTTTCTGTCATTGATTTAGCAGCCTGATGATGCATACTGCAAGGCAGCAGGGTTTATCAACCACATATAGAGGGACAGATGCAGAAAGGCTCATGAGGTCACATCCTGGACTGCTCAGTGGTCTCTTTGGGTTCACTCTTCCTTGTGTACATGCAGCTGAAAGTGCCTCCATACAAACCAGCATCAGTTCCTTGCCACAGCACATAGGCAAGCCAGAGTTCCCTGACACAGGATGGGACCGCATCAAAGATATTTTCTTCAGGGGGTTAGTTTCACCGATGTGTCCATAAGTGTCCATTAGTTTCACTATGTCCATCAATACAGTGTTATGATAAGTTTTTTCTGCCATTTTTATTGAACCATAAGGGTAGACAGTCCTTTACTATTTATAAGTAAAGTTTAATAAATGTGAAATAGATTTATCCCCATTGGACCAAGCCTAGACATATGATAACCACAATGTTTGTATGCACAATATCAAAGGAACTGTAGGAAGCAATGTTTAATAATCTGGTAATGTGAGCATGGCACATTATCTTATCTCTGTTTCTGCTCTGCTTTCTGCACAGTGATGGTCAGATGTACTCGGAGGAGTTAAGAAGTATAGTAAAGAGTGGCATTGCTGCAGCCATGCTGGGGATGGTCTATGGAGGCCTACCTGGAGCCAGACATGCCCGGGAGAGATTCATCCAGCTCAGCCAGGCTGAAATTTACCAAAACAGAGTGGATGCAGTGGTGAGACAAAGGACAGAGTGTGAAAGAATATTTATCTGTTTGCATGCATAATTTATGTTGTGAGTCACGTTTAATTCACACATTCGACTGCTCTCATTTCCGATTAATACACTGATATGCTTATGCACTGTGAGACATTTTGTTGAGGCTTGTATTACTGATACTCCTTTGATTTTTATTTAGCATTTTGTGTAGCTGAAGAATACATTATATTATAAATGAACGCACAGTGATGTTTTGATTTGTGTGGGTGTTTTGTTCCAACAGCGCTCCGCTCATAATGCAGCTATTCGAGGTTTTGTGCGCTTTGGCTGGAGGTGGAGCTGGAGAGTAGCAGCATTTGTAACCTTGTTCAAGTGAGTTAAGATTCTAGAGACATGATGAGTTTTAATAAGAGCATTAAATGTTTGACAATATAAAATTGCTTTTTGATTTGTATTGCATATTTTATGTTATGATTTAATGTTAAAAATCTAAATACCGGTAAATTAAAAACAAGAAAACTAACCCTCAGAGAACCAGCATAGAATAACTGTAACATTTGTTTACAGCAATTAAACAAGAACTATATATATATATAAACTGTATTTATACAGTGCATTCAGAAAGTATTCAGTTTCTCTCACATTTTATGTTGCAGCCTTATGCTAAAATGCTTTAAATTATTTTTTTCACATCAATCTACACTCCATACCTCATATTGACAAATCATAAAACAGATTTTTGATAACATTGCAAATTTATTAAAAAGAAAAAAACTTAAATATCACATTGATATAAGTATTCAGGCCTTTAACTCGGTACTTAGTTGAAGCACCTTTGGCAGCGATTACAGCCTCAAGTCTTTTTGGGTATCATGCTACAATTTTGCACACCTGGATTTGGGAATTTTCTGCCATACTTCTCTGCAGATCCTCTCAAGCTCTGTCAGGCTGGATAGGGACCGTCAGTGGACAGCCATTTTCAGGTCTCTCCAGAGATGTTCGATTGGGTTCAAGTCCGGGCTCTGGCTGGGCCACTCAAGGACATTCACAGAGTTGTCCCCAAGCCACTTTTGCGTTGTCTTGGCTGTGTGCTTGGGGCCATTGTCCTGTTGGAAGGTAAACCTTTGGCACAGTCTGATGTCCTGAGTGCTCTGGACCAGGTTTTCATTAAGAATATCTCTGTATTTTTGCTTGCTTGCTTGCTTGCTTTCCTTCAACCCTGACCAGTCCTGCAGTCCCTGCTGCTGAAAAACACCCCCACAGCATGATGCTACCACCGTGCTTCACTGTTGGGATGGTATTGCACAGGTGATGAGCGGTGCATGGTTTCCTCCAGACATGACATTTGGAATTGAGACCAAACAGTTCAATCTTTGTTTCATCAGACCAGATAATCTTGTTTCTCACAGTCTGAGAGTCATTTAGGTGCTTTTTTATGTGTCTTGCACTGAGGAGAGGCTTCCATCTGGCCACTCTGCCATAAAGCCCAGATGGGTGGAGTGTTGCAGTGATGGTTGTCCTTCTGCAAGTTTCTCCCATCTCCACACATGATCTCTGGAGTTCAACCAGAGTGACGTTCTTGGTCACCTCTCTTACCAAGGCCGTTCTCCCCCGATTGATCAGTTTGGCCAGGCGGCCAGCACTAGGAAGAGTACTGGTTGTTCCAAACTTCTTCAATTTAAGAATTATGGAGGCCACTGTGCTCTTGGGAACCTTCAATGCAGCAAAAACATTTTTGTAGCCTTCCCCAGATCTGTGCCTCGACACAATCCTGTCTCTGAGCTCTGCATTTTCAGCTGTGAGACCTTATATAGACAGGTGTGTGCCTTTCCAAATCATGTCCAATCAATTGAATTTGCCACAGGCGGACTCCAATCAAAGTGCAGAATCATCACTAAGATGATCCAGAGAAATGGGATGCACCTGAGCTAAATTTCAAGTGTCATAGCAAAGGGTCTAATGGCTTGTCATTGTGATATTTCAGTTTTTTTTCTTTTTAATAAATTTGCAAAGTTATAAAAAATCTGTTTTTTGTTTTGCCATTATGTGGTATGGAGTGTAGATTGATGTGGGAAAAAAAAATATTTAAAGCATTTTAACATAAGGCTGCAACATAACAAAATGTAAAAACAAAAAAAATGAAGGGGTCTTAATACTTTCTTAATGCACTGTATAATAAAAAAACAAAACATACCGACAACAACCATTTTGGTGGGGGAAAATGCATGTTCAATGTCACAGCTTACTAAAAGTCACGCAATAGTCAGCTCAAAGCTAAATGTGCTAAAAAGCAAGATTTTTCCATAAACTGCCATTGTTTTCAGAAGTCACACAAAATTCACCCCAAAACAGAGCTTTAAAAATCAAGGTTTTTATAATCAGTGGCTTTCTAAAAACACATTTGAGGAGGATAAAAGAAAATACATAATCTCTACGTTCGGGTCTTTTGAGAGTTAAAAAGCATAGGTTTACAAACTGGAACTGGATCATTGCAGTTCCAGGAATGAGCTCTGCATTTGAAAACATAGTCACTTCAGAATTAAATTGGAGAGGTGGTGTTTTTTAAAGCATTTGTTGCTGCAGAGCAGTTAAGTTAGTTTCAGAAAATATGAAAAACTTTGCAAATTGGTCTCTCTTTTTTACAGCACTGTAAGTACAGGCCTGACAGTGTACAGAGACAAAAATGATCTGAGCCATTTCGCCACAGCAGGTGGTGAGTTTCCCTAGTTTGCGAACTCTTCCTCTCTTTTTTCTGCTCACTGTACCAGATTCCTGAGAATTGTGATAGTACTTAAGTCTAACTGTAAATGTGTGTGTACCTAAAATCCTTTTAATTGTAGCCATACTACTAAGATGAGATTTATAGTCAGGAGATGACAGTAATTCCATTTGTTCGTGTTTAGCTGTCACAGGAGGAGTGTTCCGGCTGAATCTGGGATTTAGAGGGCTGCTGGCTGGTACAGCCATAGGAGGTGCATTGGGGTGAGTGGAACATGGGGGAGAGAAAGAGATGACTTTTCTGTGTGTGTGTGTGTGTGTGTGTGTGTGTACTAATTTGTTTGGACAAGCGGCATTCTAATAGTGCTGATATTTCATATCCTGTAACACCATTGGAACGTGTGACTGTGGCCATGTCCACACTAATAGATTTTGTTGAAAACGCATTCATTTTGCTTCGTTTATGGCTCTCAGCCACACTGAACCATCACTGAACTAAAAACACTCACCGTAGTCGCATACTTTGGAAAACAAGTTAGAAAACTGAAAACAAAGTTTTCATATTTAAACAGATTAATGTGGACGTGGCCTGTCTGTGGTTGCTACATAGAAATCTAATTGGTGGTGATACTTGATGGTGCTTTGTTTCTTTTGAAATAGTTTTCATTGGCAGAGCAAAAATGAACAAAATAGCTGGCCATATTTTGTCTGAAATGTCAGTTACTCAATATTAACTTACTGTTTATAGAACTGTTTAAAAGCAATATCACACTTGCAATTGTAATGTTGTGCTGAATATCAACAGCTGAGTCAAAGCCATGCTGATATTAAAGGTGCACTCAGTAAAAAATAAAATAAAAAAAATCTAATTTAAAAAGTTTGAATATATGAATTGTAATCCTGAGCACTCACAAGAGATGAAGACTCCAGTCATATCAGTTGCCTTATAAAAGCTGTTTTAAGGGGGCCTGGGTAGCTCAGTGAGTATTGACGCTGACTACCACCCCTGGAGTTGTGAGTTCGAATCCAGGGTGTGCTGAGTGACTCCAGCCAGGTCTCCTAAGGAACCAAATTGGCCCGGTTGCTAAGGAGGGAAGAGTCACATGGGGTAACCTCCTCGTAGTCGTGTTTAGCGGTTCTCGCTCTCAGTGGGGCGCGTGGTAAATTGTGCGTGGATCGCGGAGAGTAGCATGAGTCTCCACATGCCGTAGTCTCCGCGGTGTCATTCACAATGAGCCACGTGATAAGATGCGTGGATTGACTGTCTCTGATACTTGTCCTCCGCCACCCGGATTGAGGTGAGTAACCGCGCCACCACGAGGACCTACTAAGTAGTGGGAATTGGGCATTCCAAATTGGGAGAAAAGGGGATAAAAAAAACGCTGTTTTAATCTACATGGAGAGGGCTGCTATGTTGTGATTACACGACCAGCTGAATACTACTCGCTTAATCTCTATAACCACCCTGTTATTGGACACTTTTACTCATGGATTAAATAAATTATGGCTGACTGCAAATAGTGAAATTCTACAATGACATTGGTAACTAAAATCTATTGTGCTCGAATGATGCTGCATCCACATCCCTAGGTGTCAGTGTAAGTCCGAGATGACAAATTCAAAAAATTTAGTGTACCTTTTAGTACAATGGCACTCTTTCTCAAGTAATATTGCTTAATTGAACTTTGCATTTAATTGATATGTGATGTCATCACAGGCTGCCAGCTGGAGTTTTAATCATGGGTCTGCAGAAGCTTGGGGGCGAGACCTTATGTGACAAGAGGCGACGAGAAAGGAAGGAGTTACATGAGCTGAGAGTGACTGAATGGTTTGTTCCACTAGGAGAAAAGAGTCTTTTTTTTGCAAAAATTACACGCTTATATGAGAGAATTTATTTGCTCATTTACTCCTTTGAACAGATAATTGAACTCATGTCTCCATTGCAGGAATGCTCGGCTAAAGCTTACAGATGACCTCATCGGAGAAATCCGTGGGCAAGATCAGGATGCTGATATTGACCTTCAACGAATAGAAGAGCTGCTTAATCAACATAGGAACGAGAAAGGAGCACAGGGCTCTGACAACAAGTGACTTCACAGACTTGAAAGTGTTATTGGACACTGGCAGAGGTGCATAAACCCTATATGCAGTGTATGCAATGGAAGGTGAGAGAGGGGCACTATTGTAAGTGTTGCATACATTGTCAAAAATGGGTAGTTGCGCCCCTGGACACAGGTGCCCAAAAACTGCTTCTGAACTCTGAATTCTCAGAATATTTTTGTTGGCTGAACTTGCCCAAAGTTATTTAAGCCTGTAAATTAAAACACTTTGCTGAAAATTGTAACTCTCATAGACCTGCTTGCAGTATTTGTGTAAATTTATCATCATCTCTGTGATAATTATTTTCAAATACAAATTTTAGTACATCTTCATGACGCAATAAGAAAAAATAAACCAATTGGTATAAGGGGATTGCATGCATTTACAACTAACATAACATGGTTAAGTGTTTCTGTAGGTTTCTATAATTGACGATTAGACCATACTAGTGCCAAGAAGTGCACCGGAAATAGAGGATTTTCTTTGTCTCTGAGCAGTTAACAAATGTTATTTATTCTACACAGCTGAGGTATGAGATTAAATATTATTCGAGATAAATCTGTGCGTGTGTGTGTGCCTTTGTGTTTGTCAGAGATGGTGCACTGAGCTTGTCAGCTGCTGGGTTAGAGAGAATCTCTTCTGTTAACAAAATGTGATGGTATCTAAGAGTGTCTGCACTTCATCTCCATCATACAGTATGCATATAATCCATGTTTTAAATGCAGAAGTAAAACACCAGTTAACTTTTGGGCAACAAGAACTGCAGTCAAAGTAGAGTATAGGGGGCTGTGAAAAGTGTAAAGAAGTTTAAATATTATAAATCATGTTTATGAAATATGCAACTAAATTTGACACAGGAAAAAGCTTTTGATTATCACCTCACAACATCTAGGATCCCATATTGTTCCTGAAGGAAACATAATAACTGATCAGGCTTAATAACAGATGTGATGGTTATATGATATGAGTGGCCAGCAACTTAATAATATACCTGGAATTCTTATATATTCTTATATATTCTAATACCTGGAGTTAATGTAGTGCAGTTACACATTCATGTGGATATTAGAAGGAATTTATGATGCCAGCAGATGTTCATATAGAGACTTGAAATGCAGTGTTATATTAAAAAAATATTTGTATTTTATTTATTAGTTAAATTAAAACTATAATACATCTTTATTGCTCCAAAATATAAAATGTAATAAAAAGACCACAAATTATCCTTAGTTTCAGTTTTTAATCTACAGTATATTATTTGACCCCTTTAAAATTCTCCTTCATTAAAAATTAGTTATTCAGATCAATATTGAGAAATCACATAGAAAGAAATGGTGTAAAATCAGGAAAATGTGTTAACTGCCTTAAATGTAACAGCATTGAACATATCTAAATATCCCAAACCTGAAACACAGGAAAAAAATAAAAACCAACAATCATAGATTGAAAACTAACAAAAATGAAACTAAATTGAATGAACAAAGTGAAAAAAGCAAAAATTGGTCTTTATAAATTGTGAGCACACTACTCTAGTCAAGCCGAATCATTTCAGTGATAACATCCCCAACACATACATCCTATTAAATCGTTTTTAGTCCCAAATCCCAGTTTCTTTTTTCCCAAAATGTGTTTTCCATTTTATTTTTTCTAATTAAATGAATTCATAGAACTGTAATCAAATGAAAAACAAAATTAATTTTGAACATACTATTACATTATTTTTATCAAATTGAAGTGCTTCTATACGGATCCTCACAGCACATCCAAAACACAAGATTGGAGTTGTTTTTTTTTTTTGTTTGTTTTTTTTGTTTTTTCAAATACAGTGCTGCACAGCAGAGCATTATAGTTTTAATGAAAACATTGATGAATTTTATTCAGTACAACTTTATTACATTGAATATTAAATTTTACTACACAGTAGTATATTTCTGTCACAATTTCTTCAATTTCATGCATCTAGTTAAACTGAGCTTTTATTTTGGGGAAAAGCCGAATGAGGCAATTTGAGTATGTATGTTTTTGACGGCCTTCGTCCTGAGACAGCTGGGATAGGCTCCAGCACTACCCGCGACCCTGCATAGGACAAGCGGCTATAGAAGGTGGATGGATGGATATTTTTGACAACAGCTTCACACCTCCAGATAAGCAGTGGTTATTTGTATGCTGTACATTTATATGGCTTAAATGCTCTTATTAAATCACAAAAGGCTGCGATTTAATCATATAAATATATTGTATGTATATGTTGGGCATTTCAAGGTTAATGTGTGCTCTGCTGTCTGTAATCTATTACAAACACAGAGCGTATATGATGCTTATGCTCATGATGTGGTTATCACTGTATGAGTGGCCTGCTTCACACATTCCCTCTGAAGCATGCAGCACATTCAGACAGTATATTTATTTAATTCAATCTCAGCCTTTTGTGGTTTAATCGTCACACTAAGACATATCATGATTTTATTTGGATTAATTTAGCATGAATACATTAATTTTATCCTATATATGTTAAATTCTGTGACATTCTGCTTCAGTTAATTCAGTTTTTTTGACTGGATTCTGCGATTCCGTCCCTGTTTTCCTCATTGCAGAAATCATAGGGCCCTATAAATGTGTGTGTCCCCTGCCCCCAGAAAAAGGAAACATTGATGAACCATTCCAGACTAATTTCTTAAATTGTGCATCCTCGCTCCTGCGTCCTCGAGCCCATGACCTGGAAACCAATCAAAGTCCACCATCATTAAGGACGCATCAATTCTCTAAATGCACCATGAGGAGGGTTGAGCGAGGAAGCACAGGTGCATCCTATGCAGAGAATTGTTTTGTCAAAGCACCTGACGCACACATAAATTATCCTCCCACTTCACATCTTGCACAACAGTTTTAATTTATGTTTAAACTTCACAGTTTAAATAAACACTAATTGTCACATACTTTTAAAATGCATCTTGTTTTATTATGAAACTATCATTTAATCAAGTTTCAACAACCAGGGCCATAGCAAGGAATTCTGGGCAAAAAGTTTTAAATAAAAAATACAGATAATCCATCAGTCTCAAGTGGTTTAATCAATTCCCCTCTGGCTAAACAGCATAATTATAATGCCAATATGAGTTATCTATGTGTAGTACAAATCATGGTTTAAATGAGTAAACTGAGTAGATGCTGGTGGCCAATATTTAAACAAAATTATTTTGTCTGAATTGTAAAATGAATGACTACACGTTTTTGAAGTCCATCTTGAATTAACTACGGAAATGCACACAGATGCATTTTCCTTTGTTATTAGGCTTTAGCTGGCCTTTAATTTATTGTCTATGTATTCCATTTGAAGAGAATGTAGTTCTTCCTATGACCAAGATAATTCAGGCAGAGTTCAGTGAGGTGCATCGCAGTCCGGCTGGAAGTTTGTGGAAGTTAATTGCAGTGAAGTCCAAGGTTCAGGCAGTGGTCAGTGAAGTATCCCATGTGTTACGGTTGGAGTTGGGAGCAGTTCATCCACTCTGAAGTCCATCATAGTGGATTGAAGTGATGTCTGGCTGGCACAGGCTGCAGTTAATAGTCATCACTCAACGACACATAGTAATTGGAGCTTGACATCAGGCAGGACCAGAGCTGGACCTGGCAGGCTCTGGAAAACCTCAGGATATGTATCCCAAGGTTGAGACAGGGAAAAATATAGAAATATAGCTGTATGCAGCAATTATGGGGCCATTCAACTAAATGGCAAGGATTGCACAACCCAAAGAACACATAGAGTGCATATGACATACAGACTAAACACACACAACATTACAAGTCATCTCAGGATGGATATGATTCTATACCTTTTCATTCCACAGGTCAGTGCACAACCCTCTGCACCACACATCCATAACAATGACAGTCTCCAAAGAGACATTCTAAGCTTAGAGCAATCACAGCAAAGCATAGCAGTCACCATTATCAATTTCGTATTCATGTGACTTTTCAACAAAAATCAAAATCTAAATTCGATTGCGAAAAGCATCAACTGTTAAGTGAGCACAATACAAAAATCTCAAGATTTTTTAGAAAACAACTGTTCTTAGGTGGACTTGAACTTAAAACCTCTTGAACCATGTCACAATGCACTAATCACTAGGCCACTCATGTTGACTCACCTCAACAATGCCAAAGAGATATTCCAAGCTGGGAGTACAAAACAATCACTGAGAAAATCTCGTTGTTAGAGCTACATGGTTTTTAATTCTAGCAGGAATTATGCAGTACAGCCTATGTAATAGTATGCACAACATGAAGACTCAGAGGTCAACAGAAGTAAAAATTTTAAAACCATCCTTTGCTGGATTCAAACTTGCAAACATTTGAACCATAATTCAATGCTTTAACCACTGAGCCATTCCATTGACATATTTCAACACTCACATAAAGACATGACAAGTTTAGAGTGAGCACACAAAAGCATTGGATAGCATGCTAACCCATTTCCATGCTTACCCATTACCATGCTAAGTTAATGTTTCCTATGGATAGCATTGTAATCAAATAGCCTTAAAAGATAGAATATCCTACAGTTAATATGTTAGCCGATTAGCATGCTAAGCTATCATAGCATGTAGCATGATAACCATGATAAGCAGACTTTTTTTCACTACAGGTGACGCTGTCTTCAAAATACTCAGGTAACCTCAGGAAAAGATGTGGATGAACCATACAAATTTTAATTTCAATTCAACAAAGGGTTCAAAAGACATATGACACTATATGATTTCCAAATAGCTCATGATTTTAAGACATAAAGTTCAAAAGTTATGCTTCATCGTGCTGCCTTAAACTTCCATTGGGGAGAAAAAAAGAACAATAAGAATAACTGCATGCAGAAATTATCAAGGAAAAGCCCTGCAAATATTCCGTAAATACAACACAAAAACCTCCAGAATGAAAGTCAACTGTAATACTGGTGATCAAACCTATGACCCTTGGAACTATAGTTCAATACTCTACAGACTGTGCCACTCAGCTGACATAATGCAACCATGGCAAAGAGACATCCAGAGTTTAGAGTCAGTGCACAAGAACTGGGCAACAAAAAAGAAGTAGAAAGTGATCTTTTAAGAAGTATATTAAAGTACAAAAAAAAGTACAAACTTATAAGGTATGCATATTTATATATAATGTTATATAAATGCAGACATCAATATATTTATATAATCTAAAGCTGTATACAAATATACTGCCTGGCCAAAAAAAAAAAAAAAAACCTGTCACCGTTTGGATTTCAATAAGCAGATACTTATGAGCCTATGATTGGATCATTATTGCAGTGATTAATATGTTTCAGCTGGCAACAATTCTTTTAATCCTAACTGATGCAGTGTGTAGCTTCTCATTTCTTAAACAACCATGTCGGAAGACTTATCCCGTGGTCGTGGAAAAGATGTTACTGTGTTTCAGAAGGGGCAAATTATTGGCCTACATCAAGTAAAGATGTTCAATCCAAATCTATGCTCTTGACTAAATGTAACATTTTTACACATTTACACACATGCTGTGCAAAGATCTGGGCAGCAGAAATGTTTTTTCTTTTAATGGTCTGTCATGTTATGACATATAGATATCTCATACAAACATACTTGTTGACTCCAAAGAGCAATAAGCTTCTCCTCCAAATGTACTGTCCACGAGTGCCTTCCAGACACCATGCTTTTTCTGCAGAAACAAATAAATGCTACAATCCTCTGGGAAAAAACTCCCTTTTATACATGAACTGCACTCATTGGTAAGTGCCTTGGTGATGTGTACCTGCCCCACCCACAGCCAGTGATAATTTCAAGCAAACCGGATGTGTTTTTTCAGTTCTTCAAGACATTATCTCAGCAGGGAGTAATGACAGTCAAGTGATTAACACCTCCCGCTGAGAGATGTTAATGCACACTCCATATCCCTCTGCCTGGCTGGTGATTATGTTAATGAAGCTAACACCTGAAAAACATTGGAAAAATCGGCTAGTGAGTTGCCGGCTTAAGATGAATAGACCTTGCAGAGAACAGACTTGCATTCTTATGAAGACTAGTCTTGCCGAACTACCTTGTAACAACAAACTCTGAAGGACAGGAGGATGTAGAATGCATCTACTGCAAGCTTTGAGATGTGCTGCAATCTTCCTGTTGAGCAATTGCCCATTCCAGCACATTTGTAGCGAGAGAGCGAACTACTGTCATTATCACACCAGTGACAGCATTATTATCATCACATGAGTAAGGTTTTGCAGGACTAGTGACATTTTAAAAGAATAAAGTCTGTTAACACTTGTATCCTCCATGTGTTTATAATTTTATTAAAATTATGCCCAACAATACAACAAATGTTGATGGCGTATGGTGGCTCGTGACTTTTGCAAGTATACAGCAGTAAACTCTTGAGGGAAAACACAATGATAAATATCCTTAGCCATGTTGTGCCGCTATGACTCCTGGGACTTCAAATGGGTTCTTGCCCACAAGTCACTATCCGATGCACCCTTGATATTCGACCTGATTAAGAACACATCTGCATTTTATGCATTCTTGGTACTTGCCTTCTTGAGTATTGGAATTGAACTTCGCCAGTGAAACGAGAATGTAAGAACACATAAGAACACACATTAAGAAACAGCCCTTATTCACAGTAGGGCCATCTTTGATTTTGACAGGAATGACAACAAGGCTGTAATGGATTGTACAGTCTCTTCAATGGATTGTGTTGTTGTTTAAAGTGTTTTTGGATTGTTCATCTGATGAAACATTGCCAAAATATCTTTCCAAGAAATGTTCAGTGGACAAATTAAACCCCCTCCACGGGCCGCACCAGAGGGCCGTACCTCCCAACGCCGTGGCCGACCCCATCCACGAGAAGCTGGACGATTCGGATTAGTGTCGTGGAAGTTGGTGAGTAGGGTCGGATCCAGGATGTTGTTCCGAGGTACCCATGATCTTTCTTCAGGACCGTAGCCTTCCCAGTCCACGAGGCACTCGAGACGACCCCTGCGGCTCCTGGAGTCCAAGATGTCTCTAACCGCATAGACAGGTCCGTCTTCCAGGATCAGTGGCAGTGGCAGTAATAGTTTACATCAGTGGCAACTGGACCAGATTCTGTGGATTGAGGAGAGGGAGACGGGTGGTGGAATGTAGAGTGAATATGATATTGAGGTGGGAGTTGGAGTTGGTATGTGACTGGATTTATTTGTTTTGTGATGGTGAAGGGACTAATGTAACGGGGACTTAGCTTTTTACATGGGAGGCACAGCCTGATGTCCCTCGTGGAGAGCCACACCTTCTGCCTGGGCTGGCAAACAGGAGATGAAGATCTCCGGGCATCTGCATGGCTCTTCTGGCAGCGCACAGCCCATTGCAGGTGGTGGTGAGCTAAGTCCCAGACCCTCACGCTCTCTCTAAACCAATGGTCGACTGATGGAACGTTGGACGGCTCTCCGGACCAAGGAAAGAGAGGGGATTGGTAGCCGAGTATGCACTGGAATGGAGTGAGATTGGTGGAAGGCTGATGCAGGGAGTTCTGTGCGTACTCGGCCCAGGACAGGAAGCGACTCCAGCGGTACTGGCGGTGATGACAGAAGGTTCTGAGAAATTGGCCAATCTCTTGGATCTTTCTTTCCGTCTGCCCGTTACACTGTGGATGGTATGCAGAAGAGAGGCTGACGGTCACACCTAGGAGGGAGAAGAATGCCTTCCAGACTCCTGAAATGAACTGGGGACCTCTGTCGGAGATGATGTCTTCGGGGATTCGATAATTATGGAATACATAGTTAAATAGTATCTCAGCCATTTCCATGGCAGTGGGAAAACCCTTGAGGGGAACCAGCTTGCAGGCCTTGGAGAATCGTTCCACTGTTACTAGCACGCAGGTGAATCCTTCAGAGGGCAGTAAGTCCATTATGAAATCCACTCCCAGGTGTGACCAAGTGTGACGCAGAACGGGCAGCAGAAGGAGTTTGCCAGCTGGTAGTTGTCGTGGGGTCCTTGACATGGCACAATCCGGACATCCCTGGATGAAACTTCTGACATCTCTGTCCATACGCGGTCACCAGAACCAGTCCTGGATGAGCGAGAGGGTTCTATTGGTCCCAGGGTGACCAGTGCCCAAAGAGGAGTGTACAGACTCAATGAGTGTCAGACGTTGGGAAGTGGGAATATAGGTCCTGTTGGCGGGGCAGCCCGGTGGAGCAGGTTCAATGGTGGCGGCTTCCGCAATGCTATCGTCCAGGGACCACTGGATGGGACTCACTATGACATGTGGAGGAAGTATGGTCTTGGATTGGGGAGTAACGAAATACATGTAACGGAAATACGTATTTAAAATACAAAATATAAGTAACTGTATTCCACTACAGTTTCAATTTAAATCATTGGTATTTAGAATACAGTTATATTCAAAAAGTATTTAGATTACTGAACAGATTACTTTGCATTTTACTGTCATTTGTTTCATTTAATATTTAGTCCTTTCAGATGGATTTATACATATAAATGATGCGATCCAAAGTACATTTGAACAGCGGTGAAATAATTTCTTATGATGTGTTATATTCATACGAGCAGACAAAGAAGTATGTTTGAAGTAAGTTTGGAGCACAAGAAATAGAAATAAACCTTGTGTAAATTGTCAGCTTTATGCTAAGCTAAAATGCTATTTCTAGCCATTTTACATGCACGTTACCAGGCATGATCATATTTTTTTATCAAGAAGATTCACGTTAGATCATAATTTCTTTTTTCTAGTAAGACCTTTGATATTAGGGCAAAAATCGTATTCTTGATAATAATTTTTGTATTGTTTTCCTGTAAAAATATCTAAAAATCCTTAAAACTTCTACCTTGATGGAGATTGTAAAGTTGTTTGCTGATAGATGAATCTCCCACAGGGCATCCAAAAACTTCCTTGAAGTATTTAATGAAGCTCTCAAGTGACTGAGTGACTGGACTGTTTTGTTCCCAGAGAGATTGAGCCCACTGCAATGCTCTTCCTGCAAGCAGAGAGATAATGAATGAAATTTTAGCCCGCTCGGTGGGGTAGCGATGCATCTCTAGGGTGGGTGAACATTGAAGAAGAGAGCCGCTGCAGTCCTCTGACAATCCTGAGTATGCCTCTGGATTGACCATGGGATTGGCAGTATAGACCGGTGCAGAAGAAGAAATGGAGGGAGTGCTGGTTGTGATCGGTGGTGCAGCGGGGTTAACCGGAGGGGTAAGTGCACGGCGGAGAGCATCAACTAGCTCCTGAAATGGATCCGGCGGTGTTATACCTGCTGGGTTCATGATTTTGGCAGGTCTGGTCTTCTGTAATGGAAACCCAGACTCGAAGATGATGTTTGAATCCGAAGGCAGGTATTTATTAAACATACAGTTTAAGTAAACAGGTGAGTATCAATCAGAAGATGTTGAACAGTAAATGATTAGCAGTACACTGATAATAGTCTGTATTCATATAGGAAGTGAGAGTCCTTAATGAGCCACACTCACAAACATCAGATGGGGACACGAGGAGAGGAGAAACAGGGGAAACAGATCGTTGGAAACATTGGAGAGGAACTTTGAAGACTTCGCTGGAGAACAGGTAAGTAGCAGGTAAATTAGTCTGTATTCCATGGGAGACCAGACATCGACTGAGGAGTGAGTGTGGCTTATGGAGGGAGCTGATTATCGTGGTGATGTGAGACAGGTGCAGGTGATTAGTATTCGGGAGATCGGGAAGGCTGTGTGTGTGTGGCGAGAGAGCCTGGTGAATCCGTGACACTTAGATGATATCAAAAATAACTGAAATACATCAGTATTTCAATACTATCATGTAAATACCATGTTATATATCATGAAATGTCATATTACCATAACTGTACCATGGTACTGTCATAGCTGGCTACTTTTTTGAAAGGTCATTGTGAAAAACTTCAAATAGAGGTCATGTGAATACATAAAACTCTAGTGATGCTTTGAATCCCATATTTACATGAACACTGCACAAGACCATTTTAAAATGCTGCTTTCAGACACCAGAATAAAAAATAAAATAAAAATAATAATAAAAAAAATAATAAAAAAAGTGATGAAAGCTAGAAGATAGAAAAGGTCCTCATTTGTGGAAAACGAAATATAATGTATATAGTTCTTACAAAAAGCGTGCTCTTTTAGTATTCTTTTCTGTATATTCATAGCTTATGACGGTATGCCCCTGATGTTTTCAAATCCTAGAAATGCCTTTGGTCTACCCCTCACAGCCTCGTTTTCATTCCCGTCAAAAAATCAAAGATGGCGCTACTGTGTATAAGTATTTTGACTATCTAAATTCTCTAAATGCACCGTGAAGAGGCAAGGACTGAGGGTGGAGGAAGCTTACCAAGGAGGCTTGAGCGAGGAAGAACAAGAGCATCCTGTGAAGGAGACATTTTGGTTGAAGCACCTGACGCACGCATTAATTCTCCTCCCCTTACATCTGACACACCATTTTCAATTTATGTTTCACCTTAGCAGTTTAAATAAACCATTATTGCAACATACTTTTACAGTGCATCTTTATTAGGATTTATTATATAAATTAATCAAGTTTCAACAACATAACAGAAAGCACTCCAAGGTAATTCAGCCGCGATGCTTGAGTGAGCAAGGACATTTCATTTTACAAAAACATTCGATTCGATTCCTCCATACTCATTTCCTTTCCTTGCATCCTTTTCTCGTTTTCTAAGAGGGAGGAGTTAGGAAGCAAGGAAAGGAAACGAGGATGCACAATTTCAGAAATGATCCACATAGCAGAAGAACTTGGCCCGAATGTGGCCTCAAGCTGGCACTGATGGTCTATTGTCGGCAACGGCATGCGTCCTGTCAGCCAAAGATGGGCCTACGTGATGGCAAACAACATGAGGGCCGATTGTGTGGCCCAAGTCAGGCCTGTGAATCATGGGCCACATTTGAAAAGTTACATTGATTATACTGTATATATATATATATATATATATATATATATATATATATATATATATATATATATATATATGTTTTTTTTAAATGGATCCCTAGATTTTATTGTTCTTCTTAGATATAGTAATTTTAATAAATGTAAGAATAATTGATAATCAAAAAATCAAGACATTGTTCATTGTTATAAGTCTTTCGTAAGCCACCTGCATGACCCATGTTTGTATATATTTATTTTTTCAATCACATTTGTTAAATATTGAAAATGTTTGATATTTATTAAAAATAGGTCAAGGTTGGTCAAGATTACATTCAAAGAACACATTTAAATTCAGCAATAATATCTGATTACAAAGTTATCATAAACATAAATTGTGCTTCTTTAGCTCAGATAGCATTAAAAATATATATATCTGACTGGTTCAGCTAAAGCGCAAACACGTACACGAGTCGACTGACGGGTGATGTCTGAATCTAAAATGTGATTGGATCTTTTACCTTTAAGGCGGGACCTTCTTTTCTACATCCAGACCGTTGGCCATTGGGTGTTCAAGCCAACATACTATTCTACTACATGAGCTTATTATTATGTTGGCTTGAAAAAGCCAACATACTGATCTACTATGTAAGCTTATTATGTTGGCTTGACAACTTACATTGACAACTTGGCTTGAACTTATTCTTCTAAGACTAAAATTTTCAACTGCTACTCCTCCTAGGGCTTTAATGCTACAAGAACAAAACTCGCCACAGACCTTGTGACTGATCTGAAGTTTGTTGTATCTTTTCTACCTGATCAGACTTACGGTTTTTATATAAATTAAGATAAAAAAAATACAATAAAAAAATCACATAGACTCACACTGGCTGAGCAAAAATGCCCCCTTTAGTGGAGCAATACTGTCCAGTAGAGGTTAGAGCCCCAGGATAACAAACGCTTTTTTTACTTTAATTTTCCATCTGTTGAAAATGACAAATACATAGATACTCTGAGAGCGCTCCACAAGTTATGTTTGTTTTTACCATCTGGATACTCAGTATCGATCGGGTAAGTGCATGTCTTACACAGTTTATTGTACAGGTTAGTTAATGTCTCTGACAACACACGAGCTCCGATGCCAGATCACTTTCGCTTGCGTCTTCACGAAGGTTTGTCAATTGTATGTGTTATAAGGCTTGCCAGTTTGAACATTCACGCGATTTTACACCATTCAAGCACAACTACATAAAAAGCAACTCACTTCAGTGCTCGTGAGCTGTTTCATGTGGCACATAGACCCAAGCCGCGTCGTGTCTCTGACAACGCGCAAGCCCCGATACCAGATCACTTTCGCTTGCGTCTTTACGAAGGTTTGTCAATTGTATGTGTTATAAGGCTTGCCAGTTTGAACGTTCATGCGATTTTACATCATTCAAGCACAACATGCAAAGCAACTCACTTTAGTGCTCGCGGGCTGTTTTGTGTGACACAGAGAGCCGAATCGCATCGTGTCTCTGACAACGCACGAACTCTTTTGTGTGTCACAGATAGCCGAACTGCGTCGTGTCTCTGACAACGCACGAGCCCCGATGCCAGATCACTTTCGCTTGCGTCTTCACGAAGGTTTGTCAATTGTATGTGTTTTAAGGCTTGCCAGTTTGAACATTCATGCGATTTTACACCAAGCGCCGAGCCGCGTCGTGTCTCTGACAACGCGCGAGCCCCGATGCCAGATGGTACGAAAATAATGAGACTTTACAGCCCTCAAAAGATTAAACTCAACGAAACAAACTGCACAGAGTGCCTTCAATGTTGTATCATGCGATAAAACCCTCTTAAAGTGACAGTAAACATTTTGCCTTTGTCCTGAATATTTACATTCCAAGTAAAAGAAAAGTACAAATGTGTTATTTTTAGTCTTTATTTCACTCTTACATTGTAAAATGGCACGTTTTTGAATGTCATGTAAAAAATTTAAAACAATCACTCAACCTTCATTGTTTCACTAGATCTGTTGCTATTTTAATTATCTAAAATACAAAGCACTGACCATTTAAAGTGTGAGCCTGTACATCTTGAAAGAGTTATAAACAGTTACAGTTCTACAGTGTGATTATGTGCCTAGATAGTCTTTCAAATAAACTTAGTTTACCCAAAAATGAAATTTCTCTCATCATTTACTCGCCCTAATTCCACCCAGATGTGGATGACTTTCTTTCTTCTGCTGAACACAAATGAAGCTTTTTAGAAGAATATATCAGTCCTGTTGGTCCTTTCAATGCACGTGAATGGTGATCAGAACTCAGAAGGTACAAAAATCACATAAATGCAGCAAAAAAGTAATCCATACAACTCCGGTGGTTTAATCTATGTCTTTAGAAGCGATATGATAGGTGTGAGTGAGAAACAGATCAATTTTAAAGTTTTTTTAATATGAAATCTCCTCCCTGCCCAGTAGGGGGTGATATGCTTATGTAAATCACCAAAAACAGAAGAAGAACTCTTAAGAGAGAAGAGTGGAGATTTATAGTAAAAAAATGACTTAATTATTGATCTGTTTCTCACTGCTTCTCATTTACTTGCATTGAATGGACCAATAGAGCTGAGATATTCTTCTAAACATCTTCATTCATGTTTTGCAGAAGAAAATCATACACATCTGGGATGGCATGAGGGTGAGGAAAAGATCAAATATCCCTTTAATATTCACTTATTTTTACAACACATACAATGAAGTCTTATGACAAAGTGAAAATCTTAGTGAATGCCGTATGTGGTATAATGACATGGAGAGCTTAAATAATTTTCAAGTAATTGCATATATTTCATGTTTTTGCTGTGATCTTATTTTATTGTTATCATCGAGTTCCAGTCCCGGTTCAAGGTTCGGGCTTTCTCAAGCCAACATCAAAGTTTATTCACAAACTTTAGCTTCTAGTTATTATGTTGGCTTGAGAAAGCCAACATACTGATCTACTACATAAGCTTATTTTTATGTTGGCTTGAGAAAGCCAACATACTGTTATGCTATTTAAACGTATTCTATTTTATTCTTATTCTTCTGAGACTAAAATGTTCAATGCTACTCCTCCTAGAGCTTTAATGCTACAGGCACCAAACTCGCCACAGACCTGGGGACTGTTCTGAAGTTTGTTGCTTTATCTTTTCTACCTGATCCAACTTACAGTTTTTACATAAATGACGATCAAAAATTTAAAAAAATCACATAGACTTACATTGGCTGAGCAAAAATGCCCCCTCTAATGGAGCAATACTGTCCACTAGAGGGTGGAGCCCCAGGATACACAGATACAGACAGCTCACGAGCCCGGAAGCGCCTTCTCTTTCATCTCTTCTTACACTTGAACGGACAAATACACCTTGCCAATTTCAACATTCAAGCGATTTTAAATCATTCAAACGCAAGAAGACACGCAAGGATTAAATTCAGAATGCGCGAGCTGTTTTGTATGACACAGAGTGCCGAGCTGCGTTGTGTCTCTGACAACGCGTGAGCTGTTTTGTGTGACAAAGAGTATGGCAAGCCAAAAGGCTCACAATACGCTATAGACTAATCGTGTTTTCATCCAAAACGCCATATTTAACGGCATTTTAAACGACCGTGGCGGCGTAAAATACGCCGTATTGATTGTAAACTTCATAAATAATGCACGAAAAACATTAAAAACAGCATATTTCACGCCGTTTTCCTGTGTGTGAAAAGCGGCGCTTTAAACGCCGTTTGGATTGCCACACGACGCCGTTTAAAACGGCATTTTGGTTGCACAAATACACACGTTATTTGCGGCGTTTTCCTTATAATGATTAGTGATTTTGAATGGAAGTCAATGGTGTTTGGTTGCTAGGGTGCTCTAAATGGTTGCTAGGGCGTGGCTAAGTAGTGTCCATGATGATACTTTAAGACTGATTGCTCACCCAGTTCAAACAAGCCAAATCTCATGTCTGGAGGACATTCTGATTTGAATGAATCGAACTTACCGCAAAAGGCTGGGTTGCCTGTGCTTAATTATGATCAATTTGCAATCCCACACAAAGAGAAGTATACCTGATCAGCAGGTGCCAGCGTGTAATGGTATAGCCTTAATTATAATTCATATAATTAATTATAATTCAACCACAAAATTATACACACACACACTTTTACTCCCTCCCCCATAGTATTTTTACCTAATATTTTGGGTCAAGATACCCCCGGGTGCCTTTTGCCCCATTTTGTGGGGGCCATCTTGGGTGAGAACAGTTCAAACTTACTAGCTGTGGAAATCAGCGGGCGGGACTCATTATACTATAAGGAAAACGCCGCAAATAACACGCATATTTGTGCAATCAAAGTGCCATTTTAAACGGCGTCGTGTGGCAATCCAAACAGCGTTTAAAGCGCCTCTTTTCACACACAGGAAAACGCCGTGAAACACTGCGTTTTTAAAGTTTTTCGTGTGTTTTTTACACCGTTTGCAATCACTACGGCGTATTTTACGGCGCCAAGGTCGTTTAAAACGCCGTTAAATACGCCGTTTTGGATGAAAATGCGATTAGTCTATAGCGTATTGTGAGCCTTTTGGCTTGCCATACAGAGCGCCGAACCGCGTCGTGTCTCTGACAACGCGCGAGCTGTTTTGTGTGACACAGTGCGCCGAGCCATAGATACTAGTTATGTTGGCTTGAGAGAGCCAACATACTGTTATGCTATTTAAACTTATTCTATTTTATTCTTATTCTTCTGAGACTAAAATGTTCAATGCTACTCCTCCTAGAGCTTTAATGCTACAAGCACCAAACTTGCCACAGACCTGGGGACTGTACTTGAGAAAGCCAACATACTGAAATCCTATTTAAACTTATTATTATTATGTTGGCTTGTCAAAGCCAACATACTGATCTACTATATAAGCTTATTATTATTATTATTATTATTATTATTATTATTCTGAGCCAAAATTTAAACTGTATATCCTCATAGAGCTTTAAAGCTACAACCACCAAACTCGGGTCAGACCTTCAGACTGTTCTGACTTGGATTGCTATATCTTTTCTAACTGATCAGACTTCCGGTATTCCCGTATCAGACTTCTGAACAGGACTGATTTTAAACTGACTCCCATTCAAGGTGTGAAAACTTTTCCCTGTAATAACTCCTTTAGAGGATTCAATCTATTTACTATCACACCACCACTCATACTTTCTATCACTCCATCACTTTCTTTTCTATTTTTCCATCACTCCACTCTTTTTATTCTTTCTTTCATTCCATCACTTTAACACCCTAACAACAGCATACAACCTAGCAACCATTTAGTGCACCCTAGCAACCAAAACCCATTGACTGCCATTCAAAATGGCTTAGATGGATATCTCCTGATCAGAATGTCCTACAGACAGGAGAGTTGGCTTGTTTGAATTGGTTGAGCAATCAGTCTTCAAGTATCATCATGGAAACTACTTAGCCACACCCTAGCAACCATTTAGAGCACCCTAGCAACCAAACCCCTTTGACTTCCATTCAAAAAGGCTGAGTGTGATATTTTCAGATCAGAATGTCCTACAGACATGAGATTTGCTTGTTTGAATTGGGTGAGCAATCAGTCTTCAAGTATCATCATGGACACTACTTAGCCACGCCCTAGCAACCATTTAGAGCACCCTATCAACCAAACACCATTGACTTCCATTCAAAATCACTAAGATGGGTATCTCAGAATCAGAAAGTCGTAGAGACTTCCGGGTTGACTTATTTCACTCAGGATAGCAAGGAGCCATGTTAAGTATCACCTTGATAACTGCCTAGCAACCAGGTGGGGTACCCTAGCAACCAAGTTACAAATCACATATCTCTGCACCAGAACATCATTGACACTTCTGGTTTCGTTCATTGGACTCAGGGTAGCAAGAAGCCTTTTGAGTATCACCCTGCTAACTGCCTAGCAACCAAATTAGCTCACCCTAGCAACCAAGTAGAAAAACACATCTATCTATCTATCTATCTATCTATCTATCACACTGTCTGTTTGTCTGTCTGTCTATCTGTCTGTATGTCTATCTATCTGATAGAGTGAATGGTCTTATGATCTATAAACTTTGAACTTTTAAAACTACTACTTAAACTTGTAACTACTTCAAACTTAAAACCTTCAAACTTCAAGCTTTTACAACTACTTCAAACTTTCAGGCTAGGCTTTCTCAAGCCAACCTAAAGTTTGTCCACAAACTTTACAATCTAGTTAGGTTGGCTTGAGAAAGCCAACCTACTGAAATCCTATTTAAACGTATTATTATTATTATTATTATTATTATTATTATTCTGAGACTAAAATTTCTGACTCTAACTCCGCCTAGAGCTTTTAAGCTACATGCACCAAACTTTCACCTTCAGACTAATCCTGAATAGTGTGCTATATCTTTTCTAACTGATCGGGCTTACGGTTTTCCCACAGTGGATGATCAAACATCGGAAAAATCCCCATTCACTTACACTGATGGAATGTTCAGACTATTCAAACTCCAACTGTCAAAAATTCAAAAGTATACAGCCACACAATATGCCTTTAGCTGCTCTATCTAATTTACCACTCATACTTTCTATCTATCTATATATCACTCCATCACTTTCTTTTCTATCTTTACTCATTTAATTCTTTCTTTCACTCTATCACTTTAAGACCCTAGCAACTGCATACAACCTAGCAACCATTTAGTGCACATTAGCAACCAAAACACATTGACTGACATTCAAAATGGCTTAGATGGATATCTCCGGATCAGAATGTCATAGAGTCTTCAGGTTTGTCTCATTACACTCAGTCCAGCAAGCAGCCTTTTTTAGGATCACCATGGCAACTTCCTAGCAACCAGATGGACTTACCCTAACAACCGTATATCAAAACACATATCTCTGCACCACAACATCGTAGAGACTTTAACTTTGGCTTATTTGACTCAGACCAGCAAGGAGCCTTGTTAAGTATCACCTTGGTAACTGCCTAGCAACCAGATGGGGTTACCCTAGCAACCAAGTAACAAATCACATATCTCTGCACCAGAACATCGTAGAGAATTCAGGGTTGACATATTTCACTCAGGATAGCAAGGAGCCTCATTAAGTATCAATCTGGTAACTGCCTAGCAACCACATGGGGTTACCCTAGCAAGCAAGTAACAAATCACATATCTCTGCACCAGAAAATCGTAGAGACTTCCGAGTTGACTTATTTCACTCAGGATGGCAAGTAGCCTTGATAAGTATCACCCTGGTAACTGCCTAGCAACCAGATGGGGTTACCCTAGCAACCAAGTAACAAATCACATATCTCTGCACCAGAACATCGTAGAGACTTCCGGGTTGACGTATTTCACTCAGAATGGCAAGGAGCCTTGATAAGTATCACGCTGGTAACTTCTTAGCAACCAGATGGAGTTGCCCTAGCAACCAAGTAACAAATCACATATCTCTGCATCAGAACATCGTAGTGATTTCTGAGTTGACTTATTTCACTCAGGATGGCAAGGAGCCATGTTAAGTATCACCCTGGTAACTGCCTAGCAACCAGATGGGTTTACCCTAGCAACCAAGTTACAAATCACATATCTCTGCACCAGAACATCATTGAGACTTTCAGGTTGACTTATTTCACTCAGGATGGCAAGGAGCCTTGATAAATATCACCCTGTTAACTGCCTAGCAACCAGATGGGGTTACCATAGCAAACCAAGTAACAAATCACATATCACTGCACCAGAACATTGTAGAGACATCCGGATTGACTTATTTCACTCAGGATGGCAAGGAGCCATGTTAAGTATCACCTTGGTAACTGCCTAGTAACTAGATTGTGTTACCCTAGCAACCAAGTAAAAAATCACATATCTCTGCACCAGAACATCATAGAGATTTCCGGATTTAATTATTTCACTCAGGATGGCAAGGATCCTTGATAAGTATCACCCTGGTAACTGCTTAGTAACCAGATGGGGTTACCCTAGCAACCAAGTAATAAATCACATATCTCTGCACCAGAACATCATAGAGATTATCAGGGTTGGCTTATTTCACTCAGGATGGCAAGGAGCCTTGTTAATTATCACCCTTTTAGCTGCATAGCAACCAGATAGGGTTACCCAGCAACCAAGTAACAAATCACATATATCTGCAGAAGAACACTGTAGAGATTTCCGGGTTGAATTGTTTCACTCAGGATGGCAAGGAGCCCTGTGATTATCACCTTGGTAACTGCCTAGCAACCAGATGGGGTTACCCTAGCAACTAAGTAACAAATCACATATCTTGGCACCAGAACATCGTAGAGACTTCCAGGTTGACTTATTTCACTCAGGATGGCAAGGAGCCATGTTAAGTGTCACCTTGGTAACTAACTAGCAACCAGATGGGGTTAACATAGCAACCAAGTAACAAATCACATATCTCTGCACCAGAACATCATTGAGACTTTCAGTTTGACTTATTTCACTCAGGAGAGTAAGGAGCCTTTTGAGTATCATCTTGGTTACTGCCTAGCAACCAGATGGGGTTACCCTAGCAACCAAGTAACAAATCACATATCACTTCACCAGAATATTGTAGAGACTTCCAGGTTGACTTATTTCACTCAGGATGGCAAGGAGCCATGTTAAGTATCACCTTGGTAACTGCCTAGCAACTAGATTTTTTTACCCTAGCAACCAAGTAACAAATCACATATCACTGCACCAGAACATTGTAGAGACATCCGGATTGACTTATTTCACTCAGGATGGCAAAGATCCTTGATAAGTATCACCATTGTAACTGCTTAGCAATCAGATGGGGTTACCCTAGCAACCAAGTAAAAAAATCAACTATCCCTGCAACAGAACATCATAGAGACGTCTAGGTTGACTTATTTCACTCAGGATGGCAAGGATCCTTGATAAGTTTCACCCTGGTAAATGCTTAGCAACCAGATTGGGTTACCCTAGCAACCAAGTGAAAAATCACCTCTCCCTGCAACAGAACATCGTAGAGACGTCTAGGTTGACTTATTTCACTCAAGATGGAAAGGAGGCTTGTTAAGTATCACCCTGGTAACTGCATAGCAACCAGATGGGGTTACCCTAGCATCCAAGTAACAAATCACATATCTCTGCACTAGAACATCTATCTATCTATCTATCTATCTGTCTATCTATCTGATAGAATAATGGTCTTATAATCTTTAAACCTTTAACTTTTAAAACTAGTACTTAAACTTGTAACTACTTCAAACTTAAAACCTTCAAACTTCAAGCTTTTATAGCAACTTCAAACTTTCAGGCTAGGCTTTCTCAAGCCAACATCAAAGTTTGTCTTGATTAACTTTTTTATCTAGTTATTATTATTGTGGGACCCAAAAATTTCCAAGAGTATCTCCTCCTAGAGCTTTCAAGCTACAAACACCAAACTCACCACAGACCTTCAGACTGTTCTGACTTGGGTTGCTATATCTTTTCTAACTGATCGGACTTCCGGTATTCCCATTTCGGACTTCCAAACAGGACTGATTTTAAATTGACTCCCACTCAATGTGTGAAAACTTTTCCCTGTAATAACTCCTTTAGAGGATTCAATCTACTTCCTATCACTCCACCACTCATACTTTCTATCTATCACTCCATCACTCTCTTTTATATCTTTCCATAACTCCACTCTTTTTATTCTTTCTTTTACTCCATCACTTTAACACTGTAGGGCTTTACTGGTTGTTTAGATCAGTGTTACTATCAGAAATAATTAATAATTATTTCTGTAGTTATGAATTAATAATTAAATTAATTAATTGAATCTAACTCATTAAAACCTCATATGGGGCTCCAGTAAATGTAGTGTGCTACATTTAGGAGCAAGTTTGGTTATTAGCAATAATTAATAATTATCAAAGATAATTATTAATTATTAAAATCAATAGAACATTGATAAGAATCAATGTTAGCTTTTTTTAAATCCTTTAAATCAACAATTATCAAAGATAATCGTTAATTGTTAACATCGATGAAACATTAATTAAAATTAACACTAGCTTATTGATCATTCAAATTCAATCATCAAAGATAATTATCAATTATCAAAAATCAATAGAATATTAATAAGGATTAACATTGATGGGGCACCACCCTGAAATCAGGGACTAGTAAAACAGTCTCAATATTAGATTGTTTTCTTAGGAAAATCGACATCCGAAGAATATAGATTTTCTGGGAAAAAAAACAATGAATGAAGTCTTGAATCCGAGCACTGACATCCCATCAGCATGACACAGGCGTATGCAAAACAAACCAAAACACTTTTCTTTGTAATATAAACAAAGTTTATTTATGCAGGAATATCAATTAATAATTAATACAATGCAGTCAATAAACTTCCGACTTACAACTACAAACTAAACAGTGATATGATTAGATATGGAAATAAAAATAATTCTATAACACATAAGAGGTGTGTGTGACAGTGTGTGTGTGACAGTGTGTGTGTGTAAGGAGGGACGCGCACAAAATGGCGGACTTGACTCTCGTGGAGAGTATGTCACGCGAGACTTCCGGCCATGGAATATGACCGCGAATGGGGGTGGAGATGGCGTCTACCAGTTACCGCGTGTATCCGCTTGTACGATAGCTTAGGGACAAAGCTGGGCTTTAGCATTTAAGCTATCTACGAGCCAAAATGTGTGCCAGAATGTCTGTGAGGGGTCACGTACCTGCGTGTGTGTGTGTGTGTGTGTGTGTGTGTGTGTGTGTGTGTGTGTGGTTAGTACGAGAGAGAGAGAGAAGTGACAGCCCTAAAGCCGATTTCGTGATCATGGGAGAGAAAGCAGCTGTTTAGTTCATCGCTCAGAGACGCGGTGGACGGCTCGTAAACAGTCCCGCATACTTTGACTATTTAATGGATGAACTCAGTTTACCTGTCTCACCCGCGATGGCGAAATTGCACAACAGTCCAATTTGGTTGGACCACAATACAGCAAAACAAAATCGTGATAATTGATACCCTGATTATTAATAATGAGAGGACATGGCGGTCCGTAAACTGTACAAGCAAAAACATTGAAACACAAGAATATCACACTGTAATATTCTATCTCTGCCCAGACGTAAACCTCTTACTTGAATCGCATGAGGACACAGGTAGAATGTGTTTTCCTCCATCCTTTAACTCTGACCCGGTTCCTTGAGGCTCGGGTGATGACGGGAGGCCGTTTCCTCACTCTGTCGGCGGGCGGTAAGGCTGTTGATTCTCGGCGGGCTGGCGGAGAACTCAGAAATGTCGACTTGATTGAAGATGGAAGAGAAATCTTTAATCTCTTCACTTCTGTAGGCAAACGGATGAAGATGCGAATTGCTCGGCGGTCTCCTTCGGATCCGTTAGAGTGTTCAGTTGAACACAGAGTAACCTCAACTCGTCCAGCGAGATGGAGATTGTATGGCCACAGTTTCAAGTCGGACATTACTTCCTTGTGCCACGAGGTTGCACCTGAGAGCAGCGATAAACTACGTCTATACTCGGTGAACAAAGTTGCTGGAAGCAAATCTCAAAAGCATTTCAGAGGTATTTCAACTCCTGATGATGTCATGTTTTAGGGACGTTCTGTTGTGTGCCTCATCCAAAAGGAGTTGAGAGTTCGATCCTTTAGTGAGCAAGGCTTCATGGGATTTGTAGTCTTTTTTGGACTCCCGTTGTTTGATTTTGGCGCGATTTTTATCAGTATAATTTACGACTTGGCATGTGGGGGCTTGAGTTAGGTTTTTACAACTGTGTTAGGCCTGCCTTTGTCTTCTATCTGAACACATGAGGACCAACAACACCCTAGCAACTGCATACAACCTAGCAACCATGTTTGAATTGGGTGAACAATCAGTCTTCAAGTATCATCATGGAAACTACTTAGCCATGCCCTAGCAACCATTTAGAGCACCCTAGCAACCAAACCCCATTAACTTCCATTTAATATCGCTTGGATGTGTATCTCAGAATCAGAATGTTGTAGAGACTTCATTGTTGGCTTGTATGATTCAGAATAGCAAGCAGCCTTCTTGGTATCACACTGGCAACTGCCTAGCAACTACATGGGCTTACCCTAGCAACCAAGTAGCAAAACACATATCTCTGAACCAGAACATTGTAGAAACTTCTCTTGCTAGCAACACCTAGCGAAGTGCTAAAACATGCTAAAAACATTCTAGCATCATGCTAGCACATGTTAGCAATGCCTAACGAAGTGCTAAAACATGCTAAAGCATGCTAAAAACATGCTAGCAACCCTAGAAACCAAGTAACAAATTACATATCTCTGCACCAGAACAACTTAAAGACTTCTGGTTTCATTCATTGGACTCATGGTAGCAAGGAGCCTTTTGAGTATCACCTTGGTAACTGCCTAGCAACCAAATTAGCTATCTATCTATCTATCTGTCTAGACTGAATGGTCTTATAATCTTTAAACTTTTAACTTTTAAAACTAGTACTTAAATTTGTAACTACTTCAAACTTAAAACCTTCAAACTTCAAGCTTTTACAACTACTTTAAACTTTCAGGCTAGGCTTTCTCAAGCCAACATCAAAGTTTGTCTTGACAAACTTTTTTTATCTAGTTTAAACTGCTGTTGCGCTGAGTATTCCCACCGAATGTGAATCAAAACCACACAGGCATGTGTGTCTGTGTGCCTCTTTTTCTTCCATGAGTGATGCGAGGGAAGCGATGTTTCTATGATAACACTGCATTGCACTGTGATATCCTTGTGTCTTCTTGTAAGTTGTTATTTCTGTAGTCTAAGTAAATGAGGAACAAGACCACTTTCAGTGTTTTAACGCTATCACACAAGGCCTACCAAACAAATTAATTAGCTACTAATTTATTGCTGTGCCTGATATATAATGTAATCAATATGTAATCATAATGAAACAGCAATCAATTGTATTATTCAGATGTAGTATGTTGTACCCAACACTGACCATAAGTAACTTTATCTCACATCTCCAGTGATGTACTCTGTTATAATTTACAGTGCTTTATTGTTCAGTTGCTTATCTTATTTTTAACAGGCTCTGATAATGCAGCATTAATTTAAAATAATGAGTACAGAAATGTATATACTGAATGTTTTAGTATGCATCCATGTAGTACACTAGACATTATTGTGATTATAATTATGATTCATGAGGATCAGTGTCTTAAATCAAAACAGTTTAGTGATTTTTGTATGTATATCTTTCATTTTCCTTCCCTGCAGGGCCTGTTTTTGGGATCAATGAAAATTGGAATTGAGACAAATTGACATCGGTATGTAGAGTAATTGGACTTCTAACAACAGGAGCAACATGAGATGACAAGCATTAAACAAAGTTTAATGTAATGTACAAATGAATGTACTGTATGTGTCCACCAAACAAAATAGATGTCATCAAGGCAATAAAAAATGAGGAAGAATCTGGAGAAGGATGAATCCCACACCAAAATATTCACATCAGGTTAGTGCAATCTTGTAGATTCTGTTTATGTTGGCGAATCAAGCAATATATCTGTGTATTTATTAGTAAACATGTTATGTCCCACACATGCAGAATAATATTATTTTACCTTGACATATCATAAAGCCATACTGTATAATTTTACATGTTATGTCAGAGTTCTGTCAAGTTCATTAATCTGAAATGTTGCCTGTGCAAATCAATGGACTGTATGGGGACTGTCCTTTTTTGATGTTATAGATAATTACAATGAAGCAAGGCTAAAGCTATCAGAAGATGTTGAACACACAGACCCTGGGACAGAGGATTATCCAATAGAAGTTAAATGAAGAATGTAAGTTATCTTTATTTTTTTCTGTGTGAGAAAATGTATGATATCCAACCAAAATTTAATAAAGTGCTTCATTAGACTGAAGAACATCCTTTTTCCTGGGGAAGATGAAGTCGAAAATTACTTCTCAAAAGCTAATCAAATTAAAATGTAGGTTTCTGTAGCTTTTCTGGGTTAAATTTTTTGTAAAAAATATAAAAACATTGACATTCTATTTGCTTATCTCTCTCTCTGTATACAGATCACAAGAACTGCCTAGTGCACCAAACATCTTTTACTCATTTGTTCCTGACTCCCAAGGGTATTTGTTCACCCTTGAAATCTGTCTTGGCAAAAATGAAGCCAAAGAAAATTTAAGTTTTGTTTTTTGTTTTTTTGTCTTCCTATAATCAATTTATGAAATGTCTATTATGTTTACTTCTCACTCTCTTTCTGTACAGACCAGAAAACCTGTCTAATGCACCAAAGATCTTCCACACATTGGTTCCGGACTTCCAGGGAGATTTCTTCGCTAAGAAGAAACCAAAGCCAAGGAAATCATAAGCTTCAGTTGCTATAAGTTTTTTAAATTTTTTTTTTTTTATAATCAGTTTATAAACTGTCAATTAGATCTCTCTCTCTCTCTCTCTCTCTCTTGTTTAGTGTACAGACTAGAAGAACTGCATAGTGGACAGCAGATTTTTCACTCATCTCTTCCTAACTCTCAAGGGGCTGTCACCACTGAGAAGAACGTCTTGGCAAGACCAAGGAAAACGTAAGAATTTGTTAATTTGTGATTTAATTATTTAACCTGTAAAATGTTCTGATATTCTTTGTTCTGCAAACCACTCCAGTCACATTTATTTATTTGAGTGAAATAACTTTAGATAATGTTGATTTGTCTGTCATTAACTTACGACTCGATTCTTTCAAATTTGTTCACCGAAAAGATTCATTCACTGATTTGTTAAGTGACTGTTTTTGTAAAAAGAGTCTTTAAAGGAATGGCTACCCAAAAATGAAAATTCTCTCATTATTTACTCACGCTCATGCCATCCCAGATGTGTATGTCTTTCTGTAGGTATACAATGCAAGTGAATGGTAATGAGAACCTTGAAGGTCCAAAAAGGACATAAAGGCTGCATAAAAGTAATCCATATGACTCCAGTGGTTAAATCCGTGTCTTCAGAAGTGATATGGTATGTGTGGGTGAGAAACAGATCAATATTTAACCTCTTAACATCCGGCCTCTTTTTGTACATGAGCTTGAAAATGACATACCCAAAGTAAAACTCTTCCAGTTCTTGAACCCTTTGGTCTACAAACACAAACTTGGGCTCGTTTGAAAGTAGACACTTTGTTATTAAAAATGTATCATTGTAGTATAAAAAAATTAGTTAGAGCTATTCAAATATTTTGAATAGTGACCGCAAATATTATTTATAAATTAGTTTATATATATATATACATATATATATATATGCAAGACTATGCGCTGTGCCCCAAAAACTCATCTGATGCAAAGCCACAAGTCTGATGAAGGTCTGACACAATTTTGAAATCGATATGACCAAAACCCTTTGTTCCATAATGATTTATGTATGTGTACTTCCAAAAAAAAGGCCACTTGGAGGCGCCAATAGACCACTTGTAGTAACTCCATAAACCAGTTATCAAATTGGTTCAAAACACACAATTTGTTTTTATTTCAATGTAAAAAATAACACACAAACCAAAATATACATGAAGATATAATTTTTTTATTATTATTATTTGGGAATATATTATAATGCATTCCATATATATTTATGCATTTTATAAACAATGTGAAAAGAACATTGCAATTTGAAATGTTGCAATGGAAATAAACTTTTACGTAAAATAAAGACGCTTCTGTTCATTTTTCCCCATTCAAATGCAAATTGACGTAGTCATTTTTCAGAGCTTTTGCTCTGCTGTTCACCCAGGGTTTTTAGCCACTGCCTCAAGCTGGGGAGTCTCACTCTCCCCGGCTTCGATCACCGTCAGTGAAGCCTGGAGCACACCTGCTCCCAATGCATATTGAACGAAAAGCAGTGGGAAAAAAATTACTAAGTCAATTCATTGGGAGCACGTGTGCTCCGGGGTCTAACTCACAGTGAGCTAAGCCGGGGAGGGTGGCTCATCTCGACTTGAATGACATGAAAGAACCTCCTGGATGTGGAGTTGAACAGGGGGGGTTGATGAAAAAATGCAGTCGGGAGAAGCAGTTCCTCCAGGCCCTCGGTGATGGTGAATGAAGCCGAGGAGGACGGCTCCCCTTGGGTTGAATGGCATGCCTGAGCCCCCTGGATGTGCAATTGAACAGATGGTTTGATGAAAAAGTGCAATCGGGAGCATGTGTTCTCCAAACCCTCAGTGATCGTGACTGAAGCCAAGGAGGGTGGATCAGATCGCGGGTCCAAAAGCTGAGTTTTTTGTCGACAGTACGGCACTAACATGCTGTAACTGCACACTGTGCGTAAAAGCGCAAGCGCAAACACAAACAAACACAGTCCACGGTTTACCACTCCGAACCTTCGCAAATCGGCATCGGGGATATATACAACCCTCATATCATTGTTTTCATTAGCTACACGACCCATCAGTCAAAAATTATCTAGCTTTTCATTGGCCGGCTTTATCCAGAGACAAACATGGATGACGCCAATCTTTACGTCACTCATGTGAACTGTCCTGTTTGAATATTTTGAATGACTACCCAATCACAGCTGCACAGAAAATTTTGAGGGAGGGCTCATTTTGTTCTGAAGACCCTCCCAAATATCATTTTTGGGTGTTTTGTTACTGAAACACTACACAGAGTGCAAGATTTCGCAGAGAATGGACATGAATGATAACTTGTGTTGAATATATAAAACCTGAACAAAGACAGATTGATCAATATTTCTTCATATTTGTAAATTTTTGGACTAAAATCTCTAATGGATTTTATTTATTGGACTCTTGCAATGAAAAGTATACTGAAGTTTGGAGGATTGTGCTCATCTGTGTTTGGCTGGAAGACAATAAATGTCAGAACGTCCGGTTTCATTTTCCGTGTTTTGATTTTCACTCTTGACACGTTTAATAAAATCTTATTGTTGTAACTTTGTGATCAACAAAATCTCTTTAAAATATCAAATCTTGAGACCCAGATCTTTCAAATGATTTATTGGATGTCAATATTAGTTTACAATTTCAGTTTAAACATAAATTACATGTAAATAAATACGCAAGTGGGTAATTTTTGACCCACCCGTCGTAAAAAGGTTAAGTCCATTTTTACTGTAAATCTAAACTTTCACTTCCACTCATTCAGCCACATACAGGTCGGGGCTGGTCAAAGGTGGAGATTTATTGTAAAAAAAGGGCTTAAATGTTGATCTTTCTCACCCACAACTATCATATCGCTTCTGAAGACATGGGTTTAACCACTGGAGTAATATGGATTACTTTTATGCTGCCTTTATGTCCTTTTTGGACCTTCTGAGTTCTGGTCACCATTCACTTGCATTGTATGGACCTACAGAGATTAAATATTCTTCCAAAAACCTTCATTTGTGTTCTGCAGAAGAAAGAAAGTCACACATCTGGGATGGCATGAGGGTGAGTAAATGATGAGAGAGTTTTCATTTTTCTAAACAATTATCCATTTAAAACATTGACAATGTCAATCAAATCAAAATCAAATCCCTTTATTGTCACTCAACCATATACACAAGTGCAACAGTGGGTGAAAGTCTTAGGTGCGGTTCCAAGCAACATAGCAGTATGACTATTACAATAAACAACTGATTTACACAAAACACAGTTTACACATCTTGTTACACAACACAATATACAGTATACACACAAAATAAGAAGACTGTATACAATAAAAATACACTATGCACCCCCCCATTTAAAATGAGGGTCCAGTGTGAGGCTAATAAAGTGCGGTGCTGATATATGTATCATGAGCGATCAAGGGTTCAAAAGTCTGATTGCTTGGGGGAAGAAGCTGTCATGAAGTCGGCTGGTGTGGATCCTGATGCTACGATACCACCTGCCTGATGGTAGCAGTGAGAGCAGCCCATGGCTTGGGTGGCTGGAGTCTCTGATGATCCTCCGAGCTTTTTTCACACACCGCCTGGTATAGATGTCCTGGAGGGAGGGAAGCTCACCTCCGATGATGTGTCTGGCAGTTCGCACCACCCTTTGCAGGGCTTTGCGGTTGGGGGCGGTGCTGTTGCCATACCAGGCGGTGATGCAGCCAGTCAGGATGCCCTCTACAGTGCTGGTGTAGAACGATGTGAGGATGTTGTGGTTCATCCAAACTTCCTCAGCCATCTCAGGAAGAAGATGGTGAGCCTTCTTCACAACGGCCTCAGTGTGGTCGGACCATGTGAGTTCCTCAGTGATGTAGACACCGAGGAACTTGAAGCTGCTGACTCTCTCCACCGGTGCTCCATTGATGGTGATGGGGCTGTGATCTCTGTCTTTTCTCCTGAAGTCCACCACAAGCTCCTTGGTCTTACTGACGTTGAGGGAGAGGTTGTGCTCCTGACACCAGTGTGTCATCATTGTCAGTGATCAGACCTACCACCGTCGTATCATCAGCAAACCTAATGATGGCACTGGAGCTATGTGTTGCCACACAGTCATGTGTGTACAGGGAATACAGGAGTGGGCTGAGAACACAGTGACTCCAGTGTTGAGGGTCAGTGATGAGGAGATGTTGCTGCCCATTCTAACCACCTGGCGTCTGCTTGACAGGATGTCCAGGATCCAGCTGCACAGCGAGCTGTTTAAGCCCAGAGCCTGGAGTTTCACATTAAGCTTGGAGGGCACTATGGTGTTGAATGCTGAGCTGAAGTCTACAAACAGCATTCTCACATATGTGTTCCTTTTTTCCAGGTGGGAGAGAGCAGTGCGTAGTGTAAGTGCAATGGCATCATCAGTGGAGCAGTATGCAAACTTCAGTGAGTCCAGTGAGGCAGGCAGCACAGAGCAGATGTAATCTCTGATTAGTCTCTCAAAGTATTTGATGATGATGCGGGTCAGAGCAACAGGACGCCAGTCATTTAAGCAAGTTATTTTGGAATGCTTTTGTACAGGCACAATGGTGGACGTTTTAAAGCATGCGGGGACCACAGACAAGGAGAGGGAAAGGTTGGAAATGTCCGTAAAAACACCAGATAGTTGGTTCGCGCACGCTCTGATGACGTGGCCCGGAATGCCGTCTGGACCCACGGTTTTACGGATATTCACCCATCAGAAGGATCGGATTACGTCCGCTCCAGAGACGGAGAGCTAACCTCTGTAGCTTCGGCAGGGGGAGCTCTCTCCGCGAGGGCAGTGTTATTTCCCTCTAAACGAGCATAAAAAGTATTAAGCTCATCCAGGAGAGAGGCAGCGGTGTTCACGGTGGAGTTTTGATTCCCTTTGAAGTCCGTGATGATATTAATTCCCTGCCACATGCTTCTAGAGTCGGTGGTGTTGAACTGTCCTTTGCGGAGGGCATAACTGGCTTGTTTATGCTCCTTCGCATTCCCGGAATTAAAAGCGGAGGTCTGTGCATTAAGTGTCTCACGAACATTGCTATTAATCCACGGTTTCTGGTTAGGGTAGATTCGTATTGTTTTGGTTGGCACTACATTCTCTATGCACTTCCTGATGAAACACATTACGGTATCAGCATAGATATCGATATCATCATCAGAGGTGGACCAGAACATCTCCCAGTCCACGTGATCAACAGTCCTGTAGTGTAGAATCTGACTGGTCTGACCAGCACTGGATCATTCTGAGAGCGAGTGCTTCCTGTTTTCCTTCCTGTTAATGTACTGAGTTGTTCATGACCGAAACAAGTGTAATTATACTTTATTAATATTTGCATGTCTACAAATCTACCAAGAGACCCTGCTGAAGCAACCCTAAATAGTATCTAGCAACGCCTGTGTTTTAATGATTTGTATTTATTTATTTATTTTGTGTCCTTAGCTGCTGTGAGGAAAAAAAATTGCCTGACATGCAACACCACTGACCAGGAGACTGAAGTTAATGTAAAGAGATGGCTTCAGTTTGCCCTGAAAGAGACTGAGATAGGAGGAAGCAGTTGAGGAGAAAAGAAGGGCAGGATACTTTTAACTTACTTGTTTAGGACAATTCTGATTAGACTCTCTCTCTCTCTCTCTCTCTCTCTCTCTCTCTCTCTCTCTCTCTCTCTCTCACACACACACACACACACACACACACACACACAGAGAGAGAGAGAAACAAATGCAGCAATTAGGGTGGGGCAATAAAATAACTACTGTGATCACACAAATGTATTGTTTTTTTTATCTGTTGTTTGATCCCTTTAACTTGTTTAGAATGTGCATATATATTCCATTAAAGCAAGGCTTTCCTTTTTTCCCCTCTGCAAAATTGATAACTGTGATAATTGGAAAACATTGAATTAATTGCATTTTACCTGTTGCAGGTGTGAATTTTATTTATTTTAGTTCAATTTAGTTGGCTTATTTTATTTTACTTTTAGTTAAGATCATTGTAAATGTTTTTTGTATGTACACTGAACAAAAACACACAAAGTAACAAAATTGTAATTTGTCTAAAGGACCTGATTTTTTTATATACAAAAATAAAATCTTTTCATGCAATAGTTGTTTTGTGGTTTATTCTACATGTATATGATTTGGGGATATTATGGCTGAGAAGAGATTCTGTGCAGAAATTGAGTTAGATGAGGCTTAGGTGTGGCTCAGTTATGGGTTTCTGGTTAAAGGCTTGTGTTGATATGGTATACATAAGCCATACATTCAGTATGTACGTTAGGGTGGCCCATCAGAACAAAAAAAAAAATTAAAGTGTAAATTTCATTGATTAGATCCCTGCAATCAAAATCCACATATGAAATAGTAACACAAGTGAAATTTGAGGCAATTCTGAAATGATTTAGAGGTTGCACAATGTGCTTGAATTTTCCAAATATTGCCTACTTTCGCAGTCTAAGTCAATATTTTGATATTATTTGCCAGTGGCTTGTTATTAGTTGCAATTCTGTTACTTATTTATTTGCAGTCATCAGTATGTGTAAATAGTCTTTGCTGACAGGTTTATATATTCTATGAAGTTGGTTTGTTTTCATCTGTTAATGATTGTAAAATAAAATTCATTCAGTTCAGGAATGGCATGTAGAAGTAATTGCAGCAGATAAGCCGAAGACAAGATCAGAATCTCATATTTGATTAATTGGTCCTGTGAATGAGAGAATCGTCCAACAGAGCAAACTTCCATCACTTCGTGAAACATTGTCAGTGCTTTTCCATCACCATACAGAAAAGAAATAGACTCTCAAAGAAAGTGCATGCATAACTGTTTCAGAAGTCCTTGGTTTTTGGCAGAAGGCTGGAATACCAACTGCTCTGATTTATGATATAGAAAAGTAGCTTCTGAAAGTACATGCAGAATGGCAGTGTTTGAAGAAGGCTATAAACCGTCGTACTCCGAAACAAATTTCTAATGAAGCACAGTTCAATTCAAAGCTTGATAAGATATTTGACATAGTTCATCAAGATGCTGAGAAACGAAACAGAGGTTACAGAAGACCTGGAGTTTCTGGAACTTGCCATCATATTCCTTGGTGGAACTCTAATACGAGGAACTCACATCCTAGCACCTGGCGCAAAGCACAGTGCCCGTTGGATGGCACGAGTTCTTTATTGTTACAAAATGTGGATGTTTAGGAAACAGTTCAAGATGAAGCCATTAGAAGAACAAGGGATATTCCAATTTCTGTTGTTTGTGTCAGACATTTACATCGCAGTGTGGTTTGAAGCCTTGGTCTGCCACAATCATTTCTGTTTATGCCGCATGACACGTGGAATGACAATGAAGATTTCAAGACCGCAGAGAGGATAGTACGGTCACTTAAAGTTGTGAACAACACAGCAGAAAGAGGCGTGAAGCTGATCCAGGACTTCAATGCAATTTTGATGAAAAAACAATTTCTACTCCAGGTTGTGCAGGAACATCGAAAGCTGTACCCCGACTCAAAGAAAATTACTGTTGTTGGTTGACTCAGTCTCACAGCTGGAATTCAGAAAGACAGTTGTCCTGTACCTGGTGACAATGACAGAGACTAAACATTTCCAACAAATTTAGCATGTCATTCTAAATTTTATGTAATTTTGACAATTTGAGCTGTTGTTATGCAACATTATAAGTTATCACTGGATGACTGCAATGACTAAGAGACATCAGTTGATGGCTGTGAACACTTATAGTTTATATAGGGCATTTATTAGTGGAGATGGTGACTGATATTATGTACCAGTGTTCCCAAATGTTACATTAAATAGCAGAAACAATATGAAAATATATACTGTGCTTATGTAAGTTACAGTTTGTGGCATTTGGCATTGAACATGCTTAGCTTGCAGTTCTGCATACTGTAGCATGCTGCTAAATAAACGATGAAACGAGTAATTTTGCATGCATTGTGCAACCTCTAAATATTGTTTGATTCAGTTGAAATTTTTATGTAAACATTACATCCATAGGTAGATGAAACTACTGGTTCTAATCTGGGCCACCCTAATGTACATGTAGATGTTCAGTATACATATGGTATACATTCAGTACTGATATTATACATGTTCTGGCCCAGTGTAGCTACTGATTGGCTGAGATTTGGGCCAGTTATGGCTTATGCATGTCTGAAAATCAGGATCTGGGCCACTGCATGGCCGTAATTCATTGCTATATGTGGGCCGAGGGAAAACAGATTACGTGGACCGAAGCTGGGCCAGAGAAAAATGTATATGTGGGAAGAAGCAACTGTGTGGTAAGTCTTTATATAGTCAGTCCCTTTATCCCTCCTTCCAGGAAATCTAGAGAATCTCCAGATGGCATCACTTGTAGCTCTAAGGGTAATTTAAAACCCTCTTTTGCAGTCTTTTGGCCAGATCACTTTTCGTTCAACTAGATCTTTTCTTTGGAGTTTCCGACATTTTGTCTGCAAAACATATACATTCCCCCATTCTCTATTATATATTTATGTTTACTACATGTTTCCATCATTTATATTACATGTATATAGTCTTCTATTCTTAAACATAAGTATATAATAAACAGTTTAAAGTCTTTCAAACACTGTTCTCTTTTTTATCTTTTGATGCTGTATTGCTCACAAACAGCTGTTTATGGAATCCAGTCACTTGTATGACATACATGGGCTCACTTTTCAAAGTTGTAGCTCTGGTTCAGCATAATTCTTAAATCTAATACATTGATGACATCTTCTGGACACTCAAAGGTACTATATCATAAGTATATTAAATTCCTAACTTCAGTACATCAAATTTCTAATGCCTAAACGTTAAAATATTATAAGCAAGTTAAAATATATTAAACTTGTCAGGTTACATATAAGGAAAATAAATATAGATAGATGGCTAGACTGATGCATTCTAAATTGGCAAGGCCTAAACAGAGAAATATAGACACCGAATTACTCTTAATTCAATTACTAAATCACATAAGTTGATCTTAAACAAATGAACATCATGAATGTCAAAATTATGTGGTTTATTAAAAGGGTCATTCTACAGAAATGTGCACATTTCTGTCCCCAGCCTTTACAAAAAACGTACACTTTAAATAGACTGTTTAGGCATAATATATTTGCATAATTAAATAATATAAGATTTTCTTTGAACAGTTTGACTATTTTTCTTTGAACTATTTGAGCCATGTGTTAGGCAATATTTGTTTTTAATCGATTATATAAAATTACAAGTACCATAAAATGCTTGTCCCCAAGGGTTGTGTACTCAGGGCCCTATTTTAAGTTGAAAAATAAATTTCTCTCCCATTTTAAATGTAATAATGTATACCTCAAATTTTCACATTTATCACATGGGTGACATAACTTAATGAAATTCCAAATACATTTTATATATAATATGATGGAAATAATTGTCCCCTGGAATAGTTGTCCCATGTCACTGGTGTTACCATTTAACAAAAAAACCCTTGTTTGGAAAAGTTCAATCAAGATAGGCACAGTATACATTTTCTGGCCATTTTAAATTATCAGAAATGTTCTTATTTTCTCTATAATTTCATAAGAGGCTTTTAGATTATGTAGCATGAAGCATTTACATGTTTCCATTGATCATGATATAAATTATGGGGGGATTCCCCCCGGAATCTATGACCTGACCTATTTTATTATTCAGTAGTTCACATTTTAATGTAATCCTAGAATAGAGGTAAAGGTAAACAGATTTGGATCACTGTCTATAGTGTAGGGCTGGAGTTTGATACTCGCCCCTAGCTCTGAACACCCGGCAAAAATTGGCCAGTAAGAACAGTGACAGTGAGTCGTTAACATTTAAAGCTCCATGAGATACTGAATACTATGTGCTTGGTTCAAAGGCATAGAGATTCTAAATTGTCATTAATCAGCATCTCTATGATTCCTCCTCCACCAAAAAAGGCAACGACCAAAAGCAGTACAAGTGAGGGCTCTCTGAGCTTTGTCAAGTTAGCGGGGCAGACGTACCACAAATAATTGACCAATCAGTTGCCACTTGTGGAGGCAGAGTCAAGCTAGGATTGACATGGGGATAGGATATTATAAAGAAGTGGAGAACTAGGGGATAGTATTTGGATCTAGTAGAGAAGAAATTAAGTGAAGATGGAAGCATTTTTGAAGCAGTCCATGATAGCACAGGTACATCACCCAGACGTCTATTTCATGTGTGTTTTTACCAGAGGTGGGAGCAAGTCACACAGGTGCAAGTCTCAAGCAAGTCTCAAGTCCTCACCTTAGAGTCCTGAGTCAAGTCTCAAGTCAGCAGTGCAAACAGTCAAGAGAGACAAGTCAAGTCAGTGCTTCACCTCAAGCCAGTCAAGTCAAGTCCTGCTAAGAGTCAAGTCAAGTCACAGTACAAAACAAAATCAAGGAGAGGTTATGTTACTTATTTATTTTTCCCACAGGAATTATACATTTTCTTAATTATACATAAAAATCTGAGAATTACATTAATATCTGAAATGGTTGATATATATATATATATATATATATATATATATATATATATATATATATATATTTACACTAACTGAGTACTTTATAAGTAACTAATGGTCCTAGTAAAGTGCCCAACATGGTCTTCTGCTGTTGTAGCCCATTCACCTCAAGGTTCAACGTGTTGTGCATTCTGTGATGCTGTTCTGCTCACTACAATTGTACAGAGGAGTTATCTGAGTTACTGTAGCCTTTCTGTCAGCTCGAAACAGTCTGGACATTCTCCGTTGACCTCTCTCATCAACAAGGCATTTCTGTCCGCAGAACTACCACTCACTGGATGTTTTTTGTTTTTTGGCACCATTCTGAGTAAACTCTAGAGATTGTTGTGTGTGAAAATCCCAGGAGATCAGAAGTTACAGAAATACTCAAACCAGCCCATCTGGCACCAACAATCATGCCATGGTTGAAATCACTGAGATCACATTTTTTCCCCATTTTCTGATGGTTGATGTGAACATTAACTGAACCTCCTGACCCATATCTGCCTGATTTTATGCACTGCACTACTGCCACACGATTGACTGATTAGATAATCGCATGAATAAGTGTACAAGTGTTCCTAATAAAGTGCTCAGTAAGTGTACAATATATACATACACTTTTTTAGTATTTGGTAGCATTTCCTTTAAACTGTGTAACTTGGGTCAAACATTTTCCTTCCACAAGCTTCTCACAATAAGTTGCTGGAATTTTAGCTCATTCCTCCAGACGGAACTGGAATTTTAGCTCATTCCTCCAGACAGAACTGGTGTAACTGAGTCAGGTTTGTAGGGCACCTTGCTTGCACATGCTTTTTCAGTTCTGCTCATCAATTTTCTATCGGATTGAGGTCAGGGCTTTGTGATGGCCACTCCAATACCTTGAATTTGTTGTCCTTAAGCCATTTTGCCACAACTTTGGTGGTATGCTTGGGGTCATTGTCCATTTGGAAGACCCATTTTTGACTGAGCTTTAACTTCATGGCTGATGTCGAGATGTTGCTTCAATATATCCACATAATTTTCCTTACTAATGATGCCATCTATTTTGGGAAGTGCACCAGTCCCTCCTGCAGCAAAGCACCCCCACAACATGATGCTGCCACCCCCATGCTTCTCGGCTGGGATGGTGTTCTTCGGCTTGCAAGCCTTACCCTTTTTCCTCCAAACATAACGATGGTCATTATGGCCAAAAAGCTAAATTTTTGTTTCATCAGTCCAGAGGAAATTTCCATGTGCACTTGTAGTCTCTTTTTTATGGAATTTTGGAGCACTGGCTTTTTCCTTGCTGAGCAGCCTTTCAGGTTATGTCGATATAGGACTCGTTTTACTGTGGATTTAGATACTTGTCTAACTGTCTCCAGCATCTTCACAAGGTCCTTTGCTGTTGTTCTGGGATTGATTTACACTTTTTGTAGCAAACTACGTTCATCTCTAGGAGACAGAATGCATCTCCTTCTTGAGTGATACGATGGCTGCGTGGTCCCCTGGTGTTAATACTTGCGTACTATTGTTTGTACAGATGAACGTGGTACCTTAAGGCATTTGGAAATTGCTCTCAAGGATGAACCAGACATGTGGAGGTCCACAGTTTTTTTTTTTTTTTTTTTGAGTTCTTGGCTGACTTCTTTTGACTTTCCCATGATGTCAAGCAAAGAGGCACTGAGTTTGAAGGTAGGCCTTAAAATACATCCACAGGTACAACTCCAATTGACTCCAATTAGCCTATCAGAAGCTAACTGGCTAATTGCCTAAAGGCTTGACATCATTTTCTGGAATTTTCCAAGCTGCTTAAAGGCACAGTTAACTTAGTGAATGTAAATTTCTGAACCACTGGAATTGTGATATAGTCAATTAAAAGTGAAACAATCTGTCTGTAAACAATCTGTAAACAATAGCTGGAAAAATTACTCATGTCATGCACAAATTGTCATGCCAAAACTATAGTTTGCTAGTATGAAATCTGTTGAGTGGTTAAATTTTTTTTAATAAATTCAACCTAAGTGTATGTAAATTTCTGACTTCAACTGTATATATATATATATATATATATACTGTACTTTTAGATCTTAGTGCTGCCTTCGACACCATAGATCACGACATTCTCTTGGATAGGTGCTTTTAGATCTTAGTGCTGCCTTCGACACCATAGATCACGACATTCTTATGGATAGGCCTGAGAATTATGTTGGCATTTGTGGACAGGCATTAGCTTTGATTAGGTCCTATTTTTCTGACCGCTACCACTTTGTCTGTGTAAATGAGGAATTGTCAGATCAAGCTAAAGATAAGTATGGAGTGCCACAGGGATCAGTTTTAGGGCCTCTATTTTTTCTCCTTATATATCCTTCCCCTGGGAGACATTATCAGGGACCGTGGAATTACTTTTCACTGTTAAGCCGACGATATCCAACTTTATATTTCCTCAAAACCTAATGAAACATCCCGATTCTCCAAGTTGGCCGAGTGTATCAATGATATCAAAGATTGGATGGCTAGAAATTTCCTTCTACTCAATTCTGACAAAACAGAGATACTAATTACTGGACCAAAAACCTCTAATAATAAGCCGCTAAAATATATTTTGTCTCTCAGTGGATGTAGCAATACATAGTCTTCTACAGTGAAGAACTTGGGTGTTATTTTTGATAGCAATCTGTCCTTTGAAAATCACAGTTCCAATGTTTGTAGAACAGTATTCTTCCACCTCGGAAATATTACAAATTACGACTGATGCTCTCTGTTTCTAATGCTGACAAACTAATTCAAGCATTCATGACCTCAAGACTAGATTATTCTAATGCATTACTGGGAGGGTGTCCTGCAGGTTTAATAAATAAACTTCAATTGGTTCAAAATGCAGCAGCTAGATTTACGAAATTCGGAAAAGTTTTGCCGTGACGTTTACATAGTCTACAAAATGTATATAGTGCAAGATGTGGAGATGACAGCATTTCTCCAGATTTGGAATGAGGAGCTTTAAACAAAACTGTAATTAGGTCCTTCATGCCAGTTGAATAAAACAGGGCAAAAATAAACATTTCATACAGTGTTTAGTCAGAGATATGATTCACACAGTTAAAGTGATCAATGTTCTGTATAAGTATTGTATTATTAATAAAGTTTTATTAAACATTAGGTTTATTTAATATATCCAGATTAACATATTAATATTATTAAATTATAATTAAAATATAATTTCTCATACCTGATAAAAGGGATAGTTCATCCAAAAATGAAAATTCTCTAATCATTTACTCACTCTCATGCCATCTAATTATGACATTCTGTAGAAGAATATCTCAGCTCTGTAGGTCCATATAAGGCAAGTGAATGGTGATCAGGCCTTCAAAGCTCCAAAGAGGAGATACAATCAGCATCAAAGTAATCCATAAGACTCCAGTGGTTTAATCAATGTCTCCTGAAGTGATCCAGTTGGTTTTGGATGAGAACAGACCAAAATATAACTCCTTATACTCCTCCTGTCAGTTATTAGCATTTTATGAAAATTTGGTTTAACTTTTGACCAGAAGGTGGCGCTAATCCTAATAACTTTTGATTACTTTGTGCTATTGTCATGTGACCAGTCTTGTTTGATTCCGTGGATCATGCCGAGAACGTGGATACCAATTATGCCATGATCGGTCGAACTTCCTGTCCGTCATTTTGAAATCATTTAAAAAGCTACTTTTTCGAACTCCTACAGCGTTTGTCAGATTTGAACCAAAATCGAATCAGACCACCTTCAGACCATGCCGACAAAAAGTTATGGATTTTGTGTTGATAGACCAAACCGGTTTCGTTTAACACAACAATACATTTAATGGCACGGTGCCAGAATGGTTTTCTCGGCAACGCTTTGGCGTATTGACATGAATCTTTATATATGTCATCATGACTGCACTTTGATCACGCCATATCAATTTGTTGACAGCGCCACCTGTTGGTCAAAAGTAATATGCTTTTTTGTCCCATTGCAATTGATAATATTCAAGGTTCCCTATCTGTCACTCACTCTACGTTGTGTCGATGTAGTGACACTAGGGGTCACACTTGGGAGCCTGAGACACCTCTGGTCTTTGATAAAAGGCCAATGAAAATTGGCGAGTGGTGTTTGCATGCCACTCCCCCGGACATATGGGTATAAAAGGAGCTGGTATGCAACCACTCATTCAGATTTTCTCTTCGGAGCCGAACAGTCATGCTCATTGAGCTGAATATCACTGTTCATTCACCTCTGCTGGATCTGATGGCGCATTTCAGCGGCTTCTCCTTCCTCTGCACTGGTGCACTGCAGAGAACACCCCTGGGCGCTTCGGCAGAAAAACTAGAGAGTATATTTTCTGAAAGAGCGCACACACGGAACGTCTTTTTAAATACTCGTCTTTTTAAAGATGCCTTTCCGATTGTGTGTTATTCCCTCAACTTCGGATGGTCATGATCGCTGTCTTTCGTGTCTGGGCGTGACCCACACGGAAGCAGCGTTTGTGAATGGTTCATGTTCTCACTGCGAGAACATGACCATGGCAACGTTGCGGTCGTGGCTTGCTTTCGTAAGAAAGTCCCCAGCAGCTCCCCGCCTCGGTCCTTCTACCTACGGGTATGAGGCCAGCCAATCATCAAGCACTGGGGGCGATTTGGGGACCCCAATGGGATCGTCTCCACTGGGTATCCCCCCACGGACCTCCCATTCCCCAGCACGCTCGTCTGCCCCAACCGGGCTTCCGGATGAGTTTGCCGGCTCGTCTCACGGCGAGTCTGGCTTCTTGTTCGGAGCTCGCGAAGATGATGAGCTCTCGAGCGCAGCATCGGAGAGCGGGCTTGTCCAGTCGGATGCAGAAGCCTCAGCTGGGCTTCCCCCTTCGGGGACGATCGCCCAGTCACAGGCCGATGCCGAAATGACGGACATGCTTTCCCGGGTGGCCGCGAGCGTCGGGTTAGCGTGGAACCCTCCATTCTCCCCTGAACCCTCGTGGCTTGATGATTGGTTTCTGGGCTCGCGGCGCCGCTCAAAGCAGCCACGCCCCGCTCCAGTGCCATTCTTCCCGGAAGTGCATGAGGAGCTGATGAAGTCGTGGGAGGCACCTTTCACTGCCCGGCCCCGACTCTGCAGTTCCCCCGCTCTCACTACCCTTGATGGCGGGGCGGCCAAGGGCTATACAGCGATTCTCCCGGTGGATAAGGCGCTCGCGGTGCAATTATGCCCTCAGAGCGCTGCCACCTGGCGTGGACACCCTAAGCTTCCGTCCAAGCCCTGTAGGCTCACGTCGTCCCTGACGGCTAAAGCCTACAGTGCTGCTGGACAAGCCACCTCTGCCCTGCACGCATGGCTCTCCTGCAGGTCCACCAAGCCAAGGCGCTGAAAGAACTGCACGAGGGTAGTTCCACCCCAGATTTGATGCAGGAACTGTGCTCAGCGACCGACCTCGCCCACTGGGCGACGAAGGTCACGGCACGGACTCTCGGGCGGACAATGGCCACACTAGTGGTCCAGGAGCGCCACCTTTGGCTCAACCTGGTCGAGATGGGCGAGGCCAACAAGACACGGTTCCTTGCTGCCCCCATTTCCCAGGCGGGCCTATTCGGCGACACCGTCGAGGACTTTGCCCAGCAGTTCTTGGTGGTGAAGCAGCAGATGGAGGTAATCCGGCACATCCTGCCCCGGCACGGCTCAAGATCCCGCACCCTGTCTGCTCGTCGCCAAGGGCGTCCCCCTGTGGTGACTGCACCGACTCCGCCGCAGCCCGCCCCTTCAGCCCAGCCCCGGCGTGGAGCCCACCGCAGGAAGCCGACGCCACCCGTCTCACAGCCGGCGCAGAAGAACCCACGGAGGTCCTCGAAGTGCCCCTGAGATGGGCAACCCAGGGACGAGGGAACCCACTCACGTGGAGCTGGTAGGAAGACTACTCCATCCCCTGGTGGAGGGCCGGGTGGAAAATCTTTTGTTGCCTTTTTGTTTGATTTCACTGCACGCCCAAGTGGCTGCGGTACCCAACAGTTCAGCAAAAGAGCGGCTTCCTTCCTCCCTGGGTCACATACCCGGTGTGTACGGTTGTCACCACGACTACCGTCCACGGGCTTTTTTTTGCAGGATTGGCGCTCCAGCGGTGCCCTTTCCGCCCCTGAGCACCCAGATGTGGCACTCAGCTGCCCCCGATGTGGCAGCCTCCACGGGTTATGAGGACAGGCCTCTTCCTCCCCCGTCCCAGGCTGTTCCGGGGGTGGTCACGAGCCAGGTAAGTGCTTCGATTCCCTAGACTCAGCATGGCCACGACGTGCAGTGGCACCTCGTGCTCCACCCTGCCGCGAGGCCCCACCTGCCTTGTCCCCTTGGTCCCCCTCACGCGGAATTTCGATGCGTGGCTTGCGCTTTCCAATCCATCGCGGTGGCTGATCCGGACTGTCTGACTCGGCTACGTGATTCAGTTCGCCAGGCGCCCGCCCAGGTTCAGCGGTATTCACTTCACCTTGGTCAAGGGCGAAAACGCCGCCACCCTGCGCGCGGAGACTGCTACCCTCCTACGGAAGGACGCAATAGAACCTGTCCCTGCAGCCGAGATGAAGAAAGGGTTTTACAGCCCCTACTTCATCATACCGAAAAAAGGTGGTGGGTTGCGGCCAATCTTGGACCTGCGAGTACTGAACCGGGCTTTACACAGACTCCCGTTCAAGATGCTGACGCAAAGACGCATTCTGGCGAGCATCCAGCATCAAGATTGGTTCGCGGTGGTAGACCTGAAGGATGTGTACTTTCACGTCTCGATCCTTCCTCGAAACACACACCCTTCCTGCGGTTTGCGTTCAAGGGTCAGGTGTATCAGTACAAAGTCCTCCCTTTCGGCCTGTCCCTGTCTCCTCGCATCTTTACGAAGATTGCAGAGGCTGCCCTTGCCCTGTTAAGGGAGGTGGGCATTCGCATTCTCAACTATCTCGACGACTGGCTAATCCTAGCTCACTCTCGAGACGTGTTGTGCGCACACAGGGACCTGGTGCTCTCACACCTCAGCCGACTAGGGCTTCGGGTCAACTGGGAAAAGAGCAAGCTCCTCCCGGTTCAGAGCATCTTTTTTCTTGGTTTGGAGTTGGACTCAGTCTCCTTGACGGCGCGCCTTACGAACGAGCGCGCCCAGTCGGTGCTGGCCTGTTTGAAGGCATTCAAACAGAGAACAGCGGTTCCACTGAAACTTTTTCAGAGGCTCCTGGGGCATATGGCGTCCTCGGCGGTGGCCACCCTGCTCGGGTTGATGCATATGAGGCCGTTTCAGCACTGGCTCCAGACTCGAGTCCCGAGACAGGCATAGTGCCACGGGACACACCGTGTGGCCATTATGTCGGTCTGTCACCGTCTTTTCAGCCCTTGGACCGACCTCTCGTTTCTATGAGCAGGTGTTCCTCTAGAACTGGTCTCCAGATGCGTCGTGGTCACGACAGACGCCTCCAAAACGGGCTGGGGTGCTGTTTGCAACAGGCACACAGCCGCCGGCCTCTGGACGGGCCCGCGACTGCATTGGCACATCAACTGCCTTGAGTTATTGGCAATTTTGCTCGCCCTGCGGAGGTTCCAGCCGTTGATCCAGGGCAAGCATGTGTTAGTTTGGACGGACAGCACGGCAGCGGTAGCATATGTCAACCACCAAGGCGGTCTGCACTCTCGCTGTATGTCACAACTCACCCGCCGTCTCCTTCTCCGGAGTCAGCAGCACTTCAAGTCGCTGCGAGCCACTCACATCCCGGGCAACCTCAACACTACAGCGGACGTGCTGTCACAGCAGGTTTCCCTCAGGGGAGAGTGGAGGCTCCACCCTCAGGTGGTCCAGCTGATTTGGAGTCGATTCGGACGGGCACAGGTGGACCTGTTTGCCTCCCAAGAATCCTCCCACTGCCCGCTCTGGTATACCCTCACCGAGACTCCCCTTGGCATAGACGCGCTGGCACACAGCTGGCCCCCTGGCCTACGCAAATATGCGTTTCCCCCAGCGAGCCTGCTTGCACAGACCCTGTGCAAGGTCAGGGAGGACAAGGAGCAGGTCGTCCTGGTAGCACCCTACTGGCCCACCCAGACGTGGTTCTCGGACCTCACGCTCCTCGCGACAGCTCCCCCTGGCGAATTCCCCTGAGGAAGGACCTTCTTTCTCAGGGATGGGGCACCCTCTGGCACCCGCACCCAGACCTCTGGAATCTCCATGTCTGGTCCCTGGACGGGACGCAGAAGACCTAAGCGGTCTACCACCCGTGGTGGTAGACACGATCACTCAGGCTAGGGCCCCCTCTACGCGGCGCCTGTATGCCTTTAAGTGGCGTCTATTCGCTAAGTGGTGTTCTTCCCGACACGAAGACCCCCAGAGATGCGCAGTCGGATCAGTGCTTTCCTTCCTGCAGGAGAGGTTGGAAGGGAGGCTATCCCCCTCAACCTTGAAGGTGTACATTGCCGCCATAGCAGCACACCACGACGCAGTTGATGGTAAGTCCTTAGGGAAGCACGACCTGATCATCAAGTTCCTAAGAGGCGCCAGGAGGCTGAATCCCTCCAGACCGCACCTCGTTCCCCCATGGGATCTCTCCATAGTTCTTCAGGGTCTACAGAGAGCCCCCTTTGAGCCTTTGCTGTCAGCCGAGCTTAAGGCACTCTCCTTGAAGACTGCCCTCCTGACTGCGCTCACTTCCATCAAGAGGGTAGGTGACCTGCAAGCGTTCTCTGTCAGCGAAACGTGCCTGGAGTTCAGTCCGGGTTACTCTCACGTGATCCTGAGACCCCGACCGGGCTAAGGTGCCCAAGGTTCCCACCACCCCTTTTAGGGACCAGGTGGTGAACCTGCAAGCGCTGCCCCAGGAGCATCTATCCATCTATTTGGATCGCACGCAGAGCTTTAGAGTCTCTGAGCAGCTCTTTGTCTGCTTTGGTGCACAGCAGAAAGGAAGCGCTGTCTCCAAGCAGAGGATCACCCAGTGGCTCGTTGACGCCATAACTATGGCATATCTCGCCCAAAACATGCTGCCCCCGGTAGGGCTATGAGCCCATTCTACCTGAGGTGTAGTGGCTTCCTGGGCCCTGGCCAGAGGTGCCTCTCTAACAGACATTTGCAGAGCAGCGGGCTGGGCAACACCCAACACCTTTGCAAGGTTCTACAACCTCCGGGTGGAACCGGTTTCATCCCAGGTAGTGGCACACAACACAAGCGGATAAGCCCGGGATAGCTGGCTGGGTGTATCGCTTGCACATAGCGCCTTCCACCTCCCTTGGAGCTGAAGACGTGCGCCGTTAATTCCCAGTAGTGTTCACAAACTTTGTTCCCTGGTTGACTTCCTCCAAGCCCTGTGGCAGTCGAGTTTTCGGAGAGACTCATTGCCGGCCCAGTACACGCGCTAACTAAGAGCCCTGTTCTGGGGTAGGTGCACCACATGTGGCGGTTCCCTGTAAGGCTAACCCCATGCGATATATTTCTTCCGCTAGTTCGTTTCCCTGCTGGCAAACTGCGTCTTCCTTGGGCAGAGCCCCTCTGCCCCAGTCTCCATGTTTGTAGTAACTCCTCCCCCATTGGGCAGGATCTACCTTGAAGGCTCTCCACATGGTTGGAAAGACCATGTGACGTATTCTTCCACTTAAATATCCCCCCCTCACTTTGGGCGAGGTGTGGTCTCCACGGTGTCTTCCCCCTGGGAGGGACATCCCCCGACTAGACCTGGTGGCCCAGTCGAAAAATCCCCCTTCTTTTTTAGGGAGTGGAAATAGAGAAGGGGAAAAGAGGCCACGAATGGGTTAAGCATGTCTCTATCTTTGGGTAGTCAACTTGTCCCCAGAAAGGGCCGTTCGACACTCATAACTATGTTGGGGGAGGTTACGTGTCGACCTGGTATCCTGGCTATAGGCACACAGCAAGTCTGCCCACCACACACTGCCAGTTCACGTAATACAGTTCAGCCTTGTGGCGTTTCGTATAGGGACCCCTAGTGTCACTACATCGACACAACGTCGAGTGAGTGACAGATAGGGAACGTCATGGTTACTGATGTAACCTCCGTTCCCTGATGGAGGGAACGAGAAGTTGTGTCCCTCCTGCCACAACGCTGAACTACCCGCTGAAATGGCCGGACCTTATATTGGCTCCTCAGCATAAAACCTGAATGAGTGGTTGCATACCAGCTCCTTTTATATCCATATGTCCGGGGGAGTGGCATGCAAATACCACTCGCCAATTTTCATTGGCCTTTTATCAAAGACCAGAGGTGTCTCGGGCTCCCAAGAGTGACCCCTAGTGTCACTACATCGACACAACGTCTCATTCCCTCCATCAGGGAATGGAGGTTATACCAGTAACCATGACGTTTTTCGACCATTTTGCCTAAAATCATCACCAGATTGCTTTAGTTATTCTTTGCCATTGTTGTGCAACATCACTATTGATTGTTCTCTTTGGCACATTTGCTTTGAAGGTTGGGTACGTGAAAAATCTGTGGCAATCATCTCTCGCATTTTCAATATAACCTTGGTTTATCACCCAGAATTTTTCACAGGACAAATATTGTTTACATTGTCTGTTTTGTACAGCAAATGTGTAAATATGTAAATGTTAACATTAAAATTCAAGGGTTAGTATCTTATTAGCTCAACATGTAGTGTCATTTCCATGGTGCCCACATCAATCACTCGAGTTAGATCTGTAGGCACCGGGCACTCACAAAATCAGTGTGGAAAAATACTTCCCACTAATTTTTTTACTGTGATATCAAGCAACGTAAATTATAATTTGGCATCTGTTCATGTTTTGATAGTGATCTATGATATTGTATATTATATAGTATGATAGCTTGCATCTGAAAGTTGAAAAAGCTTTCTTTTAATTAAGCGTGTAAACGGGACACGTGCCTATATGCAAATTTATTCATGGTTTTCATCCAACACTGGATTATGGTGGGACACAACTGTGCAACTGTTCAACTGTGACCAGTTCATTTGCCCACTTTGGCAATTGTGTGTTTAAAGTATAATATACATTATATTAGTTGGGACTCTTTGACATAGGAGTTTGACAGAGAAGTCTGAAAATTAAAAAATGTCATATAATTAAAATATTAATGCTTGGATTGAGATGCGTTATAAAATGGGACTTTATCCACCTAGGAAATAATTGTTTTTCTCTTGCTATTTGCTGTCAAATTCTGTCCCCCGAAGGCGAAATGCAGTAACTACATGGCTTTATATTTTTTTGATTTATTTCCAGCCAAATCTTCATTATCAAAATTTCACACTTTTTCCCTCTGAATCTTAGTTAAACCAAACCTGTCTGTCACAGGGCAGATCACTATAAATTGGTAACATGCATTTGTTACCTTAAAAAGCTATTTTTACTTGATCTAACCATGTTAGGTGTAACCGCATAAAGCACATCTTTAGGTTAGTTTTAAAAATTTCTAAAGAATGTAAATATACCCAGTTCAAGTGTTGTTTCTGTGTTTTGTCTTTTAAGGACAATATTTTTGTATATTTGATTGATTTTACCACTCTGATGTAGTGCGAATGAAATTTTTTGTCAGGTAGTTTGTGCTAGGTAAAAACAAAATATATCTGCTGTGGTAACATTTAATTTAACTGCTTTTTAAAATGAAAAACAAATAATTTTGACTACATCCATCTGGTTACAAAAATATTTTAAAGGTTAGATTATGAAGAAATAGATTCATAATATAAAAATACTTTTACAGTGTAAGTTATAAGAAGTCAAAAGATTTCTGGAGAATAAATTTAATAAATAACATGTGTTCCCTTATAATTTAGCCCAATATTTGTTATTAAGTGACAAAGTTACTTCTGAATTTAAAATAAAAATATCTATCTTATACACTTTGTGTTCAGCGCAAAACTTTTTGTCTCCCTCACTTTTGAAATGATGGCTATGCCCCTGGTGGCAAGCATCACAGCAAGATTTATTATTAATCAGTACAGACATACAATCATTCTTTTGACATTAAGTACAATATATACCCTAAAACTACAGCAAAAATTAAGTTTCAATTTTGAGAAAGGCACATTGTAAGTATGTCAGGCACAAGTCAGAGACAATACTGCTGTTGCAAGCTAGGTTTAAGTACTTTGCTCAAGGATATAATGGTGATGGTTCATAGCCAGGGTTGGGAGGGTTACTTTTGAAATGTATTCCACTACAGATTACAGAATACATGCTGTAAAATGTAATTTGTAACGTATTTACTCAAGGTCTGTAATGTATTCTAAATACTTTGGATTACTTCTTCAGCACTGGTAGATTTTTTTAACTTGTTTTGACTATAAAAACTCTGCCAGTACAGTAAGATACACATGTTAAAAATACATTCTCTGAAAAACCCAAATATCTTATGCAGTGTTGTTTCTAAAACAAGATAAATCAAATTTGATTTAAGGATTTTTAGATCTTTTTACAGGAAAACAATACAAAAATTATTATCAAAAATATGATTTCAAAGGTCTTACTAGAAACAAAGAAATTATGATCCAACATGAATTTTCTTGATAAAAAAATATGATCATGCCTGGTAACTTAGCTTAGCATAAAACTGACAATTTACACAAGGTTTATTTCTATTTCTTCTGCTCCAGACTTTCTTCAAACATACTTCTCTGCTCATATGAATGTAACACATCATAACAAAGTATTTCACCGCTGTTCAAATGCAGTTTTGATCACATCATTTATATGTATAAATGTTTTCCATCTGAAAGGACTAAATATTAAATGAAACAAATGACAATAAAATGCAAAGTAATCTATTCAGTAATCAAAATACTTTATGAATGTAACTGTGTTCTAAATACCAAATATTTAAATTGTAACTGTAGTGGAATACAGTTACTTATATTTTGTATTTTAAATACGTATTCCCGTTACATGTATTTCGTTACTCCCCAACACTGTTCTTAGCTCACTCCGCCTGCACTGAGCTTAAACCAGCAAGTTTTCAGTACTACTCTTGGGCTTTGGCTATTATGCAAAACCACAACCATGGCAATTGTCACCAGATGGTAGTTACATTTATAATGTAGTCATATAGCACAAACAAACAATACATTAGTTGCAAGGTAAAAATGTTGGTTAGACAAAGCAAAGAATAATTTTGAAAATCTGATGTCTTATATTGAAATACAAAATGTCATGAAAATATGTGTCCCATAAGGTTTTAGAATAAGCTGGTGTTTGTTCAAGTAGTCAATGAAAATGGTGAATAGAGTCTTTTTGGTACTGCTGTCCTGCTGTGAATAATTTGTGCTGTAAATGTCCTCAAAGGAAGTCTGCATGTTGTCATGACTGTGTAGCATCCTGATCTTGTGGTGTTTTCACAGTACTATACATTCCTACAACACAAGAAAACAAAATATTTTTTTAGAGATATAAGTTTAGAGATGTTAATAATAATAATAATAATAAATAACATGAAAATGCAAAATGTATGTAAAACAACATTAATAAACATAAACATACTCATGTCGAGTGTCATATAGTAACATGCTTTTTTTCCAGTAGTGAAGTGTATTCTTTGTTCTTTTTGTGCTGTGTCATTATACAGTTGTGCTCAAAAGTTTGCATACCCTTGGAGAATTGGTTATATGTACCATTTTTAAAGAATACATGAGTGAGCAGGCAAAACACATTTCTTTTATTTATTATGGGATTCATATTCCACTGTAGGTTATAACAGAATGGCACAATCATAAAACAAAACATGGCAACAAAGAAAAAAATGAAATGACCCCTGTTCAAAAGTCTGCATACCTTTAGTTCTTAATACTGTGTATTGCCCCCTTTAGCATCAATGACAGCGTGCAGTCTTTTGTAATAGTTGTCTATGAGGCCCCAAATTCTTGCAGGTGGTATAGCTGCCCATTCGTCTTGGCAAAATGCCTCCAGGTCATGCAAAGTCTTTGGTCGTCTTGCATGAACCGCACGTTTGAGATCTCCCCAGAGTGGCTCGATGATATTAAGGTCAGGAGACTGTGATGGCCACTCCAGAACCTTCACCTTTTTCTGTTGTAACCACTGGAGGGTCAACTTGGCCTTGTGCTTAGGGTCATTGTCGTGCTGGAAAGTCCAAGAGCATCCCATGCGCAGCTTTCGTGCAGCAGAATGCAAATTGTCTGCCAGTATTTTCTGATAACATGCTGCATTCATCTTGCCATCAATTTTCACAAGATTCCCCATGCCTTTAGAGCTCACACACCCCCCAAAACATCAGTGAGCCACCACCATGCTTCACAGTGGGGATGGTATTCTTTTCACTATAGGCCTTGTTGACCCTTCTCCAAACATAGCTCTTATGGTTGTGACCATAAAGCTCTATTTTGGTCTCGTCACTCCAAATTACAGTGTGCCAGAAGCTGTGAGGCATGCCAAGGTGTTGTCGGGCATATTGAAACTTCTTTCTGGCAACCCGATCATGCAGCTCATTTTTGTTCAAGTATCATCGTATTGTGCTCCTTGAAACAACCACACCGTCTTTTTCCAGAGCAGCCTGCATTTCTCCTGAGGTTACCTGTGGGTTTTTCTTTGTATCGTGAACAATTCTTCTGGCAGTTGTGGCTGAAATCTTTCTTGGTCTACCTGACACTCATTTAAAAAGCCACAGGTTTGGGAAATTAACCTTTAATTGCCATTTAAACCTGTGTGTCACCTTGTGTGGAATGATGGGATGTTTTTTTTTAAACAGAGGATCAGAATGTCCGTTGTTTTTAACCAGAAGGTGATGGATGAGGTGTGGTGTCCTCACAGTTATAACTAAAAAGTCCTGCAACATAAGAAAACAAAAAAGTTTTTTTGTAATGTTTTAAGAAGTTTACCGAATTATATGCAAATGAAAACACGCAAAACAGCCTTTATAAAACACTGAATTAGCAGGGAGTAATACACTGATGCCTCGTGATCTTTTCCAAAAGCAGTAATCACCACACCCAGAGTATCTGCCACTTTAGTGGGGTGTATACTACTCCCAAAAATATTACAGAGCAGGTGGTGCAGCTGTAAATACCTAAAGAACTGAGATCTAGGAATCCCAAAATGTTGAACCAAATTTTCAAAGTATCTCAACACTCTCATATAGGTCATTGAGTGTATTAACCTTGCTCACAATCCACCCTGACCAGCAGAAACAGGACTTATTAATACATAATTTTGGGTTCAGCCATATGCTCAAGGCAAAATTTAAACAAATGTCCAAATTAAACACTCTGGACACTTTTGTCCATACCGAGGGCAAATGCGAGATAACTTAACATAAGTTAACAATTAGTTTGATAGAAAAGCTTTACAATGGCGAAATAGGGGCAAGAACTTCCTGTTCAATACAAAACCAGGGAGGGGCTCTCTCAGGTGGAAGCGACCAATGAGCCAAATGTCTGAGACCGAATGCATAATAATAAAACAAAATCTTAGGTAGGCCTAGCCCACCTTTGTCAATCGGCCTATGCAACTTACTGAAATGTAATCTGGGATGTTTACCATTCCAGATGAAGGACTTCACTATGCTATCAAATTGCTTGAAATAAGAGAGGGGGACATCTATAGGGAGAGACTGTAGCAGGTAGTTGAATTTTGGAATACAACTCATTTTAATAACATTAACCTTCCCAATCATCAATAAATGTAATGAAGCTCACCTGTTCACATCGCTCGAAAACCTTTTTTATTTAAGGGTCAAAATTAACTCTAACTAAATCACACAAATTTGCTGGGAATAAAATCCCCAAATACTTAATGCCCTGTTTGGGCCACTGGAAGGTGCCCGGCTGAAAAGCCGTTACCGGGCAGTACGCTGTCAGAGACAAAGCTTCGGATTTAGACCAATAAACTTTGTATCCCGAGAACTTAGAAAAGGAATTAATAATTCTGTGGAGGCAAGGCATAGATCTAGTAGGGTCAGAGACGAATAATAAAATATCATCTGCATAAAGCAAAAGCTTTAAATCATCCTCCTTTCTTATCACGGCTGCTAATGGTTCCAGGGCAAGACAGAACAATAATGGGGAAAGAGGGCAACCCTGCCAGGTGCCCCTATCCAGAGTAAAATAATCTGAAATTAATCCATTCGTTTGTACCGCTGCTACCGGGTGTCTATAAAGTAACTTAATCCATCCAATAAAAGTATTCCCGAACCCGTTCATTTCCAAAATCTTAAAAAGATAATCCATATCAAATGCCTTTTCGACGTCGAGTGAGATGGCAGTGACCAGAGTCTGATCATTCACCACTGACCACATGAAATTGATGAAACACCTAATGTTATTAGAAGAGCTGTGGGCCGGGGGGCCTGGGTAGCTCAGCAAGTAAAGACGCTGACTACCACACCTGGAATCGCAAGTTTGAATCCAGGGCATGCTGAGTGACTCCAGTCAGGCTTCCTAAGCAACCAGTTGGCCCGGTTGCTAGGGTGGGTAGAGTCACATTGGGTAAACCTCCTTGTGGTCGCTATAATGTGGTTCTTGCTCTCGGTGGGGTGTGTGGTGAGTTGTGCATGGATGCCGCGTAGAATATCGTGAGCCTCCACATGCGCTATGTCTCCACAGTAACGCGCTCAACAAGCCACGTGATTAGATGTGCGGATTGACACTCTCATACGCGGAGGCAACTGAAATTCGTCCACCGCCACCCAGATTGAGGCGAGTCACTACGCCACCACGAGGACCTAGAGCGCATTGGGAATTGAGCATGCCAAATTGGGGAGAAAAGGGGAGAAAATACCCACCCCCCCACCAAAAAGTGGAGCTACGGCCCCAAATAAACCCCAAATGATCTATATGTATACTTTACTTAACTTTACTTAATCGGTTAGCCAAATTTTTGAAATTTTTTTAACGTTTAGCTGGATCAGGGAAATTAGATGATAACTCTTATACTTGCTTGGATCTTTGTCCTTTTTAAGAATCAGACTCATCCGGGCATGCATCATGGTTGGCGGAAGCTTTCCATTCTTTAATGATTCCATATAAAATTCTAGCAAAAGTGGAGCCAATTCAATTGAAGTCGTTGTGAAGAAGGCTCATCAGCGCCTCTTCTTCCTGAGACGGCTGAGGAAGTTTGGAATGAACCGCCACATCCTCACACGGTTCTACACCTGCACTGTGGAGAGCATCCTGACTGGCTGTATCTCCGCCTGGTACGGCAATAGCACCACCCACAACCGCAAAGCACTGCAAAGGGTGGTGCAAACTGCCAAACACATCATCGGAGGTGAGCTTCCCTCCCTCCAGGAAATATATACAAGGCGGTGTGTGAAAAAAGCTCGGAGGATCATCAGAGACTCCAGCCACCCGAGCCATGGGCTGTTCTCCCTGCTACCATCAGGTAGGCGGTATCGCAGCATCAGGACCCGCACCAGCCGACTCCATGATAGCTTTTTCCCCCAAGCAATCAGACTTCTGAACTCTTGATCTCCCATGATCAAAATACATCAGCCCTGCACTTTATTACTCTTTTATCTCACACCGGACTGTCATAAATTATATTACTGTTATTATATTATGTCTCTCTTAACAACTGACTATCAACCGACAGCCTGAATGTCAATACAGTACAATACTGTACATTCTATATATATATATATATATATATATATATATATATATATATATATATATATATATATATATATATGTATATACTTTTTATATATATTTTAATTTTTAATTTTTATTGAATAATGTGTATCTATATAGTATCTATATAGTAAAAAAAAAAAAAAAAAAAAAAAAAAACAAGAACAAAAACAGCATATTGTATACTGTACAGTGTATGTTATTATTTGTATATTGTTGAGTGTAATTATGTGTATAACAGATGTTTAAATTGTGTTGTGTTAATTTGATGTTTTAAGTTGTGTAATTATGTATAACAGATGTTTAAATTGTGTTGTGTTAATTTGATGTTTTAAGTTGAGTGTAATTATGTGTATAACAGATGCTTAAATTGTGTTGTGTTAATTTGATGTTTTAAGTTGAGTTTAATTATGTATAACAGATATTTAAATTGTGTTGTGTTAATTTGATGTTATTGTAAATTGGTATATGTCTCATCACTGTCACGACTGCTATGTTGATCAGAACTGCACCCAAGAATTTCACACACCATTGCACTTGTGTATATGGCTGTGTGACAATAAAGTGATTTGATTTGATTTGATTTGAAATATATGTTAGGAGTTTCACAGAAATAAAGTGAATTCACAAATAAATAAAATGAGATTTGCAAATAAAAAATTATTTACAAATATATTTTTTAACTCACAAATACAACTCTGTCTGACATTCATTTATGAATCGCGTGCATTTATTTGTGGATCGCTTCCTGTGCATTTGCGGATCACTACATGCATTTGTCGATTTTGAAACAAATCTAGCATCAAGATGTGCACACAAATCTACAAACAGGTGGACTCCACTCATCGTCTACTCAAGCCAATCAGATAACGGCCACATTACTCAGACCAATCATAGCACATTCTATCTTCAACCAATCACGCTTTGTTTTACTATCAGGGTGGGACCAGAGTCACAGCTCTCATGAGCATGGAATCAAGCACATACAGATAATCTCCAAGGCCCCAAACTTTTAAAGAAACGGACATCATCAGAGGAATTCTGTGACTTAAGGTTTGTATTATTTTCTCTTGGTTATAAACATGTGAAGTGTCTTGTTAAATGTCGACAGCTGAAAATTGCCCATTTGTAGAGTGTCCTGATTATTAGCATTATAGCTAACCTAGCTGACTGTATGAGTATGCTATTTTAATTTTAGAATCAGAATCAGAATGAGCTTTATTGCCAAGTGTTCTCACGTACACAAGGAAATGTTTTTTGGTGATAGGAGACACAAGGGCACAAAGAACATTACAGTGAGACACAGAATATAAAACAAGGTAAGAGTATAAATAGACATACAAATAATAGGACATATAACAGAATGGCCATGTGTAAGTGGTAATGTATGTGCAAGGTAGGGGTATGTACAGTTATTGAATTAAATATGTGAATTTACATATGTACTTGAGGTATGTATTTACATTATTGTACTATGGGGGAGTCCTGAGGCAGTTTAATTGTTCATGAGGAAAATGGCCTGAGGGTAAAAACAGTTCTTGTGCCTGGATGTCCTGGCGCTCAGTGCTTTGTAGTGCTGGCCAGAGGGCAACAGTTTAAAGAAGGAGTGGGCAGGGTGTGTGGGGTCCAGAGCAATTCTACCTGCACATTTCCTCACTCTGGAGACATACAGGTCTTGGAGGGTGGGCAGGGGGGCACTAATAATCCTATTAGCAGTCCTGACTGTCTGTTGTAGTTTCCTTCTGTCTGATTTGGTGGTTGAACCGAACCAGACAGTTATAGATGTACACAGGACAGACTCAATGATGGCCGAGTAGAACTGTGTCAGCAGCTCCTGTGGCAGGTTTAACCAAGTTTCTTGACTGAAATGTGTTGTCAAAACCTTTACTCTTAATGTTACATAACAGATCCAAACAGACACACTACTAGATACTACAAAAGATCAGTAGTACAGATAGTGCCTTTATAAAACATGAATCATATTAGATGATCTTAGGAGCACAAACCATAAATTAATACCCTATATTACATAGTGTACAAGATCTGCTATGACATTAATTTGGTTTCACATTATGTTAATGTATTAAAAAAACTTTATTGCAGTAATATTTCAAAGGATTTATATTATATACAATAGTAATAATAATAATAAAAGACTTGCGAGGATATGGAGAACTGGTGCTCTCTGCTTCACATCACAAAAAGATGGAAACAGTTGTGGGACTTTTGTGCTACTAGTGGTAAGACATCACAAAGCAACATGGCCCAATCTTGTTTCTGTAACATGTTCTTTTCTATACAGTAATAGACATGTTTTTAACGTGTAACTATTATTTTTTCCAATCATTTGTGCAGAATGCTCTTTCCCTGACTAGGAGTATCCATCCCAGACAACTGATACAACACCATGACGTGGCATTATCATTTATACTCATATTCATGTTGTTCCAAACCCAAACGACTGACTTTCTTCAGTGGGAGGAACTCAAAAGGAGATGTCAGGAATTGTGATAGGGACTGACAGCCTCACTTTCATTTCAGCCTCATTAGCAGCATCTACATTTTACAATGTATTCTCATATTCCACAGAAAAACCTAAATAGTACAGGTTAAAAAAAACAAAACAAAAAACATGAGGGTGAGTAAATGACAGAATTTTCATTTTTAAGTAAGTCAACCCAAAGACAGCATTACGGTTTATTTAAATTTTGTATTGCACTTTCATTTCAAGACATGACATTGTAACTTAAAAGAAATCTGACATAACAGGAAAATAAACAATCTCATATTACAAATTTTAAAAGGTGTCCTGTATTGGAACTGGAACCACTGAGTTTTGGAGCGGGTGAGTCAAATGCTCAAAGTTGATGGCCAGTACACAGGGGAAACATCTGAAAAAGATGGCAATAACCAATGAGTCAATTATCATTGTCAGAACATGATGCTGTATTTTAGAAAGGGACCCCGTAATAGTACCCCCTAAAACAGTCACACAAAAGTGCTAAAATGAAAAATTCTAATACATATTACATTCCAACTGCTTTTATTAAATACATATTAAATACAAATACATAATGTGAAACCAAATTATTGGCATAGCACATTTTGTACACTGTGAAATATAGGGTATTCATTTATGGTTTGTGCTCCTAAGATCACCTAATATGATTCAAGTTTTATAAAAGCATAGTGTCTAGTAGTGTGTCTGTTTGGATCTACCATGTAACATTAAGAGTAAAGGTTTTGATGACACATTTCAGTCAAGAAACTTGGTTAAAATTAAAATAGCAGACTCATACAGTCAGCCAGGTTAGCTAATGGTCAGGACACTACAAATGGGCAATTTTCAGCTGTTGACATTTAACAAGACACTACACATTTTTATAACCAAGAGAAAACGATACAAACCTTAAGTCACAGTATTCCTCTGATGACGTCCATTTCTTTAAAAGTTTGGGGCCTTGGAGCTTATCTGTATGTACTTGATTCATGCTCATGAGAGCTGTGACTCGCGAAGGGTGATTGGTTGAAGATAGAACGTGCTACGATTGGTCCGAGTAATGTGGCAGTTATCTGATTGACTTGAGTAGAGGATGGGTGGAATCCACCTACTGGTAGATTTGTGTGCACATCTTGACGTTAGATTTGTTTCAAAATTGACAAATGCGTGTAACAATCCGCAAATGCACAGTAAGCGATCCACAAATTAAATGTTCCAATTGATTTTTGTAAGTGTTGATTAGATGATTTATGTAAATGAAAAAATAGGATTTATTTTTAGATTTGAGTTTTTCTTCTCTTCAATTTTAGTTTTGAGATGGAAGAATGGGAAACAAAAAATAGAAAAAGGCTAGAATTGTACTTTTTGAAAAATAATCAATTTGTATTTTTTACTTTTGAAGACAAAATAAAAAATAAAACACCTGTTTTTTCGTTGTCTGTTTTTGGATTTCAAAACAAAAAAGGAATGAATGGAAGATACACAGATTCAACACCTAATCAGTGTACTAATTAAAACCATGACTTGTATTACACATATATAGCTAATGGAATTATATTCATGCTATATAGCCAGAGGGGAACTGGCTCTCCCAGTGAACCTGATTTCTCCCAAGGTTATTTTTGAGGTAGGTCGGCCTGTCGGTCAGACAGCTAGGGTTTGGCACGGTGTTCCCGCCACAGGTTAGTCAAAGAAAGAAACAAGTGAGCGCCATAAAATGGGACACCCTATGGTCTCATGGACTTCGCTTGGACGCGCAAATGAAGGCCGCAAGTCCGCATAAATTGTGCCATTTGGGACCTGGCCTATAAATGCCTTCGGGCGGTAGAGAACTTCACGCGCACGACGCTTGCATGAGCTGAGGCGGGGCGGAGCTCTTGAGCGGTGAGGCGAGTACCCTGAGCTGCAAATTTGGCTTCTGGTCACTCACTGTTTCAATGAACAGTACAATGGCTGCATTGTCGAACAGGATCATGCTGGGCCCCCTCGTAGGTGCTATCGACCAAGGCACGAGTTCCACACGTTTTCTTGTAAGTAGCATCTTCAGGAGATGCCATCTTGTTGTATATGAGCTCACTGGAGTCTCTAGCATACAGAGATTTGAAAGTCCTCCGTGTCCTTGACAACATGTGCTGGCGGCAAATAAAGATACTAGAGCCGGTTCAGCAGCCGTTGGAAGAAGGAGTTTAAATGGACTGTCATACGATTTTGAGTCATACAGATTGAGTAAATGTAGCCTCTGATTCCGACTAGTATTTCGCATAAGTTCACGGTCTATTTAACTAGTTAGCTTGCTAAACCAGTCAGTTGACGATGCCTGGAATGATTTAGTATACTCTGTAGTCGTGTCTCAAAACCTAGGCATTTCTATTAGTGTCAGCGGCGTGAAATGGTAGTTGGATATTATAGTTCATTTTAACATGAAGCGAGTAAACAAATTAAGCTAAGATTAATTTAGTGAATTTGTCTTTAGAATGCTAGCTAATGATCTACGTTTCACCCAGTTACACAATGTTTGGATTTGAGCAGCATTACAAAGTTCAAATTTAGTTGCCACTCTAATGTGACAGTTGTTATAATGGTGTGCATGTGCTACAAGTTGAATTTTCTGGACACTCGGACACTTTCACACATGAAACCTGGTACAGTGCAGTAATAGTTTTGAAATGCCCTTTATTGAATCGCAAATGCACTTAATAATATTAATATTGCATATTTTTGGTCAAACAGAATGCAGATTTAACAGTAAAGCATTAATTTTGAGTTGGGATGCTGATGTTAATGTACTGATATTAATATTAATAATATAATATCTGTTAAAATGTTTAATTAACACCTAATTTACGTAGGGTTATGTTCAAACATTCAGACATTAGGATGTCTTTGCTGATATTAATCTTTCATCAGGCTCTTAATTTCATTAGAAATTAGTTCATTAGAACTGAACAAATTTAGAGGAAAGAAAAACTCCTAGCTTTGTCCTTAATTCATGAGTGTCCAGGCATTAAAGGAATAGTTCACCCAAAAATGAAAATTAGCTGATAATTTACAATGACGCGCTTCCTGACTTTTCCTCCACATGACGTGTGACCTTACCAACGAGCTTACGTCATCCCTCTCATGAGTGCACCTCACAGAAATGTATGCAAGCTAACATTTGTAGTTAAAAAGTATATAAGTATTGTTTTGTTTCTCAAAATAATCAATTGTTTGCGTTCAGAAGAACTTTATGTCAACTGGAGTCGTGTGGATTATTTTGATGCACCCTAAATATGCATTTTGGACCGTCAAAAAATGGAGGACATTCACTTGTATTGTTTAGAGGAGGAGGCCTGAAATGAAATCCTAAAAGTCTTAAATTCTGTTTTGATGAAAAGAGAAACTCAGATACATCTTGGATGGCCTGAGGGTGAGTAAATTATCAGCAAATTTTCATTTTTGGGTGAACTATTCCTTTAAGGCCCTTTTGTTAAATTCTCCTTTTTACTTTCTCTTATGAAAATTTACCATAGTTCTTGCATAGTATCCAGAGTTTAACTGGGGTAGTAAGATCAAGATTATCACAGGTAAAATCATGCACCTCATTACCATGGTTATATGTAATTATGATTTCTAAAGAAAATAAAGTTACGTAATAAAAACTGTATCCTAATCACATGTAGAAATGATATAAAAACAACTTCTATAAAAATTTTCCCCAAATATAGAATATTTACTGTAATTATAGGAATATTTATTGTAAATATATTGGTGCTGTCAGTCGATTACAATTTTTAATAGCGATCAATCGCATCATTTTTTGCAGTTAATCACAGATTTAGAAAATGCTGACATTTTACACCATATATACTACTTTTCCTGTCCAAATGCATTTATTTCCAACTTGGGAAATAAAACAAAACAATATGTAACAATATAATGCTTATTTACATTTTCCAAACAAAGCCTTTCACAGTATAAAGATAGAAATGCACTAAAATAGCACCAGTTCAAGTGAAATTAAATGTTTCCCAAAGTCTAAGTGAGCGTTTGACCAATTGAAGAACTAGTTTCCTCATCGGTTGCATATTCATTGCAATGGGTGTTAAATCTTTTAAACTCTTATCCTCCACACTATAAATCTGCCAGAAAACTGTGTCTTATCCACTTTCCTACAGTAATCATAAAGCTGCGTTCATGATTCGCATCAGAGCATCAATGCCAGCGTCAAATGCCACTTTGAACTCCACGCTTACAGACATAAATGTTTCATTCTGCATATTGGTTATAGTTAAGACTTTGCTTGCTTCTGTAATAATTAAAATGCACCTTACATAGGCCCCATATGGGCTTGTTTTATACATTAAATAGCAAAGAGGAACTTTTACCATAATTTTATCACTGACAGGGAAGCGCTCTTGTGTGTTGTGGTGTGTCTGTCGGTGTAATGACTCCAGGAGGACACATTACAAAGGTTCCGCCCTCCCAACAAGTGTTTATGCTGTATTAACGGTAAATGCATTAATCGCGATTAAGAGAAATTAACGCATTAAACTTTTTTAATTAATCAAATCTAAATTGAGAAAGACCTGTCCCGCTCTGCTCTCGGCTGCAGGACTTTTAGAGTTTTTGGCTTTTGGTGTTTCACATGGGCAGCAGAAACGGGCAGCGCTTAATAAATAAGAATGGAGCAAGTGTCTGACCCTTGGTCATTTCGCGGTCCGACAGGGTGAGGGTGGCCCACTGCTCGAATTACCGGCCCACCGATAAAGGCCCTGTGCTTCCAATGGCCTGTTCATCCCTGACTGAGAATCACTTAAGTTGATCTGATCACAAACTCACGTAAACAAACATTGATGTACGAGAGCGCTGCTGTTGATGTTGCTGCTTTTCTGTTTTAAGTTAAAAAAATTGTTTTTTTGAAAAAGGACAGAGCGCATTTGAGTGCTGTTTTGACTGCAGTGTGAGTTTCAGTTGAGTGGTGTTATGTTAAGCTCTACTTTGTGCGCTTGTTCGCCATCTCCATTTCTTCGTAGTCCAGTGTTGTGGCCGCACGCAGTTGATTTCCATTGGCTGCTCACCATATGACTTTAGATTTGAGTCATGGAGCATCTTGCACTATGACATTTTCCTCTATAGTCTGCTCTAACTTATCAAATATTATTTATATCGTCAGACTAAATGGAATAATTTGACATTTGTTATTTGACCCCATAGTAACTGAATCATCTCTGTCAGAACTTCGTAATTGGCCCAAAGCAGACTTCTTACGTCATTGCGTCCTGAACTTCTACATGCTCAATCCGTTAATCTTACTACTATTCACACACAGCATCAAAACTGAACTTTAATAACTTGCATTTTTAGAGTTAAATGACACAAGTCAATCACATGAAGGACAGATTCTTCCCATATAAGGAAGTGCACTGTTGGGATAGGTAGTGTTTTGATTCCATAAGAGGCCATATATATATTTGAGGTGACAAGGTCACAACACCAATGGTGGACAGACCAATAAAATGTTTTCTGTTTGTGCCCTGTGGTTTTGTTTTTTCCATTGGGAAGACTGCTGATTGTAATGTGCTTGTGTGAAAGAGGTGTGCTTGTAATTCCAGGGCCTGAACAACAGTTTTATAGCATGTTGCGGTGAGGATTGTTACTCAACAAAAAAGCCAAAATGATGTAAAAATGCTGTGATTAATGCCTTTGTTATAGCTGGAACTTCCACTTTGCAACATCACAATAAATTGTTGTCCAATTTTATACTCGAATCCAGCAGGTACAAGTCAGATTAGGTCTGAGATTTTCTTTTGGTGCTTCTTTCCTAAATGTTTGATTATATCTGTGACATCTGTCTTTCTAATTCTGTAATAATGTTTAGAGGGAAAACCTTAATTGGCCAATATTTGCTATCTAAAGCAAATATTAAATTGTCTCCTATAGCAGTCACCTGTGATTAAGGGCAAACATAAGCAAGATAAAGGAGATTAATATAAACATTTAATGCCATTTTTGACCACTTCCTAAAAATTAAGCAAAAGGCTTTATAATTTTATTTGACATTTCTGATTACAGTATAACAAGATGGCAACAGGCCTTAATTTAGAGGAATTTTAAGGTCAACTTTTCTTTCCTTGTTAGACTAATAGTCATGAATATTCCTTAAAGCAGAACTGATTGTCCATCTTTCTGTCTTGTTAATTGTAGGTTTTCAATGCAAAAACAGCAGAGCTTCTAAGCCACCATCAGGTTGAGATTAATCAGAGTTTTCCTAAAGAAGGGTGAGTATTTACACCTGTCCTGATTCCACCATAGATTGCAAAAGGGTAGTGATGTCAAAAGTACCGGTACTTCAGTACCTAGTCGATACTAAAATAAAGATGTAACGATACCAGTGTTTCTGCAGTACCAGTAGTACTGAACACCAACTCAATTCGGCCTCCGCACGCTGTCTGACTGACACACGATTGCTTTCAAATGCTCACACACTCATGTATGCCCCACACCTTTCAGCCCTCCAAAGCTCTCACAGTGGATTGTAAAGTCTTCAAAGGAAATAGGGCATAGGGATGATCATGTGCGTTCCACTTCACTTAACATAAACTTGCTAACTTCCCTAAGCATTTCCCTTCATGGGAATCCCCACCATTTTGGAAGTCTGTTCCACTTCGTAAAGTTGGCGACAGAGGTTTCTGTTGACAGACCCACAACCGCTAGATTTTGACAGAGGGAGCGAGCCTACACAGATGTACACTTCAGGCAGCTCCATATCCCACAATGCAACGCGATTGTGACATCACAGCAGATCGTGCTTCATCAACCCCCACCCCACACAACTTTAGTCAATGATATAATGGAAAACTGCTTACAGCTGTTTGTATTGTTATGCCAATTAAGCAGTTTAGAAGAGTTATATTGAGAGTGTACCGCATGATACTTGTGGCTACCTTAAACTTACAGTCATAGCCTATTTGTTCACTGCAATGTTACCATTTTCGTTTGTGTAAAACTTGATTGATCCTTTCTAACAATTAATTCTAATAAAAAGTTATGTGTGCACTAGTGCAACGTAAGCAACGACGTACATCCAAGTCCATTAGACGGAGGAAACTTAGCAAGGGGAAGGTGTAAAAATGTAAGTGGAACGCAGCCCCGGTCATATAACCAACGTCTTATCCAGAAGTGTGAAAATACTGTCAAAATCACAGAACCAGAAATGCCTTCACGTCAAAATAAACGTTAAATAAAAAGCTTGATGTGTGAAATTTAAAAATTTGAGACCAGAAATATATTACTAGTGTTTAGTCAGATGTATTTTATTATTATTGTAAGGGCTGTCAATTGATTAAAATTTTGAATCGAATTAATTACATGGTATGCCAATTAATTAATCGCAATTAATTGCATGCATGAATATTTGCTGAGAAAGCCCCTCAAATAACAATAATTCAATATGTAATGATTCATAATAAGAAAGTTATATTTAAATAATTATAAATTTTATATATATATAATTTAAATGCATTACATTATTTTGGCACACAAGATAAGCATTAAAAAAAGACAACACAAAAAGTGGCTTTAGAATGCAATATATGGTTTATTTCCATAATATTGAACATAAGCCTATCATTGGCCTACAGTTCACAGCAATCCATGTTGCAACTGAATTCGTCAATCAGTCAGAGATTTATTAAAAGGGCTTGTCTAAAGATGTACACCTGCGTCAGACGGACGCTTAACAATTCTCGGTTGTGTTGCGTCATAAACATACCGTTTTTAGGTCTCTGTGCCTTTGGATTTGCACTCCAAGCTGTGTTTGAAGGCAAGAACGTGCTCTCATCTTGTATTGTCTGCTCTCGGTATGTGTGGTTTGTTCTATGTCTGTTTGAGCTGTGCATTGCCTATACAGTGAGTTTCGCTTACTGCCCCCTGGAGAAAATGGGTGGTACTTCATGCTTGAATAGCTTATATGGAAGGAACAGCGCCATTGAAAAAGAGAGTTGTGACACTATTTGAACACGCAGTCACATGGTTCATGTAGCTCTCAATGGTTAAAAATAAATCCGCACTGTCAACCTGTTCGAATGGGACAGATAGCATCAGCGACTATATTTGCAGCAATTTTCAATAAATATTAACGCATAATGTGCATTGATTACTACGTTGACTACATTTATAGTAGCATTTTTTCTGATGGAGAGACAGCATTAATCAGTTTTTCTGTGTTTAATTTTGGAGGGAAGGGGGACTGCTCCCATAACGTAGAATACATTTACAGTATGTATGTATTCATATTTTTCTCGTGCTTCTATGGTCATAATTACTCACATCCTAATGATATCTTATGTGTAGACAATCACATAAGCATGCACAACAAGAGAATATCAATGAATGCAAGCAACTGCTCAATTTAATCCAAGAAAGAAGTTTAGTAAATAGTGCAAAATAAAGGAGGCAAGCAATTGCATTCAACAAAATATTTTATTATACAAAATATCCAGGTAGAGGGTAGATACGTTTTTCCTTGAATGGGCAGTCTTCATAGAAACTCATTCGACCTCCTACAGGGAGAGAAAGATGGCAGAAAGCAGGCCAGGAAAGGCATAAAAGTGTTCAAAATAGCCAATGCATTCTTTCTTTCACCGCAACAGTAGGAAGAAAAGGAGATCTAGACACCTGGCCATGAGCGCTCAAACTTCACTAGATGATGACTGCTCAAAACATCTCCAGACATACATGCAAGAACCACAGAGTCAAATTCTTATCCATACAATTATAGCAAAAACATTCAAACTCCACGCCACAAATAATGCTACAGTTACTTGAATCTTTTGGGTTAAGGCATTCCACTGCCAGAAGCAGACATTGGTGGAAGATGTATCCAGATCTTTTATTTAAGTAACTACAAGACCTGCATTCAAAACCTTACTTGAGTAAAACTATATAAGTATTATCAGCAAAATTTAAAGTACCAAAAGTAAAAGTATTTACTAAAAGTATATTACTGCTACATTAATGTGTATGTTGCATTTTACTGCTGTAGATGTTTTTTTTGCTGTAGAAGGTTGAGCTAATTTTAACTGCTTTATATACTGTTGTGTAGTTTAATCTACAGCAATGCATCATATTCTATCATCATATTCTATCATCATATGTTTGTAGTGTCGCTGTCCTGTGAGAACCACGTATCTAAAAAGTCAATTTTTCATGATCTCAAAAACAGCCCTGTTTTTATATTTGTGATGATGCATTTTCTAGCTAATCCAAGGGGGGTTTTAAATAGTTTATTTTAGCTTAATTTATTTTCAACCCATAAAGGAACACTTAATCTTTTAGTTTATCACAAACAATCAAAATCACCACGTTTGGAGATACATGGTTTTCACTGAACAGGAAGGGTATGAAAAATTGTAAATTGAAAAATGTAGTGGAGTAAAATGTACAATATTTGCCTCTGAGATGTAGGAGTAAAAGTATAAAGTTGCATTAAATGGAAATACTCAAGTAAAGTACAAGTACCTCAAAATTGTACTTAAGTACAGTACTTGAGTAAATGTACTTAGTTACAGTACATTCCAGTACTGGAAGCAGATCATGTCATAGGCCCCAGAGGAGACCGGGTCTTGAGTCAAGTCGAGCCTGTTGCTGCTGGAGAGAACTGGGAGTAGTAAAGAAAGATGAAACTGTGTTAAGGTTAATACATTGAAGGACATAGATTAAATACACATCGAAAGCCAATGTTTTCCAAAGATTTTAATGAGGTAGAGATTACAAATGTGAGAGTACACACCTACAGTTAGGTCCATGCATATTTGGACATTGGCATGATTTCTGTCCAGTACATTGAATTTGAAATTAAATAATGATTATGGACTTCAAGTGCAAACTCTCAGCTTATATTTGTGGGTATTTTCAGATGTATCAAGTGAACCATGTAGAAATTATAGCCATTTGACAGACTGCCAATTTCAGAGGACCAAAAGTTATTGCACAAGTTTCTATAAACCTAAATAAAATGATCATATTTAGTACTTGGTTGCAGATTATTTTAATTTGATGACCAAATAATACCAGCATACCAAAGCTGAAAGTCTGCATTTTAAACTCCTAATCATTGTTTCATTTCAAATCCAATATGCTGAAGGACAGAGCCAAAATAACCAAAAACTGTGTCATTGTCCAAATACATTGACAAATCTGTATAAATCCCAAACCAACCTTACACCTGTAGGCTAGCCCAACACCTAAACGTCTTCCTACAATTACAAGGTGTAACACAGTTCTGTGGAAAGGAGGAGGCGAGAACCGGCTTGATAATATAAATTATATTTAAAGATTAACTAAAACAAAAGCACAAACACACACAGGTGTCGGACAGCTGTCCTTAACTCTCTCTCCATCGCACTACCGTCTCCAGTCGGCCTTTATCCCGCTCGGGCTAATCAACCTAATCAGGGTGTGTAGAATCACGACCCGGCCCCACCCTCCGCCCTGCCACATTCCTCCCCCGTTCTCTCAGGCCGGGGAGCCCCTGGCATGACGTACATGCCCCCCCCCCCAACCCCCCATTCCCTGCCCCGTCTGCCGGCAGGTCATCCCCGTCTACCTGGATCAGGGGAGGGGACAAGGGGAGGGAAACCAAAAAAATAAAAAATGTGGCACCTACATCGCCGTATCGGCGATCATGCCAAATTAACAAAAACATTTAAAAAGAGAGGGAAAAGGCCAACACGGAGCAGGAGAGAGAGAGAGAGAGAGAGAAAAAAAAAATTTACTTGTCGGTTCTCCGATATGCCCTAGCCTGGTCCTCGATCACTGCTCCACCCTCTGGTGGATGACAGCGCGCCTCCCCAGGTGGATCGGAGGCAGTCCTCCGGCCCCTGGCAGATGGAACACCCTGCTGCGTTTTTAGCAGCTGGCAAGGGTTTCCTCCGCCCCTGGCAGCGGCCCTGACCGCTCCAGGCAGTCGGTTAGGAGCCCCTCCTCCCCTCGCGGTCGGTGGCCGTTCCTCTGCTTTCAGGTGGCCGGGCTCCTCCGAGTAAAACATTGAGTAAAACATATGCTTCTGTTGTCAAGAAATCTGTGAAGACCACGGAATGCCAGACAGATTTCACATGGATGTACAAAGATAAACCTCAATGTAAATCTTTCCCAAGGACCAAGAATACAGGAACCCAAAGTGAATCTACCTCAATCAATACTCAGTCTAATCAGAACTCAATAGAAAATCAAACTACAAATAGAAATACAAGAAAATCGATTTGTTCGCAAGCAAAAGATGAAATAGCAAAGACAAAACAAACCAAAGATGTCAAAATGAAAGAAAGGGATAGTCGGAGTAGAAGTCCATCCCCAAAAGGAAAACTCAGGGGAAATATTCCTATTTTTCCTATGTGAGAATGGAAAATATTTGTATGTATTAAATATTTATATTTTATGGAACTGTCGTGGACTCGCGGCAAATTTTGCAGAGTTGCAACGCCTAGCTACAATTCTCAACCCCCTTGGTTTTTGTCTACAGGAGACAAAACTACCACCAAATTTTACCTTCTCTTTTAAAAATTTTTGGTCCTACTAATAGACAGACTTCTGGTGGAACAGCCATTTTAATCAGAAACAATGTGATTCATAGTCGCATCAATGTGAACAGTAATTTACAAGTAACAGCAGTGCGTTTAACCCTGCAGGGAAACGTTACAATGTGTTCCATATACATTCCTCCAAATCTTACTGTAGCACACAAGGACCTGGATGGCCTAGTAGCCCAACTCCCTTCTCCATATATACTCATGGGAGACTTTAATAGTCACAACACTCTATGGGGAAATACCCATTGTGACACCAAGGGGAAGAGGATAGAAGAATTCCTAGACAATCACGCATATGTTTTCTAAATGATGGATCCAGCACTTACCTACACCCAGGGCACGGAACATACTCGGCAATTGACCTAACAATTATTTTTAGACCTTTCATGAAAAGTATGGCAGGACCTATGTGGTAGTGACCACTTTCCATTAATACTAACCCTAAATGGAAAAGAAGAAGCTCTAAGAATACCATGATGGCAGTTTAAAGAAGTAAACCGGTATCATATTCAAACGCTTTGCTATGAAAGGTTTAACGAAGTCCCTGAAGATGATCCAGATGCAATTTTTATTTTATTTTTATTTTATTTTTTTAATTAAAATTTTTTATTGATTCCAAGACAGACAAAAATAAATTTAACCACAAAATTATACATTAGGAATCAACTTAAAACCCTTTATAACCCCCCCGCCCGCACAATATAAAATAACTAAATACCCACATATAAACAGACACACAAATAGTACATAAAAAAGAGAAAAGTTCAACATATAGGGAAAAAAAATAAATAAATACAAAAATTAATAAAAAATGTGTCTCCCTCCACTGCCCCACACTAGGACCTCTCCAAATGAGACAAATAACTGCCACATTTTCTGCCATAACTCGACAGGTTCCCCAGCCGTCTGGAAGTCATCTCCTCGAAAGCTGCCACTTTACCCAACTCGGTGCACCACTCACAAAATGAGGGTGCATCAGTTAACTTCCAACCCCTAAGGATTAGCTGTCTGCCAATCATCACGCTGGTTAGGACCCAGCTTTTCATATATTTATGAAATCTGGGGCAAAATGAAAACTGAGTGTCCAGTACGTCACACACAAAATGCTGGATCCTCAACCAAAATTCTTGAATCTTAATACAACCCCAAAAAACATGGGTTATGTCCCCGTCTTCTGACTGGCATTGCCAGCAGGTGGGTGAGTCTTTAAGACCAAGCCTGTACAATCTAGAGGGGGTTCAGTAGAACCGATGCAAAATCTTAAATTGCATCAGACAGATCCTTGCATCTCTAGATGCAGACCTGATGCTCTTTAGGATCCTAGCCCACTCTCCCTCTTCCAATAACAAATTTAAATCTTCCTCCCATAATCTGAGAGAATTTAAAGCTCCGTCCCCCAGACACTGAATTAACAGGGAGTAATACACTGATGCCTCATGACCCTTTCTAAAAGCAGCAATCACCACTTCCAGAGTATCTGCCGCTCTAGGGGGGTGTATGCTACTCCCAAAAACAGAGCAGAGCAGGTGGCACAGCTGTAAATACTTACAAAATTGAGATCTGGGAATCCCAAAATGTTGAATCAAATTTTCAAAAGATCTCAATACTCCACTCTCATATAGGTCACCAAGTGTATTAACCCCCCTCACAATCCAATCTGACCAACAGAAAGGGGACTTATTAAAACATATTTTAGGGTTCAGCCATATGCTCGAGGCTACGTTTAAATAAATATCAGAATTAAATACTCTGGACACTTTTGTCCATATCGAGTGCAAATGCAAAATAACGGGATGTGACTTAACCTCTCCGGCTAGTTTAATCGAAAGGCTTTGCAGTGGCGAGATAGGGGCAAGAACTTCCTTTTCGATACAAAACCAGGGAGGAGCTCTCTCAGGTGGAAGCGACCAATGAGCCAAATGTCTAAGACTGAATGCATAATAATAAAACAAAATCTTGGGTAGGCCTAACCCACCTTTTGTCAATCGGCCTATGTAACTTATTGAAATTTAACCTGGGACATTTACCATTCCAAATAAAGGACTTCGCTATGCTATCAAATTGCTTGAAATAAGAGACAGGGACATCTACAGGGAGAGACTGCAGTAAGTAATTGAATTTTGGAATACAATTCATTTTAATAACATTAACCTTCCCAATCATCTATAAATGTAATGAAGCCCACCTGTCCACATCATTCGAAAACCTTTTTGTTAAGGGATCAGAATTAACTCTGACTAAATCAGACAAATTTGCTGAGAATAAAATCCCCAAATACTTAATGCCCTGTTTGGGCCAGTGGAAGGCACCCGGCTAGAAGGCCGTTACTGGACAGTACGCTGTCAAAGCCAAAGCTTCGGATTTAGACCAACTGACTTTGTATCCTGAGAATTTGGAAAAGGAGTTAATAATTCTGTGGAGGCAAGGCATAGATCTAGAAGGGTCGGAGACGAATAATAAAATATCATCTGCGTAAAGCAGAAGCTTATGCGCCACACCTCCCGCAGTCACCCCTGGAAAATCATCCTCCTTCCTTATCGCGACTGCTAATGGTTCCAGGGCAAGACAGAACAATAATGGGGAAAGAGGGCAACCCTGCCGGGTGCCCCTATCCAGAGTAAAATAATCTGAAATTAACCCATTTGTTTGTACCGCTGCTACAGGCTACAGGGCGTCTATAAAGTAACTTGATCCAACCAATAAATGTACTCCCATACCTTTCCAAAATCTTAAAAAATAATCCCATTCTACCATATCAAACGCCTTTTCGGCGTCAAGAGAGATGGCAGCGGCCGGAGACTGATCATTCGCTACTGACCACATGATATTGATGAGACGCCTAATATTATCAGAAGAGCTACGGCCTCGAATAAACCCCACCTGATCTATATGTATAAGTGATGTCATAACTTTTCTTAATCGATTAGCCAGAATTTTGGACAAAATTTTTACATCTAACTGGATCAGGGAAATTGGGCGGTAACTTTTACACTCGCTTGGATCTTGGTTCTTTTTTAGAATCTGACTAATCCGGGCTTGCGTCCTGGTTGGAGGAAGCTTTCCATTCTTTAATGATTCTGTATAAACTTTTGACAAAAGTGGAGTCAGTTCTGTAGCATAGGATCTAAAAAACTCAGAGGAAAAGCCGTCAGGCCCCGGAGCCTTGCCTGTAGGTAAGGTCTTAATTACCTCATCAAGCTCCTCCAGGGTTATCTCAGAATCGAGAGAGGTTTTTTTTGCACAGTCGTCAGTTTAGGGAGATCTAATGGTTCCACAAAGTTCCTAATATCTTCATCAGTGGATGAAGACCTGGAACTATAGAGATCAAAATAGAATTCTTTAAAAGCATTATTAATATCAATAGCCGAGGTAAATATTTCACCACCAGCAGAGGGAATGGTAGAGAAAGACTCTCCCTGCATTATATATCTAGCCAAGAGTTTTCCTGCTTCGTCACCTGACTCAAAGGATGACTGTCTTGCCCTGAATAACCAAAACTCCACTTTCCGTGACAAAATAGTATATCTATATTTCAATCGGGTCAATTCTCTGAGGCCATCAGATGACATACGGCGCTTCAGCTCAGCCTCGGCACTTTTAATATTTCCTTCCAACTCCACAAGTTCTTGTGTTTTGGATTTTTTAATGAATGAGACATACTGTATGATCCGACCCCTAAGAACTGCCTTAAGTGCCTCCCAAGCCACGCCCACAGAGGATACTGTGGACCAGTTGGTCTCCATATAAACACTGATTTCAGTCTTTAACATTTGTTGGAAATCAGGATTTTGCAAAAGGGACACATTAAGGCGCCAACTACATGATTTCTTTTTCTCTGTATATGGCAACACCTCTAAACTCACCAGAGCATGATCTGAGACTAAGATATTTCCAATTGAGCAATCAACAACAGATGAAATGAGGGACTTGGACACCAAAAAAAAAATCTATTCTAGAATAAATCTTATGGACTGATGGAAAAAAATTTATAGTCCCTACCGGATGGGTTCAAACGTCTCCAAATATCTGTAAGACCAAGATTTTTACACATCCTGTGACGCGTTGTCACAGTGTTGCTCGAGGGGGGTTACACACTTTTGCTTCACTATGATCAAGGACTGAGTCCATCAAAAGATTAAAGTCTCCTCCCAATATTATATCATGAGGGGTGCCAGCGGCTTGCAACATCCCTTCAAGATCTATAAAAAAGCCCTGATCATCAGCGTTAGGTGCGTAAATATTAGCCAAAATCAAACTTTGCCCTTGAATTTCAGCTAAAACAACAATGACTCCCTAATTTATCCTTAATCTGTTTGAGACATTTGAACTGCAGATGTTTATTTACCAATATAATGACTCCTTTGCTCTTCCTTGAGCCAGCACTAAAAAAAACATGTCCACCCCATATCTTCCCAAATTTTTCAGCTTCCTGCGGGGAGAGATGTGTTTCTTGAAGAAACACTATATCATATTTCTTATGTTTAAGAAAAGTAATAACCTTCCTTCTTTTTATGGGGTGCCCCAACCCATTCACATTCAACGTGGAGAGAGACCTTCCACTCATATTAACATTTGACATTTTGACATATTAGAAAAAATAGATTGTGTGTCAAAAACAAAGTTATACAGACCACATTCCCCATTAGTGAAACAATCAAACCCGAACTTCCCCCCAAACAAAACAAACAGAAAAAAGAAAAACGTGCGCATTAACCCCGCGCACGACAGCGCCAACCGGCGACAATCGCTCCAAACTCAAAAGGTCCATGAATGAGTCCCCACAACAACTTTGCCATCGGATTGCTCAATTTTATTACATAACAGAAAATACTTTTTAAAATAAACCCCAGCCAACAGGAAGAATGAACACAAAGAATGTGTAGATTCATTCACAGAACTGTCTCAATGATGTGATCTTCCAGAAAACAAATTCCAGCTGATATAAAGCCATTCAGATTCCTCGGACAGACAGACGAATGTTCAGTGAGCCGGCTGTTATGAGTTCAGCTGATGACGTAATCATTCCAGTGTCCCGTAAAAATACTCAACAAAACAAACTACAGCCAGCAGGAGGAATAAGCATGAAGAACGAACAGATTAATCCACAGCTGTTCCAAAGGAGTATTATTCAATAGAACAAGCTCCAGCCGCTAGGCGGAACCAATACAAAAAGAAACAAAACCGGCATCCCGGTTCCCTGGATGATCGAGTCAATTCACTCGGAGGCCGCATAAATGTATATTCCATGACTTACACAATCTGTCAACTTTATAAAAGACATCCTTTTTGTGAGCATGTAGATATTTTGCAGTCATCTGTTGTGTCTATTCTCAGTCTGTCCAGGAACTTCAATGCAAAAGTAATCTTTCAATGCAAAAGTTTCTTTAAGGAAAGTGTTATTCACAAAACAAGCTCCAGCCGCTCAGAGGAGCCAACGCAGTTTACTCAGTCATTGATTCTATAAAAGACATTGCCAGATTTGGACATGTAAATACTTTGCGACCGACCTTCGTTTCGATTCTCAGTTTGGCCGGAAACATTAGAGCAAACGAGATCTTTTTCTGATGTAAGAGTTTCTTGCATTCCTTGAACCGATCACGTTTCTCTCTTGTCGAGTTCGCCAAGTCCGGGAACAAGAAAATATTATGATTCTTCCAAGAAAGCTTCCCTTTGCTCCTCGACTGGCGCAACACAAGATCTTTATCGGATGATCTCAGAAATCTGGCCAGAATCGATCGGGGCGTATCTCTCTCAGCAGATCTGTGAGCAGGGACTCTGTGAGCTCGCTCGATTTCCAGCTTGTAGCCTGTTATGTCGAGCAGACTCGGGAAAAGCTCGTCTAGAAGTTTTACCATATCTCTGCCCTCCTCATGCTCAGGAATTCCAACAATTCGAACATTATTCCTGTGGCTTCTATTCTCAAGATCTTCAAGCTTTTCAAGGAGATGTTCCAAATCAACTTTGGTCACGGGCGGATTAGCGGTTAATTCCCTCTCCGAAGATTCCAGAAAATCTGTTAGTCTCTCAACATCTGACACTCTTTTAACTATCTCAGAGAATTTTATTTCCATTGCCGTAATCGATTGACGTATTACAATGAGATCCTCCAAGACAGCAAGAACTTTCTTCAACATCACCGACATGTTGGACAACTGGCGCTGGATTTCCTCTCCCGCCACGCCATCCAAAACGAGTCCCCGGTCTGTAGGCCTGTTGGGGCTTTCATCCTGAACACGTAAGTGTCTTTTAATGTCTCCAGAGCCCGAGGATTTTGACTTCTTTGCCATGTTTTTACCTCAAAGAGCAAATGTGTAACTGGGTGTATCAAATTTCACCAAATTATAACATGAAAATAATCAAAAATTTTGCAAAGTGCGCAGAGCTGTTCGCTCACACGTCTGCTTCTTGCATGGCATCACGTGACCTGATCCAGATGCTATTAAACAGTTCACCAGCACACTCTTCTCCATAGCAAATGAGACCATTCCAAAAACATCATCAAACGCAAAATGCAAACGGATGCCATGGTTTGATGATAAATGCAAGACCGTTATAAAAGAACGGAAGAAAGCGGAAAGATTATTCTTCAGAAGGCCAACAAATGAAAATCTTGTTAAGGTTAAAATAAGTAGGGCACAAGCTTGAAGAATAATAAATGAAGCTAAAAGGAAAAGTTGGAGACAATTTGTATCTGGTCTGACATCAAGTACCTCAACAAGAAAGGTCTTGAATCTGATTCAAAGGATGAAGGGCAGGAATGATGGAGATCAAATTCAGCACATCAAATATCAAGACTCTATTCTAACTTCAAAACAAGAGATTGCAAATACCCTAGCAGAAAATTTTGAAAAGAACTCCTCCATTGTGAATTGCCTTAATGCCTTCCAAGTTTTTCGAGCACAGGATGAAAAGAAAGGTATACATTTTTCATCTTATAATAAGGAACCCTATAATCAACTGTTCACAATGGAAGAATTGACACGAGTTATAAACAGGGCACATGATACGGCAGTTGGACCAGATGACATACACGATCAGTTTTTAAAAAATTTGCCTCACATTATCCTGTCTCTACTTTTAAAACTTTTTAACTCTATTTGGATATCAGGGAAAATTCCACTCTCTTGGAAAGATGCGATAATCATTCCCATCCCAAAAACAGGAAAAGATCATAATGACCCCAACAATTACCGCCCAATAGCCCTGACAAGTTGCTTATGCAAAACCATGGAGAGAATGGTTAATGAACGTTTAGTATGGATCCTGGAATCGCAACATCTCATAAGTAAAGTTCAGTGTGGCTTCAGAAAAGGGAGAAGTACTGTAGATCATCTCACCAGCCTTGAAAGCTACGTACGAGATGCTTTCATCAGAAAAGGACATGCAGTTGCTGTCTTTTTTTGACTTGGAGAAAGCTTATGACACCACTTGGAAGTTCGGTATTTTAAAGGATTTATATCAACTTGGTTTTAGAGGACACTTACCCATTTTTATTACTAATTTTCTATCAAACAGACATTTTAAAGTCAGAGTAGGTAATACCCTATCTGACCCTCATAAACAAGAGCTAGGAGTACCACAAGGAAGCATTTTATCAGTTACCCTTTTTAGTATCAAAATCAATGGCATTGCAAAAGCCATCGGGTCAGGTATCCATTGCAGTCTTTATGTTGATGACATCAGTATTTGCTACAGAAGTAAATCCATGAATAACATTTGAACAGAAAATCCAGCTGACAATTAACAGAATGCAGTCCTGGTCAGTATCAAATGGTTTTAAGTTTTCAAAGACTAAAACTGTTTTTATACATTTTTGCCAGCTATGCTCTCTTCATCTTGACCCAGAGATATTCATGGATGGTGAACACATATTCCTTGGAGTAACTCTTGACAGTAAACAGAATTTTATCCCTCACAAAGATTTTAAAAGATAAATGTCTTAAAGCCTTGAACATTTGAAAGGTTTTAGCTAAAACAAAATGGGGTGCAGAAAGTTAAGTTCTTTTAAATCTGTACAGAGCACTAATTCGATCACGCCTGGATTATGGAATTGTAGTGTATGGATCAGCCAGGAAATCATATATCCGACTCTTGGACACAGTACATCATCAAGGCATACATCTGGCTTTAGGGGCCTTTAGGACATCGCCAATTCAAAGTTTGCATGTAGAAGCAAATGAACTTTCTCTGGAGAACAGACACCTCAAACTAGCCCTACAGTATACAACAAAGCTGAAGACCAAACAAAGAAAACCCAGCCTACCATCCTGTTTTCTCAACCCCTTTTTCAAGCCTATATGAACAAAAACCAAGACATATCCGTCCTTTTGGACTACGGATCAAACCACATTTACAAAATCTCAAAGTAGATCTGAGTATACTGGTACAGACACACTTCAGTTAAATTCCCCCCCTGGAACTTTAAAAAACCAAAAATAATCTTAGACTTAACAAGAAACAAAAAATCTGAAACCCACCCAAATGACTTTTCAAGACAACTCATTTTCATTAGAGAAATATTTCCATCACATCCCTATATATACAGATGGATCAAAATCTGAGGATCATGTATCATCTGCATTTGTGATCAACCATAAAAAAAGGAATATCCATCCCCAATCACAGCTCAATTTTTACAGCAGAGGCAAACGCTATTGTCTTTGCACTGGACTTCATAAAGACTATGCAATAGAGAAGCTTTCTAATAATTTCAGATTCAAAATCACGTCTTCAAGCAGTGTCATTTTAAAAAAATGATCACCCAATGCTTGTAAAGATTCTATGCAAACTGCTGGATTTGGAGGCCCAAAATTTCAATATCTGCTTCTGCTGGGTACCTGGACACTGTGGAATCCCAGAAAATGAGGAAGCAGACACTGCTGCAAAAGAGGCTTTATCAGCGGATTTCAAAAAGTGTCCAATACCTCCCACTGACCTAAAGCCCATAATAAATTCATATATTAAAAACAAATGGCAAACTGAATGGGATCAATGCACCATGAATAAACTCCATGAAATCAGCCCTGTTGTTGGCAAAAGAAGTTCCTCTGTTTTCAGATCGCTGGGACCAGATCGTCTACACCCGCTGTCGAATAGGTCACTCCAAGATGACACAAGTTTTTAATATTAGGAGAAGATTCACCAACATGTACCTTCTGCCAGAATCCATTATCCCTGAAACATGTTTTATTAGACTGTACTGTCTTAAACCTGTGAGAAACCTTTTTTATTCAGTCAGCACTCTAGAAGGAATTTTAACAAAGTCAAACCGAATGCAATTTTAGAGTTTTTAGGAAAAATAGATCTTAAAAACCTTTTATAGAATTCCTTACACGTTTCTCACCATGGAAATAGCCATAGAAGTTGGCATGGCGTTAAAAAAAAAACCAAACAAACAAACCCTGTACTCGTGATCACTGCTAGGCAACACCATGCGGATGTGCCTGGTGACAAGCAATCTCCCTAATAAAAAAAGTAACAACACAGAAACAATTCATTATCAGGGGTGCAAACTCATCAGGGGTCCGGGGGCATGGTCCCCTGGGAAGAAATTATTATTATTTTTTTATATTTAACTTTTTTTTTTTTTTTTTTTTTTGATTCGTACATTTATAACAAAGAAAAACAAAACTTTTATATACACTGAAACAACTTTTACCCCCAATATTACCCCTCCCCAATCACCAACCCCACCCTGACCCCCACTGAACACCCCTGTGGTCACACACAAGTATACACAAAAAAAAAAAAAAATTATATATATATATATATATACATATATAATAATCATACACATTTAAAACTATATACGTCTCTCTTCACAGCCACTCCCTGAGAGTCCCCCAAAAATGCCAAATAACTGGCCCATTTCCCATCAAACGAATCCCAGATCCCCAGCCTTCCACATGACACCTCCTTGAAAGCTGCCACCCTCCCCATCTCCACGCACCGTTCCTGAAATGAAGGCACTCCAGCCAACTTCCATCCCCTTGAAATAATCTGCCTGCCTATCATAACACTGGTCAGTACCAGGGGTGTAAAGTATCGAATTACAAATAGTCACGTTACTGTAAGTAGTTTTTCCCAGGAATTGTACTTTATAAAGTAGTTTAAAAATTGTATACTTTAGTACATTTTAAGTGCTGTAACTGTACTTTTAATGCGCTATTTTCCCACAGTCTGTTTTCACTACTTCCCATTCCTGATTATATTTTTATCTATCAACATGATTGGCTACGGAGAGTCTCGTGACTCCCGTCAAATCAAATCACACTTAAAAAAACTTGAATGGCAGCTGTAGATCAGCGTCAACTGTAATGGATGTGGAGGATGCCTCAGACACATTTCAACACCTGAACATCACGGCCGCACCTGAAAGGGCTTTTCGCAGTGAAAAAGGCCAGTTGCTTGATCGTGTCATGTGAGTTTATCTTGCTCAAGCCAGATATCAGCATTAATCCTGCCTCTAATTTGAAGAAACATATCAAGGTAAATTTCATATTTCTGTTTACTAGATTATGTGTCTATAACGTAGCCTGTAATTTAGCTATCTATCACTGAGATTATTGGGTTGATGTGAGAGATTAAGGCAATGTTATCAATAGGGCTGGGCGATAAAACAATTTTGATGTTTATCTGAAAAAAGAGAGAGAGAAATGTCCTCGATATCGATGATAAACGTTTGAGTAATGTTCTATACTTAGCCTATGTTCTACATCTAGACCAGGGGTGTTCATTACATCAATCATGATAGCAAGACAACCACTGGTTGGTTGATCTAGATTAAATATAAAAGATTGACTTTTTATTTCCTGAGGTCTGTAGCTGCGCACTGTTTGATTGACAGGCGGCTAAAGTTTGTGCGCTAATGCGGGTATGCGCCTAAATTGTCAAATACACTTCATAATTCCGCCAATGCCCGTCTTGATGAGGCATTAATGTAAACGCAGTGGTTTGGTCTAAAGTGAACGTAAACAGTGGGACAAAAAGCATATTTGCATCAAAAGTCGGACTTGAAGTGTAATTGTAACCGAATTGAGCACTGTCTAGTAGGCTGTCATAAAAAGGCTATTAATCAAACAATAATAACAAGGAAATGAGAAAACCACTCACTACTTTTGGTTGAATAACTTGAGTAGCTTTAAAAGTATTAATGTAATAGAATAAAACAGTGACATTTTTTAATAATATTGTTAGTTTTTTTAATAATACCGACCCCTGATGTAGAGAGTGTTAATTTGTATAATAAATTACCAGGAAAGTAGAGATGATAAAATATTTTATAATTATGCTTTGCCTTTATCAAGATTTTTCTAATGCCTGATAGAAAAGTATCAACCTTTGTTGAGCAATACTGAAGGCAGAACATTCCTCCAGTCACAAACTTCAGAAAATTAAGCATCATGCATTAGAATGAGAACACAATTATTGCTGGGCTTAAAAGATACAAGAACTAAATCAATGTGGAACATTTTATCTCAGAAGGAGTACAGTGTGGCCCCCCCATGTGAATACAAAAATACAAAAATAGTTCACTCAAAAATGAAAATTCTCTTATTTACTCACCCTCATGCCATCCCAGATGTGTATGACTTTCTTTCTTCAGCAGAACACAAATTAAGATTTTCAGAAGAATATTTCAGCTCTGTAGGTCCATACAATACAAGTGAATGTATGCGAAAATTTTGATGCTCCAAAAAGCACAAAAAGGCAGCATAAAAGTAATCCATATGACTCCAGTGGTTAAATCCATGACTTCAGAAGTTATATGATAGGTGTGGGTGAGAAACAGATCAATATTTAAGTCCTTTTTGCTAGAAATTCTTCTTCCTGCCCAGTAGGGGTGATATGCATGAAGAATGTGAATCACCAAAAACAAAAGAAGAAAGTGAAAGTTAAAGTGGAGATTGACTGACTGAGCAGGGAGGAGAATTTATAGTAAAAATTGACTTAAATAACCTATCATATATCTTCTGAAGACATGGATTTTAACCATTGGAGTCACATGGATTAGGCTACTTTTATACTGACTTATGTGATTTTTTTTTTTTGGAGCTTCAAACTTTTGGCATCCTTTCAATTGTATTGTATGGACCTACAGAGCTGAAATATTCTTCTAAAAATCTTCATTTGTCTTCTGCTGGAGAAAAAGTCAACACATCCGGGATGGCATTAGGGTGACTAAATGAGAGAATTTTCATTTTTGTGTGAATTATTCCTTTAAAGCCCAATGTGGCCCCTGTACCAAACAATTGCTCTACCGCCTCTATTGTGCGGGACATGACGCGCCAAGTGACCCTGCTTTTTTAGTGGGTTTTTTTGCATTCCTTGCATTGTTTTAAAAATATTTTATACACAACAATAACTCTCTCAGTCGGCATTAAGGAAAATTTAGACCCTACACATAAACTGATTTGAATGTAATTGTTTCATACATTATGATACTGAAAATAACTTTCGTCTTTTAATTTCTGTAATCATGTCGCCCTTTTATTTATTTTTTAAAATCAGATTCATGTAGTGTTTACAGTATCATAGATAAGTGATGTATTTTAAAAGTTGTCATCACAAACACCTATAAAATACCTATATTTATCTTTTCTTTTTTTTTTCTTCTGGCGAGCAGCCATAAAAGGGAATGTAAATTACGGTATGTGTGCTACATTTTTAAATTGCAGCATAGAGCTTTTATTATAAAGGGGCATAGCTTTCGCAACCGAGTACTCAATACTCACTGCTCATGAGTACTTTTAAAAATGAGCTACTCTTTTACTCTTACTTGAGTAGTTTTTAGGACAGTACTTTTACTTGTATTATTTTTCAGTACTTTTTCCACCCCTGGTCAGGACCCAATTTTTTATGTGTTTATCCCCTATATTGATGACCGCCCCATCGCCTAAATACAGAGTCTGGGGTAAAATGAAATTTGAGTGCCCAATATGTCACACATAAAACTCTGAACCTTCAACCAAAATTATTGGATCTTAACACACTACCAAAAATCATGGGTTGTGTCTCCATCTTCTAATTGGCATCGCCAGCAGGTGGGTGTGTCTTTAAGACCAAGCCTATGCAATCTAGAGGGGATCCAATAGAATCTATGTTAAATCTTGAATTGCACAGACTTGATGTTTTTTAGAATCCTAGCCCACACTCCCTCCTCCAATACCAAGTTTAAATCTTTCTCCTATAATCTCTTGAAAGAGGTTAAAGCTCCATCCCCCAGACTCTAAATTGGCAGGGAGTAATACACTGATGCCTCATGACCTTTTCCAAAAGCAGTAATCACCACTCCCAGAGTATCTGCCGCTTTAAAGGCATTAATTTCAGCCTTTAACATTTGGTGGAATTCAGGATTTTGCAAAAGGGATACAATAAAGCACCAACTATATGATTTCTTTTTCTCTGTATGTGGCAACACCTCTAAACTCACCAGGGCATGATCTAAGACTAAAATGTTTCCAATTGAACAATCAACAACAGATGAAATGAGGGATTTGGATATAAAAATAAAAAAAATCTATTCTAGAATAAATCTTATGGACTGATGGAAAAAAATTTATAGTCCCTACCAGATGGGTTCAAAAGTCTCCAAATATCTGTAAGACCAAGATTTTTACACATCCTGTGAAGCGTCAATGTTGCCCTAGGGGGCTTACACACTTTTGCTTCACTATGATCAAGGACTGAGTCCATCAAAAGATTAAAGTCTCTTCCCAATATTATATCATGAGGGGTGCCAGCGGCTTGCAACATCCCTTCAAGATCTATAAAAAAAAGCCCTGATCATCAGCGTTAGGTGCATACATATTAACCAAAATCAACCTTTGCCCCTGAATTTCTGCTAAAACAATAATGACTCTTCCTAATTTATCTTTAATCTGTTTGAGACATTTGAATTTTAGATGCTTACTTATCAGTGTAATGACTCCCCTGCTCTTACTTGAGCCAGCCAAAACATGTCCACCCCATATCTGCCCAAATTTTTCAGCTTCCTGCGGGGAAAGATGCGTTTCTTGAAGAAACACTCATATTTCTTACATTTAAGAAGAGAAATAACCTTCCTTCTTTTTATGGGGTGCCCCAAACCCATTCACATTCCACGTGGAGAGAGACAATCCATTCATATTAACGTTTGACATTTTTACATATGAGAAAAAATTGATTGTGTGTCAAAAATAAAATGATAAAGACCACATTCCAGCATTAGTGCAACAATCAAACCCCAAACTTCCCCCGGAACCAAACAAACAGAAAAAAGAAAAATGTGTGCATTAACCCTGCGCATGACAGCGCCAACTGGCGTCCACCCCTCTAAACTCAAACAGTCCATGTACGCCTACGAGAGCCCCCGCGACAACTTTGCTGTTGGATTGCTCAAGTCCGGTGTTTCTATACAAATTTTGTGAGACAGAATTACCCAACAGAAGATAATCTATAAAACAAACTCCAGCCAGAAGGCGGAATAAACACAAAGAATGTGTAGATTCATCTACATAACTGTCCCGAAGGTGTGTTCCTCCACAAAACAAGCTCCAGCCGCTAGCGGAACCAGCAAAAAAAAAAAAAAAAAAAAAGAAGGCCAATCAGTTTTCTTGGGCAGTCAAACGAATGTTCAGTGAGCCGGCTCATTCGACTACTGCATGAGTGCAACAAATGACTCAGTCACTCCAATGTCCTGCGAGAAATACTCCACAAAACAAACTCCAACCAATAGGAGGCATAAGCACAAAGAATGTGCAGATTCATCTACAACACTGTTCCGAAGGAGTGCTACTACACAAAACAACTCCAGCCACTAGGCGGAACCAGTACAAAAAGAAACAAAAAAGGCACTCAGTTTCCTTGGACGGTCAAGTGAATGATCAGTGAGTCGGTCCACTTGGCTGCAACGTGAGTACCACAAAATAACTTACTCAGTCCATTGACTTTATGAAGGACATCGCTTTCTGGGGACATGTAAATATTTTGCGGCCATCCTTAGCATCTATTCTCAATTTGTCCAGGAACATCAGTGCAAAAGCAACCTTCTGTTGATGTAAGAGTTTCTTGCATTCCTTGAATCCATCACGTTTCTCTCTTGTCAAATTCGCAAAGTCTGGGAACAAGAAAATGCTGTGGTTCTTCCAATAAAGCCTTGTTTTCTCCTCGCCTCGCGTAACACGAAATTTTTATTGGATGATCTTAGAAATTTCGCCAGAATTGATTGGGGCCTGTCTCCCTCAGCGGGTCGCCGAGCCGGAACCCTGTAAGCTTGCTTGATTTCCAGCTTATGGCCTGTTATGTCAAGCAGACTTCGTCCTCAGGAATTCCAACAATTCGGACATTTTTCCGCTGGTTACGGTTTTCCAAGTCCTCCGACTTCTCCCAGATGCACTCCAAATCCACCTTTGAATTGATTTTGAATTCTTTGACATATTGCCTTCCTAGAACAATTAAGGATCAGGGTGTATCGAATCTCACCGGTTTATGACATAAAAAGTATTAAAACTAGCAAAGTCTACCACCCATGGAGTCATGAGTTCGAATCCAGGGCATGCTGAGTGACTCCAGCCAGGTCTCCTAAGCAACCAAATTGGCCCGGTTGCTAGGGAGGGTAGAGTCACATGGGTAACCTCCTCATGGTTGCTATAATGTGGTTCGCTCTCGGTGGGGCTCGTGGTGATCTGTGCGTGGATGCCGCGGAGAATATCACAAAGCCTCCACACACGCTATGTCTCCACGTTGACACGCTCAACAAGCCACGTGATAAAATGCGCGGTTGACGGTCTCAGACACAGAGGCTACTGAGATTCGTCCTCCGCCACCCGGATTGAAGCAAATCACTACGCCACTACGAAGACTTAGAGCACACTGAGAATTGGGCATTCCAAACTGGGGAGAAAATAAAAAAACAGCGAAGTACGCAGAGCTTGCCGTTCACACGTCCAAACCTCGCATACCGTCACGTGACTCAGGAAGAAACTTTTTTAAATATCAGCTTTAAAATGTGGATTTACAGTCAATTTTAGCATGAGGATATAGGGAAAAACTCACCCTAGAATTAATGTAAGTCAGGGAGGGGTTAATTAGCACCCCTTATCTGGAAACTGAAGTAGTATTCATAACATCTAACTTTTAGATCAATCTGCCATGCTTTGGAGAAATTAACCTATGTGGTCAGAGGGAAATTAAATGAATTCAGTCAAATATGGGACACTTTTATGCAATTTCTGGAAAGTGATTAGCCTGAAATTAATGAGTGAAATTTGATAAATAAAATGACAGCACCTTTAAAAAAAAATATTTTACCTCTTACTATTATATATTATTATTTGATTGATTGATTTATTTTTTCCTCTGAATGTTGAGGGTGAGGTGGGTGAGGGGATATTATACATGTTATTGTATGTATGACTATGTTCTATTAGCACTCCACTACTCTTACAATATACAATTTTGGTATTTCTATGAAGCCTATAAGCATATATACAGCTGCCAGTTTATTAGGTACACAGAGCTAAAACTAATACAGTTCAACAGTCCTGCAAAAAATCCTACCTTCATGAAGGTTGTAATGTTCATTTTTTTTGTTTAGAGGCATTGATTCAACTCTGATTATTTAGGAGGATACAGAGAGCTGTTTCTGACAATTACATACCTTATTGCTTTTTGGAAAATTTTTAGATAACTGGCTTGCTATGTCATCAAAGTCAGTCTTCCATGGTTTCACAGGTCAGCTCTTCAACAGAAAAATATGAAAAGTAATTAGCTATCTGCAGTTATACTTTCTTTTTACTATAATCATCCACATTTATGCTGCTGATCTTATCACCCATCACTGATGCAGTGTCTAACAAACGATGTGTGTAATGACTGAATTAACCAAGGAACAACCTTGCTAGACACAAGCTAGCCATGTTGCCTAGTTGAGCTAGCTACCAGCCATTGAAATTAGTTGTACTATTATGGTATGGTCTTGTATGTTAACGAACGCCAATAACTGCAGTTAATTTGAGGTAAATGTAGGCCAACTGACATCAGGTTATGGTAGCTAGTGAAGTGTTGCTCACGTTAGCTAACTGCAATTAGAATCTAACTAGCTATTATCTAATGATAAACATTAACTAAAGCTGGCTACATAAAATACCACTATTGACTAGATTCATGAGAGGTCAGCTAATGCATTAAAATGTCAAAAAATGCAGTCATTTCATCAACTTACCAGCGAGTGTGCTTGAGAAACACCAAAATGAATGGGGTTCAGTGCTGGAACTATTCAGTGTTTGGAACAATTGGTTGCCCCACGACTCGCGTCACTTCTGCATTCTCCAATTACAACAGAAGTCTATGGCAGTTTCGCAACACTTTTTCAGTGGCGCTGGGAAGGAATGTTTCTAATTAATCTCACTGAATTAATGCGTTAAATCAACTGCCCTAATTATTATTATTATTATGTTAAACGTGTATCTCGCAAGCAAGAGTGCTATTGTACTGAATAGAAGTTTTCATTTATAATGTGATTCTCTGTTGTGCAGCACTTTATTTGACAAAAATAAGACAATGTTGTGTGTTCTTGTTACTTCTTGTTTCTTATTGAAATGTAACATTTTAATAGGCTAAAGGAGTATCGAAATTTGTTTTGAGAATCGTGAAATTTTACTGGTATCTGTACTGACTACTGAAATTTTGGAATTGTGACAACTCTATAAAAGGGTTAATCATTACACAGTGTAATAGAGTACAACTTTCTTGTACTTCCATTCACACTGAGGACAGAGATGTCAGCTGTATTCAGTTATGTGCAGTGTGCTATATTTTTATGGTCATGCAAAATTCATGTGGCTGATGCTAGTAAGAACATTAAAATTATTTGTCGTCTGGTTTTAGCTGGGTGGAGCAGGATCCAAAAGAGATTCTTCAGTCAGTGTATGAGTGCATGGACAGGACCTGTGAGAAACTGACCCAGCTAAACATTGACATCTCCAACATTAAAGGTATCAGAATAAACTCTTATTCTTCCATGCACCTGCCATTACACTCTCATGCTTGCTCAGTTTTCTTTTCTTTGCTAATTGTGATCTCTCTTTAGCCATTGGTGTGACCAATCAGCGGGAAACCACCCTTGTTTGGGACAAGGAAACTGGTGAACCACTTTGCAATGCTATAGGTAAGTGAACTTTACCTCCCTAGTATATGACCAGGTATTATTGATATCAGCATTTATAAAAAGCAAATATACTGCTTTACAGCTTTATAGACTAGTGCAAATCCATTATTTGTTTGAGTTTAGTTTGGCTTGATCTGCGGACCCAGTCAACAGTTGAGAGACTCATCAACAAAACTCCAGGCAGGAACAAAAACCATCTCAAAGTAAGAGTGCGCAGAAGTGCATTGTCTCCATGTAAAGGAAAATTATATGGACCCTTTTCACAGGGCTTGATGATGTCATATTTTGGTATTATTACATTACCCTGAAATTATATAAAAAAAAAAAAAAAACGCCATCAAACTAGTCCACAGTGCTGTACTGGAGTTTCAAATACAGCTGCTGTGGAAGTGACTGATTAAATTTGGCATCTTGCTCTCTTCTCGCTGCTTTTTTTCCTTTGCTGTTGGAGCAAAAGGGAACACTGCAGCAATATTTGCTATGGTGTCCATCTTCAATTTACCTCCGTACACCAGCTACAGCTAGCTTACTTCAATGTTCCATACCGAGAAATTTGAAAAGGCTCCATCATCTCGAACAGCTACAACCACAATCGGTCACATTATTAACGAAAAATCTTTTGATACGTCTGGTAAGAAGTCATATGGGACCAAGTGCATTACTTTTACCATCTTGGCCACCCAAAATCGTTTTTTTAAGCCTAGTTTAATGCACGTTTGTAAATAAAGAAAAGCCACACCCATGGTTAGTTTTAACCAGTCATCTCTCTTTGACTTGCCAAGTTCTCCTTGGTCAAGAATTTCAGACCATACGAACACCTTAGCAGAACAAATACATCAGTGCATTTCATCATAATTTTTCGGTGAGCTAAAAGAAGCCTGTTCACCCAGTTAGTATAAATTTGCCTTTAGAGTTGCTCTTGTTCTTGTTCAAGTCTGGCAAAATTAAATAATATGCATCTCTTGTCCACTTGCCTTCCATAAAGCACAAGACGGGCCTCCCCATCAGCACTTACTTCAGCGCAGTGAAGTTACGCTGGCTGATGGATAATGTGGAAGAGGTGCATAAAGCTGTGCTGTCCCACCGGGCCATGTTTGGAACTGTTGATTCCTGGCTTATCTGGGTAAGACCAGTATGGTGTCTCTAATGCAAATGCATTTTACAGTGATTGTGTATGTGGGTTTTAAAGGTAATATATTGGTGCCTTACTATTGGGGCAATCCAAGGTTGTTCTGCTGCTTAAGTTATGCTTACACTTTTTAACAGACACTCTGAAATAAACCTCAAGCGCTTTGTCATTGATTGAACTTTCTTTTTCCAGAAAGTACTTTTAAAAGGATGTGCTTAGTAAGATTTTTAGATTTAATTTTTTTTAATCAGAAGTGCATTGGAAAAATCTTGCATAGATTTAATTTGGCCAATGTTAACTGCACATATTTGATTTTATTAGCATAATATCACAAATTGCCATTGGTGCTAGGTCTTCCCTGTGGGTACTCAAGCTCCTGAGCACCCACAGGATCGGTGCCTGTGGATTTGCCTTCGTCCCAGGCCTGGAACAAAAGGCCCAGTTGTGCCCCCCTTATCGACGTCCCTGGCCTTTGGTGTTGAAATTATATTATAGATATAAAACAATAAAGTAATAGTCATGGATTGACTTCCTGCTCTAGTCATTATAAAGTGATCATGATCTAATAATTTAACTTGTTAAAATAATATGTAATGTCTCTATATTTCAGAGCCTGACAGGGGGAAAGAAGGGAGGTGTACATTGCACAGATGTGACCAATGCCAGCCGGACCATGCTCTTCAATATTCTTACACTGGACTGGGATCCTGAACTCTGCACGTAAGTTCACATATGCATATACTAGGGTTGCGCGATATACCGATACTAAAGAAATATTGTGATACCAAACTTTTTTAAATGGTACGATATAATCTTGTTGGTTTTTATTTGATTAAAGCTTTATTTATTCATTTGATTTAAAACTGTTTTTATATAAACATTTAATTAAATAAAACTGCAAGACTTGATGCAGTTCTTTTAATCAAGTCCTTTTTTTTGTGTGATTTCATCAGTAATCTGAGGCTATTTATTTGTTGCTGAAGTATTTTAGTATTGATACCGAGGTACCAGGGCTGCTATCGTACCAACGCCAAATTTTTGGTATCGCAGCAACCCTAGCATACACAAACAAACATTTGTTCATACTGTGTTCGTACTTTTTCTATATATAAAGCAATACAATTGCACATTACTAAGTGACAAGAATAATATTTTTTAACTGATATCTTAACTGATTGCAGATATTTTGATATACCAATGGAAATTCTGCCAAAAGTGAGAAGTTCTTCAGAGATCTATGGTTTAATGGTAAGTGTTTGACCTATAATAGAGAACTGATGCATCTCTGTAATTATGTCATGATTGGAATGATTCTGTCCTGAAAAATTGCCACAATGCTCTAAAATATGTCCTACACAGGATGCAATATAAATATTTCTCTGCACTTCAAGAGAGAAATGAGCTTTGCTCCAGAGCAGTGCCTGTAAAATAGTAACTGCCTATTCTTTATAATTTGATCTTGTTGTACATAAACAAAAACCAAAAGATTTAAAATTTTAAATTTGCTGTGGAGCAGTGATTTCTTTCTAGAGATGTTAGAATGTCCCTTTTTATCATGATTATATTTTGTGTCCTGTGATTTCTTTGGGCTGACTGATAGAAAATCAGCTCTAATTTGGTGAGTATTTTCTTGCTCCCCTTAATATCATGTCTGGGACACCTCTGCTGTGCCATGTTGCCATCACAGAAATTGGTGCATTTCCAATATGGCGCAAACTTGTTTTTCCTACTGTGCTTGGAAGTGCATTTTTATTTATTTTTATATTTTTTTTAGTTTAGGTCTTATTGGAAATGTACCAAATGGTGATGTCATTATTTTTCATTGTGTTTTGGCTTGATGCTCGATGTATCACTCTGTCATTACAACTTACTGGCTTTAGGCCTGTCCTTTCCAACATCCTATAAAGTTTATGCCAGTTTTGGGACCTTTTCATCTAGTGTGCTGGCTATGGTCCTCTTCTTTGTTGCCTCTTTCTTATTTTTTTCTCCACTATGACTGAAGACACACAGACTCCAGTTAGACTAATAATTATGAAGCTTCTCATGATCGGTGTTATGGCCAGCTCGTTCTCCACCGCAACCTAAAGGGGAGTCACACACGAAAGGTCATTTCAGTGATATGAATTTATTCACTTAAAAATAGTATACAAGGTATAATGAAAATAATATCTAGGGGTTAAATAAAGGAGCTACAACAAAAATCTAATGGAGCTGTAAATGATGGGGAGCATGAAAGAAAGAGTGAAGCTAAGGTCTCCTCTGGAGAGATGCAACCATCCCGAAAGGAGAGAAAGACCTCAAACAAAAGAGCCAAACTACTTTTTATACCCCACACCCACAGATGAACTAATTAACAATTACTTCCCCTACCCAACCAAAACCTGCCTCCATACTGATACCAAGAGGCAGAGAGAGAAAGGCCAGGGTTGTAACGTCGGACACTGAAAATTTCAAATGTAAAGGCTTCACTTACAATTCTCAACACTTTTAAAATGAACTTGTATGGGAATACAGCTTGACCTATTAGAGAGACCAGTATGAACAATGAAGACCAGGAGTCAAAGTTACAATCAGTTAAGAGAGAGTTTACTGAAGACAAAAAAGTTCTACACATTTCTAAAGGCAAAAGAGAGAAACAGAAAATGAGTTGAGGACCTAAACTCGAACTAACTTGGACCACTGAAACAACAGTAATTATAGACGTATGCAAATTATTTTACATCAGCTCATAAAAGTACAGAGTTCTTATAGGGGAAAAGAACAGATAATTCTAGAAATGTCCAAAGATGGTGTTCTGTTCAACTACATTAATGCAATCATTTGAAGTTTATATTTTTAAAACACAAAGTAAAATTGGTCAGCCGATAAGGGTCAGAGATGAGTCATAAATCGAGAGTCTCTTCTATTTTTATATACCTTTTTGGAGCTCAGTTCCTTTGGCTCAGTCACAACACTTCAAATTAAAAACAATCCCTGCAATGGCATCATTAGACAATAAAACAGAGGGCTATCTTTCCCTTAAGGTTGAGGCAGACCTCACTGGGACACAGGCCTTATCCAGCTGGAACATACATGACTATAGAATAAAATGTCTGCAGTATGTCTGTCAGTAAATGCATGTGGTACGTTAGTGACTACGTTAGTGACCTAAAACTTAAAACACAAGAAAACTCTTGCTTGTTTTGATCAGTGATCAAGGAATAAATTATAACTAGCATGTACTGTATATACAGTGCATTCAGAAAGTATTCGGACACCTTCATTTTTTTCACATCTTATGTTGCAGCCTTATGCTAAAATGCTTTAAAAAAAAAAAAAAAAACATTCACATTAATCTGCACTCCATACCCCATAATGACAAAGCAAAAACCAGATTTTTGATAACTTTGCAAATGTATTAAAAATAAAAAAACTGAAATATCACATTGATACAAGTATTCAGACTCTTAACTGAGTACTTAGTTGAAGCACCTTTGGCAGCAATTACAGCCTCTTACAGATTACAGTCTTTTTGGGTATGAAGCGACAAGCTTTGCACACCTGGATTTGGGGATTTTCTGCCATTCTTCTCTGCAGGTACACTCAAGCTCTGTCAGGTTGGATGGGAACCGTCGGTGGACAGCCATTTTCAGGTTTCTCCAGAGATGTTCAATTGGGTTCAAGTCCAGGCTCTGACTGGGCCACTCAAGGACATTCACAGAGTTGTCACTAAGCCACACTTGCGTTGTCTTGTTTGTGTGCATTGGCCCAGTCTGAGGTCCTGAGCAATCTGGACATGGTTTTCATTAAGGATATCTCTGTATTTTGCTGTGTTCAGCTTTCCTTCAACCCTGACCAGTCTCCCAGTCCCTGCTGCTGAAAAACACCCTCACAGCATGGTGCTACCACCACCATGCTTCACCATTGGGATGGTATTGCGCAGGTGATGAGCAGTGCCTGGTTTCCTCCAGACATGACGCTTGGAATTGAGGCCTGACAGTTTAATCTTCATTTCATCTAAGTCTGGGAGTCCTTTTGGTGATTTTTTTTTTTGCAAATTCCAAGTACGCTTTCATGTATCTTGCACTAAGGAGAGGCTTCCGTCTGGCCACTCTACCATAAAGCCCAGATCGGTGTTGTGTTGCAGTGATGGTTGTCCTTTATGCAAGTTTCTCCCATCTCCACACATTATCTCTGGAGTTCAACCAGAGTGACCATTGGGTTCTTGGTCATTTCTTTTACCAAGGCCCTTCTCCCCCGATTGCTCAGTTTGGCCGGGTGGCCAGCTCTAGGAAGAGTCCTGGTTGTTCCAAACTTCTTCCATTTAAGAATTATGGAGGCCACTGTGCTCTTGGGAACCTTCAATGCAACCAGAACATTTTTGCAGCCTTCCCCAGATCTGTTCCTTGACACAATCCTGTCTCAGGCAGAAATAGATTAAAAATAACTACTAAAGCTCTATTAAATTTATTTATAATTTTTTTTTTTTTTTTTTTTTTTTTTTTTAACAACTGTGGCAATTTATAAATATTTATATTTTGTATTTGTATGGTTTTTAAATGCATTTTGGGTTCTTTTTTTTTTTTTTTTTTACATTACAAAATGCCATAGTTTGTTTAATAGAAATCATGTTACATAACTATGGTAGAGAAGATCCATGCTTCCGTGTAGTTACCATGGCCTTGTTTCGTAATCACTGTTAAAACTTAGGTGTTTACTCTTTGTAGATATTGTAGATAACCTTACTGTTGTTAATACCAGTAAATGTACATATGCATCCCAACTCAAAATCAGTGCCTTACTGTCTAATGAGCATTTCAGTGGGACAAAATATGCAATATTATTGGTAATTTTACTTATTTTTGTAATCTAATAATAAAAATCACTTTTATTATTAGTTTTGGTCTTCACATTTTTCATTTTATAGGCCCCAGACCCCCACCACACCACCGGTGCTACTAAATGAGATGCTGGTGCCACCAATATTAGAACTTGCTCTCAAATGTTAGTCTGGATCCCTGGTTGATAGTGAATGTATTCAACTCATCAATAGGCCCCTTCAAACTTAAGTTCATCTGAGGTTCAAGGCACCATTTCGTCTCTTTGGCTTTACTAATTTGTGTGGTATGTCTAGCGCAGGTACTTTTCAGTACACAGCATATGGTTATGACACACAAAATAGGATAATTTGGAGAATGTTGCTAATGTCCACTTGAAAATGTCAGAAGACTTTATAATAATTAATCTCAGTGGTCTAAGTGGAGTTTTATATGCAGGCTTGAAGCAGAGGCCTGTTGATGCATGTTGAACATGTTACATTAATTTTGAAGATTTTCATTCCCCCCCCTTCCCCTTTTTTCCTTGGTTTACTTTTCAATGTTCTACATTTGTCTTCAAACAGAAATCTGGCCCTTTAACTGGTGTCCCCATATCAGGGGTAAGAAGACTATTAACATTATTTTTACTCTCATTTAGCTAATCTATTTTGAAATCCCACATGACAGTCTTCATAACTTGTATACTGTTACATGATCCTAATCAAGTGAAACAATATAAAATGAAAACAATGTCTTCAGATTCACAAGGATAACACAGGAATACAAATATTTTCAGTGGTCCTTTTTAAATTAACTTCACCTCCTGTTTATAGTGTCTTGGCGACCAGTCTGCTGCACTAGTTGGACAAATGTGCTTCAAGGATGGACAAGCCAAAAATACGTATGATATTATTTTGTCAGTCTGTCTCTTTCATATGCACCAATGCGAATTCTACTGCTCTCCACATGTCAACCTGTCATGTCAACATGTGAAAATGTTTATTGAGACTGACTGAAGACTATGTCCCCTGCCATGCTATGTTACTTTGTAATTGTTTATGTGCTTTCTGTCTGACTTTTTATTTACAGTTATGGCACTGGTTGTTTCCTGCTTAAAAATGTAGGAACCAAGGTATTCAACATGCATGTAGTTGTTTAAAAACAAATATAATAACAAAGAGTATTATGTGATGTTTTTAATCTAATGTTGTTTTTGGTTTATTTCCTAAAGCCTGTAATGTCAGACCATGGCCTTCTGACAACGATTGCTTATCAACTAGGGCGTGACAAGCCAGCCTGCTATGCACTAGAAGTAATAATGTTGTAATCTTTTCAATTGATTGTTGTATAACTTTTTTGGCTTGTTTGAAGAAAAACTTAATGCATTTTACTCACTGTATTTTGAATTCTAAGCACTACTACTTTTCTCATAATCGGTTTGTGATGTGAAAAGTGATTATGTGGCCAGTCCTTCATGCGCATTGTTCTGTGATTGCTGTATTCTAGGGTTCTGTTGCCATTGCTGGGGCAGTTGTGCGCTGGTTAAAGGATAACCTTGGAATCATCCAGACTTCCACAGAACTAGGTGTGTATAATCACTTTAAGATCGTCTCATATAATGCAGCCCTCTACAATGCAAGTAAATCACTTGCATATGCAACCTAATTTTTGTGCTATGCGACAAAAAATGTCTGTTATTAGCCACTGGCTAGTAAATGTTCAGATTTCACTCACTAGTGATTAAGTTGTGTAGAGGTGAAGAAGTAATTCGGCACGAGAACCTTCCACTGCATATTGTGTTGCATGAGTGCATACTCTAAAGGAAATTTTACTTTTTGGCTGCAGTGGGTCCAGAGTTGGAGGATGTCACCATAGCTTTAGTTGAGCAGTGATTATATGCCATACTTCGATCTACAGTTGAAGTCAGAAATTTACATACACCTTAGCCAAATATATTTAAACTCAGTTTTTCACAATTCCTGACATTTAATCGTAGAAAACATTCCCTGTCTTAGGTCAGTTAGGATCACTACTTTATTTTAAGAATGTGTAATGTCAGAATAATAGTAGAGAGAGAGAAATAAAAGCTGAAATAATTCATTCATCACATTCCCAGCGGGTCAGAAGTTTACATACACTTTGTTAGTATTTGGTAGTATTGCCTTTAAATTGTTTAACTTGGGTCAAATTTTCTATCGGATTGAGGTCAGGGCTTTGTGATGGCCACTCCAATACCTTGACTTTGTTGTCCTTAAGCCATATTGCCACAACTTTGGAGGTATGCTTGGGGTCATTGTCCATTTGGAAGACCCATTTGCGACCAAGCTTTAACTTCCTGGCTGATGTCTTGAGATGTTGCTTTAATATATCCACATAATTTTCCTTCCTCATAATGCCATCTATTTTGAGAAGTGCACCAGTCCCTCCTGCAGCAAAGCACCCCAACAACATGATGCTGCCACCCCCATGCTTCATGGTTGGGATGGTGTTCTTCACCTTGCAATCCTCACCCTTTTTCCTCCAAACATAACGATGGTCATTATGGCCAAACAGTTCTATTTATGTTTCATCAGTCCAGAGGACATTTCTCCAAAAAGTAAGATCTTTTGTTCTCTATGTGCACTTGCGAACTGAATTCTGGCTTTTTTATGGCGGTTTTGGAGCAGTGGTTTCTTCCTTGCTGAGCAGCCTTTCAGGTTGTCGATATAGGACTCGGTTTACTGTGGATATAGATACTTGTCTATCTGTTTCCTCCAGCATCTTCACAAGGTCCTTTTGCTGTTGTTCTGGGATTGATTTGCACTTTTCGCACCAAACTACGTTCATCTCTAGGAGACAGAATGCGTCTCCTTCCTGAGCAGTATGATGGCTGCGTGGTTCCATGGTGTTTATACTTGCATACTATTGTTTGTAGAGATGAACATGGCTGATCTTGGCTGATTTCTTTTGATTTTCCCATGATGTCAAGCAAAGAGGCACTGAGTTTGAAGGAAGGCCTTAAATACATCCACAGGTACACCTGCAATTCAGTACACCTCCTATCAGAAACCAAAAATCACAGGGCTTAATGACTACAGACCTGTCGCCCTCATTTGAGAGACTGGTGTTGACCCACCTGAAGAACATCACTGGACGCTTTCTAGATCCCCTTCAATTTGCTTATCGAGCAAACAGGTCTGTGGATGATGCAGTCAACATGGGATTGCATCATATCCTGCAACATCTGGACAGACCAGGGACATATGCAAGGATCTTTTTTGTGGACTTCAGTTCGGCTTTCAACACCATCATCCCAGCTGTACTCCAGAATAAATTACACCAACTCTCTGTTCACATGTCTATCTGTAAGTGGATTACCAGCTTGCTGACGGACAGGCAGCAGCTTGTGAGACAGGGGAAACTCACTTCCAGCACCTGTACAATCAGCACTGGTGCCCCCCAGGGATGTGTGCTCTCCCCACTACTCTTCTCCCTCTACACCAATGACTGTATTGCCAAGGACCCTTCTGTCAAGCTCCTGAAGTTTGCAGATGACACCACTGTCATCGGCCTCATCTGAGATGACAATGAGTCTGCATACAGAAGGGAGGTTGAACAGCTGGCTGTCTGGTGCAATCAAAACAACCTTGAGCTGAACACACTCAAAATGGTGGAGATGATTGTGGATTTTAGGAGGAACACCCCAACACTGACCCCCCTCACCATTCTAAACAGCGCTGTGGCAGCAGTGGAGTCATTCAGGTTCCTGGGCACTACCATCTCACAGCACCTGAAGTGGGAGACACACATTGACTCCATTGTGAAAAAGGCCCAGCAGAGGTTGTATTTTCTTCGCCAGTTGAGGAAGTTCAACCTGCCACAGGTGCTGCTGATACAGTTCTACTCTGCAGTCATTGAGTCTGTCCTCTTGTGGCAGCGGGGGCATGGTCAAGCATCTCTCCGGGGAGAGAGAAAGCGGTAAGGGTGCTTACACCTGAGCTAAATTATGTCAACACCTGTCTCTAATTTCAGTGAGCACGGGGAGAGCGGCATAAATAGAGCCACACAGCACTTAGACGAGAGAGAGCCTGGGTATGGACTATGAAGTTAAAAGTTACTATGAATACAAATCTGAGAGTTTATTGTGTAAGCTAGTTTGTGGATGTGTTTAGACTGTGGTTTCCAACAACGTAAAGCCCTGAGAGTGTGTATGTGCTGCAGTAAGGAAAATAAAAATGCCTACCTGAACCAGGAAATCTGCTTCTCGCCGCCTCCTTCCACTGAGAAGTGTCACACTGGTGCCGAAACACGGAAGAATTTGAAGTTTGATTAAAGATGGATAGAAGTCGCCCCGTAGAGTCCTCCCAGTTGGCGGAGATCCTCCAAGCCCTCGCTGGCCTACATCGGAGCCACCAGCAATCCCTGCTTGAGCTCCAACAAGATCAAGACCGCCGGTTTGTGGAGCTCATGCGCGCTCCAGAGGACCAACAGGCGATCTGGAGCCTTCTCAGCCAGGAGGCATCCCCAGCCGCGAACCCGGACACCCACACGCCGTTACCCCCGCCTACGTTACAAAAGATGGGGGCGGCGGATGACCCAGAGGCGTTCCTGGATCTCTTTGAACGCACCGCCGAGATCTGGGGCTGGCCGCTCGACAAGTGGGTGGCCCGACTCATACCGCTGCTGTCCGGGGAAGCCCAACTCGCGGCTCAACAACTACCAGCGATGAGCCTCCTGGCCTACGGAGACTTAAAAAAAGCCATCCTGCAGCGGGTTGGTCGGAGTCCGGAAGAAAGTCGTCAGCTCTTCCGGAGCCTGAAGTTGGAGAACTCCGTCCGCCCGTTTGCCTTCGCCCAACGGCTCTGCGACGCCTGCCGAAGATGGTTGCTAGCGGGGGACCGCGGCGTCGACGTGATCATCGACCAGGTGGTACTGGAACAATTAATACGTCAACTGCCAAAAGGGATGGCGGAGTGGGTCCAGTGCCACCGTCCAGCGTTGCTGGAGGAAGCTGTCCGGCTTACGGAGGACCACATGGCGGCGATCCCGAGGGCGGAAGAGCCCTCACTCTCTCTCTTCCCCCGTCTCATTCCCCTCCCCATCTCCTCTCGTTCTGCTCTCTCTCCAGGTCCCGTTCCTGCCCCACGCAGACGAGGAGGACTTCAGCCACGGAGACCAGTTCCCCGGGTGTGGGAGGCGCCGCTCTCCCCCTCAGGGGGGGGCGCCCGCTGACGCAAGTGCGGGCATAGCGCCTGGGCCGGCCTGCTGGAGGTGCGGAGACCCGAGCTACTTCCGAGATCAGTGCCCTCTGATGGAGCTGGGGACAGTGGTGCGGGTCTCTGACCTCCCACAGGCTGCCCTCGACCGGGCTGGAGCGTACCGGATACCGGTAAGCATCAAGGGGGTACTCACCAAGCGTTGGTGGACACTGGTTGTAATCAAACCACAATCCACCAACGCCTGGTTCAACCCGAGGCATTGGTCACAACTAAAACGGTGAAGGTGAAATGTGTACACGGGGATATTCACAAGTATCCGGTAGTGACCCTGACGATTAAATTTCGGGGGAAAAAGCATAGAGTGGAGGCCGCGGTTAGTTCCCGCCTCACTCATCCGATTTTAATTTTGGGGACTGATTGGCCTGATTTTAGAATTTTATTAAAGGGAATTTGCACGGATGGGTCCTGTACGAAAATAGGGAGATGTGTGATGTGCGATGCTCTGACAGGGGAGGCGGAGCCGGGGCTGTCCTCAACAGCTCCACGTCATAATGACGAGAGAGGGGGCGAGGCTGCAGCCGCTCCCCTTCTCAGGGAATTCCCTGATGGGGATTTCCCTTTGGAGCAGTCGCGAGACGAAACCCTCAAACACACCTTTGACCAAGTGAGAGTCATCGATGGTCAACGACTCCAGCCTGACATTGCCCTTTCATACCCCTATTTTGCGATTTATAAATGAGCGGTTGTATAGAGTGACACAGGACACTCGGACCAAAGAGGATACAACCCAACTTTTGATTCCAAGGAGCTGTCGGGAAATGGTATTCCAGGTGGCTCATTATAATCCCATGGCGGGTCACCTAGGAGAAAGGAAAACACTGAACCGTCTAATAGCCCGTTTCTATTGGCCGGGCATTGGTGGCGATGTCCGCAGGTGGTGTGTGGCATGCCGCGAATGCCAGCTGGTTAACCCACCGGCCACCCCAAAAGCGCCATTGCGCCCTCTCCCTCTGATCGAGGTCCCCTTTGAGAGAATTGGAATGGACCTCGTCGGGCCATTAGAACGGTCAGCACGCGGACATCGCTTTGTATTGGTCCTAGTGGACTATGCAACGCGATATCCGGAAGCAGTGCCTCTTCGCAACATCTCAGCACGCAGTGTTGCGGAGGCACTCTTCAAAATAATCTCCCGGGTGGGGATTCCGAAAGAAATCCTCACCGATCAGGGCACAACATTTATGTCACGGACACTACGCGAACTGTACGAGTTGTTAAATATTAAATCGATTCGCACCAGTGTATACCATCCTCAAACGGATGGCCTGGTGGAACAATTTAATAAAACCCTCAAAAACATGATTCGTAAGTTCGTGCACGATGATGCTAGAAATTGGGATAAATGGCTCGACCCCCTGTTATTTGCAGTACGAGAGGTCCCGCAAGCCTCCACTGGCTTCTCCCCATTCGAGCTGCTGTATGGGCGATGCCAATGCGTGTGCTTGATGTATTTTGAGAAGCCTGGGAGGAGGGACCTTCAAACAGTAAAAATGAAATTCAGTACGTTCTTGATCTTAGAGCAAAACTCCACACTTTGGGGCAGCTAACACAGGAGAATTTGCTCCAAGCTCAAGAACGACAGCGCCGACTGTATGACAGGGGAACTCAGCTAAGGGAATTTGCACCGGGAGATAAAGTGCTTGTATTGCTTCCCACATCAAGCTCTAAATTACTCGCCAAGTGGCAAGGACCCTTTGAGGTCACACGATGAGTGGGAGATCTCGATTTTGAGGTTAAACGAACTGATAGAGGGGGCGCACGTCAAATATACCACCTCAATCTCCTGAAATTGTGGAGGGAGGCGGTTCCCGTGACGTTGGCTACGGTAGTTCCCGAGAAGGCGGAGCTCGGACCGGAGGTGAGTTCAAAACATAATCAGTTCATCCCGGTCATTTGCGGAAACCACCTCTCACCGAGCCAACTCGCGGAGGTTGCTAGGTTGCAACAGGAGTTTGCAGATGTGTTCTCCCCTCTACCGAGACGTACAAACCTCATCCATCACCACATCGAGACCGAGCCGGGGGTCGTGGTATGTAGCCGCCCCTATTGAATACCCGAACACAAAAAGAAAATCGTTCGGTAAGAATTGGATGCGATGTTTGATATGGGGGTAATAGAAGAATCCCACAGCGATTGGTCCAGCCCAGTTGTTCTAGTGCCTAAGAGCGACGGGTCTGTGCGATTCTGTGTGGATTATAGAAACGTCAACGCGGTGTCTAAATTTGATGCGTATCCAATGCCTTGCATTGATGAGTTGCTCGATCAGTTGGGCACTGCTCGTTTTTAATCGACATTGGATTTGAAGAAGGGTTATTGGCAGGTCCCCTTGACACCAATTTCCCGTGAGAAAACCGCCTTCTCCACACCGTTTGGATTACACCAAATTGTGACACTTCCGTTTGGTTTGTTTGGAGCCCCGGCTACGTTTCAGCGTCTCATGGACTGAATCCTCAGACCGCATTTAGCTTACGCCGCTGCCTATTTAGATGACATCATTATTTATAGCAATGATTCGCAGCGGCATATGCAACATCTGAGGGCGGTTCTGAGATCGCTGCGCTGAGCGGGACTCACAGCGAATCCGAAGAAGTGCGCGATTGGACGGGTGGAGGTACGGTATCTGGGGTTCCACTTGGGCCACAGGCAGGTGCGTCCCCAAATTGACAAGACAGCAGCGATTGCGACTTGCCCGAGACCCAAGACCAAAAAGGGGGTGAGACAGTTCCTGGGGCTGGCTGGCTATTATAGAAGGTTCGTACCTAATTATTCGGACGTCACCAGCCCGCTGACTGATCTCACTAAAAAGGGAGCCCAAGACCCAGTCCAGTGGATGGAGCAGTGTCAACGGGCGTTCACGCAAGTTAAAGCTGCACTTTGCGGGGGGCCGCTTTTACATTCACCTGACTTCTCTCTCCCGGAGAGATGCTTGACCACGCCCCCGCTGCCACACCTCTGCACTTCAGTAACTGTCTGGTTTGGTTCAGCTACGTAATCAGACATCAGAAGACTACAACGGACAGTTCGGACTGCTGAGAGGATTATTGGTTGCCCCCTGCCCCCCCTTCAAGAACTAGACACTTCCAGAGTGAGGAGAAAGGCTGGAAAAATCACTCTGGACCCCACTCACCCTGCCCATTACCTTTTTTTTTTTTTTTACTTTTGCCATCTGACTGATGCTTCAGAGCTCTGAGCACCAGAACCGTCAGGCACAGGAACAGTTTTTTCCCTCAGGCTATATCTCATGAACAGTTAAATTGCCCCATTGAGCAATAACTATGTGCAATACACAGTTTAGTCTTTTTTTATATTTATCCAACACATCCAACTTCTTCTGCCATTTCATCCCTCTGGGGAAAAAACAAAAAACATTTGCACTGAACATAACAGATAATAGATTTGTATTAGATTGCACTACGTATGTGTATGAATGTGTGTTTCTGTGTGTGTGTATGTACGTATGTGTATAACTATTATTTTTATTTTTTATTACTATATATGTGTTGTTGCTGTTTTTGTATTGTTGTACACTGGAAGCTCCTGTCACCAAGACAAATGCCTTGTATGCATAAGCATACTTGGCAATAAAGCTTATTCTGATTCTGAGAAGCTAATTGTCTAAAGTCTTGACATGATTTTCTGGAATTTTCCAAGCTGCTTAAAGGCACAGTTAACTTAGTGTATGTAAACTTCTGACCCACTGGAATTGTGATTTGTGATAGTCAATTAAACGTGAAACAATCAGTCTGTAAACAATTGTTGGAAAAATTACTCATGTCATGCACAAAGTAGATGTCCTAAACGACTTGCCAAAACTACAGTTTGCTAATATTAAATCTGTGGAATGGTTAAAAATGACTTCAACCTAAGTGTATGTAAACTTCTGACTTCAACTGTACATTGCATTGAACAATTTCAACTCTTATTTTAATTAAACTTTTTCTTCTGTTTTCATAATGTTCTCTGTTCTACCACATGGCTTGATAGACCAGTGAGATGTGTCTATTTGATTTCTATGAAAGTAAAAGTGTTGTATAATATGAGAGCTTTTAGATTTAAATTTGAGAACGTTTACAAAACGTTTTTTAGAGGTAAGTCGGTACACATTAGTAGAAAATATCCTGTACCATATTTTAAAATGAGATTTATGACCCTTTTTTATGACTGCACCTGTTTTTGGAGCCCCCCCATACAAACAGGGTAATGTTATTAAAACACAATAATGCATTTTGTTTATTTTATCTGTAGATTTAACACAAAAGGTCTTACTTTTTTATTTTTAATACATAGGAGATAATATGTTTCTAAAACAATGGGTATTGGCAGTGAAGCAAACTCATTCAAATTTTACTTTAAAGCTGCACTATGGAAGTTTGGGCTCTCTAGAGACATCCGTGGTTGAAACCTAAAATTGCAAGTAACTTGCCAAGGAACATTTTTGCGCAAGTTGTTTTTCTGCACTGCTCACTGTGCAGATGAATCTCATGGTTTGAGGTTACCTGGATACGGCCTGTGATCACTCAGAGACATTCATCTGCAGAACCGGAGTTATGTGCTATTTTGACTTTGATATAATTTTATTCATTTATCACAAAGATATTTAACACCAAGATATTACTTGCTTTGAGGAAGATAAACGGCACATATTTTACATATTCTAATATGATTATTCATGTGTTATCCACCACACATTAAAGGGATAGTTCACCCAAAAACCAAAATTCTCTCATCTACTCACCCTTATGCCATCCCTGATGTGTGACTTTCCACTGCAGAACACAAACAGAGATTTTTTGAAGAATATCTCAGCTCTGTAGGTCCATACAATGTAAGTGGATGGTGATCAGCACTTTTAAAGCTCCAAAAAGCACAGACAGTCATAGTAAAATCCAGTGGTTAAATTAATGTCTTCTAAAGTGATACGATTGCTTTGGGTGAGAAACAGATCAATATTTAAGCCCTTTTCACTATAATTGTTTACTTCTAGTCAGTTTCCAATGAGCGTTCACGAGGGGACAGAGTTTGCGCAGCCTCTTGTGCATTGGCATGTTCAAATGAAAGCAAAAGCAAAGAAGCTTGAGAACAGCATTGTAAATAAACCGAACTGCACTTCCTGTTGTATCACGCCAGTTATCGTGTAAACATGCAAATGCGCTTGCAATCACGCAAGAGGCTTCGTGAATTCAGTCCTGTCATTAATGAGCATAAACGGTTTAGAGTTTATGCGCCCACCAAATACGCAATCAAACTCTGCGAGCATTGTGTCGGCGTGGGCTCGGCTTTCAGAATGAAAAAACGAGCTGAGAGCAAAGCTTCTTGAGATTCATGCATTCACAGTGAACACAAGCAGCCTCAACGAGTGCCGCTTTACATTAAACAGCGCTTGTGGCTATCAGACAGAGGAAAATATGCTTGTTTTCACGTGCTTGTTGAAACATTTGTAAAATGCCATCTTTATAAAAGACAAACTGATCTTTTACGCTTGTTAACAATATACAAAAACACACAAATGGAATCAGGCTGTAGCACTTATTTTACATGCTACAGAAAATTCCAATAATTTCAAGGATCCTTTTCGTTGACGTCCATGGACAGTAAAATAATCCAGTTGCTGTGAAGCAGTGAAAGCGGCGAAGATGCTTGTCCATCTGCTGTCACACAGAAGGAAATTCTACAAACTGTCGTTCAACAGTGAGCACCACAGGAAGTAGAATAAAAACTCAGATCCACCCGCTTTGAAGCATGCAAATCTTGAAGCCGATTCTAGTAGAAAGTGATGTTGATGTGCAGAGTAGAGTTACCCTAAAATTCTGACGAGATGACGCCATTGGAACTTGGCCCCTAATTAAATTAAATTAAATGCATTAGTGTTTTAGTAACAAAACTCTGTTTGTTAAAATACCGTAATGCTAAACTTTTATCTTTGTTAAACCATATGTTTGTCAGACCCTTTTGTGTTAAAGCTACAGCTAAAAGTGCAAAATTGTGTTTTAGTAACATTACCCTGTTTGTTAAACTAATGCAGTCATATTCTTTAACTATGTCAGTGAGTTTGCTGCACAACCATCACCTTTTTGTTTTAGATACTCCTGTACCCCTCTTTGTTAAAAATAAAGTTTTATATCATGCATTATTTTGTCATCCCAGTTTTCCACTAAGCATTGTACACCATTAAAGAAACCTCATTAAAACACGTTCATAAACACGTGGGGGTTGTTGGTGGTCATAAACACTTTTGAGGGTGGTTAGGTGGGAGAGAGGGTGTGGCTGTCATAAAGGGTCCTAAATCTTGTTTTGACACATGGTGCAGGATATTCACTACTCTCATTATGAGAGTCAAAGATTGGTTTGACTGTGAAATGTGTGTCCAAAGTCATGCAATTTATTTTCATTGAAATGAATCCTTACCTTACCTATCCTTACTGTTAGTTACCATCAGTTGTTGATGCTAAAAGAAACTATATTCACACATAGCATGGATGCGGTACAGAAACTGTGCAAATATCATTAATATGCACTCATATAACACTTCTGTGAGATACCTGCTGAACTGCCGCTATTCTTAATGAGACGGTACCATTTTAGCATTTGTACATATCAATGTAAACTCTAAAGAAATAATTGTAAATAATACAATTATGCATATAAACAACAAACATGTAAGAAATGTGTAATAAATGTGTAAATATGCACATATTAAATATGCATATATTAAATGTATGGGTGTTTCACCAAACATTATTACATACCTCGGGTCTTTAGCGACCTAGCACTACTATATCACAAATGGACCTACAAAATGCCTAGATAGTCTAAAAAATTGTAAAGCATTTCCAAGACAATTAAAAAATAATATAATAGAATATATTCTGCTGTATTTATTTTTTATTTGTTTTATTTTTTCATATATCAAAGAGATGATGCAACAAATCATAGAACAGGATTCATTACTTCCACACTGAAATGTCATAAAACTCAAGTGGCTGTCAAACACATATTGAGCTACACATAACAGAAGCTACACTTATGCATTTTTTTTCAGGCACTTATTGAGTCTAAATACAGTAGACACACAATTTACATAATTTCAGTGATTACACCCAAATGAAGACACCCCCATCAAGATTTGCAATCTGTTTCAGATTTCATTTGCATTAAGCTTGCATGTCATGTCAAAAGTCTGAGTAAAACCAAATATTTACTAGCCAATGGCAATTCTTTTTCCAATTTGTCTGTAGAGGGTTGTAATGAAAAGTGCTATATTAATAATTGTAGTAGTAATAATAATAATAGTAATAAGACTCAAATACCCCCCAAAAACACAAAACAAGCATTTAACCTAAATATTTCAGTAAAAAGACTTCTCTTCTCACTCCAGAGAAATTAGCCGCTGACGTTGGCACATCGTATGGCTGTTATTTTGTCCCTGCATTCTCTGGATTATATGCTCCATACTGGGAACCAAGTGCTAGAGGGTTAGTAATTGAGCCATCCTTTTAAAATATCATTTTGGTCTGATCTTTGCATGTGTTGTAAATGTAAATACATCAAAGCCTGAGGAGAATAAACTCTAGAGTAGGACAGGTTAAGAGGGAGAAGGTTATTTTGGGCAGGATAAAGAAAATGAAGGATTCATAAAAATGCTACATGCAAAGTAAATCATGAGTGATGGTGTTAAGACATTTTTCTTCTGTAAGATGCAATTGCAGTACCTTATGTATTAACATGTTAATTGTACTACATTAACCTATTTCTCGCTTAACAGAATCATCTGTGGTTTGACACAGTTCACCAATAGGAGTCATTTGGCTTTTGCAGCACTCGAAGCTGTCTGCTTCCAGACACGGGAGGTATATGTCTCTGCTTTGGCATTAATTTACATGATTATGTGTTCTTAATTTTACAGTCTTGAGTAGAGGTATGTTTCAAAGATCAAACTTAAGAGTGTATTATTACAGATAAATTAGTGACTATCAGAAATATTTTTAAAGATGCTGAAAAACTTGTATTTGTTTCAGATTCTGGATGCGATGAACCAGGATAGTGGGATTCATCTGTCTCAGCTCCAGGTTGATGGAGGCATGACATCCAACAGGCTACTGATGCAGCTGCAGGCCGACATACTATGTATCCCAGTCGGTAAGATGCAAATTATCTATACAAAGTCTGAGAAAAAAAAAGCATCCTGCCCATGAAGGATGAAATATTCATTTAAATGTCTTTATAAGAGGATGTAATATACATAAACATTATACTGGTGGTCACAGATGGGTAGGTATGGCATGTCATTTGAATGCCATGTTGAATGTATTTGCAGTAAAGCCATCCATGCCAGAGACCACAGCTCTGGGTGCTGCCATGGCAGCAGGAGCAGCAGAGGGTGTCAGTGTGTGGAGCTTAAACCCAGAAGATCTCACAGAGGTCACTTCAGAGAAATTTGAACCTCAAATCAACCCAGAGGGTAAAGGAATCTAAAGTGTAACGTACTACATTGGACAATACAGTGTTATTATATAACATTCATTGCTAAAATGATTTAATTTCTCACATGGTTCAAAGATCGACAAACTTTACGGCCTCATCCAGGCCGACAAATTTTATGGCCTCCTCCAGGCCATAAAATTATGACTATGAATCCAGAAAATTGTTAATTGATCAACAATTTAGTGCTGACTGAAAACTGAAACTTTTATTTGTTTGTTTTTTGCTCTATGCAGAGAGTGAGCTCCGATATGCTCGCTGGAAAAAGGCTGTCCAGAGGGCTATGAACTGGGAAACCACAGAGCCAGTAAACAATGGAGATGGTGTGTGTTTTCTTCCTTTTGGCTCAATTGACTAAACAAACAACTAATCAAAGAAATCTCCATGTAGTCTAAAGCCAATACATAACAAAAGTAAATTCAGAAAAATTACAAGTTTATTATTTATGAATTAAGAAATGACAAATACATGTCTAATTTGTTGATAATCTGGAGAAAAATGTTTTTTTGTTCAGTTAGATATATAGTTTTGTAAGTTTCATGTCCAAAAGATTTAGCACCAAAGGCTCACAACAATAGTCAAATATTATGTTTGTGGTAACCAATACCAATAACCAGGTTATGACCCAGAATTCAAATTCAGGAGGAAATGGACTTTCAGACTTTTGCAGGAACACAGAGTTTTATGTTTTCTAACAGGGAAGCGAGGTCCTCCTTCTGAAGAGCTACCTTTATCCAGTGTTTTGTAACAGTCTTATCCATTATTATATAATAATAAAGTGAACACAAAGGTATTGATTAGCTGATTCAGGTGTATGTGATTCGAGGTTGAACTAAACATTGCAGTAAAGATCTCTAGGAGAAGAATTAAGCACCTGTGGCCTCATTTATTAAACGTACGTAATATCCTACACCAAAAGTGAGGAACAAATCAGGATTTATGCAAGCAGAAATTGACGTGAAAGTGTTCTTATATGTATGTCAATTTACAAGCATGAGTGCAAACCTTTTTTGTGCTCATGCTCTGATGTACCAGTGCACACTGACTTGATTTTTTTTACTTTTAGTGATGCAAATCACATTTAGTCAGTGACTGAGTGAATTTATTAAATGAGTGAGCAAGACGTGAACAAGAATATTCCAGTACAAGTCAGAATGTGGTCATATTTAGATTATGCATGCGTAATGTAAATGCTTTTGGATTTCCACTGTAACAATATTTATTTATTGACCTACAGTATCTGCACGTTTCCATAATAAATATTTTGAGACTCATGAGATACAGTAACAGACAGCTGTAATATACAGTATTTAAGAGGCTAAATCAAGCACATTTTTGGATAAAGGAGGTGGAGAGATTATAGTTTACAGCCCTTTAAACATAGGTAATCAATATACAGATGGTTGAAAGCCATTTTATTTTGTTTAATTTTTTTTTACTAACTAGCATGTGCTTTTATTGTATTCTGCCATGCGCTCGTTCATGTGTGCATGATTTTAAGAAGAATTGCGATTTTTATAAATTGGGATGCATTTAGAAACTTTTTCGTGCATACTAACAGGCAGATTTAGAAAATGCGTTATGTGGTGGCAAGGGGGTGGCATGAGGACTATGAGGGGTGGCAACGCCAAAGCAAGCGCCCATGCATAGTTCCTCTGGATTAAGGTACCAAGCTTCATTGCAACAAGATATAGTTCATTTATTTAAGTCATTTATCAAAATACTAATGTCCATGAATTTGCAATGTAGTTGCATTTCCATGGAGTAGCTAAGTAATTTTGCTACTGTTTTTCTAATATTAAAATAATTGAATGCATTTTTGTATTCTTACATACAGTTGAAGGCAGACATTTACATACACTTAGACTGAAGTCATTAAACCTCATTTTTTAACCACTCCACAGTTTTCATATTAGCAAACTATAGTTTTGGCAAGTCGTTTAGGACATTTTGTGCATGACGCGAGTAATTTTCCAACAATTGTTTACAGACAGATTGTTTCACTTTTCATTGACTATATCACAATTCCAGTGGGTCAGAAGTTTACATACACTAAGTTAACTGTGCCTTTTAAACAGCTTGGAAAATGTCAAGCCATTAGGCAATTAGCCAGTTAGCTTCTGATTAGCTAATTGGAGACAATTGGAGGTGTACCTGTGGATGTATTTTAAGGCCTTCCTTCAAACTCAGAATGGGACTTCCTTCCAAGACCTCAGAAAAAGAATTGTGGACCTCCACAAGTCTGGTTCATCCTTGCGAGCAATTTCCAAATGCCTGAAGGTACCACGTTCATTTGTACATCATAACGCTCAGGAAGGAGATACATTCTGTCTCCTAGAGATGAACATAGTTTGGTGTGAAAAGTGCAAATCAATCCCAGAACAACAGCAAAGGACCTTGTGAAGATGCTGGAGGAAACAGGTAGACAAGTATCTATATCCACAGTAAAACAAGCCCTATATCGACATAACCTGAAAGGCTACTCGGCAAGGAAGAAGCCACTGCTCCAAAGCTGCCATAAAAAAGCCAGACTACAGTTTGCATGTGCACATGGGAACAAAGATATTTTGGGATAAATATCCCCTGGTCAGATGAAACAAAAATTGAACTGTTTGGCCATAATGACCATCGTTATGTTTGGAGGAAAAAGGGTGAGGCTTGCAAGCCGAAGAACACCATCCCAACCATGAAGCATGGGGGTGGCAGCATCATGTTGTGGGGGTGTCTTGCTGCAGGAGGGACTGGTGCACTTCACAAAATAGATGGCATCATGAGGAAGGAAAATTATGTGGATATATTGAAGCAACATCTCAAGACATCAGCCAGAAAGTTAAAGCTCAGTGGCAAATGGGTCTTCCAAATGGACAATGACCCCAAGCATACCTCCAAAGTTGTGGCAAAATGGCTTATGGACAATAAAGTCAAGGTATTGGAGTGGCCATCACAAAGCCCTGACCTCAATCCGATAGAAAATTTGTGAGCAGAACTGAAAAAGCGTGTTCGAGCAAGGAGGCCTACAAACCTGACTCAGTTACATCAGTTCTGTCTGGAGGAATGGGCCAAAATTCCAGCAACTTGTTGTGAGAAGCTTGTGGAAGGCTACCCAAAACGTTTGACCCAAGTTAAACAATTTAAAGGCAATGCTACCAAATACTAACAAAGTGTATGTTAATTTCTGACCCACTAGGAATGTGATGAAAGAAATAAAAGCTGAAATAATTCATTCTCTCTACTATTATTATTATTTCACATTCTTAAAATAAAGTAGTGATCCTAACTGACCTAAGACGGGGAATGTTTTCTACGATTAAGTATCAGGAATTGTGAAAAACTGAGTTTAAATGTATTTGGCTAAGGTGTATGTAAACTTCTGACTTCAACTGTAACATCAAAAATAAATAACAAAATCTCAATCTCCAGAGCACCAAGGCATTGTCTATTAAACACATCAACAGATTCTAAATGTTTATTAGCTTGACCGGTGCTAGTTGTCACACTTTTTACTCCAGAAAATATTTCTCAGAGTTGGTGGTAGGTTTATTTTAAGTCATATATCTGTATAGCCACATACTAGGGTTGTAACAGTTCTCGGTAAAAAACCAAACTGTACGGTTCGCCTCCCACGCTTCGGTAAGCATTAAAAAACCGAACCGTATGGTTCGCCACCCACGCTTCGGTAAGCATTAAAAAACCGAACCATATGGTTCGCCACCCACGCTTCGGTAAGCATTGGCACCATGGTTTAATGTTTAATGATGCCTCTGGAGCACAAGGTTTGGTGAAGAAAACAAAGCGTCAAATAGACACGCACAGTTACAACCACCGCTAATGCACCTGAATGGATCTGTAAATGGATAAGCTCTGCCTGTGTTTCACGTGGGTCAGCTTGATGACATCACTGTTCTGCTTTTATAATTTCTCAATTTATAAATGAGGCCCCTTGTTTTTTAGGTTTGACTAAATCAATAGTTGCTTAATTGATCCACTTGTTTTCTCTTTCTTTCCACTGTCTTGCGTGAAATGGACCTGTGTTCTGGACAACCAACAGAGGAGAATAGTATCTTCAGTAGTGTACCCTTGGGCTTTTACATTCTGGGTAGCATGTTTATGTTAATTGGAGCAAAGTACATTGCAGGTCAGTGTGCTCACGGAGAGAGTGACTGAGCATGTGGGAGTGACTGAGAGAAAGCGAATGAGATAGATGCATGTTTTTGGATGTTTGTTTTGGATGTTTGTTCTGCTCCAAGTCCATAGACCTTAGAGCGAGTGATGAAAATTATGTTTCATGTAGGGATGTGCCAGTATGGTCGACTAATCAACTAGTTGTCTAACAACTGACTAGTCGATCAATGGGGTTGACTACTAACAATATTTTCAGTGGTGGTAGTTAAATGGGAGACGCAATTCTCATAATAATTGAGAGACGAAACTTCTTAGAGCGTTTCTATGTGATGATAACTTGTGCTTTATAAGTGAATAACAGTCAGCACAGTAAAACCCTCTGCAAGAAGTTTCATCTCTTTTAATGCTTTAGGTATAGTCTTTTTATGTGCTGTTGTTCCAGCAATCAAAGCACAGAATCAATACATTACAAGACGATAACTGTTAAACGTTAAATCCTCTTCTGTGAGTAATATTTCCATATTTATGAGGTGCTGTGGAGAGATTAAAGTATTTTGCTGATTCTGTCTGACACTGCTTAAATACTTGATAGTAATAAATAGTAAAAAAAAGTTTTAAACTGCTTGATGTCGTGAACTAGATATGTACTCGCAATATTATCTTGCAGTTCTGTGCTTTTCAAAGCGCAGCGAGGATTGCCCTGAAGCACTCTGGTTTGAAGCGCATCATTCTGTGTTCAGGATGCACATAAGCAGTTTTGTGCTACTTTGTATTAGGCTCTTATTTCTTTCTTTTTTTGATCGTTTTGTGCAATAACATGTTACAGTTATTTAGCCTTTTTATTTGTTGAATAACCATCAGTGACCATGTTGAAGTGCTGCACTTTGTGTCCGTATATCCCTCTAAAACGCATCTGAACGGTGTCATGTCAACATAAGAGTCTAATTGTACATTTATTAACAACGTTCAAACAACCAACCAACTTGTTGATTATGAAAATTGGTAGTTTTGCACATCCCTACTGACATGATATTGTTTCGGGCTAACCAAAACCCATTATTAAGTGTTGGTTTCCACTGTTTCACAGTCTCCATTCTTCTAAAAGTCTCTTCTCATCTGTAGTGTTGTCTGTTTTACTGGTGAGCAATTTTAAGATATGTCCTCTTTGTTGTTCTAATTTGCAATGTTTTCCCCACAACAGGGCAAAAATAGACTTGAATCCCTCTGCATTTTAGAAGATGGGAGACAAAGTCAGAGGAACAAGAGAGGGCCCATGGCATACTCTTCAAACTCAAGATGTAGTGGTCTTGACTATGCCCCCTTCTAAAGGCATTCCAACTGAAATAGAAGCTGGTAATGCTTAGAGCTGACATTGTTCCTCAAAATGATCCATGAAGAAATGTCTGGATAGGTAGCAGAAATTTATTTTTATTGACCATAATTGGTAACATCATCAATATTTATGTTATGTTGCTGAACCTGCAGAGCATATACTATAGTATACCTGGACTATTCAACATAAGGATCTCTCCACTTGTTGTTGTTGTTGTTGCAATGACACACTTTTTCTTGTGCTTTGTCTGTACAGTAAATTCTTATGGAACTATCATTGGTGGTAAGTGCTCTCAGGTGTGCTAATCAATCCTTGTCAAATTCGATTATGGGGTAAGCTTTCGCACTATACTTGTGTGAGCTTGGTGTTATTTTACAAGCTTAGAAGATACACTGTTAGTTGTACAATTTAGGAATAACTCTTTAAAAAAAATGTTTAGTAAACAACAGCTTTAGTGCACTTTTATAATGTGTTATGCTGTTTTGTGTTTAAACAGCAAGGGAATGGTACAATCTCATGTAAATAATGTAGTAATGTTTTTTTCCTCCTAAATATTTCAAATGCATTTGTCAGTTGAATCACAAGATTTTGTTGACGATACACTTGACAAAAATACTGTGCATAGAAATTTTAGTCAAGTTAACCAATCTAAAACACTGTGGCCTTGCTGATAGAAGTTGCACTGCTGCGTAGATTCAGGCATCAACATTTTTACTTCCATGACACTTGAGCAGTAAAAGGCAACTTCTATAAGCCCAGGAAGAACTACTGACAATACTGAACCAACAAACTGTTTTGTCTTATTTTTGGTCAAGTCACTCTCTGAAATTGTGTATGTAAATTACTGTGCAGCAAAAAACTTTTTTTTTATGTGCACTTTGATCAAATGAATTATAACAAGTATTTCCATTCAGTAGCAGCAACTGATTCCTGATTACATTTTTAACTCAAAAGGGAATATTTGGAACCTACTTTTCTCAAATACTTGACACTTGTGTAAATGAAATCACATAAGATGTAAGACAATGAAGAATATATAACTGCATTTGGTTGGAAAAAACAGATGAAGGATATATTTTTATTTTTTTGTGAAAGTTTTTAAAAATGTGATTGCCAAGTTATTAGTGCAATAAAATTATGCTCTTATTTGCATTATAAAGAGCCAACCATTTTTTGTGACATAAGGACAATAATGTAACAAATTATTGTGTAACAAACAAGTAGCCAGTATTAAACTTTAATTTATATTTTATCATCTCTGTATATGGCTCTTTTTGTTATTATTATTAAACGGACAATAATTTGCATAAATGGAGATATCAGAAATACTTGTAAAGTATAATTTGTATCGCAGATGTTTTGTTTTTTGTTTTAATTAAAAGCTGTGATGTTTACATTTTGATGTGTCTTTGTCACATTGAGTACTAACTGTTTTGATCAGCACTGATCTTGCATCTCTTTGATTTTCAGATCTCTCCACAGGATTTCAAACTTATTTTTATCATTGCATGCTTTGCCAGAAAATAATTTCTCCCCCAAGTATTTCTTTTCAAAAAGTATGCAGAGTTGTTGGGATCCATGTTCTTCACAGACAAACTCGTGACAAACTCCAAATGGGCTGTTTTAAGGACTGTCCTTAACAAGAAAACAATCGTGATAAAACAGTCCACTAAATCTCAGTTTCACGAATCACACCTGGATTGTGAACTTGTAACCTTCGAATTTCCAGAATTCACGTGTTTCCCTTGTGAAAAAAATAGCCCCGGTCTCCCTATATATATATATATATATATATATATACACAGTGGTGTGAAAAAGTGTTTGCCCCCTTCCTGATTTCTTATTTTTTTGCATGTTTGTCACACTTAAATGTTTCAGATCATCAAACAAGTTTAAATATTAGTCAAAGATAACACAAGTAAACACAAAATGCAGTTTTTAAATGAAGGTTGTTATTATTAAGGGAAAACAAAATCCAAACCTACATGGCCCTGTGTGAAAAAGTGTTTGCTCCACCTGTTAAAACATAACTTAACTGTGGTTTATCACACCTGAGTTCAATTTCTCTAGCCATACCCAGGCCTGATTACTGCCACACCTGTTCTCAATCAAGAAATCACTTAAATAGGACCTGCCGGACAAAGTGAAGTAGACCAAAAGATCTTCAAAAGCTAGACAACATGCCGAGATCCAAAGAAATTCAGGAACAAATGAGAAAGAAAGTAATTGAGATCTATCAGTCTGGAAAAGGTTATAAAGCCATTTAGAAAGCTTTGGGACTCCAGAGAACCACAGTGAGAGCCATTATCCACAAATGGCGAAAACATGGAACAGTGGTGAACCTTCCCAGGAGTGGCCGGCCGACCAAAATTACCCCAAGAGCGCAGCGACGACTCATCCAAAAGGTCACAAAAGACCCCACAGCAACATCCAAAGAACTGCAGGCCTCACTTGCCTCAGTTAAGGTCAGTGTTCATGACCCAACCATAAGAAAGAGACTGGGCAAAAATGGCCTGCATGGCAGAGTTCCAAGATGAAAACCACTGCTGAGCAAAAAGAACATTAAGGCTCGTCTCATTTTTGCCAGAAAACATCTTGATGATCCCCAAGATTTTTGGGAAAATACTTTGTGGACTGACGAGATAAAAGTTGAACTTTTTGGAAGGTGTGTGTCCCATTACATCTGGCGTAAAAGTAACACCGCATTTCAGAAAAAGAACATCATACCAACAGTAAAATATGGTGGTGGTAGTGTGATGGTCTGGGGCTGTTTTGCTGCTTCAGGACCTGGAAGACTTGCTGTGATAAATGGAACCATGAATTCTGCTGACTACCAAAAAAATCCTGAAGGAGAATGTCCGGCCATCTGTTCGTGACCACAAGCTGAAGCGAACTTGGGTTCTGCAGCAGGACAATGATCCAAAACACACCAGCAAGTCCACCTCTGAATGGCTGAAGAAAAACAAAATGAAGACTTTGGAATGGCCTAGTCAAAGTCCTGACCTGAATCCTATTGAGATGCTGTGGCATGACCTTAAAAAGGCAGTTCATGCTCGAAAACCCTCCAATGTGGCTGAATTACAACAATTCTGCAAAGATGAGTGGGCCAAAATTCCTCCACAGCGCTGTAAAAGACTCATTGCAAGTTATCGCAAACGCTTGATTGCAGTTGTTGCTGCTAAGGGTGGCCCAACCAGTTATTAGGTTTAGGGGGCAATCACTTTTTCACACAGGGCCATGTAGGTTTGGATTTTGTTTTCCCTTAATAATAACAACCTTCATTTAAAAACTGCATTTTGTGTTTACTTGTTATCTTTGACTAATATTTAAACTTGTTTGATGATCTGAAACATTTAAGTGTGACAAACATGCAAAAAAATAAGAAATCAGGAAGGGGGCAAACACTTTTTCACACCACTGTATATATATATATATATATATATATATATATATATATATATATATATATATATATATATGTGTGTGTGTGTGTGTATGTTCAGACCTTTTATTCCTGTCCTCACGGACACTCTTGACAAAGAGATTTTCTCACTTTCTTTTTACGATGCCTTAGCCGAACTTTCTCAATCTAAAAACTCTGAAATGCCATCGTCTAATAAATTTTCTGATCATTTTCTTGTGAATGGTTGTTCTATTTAAAGGGAAACGCAAAGGCAAGAGACTGATTGATGTGGGGAGTGGACCGACTATCCACAGCGTCATAAGCGCATGCGACTTTTATGAAGAGATTGAGCTGTCTGATTTTACAGACAACAATCGTAGAGAAATTGAAAAATGGCTAAAAAACGAAAGTGGATGTTTTGATTGGAAACCCGTGTTGCTGCACATTTGTGAACTGGAGGGGAAAAGGTAATGTAAATTAAATATTCTTATATCTGAAGCTACTTTATAGCCATTGCTGGGTAGATTAGGCTGAATTGTAATCCAGTAATGATTACAAATTACATGACTAAAATTGCAATCAATAACAAGCTCTTGGATAATATTTTTTTTTTACTCAATCTAATCTGATTACTTTTGGATAAACTCTGACCCGTGCTGGGTAGTAATGGATTACATGTAATCTGGATTATATAATCAGATTACAAAAATCAAGTATTTGTAATTGGATTAAATTACATTTTAAAGTATTTGTAATCAGACTACAGTTGTTTTTTTTATTGATTATATGATTACATATTAACAAACAAGGCATCATATTTTTACCCCGAAGCACAAGTCTCACAGATGAACATTTTGAATTTTTACGTTACAACAGTAATATATGCACCTCAGCTAAGGAATAGGTGATGGACTATTACTAAGTAATAAGGGTTAAAAGTAAGTGTGTCAGAGTTTTGAGCTGTTAGCTTTGACCTAGCAATGTCATTACTGTTGATTTCAGGTTCATTACTCTTTGTTCATGTAATGTTTCTATTGTTTTATGCATTAAAATGAACTAGATATGTTTAAAAAATATATTTCTTACTACCTCACCAATGGTGTACAGCACACACATTGAACTTAATTACTTAAAAGGATCTAGTGGATGCCATCTATCAAAAGTCCTGCCCAAAGGGTACACAATAGTTCAACTGCAAAATGTGCAGCAATACGGAACAAAGCCCATTGCTCTTCTGTTGCTGCTGATGCAGTGGGGTCCACTGCATACAACTTGACACAATTGTTCCTTGTGTGACTCAGTGGAACTATGCTGTTTAAAATATTCTGCTCTTTTAGAATATATATTAAAATAGAATTAGGTTGAAAGTAATCCAAAAGTAATAGGATTAGATTACCCAAAGAATTTAATTAAAAAGTTTACGTTACTGATTGAATTTTGTCATGTAATTTGTATTCAGTCCCTGATTACAATTCACAAGTAATCTACCCAACACTGCCTCTGACCTAACTCTTTATTTGACATATGCATTTGAGTAGGAAAAACATTAACATTGTCAAAATGTTGTTTACATGCATTTAAGAAAATTAATAGGAGGCCTAGGTAGCTCTGCGAGTAAAGACGCTGACTGCCACCCCTGGAGTTATAAGTTCGAATCCAGGGTGTGCTGAGTGACTCCAGCTAGGACTCCTAAGCAACCAAATTGGCCCAGTTGCTAGGGAGGGTAGAGTCATATGGGGTAACCTCCTCCTGGTAGCCATAATGTGGTTCTGGCTCTTGGTGGGGCACATGGTGAGTTGTGCGTGGAGAATAGCGTGAAGCCTCCACACGTGCTATGTCTCTGCGGTCTCGGACATGGAGGCATCTGAGATTCGTCCTCCACCACCCGGATTGAGGCGAGTCATTACGCCACCCCAAGGACTTTGGGAATTGTGCATTCCAAATTGAAAATAAAAATAAAAATCAGAATTTTAATTTTGTTTTGTGTTTTTACTTGCTATCTGTCTGTTACTGGGCGAAATAAAAAAAGCCTCTTTCATGATAAGGTCATGAAACACAAAAACACGTTTTGTCAAAGAAGGCAAAAAAAAGATGGTGTGAATTATTTAAATTTAGAAGACAAATGTGAAATGTAAAAAACAATTTAGACTATTGTTGTCCATATTTGAACATTTTTGTCCAGACTTCTTGAATCAATAATTAGTAAACATCTGATATGATGTAGACTGTACTTTATAAATTATTAAAAAAAAATTACGATTTCGAGAATAAAGTCATAATATATTGAGAATAAAGTCAAAATTATGAGAAGAAAGTCATATCGCTACGAGATTAAAGTGGTAATATTTCGAGAATAAAGTCGCCGCATTATGATATTAAAGACGAAATATTTTGAGAATAAAGCCAAAATGACCAGAAACAGTGCGTCATTGTCACAACGATAGAACGCAGAGCCAGCAGCTTCATCAGTGCAAGAAATGGATATGGATGATTTAGTTAAATCATACTTTAAATTAGGATTTAGCAACAAAGAAATCCTTTGTCATCTTTTGGCACATCAGCACGAAGTTATTGGGATCCGTACACTGCAGCGGTTATGTAGGAATTTTATTTATTCAGGAGAAAGAATCTGACAGACATTCGCAATGTCCCGCTCGGCATGGGTGATGCTTGGACTGGGTTTCCCGAAGTTCTAAATTGAACGTTAGTAGCACTAAAATTGTACTTACTACAGCAAGTTTCCCAAAAGCATCGTTTTCAGCACGTAAAAACGCTCGTAAATTAACTAGAGCTATATGAACCGCTCTTAAGTCCATAAATTACTATACGTATTGTTCTTGCATCTTTCATAGTTTATCAGATACAAAGGGACATTTAATAAATTATATTAATATACTTTGATCATTGGAAAGCCATTGTACACGGTTTCAGAGGATATAAACATTTCCTCACCCGCACAAACAAGGACTTTTCAAACTCTGCTGCCTTGTGCTTCACAGAAACCTGGCTGAGTTAAGCCATTCCGGACAGCGCGTTACATCTGCCAGGCTTTCAGCTGTTCAGAGTGGATCGCATCACGGAGTTAACGGGGAAAACGAGAGGCGGTGGAACATGCTTTTACATCAATGAAAGTTGGTGAACAGATGTAACAACGTTAAAGAAGATGTGCTGTCCTAATTTGGAAGCGCTCTTTATTAACTGTAAGCCTTTCTACTCGCTGTGGGAGTTTTCCTCGTTTATTTTGGTGAGTGTATATATCGCGCCAAACGTGTGTTTGAACACAGCGCTGCAACAGCTGGCTGATCAAATCACAGACACGGAACAACAATACCTGGACTCAGTTATTATTGTTCTTGGGGATTTTAACAAAGCAAACCTCACACGTGAAATGCCCAAATACAAACAGCAAATTACATGCCCAGCCAGAGACAGAAATATACTGGATCATTGCTACACAACAATAAAGGATGCATATCGCTCTGTCCCTAGAGCAGCTTTGGGACTATCTGAGCACTGTCTGGTTCATCATCTTCCAACCAACAGACAGAAATTAAAATCTGCTCAGCCTGTATTAAGGACTGTAAAAAGATGGACCAACGAAGCAGAGCTGAAACTACAAGCCTGCTTTGACTGCACTGATTGGAGTGTTTTTGAGGCTGCAGACACCAATCTGGATGAGCTCACAGACACGGTTACATCATATACCAGTTTTTGTGAGGATATGTGCATTCCTACTTATTTAACATTTAACAACTACAAACCATGGTTTACAGCAGAACTCAGGCACTTTCGTCAGGCCAAAGAGGATGCTTACAGGGGTGGGGATAAAGTCTTGTACAATCAGGCCAGGAACACACTGAATAAGGGAATCAGAGTGGCTAAAAGAAGATACTCTGAGAAGCTGAAAAACAAGTTTTCAGCTAACGACCCTGCATCAATGTGGAGTGGCATGAAACAACTTATGAATTACAGGACTCCTGCCCCCAACCCTGAGGTGGACCAACAACTGGCTGACGACCTGAATGTGCTCTACTGTAGATTTGAAAGGCCCAATCTCACATCCCACACCCACTCTGACCTTCACTTCACACAAACACCAACACCTCCTGCAGCCCCCCTCCTCCCCCTCAACCTGCATTTAAGATCTGTGAAGATGACCTGAGCCGCGTCTTTCGACAACAAAGGATAAGGAAAGCACAGGGCCCAGATGGCGTTTCACCTGCATGTCTCAGATCCTGTGCTAACCAGCTGGCCCCCATCTTCACACAGATCTTCAATAGATCACTGGAGCAGTGTGAAGTCCCATGCTGCTTCAAACGTTCCACTATCATCCCAATCCCAAAGAAACCAAATATCACAGGACTTAATGACTACAGACCTATCACCCTGACGTCTGTGGTCATGAAATCATTTGAGAGACTGGTGTTGGCCCACCTGAAGAACATCACTGGACCCTTTCTAGATCCCCTTCAATTTGCTTATCGAGCAAACAGGTCTGTGGATGATGCAGTCAACATGGGATTGCATCATACCCTGCAACATCTGGACAGACCAGGGACATATGCAATGATCCTTTCTGTGGACTTCAGTTCGGCTTTCAACACCATCATCCCAGCTATTCTCCGGACTAAACTACACCAACTCTCTGTTCCCATGTCTATCTGTCAGTGGATTACCAGCTTTCTGACGGACAGGCTGCAGCTTGTGAGACGGGAAATTCACTTCCAGCACCTGTACAATCTGCACTGGTGCCCACCAGGGATTTGTGCTCTCCCCACTTCTCTTCTCCCTCTACACCAATGACTGCATCGCCAAGGACCCCTCTGTCAAGCTCCTGAAGTTTGCAGATGACACCACTGTCATTGGCCTCATCCGAGATGACAATGAGTCTGCATACAGAAGGTAGGTTAAACAGCTGGCTGTCTGGTGCAGTCAAAACAACCTTGAGCTGAACATGCTCAAAACAACCTTGAGCTGAACATGCTCAAAACAACCTTGAGCTGAACATGCTCAAAACGGTGGAGATGATTGTGGACACTGACCCCCCTCACCATTCTAAACAGCACTGTGGCAGCAGTGGAGTCATTCAGGTTCCTGGGCACTACCATCTCACAGGACCTGAAGTGGGAGACACACATTGACTCCATTGTGAAAAAGGCCCAGCAGAGGTTGTACTTCCTTCGCCAGCTGAGGAAATTCAACCTGCCACAGGTGCTGCTGATACAGTTCTACTCAGCAGTCATTGAGTCTGTCCTCTGCACTTCAATAACTGTCTGGTTTAGTTCAGCTATGAAATCAGACATCAGAAGACTGACATCAGAAGACCACCCCCCCCCCCTTCAAGAACTATACACTTCCAGAGTGAGGAAAAAGGCTGGAAAAATCACTCTGGACCCCACTCACCCTGCCCACTACCTTTTTGAACTGTTGCCTTCTGGCCGACGCTTCAGAGCTCTGAGCACCAGAACCGTCAGGCACAGGAACAGTTTTTTCCCTCAGGCTGTCCATCTCATGAACAGTTAATTGCCCCATTGAGCAATAACTATGTGCAACACACAGTTTAGTCTTTCTTATATTTATCCAACACATCCAACCTCTTCTGCCATTTCATTCCTCTGAGGAAAAAAAAATTGCACTGTACATAACAGATTTGTATTTACACTGTACATAACAGATTGTATTAGATTTGCACTACCCATGTGTATGTGTGTATATATGTATGTGTGTGTCTGTATGTATATGTATAATTATTTTTTATTATTACCTATGTCTTGCTGCTGTTTTTTTATTGTTTTTGTATTGTTGTACACTGGAAGCTCCTGTCACCAAGACAAATTCCTTGTATGTGTAAGCATACTTGGCAATAAAGCTCATTCTGATTCTAAAAGTGTTGGGGGGAAAAAACCCACATTGAAATCAATAGGCAGTCTCTGCAGTCTGTGCATGCCATGTGATAGGTGTAAATTAGTTCTAAATATAGATCTACATTTACATGACACATAGTATAATGTTTTTTTATTGGACTTCTTTGATGAGCATAATTGTAATGGCAAAAGAACAGATTTGCTTAGAAGACATATGTGAGTTATGTGACCCTGTAGTTTAAAACTTAAATAATCCAAAATAAATAATTAAAATATGGTTAACAAAGGAGATTAGGGTGAGTGTGCAATGAGTGATTCATTCTCTCTCTTCCTCCTCTTCTTCCTCCCTCCAGTGGATGATTCAAATAGTCCTGGGCCTCGTTTCCCAAAAGCATTGGAATCCTAAGTAGATCGAATCCATCTTACGATTCATATTAGTTTTGCGGCCTGTTTCCCAAAAGCGTCGTAACTGAAGTAGTAGCCTACTTGAAAATGCCCGTAGGTTTACGAGTGCTCTGGAGTACTTGTACAGCATTAAGAGCATCGTATGGACATAGACTTATGCAGACACCTGCAGGACAAATGCTTATTTACACCTGATACCATTTAAATATCTATAGCTAAACTTTGCTAAAACTTTTATCTCAGGAAACCTATGTTTTATTTATTTTATATTTTAACAGACAAGTCTAATAATAATAATTATTATTATTATTATAATAATAACGAAATGCATAAGATAGATAATATTTTCATCCATAAGTTATTTGTGTGGACTAGTTGGTAACAGCAAAGTGGTGGCTTGATTGATGCAGACAGCTGTATAAATTAAAATAAGAGAGAGAAGAAAAAAGTCAATAACTGCATGAAAATCGTCAGTATACACTACCGTTCAAAAGTTTAGGGTCACTTACTCATTCTTTATTTTATTTTATTTTTTTTTCACATTTTAGAATAATAGTAAAGTCATCACAACTATGGAATAACAGAAATGGAAATATGGGAATTATGTTGTGACTAAAAAAAATCCAAAATAAATCAAAACTATGTTATATTTTAGCATCTTCAAAGTGGCCACACTTTGCCTAGATTTTGCAGAAATGTATTCTTGACATTTTCTCAAACTTCTTGAGGTATCATTTTAAACAGTATTGAAGAAGTTCCCATCTATATGCTGGGCACTTAGTGGCTGCTTTTCTTAATTATTTGGCCCAAGTCATCCATTTAAAAAACTCAGATCAAAAAGTTTTTAAGATCATGAGAAACATTTCAGGCAAGTGACCCCAAACTATTGAACGGTAGTGTAAATTGGCTCATCCTCCTTGTCTCCGCTTCCTATCTGACACCCAAAGGTGCTCTCGCCAGCACTACAAGTTGTGTCGCACCGCACATGCAGCATTGCTGTACTTTATCAATTTTGGGAGTAAAGAGCAGACCTCCGTTTTATTGGTGAATGTCCCTAAAGCACATCTTCTAAACGTCTCCTTATTTTGCGCTGCGTGATAGCATGGTGAACTTCGTAATATTCAGTGAATGCTTGTAATTAGCAGGATCATGCACGGGGCCTCCGCTGTCTTCACTAATCCTGGAAGCTTTCATATCGAGAGAAATATGTGAAACGAATATTACACATGCACGCCTGATTATGGAAGCAGATAGTGTAAAAGAAATAGATTGTTCTGCATAAAATTATTGTAAAACAAAATGTAAATATGTAGTTAGGTCGAATATTTAAGAAAATATTTTATAAACAAATATTAGTGAGGTAAATTACAAATGATTGTAAAGTTATGCACAAATATAATGAAGTTACAATGACGAGCAGCACTATACGTTCACATTTCAGCACTGTCACACGGACAGCGATTGTCATAAGTAGCACATAAAGCGTGTCTTCGCACATTTCTTGTTAAGTTCTGTTTTGGGAAATGCACGTAAAAAATAACAGGTTCGTAGAATCGCTCGTAGAAAATGCTCTTAACCGCCAAGATCAATAGTTACCTAGTCTGTTTACATGGCAGTCACAAATTGTATGCAGCATAATGGCAGTAAGGCTGGGCGATATGAAAGAAACATATTCATGATATTTTTCAAAAAAAAAATATCGCCATATCCGATTACATCGTCAACACCCCCCACCCCCCGGCATAGGGATCGGTGAATATACTTGCTTTATTAGTTTTGTTTTAACTGTTAACTGTTCCATGAAGAAAAAAATGTCAAAGAATTCAAAATTTAATGGAGACATTAAAAGACACTTACATGCTCAAGCTGAAGCCCCTGAGCAGCAGGCCGAAAGCCCGGGACTCAGTTTGGCCAGTGAGGTGAAAGAGATTCAGCGTCAACTGTTGAACATGTCGGCAATGCTGACGAAGGTCGTTGCTGATTTGGAGAATCTTGCTGTAATATGTAGATGGATCACTGCCATGGAGACGAAATTCACTGAGTTGGTTACATGAGTGGCAGATGTTGAGAAACTGATCAATTATCTGGAGTCATCGGAGAGGGAATTAGCTGCTAACCTGCTAGCGACCAAGACAGACTTGGAGCGTGTTTGGGAAAAGTTGTTAGACCTTGAGAATCGTAACCGGTGAAACAATGTCCGAATTGTTGGAATTCCTGAATACGAAGAAGGCCGAGAGTTGGTGAAATTCCTAGACGAGCTCTTTCCGAGTCTGCTCGACATAACAGGCCATAAGCTGGAAATCGAGCGAGCTCCCAGAGTTCCGGCTCGGAGATCCGTAGAGGGAGACAGGCCCCAATCAATTCTGGCCAAATTTCTGAGATCATCCAATAAAGATCTCATGTTACGCGAGGCGAGGAGTAAAGGAAGGCTTTCTTGGAAGAACCACAGCATTTTCTTGTTCCCAGACTTGGCGAATTCAACGAGAGAAACGTGATCGATTCAAAGAATGCAAGGAACTCTTTCATCAACGGAAGGTCGCTTTTGCACTGATGTTCCTGGCCAAATTGAGAATAGATACTAAGGATTGCTGCAAAATATTTACATGCCCACAGCAAGTGATGTCCTTATAAAGTCAATGGAATGAGTAAGTCATTGTGTGATGCTCTCGATGCAGCCGAGTGGGCCTGACTCACTGAACATTCACTTGACTGTCCGAGGAAACCGAGCGCCTTTTTTTTTGTTTCATTTTGTGTTGGTTCCGCCTAGTGGCTGGAGTTTGTTTTGCGGAATAACACTCCTTCGGGACAGTTTGGGGATGAATCTGCACGTTCTTTGTGCTTATGCCTCCTATTGGAGTTTTGTTTTGTGGAATATTTTCTGTTGTGTAATTCTGTCTCACAAAATTTGTATAGAAGCACCGGACTTGAGCAATCCGACGGCAAAGTTGTCGCGGAGACTCTCGTAGGCGTACGTGGACTGTTTGAGTTTAAAAATCTTGGTCTTACAGATATTTGGAGACTTTTGAACCCATCTGGTAGGGACTATACATTTTTTCCATCAGTCCATAAGATTTATTCTAGAATAGATTTATATATATATATATATATATATATATATATATATATATATATATATATATATATATATATATATATATATATATATATCCAAGCCCCTAATTTCATCTGTTGTGGATTGCTCAGTTGGAAACATCTTAGTCTCAGATCACGCCCTGGTGAGTTTAGAGGTGTTGCCACATACAGAGAAAAAGAAAACGTATAGCTGGTGCTTTAATGTATCCCTTTTGCAAAATCCTGAATTCCAACAAATGTTAAAGGCTGAAATCAATGTTTATATGGAGATCAACTGGTCTTCAGTATCTTCTGTGGGCGTGGCTTGGGAGACACTATAAAGCGGTCCTTGGGGGTCGGATCATACAGTATGCATCATTCATCAAAAAATCCAAAGCACGAGAATTCGTGGAGTTGGAAAGGAATATTAAAAGTACCGAGGCAGAGCTGAAGCGCCGATTGATCATCGTCTGATGGCCTCAGAGAACTGACCCGATTGAAATACAGATATAACACTGTTTTGTTGCAGAAGGTGGAGTTTTGGGTATTCAGGGCAAGACATTTATACTTTGAGTCGGGGGACAAAGCAGGAAAACTTCTGGCTAGATATATAAAGCAGATAGAGTCTTTTTCTACCATTCCCTCAGTGAAATCTGCTGGTGGTGTGCGCGCGCATATTTGCATTGCTTTAACCCCTCTTTGTAAGTCCCGCCTTCTCGCACACCGATTGGCCAATTATAAGAGGCTTGCAGCAACTATTGGCCAAATTCCTGCCTGTCAATCTCTCCGCGAACGCGCGAAGCGCTGTTGTGTTCGGCATCAAACAGTTGCTTGACAGTATCAGCAAATGCCAGCTGAGCGGAAACAATGCCCAAACGAAAGTGCAAATTTACAGAAGATTTGCTCAAAAAATTCCCATGCTTTCGTCCAGGTCGAGATCCGTGGGAAGCAGAATGTATGACATGTAAAGCTGGCACTTCTGTGTCAGTTGCTAATAAAGGTGCAAGTGATTTAGAAGCACACATTGGTCTACGAAGCATAAAGGGTCAGCAAAAGGTGAAAGTTCGTCTGGTAAATTAACGGACTACTTACTATCAGGTAAAATTATTATCATATTGCTTCATTTTCCATGGCCATTCAAAATAATAGTAATAGTAAATGAAGGTACACTCATGGCATCAAATATTTTAGTACATGGACATTCAAAAGAATGTTGGAAATTTGTATTTATTTATATATATTTATGTTATGCTAATAGAGTGTCTTTTTCACTGTATTAAAGTTTGCATTCATAGTAACACTGTTTTGAACCCTATTTTTCCACCCCACCTAAATCCCCCCACCCCGGCGGGAAAAAAAGGTGTCATCTTTTTGGAAAACCAGAATATGGTCACCCTAAATAAAAACTACGCAAACAGAATCTACGAGATATTTTTAATTAATGGGCTGGGGTTAGCTTTGTTTCAGAGGTTGTATTCAAACAGTGGTCCCGTGTATATAATAAATAACAATTAAATGAAAGTAGACAGTGCTGCACTACATATAGTAGTCTGTAGTAATTACTATATAGGCAAGCCCATGCTTATTTCCGGGAGTCGATGCCTCAGAGCATTTTATTAAACATTTTCATGGATCACATACACCGGTATTTGTGTCTATACCCAAGTAATATTCACCCCTTTCATTAAAATAACTGACAAGCGTTCTGTATGAGAGACGCACAAGCCGTAAATATATGTACATTGATGTTGACGTTGGCAAGTTACTACATCAAATGTATCCACCCCTGAGACGTCTATTTCAGCAATCGTGTCTGGACCTGTCAGCCTTGCTATCTGTTCTGACACCTTTCACCTGCCTGAACTTATTCTCACAAAACATTCTTCACCAGTCACAGGGACAGTTTTCTCCACATTTTGAAGAATAATGAAAATTCACAGGAGGTTAGTAATATCCGGAATGGCTCATTGTATCTGGGTGCTCGCATAATATAATAAGGCAGTCTGTATGGAAAGTTTATATGCACAAGGTCTTCTTGACAACAGGCGTAACCCGAGAATACATCACTTTAAGATGAAGAATTTGAAGTCTTTCAGACTTGTTTTCTTTGTTTCTTCCCACCCAGTACTGTCCCTATCTATTAAGACTTAATTGGTGGGACTGCTCCTGTTCCCAAGAGTTTTCTTTACAAGTCTGGAGACCATTCACAAAAAGTTGGGCCCCACTGTTGTTAATATCAATTTGTATTTACTCAACTTTGATTTTAGAGTCAAATGGAAATGTATATAGCGCTGTAGGCCTACTGTGATTTAGTTTTTATACCACAAGAGGGCACCAGAGCCCTTTGTTTTTGTCCATGTTTCTTTCTCCTGCACCGTGAGGAATAGGTACTGTAATTTTTTTTGCTCGGCCTCATGTGGTATTCCAGTCATAGGCTGGCCTACAGACGCTGATCAAGCACCAGTTATCTACAACCTGAATCCCACGCAGATCTCAACAAAGCTGTTCTACATTCCACTACAAAGAGTAGCATGTGTCAGCATGTCTGCACTTGTAGAAGCTCATGTAGTCATAAACTATGAAACAGCATGACCTTTCCCCTTAAGTAAGATTCTGCAGCACTCTTCAGACAACAGATGGTGTGACACACCATTTATTTCCTGATTCCTGCAGATTTTTTCCAGAACTGGTCTCATTTCCTTCATACAGTTCACTTCAGTCTAGCTCTTGGTCTCTGACATAACATATCAGCAAAGCTATTTAAACACACAAATTAGCCACACTTATATATGCAAAATCAAAAATCTTGTGTACTGGCCACCTGCACACCATTCGTCTTACATTAGTATCATTATCAGTGTATTTTTTCCCCACTGTATTGTAAAAGCCATCCATTCTATAGCTTTTATTTAACATTTTGACTTTTGTTTATTTCACCATTGTTCTCTCAAATGTTTAACTGATCTAATAGACTAATTATTAATAACCTATCAAGAATTAAGAAGTTTTGGATTGCACAGATTAATATTTGTTCCCCCTCCAAACAAAGATTAGCCTATTGGGTCTCTAAATTAATGTAAGAGTGTGCTTCAGACTTAAACTGTATTAATTGGGATTAGGCAGTCTAACTAGTTTATCCTGTGGTTAAAGCTAGATTTTGTGCCAGATCAAGACAAAGGCAAATCCATTGTTGATGGTTATAACTGTGAAGTCATGAACTCAGGCTACAGTCTTAATAAATTAAGGCAGATCTGGTATTTCTGAGGGTAAGACTAGGAATGCAAGACATTCTATGCATTTTCATCCATACATATTTTACATTACCATCGCTTCATGGCAGATGCTGAATGCCAGACACTATTATAGGTATTTAGATAAACAGTGCGCTTCATTTTACATAGTTACAACAATGATCAATATGAACTTTTAGCAACGCTTTAATAAGAAAGACTGAGATGATAAAGAACTTTGCTCTTATAAAATGTCAACAAAGAGATTTTGTTTGTTTAAAAAAAAAGAGAAAATGAGACCGAGAGGTCCACAATGAAGGAGACTAGTAGAGAAGACGCTGACATTAACAATGAGAGCAAGACAGTAGAGTAAGATTTAAATCTCCACAGGCAGTGGAGTGAGACAGGGTGCTCCTACAGGCAGAGAAAGTCTGACAGGGTTGGACTCTCTGCAGGCAGAGAAAGGAGTGGGGTCCTGAGGCCCAGCTGCTGTGAGTGTGACCTTGAGTAAAAGAGAGAGAGAAATTGCTAAAAGTTGCTCAGGCATTGGGTCCGATGAGAGACAATGGTTATTGCTGTTGGCTGCTGCTAACTGGAGATCTGTGATCTTATGGTACAAAATGCCGTTACCTGCCTCTGTAAAGGTCCTCTCTAAATATTCTCAATGTTAGTATCTGTTCTGTTTATCCTGCAGACAAACTAAACATCTGACAAAAGTGTAAACACTTACATTCAAATTCAGTCTAAACCCTCACCAAGGGATAATGCTGTTTGTTTTGACTGGACAAAGTCTTGTTTAGGTTAGGTTTGATAAGGAATTGAGCAATCTCGAAATTTGGTGCAAATATTTCATGATAGTCCCACTTTTGTTATCATTCTCTGCATAATGTTATGATCCATTATTTCTCTGGTATCTTTAAGTAGGCCTTTAAAGGTGTATAATAAAAGTGTCTTTCTACTTAGTTTGTGTGTGTCTTGTCAGGTGTGTTGCATCTAATATCTTAGGCTATATGTCCACATCAATTAGGGTTGTCACTTTTGAAGTTGTAAAATATGGGACATTTTACAACTTCAAAAGTGGCAACCCTAATTAATGGGGGGTTGTTTAGGGATTCAGATGGTCCCTTACAACATGCGCCACAGATTTAGCACGTTTTAGCACAATGTGTGGACTTTTCAGACGGTCCCTTACCCACCAGTGAAAAAATTTCCAATGAATTTCAAGGTTAAATTAACAATCTTGAACGATTTTGCTGTGATGCCATCGGACCAGCTTAAATATGAGACAAATCGTGTCCTGTATTGATTCGCTACTGGACACTTCATTTCATCTTTAAATACGGGATGATCACATATTTTACGGGATGGATGGCAACCCTAACATTAATTTGGATACATTTGAAAAGGCCGTTTTCATTTTTAAAACCCTCTCCGTCCACACTGCTGTTTTCAAGCATTTTACAAAAGTTGTTTGTCCACACTAAAATGTATGAAAACTAAAATCGCAATTCCATGTACGGTCTGAAATGCAGTTGTCCTCGTGATCTGTCGCTGGACAGCAATTCAGAGTAAACTTTCTGTCGCCTTTGAAGGAATTCAGTGTGATGGTTGTACAAAGTAACATTTATCTTTAACAATGCTATCAAAGTGGATAGCAGGCACAACGCCGCCGCTACAACATGGGCTGCCATCTTGATTGTTTTGGTTTGAATGGATCACATGACTGCATCACACAACAAAAATGGCACAGTTTTCAGATATCTATTTCCCCTGTCCACACTACAACATGAAGATGGCATTTTCAAATTTGTCCACTTGAGAGCGTTTTCGAAAAGCTACATTTTCGCTGTCAAAAATGCTGTCTCAGTGTGGACGGAAAGCCAAAATGTAGAGAAAAATATGCGTTTTCATATGAAAATGTATTAGTATGAACGTGGCTTTAATCTATTTTGGTAGGTTGTATATGAAATAATTTGCTTCATTTATGTTTATAACTATGTTTATAATAGATAATAATAGTTTTTATAGGTATTAGGTACATAAGAACAAACTTAGTCTAACATGAATCTGTAGATCAACTATATACAACTTTGAGTGTTGTACTGTATATAAACACTGAAAGCACACACATACGCTCACACATACATAAACGTAATGCTCCACCCAAGAGTATTTCACAGACCTGTCTGGATTTTGATTAATTATTTTGGTGGTATAACAGTGTTTAAACAGGTGCTGAGATAAGGACACTGTACTTGCACACTGAGTCAGAATTAAAAAGAACATTGACATCATTCTGGACTGATATATTTAATGTAACAAAATTTATTTAGCATTTTTTAACTATGTACTAAATTGATAAACTGTTGGTGGTAGGTATGATTCAAAACAAGGGACATAAAACAGAGTGGCAAGTCTTATGTTCTGGAATGTACTTTTGATTCTTTTGCCCATTTTATCACTTTTTCTTGTTATTTTTTATTTAATTGCCTCTCCTTCTGTTGCATCTTGCATCTCCTGCAGATTTCACAACAGTCTGCATGTCTCTTTTTTTCCTCCCTTGTCTGTATCCTGTCTGATCAGTGAGTTGAAAAACATGTCACAATTTTCTCCTCTGTAGTTATTCCACAGGTTTTTTTTTTATTTTTATTTTTTTATGCTGGCCTTGGGCCATTTTCCGGAATTCGTTCCTTTCTTAAATGATGAAGACTTCAATACTGATCTCATATCAGTCCTGAGACAGTTTTACTAAAGGCATGGTACACAAGCTTGCACTTCCCTTTTCCAAGAGATGATTGCAGAAGTGGACCACTCTCTGCAAACCTTGTGACGGAAGGGAACTTGACTCACTAGAAAAAGAACACTTTTTGTACTGTTTTCATCTTCCTCTTCTGTTGCTTCAACTTGCACTGTTACAGTATTGGCACTGTTTTGACATCAACATTCAAGGTAACTTGTTTTGAGTTTCAAGACGGATCCTACTCATGCTGTACTCAAAACAAGCACATTCCTTTTTTTCTCTTAATTTTTACTTTTATTAATTTTTTTTTGACTAAAAAGTAATTAGATTACAGTAACTAATTACTTTGTAATCAGATTACACCCAACACTGATGGCAGTATGTCTCCAGTCTGCCATAAGAGATTCACTATAGAGACCAGTACAGCCAAGTGATACCCACAGTCTTTGTTACTGAAGTTACACTTTGAATAAAAGCAATATAAATGCTGGGCCTGTGTTAGTGGGGGAATTTTTTTTTATTATTATTATTATTTATTTTTTTTAAATGATACTACTTATTTTAAAGTTCACAGTGATGTAAAATTTCACAGGGCTCTGAGCATAACCTGTTATTAGCATTGTTACACCAGTGTTACAATATGCTTATCCAGTTTATATTCCTCCCCAGTTTTACAACTTTCCACTGAGGTTCTGTTAGTTATGTCTGAGAGACATTTCTCTTTATTGTTTTTTTTTTTTTTTTAACCCAGATATACTGTAAGCAAGTATGTGGGAAGTTTTGCGGTTTCAATATACCTTTACATCTGCCTCTCATTGATTATATCTAATATCATAAATCTATTCTAGATGTAGATTAAAATAATCGTCAATTAACATATTCAGTGTTTTGGAACAAGTCAGTGAGATGACCTGAGAAGCGTTCTCTAAAAAAAAACCTTCCTTGTCTATGACTTTACTGGTTTTCCAGTGGCTTGGCTTATAGCTGATTTAGCACTGACCTCACTTTGTAAATGCAACCAAAATACATAACATTTCGATTAGTAAGCTGCAGAAAAATGCACACACACACACACACACACACACACACAAATGCACTCTTGTATCTGCTATCCAGCTGTCACATAGATAAACAGCAATAGGGATCTGTTATCAGCAGACTGGGTGCATGAGGTTGATAAGGCCTGAATAGGGGAATTTCTGCACAGGAAAAGCTACATGGTTTCTCACATCCTTATGTAGCACTGATCTAACAGTGAGGAAAAAACATTATTAATGTTGGGTCAATTTTCTGAATATGCAGGTTATGAGTGCACAAAGAGGACCTCTCACAGATGAGAATCCATTTTTGACACTCCTGCTTTCATGTCTCACAATTTAGCTAGCACAGGGCCCCCGGTGGCATTGTTGAAGAGTTTTTATAATGCTGTAAGAACGTTGAAAAGCTGAATCTGTGTGCTCTGTGTGTACAGCCCATCTGTTGCATACTTTGTGTTTTGTTTTTGCCAGGATAGCACCAAAAAGGGCTTTGCATTTTCTCACTTATTCACGCTCTTCTCTCTCTTTCTTTCTCTCTCTCAAGATTCAAGATTCATATAGCTTTATTTGCATGGTAAAAAAAAAAAAAAACTTACATTTCCATTTTATGCATGTTGCACAGTGTTTCAGTTATTGTGTGGTTGTGTTCCTGGTTGTCCTTTTGGTGTGGCAGGACTTCACATACCTCGCAGCAAACCTTAAGCTTAATATGGTTTTTCCATTAGGTATGAAAGTTTGTCCTTGTACTGTATCTGATTAAAGGTTTTGTGGTGGGTTGTGTAGTGGGGACATTTTGTTTCTCTATTGGGTGTTTGTCCCATTTAGTACACTCTTGGTTTGTGAGTGGGCCCCAGACCTAAAATCAATAGAGTGTGTTGGGTTCTAGAACTGATTTTTAGCCAGATTCTGATTGGGATGTCAATTTGGATGTTTTTCTTTATAGCTTAAAAAGCTCTTTCTGCCTTGTCTCTTAGGTCGTTCACAGCCTTGTTGAGGTTTCCTGTGTTGATGATGTTTATACCAAGTTATGTGTAGGTCTGAGTGTGTTCTAAGGGCATGCTGTCTAATAAGGAAGTTATGGTGTTGGTTTTGGCGACTGGGTCTTTTTCGGAATATCATTATAATCATTATCTTTTTGGATCTGTCATGTCTGACAGAAGTTGTGCAAGATGTCCAGTTGCCACTGTAGACCATCCTTTGTGGGAGACAGCAGCACCAGATCATCTACAAACAGGAGGCATTTGACTTCATCAGTGTGTAGTTGAGTGAGAGCAGTTGTTGGAGACTGTTCTAGAGCCCTTGCTAGTTCATTGATGTATATATTAAATAATGTAGGGCTCAGACTACAGCCCTGTCTCCCTCCATGACTCTGAGGAAGAAAATATGTGTGTTTGTTGCCAATTTTAACAGCAAATTTGTTGTTAGTGGACATTGATCTGATGATGTTGTATGTTTTTCCTCCGATGCCACACTGGATCAACTGAAATCAAAGCCCCTCACAAAGTTTGTTTTAAAGGTAGTTTTGTTCATGATTTTTGTTTACATTACTAAAGATGTTGGAGAAGTGGTTTATCCACTCATCTCCATTCTGGATGGCTAGTTCTTCATGATTAGATTTGTTCAGTGCATTCCAATGTTCCCAGAGGTAGTTGGATTATAGAGATTGTTAAGTTTCCCTTGACTGATTTTGTATATTTTATTACTTTTCTTCCTTAGGATATTCCTATATTTTTTTAATTTCTCATGGTAGTGTTGACGAATGCTTACATTGTTAGCGTCTCTGTGTTTCTGATTTAATAAAACAGTTTTTGCATTAATTGTCAAACCATTTCTCATTGACATAGTGTCTATTTGTTTTCTTGTTTGTGGTTTTAAGGTTGGACAATGTTGCAGATATCTCAAATATTCTGTTCAGCGTATCTACTGCTAAATTGACATCTTCATTGTTGTTCAGGAATGGTGATGCTAGGAAACTATCTAGTAAGGTTTACATTTTTGGTTCGCCAATTATTCTTTGGTATGTGTCTTTACTACTTTGTTACCATCTATGTGTTTTTAAGGGAGTGGAGGTGGGTTTGTTTCGATGCCTCTTGGTTAGATTTTGATCTGCCAAGGTGATTTTGCTGTGGTCTGACAGTGATGTTAGTGCACTGACTGTAAACACTCAGAGAGTTTGGGTTAAGGTCTGTAATAAAGTAGTCTTCTGTACTGTTACCCAATATAGAGCTATAGGTGTACCGACCATAATAATTCCCTCATAACCTGGCTTTGACTATGTACAGACCCAGTGTGCGACACAGATGGAGAGGATATGTTCCATTTTTGTTTTGGTTTTTCAGAGTTGAAAGTTACTGAGCACTTTATTAGAAACACTGTGGTCCTACTAATTGCATGACGTGGTCTTCTGCTGTTGTAGCCCATCCACCTCAAGGTTCGACGTGTTGTGCATTCTGAGATGCTATTCTGCTCACTACAATTGTACAGAGTGGTTATCTGAGTTACCGTAGCCTTTCTGTCAGCTCGAACCAGTCTGGCCATTCTCCGTTGACCTCTCTCATCAACAAGGAGTTTCTGTCCGCAGAACTGCCGCTCACTGGATGTTTTCTGTTTTTGACACCATTCTGAGTAAACTCTAGTGACTGTTGCGTGTGAAAATCCCAGGAGATCAGCAGTTACAGAAATACTCAGACCAGCCTGTCTGGCACCAACAATCATGCCATGGTCGATCCCATTTTTTCCCATTATGATGGTTCATGTGAACATTAATTGAAGCTCCTTACCCATATTTGCATGATTTTATGCATTGCACTACTGCCACACGATTGGCTAATTAGATAATTGCATTAATAAGTAGGTGTACAGGTGTTCCTAATAAAGTGCTCAGTGAGAGTGAATATATCCATTCTGGCTAAACAGCCTAAATATAATGATAATATTAGTAATCTATGTGTAATACAGGTCATGGGTTAAATTAGTAAACTGAGTAATGTTGGTGGTCAATGTTTAAAAACAAATATTTTTTTTTTTTTTTTTTGGATTTACACATTTAAATTTCATAACAAAATTCCATAAAGTTTAATTGAGTAATCTATAATAAAATATTTTTTTTAAGATCTAAATATTTTAAGATTTATTAATTTAATTTTGTTAAAGATTATACAAGTCAATTTGATGGAATTCTGTTATGTAATTGAAATGCATAAATCTTAAAAATAGGCTAAAATATTTTGTTGAGTGAATAATATGACAGGGTCACACACACACACACACACACACAAAACCTCATTAGGGTGACACACGTGACACTAAAATAATGCAATAAACATTAACCAAATAATAAAAAATATAACATATTAAACCCCAATATACAAACCTGATATCAAAAACAAGAAGAAACATAAATATTTCAATACAATATGATCAAATGTGACGGGTCACACAGGGATGCCGGATTATTGATTTTCACCATTATTTGAGTTGCACCGTATACAGTTAATAAACAGTTTACCGTTGTAACGTGTGCAGGAAAGAGGCGACAGAGGAGGATCTATGTGCAGGCTTTTTTTATTTAAAACTTTAAAAAAAAGGAACTCAAAACATGACAACAGAACAAACCATAACATCCATGAAACTGACAAAGACAGAGAGAACACCAGGGCAATATATACACAAGGACTAACAAGGTTAACAAGACACAGCTGGGATCAATCAAGTGGAACACAGAGAACAGAGACACAACAAAAACCAAAACAATCTGCAAACTAAAAGTCTTTATTCTTCTAGCGAACTATAGTGGCCGCTATGGAGAATGTCCCAAGTGTTACAGAGCCCCCATCTAAGGAGCGGCTCCTGTCACTCCATAACAAAACAAACAAAAAAAAAGTTTCATAGAAAGCAGAGACTCAGGGGGTGGAGCCGCAGGAGGCGGAGGCTCCGGAGATGGAGCTACAGGAGGCATGGGCTCAAGGGGCGGAGCCACAGGAGGCAGAGCTCTGGAGATGGAGCCATAGGAAGCAAAGGTTCAGGGGGTGGATCCTCGGGAGGCGGAGGCTCCGGAGATGGAGCCACAGGAGGCAATGGTTCATGTGGCAGAGCCGCAGGAGGCGGAGCCGCAGGAGGTGGAGACTCAGAGGGTGGAGTTGCTGGACAGAGATCAGCAGACTGGATGTCGGTCACTAGACAGGGGTCAACAGATTGGATGACGGCCGCTGCACAGGGATCATACTGGAATTGGGTGACCACTGGACACTGAACAGATTGGTAGCTTGTGTATGACAGGTGCTGACCACTGGGGACCGAACAAGCTCGAAAGTCACCGGGGGTGGGACGGACTCATCGACTGCCTCAGGGAACTAGACAGGCTTGTGGACAGCCTCGGGGAACTGGACAGGTTTGCCGACAGACTCAGTGGTTGGGAGCGCTGGCAGCGACTGGGGAACGACCTCCGTGGCCGGGAGAGCTGGCAGCGACTGGGGAACGGCCTCCGTGGCCGGGAGAGCTGGCAGCGACTGGGGAACGGCCTCCGTGGCCGGGAGCGCTGGCAGCGACTGGGGAACGGCCTCCGTGGCCGGGAGCGCTGGCAGCGACTGGGGAACGGCCTCCGTGGTCGGGAGCGCTGGCAGCGACTGGAGAGCAGGGGCCCTTCTCTCCTTCTCTAATGGACGGCCGGGAGCACTGCTGTGGGAATGGCCTTTGTGGCTAAGGACACTGGCTCTGGGATGGTCAAGGCTTCAGGCGCTGACTCCGGGACGGTCGAGGCTTCAGGCACTGACTCCAGGACAGTTTCAGGTGCTGACTCCGGGACAGTCGAGGCTTCAGGTGCTGGCTCCGGGACGGTCAAGGCTTCAGGCGCTGGCTCCGGGACGGACGAGGCCTCAGGCAGGCGTGGGCGCTGGCAGCGGCACAGGATTACTGCCATACCCCACAGTGTAAGGGGAGAACGTGAGCCTTAAAACATAGTCAATAAATTCCACCAAGAAACATTCACATATGCCACTTGGCAGACAGGATTTCACAGGCTCATTAAGTCCGAACTGATGGCAGTCCTTGAGACAAATATCTCCCCAGTTGAAATCCTGGGCGAGACTGCAGAACTGCTCTGTATATTGCTCGATAGTATTACCTCCTTTTCTGAGAGACAACAATTGCCAAGCCGCTAGATCCATAGTTTGGTCAGTTGTTCTGTAACGTTTGCAGGAAAGAGGTGAGAGAAGGAGGATCTATATGCAGGCTTTTTAATTAAAACTCTGAGAAATAAACATAAAAGAATTTAAAACATGACAACAGAACAAACCGTTACATCCATGAAAGGTTAACAACTGACAAAGACAAAGAGAACATGAGGGCATATATATAAAAGAACTAACAAGGTTAACAGGACACAGCTGGGATCAATCAAGGGGAACACAGAGAACAGAGGCGCAACAAAAACCAAAACCAATCTTCAAACTAAAAATCTTTATCCTTCTAGCAACATCTAGTGGTTGCTAGGGAGAATGTCCCAAGTGTTACAACCGTACAAGTACATTTATGTTTTTTAAAGGTGCACTCAGTAATTTTTTATGCATGTCGTCTGCAGCATCCTTCAAATGCAATAGTTTTCAGTTACCAATGCCACTGTAGAAATTCACTATTCACAGTCGACCATGATTAATTTAATCCATGAGTGAAAGTGTCCAATAATAGGGTGGTGACTGAGATTAGGCGAGTAGTATTTGGCTGGTCATGTGATCCTAACATGGCAGACCCCATGAGGGGACCCTTTCCATGTAGAATAAAACAGCTTTTACTGATATGACTGGAGTCTTCATCTCATATGAGTGGTCATTACATATGTTTCAAATTACTGTTCATGTTTTAAGGAGTACAACGTTTTTAATAAGGAAAAAAATTCAAGGAAAAGAGTCACCTTTAAAGGTGCAATATGTAACAACTTACATGTAACAAATTTTGCCAATGTGTGAACAGCTTGTAATGCAACTTAAAAAATTAGCACTTCCCGAACTTCCTAGGTTGCCTATTGAAGCCTGTAGACTGGTTTTCATGCGAAGGGAGCGGGTCACTTTTGCCGGGAAAATCCAAAGGATGTCACATTTATGCGCGCTCCTGAGAGCCTTGCCTCAGTAATAGCTTCTCTTCTGCTATTCAACAGCGACAACAAACTGCAACACTAGGTAACGTTATCTTAGAGATGGAATCCAGCAAACGTCCGGCTCCCAGCACAACACCGACTCCTACACAAACTCAGAGTAAGCCAAAAAAAAAAACATTTATCTACTGAATCCTGTCTGGCTAAGCAGAAACGTGATCGTGGTCGAGCGAAAACTAGAGTGAACATCGGCAGGGCATTTGATTCCTGGAGGGACATTCGTTCGGTTTTGGGGATCAAAACTGACCCTGAATTGGCATTCTTCTTATTGGACAGTTAAGCTTACATAACTGCAAAGCATGTGAAATATAGTGCCATAAGGATTGATCTGTGAAATTTTAGCTAACTTGATCTTGCCTGCACAGTAACTTTCATAAACAATGTTAATCTGTAATTATTCAAGATAAACTGCAATAACACATTAAATGAATGCTAGACAATGTTCAAGATAATGCAAAAAGACCCATTCATTAGTGTAATGTAACTTGGTTATACAGAAAATATATACATTCTATTATTATAAAATAGATATATCAAAATGACAGTTGTGATGGAATCACATCAATACTGAATTGTGTCAACATATTTATAATGTACAGTCTATTTTATAAACAGCTACTGTCATCATCCACCAAATTTAGCTAACAGCTATTGATAAAGCTGGCTAGCTAGCTAATGCTGACATAGGCTATCATATAAATGCAGTCAATGTATCATGCAAAGAAAAGTGATTACTGCAAACTACAGTCTCACATAGTCAGATCTATATCCACATTTTGTTTTAGCCCTGTTCCAGCACTGGAGAGTCAAATATAATATACAGTCTCAAAGGTTGTAGTAAAACAATCGTAACTGTGTAATTTTAATTATGCTACCTCATCTGTCAGCATGATGCCGGTGAATCACGTTGTCTCTTTGTATGTTACGTCATTGTTTTGGCCGATGCTCACATCCCTATGGAGTGTGTGCACGAGCGCGAGCACGAGCAACAGGTAGCTGGCTGCAGTTCACTTAACAGGTGTCATTAATAACAAGGGTTTCTGAATCTTACATACTGCACCTTTAAAGATCATATATTTTTTTATTATCAACTATAAGATAAATCATTCCATTTACTTAAAAGAAATATGTTTACAACATTTTACCATAAAATTGTATTGTATTATTAAAAAAAGAATTTATTTTACCATACATGGTAAGGTAAACTTTTTTACTGTAGCATTTTTACTTTCTTTTTCTGCTAAAATTATGATTTTTTTCAACATAGATAGATAGATAGATACTATCACATATATAACAACTACAGTATATTCAAGAAATTCATAACTGCAGAGAGGATTGTTAAACCCCACTCACACACTGGCAAGAGAGAACAAGAGAGAAAGTAATAGAGGTGACGTCACTGGAATGCTCTTTCTCTAATATGTAGTTAGGACTCAGTTGAGAATGTTAAGCAGTGTTGACAGGCTACAGTAACAGCTTGGCAGGTCAGTAGCGGTTATTTAGGGACAGTGGGTGTATCGCTGATCGGCTCAGTGTGATCTTTGACCCTTAGGCCTGTTGAATTTGGGTGCGCATGCCAGAACAAGATGAGCTTCTTACATCTGGCCTCATTCTAATAAACCAAAATACATGAAGTATTGATATTAATTTAATTTGCCACTTATTACAAGAAATATGTACAATACATTCTTGTGTGAAATTCTCAATTCTTAAAATTGGGTTAAATACATTTTAACATAACATTTTCCCTTTAATTCAATTCATTTATTCCAAATATCTGTTTTATAAATAATTGTATGGTGAAAGTGATATGTCCGATTTCTCTTCCCAGTCTGCCCCTGAATCCCATCCTTCATAGTTTTCTTCCAAAAGTTACACTGGAAATCAGAGAAAGGAAAGAGTGACACCACATGTCTAACATTGTCTGATGAGTACATAAAAATTGATAACATGACTAACAAATCTGACAACAAAACTGTAATACCTGACAGCTCAAATTTCCAACTTGCTGAACACTATGCTCTCTCTTCTGACAGCAATTAACCATTAAGCCATTATCTTAATCTACTCTTACCTCAAAGGCTAAACACACCTAATTCAATCCATGCCTTCAGATCTGACCTTCTGACAAGCTTTGCAATATACTGCAACCAACACAGCTCTCAGCATTGCTGACATTTTTTTGCATGTCAAAACAAAGTGGGAGTTTACAATGGACAAGTCTGAGCATATTAGTGAGAGGTTTTTGTGGGTGCAGCTAGCAGCTTCAGTGTTTAGGACTGTTAAAACGTTTTTTTTTTTTTTTTGGTGATCTTTGAATGTGCATTATCACACACACCTCAATTTTCCTCCCGCTTTTCTCCCTAAAATTTATAAGTAAATTACATTGCAGTCAAGGCAAGTAAGAAACACTTTGCACCAAAATATCTTCTTACATTGTGTTACATAATGCATTGGAAAAATCTGGCATTTAGAACAGAAGTAAAATCAAGTTGTGTATGCATGAATTCATTCATTATAATTGACTGAAAAAGTCGTTTCTGCACTATTGCAAGGAGCCAACATCTTGACAACAAGGCACCACTTGGCATACACACCACATGGCCATTAGTTGCTGCCTTTCATCATGCATTTACAATAATTCAGCCAAGAGGTTTTGATATTCATTATGGCATCTGGATGGTATTTTTAAGTGGCTTAAACTAATAAATAATTTTTAAATTACCTTGATTCTTACAAACCCCCTAATATACAGCCTCTGTGATTGTAAAGATTCTATTGTCCCTAATATCAGATATTTCCAAAGCACCCACATAAAACTGGATTCTCCAGCCTGGACACGAGAAGATTATCTTTCCATCAGACGTGTTTTCCTTTGCTCTTCTCAGAACTCAAGGGGAATTACTGAGTGTCTTTTCACCATGTTTGAACAAAGCAGCTTGCAGTTTAAGCAAAGGTTCACAAATCATATGGTGACATTCCATTGTCTTCACTGAATAGAGTAAATGATAAATCTGATTTACTTGATCTGTTGTTACATGCTAAAAGCAGTAACGGGATAAGTTAGAAAATACCATGGTCTTATTTATACAATATATATTGCCATTTGCAGTGTTGGGTGTAATCTGATTACAAAGTATTTTTTTACTGTTACCTAATTACTTTTAAGTCAAAAAGCAGTGAAACTCATTACATTTTAAATTCTTGTAATCAGATTACAGTTTCTGACCTTCAGTTCATTACAGAACGTTATAGATGCCATGTACACTTGTATTTAGCACTGGCCACTTCTTGTGATCGAATCACTAGAAGAAGAAGAGAAGAAGAAGAAGAAGAAGAAGCCTTTATTCTGTCACACATTATACATTTGCATATATACAATTAAATTCTTTTTTTCACATATCCCAGCTAAGCTGGGGTCAGAGTGCACTAGGAACCCATCTTAATATCAGGTGTCACACACAGTAATTTCATATGAGGTAAGACCCCCCCCCCCCCCCCCCCAGCCCCCCAGATCTGTTGTGATTATTGCATAACACAATCATGTCGACATTCAAGATCAGCAGGACAGGAATAATAGGCCTGGGGGTTGCCTCGGCATGTTCCAGCACAACATCATTAAACCACACACACCTGCATACTCGCTTTCTATGATGGCAGGATCAAATAGGAAAAAACAGTGAAGCCCAACAGCACAGAACTCACTGTGTGTGTATTAATTTACTATACCACATACACACTGCAGCAAAATATGGTTGTTACTCCTCTTCTGAGTGTGTAAAAAGTGTTTAATTTCAATACTTTGAGAGTGGCTGTGGTCCAAAATACCTCTGAAGCCACGGCTATGCCTTCTTGGAGATAAAACCATGGTAACCAATGTAGCAAAGAATGCATTTATGCTTTTTAATATTTGCTGCATTACAGCTGCTAAAATGATATTATGCAACTGAAAATGCCCCAAAACTCCAAATATGAAAGATTGGATTGATGGGATGATTGAAATTGTATCTTATGAGAGCATGCTGGGGAGACTGCATGCTTGTTTTGGTGGCATTCCTTTTTGATGAATGGCTGATTATGCGAATGAATGTATGTTCTAATGTGGTGATGTACTGTACATGTTCAGATTGCTGAACAATAAAATGTTGAATTTAAAAAATAAAAAGAGCTTAATTTCTATACTCAGAGTTTGGTTATTACTAAATTCACTTGTGAAAAATCTGCATAATACGTACAGAACTGAACTGAACAACTACCTAGGAACCAAAAGATTCACAGTGTTGCATCTTGGTTCAAGATAGGTCACATCAAGTACAACATTTTGAAAACAATATAGAAACCACACTTATCATTTTAAAAAATTATCAAACATAATAAAACATCAATCTAACATATTTTTTTTACTACAAAACCAAAGGAAACTGAAACTTTTGTGGAAAATATTTTTTAGGTTTTAAAAACGTATTGATATTATTAGATTATTATTGCATTATGGTGAGTCCTTTCCAGAGATAGCGCCACAGTGTTTTTACATCATCATGCAAACCATATATAAAGAAGTAGCCATATTATGTCTATTTCTATTAAACACATACACAAAGTGAGTCATTCACAGCAACAGTTCTTTGGATCTACTAACAAACATACAATGATGGGTTGATAGAATGCACCACCATGCAGAAAATTGTGTATTATCAGTGACAACATCAACACAACACAGCAAATATACTCACTGTCCAGTGTTAAACAAGATTTTTTTTTTCTTTTTTTTTTTTTTTACATTTTCTGTGGACCTAAAATGATAATATTGCAGAATATTTTATCAACATTTCCATAAGAGAGTTTTCTTCAAGGCAATATTACAATAGTGTTATTGACAATAGAATAGTTATTGTAAAAATTCACAGATGTCACAGATACTAATCAATGTTTTAGAGTAGTTAGTTACCTCACTCCATGTATCCAAATTAAATATCCAAAGTATCCAAATAATAACTTTGAAATGTGATTAAATGTGGTTTGGGGTGTGGCTAAAGATTCAAAGGTTAGCGGTTCAAACCCTAGAAGGGGTAATTAATTAATTAGATGAGATCCCTTATCAAAATTCTGCCCTTGAGCAGAGAACTTAAATCTAGGTTTTAGGTGTTACACAGTTTCACTGTTCCAGGAGGACTGTGCCTGTATTCAATTTATAAATTGTTTTGGATAAGAATCATCTGCTAATTAATTTTCTAATTCTCAGAATATATATAACTTAAAATGGGTTTGCAAATACTCCCACAGTCTCCAACAAGGCCAAGAAAGAGGTTAACCATTACACAGATTAAGTCATGAGCGAGCATGGGAATTTGACCTCACACCACACCCACCAGTCTTGACAGGTCACTTTAGTGCACTCTGTAAATAACACAGATTCACACATGTTCAGAAAAATGCACATAACAAGTTGCCAAGCATGGGGTTGTTTATTGTAACCCATCCTTTACTGTAACACCGTGGTATGGGTGTAAACTTTTTGACCCCATTTCAATTGACCTGAATATCAGGCAATATAAATATTCTTTTGATACTTTGCTCACTGAGTAAAGTATGAATCATATAAGGATACAAATCTAAACAGATAAAAAGCAGACACATGTCCCCTAGTGTCTAGGGTGTAGCTGGATGTTTTCAAAGCTTTGTTTTGAAAATCTATGTGTGTATGCTCTATCTGGCCACCAAAATATAGCCTAAAATTTTAGATGTGCCCAAGGGCAAGAAAGGAGGGCTGTAGAGATTTTGGAGAGGGTCCACCAGCTTTTGTGACTCCTCCTCCCTCACTCTTAATTTCATTCTCTCAAAATCCATTGGTATTTCCTTTCAGAGGTTCAGTCAGAGAAAAGTACTCACTGCAGTTATTCTGTACACTTATAACTTATAACTAATAACTTCCAATTAATCTACCACAAGAGTGAAATGTTTGATTTCATGTTGTATTCATTATTTGACAAAATAAATGTTTTCATTGTGATCTCATGTAATCGTCTTAATTTCCATGTCTTAATCACACACACATGTCAGAACAGATGGAATAAATACATGCAATGATACAGCTGACTGCACATTAATAATCTGCAGCATTTATTTGTGTAACCCAGGTCATTAACCCAGGTTACTAATATTAATAAGTAGTATTATTTTATTTATATCGCTGTAAAATTAATAGACAGAAAAGAACACAAAGTGAAATTTATTTATTTTATTATAAATAATTAAAAATGAGAAGAAAAATGTTGAACTGATTCCTGATTGGTGAGGTGAAAGGTTAGTCCCGCCCCTGCTGAAAAAAGTTCGAGAAGAAAGTATGCAAGCAGGGAGAACGGGAGAAAAACGTGAGTGAGAGCAGACGCGATTGAGTGAATTGAGCGAGAACTAACAGTTTAATAATTCAGCGATAGATTATTAACAGATTGAGAAGAAAATTTGGAAGATAATAATTCTTGAAAGCGCACTCTTTAAGAAAAGTGTGTAAAACGACTCTGAAATAGCCTAATCAAGATTTTCCATGGAGAAACATCTGTATTTCTTTACTCTTTGAGTTATATTTCTCCTTGGTAAGTATTTCTTTACATGAAATGTGTTTGTTTAATTTGAATGATTGGATGTTATAATTGGAAGAGTAATGTGAAAGAAGGAATTTAAAAAGTGATGAAAACAAATGTTTGAAAATGCTTTAAGTGTGTTTCAATATGATCCGTGAGTGTATATAGTTGTGTTTAAATGTTTGAAAGATGTTTTACTTGTTGGAAAGTGATATGTGTCTAACGTGAGATGTGTACCATGTAGTGCTAGCTTTGCTAACATTGTGCATAGACTTCAGTGTATTGACTGAGCACATGGTGATTAGCATGTGTGTATTTCATATATGCAGATGATTGAAACAGACAATTTAGTGAGTTTGAAATGGTTTATTTGAATAATTGAGTAATACTAATGATTGTTTTGACTTTTTTGCAAGGCCTGGTTTTTTTTTTCTTTCTATTTTATATGTTTGAGTTATTGCTGCTGTGATCCTGAATTCTGTCCACGCCGTGGATTCTCATTCCTGGTTTGGACTGACGAATCATCCCATCGATCTGTGCAGTAAAAATAGCCAATTTTCCGGTTGGGTAGGACAGAACTGCGTACCTTTTTGAGATGGGTTTTTTTTTTTTTTTTTTTAAGTTTTCCTGGATTTCCCTGGATACATTTTTTCATGGACTGAACTGTTCCACCATTTACTGTTCTCACTATTCATTATTTTTTGGAATTTGGAATTAAGACTCTGATTTTGAAAACGGGACATTGAACTTGAAATTTAGAAATTGATATTTCAATTGAGAAACAGATATTGTAATTGAGAAATTGAAACTGAGGTTGAATTTCAGAAATTGATGCTGGAATTTGGAAACTGAATTTGGAATTCTGAACTGGTTTTGAACTGTAATATCTTTGAATTTCTGTTTATCATTGATTTGACATATTGTTTGTTATTGTTACTTATTTGGGTTTTGTTTGTTTTCTTTCATTATTTCAACTTCAAAGATACAATTCATTCAAAAGACAAATCAGAATAATATACTTACCTTTTCATTGATTAACTGCATTCCCGTAGTTGAGTAGTATTTTATTATGCTTCTAGAACCCTGTTTCCTTACTGTCATCTTTGCTAACTTTTGCTTCAGTGAGTTGATCCTTATTTTCTGATTCTGGTCCAAAAATCCCAGTGATTAGCATTGTTCCATAGTTGTTGCTGTTATAGTGACCTAGAAATTGTGAGACAAGCACTACCCGCAAAGCGTTATATAAAAGTTGGTGAGCCAGCCAGGAGCAAAATTTCAGCAAAGTACAATAAATGAGAAAGAGCTTAAGTGAAAAGTAAGTCCCCTCGCTCCATAGAAAATCAGTTAAACAGGTAAATATGGAAATAGTGAAATGTGAGAACATTAACATCCAGAAAGCAGTCATTGTTAGTGGCTTAACCCTCTCTGACCCAGATCAAGAGATAGAAGTCTGATAAAATATGGGTCCATCAAGCGCAACTTAATTATTGATGATCCCAACTCAGAGTATCACCACAGTGCCATTGTGGAATTCTCTTCTGAATCTGCCATGCGCAATCTAGAGTCCTCACTGCCTATGATCATCAGAAGAACTCTAGATGATGATGTTGTCTTTCATGTGCACAGCTTAGGAAGGGTGTACACCCCTGCAACAAGTAGCAATGTTAATGAAGGGTACTTGGAGAACCTGCCGGCCATTGCCCGAGATGGCGGATCAACCTTGCAGGAAGTGAGCTGCAAAAGATTTCCGCATTGATCTTTCCATAAAATGAATCCTCGTGACCTGAGCCAGAACTTGAACAGCCTGCATATGACAGCGGTATGCATGTGAGTACCCCTCCAGACTTGAATCAGAAATGCCAACCACCTGCTGTTATGCAACAGGGGCCAGTAAGAACAACAATGATGTTCTCACCAGAGATCTCACCACTACTGAATGTACCCACCCGAGAACCTGAAAACACTGCCAAGGGGAGCACACCGGCAAAGTCACCTTACCATATGAGAAGCCCTGATGCCAGTGCTGCCGAGACCATGTCCTTGAACATACCTACCAGTGCTTTGAATCCACCGGGAATTCAACGAGTAGTGATGGAGCATGTAGTAAGGACCAGTGATTCCATGTCCTCTTCACATGTTGCCTTTCATCTTGAAGCCTTTTCGGGAAGAAGCCCTCGCCCAAGCCATGAACCAGATTTCGACACTTGGCGTGCGAGTGTGGACTTCCTATTGAATGATCAGTCCCCCTCTGATTTACACAAGACTGGGAAGATCCTCGACAGTCTGCTGCCTCCAGCCTTGGATGTCGTCAAGCACATCGGTCCATATGCCTTGCCATTAGATTGTTTGGAGCTGTTGGATTCTGTCTGTGGCTCAGTGGAGGACAGAGATGAAATGTTTGCAAAGTTCATTGGTGCCCTGCAAAATCAAGGAGAAAAACCTTCCACCTATCTTCACCATCTTCATGTGATGCTGAGCGCCGCAAGACGAGGTGGTGTTGCTGAAGCTGAACGGAAGCGTTGTCTCCTCAAGTAATTTTGCAGCGGCTGCTGGGACAACAGCTTGATCGCTGATTTGCAGCTGGAATGAAAGAGAGTCGCACCCCCTTCTTTTGCTGAGCTTGTAGTACTCATTCGTACTGCAGAAGACAAGCAATCTCTAAAAGAAGAAAGGATGAGGAAGCATCTTGGATTAAACAGACATGCTCCTGTTCCACTTAAGTTACGGCCAGCGACTCACCAGCAGTCAGTATATTGCAGCGATGTACTCGATGAGCCCACTGATGAAGTGCCAGGTCATTTAAGTGCAAAGCAGAAGCCAGCCAATTCTAAGCAAAGTTGAAAAGTCTGAAGTAGAAGGTCTGAAGAAGGAAGTTGCAAAAATTCAAGCCCAGATTACCATGATGAAGATGGAGCCTGTTTGCAAAGAAAAGAGCAGCCCTGTTGTAGATGAGCTTTCTAAATTGAGGCAGAAGATAGCTGAGCTCCAAGCTCATCTCGTCCTAAGATTTCAAGGGGACTATCAAGAGAAGTCTCCAGCTTTGAGCACTTTCCTAGCAAAATACCGACCCAAGCCAATGGAACTCGAGACGAGTAAGAGTCCAAGACACACCTGGCAATTAGACAACAGACCCCGTCCTGGCTATTGTTTCCATTGTGGAGAGGACGGACATCTTGCAGTCAACTGTGAGAATGAAGCAAACCCTCGTAAGGTTGAAGAGAAGCAGCGTGAGTTAAGAGAGCGACAGGCTAGATGGGACCAGCAGAATGCCTCCAACTCTAAGCCTTTAAACTGAAATCTGTCTCTGTTGCGGGGCAGACAGACTGGAAGAAGAGAACAATGCCCTAAGATGAATGAATATGTTACACCAGCATGCTCATGATTTTCCATGTTGTGGATTACCTGCCGGATTAGTAGGGACCATGTGCACTGCTAGAATCCAAATTGAAGGGAGATAAGTGAACTGCCTCCTAGACACCGGATCGCAGGTGACAACCATTCCTAAGTCCTATTATGAGAAATACTTATTCAAGCACCCCATGAAATCCTTGGAGCATCTTCTAGAAGTCGAGGGAGCCAACGGGCAATCAGTACCCTATTTGGGTTACGTCGAGCTTAACTTGAAGTTTCCCCAAAATTTCCTTGGGGTGGAAGCAGAAGTCCCTACCTTAGCTCTGATAGTTCCTGACTTGACGAACATGCCACAGATCCTAATAGGTACCAATTCACTTGATGTGTTATATGCTAACTGCACTCAAGGGAACACAACTACTCTCAAGTCACTGTGCTATGGCTATCAAGCTGTGATAAATGTACTGGAGAAGAGGAAACGGCAAGCTTCCAGTGAAACTGTAGGATGTGTAAAGCTCAAGGGGTTCCAACAAGAGGTTGTACCGGCAGGATGCGCTGTAGTTCTAGATGGACTTGTTCAAGTGAGAGGCCCTCTCTTTGAGAAGTGGGTGTCAGTGGAGCCACTTACAATGTATTCTTTACCTGGTGGTCTTTTAGTGGCAAGCTGCCTGCACAGTCTACCTTCAAGGCAACGCTTTGCGCAGTTACCAGTTGTATTGAGGAATGACACTCAAACTGACCTAGTGATTCCCCCGAGGACTGTGATAACTGAAGTCCATGCAGTCCAGTGAGTGATGGAGAAAGAGTTTTCCAAATCTGATGCTGAAAGTGAGAAGATGGAGCCAGTTCTGTCAAAAATTCCTATTGAATTTGGAGATTCTCCTCTATCGCTAGAGTGGAAAAGAGAATAACTTCCCTGTTGAGCTCCATGCCTGATGTGTTTGCATTACACGATCTGGACTATGGTCACACTGACAAAGTGAAACACCGGATAAAGCTCAGCGATGAGACGCAATTCAAGCACAGAGCTCGACCGATTCACCCCCAAGATGTGGACGCTGTCAGGAAGCATCTCCAAGAGCTTCTTGAAGCTGGCATTATCAGAGTCGGAATCTCCATTTTCATCTCCTATAGTTGTAGTGCGAAAGAACAATTCTGTGCGCTTATGCATTGATTTTAGGAAGTTAAACTCCCAGACAATCAAGGACACATACACCCTTCCTATCTTGGAAGAAGTCTTTTCAGTCTTGACCAGATCGAGATGGTTCTCAGTCCTTGACCTGAAGTCGGGCTGTTATCAAATTGAAATGGAAGAGTCTGATAGGCAGAAGACCGCCTTCGTATGCCCATTAGGCTTCTGGGAATTTAACAGGATGCCACAAGGAATCACGAACGCACCTAGCACATTTCAACGATTGATGGAGCGACGTATGGGAGATCTCAATTGGAAGAAAGTGCTCATGTTCATTGATTTGATAGTCTTCTCAAGAACTCTGGAAGAACATGAAGTTTAGCTGGTGCAAGTGCTTAAGAGATTAAGGGAATTCGGACTGAAACTCTCACCTGAGAAGTGTAAGTTCTGCCAAACATCTGTCAGATATTTGGGCCACATAGTATCCCAGAACTGAAACTGACCCAGCGAAAGTTGAAGCCCTCAAAACCTGGCCAAGGCCAAAGAATCTTAAGGAGCTCAGATCTTTCCTTGGATTCTCTGGGTATTATCGAAGATTTGTACGAGACTATTCGAAAATTGTGAAGCCTCTCAACAATCTCACTGCGGGATATCCTCCACTGCAGAAAGGTCACAAGAAAAAGACAGATGAGACAAAGCAGTACTTCAACTCGAAAGAACAGTTCGGAGAAAGGTGGACTCAAGATTGTCAGCAGGCATCTGATACTATCATTGCGAAACTCACCTCTGCTCCAGTGTTGGGATGTGCCAACCCCAAATTCCCGTATGTGTTGCACACAGATGCCAGTACCACCGGACTTGGTGCAGCATTATACCAAGAGCAAGATGGACAGATGAGAGTCATCGCCTTTACAAGCAGAGGACTTGCCAGGAGTGAATCAAAGTACCCAGCCCACAAGTTGGAGTTTTTGGCGTTGAAATGGGCCGTGACCACCAAATTCAATGATTACTTGTATGGGGCTGAATTCACCGTGGTAACTGACTGTAACCCGTTGACCTACATCTTGACCTCTGCAAAACTGGACGCAACCAGCTACAGGTGGTAATCAAGTTTGTCAACATTCACCTTCAAGATACAGTACCGAGCTGGGAGTAGAAATCAGTGGATGTGGATGGACTATCTAGAAGGCTGCAAGAAGAAATTCCAGATGACATGGAGACACAGAAAGAGAGGGAAAGAATTAGGCAGTTTACTCACCATCATCTGACAGAAGCACAAGCAACAGTTGTTTCAGCAGAAACAGGGAAAGCTATCTGTGAACGTCACCAAATTTGTCAGTCTTGTGATGATCCTGATCCTTCACATCCCCCAGTGACCTTAGTGGAATCCCTTGCTGTTGACGTGGATGCTTTACCACAAGCATTCCAACAAGAGGATACTTACCAGTTCACAGAGATTCCCCAGTTGTCTGAGGAAAACTTGTGGGAAAGACAGAGAACATATCTGGGAATTGGAATAGTCATCCAACAGCTGGAATCCAATGAAAAGCCCAGTCTCAAGACCATTCCACCTGAATTAATTATATGATTCAGAGAATGGAATCGTCTGGAGTTGAGAAATGGAGTGATGTACAGAAGGAGACAAGAGCAAGGAAACTTGTACCAACTGGCATTACCTTCTGATCTCCGTGCTATGGTTTTGAAGGAACTCCATGATGAAATGGGTCACTTAGGCATCGAGCGAACTCTCGACCTTGTTTGATCGAGATTCTTCTGGCCTAAGATGTCCTCAGCAGTAGAGCAAAAGATTAAGACCTGTGAACGTTGTGTTTGATGAAAGACTCTGCCAGAGAAAGCCACTTCATTGGTGAAATATCAGAACCTGCAGACTAGCTAGAGCTAGTCTGTATGGATTTCCTGTCACTAGAGCCTGACCGAAGTAACACCAAAGACATACTGGTGATAACATACCATTTCACCAAGTACGATGTTGCTGTACCTACGTGGAATCAGAAAGCCCAGACAGTAGCCAAATATCTTTTGGGATAATTTCCTGGTGCACTATCAATTCCCCGAAAAATCTCCATGGTACAGACTTCAAGTCTCGCACAATTAAAGAGCTGTGCAAAGTTGCTGGAATATCAAAGATCAGGACCACCCCCTACCATCCGAGAGGCAGTCCGGTAGAACGCTTTAATCGAACACTTCTACAGATGTTTGGAACCTTGAACAACAAGGGAAAATCAAGATGGAAGGATTGTCAAACCTCTAGTGCATACTTACAATTGCACGAAGAGTGATGTGACAGGATTCTCCCCATATGAACTAATGTTCGGGAGACAACCATGACTACCAATTGACCTTGCATTTGGGTTACCTGTGGATGGACAGTCTGAATCCCACTCCAAGTACATCCAAGATCTCAAGAATTGACTGGAAGAAAGCTACAAGGTTGCAACACGAAATGCTTTTAAAAGTAGCTGATCGAAACAAGAAGAGGTATGACAAACATGTTGTTGCCTCCACCCTTGAAGTCGGTGATCGTGTACTGGTGAAAAATATCCGCATGAAAGGAAAACAAAAGTTAGTGGACAAGTGGGAGCCTGACGTTTACATGGTAATCAAGAAGGCAGGAGATTTACCCGTTTACATTGTAAAACCAGAAAGAAAGGATGGGCCTCTGAGAACTCTGCATAGGGATCTACTGCTGCCTTGTGGATTCCTGTCGACAAGCGCACCTGATAAGTCTGTTGAAAGGAAAGTGATTCAGAAACCCAGAACCAGAGCCAGATGTGCTGAGGAACCTGAAGAGTCTGAAAGTATGAGTGAACATTCGGAATCAGAAGATGATTTAGATGACTATTATGCCCCTGGAAGGTCCTTCGAGATTGAAACCAGAATTCTGTCAAACTAGAAACCCATTCCTTCTACCGGGAGAGGAGAAACAGTCCACTTACCTGGTGCTGAACCTGTGATGGAAAAGGAAGAAGGATGTCCTATAGTAAAGGAATCTGTTGATAATGGGATCTTACCAGATGTGGAATCCTCCAATGTGCAGATGGCTGATTGTCCTAATCCAGAGGAATCAATAGAAAGGAGCCTATCAGATCTGCCTGAAGTTGAAGTTCTTGATGAAGGCTCAGTTGATGAATCTGGAAAAGAAATTGAACAGATGAGAAATTATGAGAAATTAGATGCTGAGGATGGACAATCATCTGAAAATTTGCACAGAGAAGGAAGTACCAAGAAGAGAAAGTGACACTCCCAGAGACTCTCAAGAGAACCAGAGTGAAGTAACTGAAACTGGAGAAGACATTCAAGAAGACAATGTGAACCCCCCAAAAGACTTCAGTACCCACAACTGGGTAATCCTCTTAGTTTAGTTATTCAATCCCTGTTGACAAGTCTGAGTACAGTGATTTACTATCTCTTTGGAAGACCTGAATCCCCCTAGAGATTACTCATGTTGAAACCATCCGAATTTAAGCATGCAGAGGGACCTGCATACATTCAGGAGGGGAGAGTGTAACCCAGGTCGTTAACACAGGTTACTAATATTAAGTAGTGTTATTTTATTTTATTTTATTATATCGCTGTAAAATTAATAGGCAGAAAAGAACACAAAGTGAAATGTATTTATTTTATTATAAAAAATTAAAAATGAGAAGAAAAATGCTGAACTGATTCCTGATTGGTTCTTTTGCAAGGCTGGGTTTTATTTTATTTATTTATTTATTTATTTATTTTTTCTTCTCTATTTTATATGTTTGAGTTATTGCTGCTGTGATCCTGAATTCTGTCCACGCCGTGGATTCTCATTCCTGGTTTGGACTGGCGAATCATCCCATCAATTTGTGCCTGGAAATTTTCCGGTTGGTTAGGACAGAACTGCATTTTTTTTTTTTAATCATGGACTGAACTGTTCCACCATTTGACCCAAAAATGTAAGGGTCTGTATAAAAGCACTTCATTTAATACAATATTATGTAGATTTTATATATATAATTTTTTTTTTTTTTTTTTTTTATTCATTTGATTAAAATTTTAATGAATACATTTATTTAACCCTTGTGCTGTTTACATTTTTTTTAACCTAATTTGGTGTTGCCGGTCAAAAATGACCGGCCTATCAAAAATTGCTTATAAATCTCTCATTATGCTATATTATCACCAAATATTGGATTAGATCTTTTTGTCAACTTGTTTTCTTTCAATCAGCACAGGTATTGTATTACTTTTTTGGAACTTATTGATCGTGGGCCTCGTTGACCTGAGCTTATGCACCTCAGTTTTTCAGTAAAAAAGGCACGAAGTCACACTTGTGGTGTTCCCGGTCAAAAATGACCGGCCATTGAAAATGAATGGGGGAGATAAAAATAATAAGAGAACAGTTGAGTGTTCAGGGGGATGTTCATCATGTTCATGTTCACATATGTGCATGTGTGCTTGCAAAAATAAAGACCTCGGACCTGTGCACACACACACAATCACACACATGCTTACATTCACACACATTCTTTTGAGTATTACATGCTTTCTTTTTCACAGAGATTAAATTTATCCTACCCTGAACTGCATCCAACATCCATTCATTCATCAAACATTACCACACACACACACCAGAACTGTCTTTGCCCCACAGCAACCCCTCTCCAATATAATTTTTCTTTGATTATCTTTCATCAAGCATTGTGTGTTTCAAATGCAGAACACACATTTGCAAGGCACATGCAAAAAGCTATTGTCATGTGCATGAGGATGCAAAACCACCAGATGTTTATTGATTTGGTTTGTTGTTGTTTAGAAAATATAACAGAAATATGAACAGTGTTGGTATTTTTGTTCCATGAAATGTTCTTTATATGACAGTGTTAATGTCACGCCTCCGTTAGGCTCTCCACCTCCTACCATACTCCGCTCCCGATCACCAGAGTTCTAATCCGTCCCACCTGCAAAATGAACCGCTTATTACGAACAATATATTAACTCACCTCCTACAACACATCATTGTCAAGTCTCACCTTGGACTATTCATGACCGCTCTGCTCCCATGCAGTGTTTCCCTTTTCATCCTATGGTATTTGCCTGGTTGATTCCTACAGTTTATATACTTAGAAACTCACCTTTGTTACTTACCTGTTGGAGTACCATACTGCCATTCTCTGTTGTACTGCTGGTATCTCTGCTTACCTGTATCTGCTGTATTCATCCCATCTGCTCATTAAATCCTCCCACATCTGGGTTCAACTGTACATTGTTGTGACTGCATTCCTTACAGAAAACTTGACCTCAACATTAATCCAGCAGGAGTCGATCTCCACGAAACCGGCAATGCTCTTGAAGATCTTGGACTACAACTGCGCAGATCTATCACCACCTCTGCCATTTCCACTTCTGACACCGCTGTTAATCAGTCCCATGAAAACTCGCAAGAGATTCCTACCACAGCCTTCAAACCAGTGAGTACGTCTTCTGTGGCAACGGCTTCCTCTACGCTCTTCGGCCATCACTCTGGCTATCTCACTATTCCAGTGACATACTCTGGCTTGGCGGAGGATTGCAGCGGTTTCTTACTTCAGTGTTCTCTCTCCATAGAAATACAGCCACACAGATTTATCACTGATCGTTCCAAGATCACCTTCATTATTTCACTCCTGTCTGGCAGAGCACTTCAATGGGCCACAACTATTTGGAATCAAAATGGACCAATTACCCAATCCATTACTGGCTTCCTTTCCCACTTCAAAGAGGTTTTCTCTCACCCTGCAAGAGTTTCTGATGCAGGAGAACAGCTTCATCGCATCAGGCAGGGGAAAAGATCTATTTCTGATTATGCCATCTCCTTTCGCACCCTCACAGCAGCCAGTGGATGGAATGAGACCGCTCCTCACCACCTGTCGCCAAGGACTCAACACTACAGTCAAGCGTCAACTAGCGGTTTACGATGACACCATGGGTCTGAAGAGATTCATCCAACTTTCCATCAGAGTCGCTCATCGGCTGCAGTCCTGTGGTACCAAAGTCCTACCCAAGGTGGAACCACTTTCATCCACCTCATACTCTGCCTCTTCCTTTGATGAACCCATGCAAATAGACTCCTCACGTCTTAGTACTACAGAACATCAATGTCGTATTCAGGACAGACTCTGCATGTACTGTGGAGCTGATGACCATCTTCTCCCTAACTGCTCAATTCTTCCTCCTCATGTGCTGGTGAGTTCAGTCAAATGCAAACCAACCATTCATTCTCCAGTGAGTACTTCAGTAAAAATTACTACCAGCTCACTGTCCCTCACCATAGAGGCCCTCATTGATTTGGGATCGGTGGGTAACTTCATCTCCAGATCTCTGTGCAAACAACTCAACATCCCAACCATCACCTGCTCCACGGCACTCCCTATCCACTTGGTAGTGGGCCAACCACTGGGAAAAGGTATCATTACTCATCAAAATAAACCCATCCTCCTACAAGCAGGCACCTGTCGTATTGAATACATTCTACTTCTCATTCTTGAGGGTTCCACATCAGAAATTGTTCTTGGCAGACCCTGGCTAATACAACACTCCCCCACAGTGTCCTGGGTATCCGGGGAGATCCTTACTTGGGGTGGACAGTATTTCCATGAATGCCTGACCTTACCTTGTCCTCACTCTTCTCCTCTTCTTCATCATCAAACTCATTGTGGTCGCTCACCTCCTCATATCACATCACCAATACTGCCAGCTTCAATGAATGCCACATCGGTAGAGAGCCCTAACATTAATCCTTCTATAGCCATTCCACCAGTGTACAAGGACTTCTTAGACGTCTTCAGTCCCCAGAAAGCCATACAGCTACCTCCTCATTGTCAATGGGACTGTGCTATTGATCTGCTCCCTGGCGCACCGTGGTCACATTTATCCTCTTTCACTGCCCGAACATCATGCCATGGAGGAATACATTTATGAATAATAATAATAATAATTTTAATTTATATAGCGCCTTTCCAGAGCTCAAGGACACTTTACAATAGCAACACAATAATACAAAAATAAAGAACAGTCACAAAAACACAGTTCAGATAGCACAGTTATTGAGAGTGAATACATAACGCATTAAGATAAATAACACTGTGAAAACAAAGTTTTAAGTTGAGATTTAAACTCAGAGATAGAAGAGATGCTGCGAAGAGTCAATTCCATATATTGGCTGCTACTATGCTGAATGACCTGCCACCCATAGTAGAGAGGTGAGATCTAGGAACAGAAACGAGTCCGGACCCAGAATACCTAAGCAAGCAGATCGGGTTATAGGGGAGAAGCAATTCAGATAGTGAGGTGCCAGACCATGAAGTGATTTGAATGTAAGCAGGATTATTTTATATTTGATGCAAAACAAAACTGGTAACCAGTGAAGTTCAAACAGGAATAGAGTAATATGAGCTGAGCGCTTGGTATGTGTAAGAATTCTAGCAGCAGAATTTGGAATATATTGAAACCTAACAATAGAGTTAGCAGGTAAACCAGTAAAGAGGGCATTGCAATAGTCAAGACGTGAGGATATAAATGCATGAACCAGTGTTTCGCCTTCTTTGAGACTGATAAAGGGACTAAGGTGAGCAATGCGGCGAAGGTGAAAGAAGGCAATTTTAGATACAGATTTAATATGAGCTTCAAAAGTGAGGGAGGGATCAAAGATGATACCTATATTTTTTACAGTATTGGGTGGTTTGATGAAAGTGCCATCAATATCACAACCAAAGTCATAAGGAATTTTTTTCATAAGTGTTGGTGTTCCAATAATAATGATCTCAGTTTTGTCCATGTAAAATTTTAGGAAGTTGGAGTTAAGTTATTTTTTTTTTTATTTCATTTAAACTTGTTGATAGTGGAGTCTGGAGAGTGGGGGCAGATCTAAAAGCTGTACATATTTGAATGTCGTCAGCATAACAGTGGTAACTGAAACCGTGGCGGCAAATGAGTTGACCCAAAGGCAGTGTGTGTATGTGTATATATATATATATATATATATATATATATATATATATATATATATATACAGGTGCATCTCAATAAATTAGAATATCGTGGAAAAGTTCATTTATTTCAGTAATTCAACTCAAATTGTGAAACTCAAATTTAATGCACACAGACTGAAGTAGTTTAAGTCTTTGGTTCTTTTAATTGTGATGATTTTGGCTCACATTTAACAAAAACCCACCAATTCACTATCTCAAAAAATTAGAATACATCATAAGACCAATAAAAAAAACATTTTTAGTGAATTGTTGGCCTTCTGGAAAGTATGTTCATTTACTGTGTATGTACTCAATACTTGGTAGGGGCTCCTTTTGCTTTAATTACTGCCTCAATTCGGCATGGCATGGAGGTGATCAGTTTGTGGCACTGCTGTGGTGGTATGGAAGCCCAGGTTTCTTTGACAGTGGCCTTCAGCTCATCTGCATTTTTTGGTCTCTTGTTTCTCATTTTCCTCTTGACAATACCCCATAGATTCTCTATGGGGTTCAGGTCTGGTGAGTTTGCTGGCCAGTCAAGCACACCAACACCATGGTCATTTAACCAACTTTTGGTGCTTTTGGCAGTGTGGGCAGGTGCCAAATCCTGCTGGAAAATGAAATCAGCATCTTTAAAAAGCTGGTCAGCAGAAGGAAGCATGAAGTGCTCCAAAATTTCTTGTGTAGGTGCTACTGGTTGTTTAAATCAGTTTTACTATCAGAAATAATCGATAATTAATTGTTATTAATTATGGAATAATCAAATAACAATTAAATAACTAAATAGAATTTAACAAACCATTCTCCAGAAATGATCAATAATTAATTGTTATTAATTATGGAATAATCAAGTAGCTAAATAGTAATTAAATAGAATTTAATTCATTAAACTCTATTCTCGGGGCACCACTCTTTGAAAAGAGAAAAATGATAGCAAGTTACTGACTGAGTCTCATAGAATAAAATCTACCCTGTAGGTTGAGTATCTTAATTGTTAATCAAAATAATCAAAGGGGAAACCTAGTTCAATTATTTTGATACGCAAATCCAACAGTAATCTAGTTACAGTTAGTTTCTAATACCAACAACATAATAGTACTCTGAGGTAACTTGGGAGTTCTTCACGTGGCAGAGGTTGGCTTCAAGACAACATTCAAACAAAAACAAACAGGAGTACTTATAATATAACAAGATTTATTATAAACGAGCAGCAGTGAACACAGCCAATACTATCCGAATATAATCCAGTTAAAATCAATGATATCCTAAGCTAACAGTGGAGCTATATGCTTGTGTGTGTGTGTGTGTGTGTGTGTGTCCCGGTGTGGTAACCAAGGAATCAAAATGGAGGATCAGGTTCAAAATGGAGGGTTAAATCCAAAATGGAGCTAATACCACGTGCGGGTGGAAATGAGCGGACACACTAAGGGACTGACGGAACAGGCGGGAGAATTTGGCGGCCAGCCAGTGAACACAGCCAATACTATCTGAATATAATCCAAAAATAAAATCAATGATATCCTAAGATAACAGTGGAGCTATATGATAGTGTGTGTGTGTGTGTGTGTGTGTGTGTGTGTGTGTGTGTGTGTGTGTCTAGGTGTGGTAACAAAGGAATCAAAAAAATGGAGGATCAGGTTCAGAATGGAGGGTTAAGTCCAAAATGGAGCTGATCCCATGTGCAAATGGAAATGAGCGGACACACAAAGGAACTGACGAAACAGGTGGGAGAATTTGGTTCACCAGCCTGAGTCGAACACGAACTGAGGCGCCGCTCGCTCAATGAATATCAATGAGAGAGAGAGAGTGAGAGCGAGCGGGAGCGAGGAAGAATGCATGCAGTTTAGTTAAGGGTAACCGCTCGTAACAGCGGGACTGAATTACTAGTTCAAATCACTCAACAAAACAAACGTAACCCCAAAAGAAACTAAAACAAATATCCCCACTTGAAACAGCGAGCAGAGTTTAACATACAAATATATATATATTCAAAACATCAGCATTTAGAATCAAAAATACGATTTAGATTCACAAGAAAAAGTCACAGTTTCTAAACTAAATCTGCCCAGATATCAAGCCTTACTTGGGAAACCTGTGTGATTTCAGTAGGTTTGTCCGTTGGAATTCCTGTTGCATTGAGCGGTCAGGAGAAACGGTCTGGATGGTTCCTTGTCTTGCGCTCGTCAGCGGAAAGACGCGTCTCTGCTTTATTCTTCGGATCCAGCGGTGGGGAAGAATGCAGATAGTCAACGTTGAATGAAAAAGAGGAAGAAGGGAAACTGGTCGCCTTTCCGTTTTTCAAAATAAATTCACTGTTGCTTTACAGTGAAACTGAACCGGTTGATATAAGTATACTATAAGACTTGAACAAAGCTAAGTTAATCTTACTCTACCGTGGCCAAATGGCGAGGTTAGAAAAACGTGGTCACTTTGTTCTCAGTCCAAACGGAGGGAAAACTCCTTCAGTACATGCACAGTACAGATGTCCCTTTAGAGCCAGGCAGAGCTTAGCACAGAGAGAGCGAAATTCATCTGTCCACGGGTTTTGTTGACGAGATGACGTCAACGGTCATAGGCCACTCGACCAATGGCGTTTAAGCCTGGGTCCATGGGCGGGACTTCGCATCCAGTTGTGAATTTGTGAAGGACCTTGGGAAACTGAGTTCAGTGTCTCTCCTTTTGACCATAGAACAAAGGGCCATGCAGTCTCTGCTGCCATTTTAAGTGGGCCAAGGCCCTACACTTGGTAAACGGGTGCAGTGACTTTGCTTTTCAAAAAACACAATGGACCAACACCAGCAGATGACATTGCACCCCAAATCATCACAGACTGTGGAAACTTAACACTGGACTTCAAGCAACTTGGGCTATGAGCTTCTCCACCCCTCCTCCAGACTCTAGGACCTTGGTTTCCAAATGAAATACAAAACTTGCTCTCATCTGAAAAGAGGACTTTGGAACACTGGGCAACAGTCCAGTTCTTCTCCTTAGCCCAGGTAAGATGCCTCTGACATTGTCTGTGGTTCAGGAGTGGCTTAACAAGAGGAATACGACAACTGTAGCCAAATTCCTTGACATGTCTGTGTGTGGTGGCTCTTGATGCCTTGACCCCAGCCTCAGTCCATTCCTTGTGAAGTTCACCCAAATTCTTGAATCGATTTTGCTGGACAATCATAAGGCTGCCATTCTCTCGGTTGGTTGTGCATCTTTTTCTTCCACACTTTTTCCTTCCACTCAACTTTCTGTTAACATGCTTGGATACAGCACTCTGTGAACAGCCAGCTTCTTTGGCAATGAATGTTTGTGGCTTACCCTCCTTGTGAAGGGTGTCAATGATTGTCTTCTGGACAACTGTCAGATCAGCAGTCTTCCCCATGATTGTGTAGCCTAGTGAACCAAACTGAGAGACCATTTTGAAGGCTCAGGAAACCTTTGCAGGTGTTTTGAGTTGATTAGCTGATTGGCATGTCAAAATATTCTAATTTTTTGAGATAGTGAATTGGTGGGTTTTTGTTAAATGTGAGCCAAAATCATCACAATTAAAAGAACCAAAGACTTAAACTACTTTAGTCTGTGTGCATTGAATTTATTTAATACACGAGTTTCACAATTTGTGTTGAATTACTGAAATAAATGAACTTTTCTACGACATTCTAATTTATTGAGATGCACCTGTATGTATATATATATATATATATATATATATATATATATATATATATATATATATATATATAATGAATAGTAGAGGTCCAAGAACTGATCCCTGAGGGACACCTAATTTCAGGGAAACAGTAGGTGACTGATAATTTTGCATTTGAAATGTAAAACTGTCTATCCGTGAGGTATAAAGAAAGCCAGGAGAGAGCAGCACCAGTGACACCAACATCTGAGAGGTGGGAGAGAAGTAATTCATGGCAAACAGTATCAAAAGCTGAGCTAAGATAAAGTAATAGAAGAATGGAGAGAGAACCAGAGTCACCAGTGAGTAGTAGGTCATTGACAACCCTTACAAGGGCAGTTTCAGTACTGTGAAGTGGTCGAAAGCCAGACTGAAAGGGGTCAAAAAGATAATTTTGAACAAGGAAGGATTGTAACTGGAAGGCAACAACTCTTTCCAGTATTTTTGAAATGAATGGTAAGTTAGAGAGAGGGCGAAAATTAGAAAGAACAGTAGGGTCCAAGATAGGCTTTTTAAGTACTAGAGTTACTACCGCAGTTTTAAGTGGTAAAGGGAGAGAAGCAGAAGCTAGAGATCTGTTTATGAAATGTGAGATAGGTGCGGAGATGACAGAATGACAGAGTTTGAGGAGGGATGTAGGAGCAGGATCAAGTCGGCAAGATGAAGAATTGGACTTGAGTATTAAGTCACTGATAGAGGAGGGATTTGTAGGAGTAAAACTAGACAAATATTGATGAGTGTCTTGCATAAAACTAAAATCCAAAGCCTCATCTATAAAGCACTGGCAGATAGCATTCAACTTTTCCTGGAAATAATTCAGGAAAGAACAACAAAGCTCATCAGAGGCATGGATATCATGAGCTGGAGGTTGGGTGAGCTTATTTATCATGTCAAACAAAACCTTGGGCCTATTGCTTGCTTTATTGATAATTGTAGAGACATAGTTAGACCGTGCAGAGTTCAGAGCAATTTTGTATGCGTTGAGGTATTCAGTGAGAGCTAGATGGTGAACAGTAAGACCTGTTTTCCTATAAAGCCTCTCAAGCTGTCTACCAGTGACTTTTAAGGCCTGGATCTCAGGTGTATACCGGGGGAAGTGTGGGAGGAGGGAACAGACCTTGTTTTAATAGGAACATGCTCATGCAAAATTTTTGAAATAACAGAGTGGTACTTAGAAAGTATCAATGAAGGACAAGAGACATCAAAGACATCTGAAATTGCAGAGGAAGCGATGGAAGCAGAAAATGTGACCTCAACAGATTTAAGGTCACGAAAGGATATCATTTTGTTATTGCATTTTTTCTGAGCAGGTAGACTAAAACTAAATTCAATAAGCTTATGATCAGAGATGCCAGTGTCAAAAGGAGACACTGAAGCAATATCAAACCCAAATGTACAGATTAAATCAAGAATATGGCCATGAGTATGAGTAGAAAAAGACACCTGTTGAGTCAAATTAAAAGTCAAAAACAGACAACAGTTGAGATGAATTAGAGCAAACTGTATCTACATGAATATTAAAGTCACCAAGCAAGAGGACACGAGATGACGAAGCACAGGCTAGAGTCAACAGTTCACTGAGTTCGGAAAAAAAGTCAGATTGAGCCTTAGGAGGACGATATAGTAGAATAATTCTGAGAGGACAGTGAGAATCAGCCTTTAATATTATATATTCAAATGTATTTATGTTGAGGAAATCAAGTTGAACGAGACGCAAATCATTTCGACAGATGACAGCAAGGCCACCCCCCCTTGCCATGCAGCCGCGGTCTGGACAGGTGTTTATATCCATCTGATGTAAGAAGGTTCAGCTGCAAATAATCATTGGGTACTTGCCAGGTTTCAATGAGTAGTAACATATCAAGGTTATTGTCAGTGATTATTTCATTGAGGTAAGAGGCTTTATCAGAGATGGAACGACAGTTCAGAAGAGCAAAGTGACAAAACGGGGAGAGATCTCGCAGCAGGCCGACGGCCAAACAAGCATCAGGCAGCACAAAATTGGAACAACAAAATATCAGGATCCAAGAGAGTCCAAAACAGAAGACGTTGGAAAATCAAAAAACGAAATATTCCAAACAAGGCACAAACAAAAACAGACAGAACAAACGATGGTCCAGGTGTGAAGCGGCAGCCAAACGCGCACAGCGTTCTCGCCCCAGATGTGAAGCTCTTAAACAAGGATATATTTGCCCTTCAACTTCACCTGCAGCCTGTAGCAGCTTCTTTGTTGCTAAGAAGGATGGAGGACTAAGACCCTGCATTGACTATCATGCCGTCAATGAGGTAACAGACAAATTCCGCTACCCTCTTCCCCTGGTCCCTGCTGCCCTAGAGATGTTGAGAGGAGCTACAATATTCACAAAGCTAGATCTGCGCAGTGCTTACAACCTTATCCGGATTCGTATGGGTGACGAATGGAAGACCGCTTTCGTGACCCCTACTGGCCATTATGAATATAAGGTGATGCCTTATGGACTGGCTAACTCACCTGCAGCATTCTAGGGATTCATGAACAATGTTTTCTGTGAGTACCTCCATCAGTTTGTCATAATTTCTATCGATGATATATATACTCCTCTTCTTCAATTCCATGACTGAACACTTGTGTTCTGGTCGTTATTGACCGTTTCTCCAAAGCCTGCCACCTAGTTCCCTTGAAAGGACTACCTACGGCCCTGGAAACCACGGAGAACTTATTCCATCATGTCTTCCGGAATTTCGGCCTACCGGAGGACATAGTGTCTGACCGCGGTCCCCAATTCATTTCCAAGGTATGGAAAGCCTTCCTATCGCTCCTGGGTGTGTCTGAAAGTCTGTCTTCAGGATATCATTCACAAATGAACGGGCAAACGGAACGCAAAATCCAAGAAGTGGGCAGTGCCCGATATACTTAGATACTCATCTTTGTTACTTACCTGTTGGAGTACCATACTGCCATTCTCCGTTGTACTGCTGAAATCTCTGCTTACCTGTATCTGCTGTATTCATCCCATCTGCTCATTAAATCCTCCTGCATCTGGGTTCAACTGTACAAGGTTGTGAGTGCATTCTTATCAGTTCATGTGTAAATAGGCTTAGGCCAGTTTTCTTTGTCACAATGGTCAGATTTTACAGGGAACACCACAAGTGTTACTTTGTGCCCCTTTTCAGAAAATAAAAGCATTTCAAAATAAAAACATTTAAAAATAAAAGTCCTGTTTTTTGTGATCTTCCCCATCCATTTTCAATGGCCGGTCATCTTGGGCCGCAAGCACAAATGCACATATGTGAACACCAACATGTAAGAAAGCATGTAAAACTCAAAAGAGTTTGTGCATGTACGTGAGCGTGTGTGTTCATGTGTGCACGCATGTGTGTGTGTATGTTGGATGCAGTTCAGGGTAAGATAAAGTTCATCTCTGTGAAAAAGAAAGCATGTATTACTCAAAAGAGTTTATGCATGTATGTGAGCATATGTGTGTTTGTGTTTGCCTGCACAGGTTCAAGGCCTTTATGTTTGCAAGCACACATGCACGTATGTGAACATGAACATCACAAACATGCTCCTGGACACTAAATGTTTCTCTTATTTTTGATCTCCCCCATTCATTTTCAATGGCCGGTCATGTTGACTTTGTGCTATTTTGTACAAAATAAAATCATTTCAAAACAAACCTTAAAGCACACTAGTGTGATAAATAGTACGGAATGTTTTAATATTTTATTTAATATTGGCAAAATTATCCACAAATAATGCTTTTTCACACCAAAACAGAGGTGCATAAGATCAGATCAATGAGGCCTACGATCAATAAGTTCCAAAAAGAAATACAAAACCTCCAAGTTGGCAAAAATGTGATAATATAGAATAATGAGAGATTTGTAAGCAATTTTTATAGGCCGTTCATTTTTGACCAGAAACACCAAAAGTGTAACAAGGTGAAGCTGTGATACCCTGTGTGAGCAAAGTCAGTAAGTTTTAGTCCAATAGGATAACATTAACTAGCATTTTCAGGCAAAAGAAAATCCTCTTCAGGTTAAAATGACCAGAACACAACATGAGGGTAAAACACCATTTTGATGATAAAATTGAAATACATTGTTCATATGGAATTTAGAAAATATAAAGGCAGGAAAAATAGGGAACAGGTGTGGGTAATTGACCCGCAAGTGGCACGAATGTGCGTCTCCAAGGAAACGCTACTTACACTGCCCGCGTGGCAGAGGAAAACACACAGACACACAGATTTAGCCGGTAACCCGACCAAGACAGTGACAGAGATATGGTGAAAACAGGCCATAAGCTGGAAATCAAGTGAGCTCACAGAGTTCCGGCTAGGAGATCTGCGGAGGGAGACTGGCCCTGATCAATTCTGGCCAAATTTATGAGATCATCCGATAAAGATCTTGTGTTACGCGAGGAGAGGAGTAAAGGAAGGCTTTCTTGAAAGAACCACAACATTTTCTTGTACCCAGACTATGCGAATTCGACGAGAGAAACATGATCAATTCAAGGAATGCAAGAAACTCTTACATCAACAGAAGGTCACTTTTGCACTTATGTTTCCGGCCAAATTGAGAATAAATACTAAGGATGGCCGCAAAATATTTATATGCCCACAGCAAGCGATGTTTTTCATACAGTCAATGGAATGAGTAAGTCATTGTGCGATGCTCTCGATGCAGCCGAGTGGGCCTGACTGAACATACACTTGACTGTCCGAGGAAACTGAGTGCCGCCTTTGTTTCTTTTTGTGCTGGTTCTGCCTAGCGGCTGGAGTTTGTTTTGTGGAATAACACTTCTTCAGGACAGTTTGTGGATGAATCTGCATGTTCTTTGTGCTTATGCCTTCTATTGGTTAGAGTTTGTGCTGTGGAATATTTCTTGCAAAACATTGGAGTGATTAGGGCATCTGTTCCACTCATGTAACAGTGAGCCTGAATCATGGAACATTCACTTGTCTGTCTGAGGAAACTGGGCGCTTTTTTCGTTTCTTTTTGTGCTGGTTCCACCTAGCGGCTGAAGTTTGTTTTGTGGAATAACACTCCTTTGGGACAGTTTGTGGATGAATCTACACGTTCATTGTGCTTATGCCTCCTATTATAGATTATTATCTGTTGTGTAATTCTGTCTCACAAAATTTGTATAGAAGCACCAGACTTGAGCAATCTGATGGCAAAGATGTCGCGGGGGCTCTCGTAGGCGAACATGGACTGTTTAAGTTTAGAGGGATGGACGCCGGTTGGCGCTGTCGTGTGCGGGGTTAATGCACACATTTTTTGTTTTTTGTTCTGGGTTTGATTGTTGCACTAATGTTGGAATGTGGTCATATAATGTTATTTTTTACAATCTATTTTTTTCTCATATGTCAAAATGTCAAATGTTAATATGAGTGGATTGTCTCTCTCCACGTGGAATGTGAATGGGTTGGGGCACCCCATAAAAAGAAGGAAGGTTATTTCTTTTCTTAAACATACAAAATATGATATTGTGTTTCTTCAAGAAATGCATCTCTCCCCGCAGGAAGCTGAAAAATTTGGGAAGATATGGGGTGGACATGTTTTCTTTAGTGCTGGCTCAAGGAAGAGCAGGGGAGTCATTACATTGATAAATAAGCATCAACAATTCAAATGTCTCAAGCAGATTAATGATAAATTAGGAAGAGTCATTATTGTTTTAGCAGAAATTCAGGGGCAAAGGTTGATTTTGGCTAATATTTATGCACCTAACGCTATGATCAGGGCTTTTTTATAGATCTTAAAAGGATGTTGCAAGCCGCTGGCACCCCTCATGATATAATATTGGGAGGAGACTCATTTTGATGGACTCAGTCCTTGATCATAGTGAAGCAAAAGTGTGTAAGCCCCCTAGAGCAACTTTGACGCTTCACAGGATGTGTAAAAATCTTAGATCTATGCCTTGCCTCTACAGAATTGTTAATTCCTTTTCTAAATTCTCAGCATACAGAGTCAGTTGGCCTAAATCCGAAGCTTTGGCTCTAACAGCGTACTGCCCAGTAACGGCTTTTCAGCCGGGCGCCTTCCAGTGGCCTAAACAGGGCATTAAGTATTTGGTAATTTTATTCCCAGCAAAATTGTGTGATTTAGTTAGAGTTAATTTTGACCCCTTAATAAAAAGGTTTTCGAGCGATGTGGGCAGGTGGGCTTCATTACATTTATCTATGATTGGGAAGGATAATGTTATTAAAATGAATTGTATTCCAAAATTCAGCTACCTGCTACAATCTCTCCCTGTAGATGTCCCCCTCTCTTATTTCAAGCAATTTGATAGTATAGCAAAGTCCTTCATTTGGAATGGTAAGCGTCCTAGATTACATTTCAATAAGTTTCATATGCCGATTGACAAAGGTGGGCTAGGCCTACCTAAGATTTTGTTTTATTATTATGCATACGGTCTCAGACATTTGGCTCATTGGTTGCTTCCACCTGAGAGAGCCCCTCCCTGGTTTTGTATTGAACAGGAATTTCTAGCCCCTATTTTGCCATTGCAAAGCCTTTCTATTTATACTAACCAGAGAAGTTAAGTCACACCCCGTTATCTCTCATTTGCACTCAGTATGGACAAAAGTGTCCAGAGTGTTTAATTCGGACATTAATTTAAATATTGCCTTGAGCATATGGATGAACCCAAAATTTCGTATTAATAAGTCCCCTTTCTGCTGGTCATAGTGGATTGTGTGGGAGGTTAATACCTATATGAGATTGGAGTGTTGAGATCTTTTTAAAATATGGTTCAACATTTTGGGATTCCCAGATCTCAGTTCTTTAGATATTTACAGCTGCGCCACCTGCTCTGTACTATTTTTGGGGGTAGCATACACCCCCCTAAAGCGGCAGATACTGGAAGTGGTGATTACTGCATTTGGAAAAGGCCATGAGGTATCAGTGTATTACTCCCTGCTAATTCAGAGTCTGGGGGATGGAGCTTCAACTTCTCAAGAGATTATGGTAGAAAGACCTAAACTTGGTATTGTAGGAGGGAGTGTGGGCTAGGATTCTAAAAAACATCAAGTCTACATCTAGAGATGCAAGGGTGTACCATTTACATCAATTCTATTGGACCCCCCTCTAGATTGTTTAGGATGGGTCTTAAAGACACACCCACCTGCTGGCGAAGCCAATCAGAAGATGGGGACACAACCCATGTTTTTTTGTGGTGTGTTATGATACAAGAATTTTGGTTGAGGGTTCAGAGTTTTAGGTGTGATTTATTGGGTAATCTCATTTTGCCCCAGACCATTGATGTAAGGGATAAGTACATGAAGAATTGGGTCCTGGCCGGTGTTATGATGGGTAGACAGGTCATCCTTAGAGGATGGAAGTCGGCTGGAGCACCCTCGTTTCGTGAGTTGTATGCGGAGATGGGCAGGGTTGCGACATTTGAAGATTTGTTCCACAGAAGGCTAGGCAACATAGATCTATTCAATAAGAAATGGGGCAGTTATTTAGCCTTTTTAGAAGGCTGTCGGGGAGGGGCAGTGGAGGGATACTTGTTGTTTTAAATGTGTGTGCTGTAACCTTTTGTTTTTTGTTTTTGAACATATACTTTTTATTTAAAATGTATTTATATATTTCTAAATATTTTCTATTGTTTTATTGTCTGTTTGTGTGTCATTGTCAATTAGCTTTTTTATTTTTTATATGGAATCAATAATTTTTTTTAAATGAATAAAAAAGAATAAAAAAAGAATACAGAAATAAAATGATGCAGTACAATCACTAAGTGCAGCACAATGTTCAGTGAATAAATGCACAGCTAAACAGATGTGTTTTCAGTCTTGACTTGAATGTGACTACTGTTGGAGCACACCTGACCTCTTCTGCAAGCTGGTTCCAGCTGCAGGTAGCATAATAGCTAAACACAGTCTCACCTTGTTTTGGGTGAACCCTTGGTATTTCTAACTGACGTGATCCTAATGATCTGAGAGGTCTGATTGGTTTACATTTAACAAGCATATCTGCAAAGTATTCAGGTCCTATGCCATTGAGTGATTTATAAATGAGTAATAGTACTTTAAAATAAATTCTAAATGTAACTGGAAGCCAGTGTAAAGACGTGAGGACTGGAGTTATATGCTCAGATTTTTTGGTTCAGACAGAGGACATTGACGAGACCCAACCATCGATGAAGACTGGGCTGCGGTGGTGGCACCCTCACAGGAAAGAAAAGGCTTTCGGTGTTGCTAGGTGGTTGTTCACTCCGATTCCCAAATCCACCAAATCATCAATACGAGAGGGAAGGTCCAGTGAATATATCTCATCCTTGACCCAGTCGGAGAGCCCATGCAGGAACCAGTCCCACAGTGCTTGGTCGTTCCAACCGTACGATGCAGCAAGGGTGCGGAACTTGAAGTAGTCAAACTGTTTGATCACCTTGACAGAGATCCAAAAGCACTGTCACAATCTCTTTCCCAGTGGCAGCTTGATCAAACACCTTCTTCGGAGAATGTGCAGAATGAAGAGCAGCATGGATGTTTGTTATCCCACACAGTGGTACCCCACTCGAGCTCTGCCGGTTAACAGGGTGATCACATAAGCTACTTTAGCTTCTACAGACGGGAATGATGATGGTTGCAAAGCGAAGACCAGAGAACACTGAGACAAAAAGGATCGACATGTCTTAGGCTCATCGGAGTATAAAGCTGTTAGGTTCAACTGGGGCTCGGAGGATCTGGATGCAGTGTCAGCCGCTGTGGGAGGAGCTACTGCTTAGATGGTGGAACTGGAATGGGGGGAAGAGCTGAAATTGTTCTACCAGCGATGTGAGTTCGGCTTTCCGCACAGTCATTTCCTTAATGGCTTGATTGGAGGCTGCGAGCTGATCCTGATGACGACCAATGAGTGCCCCCTGCTGTGAGATGGCCCTGTGTAATGGCGATTCCTCTGCTGGATCCATGGCTGTCCAGATTGTTCTGTCACGATGTATTTAAGGAAGGATCCAAATAATGGATAAGTCTTTATCCATTGGAATAATGGGCAGAGAAACTCAGCACAGGTTGCAAAGCACTGGAGTGATGTGAACGACAGATGAATGATGGCAGAGAACCAGCGTGGGACACCCGGTGCAGAGAATGGTCTCGAAGAGATGACTGGAGTCAACAGGGTATGAAATGAACAACAGTCCTCCAACAAACTGGAAGAGAGAAAACAAAAACAGCACAAAACCAACAAAAGGCAAGACTGAAATGACTGAGCATACAAAATAATCTACCGACTAACACAACACAAGGGAGAATATATAGGCAGGGAAAATAAGGAACAGGTGTGGGTAATTGCCCCGCGAGCGGTGCGAACGATCGTCACCAAGGAAACATTAATTACACCAGCTGCGTGGCAGAGGAAAACGCATTAGGAGAACGAAGACCAAGACCATGATAATCGTACTCGTTCTCAAAAAATGGTATCGAGACATCCCTACTTTTATTAGTTGAACAACTTAGACCTATTGCCTAAACTTATTAGTGAGACAATTACATGAGCATTAAAAACTTAAGGTGAGTTCTGAAACCTGCCGTTTACCCTTATCAGTACTTGTACTTATAGTTGATTACTTTGGAATGTACATCACATTCCTAAGAATCAATGTAAAATCTTTTTTTTATTTATTTGTTTTGTTATGTTTCAGAGCTCAATGCCAAAAGATTGGCAATAGCTAATCTCTAAATGCACATCATACTGAGATTGTAATTGAAGGTTTGTGAACACTCAAATAAAAAATTTTCTTGTCATCCATGCCATTTTATGTAACCACTTACTGATGCAGTGTCAATCATTTCACTTTATTTTAAAATGTAATGCAGTCCAAATCAAAAGATCTCAAACTTTCAAGTCTGCATGTCATCCATCATAATTTTTATTAGAACTTTTTATAAACTGTTATAGCTCTATCCAAATAAAAGCAATTGAACACTTTAAGTTTGTGTCTATATATCAGTATTCTTTTGCTTATTTTGAAAGCACAATAGACTCAGCTAGCATGTAGAATCGACACAAAGCAAGTTTTACATGCCAGTGTCGGGCATATGGCAATGTTGAAGAGACATAGGGCAGAAATGGGCAAAGGGCCAGCAAGACTCAAAGCAATTGTGTGTGTACTTCTCTTCATATTTGCATTGGGCATTCAGGCAGACATGTGCAATTAATGGGCTTGACTACTTTGTGGAAAAAGTACAATGGACAAAAAGGCAAAACCGTGCCTCTGTCCTCATCTGCCCAGAAAGGTCTGCCAGAAACCTTCATCTCTTGGTGGTTGATCAGCTGCTATTGCCGGTTGATTACCATTATATTCTATTCATAAACCAGCTGCTAAATGGAAGCACTTCACTAGTTCACAATTAATTTACATCAAAGCTGAAAACGGCCATGGAATAAACCATAGTGAAAAATATTAGAAAAATATGGCTAATCAAGAAAAGCTGTGTTATAGCATATCAAACATCCAAGCATGCCCTAATCAAAACTTCACAGTAATTTTACAGCCAACACACAGCTGTACAAAACCACTCTTTCACCTTAGCCTCACCTTTATATACAACTTGGCAGGGAGAAAATAAAATAAGAAAGAACAGTAGACTGTTCAGCTGCGAAGGAATGCTCAGCAAAACAGGAAGTGCAATCAGTTCACTCCATGCACACTTCCTGCTTTGAAGGCAACAATAAAAGCCAAGTGCACTGAAGGGCATCATTTTAAGGGTGACTTCTTTGTGCTGTCACTGAGCTTAAGAAATCTTTTTAACAGGAAAGTTCCATCTCCGCAGATCAGAACAGTTCTTAGTATTGAAGAGTGGGCAAGTTCCACCTTGTTTTATGAAACATGATGCTCAAGGAGAAGTAAGGAATGGAAGTACTTTAATTTTGAAAGGGCAGACAGGTTTAGCTATAATGAAACTAGCTATTATCGACACAGCTAACACAACAGTGTGCCTTTTTGTGCAACAGAAATGTGATGAGATATAGCTCTTAACTAAGTTTGTAATTTCATAAATTTTTCGCTTGAATGTTACAAATGTTATTTGTTTGAGATTGTTTTTAGTTAGGTTTTTTGCATGGCCATAAAATTACATATATACACAGATAAGCCACGACATTAAAACCACCTGCCTAATATTGTGTAGGTCCCCCTCATGCCGCCAAAACAGCGCCAACCCGCATCCCAGAATAGCATTCTGAGATGCTATTCTTCTCACCACAATTGTACAGAGCGGTTACCAGAGTTACCATAGACTTTGTCAGTTCGAACTAGTCTAGCCATTCTCCGTTGACCTCTCTCATCAACAAGGCATTTCCGTCCACAGAACTGCCGCTCAATGGATGTTTTTTGTTTTTGGCACCATTCTGAGTAAATTCAAGAGACTGTTGTGCATGAAAATCCCAGGAGATCAGCAGTTACAGAAATACTCAAACAAGCCCCTCTGGCACCAACAATCATGCCATGTTCCAAATCACTGAGATCAACTTTTTTCCCCATTCTGGTGGTTGATGTGAATATTAACTGGAGCTCCTGACCTACATCTGCATGATTTTATGCACTGCACTGCTGCCACATGATTGGCTGATTAGATAATTGCATAGATGATTGTTGATGCCAGACGGGCTGGTTTAAGTATTTCTGTAACTGCTGATCTCCTGGGATTTTCACACACAACAGTCTCTAGAATTTACTCCGAATGGTGCCTGTGGTGGTGGGGACGTGGTTGAGTGCTGGCTTGTGAATGGAGAATGAGAGCAGGAGATGAGAACGGTAAGGATCATCACCTGGCAATGACTGTCTCTAACAACTGTTTGTAATTGCAGTGAGAGTTGGAGACAGATTTAAGAGCAAGCCAGATTCCAGTGATGGGAGAGAGAGAGCTGCACGCATGCACACCCAGAGACTGTGTTGTTTGAGTTTGATAAAAAGTGAGTTCTGTTAAAATAAAAATGCTTGTTAAAATGTTAAAATCGCAGAGAATAATAATAAGTGAGTCTGTTTATTGTTGTTCCGTGTCTGTGATCTGATCAGCCAGCTGTTGCAGTGCTGCACTCACACACCCTTGTGGAGGAATATAAACACTCACCAGAATAAATGAGGAAAACTCCCGCAGTGAACAGAAAGGCTTAAAGTTGATAGAGTGCTTCCAAATTAGGACAGCACATATTCTTTAACGTTGTTACATCTGTATACCAACTTTCATTGATGTAAAAGCGTGTTCCACCACTTCTCGTTTTCCCTGAGACTTGATCGCTCGACTTCCGATAGGGGCGGCAGAGTGGGTCCAGTGCCAACGCCCGGCATCGCTCCAAATGGCCATCCAGCTGGCAGAGGACCACATGGCGGCGTATTTGGAAGCCGGCGAGCCCCAGTATCCTTCTCTCTCTCTCTCTCTCTCTCTCTCTCTCTCTCCTATCTCCCTTCCTCCTCCCCAGAAATGGGGGGTGCCCCCTCCCAAACCGGCTCCTCGGCTTCGGGGACTGCACTACCCGCCGGTTTTTCCCTGTCCCTTTCCGCTCTCACTCCCAGGATGGTGAACACGTTGCCGTGGGCATGAAGTCTGGGCCTGTCTGCTGGAGCTGAGGGGAGCCCAGGCATTTCCAGGACCAATGCCCGGTGATGGAGGTGGGGACCCTGATCCGCTGCAGGCCACCCCCGATCGAGCTGGGACATATCGCATACACGTGAGTATTAAGGGGGTTACATATCAGGCCTTGGTGGATTCGGGTTGCAGCTAAACCTCCATCCATCAGTGCCTGGTTCAATACAAGGCTTTTGGTGCTTGTCACAAGGTGAAGGTAAGGTTTGTGCATGGTAACCCTGTAGAGACAGTGACGATTAAATTCTGGGACCAAAAACAGCAGTGTTGAGGCTGCGGTTAGTCCCCACCTCACTCATCCACTAATTTTGGGTATGAATTGGCCACCGTTTACCACTTTATTAAGGGAAATGTGTGCGGATGGGTCTTGTAACAAAGCGTCTCGGTGTGGATTTTTGATGCACTGGCTGGGGAGGCAGAACTGGGGCTGTCTACGTCAGCTCCATGCCAGGAAGACGTAAGGGAGGGGGGAAGTCTCAGCTTCCTCAGCTCTTAGAGGATTCCCCACCGGGGATTTCCCTCTGGAGCAGACGCGAGACGAGACCCTTAGGCACGCCTTCAACTAAGTGAAAGTGATTGATGGTCAACATCTTCAGCCAGACATCGCACTCTCTTATCCGTATTTTTCTATTATAAATGATCAGTTGTATCGAGTGATGCAGGATGCTCAGACAAAAGAGGATACAACCCAATTGTTGATACCAAAGAGCCATCGGGAAATGTTATTCCAGACCTCTTCAAGAGAATTGGCATGGACCTCGTCGGGTGTCTTAAATGTTGTGAGGGAAAACTGGGAGGAGGGACCTTCAAACAGCAAAAACGAAGTTCAATACGTTCTTGACCTGAGAGCAAATCTCCGCACATTTGGGCAACTATCACAGGAGAATTTGCTACAGGCTCAAGAATGTCAGTCCCGGCTGTATAACAGGGGAGCTTGGCTATGGGAATTTACACAGGGAGATAAAGTCCTTGTATTACTACCCACATCAAGCTCTAAATTACTCGCAAAGTGGCAAGGGCCCTTTGAGGTCACATGGCGGGGAATTCGATGAGGTTAAACAAATAGATAGGGTAGGAGCATGGCAAATTTACCACCTCATCCTCTTAAAATCATGGAGGGAGGTGGTGCCCCTGGCTTTGGCGAAAGTGGTTCTGGAGAGGGAGGAGCTCGGACCGGAGGTGAACTTAAAAGCCAATTGAGGGATCCCAGTCACTTGCAGAGACCACCTCTTACCGTCGCAAGTCACGGATGTGGCCCGGTTGCAAAGAGAATTCTCGGACGTGTTCCCACCCCTTCCCGGTCGTACAAACCTCAAACTCCATATCGAAACAACCCCAGGGGAAGTGGTATGCAGTCATCCCTACCGATTACCCGAGCACAAAAAAAGTGGTTTGGGAAGAATTATAGGCCATGCTCGATATGGGGGGTAATAGAAGAATCCCACAGTGACTGGGCCAGCCCCGTGGTGGTGGTTCCGAAGAGCGATGGCTCGGTCCGGTTCTGTGTGGATTATAGAAAGGTCAATGCAGTGTCTAAATTTGACGCATATACAATGCCTTGTATTGACGAACTGCTCGATCGGTTGGGTGCAGCTCGCTTTTATTTGACACTGGATTTAATGAAGGGTTATTGGCAGATCCTCTTAACACCAATGTCCTGTGAGAAAACGGCCTTCTCCACACCGTTTGGCTTACACCAATTCGTGACACTACCGTTCAGTTTGTTTGGGTCCCTGGCTATGTTTCAGTGCCTTATGGTCTGAGTCCTCAGACCGCACTCTGCGTATGCCACTGCCTATCTGGATGACATCATTATATACAGTAATGATTGGCAGTGGCATATGCAGCATCTGAGGGCGGTTCTGAGGTCACTGCGACGGGCGGGACTCACGGAAAACCCCAAGAAGTGCGCAATTGAACGGTTGAAGGTACGGTATCTGGGGTTCCACTTGGGTCACGGGCAGGTGCGTCCTCAAATTGATAAGACCGCAGCGGTTGCAGCCTGCCCAAGACCCAAGACCAAAAAGGAGATGAGACAGTTCCATGTGCTGGCTGGCTATTATAGAAGGTTTGTGCCTAATTATTCGGACGTCACCAGCCCGCTGATTGATCTCATTGAAAAGGGAGCCCCAGACCTGGTCCATTGGTCAGAGCCATGCCAACAGGCTTTTATGCTGGTGAAAGCTGTGCTTTGTGGCGGGCTGTTGTTACATGCTCCTGATTTTGCTCTCCCTTTTGTTGTACAGACTGATGCGTCGGACAGGGGGTTGGGAGCCGTGTTGTCTCAGATGGTCGAGGGGGAGGAGCGCCTGGTGCTTTACATCAGCCGTAAGCTTTCGGCGAGAGGCGAGGTACAGCACCGTTGAGAAGGAGTGTCTGGCCATCAAGTGGGTGGTCCTCACCCTTTGTTACTACCTCCTGGGACGGGCTTTCACTCTCTGTTTGGACCACGCCCCGCTTCAGTGGCTCCATCGCATGAAGGATACCAATGCGTGGATGATCCGTTGGTATCAGGCTCTTCAGCCTTTTAAGTTCGAGGTGGTCCACAGGCCAGGGGTGCAGATGGCTGTTGCAGACTTCCTCTCCAGAAAGGGGGGGGAGGAGTACTGGGCAGGCTGGATGGCTCCCTGGAATGAGTCGGGTGGCGAGGGTATGTGGTGGTGGGGGCGTGGTTGAGTTGTATTTCTCCATCTCTCGCTTTCTCCTTTGCAGAAGAGCTACAAGATTGTTACAGTGCCAAAATTAAAAAATATCCAGTGAGTGGCAGTTCTGTGGACGGAAAATGCCTTGTTGATGAGAGAGGTCAACAGAGAATGGCCAGACTGGTTCGAACTTACAAAGTCTACGGTAACTCAGATAATCGCTCTGTACGATTGTGGTGAGAAGAATAGCATCTATTCTTAGCAGCTATTCTGACATGCGGGTTGGCGCTGTCTTGGTGGCATGAGGGGGACCTAAACAATATTAGGCAGGTGGTTTTTATGTTGTGGCTGGTTGGTGTGTGTGTGTGTGTGTGTGTGTGTGTGTGTTTATATATATATATATATATATATATATATATATATATATATATATATATATATATATATATATATATATACTGTGTGTGTGTGTGTGTGTATATATATATATATATATATATATATATATATATATATATATATATACAGGTGCATCTCAATAAATTAGAATGTCGTGGAAAAGTTCATTTATTTCAGTAATTCAACTCAAATTGTGAAACTCGTGTATTAAATAAATTCAATGCACACAGACTGAAGTAGTTTAAGTCTTTGGTTCTTTTAATTGTGATGATTTTGGCTCACATTTAACAAAAACCCACCGATTCACTATCTCAAAAAATTAGAATATGGTGACATGCCAATCTGCTAATCAACTCAAAACACCTGCAAAGGTTTCCTGAGCCTTCAAAATGGTCTCTCAGTTTGGTTCACTAGGCTACACAATCATGGGGAAGACTGCTGATCTGACAGTTGTCCAGAAGACAATCATTGACACTCTTCACAAGGAGGGTAAGCCACAAACATTCATTGCCAAAGAAGTTGGCTGTTCACAGAGGGCTGTAACCAAGCATGTTAACAGAAAGTTGAGTGGAAGGAAAAAGTGTGGAAGAAAAAGATGCACAACCAACCAAGAGAACCGCAGCCTTATGATTGTCAAGCAAAATCGATTCAAGAATTTGGGTGAACTTCACAAGGAATGGACTGAGGCTGGGGTCAAGGCATCAAGAGCCACCACACACATACATGTCAAGGAATTTGGCTACAGTTGTCGTATTCCTCTTGTTAAGCCACTCCTGAACCACAGACAACGTCAGAGGCGTCTTACCTGGGCTAAGGAGAAGAAGAACTGGACTGTTGCCCAGTGTTCCAAAGTCCTCTTTTCAGATGAGAGCAAGTTTTGTATTTCATTTGGAAACCAAGGTCCTAGAGTCTGGAGGAAGGGTGGAGAAGCTCATAGCCCAAGTTGCTTGAAGTCCAGTGTTAAGTTTCCACAGTCTGTGATGATTTGGGGTGCAATGTCATCTGCTGGTGTTGGTCCATTGTGTTTTTTGAAAACCAAAGTCACTGCACCCGTTTACCAAGAAATTTTGGAGCACTTCATGCTTCCTTCTGCTGACCAGCTTTTTAAAGATGCTGATTTCATTTTCCAGCAGGATTTGGCACCTGCCCACACTGCCAAAAGCACCAAAAGTTGGTTAAATGACCATGGTGTTGGTGTGCTTGACTGGCCTGCAAACTCACCAGACCTGAACCCCATAGAGAATCTATGGGGTATTGTCAAGAGGAAAATGAGAAACAAGAGACCAAAAAATGCAGATGAGCTGAAGGCCACTGTCAAAGAAACCTGGGCTTCCATACCACCTCAGCAGTGCCACAAACTGATCACCTCCATGCCACGCCGAATTGAGGCAGTAATTAAAGCAAAAGGAGCCCCTACCAAGTATTGAGTACATATACTGTAAATGAACATACTTTCCAGAAGGCCAACAATTCACTAAAATTTTTTTTTTTTATTGGTCTTATGATGTATTCTAATTTTTTGAGATAGTGAATTGGTGGGTTTTTGTTAAATGTGAGCCAAAATCATCACAATTAAAAGAACCAAAGACTTAAACTACTTCAGTCTGTGTGCACTGAATTTATTTAATACACAAGTTTCACAATTTGAGTTGAATTACTGAAATAAATGAACTTTTCCACGACATTCTAATTTATTGAGATGCACCTGTATATATATATATATATATATTGTACTGTGCAAAAGTCTTAGGCACATAAGATTTCACAAAACATTTGTCTTAAGATGGTTATTTATATCTTCAGCTTTAGTGTGTCAATGGGAAATATACATTTTAGACTCCCAAACATTCCTTTTGCAAATGAAATAAAAGAACAGGGAGCCCTGCAACAGATGGCATGGCCCCCACAGAGCCCCCCACTGATCATCGAGTCAGTCTGGGATTAAATGAATAAACAGAAGCAATTGAGACAGCTTAAATAAATAGAAGCAATGTAGCGAATTCTCCAAGAAGCTTGAAACATCCTATCATCCCAACAACCAAGAAAAACTATATACAGGTGTACCTAGGAGAGTTGGTGCTGTTTTGAAGGCAAAGGTGGTCACACCAAATATTTATTTAGCTTTTTTTTTATGTTTACTGAATGTTAATTGATAAATGAAAACTATTTATGGCATTGTTTTTGAAGAAATCCTCACTATGCAACATTTTTCATAAGTGCCTTAATCTTTTGCACAGTACTCTGTGTGTGTGTGTGTGTGTGTGTATATATATATATATATATATATATATATATATATATATATATATATATATATATATATATATATATATATATATGTAAACTTAAGGTCAGAGGTTTATAGTCTAAAAACTAAATATGTGTTCACAAAGGTCTTGAAGGATTTTCAAGTCACACATATCCAATCAATATAAATACCTACAGTTAGTGATAAGGGAATTCTCAATCACTAGCTAACTAAATAAATGCATACCTTGGAAATAACCTAATTACTGATAAAATATTTAGATTAAATTGACACCCATAGTATGTACCCATTTGTTTATATTGCATCTGCTTATCTACATTATTAAAAGTGTGACCGCCTAGGTTCATATCCGATTTATTTGTTATTACTTTGTCATAAAATTTGTCCATTACTATAATGTCATGCATTTTGGCCCAGGTTTTAGTGACAGACAGTCTGAATGCTTTAACCTCCAAATTTATTTTCACCGTTTTGGGGGCCAAACATGTATCATAGAATCTGATACGGTCTGGTAATCCTTACATTCCTTACAGCAAAACATAATTCTAAGTCCTGAATTTTGAAATAAATAAATAAACAGTATCTAGTCTATAATGAATTAATGTGGTTTAGATGACCACCTACTTCGAAGAACGAGATGTAAATGTTCTTTTTTTTATTTTATATATATATATATATATATATATATATATATATATATATATATATATATATATATATAGAAAATGGCTGGGCCTCTGTTAAACAGTTTGTGATTAAAGGTTAATGTTGATAAAGTGGATGAAATGAGGATAGTTTTTGTACTTTGTTATATTTTGCTAGGGATTTCTGTTTTAATGTGTTTAAGAGAGGAACACTTCTAAATGAATAACACTATGTACCTGCTATTGTTCTCTCTCGATGGACAAAGAAAATCTTAGAGTAGAGGTCACCATTTTTACTAATAATAACCTAATTTAAAGGTGCACTAATTTCTTGTTCATGTCGTCTTAGACTTACATTGACACCTAGTGGCCTGGATGCAGCATCATTCAAACACAATATTTTTCAGTTACTGATGCCAATATAAAAATTCACAATTCACAGTCAGCCATGATTACTTTAATCAATGAGTGAAAGTGTCAAATAACAGGATGGTTACTGAGATTAAGGGACTAGTATTTGGCTGGTCATGTCATGGTCATGTAGATGATCCTAAACATGAAGGAAAAGATTAATAGCTTACACTTCATACATATAATGTAGCTTGAATTTAATGTTCAATTCCTTCCTGCCAGTCCAGGCTTGGCCAAATGCTAGGGTGTAGGCTGGTGTGCTTCACATGCAGCTTTGTGAATATTGATGCTTTTGCTGTCATCAGGGCTGTCATTATGTGTGTGAGTGAGAAGATTTGCTGCTTCCTTACACAAAACAACATCTGTGCTTAAATACCTTACATGCCCAGACATGTAAGACAAATGCAATGTGTCTGCAATGCAATACACTGTGTGTCTCTCTGTATGTCTGCCTGTCTCACTGTCTGTGCATATTTGTGTGAATTTTCCTTTTAGTGCAATTTCCGTATTTGTATAATGTAGTGCATTTTTACTTTTTCACTTAACGTATACCATTGCCACATACATTTCTTCATAATTTTAGTGTTTATTATTGTAATTGCATATTTCGTTTTTAACAACACCAAGTCGATCATCAATTCTCCATTCAAACCCACCCCAATGTCAGATAGCCTCATATACCCTATTATTTTAAAAAGGGGTACATTTTGAGTGCAGTCCTCCTCTTTAGCTATCTCTGTTGGTGGTCACCTCATTATGAAGTAATGAGTGCAATAAGCTCACTTTGGAACAATGTCCCTTCCTGTCCTGGTGCCAGACATTAAACAGCACAAAGAGGTGGGTATAGCTATGAGATTAACAGGGTTTAAAGCTTTGATGCGTGCCTTAAGGTAAAAAATGTATTGTGAAGTTGAATACCAATGACTTATGCACTAAAATTTGTTTTGCATCATGTTTAGAGCCTATTTAGTCTGAAATCAGATTCCATTAACAGTTACAAACATGTGGGCTCATGACTGGTTTTTTTATGATTAACATTTTTTATTGATTCATCTATTAAACATAGAAAAGCAAAACGTATACAAACAGAATCAATATTTAACCTGTTCTATAAAAAACCAGGGAGGGGCTCTCTCAGGTGGAAGCGACCAATGAGCCAAATGTCTGAGACCCAATGCATAATAATAAAACAAAATCTTGGGTAGGCCTAGCCCACGTTTGTCAATCGGCCTATGCAACTTATTGAAATGTAATCTGGGATGCTTACCATTCCAAATGAAGGACTAATCTATGCTATCAAATTACTTGAAATAAGAGAGGGGGACATCTACAGGGAGAGACTGCAGCAGGTAGTTACATTTTGGAATACAATTCATTTTAATAACATTATCCTTCCCAATCATAGATAAATGTAATGAAGCCCACCTGCCCACATTGCTCGAAAGCCTTTTTATTAAGGGGTCAAAATTAACTAAATCAGACAAATTTGCTGGGAATAATATGCCCAAATACTTAATGCCTTGTTTGGGCCACTGGAAGGCACCCAGCTGAAAAGTTGTTACTGGGCAGTACGCTGTCAGAGCCAAAGCTTAGGATTTAGCTTTGACTTTGTATCCTGAGAACTTAGAAAAGGAATTAATAATTCTGTGGAGGCAAGGCATAGATCTAGTGGGGTCGGAGACAAATAATAAAATATCATCTGCGTAAAGCAAAATTTTATGCGCCTTACCTCTCGGCACCACCCCTGGAAAATCATCTTCCTTTCTTATCATGGCTGCTAATGGTTCCAGGGCAAGACAGAACAATAATGGGGAAAGAGGGTAACCCTGCCGGGTGCCCCTATCCAGAGTAAAATAATCAGAAATTAATCCATATGTTTGCTACCGGGTGTCTATAAAGTAACTTAATCCATCCAAAAAAAGTATTCCCGAACCCGTATATTTCCAAAATCTTGAAAAGATAATCCCATTGTACCATATCAAATGCCTTTTCGGCGTCAAGTGAGATGGCAGCGACTAGAGTCTGATCATGCGCCACTGACCACATGATATTGATGAAATGCCTAATGTTATCAGAAGTGCTGTGGCCCTGAATAAACCCCACCTGATATATATGTATAAGAGATGTCATAACTTAATCAGTTAGCCAGAATTTTTAACAATATCTTAACGTCTAGCTGGATCAGGGAAATTGGATGGTAACTCTTACACTCGTTTGGATCTTTGTCCTTTTTAAGTATCAGACTGATCTGAGATTGTGTCATGGTCGGTGGAAGCTTTCTATTCTTTAATGATTCCGTATAAACTTCTAGCAAAAGTGGAGCCAGTTTTGTAGCATAAGATCTAAAAAATTCAGCGGCAAAGCCATCTGGCCCTGGAGCCTTGCCTGTAGGCAAGGCCTTAATTACCTCGCCCAGCTCCTCCAAGTTTATCTCAGAATCAAGTGAATTTTTTTGCTCAGTTGTCAGTTTAGGGAGTTCTAATGATTCCACAAAGTTTATAATATCTTCATCAGTAGACAAAGATGTGGAACTAAAGATCAAGATAGAATTCTTTAAAAGCTTTATTAATATCAATGGCCGAGTTAGAAATTTCACCACCAGCAGATTTCACTGAGGTAATAGTAGAAAAAGACATTCTCTGCTTTATATATCTAGCCAAAAGCTTCCCTGCTTTGTCCCCGACTCAAAGTATGACTGTCTTGCCCTGAATAGCCATAACTACATCTTCCGCAACAAATTAGTATTATATCTGTTTTTGAATCGGGTCAATTCTCTGAGGCCATCAAACAACATTTGGCGCTTCAGCTCTGCCTTGGCACTTTTAATATTCCCTTCCAACTCCACGAGTTCTCGTGCTTTGGACTTTTTGATGAATGAGGCATACTGTATGATCCAACCCCTAAGAACCGCTTTAAGTGCCTCCCAAGCCACGCCCACAGAGGATACTGAGGACCAGTTGGTCTCCATAATACACATTGATTTCAGCCTTTAACATTTGTTGGAATTCAGGATTTTGCAAAAGGGATACATTAAAGCACCAACTATATGATTTCCTTTTCTCCGTGTGTGGCAACACCTCTAAACTCACCAGGGCGTGATCTGAGACTAAGATGTTTCCAATGGAGCAATCAACAACAGATGAAATGAGGGATTTGGATATAATTAAAAAAAGTCTCCACCCAATATTATATCATGAGGGGTGCCAGCGGTTTGCAACATCCCTTCAAGATCTTAGGTGCATAAATATTAGCCAAAATCAACCTTTGCCCCTGAATTTCTGCTAAAACAATAATGACTCTTCCTAATTTATCTTTAATCTGTTTGAGACATTTGAATTGTAGATGCTTACTTATCAATGTAATGACTCCCCTGCTCTTACTCAAGCCAGCACTAAAGAAAACATGTCCACCCCATATCTTCCCAAATTTTTCAGCTTCCTGTGGGGAAAGATGTGTTTCTTGAAGAAACACTATATCATATTTCTTATGTTTAAGAAAAGAAATAACCTACCTTTCTTTTTTATGGGGTGCCCCAGAGAGACAATCCACTCATATTAACATTTGACATTTTGACATATAAAAAAAAATAGATTGTGTCAAAAATAAAATTACAAAGAACACATTCCAACATTAGTGCTACAATCAAATGCCGAACTTCCCCCAGAACCAAACAAACAGAAAAAAGAAAAATGTGTGCATTAACCCCGCGCACGACAGTGCCAACCGGCGTCCATCCCTCTAAACTCAAACAGTCCATGTACGCCTACACGACAACTTAGCCGTCAGATTGCTCAAGTCCGGTGCTTCTTTACAAATTTTGTGAGACAGAATTACATAACAGAAAATAATCTATAAAACAAACTCCAGCCAATAGGTGGAATAATCACAAAGAACATGTAGATTAATTCACAAAACTGTCTCGAAGGTGTGTTCCTCCACAAAACAAATTCCAGCCACTAGCGGGACCAGCACACACAAAAAAATAAAAAAAGAATAATTTAAAAAATAAATAAAGCCGTTCAGTTTCCTCGGCCAGTCAAACGAATGTTCAGTGAGCCGGCGGTTTCATGAGTGCAGTAGGTGACCTAATCATTCCAATGTCCTGCAAAAAATACTCCACGAAACAAACTCCATCCAATAGGAGGCATAAGCACAAAGAACAAGCAGATTCATCCACAACTGTCCCAAAGGAGTGTTATTCCACAAAACAAACTCCAGCAACTAGGTGGAACCAGCATAACCAACACAAAAAGAAACAAGAAATGTGCCCAGCTTCCTCGGATGGTCAAGTGTATGTTCAGCGAGTCAGCTCACTTGGAGGCATGTGAGAAACACACCATGACTTCCTCAGTCCATTGATTTTATGAAAGACTTCGCTTGTTGTGGGCATGTAAATATTTTGCAGCCATCCTTAGTATCTATTCTCAATTTGGCCGGGAACTTCAATGTCAGGAATTCCAACAATTCGGACGTAGTTTCGCCACTACGATTCTCCAAATCCTCCAGTTTTTCCAAAATGCATTGCAAATCTAATTTGGTCGCTAGCAGATTAGCAGCTAATTCCCTCTCTGATGACTCCAGATAATCGATCTGGCTCTCGACATCCCCGATTCCTGTAACCAACTCGGAGAATTTCATTTCGATTGACGTATTACAGCAAGATCCTCTAAGTCAGCAACAACTTTCGTCAACATCACAGACATGCTCGCCAGTTGCTGCTGGATTTCTCATTAAATTAAATTAATGGTGAAAAATGGGAAACAGGAAGAGTCTCCTATCTTCTGTGTCCAATGTGTGATTTAGATCAAAATTGAGATGTATGTTTAGTCTTGGGGGCTAATCACATGGCTGTAACAATTTTGGTTCACAGTCATAGCGCCACCACCTGGCAGCAGGAAGTGTGGCTCTTACAACAGACTTTAAAATAGTCCTCTTATATTTACCCAAAATTGTTTAGAATAATGTCAGTTGCCAAATGCATGTGTCCACCTTGCATTGTTTTCCGAAAATCATCAGGTGGAAATGGACCCATGGTGCTTGGGCCCCTCATCGCTGCTTGCAGCAATATTTATTATTATTATTATTCTTTTCAAAGTTTTTGGTACTTTTGGGGTACTTAACATGTGTGAAAACTCTTGAAATTTTGCACACACATCAGAGTCGTTGGCCATTAGGACTGGGAGAAGTTGCATGGCTGGCGGGGCATGCGGGGGGGCTCTGCAGTGTCCCCTTGAAAATGAGCATGTAAGGGGGTTCTGTAGCATCCTCATTTTCAACTACATTCACCATAATTGGTACGCATATAGTTCTCATCAAGCTGAACAACCTTCATACTCAAAGTCATTAGCTCTGCCCAACAGGAAGTCAGCCATTTTGGATTTTCTGAAAATCACAGGATCTGAACTTTTAAATACTCCTCCTAGGGGATTCATGTGACCGGCATCATATTTGTGCAACATCATGCCAAGACATTGTAGGTGCTATATTGCGAATGGATTTTTAACATTTTGTTGTTAAACAAAATCGTCGGTCATTAGGGCTGGTCAAATGAGCGGGGGGGGGGAGGCTCTGTAGCACCACCTATATGATAAGCATGTTCGGGGGGCTCTGTGGCACATCCCTTTTGAGTTACTGTCACCAAATTTTCAGGCCAAGACATCATGCAAAGACCTTGACGATGCTAAATTGCGAACTGATTTTTGATATAACGAACAGTGTTGCCATGGCGACGCAATAAATTAATGTAAAACAATGGGATACAGGAAATGTCTCATATCTTCTGCGTGCATCGTGTGATTTATATAAAAACCGAGCCGTATGTTTTGCCTTGCGGGCTGATCACATTGATATGGCTATTATGCATCACGGTCATAGCGCCATCAACTGGCAGCAGAAAGTGTGACACTTTCAATAGACTTTGAAATAGCCCTGTTTTTTTTGCCTGAATTGCTCAGAAATTCTTAAGAAAAATGTCAAGACACTGCCGATGTAAAACTATTAAGGGATTTTTGATATCTTAAATAGTGTTGCCATGGCAACACATTAAATGTTGTTATTCCTTTCTTCATATATTTGCATGTTTTGAGGCAATTGGCATGCTTTCATGACATTCAGAACACACATCAGCGTTGTTGGCCATTAGGCCTTGGCAAAAGTTAACACATGGGGTGGCTGGGGGGCTCTGTAGTGCCACCTTTTGACTAAAGTGGTGGGGTCAATTTCACCTACAGTCATCAAACTTGGTACATGTATTGTTCTCATCAAGCCAGACAACTTTCATAATTATAGTCATTAGCTCCGCCTAACAGGAATTTGGCTAATTTGGATTTAATTAGGATTTCTTTGAATAATGCAGGCCCTGAACTTTTAAATTCTCCTCCTAGGAGATTAATGTGACTGGCACCAAATGTGGGCAGCATTATGCCAAGACATTTAAGATGCTAAAATGCGAACAGATTTTTGATATATTGAACGGTGTTGCCATGGTAATGCACTAAATTTATGGCAAAAAATGGGAAACAGGAAGTGCCTTATATCTTCTGTGTGCATTGTGTGATTTTGATGAAAATTCAGCTGTATGTTTGGTAATGGGGGCTTATCACATTATGGGTATTATGGGTCACGGTCATAGTACCACCAACTGGCAGCAGGAAGTATGGCACTTTTAACAGACTTTGAAATATCCCTCTTATGTTTAATGAATTGCTTAAAAATTGTTTAGAATAATGTAAAACGCCAAATGCATGTATCCACCTTGCACTGTTTTCCAAAAGCCACCGGGTGGAAATGGACCCATGGTGCTTGGGCCTGTCATCGCTGCTTTCAGCTATATATATATATATATATATTTGTGGCTGAGGAGCATGTGCATAAATGGTGGGTTAAGAACATGACACATTAACAGAGATACTGTAATACTGATCAAGGGTCAACAACACATGGAACACATCCTCAATGGTGCTGAATTCCTTGTGCTAATTAAAGTCTCCTCAACGTGAGTCTGGCACCATTATTAAATGGCTTGTGGGTAATTAAGCTGCAGTCTCTCTTCCTAGACACACTTTTCAGTGTGATTAACATAGACATGCCACATTCTAGCCCAGAACTTTAAAGAGTTTCTCACTATGCTCTTAGGTCCCTTCATTTGTGGTTTCAAAATATACCAACATTTTGGTATACCAAGATTTTTGCAAGCAACCACACTGTTCATACATGTTTTTTGTTTGTTCATTTCACTTCAGAGAACAAACATAAAAATAGACACCCATGATAGTAAATTATGTCATATCATAAGAAATAAGCATAGAATTGTGTACCTTATAGCACTATCAGTGGTACAAAATATTTGTGAACTTATGGGTAAATTTAAATTGTATGCATGTTCCATAATCCATGATGTAAAAACATAGAAGGAAGTGACCATGTTTAACATTCTCATTTAAAAATGAGAACAGAGGAATTTAATTATTTTGATAGTTGTCACTATGAGGAAGGAGACAGAAGTATAGTCACAGGCACCTCAGTGTTCAGAGATGAACTGCATCCCACATACACACTCTTACACACCATTTCTGCATTAAAAAGATATATTCTAGCTGTTAAAGTAAATGTCATTTTAGCTGCTGACTCATGGACTTCTGAGAACCAAGAAGCACTTTTACTGATTCTTTTAGCTGATAATGGTGTGGGATTGAGAGAGGCAGACATGCACCAGATTGTCCACACACACACACACACACACTTGGCCTGCAGTCTTGCGACTCCATTATGGTTGAATCTCTCACCACAGTATTAGCTCTGATTCTGCCAGAACAACATTATTGATTAGTGTTCCTGTCAGTCAGTTCATTAAATCTATCATGGTCCATTCCAAAGCTACTTTACTGATCTCTGACAAGACTAAAGAAAGAACACACAAATGCTCTCTGTGATATATCAGCATCTGGCTTACTCTCTCTCACACACACATATCATAATGCATTTACAAACGGTTTAAGTACCGAGCATACACTTAAAGGAATATTCTGGGTTCAGTACAATTTAGGCTCAATCAACTGCAGTTTTAGCATAATGTTGATTACCACAAATTTTAGATCTTGTCATCTGGAAAGCATCATAATCTTATTAACATCTGCTAAACATCTTAAAAAGATCAGATTTACAAACATTGTATATCATAAAGTCTTAAAGACATCTGCTGAATGTCTTATTGACATCCGAGACATACTTATTGACATACGTCTTATAGATGTATTGCAGATAAGCAAACAATGTAAAAAAATATGTCTTCCAGATGTAAACACACACATCAAATAGATGTCTGGGTGATGTACATGTGCTATCAGGGTTGTTTATTAAAAAAGGAAAATTCGTGTCCACAGTAAGGCACAATATAAGTGAATGCGGCCAGTTCATCAATGCTAAAATACACATAATTTCAAAAGGGAACATTCATGTGTTACCAGGGTTGTAACCACGGTTTGAAAATTAGTGAAGTCCAGGGTGGGGTGTCAAGAATTGTACATTTTTTGACATTCTCAATGTCTCTCTCTCTCACTCTCTCTCTTTCTTTCTCTCTCTCTGTTCTGTCTGTTTTCTGTGGGAGATGGACATTGTTAAATTAGACCTTATTGATTACATCACAATTTATTGATATTGTACATTTATATAGGCTATAGGTGTGGAGAATTAATGTATTTATTTATTTATTATTCATGTAAAAATACTTATTAAAAGTTTTCATATCAATATAAACATTGCTACATGAATGTTAAGTAATAAGAACATTGAGCAGGGGTGCTCACACTTCCATGGAATGAGATCTACTTTTCATAATGTTATTAGAATGTCAATTCATATGTTATTATCTACCATACAAAATTTATAAAGGCCAAAATTGTAAACTCTAAACCTTTTTCGATATTACTGATTTGTTAATTAAGTGAACATTGTTTCAAGTTCTTAAGTAATTATTAAAGAAAAACAGTCAGTAATAAAATGAGAACAAAGAAACAAATTACAAGCAATAGAAACAAATAAAATAAAAAAATATTTCTAATTTTTCTTTTTTGGTAATCAATATTATGCTAAAAATGCTGTTAATTGAGCTTAACTTGTATTGAACTCAGAACATTAAATCAAATCAAATCAAAATCAAATCACTTTATTGTCACACAGCCATATACACAAGTGCAATGGTGTGTGAAATTCTTGGGTGCAGTTCCGATCAACATAGCAGTCGTGACAGTGATGAGACATATACCAATTTACAATAACATCAAATTAACACAATACAATTTAAACATCTGTTATACACATAATTACACTCAACAATATACAAATAATAACATACACTGTACAGTATACAATATGCTGTTTTTATTTTTTTTACTATATAGATACACACTATTCAATAAAAATTAAAAATTAAAATATACAAAAAAAGTATATATATATATATATATATATATATATATATATATATATATATATATATATATATATATATAGAATGTACAGTATTGTACTGTATTGACATTCAGGCTGTCGGTTGATAGTCAGTTGTTAAGAGAGAACATAATATAATAATAATAATATAATTTATGACAGTCCGGTGTGAGATATAAGAGTAAGGGTAATAAAGTGCAGTGCTGATGTATTTTGATCGTGGGAGATCAAGAGTTCAGAAGTCTGATTGCTTAGGGGAAGAAGCTATCATGGAGTCGGCTGGTGTGGGTCCTGATGCTGCGATACCGCCTACCTGATGGTAGCAGTGAGAACAGCCCATGGCTCGGGTGGCTGGAGTCTCTGATGATCCTCCGAGCTTTTTTCACACACCGCCTTGTATATATTTCCTGGAGGGAGGGAAGCTCACCTCCGATGATGTGTCTGGCAGTTCGCACCACCCTTTGCAGTGCTTTGCGGTTGTGGGCAGTGCTATTGCCGTACCAGGCGGAGATACAGCCAGTCAGGATGCTCTCCACAGTGCAGGTGTAGAACCGTGTGAGGATGTGGCGGTTCATTCCAAACTTCCTCAGCCGTCTCAGGAAGAAGAGGCGCTGATGAGCCTTCTTCACAACGACTTCAGTGTGGACGGACCATGTGAGTTCCTCAGTGATGTGGACACCCAGGAACTTGAAGCTGCTGACTCTCTCCACTGGTGCTCCATTGATGGTGATGGGACTGTGTTCTCTGTCTTTTCTTCTGAAGTCCACCACAAGCTCCTTTGTCTTACTGACGTTGAGGGAGAGGTTGTGCTCCTGACACCAGTGTGTCAGAGTGTGCACCTCCTCTCTGTAGGCTGTTTCATCATTGTCAGTGATCAGACCTACCACTGTCGTGTCATCAGCAAACTTAATGATGGCATTGGAGCTATGTGTTGCCACACAGTCATGTGTGTACAAGGAATACAGTAGTGGGCTGAGAACACAGCCCTGCGGGGCTCAAGTGTTGAGGGTTAGTGATGAGGAGATGTTGCTGCCTATTCTAACCACCTGGCATCTGCTTGACAGGAAGTCCAGGATCCAGCTGCACAGCGAGCTGTTTAAGCCCAGAACCCGGAGTTTCTCATCTAGCTTGGAGGGCACTATGGTGTTGAATGCTGAGCTGTAGTCTACAAACAGCATTCTCACATAAGTGTTCTTTTTTTCCAGGTGGGAGAGAGCAGTGTGTATTGTAGATGCGATGGCATCATCAGTGGAGCAGTTGTTGCGGTAAGCAAACTGCAGCGGGTCAAGATTGAGTGGCAATACAGAGCAGATGTAATCTCTGATTAGTCTCTCAAAACATTTGTTAATGATGGGGGTCAGAGCAACAGGACGCCAGTCATTTAAACAAGTTATTTTTGATTGTTTTGGTACAGGCACAATGGTGGATGTTTTAAAGCATGTGGGGACTACAGACAAAGAGAGGGAAAGGTTGAAAATGTCCGTAAAAACACCAGCCAGCTGGTTCGCGCACGCTCTGATGACGCGGCCCGGAATGCCGTCTGGGCCCGCGGCTTTGCGGATATTCACCCGTCGGAAGGATCGGGTTACATCCTCTACAGAGACGGAGAGTGAACTAACCTCTGTAGCTTCAGCCGCGAGAGCTCTCTCTGCGAGGGTGGTGTTATTTCCCTCGAAACGAGCATAAAAAGTATTTAGCTCATCCGGTAGAGAGGCAGCGGTGTTCATGGCGGAGTTTTTATTCCCTTTAAAGTCCGTGATGATGTTAATTCCCTGCCACATGCTTCTAGAGTTGGTGGTGTTAAACTGTCCTTCAATCTTGCTCCTGTACTGGCGTTTTGCGGTTCTGATAGTTTTTCGGAGGGCATAACTGGCTTGTTTATGCTCCTCCGCGTTCCCGGAATTAAAAGCGGAGGTCCGCACATTAAGTGCCGCGTGAACATCGCTATTGATCCATGGCTTCTGATTCGGATAGATCCGTATTGTCCTGGTCGGAATCACTTCCTCTACGCACGTTCTGATGAAACACATTACGCTATCAGTGTAAAGCTCGATGTCGTCATCAGAGGCGGACCGGAACATCTCCCAGTCCGTGTGATCAAAACAGTCCTGTAGCGTAGAGTCTGATTGGTCCGACCAGCACTGGATCGTTCTGAGGGTGGGTGCTTCCTGTTTCACTTTCTGCCTGTAAGCGGGCAGAAGCAGAATGGAAGAGTGGTCCGATGTGCCAAATGGTGGGCGGGGTAGGGATTTGTAGCCATCCCGGAACGGAGAGTAGCAATGGTCCAAAACCCGGTCCCCTCGTGTGTTGAAACTAATGTGCTGGTGATATTTTGGTGCGACTGATTTTAAACTGGCTTTATTAAAGTCCCCGGTCACAATGAACGCGGCCTCAGGATGCGCAGTTTCCTACTCACTTATACTCCCATAAAGTTCCTTGAGTGCCCGGTCTGTGTCGGCTTGTGGGGGATGTACACAGCAGTGATAATGACCGCTGTGAATTCCCTTGGTAGCCAGAATGGTCGACACAGAAGCATAAGAAATTCCAGATCAGGAGAACAGAAAGACTTGATAGAATGTACGTTCCTCTGATCACACCAGGATTTGTTGATCATAAAACATACACCACCTTCTCTAGTTTTACCTGAGAGGTCTTTCGCTCTGTCCGCTCGGTGCACGGAGAACCCCGCGGGTTCAATGGCTGAGTCTGGAATCTCCGCAGACATCCAAGTTTCTGTAAGGCAGATAATGCAGCAGTCCCTCGTCTCTCGTTGGAAAGAGATCCGCGCTTTCAGCTCGCAGAGCTTGTTATCCAGAGACTGAACATTTGCCAGTAGAATAGTGGGTAGCGGGGGTCGATTTGCGCGGCGTCTTACTCTGATGAGAATGCCGGCTCTGTTTCCCCTTTTCCTCCTGCGTTTCCGCGGCCGTGCTGCCCAGACAAAGGGCTCCGCTTGCGTGTTTGTAAACAGCGGGTCGGCATTGAGGAATGTGAAGTCCGGTTTTCGGTGTGAGATCGCTGAACCAATGTCCAAAAGTGTTTGTCTGTCGTAGACAATAAGGCAGACAACATCCAAGACAAAAAACATAAGAATTGTGAACAAAACAAACAAAACATTGCTATGTTGTGTCAGAGCTCGCAACGCAGCAGCCATACTCGGCGCCATCTTGAGTCCAGAAGTAAGTAAGTAAGTAAGTAAGAAAGACTTGATAAGGACTTGAGATGCAGTACACAAATACTCTAACTTTGGAGTATACATATTGGGAATGATTGAGCAAAGTATCTTGGCTGTGGTTGTGGTCGTTATTGCACATATTTAGGTGGTGTCTTGCTGAAATGGGAGGCAATGGTGAGCAAAAAAAAAACCACGGGAATGATGTTGAGTGAGGTTATGCAACATACTGTAGCAAAACAAATGTCAGATTAGTTTATTAATTGTATGATTTGTGTAAAAAAATCATTGCAGTTTGTTGTGGTGTTTCTGGACCTATGTTCCTTCAAAATCCATTTGACATGAAATATTGCTCACATGTTCAAACAACTCCTCCCCCCCCCCCCCAATGCCATCTGTATTGTTGTCTCATTGTTTACAAGCACAGCGCTAGCAGTAGAATACAATCATGTTGTGCAATCCTGAAACTGTAATCATTGTTAAGACACAATATTACGCAATATTTGTAAAGCACAGTTCTAAAGCAGATGGTTTAATAAAAGATTATGACTGGGAGACTATTATATTTTCTATCTGAAATAAATTAAATTGCTTCATATTCTCTTATTACAGAAAAAAGACAAAGTGAACCTATAGATGCTAAGCAAATGTTTTTCAATCCTTTGTATGTGACTATAACAGTGATAGATTCTCATGTGGATCAGGTTGCTGTGGAAACAGCAGTGCAGACCCTGTTTACCTCAGCTAAAACTGGAAACCACTGTGATCAAGAGATGGCATGTTAGAGACATAATGCAGTTATATTGACCACTTTAATCTTTTAACTTACTGTATCATAATTAACCATATTGGATTATTTGATTCTAATTACAGGTGCTGTAAGTGATTTAAATCATTTAAAAAACTTCTGCAATTTTGCTCAATTCAGCCACACGCCCTCTCTCAAAAACCCTGCCTTCCAAAGACATGTCATCAAAATCGAGTCTTTAAACCCAAACACACAAAATTATTAGCAGGGAGAAAACATTTCTGATTGGCTAGTTTTCTGATCAATAAAAAATGCAGTCCTGACTCTTTTTGCTTTTGATAGAGCCTAGGTCTGTCACAGTGTTAGATATGATTTCTCAAGGCACCTATTTCAGTTATATGCATCAGGTTGTAGCATTATTTTATGTGTGGTATTCCTAAACTAAATCACTTACAGCACTTTTATAGGAATAGTTTACTTTTATTTTACTATTTGGTTTACTTTAGTCGTTCCAAACCCATATGACTTTCTTCTGTGGAACACAAAACAAAATAAATGAATGAATGTCCCATTGGCTTAATTCAATACTATGGCTGTACACAGAACCTCACTTTAATGCAAACAATCTGAAGACCTACGATCACTTTGTATGATGAACAGACCGTAATTTAGTTCTTATTTACTCTCAAATAAAATAAAATAATTACAGCGGTTACGTAGATAACTCATTGGTTCTTGCACGTTTGGTCATGAGATGAGGTTTGATGTTATGGATGTAGCCACCATATTCGATTTGAGCGAGTGATTATTTGCACCTAGGTGTACATAGCACCTAAAACAAAGCATGGCAATTTGCACCCTATTAGTCCCAATAGTACAGAAAATTATGACAAAGTGCGTACCCAGTGTCGTTAAAGTGCCATAGTGAGTAGATATGTATGACTATCTTTCTTTTGCAGAACACAAACGAAGATTTTTAGAAGAATATCTCAGCTCTGTAGGTCAATGCAATGCAAGTAAATGGTGACCAGACCTTTCCAGCTCCAAAAATCACATAAAGTCATCATAAAAGTAATCTAAACTGCTCCAGTGGTTTAATACATTTCTTCTGGAGGGATGCAATCACTTTGGGTGAGAAACAGATCAATATTTAAATATTGTTTTACTATAAATCTCCACTTTCACTTTCAGAATGCGAAAGTGAAAGAGGAGATTTATAGTAAAAAAAAAAAAAAGGACTTAAATATTGATATTTTTCTCACCCACACTTATCATATAACTACTGAAGACATAGATTTAATGACTGGAGTCATATGAATTACTTTTATGATGCCTTTATGTGATTTTTGGAGCTTGAAAGGTCTGGTCACCATTCACTTGCATTGTATTGACCTACAGGGCTGAGATATTCTTCTAAAAATCTTTGTTTGTGTTCAGCAGAAGAAAGAAAATCATACACATCTGGGATGGCATGAGGGTGAGTAAATGATAAGAACATTTTCATTTTTGTATGAACTACCCCTTTAAATTGGGGTGCAAATAGCATCTGCCACTATTTATTGTATATGCTATTATTTGCTTTGGGGAGCAAACAGCATCTGCCATTTTCAGTGCTGTTCATGTACTTTATTAATGATTTGATTTGAATTAAGAATGAATATGCACTTAAATTACGGTCCATTCATCATACAAAGTGATCGTATGCCTTCAAAAGACTTGGTATATGACGTATACCAGCATGAGCTGGACTACAAGATGGACTACTTTACACTTGGGTGCTTTATGAAGAATTTAAGTGAGTCATTACTGCCATTGTATTTAATTCAGCCAACGAGTCATTCATTATATTATTTATTTTTGTGTTCCGCAGAAGAAAAAAAGGTGAATGGTTTGGAATGACAAGAGTGTGAGTAAATTATGACAGAATTTTCAATTTAGGGTGAACAATTCCTTCAATAAGAATAAGTGTATCTATTTTACCCTCTAACTACATGTTTGTTTGTTTTTTTTTTAACATGCAACTGTTAATTTGTTAATTTGTAGTTATGTGAAATCTGTAAAGTTATAGTAATCCCTTCTGAGGTTCCTCTCCGACGCATTCTTCATTAAGGTAGCCAGCATCCCAGAGGCTCAGCTTCATTTGTCTGTTTGGGCTGAGTACTGAGACATGAAAGATCACTGGACCACAATTCTATGTGCAACGGCTTGTGAAAAGCTAAATGGCCTCTCACTGACTTCAGTCGAGACACAACGGAACGATCTATGGGCCAGTCAGGCTGTAGCTTTCTGCTGAGGTCACACAGTAGGGCAGCTTTGAGGTTGTGTCTCAGCAGATATCAGTAACATTAAGGCAGACAGTTGAGAGAGAGACAGAGAGAGAGAGAGAAGGATTTATATTGCATCCATACCAATGGATGAATTAATGAATTAATGAATGAATGAGTTTACATTAGCATTAATGATCACTTTGAAAGTCACTAATAAACCCAATGTGCTCATGCAGTAGAATCATACAAAGTTACAAAATAGTATGTGAAGATGTCAACATTTATTTATTAGCACTATTTGTTACAACACTCTGATTCTTCTGTTATTGATACATTACAAGCATTTTGACACAATCACAAGGCAAACAGCAGCTTTTACAACAAAGCCCACTCCTGAAATTTTTCAGTAGAGAAGTTTATTCAATGAATGTATTAGGTAAAATTATGTAACTACAGCCCTGAGAGCAAAGCCATTTATACTCCTCCCAGACAACTACTGACAGATTCTGTGAGCATGCCTGTATTTGCACTTGATTTAAGCATCAGCATTTGGCACCCTTTGTCTTTACTGGGGAATAAATGCTTATTTTAACATCATATTGGCTTACGACATGCTAGTACCCCAAAGGTGTTTTCATTTTTTATTAGGATCTTGGAGAGGTTTAATACAATGGATAGAGAGATGCAGCAGACCTTTATTAATCTCTCTACTTGTGATATCGCTACATGTGACATGATATGGACAGAATCACAGAAATTTCTAGCCCCTCACTTCCAACCAGTGCCATTCCCAGGAGATTAATACAGTATTAAGTGTAACTGCCTTAACACCAATCCACTTACAAGGGCACGTGCTAACATTCTGGTGTTATGTGCATCGAACAGCTCAACAGTATAGAAAAGAAATCACCAGCTCATGAGATAATTTTTTATCAAGGAAGTTGTCTACATATTATATTTTACATTGAAAGGGAAACATTGTGCCCACTGTCCTCTTTAATCATCAGCATATATGGGCATATCTGCTTCCCTGATTAGGGAGTTTATTTTAGAAGGGGTGGATGATAATGATCAGTATGTTACCAAGTAACGCTGATTGTGATTTCACATAGTCAGACTGATCCAAAGTGGATCAGCAAAATCTATTTGAAATATTTATTCACTGTGAGTTCTCAGATGGGTATACCGCTATATTAGCCTCTTCTAGTGATACCATACAGTATCCATGTACTTTTCCTTCAAATACTTTTTCAGATTAGAGGCTTGTTTTATATACCAATTAATATTGAATCTGTGTCACCATAATAACGTCATTAGGCTTCACAGGCAAACACTAAGCCAGATAGTGCAGGAGGCAGGCTTCAGAAATCCCCATCAGAACAGGTAATGCCTGCAAGCTAATTTGATGGTCAAGGTGCCAAGTCACCACCTGTAAGCTGCAGCAATGGTGAATGGGTCAAAGACTTTACAGGATGTCATTATGAGAACTATTTTCTCTTTTCAGGGATGTGTTAGCAAGAGTACATTACAGTAGTTCCAAGTCAAGTATAAAATGTCACAATTTTCATATCTGTATAACTGCCACATTTGCCACATAACAATCTAATTAGTTGAACATAAGGCAATCGGTTTGCATGCTTTTTCTAAGTAAACATACACCGATCTGCCACAACATTAAAACCACCTGCCTAATATTTTTTAGGTCCCCCTTGTGCCACCAAAAACAGCGCCAGCCTGCATCTCAGAATAGCATTCTGAGATGCTATTCTTCTCACCACAATTGCACAGTGTGGTTATCTGATTTACCATAGACTTTGTCAGTTCTTACCAGTCTGGCCATTCTCTGTTGACCTCTGTCATCAACAAGGCGTTTCCGTCCACAGAACTGCTGCTCACTGGATGTTTTATTTTTGGCACTATTCGGAGTACATTCTAGAGACTGTTGTGTGTTGAAAATCCCAGGAGATCAGCAGTTACAGAAATACTCAAACCAGCCCGTCTGGCACCAACAATCATCCATGTGATTATCTAATCAGCCAATTGTGTGGCAGCAGTGCAGTGCACAAAATCATTCAGATATGGGTCAGGAGCTTCAGTTAATGTTCACATCAACCATCAGAATGGGGAAAAATTGTGATCTCAGTGATTTTGACCTTGGCATGATTGTTGGTGCCAGACAGGCTGGTATGAGTATTTCTGTAACTGCTGATCTCCTGGGATTTTCACACACAACAGTCTCTAGAATTTACTCGAAATGGTGCCAAAAACAAAAAACATCCAGTGAATGGCAGTTCTGTGGATGGAAATGCCTTGTTGATGAGAGAGGTCAACAGAGAATAACCGCTCTGTACAACTGTGGTGAGAAGAATAGCATCTCAGAATGCTTTGCAGGTTGGCGCTGTTTTGGTGGCACGAATGGGACCTACACAATGTTAGGCAGGTGGTTTTAATGTTGTGGCTGATCGGTGTATGTGTTTGGCTCAAGTAAAGTGAACTTAATTATTCAAATACAGTTTACTAGTAGTTACTAGTTACAGAAACTAATCTGTGATTAAAGTATCGTTGTTTTTATTTAATTCATTAAATTGAGTTTTAGCATGTCTTATACAGTATAAGGAAAATTATGACTGCACTAGTTTACCCATATGGGACACTGGATTCCCCTCAGTACTTCTTAGTGCACATAAACCAGCACTTTTGTGAAGTACAACTGAGTAAATAAGAATGACTTAAATTTAACAGGCTCCAAGTTGCCAGAGGTAACACTAATCACCCTAATGGTGACTTCACACTAATCACAACTAACAACCAACACAACAGTCATAAGAATTAAAACTATATAAAATTTTAAATAACAATTATTATATTTCTCCATAAGCTCTCTTGTCTTGACCAAACATTCATAATTTATTCAAGTGCAAGGGCTTATGGGTATCCCACACAGCCACAATTTTGTACTAGATAATTTTGAGTTAGTTGTACTTGAAGCCAAAGTTTAAAGAAGGTATATTTTTGATTTATGATTCCAAAATGTGACATTTCAAGTGCTGTTTAATAAAGAACACTTGATTGTTTTTATTAATGACAACTTTAAGGTTTAAAGAGTAACGGTAACTTAATTAAAACGAGCAAGAATTGTACAAAATAAAGCAATAAAATTTATTTTTTTATATAACTTAGTATTTACAGTTACTGATATATTTAGACATTACATTGTTAGCTTTCTTAGTTAACTTGAATGATTTCTAGATCTTGCAAGTGGTAATGACAACAAAGTGAGAAAGACTAAACACAAAAATTCTGATAAAGTTTTTTTTTTATTACAACAGTTTCAATTTTCCATTATTGATAATAGTTTGTGGCAATATAACATGGTTGCTGAAGTTTGTTTTTTACAAAACCCAAGAAAAAACAATTTGTTCTACAGCTGAAAGCGATCACGTTGAATTTACATTTTGAAAGATAACTGGCGCACAATAAGACAACCAATACAGGGCGTAACACATAAAGCAACCCCAAATCCACATCGATTAAAAGGGCACATTCAATTAAAATACAACACCTGTTCTTAGAAGTGTTTTCACATCTAGACTGTATTTGCTTTTTTCTCTTCCTCTTTTGCAAATAAAAAAAGCATTTCACTGAAGTAGCACTACCAAGAAGGTGTTAATCATTACCAACATAAATAAACAAAGATTGTGCAGTTTATCCTAAAAGTGGAAATAAAAAATACAATGCCATAACTTTGCGAGCTGGTCACTTGTCAGCAAAAAGCCACGCCTCAATCGGATGATGAATATTTGGAAATGTCTACTAGGCCACGCCCCCTTGTCCTATGGCAATAGCTGAAACCAACACAAAATAGCCACCATGGGCACCAGATGGATCCATGCTACTAGCTCCTGGAATCAGAAGCTTTCTCTTTCCTTTGCATCGCTGGACTGCACAAAGGAGGCGGTCCAGACTCGTCTAGGTGTTGTTAGAGGGGTCAGCTCATCCAATCCGACAGTGATGCAGCTTTAGATTTTCTCTTTTTTCAGTTTCATTTTTTTCTTTTTTAACATTTTGGTTACAAAGTTAGACTGCTAAAAGAAGTGTGTGAAAAGAAGGCAATGCAGGGAAGGGAGTGTGCACAGTGCATGATGGCAGCTTGTGTCTTCACGAGGCAGCCTGCTTCTCCTGTTCAATGGCTGTAGACATAGAAGGAAGAATAGTACTGAAAATCCACCACATCTTTACTGCCCACACCCAATTTCTGCTTTGATCTCTGTGTAGATTACATGCAAATTATTACCCAAGGCCACAGATATGAAGGATTTTAAGTGTTGCTTGATATGGTTTTGCAATACCAGATTGCCTGGGTATTAGAATGGCCAAAAGCACAATTATGCTCTGTTGTTCTTACTTTCTTTAGATGGCAATGGGTTTTTCTCCTGAGTCTCGGTCTTCTTCAGCTTGCTTTTGTCGAAGCTGGTGACCTCCTCCAGGTTTGGTTTGTCAGACATGACTGGTTGTCTGCAGAGAGAACAAAAAGAATAATCGTTTCTTTCCCCTCCTTCTTGTCTGCAAGGAGAGAGAGAGAGAGAGAGAGAGAGAGAGAGAGAGAGAGAGAGAGAGAGAGAGAGAGAGAGAGAGAGAGAGCGACCTCAACCACCCGAGGCAGTGAAGCTCTTAAAATCTATTGTTCAGTCAAAGACGATTTGTATCACATCCCGTTGATTTTCCTGACAGTGCCACACACAACTGAACAAAACCGCACCCTTTCTGAATGGCGTCTGAGACAGCAAAAAAATAAATAAAATAAAATAAAATAAAAAATAATAATAATAAGAAGAATAATAATAATAAGAAGAAGAATATTTACATAACAAAACCTGTTTCCACGATGAGAATACAAGTGAATCGCAAATATGGCTATTCAATAATATAGCGAATTATTTTGCTCATATACATTGCTTCAGCTAAAACCTACAAATTCATGGTCATATTTGTTTCGTGAGCATGGTGAAATCTGACTGGGATTTGCAGAATCTAGCAGTGTGAAAACCACCGCCCTGTACAGCTTTATGACCAAGAACACAATGCTGCCGTTTCTTTTAACGACCTCTTCGCCAGTCATTCGTTATAACACAATATTATCAGATTACTGTACATTTATGAGTCACGTCTTTATAAATGCAGTTGAAGAGGCTTAATAAAGGAAAATAGGTTAAGCTCCTTGTTCATGTCTTTGAGACACCGACTTTAAAGCAACATATGCGTATATTGCTAACTGTAATGTTCAAATCATGTTTTGAACAGAGGGTGTCTTAAAATATAAAGACATATCCTTTGTTCAGCAGAATTATTTGGAAAATATCTCACTTCCAATAAAAATGGATCTAACGGTTTGCATTCTTATCATTACATATCACGGCACCAATAACATTATTTTATTAATTTTATTATTAGTTTTGAAAGACATACCTTTATAGACGGATTCGATATGGAAGTCTTCAGTTGAACTACGTTGCAGTACTGTGGCGCGTCAGTGCCCCAGCATGAAATATATAGAGAGGGAGGTATGCTAATCAAAGTCTGACGTCACTTCTCAGTTCTCCGTGAAAAGAGAAGAATGTTCAGTTAATAAGAATGTAACATCATCTAAATCAATAATTTTAATAACAGATACAAACAAATATGAAATACAAGTGACTTGATGTGTATGATTTATTACAAACTGATAAAATGCATCTATGAGTTTTATGTTCGATACGACTTTAGCATCGTGCCAAGACGCCATCTTGTGGACATGTTTCACACTATTGTCATTTCGCAAATTGTATCTACAAATAGCGATTTAGCTCTTTTTTTTGTGTCCGACTGCTATTTAGATTAGCTGGGGATAGCTTAATTTAGATAGTCGAACCTGTGTCTATTACTAAATCTACTAATTAAATTCAAATTTAAATTAATTTAAAACAGTAAAACACATGTAGAGTTATTTTGATTCCACATATAATGTCAAAGTTTTTCTAACGTTTGTGCGCTTCTTTTTTTTGTCACAATATTCTTTTCATAAATATAGCAATAACTTTTGGGGGACTTATATGTGCAATTTAATTTGACAATGCGTAACTGTATTGTGCTTTTAGTTTGACATCGCAGTGTGATCCGGAAGTGTTTTTGCACGATGCACACATGTGCTTAACTTAACGTGTTTGGAGTTTCTCACGTGCGGGTCTGTGACGCTTATTGTATAAAAATATAGCACGTCGCTCTCAGAAAATATGAAGTTTGCTTACAAGGTATGAGAAAAACTATTTTCACTGTGATGTTCTTATTGTGGTTATGTGAGGTTTTGGATCCAGTTTAGCGAGAAATCCACAATTTAGAGAATTGTGTGGCTTATGTAGAAAAAGGGAATATCTGAACTGAACTTGCTCGAAATTCTTTCTAGTTTTCCAACTTATTAGGGTCGTTTTATCGCCAAGGGAACCTGTCTTTCTCTAAAGATGGCAATTTTGTCATCAGTCCAGTCGGCAACCGCATCTCTGTCTTTGATCTGAAAAAGTGAGTGTAACTAACTTCAACATTCAGGCAATGCTTTCATACCCAGACAAACTTAAGTGTTTAAAGTACCTTATTAAAACAATTGGGAATTATACTGCTTTTTTCTGAGGAACTGTTATACCTTGTTTTCGGCAGTAACAAGTCAGAAACCTTGCCAGTGTCCACCACAAAGAACATTACCTGTGTCGGAATCTGTCCAGATGGGAATCTTGCCATACTTATAGATGAAGGTATGGAAAATGCAGCACTCACCGTGCTTAGTTTTAATTGCAAAATTAGATTTTTCAGATTTTGAGTAGTTTGTTGTCAGAAGAGTTTTGTGCTTGTGACCGTTTTCCCACATTATTTTTCAGATGGAGCAGCTGTACTTGTCAGCTTGGTCACTCGGGCAGTACTCCACCATCATCACTTCCATAAGCCTGTTCACAGCGTTTGCTTCTCCCCTGATGGAAGGTCAGCTGTAACACACCTAAATACACAGCACATGTCATTTTTAAAGGATTGCTCTGTGCATGAGAAGCTGCTACAGTAATTCAATCTCATGTTTTGTCTTTCTGAAAGGAAATTTGTGATAACAAAGGAAAATGTGGCTCTAATGTACCATGCACCTGGAAGAAACAGAGAGTTTAATGCCTTTGCATTAGACAAGAGTTATTATGGACCATTTGATGAGACAACTTGCATCGACTGGACTGATGATTCCAAGTGTGTAACAGCTTAGTTTATATTCTTTCTTTTACTAATAGTGCTGCCTTATCTGATAAACACACATTTTTCAGTTTTTCTATAATAGCAGGTTATACCTCCTTACACTATTAAGGAATCTTAGCATAGTGTATTGGATCTCTAAATAAACAAATTGAGTTAATTTGGAATAAAAAAAAATTATAACCACGCGTATGGAAATAGTTCTATCAAGAAATTGGACTTTCTCTTCTCTTAATATTTCAAACAGCTTTGATACTTGTAGGGGTGCACCGATCGATCAGCTACCGATCTAAATCGGCCGATCTTCGTGTTAAGTCTGTGATCGGCAATCTGCCTATCGTGCCTAGATTCAGGGCCGATCTTTTTTGCAGCATGCAGGGAATCACACATACACTGCTACTCTAATGAATGAGCGCTTTCTCAGCCCTTGATGCATCACAGTGTGGCCTCTGTTGGGTGAAATGTTGGCAATGCTAAGTATTCATGAATTTAAACTTTCAGACATGCTGTTATTCAGATGAATATGCAGGTTTGTTTTTAAAAATGTGTAAGAATTACATGTGTATGAATATTAAGTTGCCCATTTTCTAGAGTAATTACAGTAGTAATTCTGACTTGAAATATAGCTGTATTCAGCGATGACGGGCCTATGTACAACTGGTCCATTTTAACCTGATGGCTTTTGGAACACAATGCAAGGCGGACACATGAATTAGACATTATTCTAAACAATTTTAAAGCAATTTGGGTAAATATAAGAGGGCTATTTTAAAGTCTGTTGTAAGTGCCACACTTCCAGCTGCCAGGTGGTGGCGCTATGACAGACCCAAAATGGTCAAATCCATGTGAGTAGCCACCAAGACAAAACATACATCTCAATTTTGATCTAAATCACACATTGCACACAGAAGATATGAAACACTTCCTGTTTCCCATTTTTTGCCATTAATTTAATGCCTCACCATGGCAACACTGTTCGATATATCAAAATCTGTTCACAATTTAGCATCTTCAATGTCTTGGCATAATGTTGTCTAAATGTGGTGACAGTTTAATTAATCACCTAGGAGGAGTATTTAAAAGTTCAGAGACTGCAATATTAAAAAAATAAAAAATGTCCAACTTCCTGTTGGGCGGGGCTTATGACTGTCAGTGCGAAAGTTGTCCGGTTTGATGAGAACTATATATGTACCAATTTTGGTGACTGTAGGTGAAAATGGGGGTGCTACAGAGGCTGTCTTACTCATTTTAAAGGGGGTGCTACAGAGCTCCCCCTACATGCCCAATTGTGAACTTTTGCCCTGACCTAATGGCCAGCTATTCTGATGTGTGTGCAAAATTTCATTAAATTTTAAGCATGCCAAGTGCCTCAAAAACACCCAAATATAGGGCCTGGTTAGCTCAGCAAGTAAAGACACTGACTACAACACCTGGAGTCGCAAGTTCGAATCCAAGGCGTGCCGAGTGACTCCAGTCAAGCTTCCTAAGCAACCAATTGGCCCAGTTGCTAGGGTGGGTAGAGTTACGTTGGGTTAACCTCCTCGTGGTCGCTATAATGTGGTTCTTGCTCTCAGTGGGGCACGTAGTGAGTTGTGCGTGGATGCCGCGGAAATAGCATGAGCCTCCACACGCGCTATGTCTCCACAGTAACATGCTCAACAAGCCACGTGATAAGATGCGCAGATTGACAGTCTCGGACACGGAGGCAGCTGAGATTCGTCCTCCGTCACCCGGATTGAGGCGAGTCACTACGCCACCACCAGGACTTAGAGCGCATTGGGAATTGAGCATTCCAAATTGGGGAGAAAAAAAAACACCCGAATATAAGAAGAAAGGAATAATAACAATAAATGCGTTGCCATTGCAACAGCATTTAATATATCAAATATACCTTTAAAAATTTACATCAGCAGTGTCTTGACATTATTCTTAAGAATTTTGAAGCAATTCATGTAAAAATAAGAGGGCTATTTCAAAGTCTGTTAAAATTGCCATACTTCCTGCTGCCATTTAGTGGCGCTATGAGCGTGACCCATAATAGCCACATAAATGTGATCAGCCCCCATTTCCAAACATACAGCTGAATTTTCATAAAAATCATACAAATCACACAGAAGATGTAAGGAACTTACTGTTTCACATTTTTAGCCATAAATGTATTGCTTTGCTATGGCGACACCGTTCAAAATATCAAAAATCTGTTCGCAATTTAGCATCTACAGTGTCTTGGCATGATGTTGCATAAATTTGGTGCCAGTCACATTAATCCCCTGGGAGGAGTATTTAAAAGTTCAGAGCTTGTGATTTTCAGAAAATCCAAAATGGCTGACTTCCTGTTGGGCGGAGCTGATGACTATAATTATGAAAGTTGTTTGGCTTAGTGAGAACTATATATGTGCCAAGTTTGGTGACTGTATGTGAAAATCGGGATGCTACAGAGGCTGTCTTACATGCCCATTTTATAAGAGTTTTCACGCATGTTAAGTGCCCCAAAAGCACCGAAAAACTTGAAAGAATAATAATAACCCTTAGAAGAAGAATAGGGCCTCTGCACTTTCAGTGCTTGGGCCCTAATAAATGTTAGCAATTCACAATCAATGTAATTTTGGTAACTTTATAAAAAAGCTTCCATTCGTTAACATTAGTTAATGCATCAGGTATCATGAATAAATGAGTAATATTTTTACAACCTTTATTAATTGTAATGTTGTTTTTTTTTAATCCCCTTTTCTCCCAATTTGGAATGCCCAATTCCCACTACTTAGTAGGTTCTTGTGGTGGTGCGGTTACTCAATCTGGGTGGTGGAGGACAAGTCTCAGTTGCCTCCACTTCTCAGACAGTCTGTGCATTTTATCATGTGGCTCGCTGTGCATGACACCGTGGAGACTCACAGCACAGGAGGCTCATACTACTCTCCACGATCCACACATAACTTAGCAAATTTGGTTGCTTAGGAGACCTGGCTGGCGTCACTCAGCACGCCCTGGATTTGAACTCGCGACTCCAGGGGTGGTAGTCAGCCTCAATACTCGCTGAGCTACCCAGGCCCCCCCATTGTAATGTTAGTTAATAAAATTACAATTGTTCATTGTTAGTTCATAGGTACATGAACTAATGTTAACTAATACAACTTTTGATTTAAAAAATGTAATAGTACAGGGTTCCAGACTGCAACTAAAATGATCGCAGATGCGACCAAAAATAATTGATTGCGATGATAATTTAAAATCCCCAATGGCGACTGTCGGGTTGTGTGCATTCTAGTGTTGTCAAAAGTACCGTTACTTTGGTACCAAGTCGATACTAAAATAAAAAAGATGTAATGATACCAGTGTTTCTGCAGTACCGGTAGCACCGAGCACCGACTCCAGTGCACAGTATGACTGACACATGACAGCTTCAAAATGCGTGACATTACCTAGTGTGATTTATTAAACCACTAAAGGCTGCAATATTACTGTGGATAAGCTGCATACTTTAAATCCGACCGCTCATCCACTAGAAACTCCACAGACATTGAGAATCATTCACGTTGTATCAAATGACAGAGCAGAGCACTAATCTACTGTGAACCACACAGCACATGTAAACTATATTTATATAATTAGAATCACAACATTTGTGATTTAATCTCAGCTCAGCTTTATTAATATAGCATTTAAAACAACAGAGTTGACCAAAGTGCTTCACAGTAATAAAATTTAAAACATAACATTTCAAAATGACAACATACACAAACACCAGTAATCTAAAATACAAACACTTAAAAACTGTCCTATATTTCATTTGTCAGACTCAAAGGCCAGTGTAAAGAGATGAGATTTCAGACATGACATAAGTCTTCAATGATCACACTAGGCTTTGTTGCCAACTGTTTATCTGGAAAAGTGAAGTTTGTGGCAAAAAACGCACGTCATAATAAAAGCACGATTCAAAATAAAAGCTAGATGCCAGAAATAGACCTTTTTCACAGACTGTGACATGTTTCCGCCTTATCAGCGTAAATCTTGCAATTTTTTTTATATCATACATTTTTAAAATATTGAGTGTATTAATAATATTATGCTTATTGTTATAGCCCTGGAATTAGTTTAAAAAAAATTATTACCACAGCTGCGTGGGGGTTTCTGTTACAGCTGCGGAGAGAGTGACAGTAAATTTGGCATCTTCTCCCATTTGACTTGCTTAATCCACCACTCTTTGTTTTTTTTCCTCTGGAAAGTCATTCAAACGTAATAGTGGGATTTTTCTTTTGGTCTTGGAGCAAATGGATAAGTGAAAATAATAGTGGCTGTGATCTCCCATTCACCGCTGAAGTTTACCCTGCAGACGCTTAGTTCTGTGTTCCAAAACCCGGAGTGTGAAAAAGGTCTGTTGAAGAAATTTACACACATTGCAACTGTATAGTAAAATGTACTTTAATATTTACTGTAATAATAATAATAATAATTAAGCAATATATCACAAGCAAAACTCCTGTTGAATAAAAGTTTGGCAAAAAAATACGATGACATGTTGAAAAGTTATTTTCACTTGTTAAAAGTTTTTAGAATTATTTGATTAGACACCATGTTGATGATGAAATTAAATTAAACTTTAAAACATGGAGTTCTGGAAAATAATTATTAAACTATAATTATTACAATAATTATTAATTTATTTAAAATAACTAAACTGGTGTGTTTAATACCACATTATCATATTAGCATATTTTTGCTGTTGTATCGAAATTGGTATCGAGAACCGTGAAATTTCACTGGTATTGGTACAGACTACTGAAATGACATCACTAGTGCATTCATATGCGGTTTCGTCAGATATCATCTTGTGATTTATTGAATACAATTTTATAGTGTGCACCACCAATGTGTCTCGTGCCGCTTTTCACCCGTTCTGTTGTGATGAGCTCACTGCACGGAACAACAAACCCAGCGCGAGAGAGTTGTGAACAAATGACTCTCTTGAACTGGGTCTTTTTCACGAGTCACCCAAAAAGAACTGAGGGTTTGAACTCAGGAGCTCAGGTTAGCAGTTTGAATCAGATTCATCACTGTGAGTGCAGACATTTCAAAATAAGAGTCCCATGTGTATTTCGGGCTTCTTTATAATTAAAAGTCACGTATTGTTTACCGCTATTTTTCTTCTGGTAATTATTGATTGGGATTGGAGTAGCACAATAAACTGCATCTGGGATATATATATATATATATATATATATATATATATATATTGTTTAAAAATATTGCCTTAGTCTTTCTTTACTGTTAACGGATGGCCCAGACACAGAGACTACAAGAGTGCAAATTGAATGAAAAAAAAAATATATATATATAAATGAGATCAAGCTTTTTGTATTAAACAAGGTGCAAACATTCATTGATGCTTAAACACAACACACTACTATATGCATACTATACTCTATGTAATTAACTGTAATGTAGATTCTGAAGAGCAGTACAAAAAAAAAAAAATCTTTTATATTTGTATAAATTAAGAAAGGGGTGTGAACATTTGAGACAAAAGGGAATGCAAACTTATCTTAACTATATATATATACTGTTTATTAAACCTCTGATTAATGGGTTATCAGCTGTCTTCCTTTTCTTTGGCTTTCTATCTTTTTTCTGAACTGCAATCTAAATTGAGCAATTCTGTGATTTGGTGACTAAAAACAGCCACTTGGCTCCTTAATGTTTCAGTTTAGGAGCCAGTGGCTCCCAAGTCATTTTTATTTTTTTTTGTCTGGAGCACTGTAGTATATGTAGTAACTAACATTTAAGTTCATTAGTTCATGTAATGAACTACAGTAATGTTGTTAAATAATGTTAACAAATGGAACTTTTTTGTAAAGTGTTACTGTAATTTAATTGTTTGGGCATAAACATATAACTGCATAATACAACTTGCAAAAGTGTGGCAAAGGGCATAATCTGAATCGGATGATCTTAATGTTAAAAAATTGGAGATCGGTATCGGCCTCAAATGTCCTGATCGGTGCACCACTAGATACTTGATTTTGATTAAACTGTCAATTAAATGACAGAGGAAAACAATTTAATCTATTTAGTCTCCCTCTTTCTGATAATTCAGGTGCTTTGCTGTTGGTAGCAAGGATATGACCACATGGATCTTTGGAGCGGAGAGATGGGCAAATCTTATCTACTACTCACTGGGTGGACACAAGGACATCATAGTAGGCTGCTTCTTTGAGAAGGACAGCTTGGATGTAAGTTTGCAAGTAGCTTTTGCTGCATGTTTTTAGCATAGTTTGCAGCAGAAAAGTAATCAAATGACTCCAGTGGTTTAATCCATATCTTCAGAAGTGTGGCAGGGTGAGCAAGAGACAGACACAGTGGGTGTGGCGTCAAGCCTCGGAGAGGCATTTATTGGAAACAATAATAAACGTAAAAATGTCTAAAAGGGGTAATAAAGTGTCCAAGGTGGAACAGTGTTCATAATAAAAGGGGGAATCTGGCATCCTTGCGGTGAACGGGGCTCCGTGAAAGGGGCGGGGTAGTCTTCATAGGATAGCCCAGGCACGGGCTGGGTCAGTCGGCCGCTCACGCTCCCCTCCACAGCGCGTCTTCCCAGGCCCGCGGCAAGTGTGAGGGGAATGCGACCCGGCATCTAGCCGTCAGCTAGATGCCGCAACGTGAGCAGTTCACCCCCGGCGACTCATTACGGCGTCCCGGGGTCCGAAGAACGGGTCCAGCAGCACATCCAGTCATCCGATCCCTCCAGCTCTGGTCCTGGGCGTGCGAGGATGCCAGTGTGTGCACATGGAGATTTGAAGCCGGCTCCCCGAAAAGAGGTGCGCACTGCGTTTTAAAGACAGCGGTTATGAAGCATTATCCCTATCAGGTGTGCTTCATTCACCGCTGACCAAACAAGGCTTATTAATTATGCACCTCTTCTCGCTCTCCCGCCCCAACTCCCGTCGTGAGCCTGGCTGAAGGGTGGCCCTAAGAGGCGGGGCGACGATGACGAGCCAGATGGGCGGATCATTCCGCCACAGAAGTGATATGATAGGTGTGTGCGAGAAATAGATCAATATTCAAGTCCTTTTTTTCCCTATAAATCACTCCAATATTCTTCTTTTGTTTTTGCCGATTCACATTCTTTGTGCATATTATTACCTACTGGACAGGGAGGAGAATTTGTAGTAAAAAAAAAAAAAAAAGGAAAACGCAGAGCCTCATTTTTGGTTAGGTAACTTAAGTTATAAACTTATTTAAAATAGCAGGTTTTGAAGTAAAAAAAAAAAAAAAAACGAAAAGAAATTGCATTGTTTCTTGGTTTATCATTTCCTTTTCCTTTTAAAAATATTAAATTATATTACTTAATTGTTTGCAGTTGGGGTCCTATTGAGCCTCTGAGCAAAATTTGACTTCCCTGTTTAAACAGTTCCACCTGTTTAAAAAAAAAAAAAAAAATCTTTTCTTTTCTTTTTTTTTTACCATTTTTATCCCCTTTTCTCCCCAATTTGGAATGCCCAATTCCCACTACTTAGTAGGTCCTCGTGGTGGCGCAGTTACCACAATCCGGGTGGCGGAGGACAAGTCTCAGTTGCTTCTGCTTCTGAGACAGTCAGTCCTCGCATCTTATCACGTGGCTCGTTGTGCATGACACCGCTGAGACTCCCAGCATGTGGACACTCATGCTACTCTTCGAGATCCACGCACAACTTACCACGTGCCCCATTGAGAGCGAGAACCACTAATCGCGACCACGAGGAGATTACCCCATGTGACTCTACCCTCCCTAGCAACCGGGCCAATTTGGTAGCTCAGGAGACCTGGCTGGAGTCACACAGCACACCCTGGATTCGAACTCGTGACTCCAGGGGTAGTAGTCAGCATCAATACTCGCTGAGCTACCAGAGCCCCCCTACTTTAACTAACTTAAAAAAATAAATAATTCGGCTGTCCAAGGGGTAAAATACATGTGCCCACTTAGCTTAGAATAATTTGGGATTAAATGGCTTAATAATAATGCATATGTACACACACACACACACATACATATATATATACACACACACACACACATACACAGCTCTGGAAAAAAATTAAGAGACCACTGCAAAATTATCAGTTTCTCTGGATTTACTCTCTATAGGTATGTTTGAGTAAAATGAATTTTTTTGTTTTTATTCTATAAACAGGGTTTGTATAAGGTGCTTGAAGTACTTGAATTTGGCTTTTTCAAATTTAAGTCCTGGAAAACCCTTGAAAATAGCAATTTTTACCAAGAGGTGCTTAAAGTTCTTGAATTATAGAAAATCTTAAAATACGTTGCTTAAATCATTAAATAAATTAAATGTATTTATTTTCGGAAAAACATGACGACAGACCACTAGACCGCTGCTGAAGCAGGCAGCGCATGGACTGCGCTGTCACGCGGCACCTGTTACTTTTGGCAACACTGTTCAGAATGGGCCAATCACAATCAAGTGTTACGGGAGGATTTAATAATATATATATATATATATATATATATATATATGTATGTATGTATATATATAATAGATACTGCTGTTGCGGATTTAACAAGTATGAATCCTTGCAACTATCAGTTTTAATTACAATTTACTCTCCAGAGTGAAAATATTATATGAGATGTAAAACGTTTTGAATGATTTGAATGCAGATCAATGGAGGATTTAGTTTTGTGAGCTGTCTAGTGCCCCCTTCTGTAAAGAAAGCTTTGTGTCTCACAAAATAGGCTATTTCTGACAACATTTGGGTCAGTATCAAAATATGTTGACAAACATGTCCCTTGACTTTAGTCATGAAAAAGCTTTCAAATGGCAAAAAAAAAAAAAATATATATATTTTTTTTATAATTTTATAACCTTAATGATATGAAATGGCTTGACTCTGTTTTGCAAATGTTTTAGAAAATATATTTGAAATTGTTAATTGCCTGAAAAAAATCCTTGTTCCCTTCATCTGGTACACCACTTCTATGACATGTAAAGTTATTTGTGTATTTATTTTTAATAAAAGCATTAGTGCAAGGCCGAACAAGTGTGCAAAAAAGCAAAACAAAATTATTATTAATAATTTTAATAATTTAAAGAATGTTTGTCCCTTGATTTCATGTTATTGGTTTTATCACTGTTAAAACTTTTTTTTTAATTTAGTATTTTTTAACTTTTTTTTTTTTTTTTAAATACAAAAGTTGTAGAAAATAATTAAGGTTTAAGTTCAGAGGCTGCTTAAATATGCATATAGTGATTTTTCCCAGCATGTTAAAAAGGTATTCACATTTTAACTAATATTTTCGCACAAAAATATTTGGTGTTGTACGCCACTGAACCCTCAAAATGTGGTGTTGTAACCCATTTAAACCTTGTTAGTGTTAACTTAGTGTTAACTTCATTCGTGAAACAAAATTAAATAATAAAAGAACAACAGCAAAGTTGTCCTTTATGAATAAAAATTTATGTCAACATGTTACAAAATGTTTACCCTCAGTGTTTATAGGCAAAAAAATGAACTAAATGGAAAATGTCAATATTTTGTAAGTTGGAAAGTCAAATTTGTTTTGAAAATGACCCATTTGCAATTTCGGTCAGTTCCTCACATAAATCTGTTGTGTGACTTCAGAAAACGTGGAACACAGCACGAGTCATATGGACTACTGTTTACGGACCAAGTTATTCACTTTTGTTGGAAAGCGAAGTGCGTTTTAAGGGAGCACATCAATTTCGTCATGAATGAACCAAGAATTGTTACTGTGAGAATATGTAGTTAAAGATGCTTGTTGTACTTGTAATAAGTGGTGTTTTATAAAAATAAATTAACTGAATGGTTAAAATATTTTTATTTAAAATTAACAAAAATAATTTTTTAATGATATCTCAAGCATAGTCCTTGAAAACGAATAAAAATGTGCTTGAAATGTCCTTGAATTTAACTTTGAAGCATCTGTACGAACCCTGTATAAACTTCTGACAACACTTCTCCCAAATTCCAAGTAGAAAATTTCAATTTAGAGCATTTATTGGCAGAAAATGACAACTGGTCAAAATAAAAAAGAGGCCATGTTTTCAGACCTTGAATAATGCAAAGAAAACAAGTTCATATTCATTTTTAAACAACACAATACAATTGTTTTAACTTATGAAGAGTTTGGAAGGGGTAAGAGTTTAGAAATCAATATTTGGTGGAATAACCCTGATTTCCAATCACAGCTTCTCATGCGTCTTGGCATGCTCACCACCAGTCTTTCACATTGCTGTTGGGTGACTTTATGCCACTCCTGGCACAAAAATTCAAGCAGCTCTGATTTGTTTGATGGCTTGTGACCATCCATCATCTTCTTGATCACATTCCATAGGTTTTCAATGGGGTTCAGGTTAGGGATGCACCAATACCACTTTTTCTCTTCCGATATCGGAAATCTCAGTATCGGCCGATCCGATACCAGTGTTGTTTTTTTGCATAATCAGTTTAGAATATCTTTACATTATTGTGTGGAACTAATTGGGTGTACTCTTTAATATCTAAAGAAACACAAACCTCTAACTACACATTATTTCAATATAAATGTATAGCTTAAGAAAAACTTTAACTAGTATACTGGATAATGTAGCAGCAAAATTGACAATAATTCCTGTATAAGTCATCAGTAGAAAAGAAGCCGTTTATTTTTTTACTTGTATCTGGAATTTAAAGGATTCAGATCTCTCTCTTGTTCAATTTAGTTGTAAGACATCAATCCACTTTTCATTCAAAAAGTTATTTTTTGGAACCCATTCAACTTAAATATTATTATAATTTGTAAACAAATGATAATAATAATAATATAATAGTAATATATAGTAATATATCTCAATCGTGCACCTTTTGTCACGGATCCACCGGTCTCTCTCTCTCTCTCTCTCTTTCTCTCTCTCTTTCTTCCTCACTGCCGTCACAGCACTCACTCTCCCCTGAGTTCTGATTACACGCACCTGCATACATTAGTGGCTAATCAAGGACTGCATGTATACCCCGCTTTCACACACATTCTTTGTCTGTTCTCATCGATAGTATCTCTGAGACTCCAGACTCCATTGCCTGCAAGTATCATAAGACTGTTGCGTGTTATCTGTTCATCGTGTCTATACCCTGTCTGGATATTACTCATCTGCTGTTTGCCACTCTGCTCAACTGGATTTACTCACAATGTTTACATCACTGTTTCAATCATCTGTTCAATAAACCCTGCTACTGAGCTCATATCTCTGCCTCTGTGAGTCTCTCTGTGACACCTTTAACTTTTAAACCCTCACGCTTTTATTTTGACATTCTGCACTCTCCAGGAAGTCCTGTATGTGTCTGTTTGTAGGCAAGTTCACAGTAGTTTAATTTGCTTCTTATTCAAATTCTGGTAAGTGCCATTATAAATTCATATTATAAGTGAACCGAACTATTGAGCATCTACATCTGAGGTGCTGTTCGTGAGAAGCGCTCAAATATTGCGCACCGCTGTGAAGGCTAAAAATAGCCGCGTGTGTGTGTAAACAGATACATACAAGGTTATCCTGGAAGAAAACTTGCTTTCTTCTGCTCTGACAATGTTCCTGTGATGAGGAGGAGGGCAGGGCGGGGCCGTGAGGTCACACGCCTGGCCTTGAATCAGGTCAATCAGCTGGGAGGGGGATAAAGATGAATCAGAGGCGCCAGTTTGAGAGAGAGCCACACGCGACCGCTGTCTGTGTGTTTGTGTATGTTGATTTAAGTTTATTTATGTGATTCAATTTCATTGACTGCTCAGCCGGTTCCCGCCGCCTCCTTGCTCATCCTTTACCCCGTTACATTGGTGCCGAAACCCAGGAAGGAGGAGGGATGCGCTGTCATGGAGTCCTCGCCCCTACTGTCCGGCAGGGGAGGAGCCGTGGACGTCTGCCGGGGGAAGGAGGAATCTATGCCGGCCGCCGGGAGTCAGAGGAACCGCTGCCGGCCATCCGCCAGGGGTTGGAGGACTCTTATCACTCCTCTCTCTCTCTCGAACTGGCGTCTCCATCTTCATTTTATCTCTCTCCCCCACTGATTAATTTTGGGGTCATATACTCATTCTTTATTCAAATGTTTTTTTTTTTTTTTCTTTTTTTCTCATTTTAGAATAATAGTAAAGTCATCAAAGCAATGGGATAACAGATTGAACAGGAAATTATGTTGTGGCTAAAAAAAATCCAAAATAAACCAAAACTGTGTTATATTTTAGCATCTTCAAAGTAGCCACGCTTTGTAGAATTAGTAGAATTTGCAGAAATGTACTCTTGGCATTTTCTCGACCAACTTCTTGAGGTATCACTCTGGGATGGTTTTTAAATGGTATTGAAGGAGTTCCAAACTATGCTGGGCACTTATTGGCTGCTTTTCTTTATTATTCAGTCCAAGTCATCCATTTCAAAAACGTTTTTTTTTTTTTTGTATTGAAATAATTTGTTGGCACAATTATATTTTTGTCGACAAAGCTAATTTTAAACATTTAAGCATACGCCTTCAGATCAAAAGGTTTTTAAGATCATGAGAAACATTTCAGTCCAGTGACCCCAAACTTTTGAACGGCTGTGTGTGTGTGTGTGTGTGTGTGTGATATATATATATATATATATATATATATATATATATATATATATATATATATATATATATATATATATATATATATTAGGGTTGTAACTGTTCTCAGTAAAAAACCGAACCGTACTGTATGCCACCCATGGTTCGGTAAACATTTGCACCATGGTTCACCTCAAGTTTAATGACGCATCTGGAGCACAAGGTTTGGCGAAGAAAACAAAGTGTCAAATAGACGAGCACAGTTACAACCTCTGCTAATGCACCTGAATGACTTTGTAGATGGTTACGCACCATCGGAATTTCAGCGTATGATTAAAACACTCGAGCCGCGATATGACATCCGTTATCATATCCACCATCCACTGGACTATGGTTATTTAGGCTATTTATTTTTATTTATCTTCAAAATAAATGTTATTGTATTTATTTGTTTTTGTTTTACGTGGTGAATTTATCATTATTCTCCGCACATCCCCTGACTCGCACATGCTCTGACGCCCCCAGTTTGAAAAATGTTACATTAAACATTTTTAGTATACTTTGATTAAAAACCCCACTTTTAATGCCATTTTAGAACAAATACATAATTATCAAGATGTGTATATATAGAATATTGTCAATAAGATAAACATATCGAGATACAATTTTTGCAGCCATATCACCCAGCCCTAGTCATCAGTGTTCAAAAATAACACTAATTGCTGTAATAATTATTTTTGTAGTGCCACTAATGACCTATATGTGCTGCAGTTTTACTTTTAAGCCATTATTTTATTTATTTACTTTATTTTTTTGCACAGCTGTATACGGTGAGCCAGGATGGTACACTCTGTATATGGGAAAGTGACAGTGAGCTGGAGGACTTGCGCAAGGGCCCAAAATACTCAGAGAGAAAGAAGATGGAGGAGAAGAACAAAAGACATCAAGAAGGGGAGGAGAACGAAGCTGATGATGACATTGAGGATATATTAGGGGAGGATGGAGAGGCAAGAGGAGAGGTGATAAAGGGAAGCGCAGATGCACCCAAAGAGTTGGAAGGCATAAAAAATGTCCGCTATACACAAAGGAGCAAGTGAGTAAATCACTGATTTTTGTTCCTACTAATCCAGTGGTTCTCAGCCTTATTTTTTATTTTTTATTATTATTTTTTTTACAACTTTTAGGTTACATAAAATACTAAAACTAATTTTGGGATTCCAGACAATTCTGGAACTGTTAGTTTATGTGGCCTACATCATGATTTTAGCTCATTTCAGCATTTAAATGAAGTTATTGTATTTTAATATAACAAATTTTAATTAATTAAAAGTCATCTTTAAGCCCACTTGGAAGTTTTCTGAGGCCACATAGTTGTTTTCTAGCCCCCTGGTTGAGCCCCACTGTCCTTATCCCTTCATTCTGTGGTTTTATGCTTGAAATGCTAATAAAACATGTCAATCTCAAGTCTTTATAATACTGTTCAAAGATGTATTTTTTCTGTCACATTGAAACAGACACTATTTTAACAAGGAAGGTGATTTCAACAAGTTGACAGCTGTAGCCTTCCATAAGAAAATACGTATCCTTGTGACAGGCTTTGCGACTGGAGCCTTCCACCTGCATGAGCTGCCCGAATTTGACCTCATTCACTCACTCAGGTTAGGCATGCATCCCAAGTGAATATTATAGTTGTCATCTCCAGAATATTTAAGATCTAAGTTCAGTCTCAACTACAAGTGTTTGTAACTACACTTCCGTGGCTTTATTTTTTTTGTGTATAGCTATTGTCATTTTATCTATAATTTACTGAATTAATGGGTTTTAATGTTGGGAACAGAGAACGGTTCTTATTCAGAACCGGTTCCATTAAAAAAAAAAAAAAAAAGATTTTCATGACTTTTACGATTCTCAAACGTGCATTCTTTCGCTGATGCATACGGTACATCGTACAAAAATACTCTGTTAGTGTGTCCTGCACTGTCATTCAGCAACTTAGCAACACCACTCCTGAATCTACACCTCAAAAAGAGTGACCAGTGTGTAGCACAAATCCTGAACAAATGACACTTATGAGTCGGTTCTTTTCAATTTACAGTGCAATACATTTCAGAGTTACCCCGTGAACTAATGATTCTTATCAGCTGGTCATTAATTTTGTCATGTTTGCCTCGAAATGAACCACAAATTGTTGCTGTGTTTTAAGACTTGTGAGACTTAAATCAGATTAATTACTGAATGGTTGTTCCCATGTCAATTAGGGATGCACCGATACCACTACTTCTCTTCCGATTCCAGTATTGGAAATCTTAGTTTCGGCCAATGCCGATACCAGTGTTGTTTTTTGCATAATCAGTTAAGAATATCTTTACATTATTGTGTAGAACTAATTGAGAGTACTCTTTAATATGTAAAGAAACAAATCTCTAACTACACATTATTTCAATATAAATGTATAGCTTATTAAGAAACACTTTATTATTAACTAGTATATTGGATAATGTAGCAGCAAAATTAACAGTAATTCCAGTCTTCAAGTCTTCAGTAGAAAAGAAACCAGTTTTTTTTTTTTTTTTAATGTTTCAACTTGCATCTGGACTTTAAAGGATTCAGATCTCTTTTTTGTTCAATTTAGTTGTAAGACATAAATCCACTTCATTCACACAGTTATTTTTTGGAACCCATTCAATTAAAATATTTTTATAAATTGTAAACAAATACTAATGATGACAATAATAATACATTATTAATATTATTATTATTGTGCACTTTTTAAACCCTCATGCGTTAATTTTAACTATTGAGCATCTACATCTGAGATGCTGTTCTTGAGTAGCGCTGAAATATTGCGCACCGCTGTGAAGGCTAAAAATAGCCGTGAGTGCATCACCAGCCTGTGCGTGAGTTTGTGTCAGCAGGGCAGCACCATTCACTAACACGCTGGCGCTGCGCATACTATATATTTACTTATTAAACACTGCCTTTTGTGATTCACAGAGCTATCGCATGTCTTCAAGTGGCTTTGAATAAAATACAAGCGTTATATGAACTGCTTTAATGGTGTTTTTATGGTTCTTATGTCATTTTTGGTGCTTGACAGTAGCGAACATGACTAACACACAGTATCGGATTTGGATCGGGCGCGTCGAACCGATACCTGATCTGTCTAAAAGCTTCAGTATCGGAGCCGATACCAATCCAGGTATCAGATCGGTGCATCCCTAATGTCAATATGTAACTAGATACTCAGTTTTGTTGTACTTCATTCATTTTAGTTACGAGTTGTAATTAAATGGTATTGAAAAGGTTGTATTCGTTAACATGAAGTAACAATGATCAGTAATTTTACAGCACTTATTAATCTAGGTTATTGTTAATTTCAACATATACTAAAACATTTTTAGAATTAAGTCGTAGTCGGTGCATTTTGAACTTACTATGAACTGTGTTTTCATAGGTTAACATTAAACAAGATTAATAAATCTGTACAAAATATTATTAATTGTTTATGATACCCAGTGTTAACAAATAGAACCTTATTGTAAAGTGTTACCAAATAATGAAAGTATACCTTATTAAAAAGTCTGTGTAAACACACTTTGTCAAATCTGTTCTCATCATTGGTAATAGGCTGCGGAAGGCAGTAAATGCAAAGAGAATTGCATTTTTTTCTCAATACTTATACCTAAAAAGTACTAAAATCGTCATTTAAGGTACCGGAATCGTTAAGCGGAATCGGAACTGAAATCCTTACAAATCTCATCTCTACAGGGATCCCACAGTCACGAAAATATCAGGGAATTTTAAAATGGTGTCGTCTAGGACTGGAAATGTAATGGAAATTTCCACAATGAATGTATGCTCTGCTCTAAAACATTTAATCATCTAAGTATTGCTCTTGTCTAAAGTAAAATTTGCTTTCAAACATTTTTGGTGAGCAGTCAATCTTTTGAGTCTGTTCTTTTCAATCAATCGGTTGATCTGGTTAAGTCTGTTATAACCTGGTTGAACAGGTTATATGAACAAATAAGTCTGAATGATTCATTAGCAAATCTTTCAAAATATAAATGATTAAAATAATAATTATCCAGTCATCACAAATGACTGGAAAGATCATTTGGTCAAAATCTGTTGTAATTCTAGAATTATAAAACAGTCTAATTTCTTATCTAGTATTTCAGATCAGAGGATTTCTACCATCGCTATTAATCCTACTGGTGACTGGATTGGCTTTGGCTGCTCAGGTAATACCCCTAACCAGATTTTTCCTTGAGCAGCTCAACCTCTCTAAAATATTCCAGTATGGTGCTATGCTATGCTGTGCTGTCATTGCTTGCATTTGTGTTGTGTTGAAGGTCTGGGTCAGCTGCTGGTTTGGGAATGGCAGAGCGAGTCCTATGTGTTCAAACAGCAAGGACACTTTAACAACATGAACTCTTTGGCTTTTTCACCTGATGGGCAGTATCTTGCCACTGGAGGGGATGATGGGAAGGTGAGTCCTCTTCAACTAGGTTTTTGTCAAGGGAAATAAATAATATGAGTCATAGAATAAATTAAACTGCTGGTTTTCAGGTTAAAGTGTGGAACACCAACAGTGGCCTCTGTTTTGTGACGTTCACCGAACACTCCAGCAGTGTCACCAATGTTGCCTTCTCGTCCAGTGGTTTTGTGGTGGTCAGCGCTTCACTAGATGGCACCGTTAGAGCATTTGACTTACACAGGTATCACTTGATAAACAATTTGGACTATATTGTTGGGCAATACTTGTTTCTTGGGCTTCCTCTAAAATATGTTAATTTTTAAAATTGTTTGGCTAGCATTTTATTTTACTTTTGTTTTTTAATCTGTAATGTAGGCCAAAAGAACATTAGCAAAAATAAGTCCTTTGACACTTACTTACATTGTGTAATATTGTGTAAAACTGAGGTTCTCAAACTTTTTAGGCCAAGTACCATCTTTGATCAAATAAGACCATCCAAGTACCACCTACCTAGTCACCACCAATATTTAGCTTTTTTTCTTTTTCTTTCTGCCATGCAGAAACATGAGTCAAAAGCAGATAGCTTGTAATGTTGCCTTGAGGGAATAGAGCATCTAGATGCTCACAAACTCTGAAGGCAAACAGAATAATATCTTGCCTTTGTCGATCACCCTAGTTATTCCGGTTCCTTAACGGTTTCATTATCGATCCTTGTAGTTCTTTTGAGGAAGAATTATTTTGAAATAAGACATGCATTTCTTATTGCATTTACTGCCCTCAGCAAGCTGTTGCTAAATGATGAGTTAATTTCAGATTTCGACAAAGCAGATATTATTAATCAGAAAAACATTTAATACATTCTTGTAAAAATACATTTCTTTACACAGACTTTTTAGAGGCATAAATGCAATCAATAATTGATCTAACTAGCCTTTCTACTGATTACAACCAAGCTCATATCTATCTTTAACTACACTTGTCATATGAACATCCAGTCAGTAACTGAACTGCATGATAGAAGTCTCACAAGCCTTAAGTACAACACAGAGATGGTTCTTGTTTCATTTCAAGTTGGATATAGTGAAAGTCATTACTGGGATGTAAGATTAATTAGGATAAAATCACTCCGACTGATGTATTTGTTTTTGATTCACTAAAAAGAGCCAGCTCATAAGTATAATTCGATTTGGAACTGCACTACACTGGTCACGATGTATTTTTTTTTTTTATGCACTAAAAGAGTCATTTATTCAAGATCGGACTACACTGGTCGCACTTTGTTTCGCGCTGTAGATTCAAAAGAACCGTCTCAGTAGAGTAGTTTGTTCTGGTATCGGTCTACACTGGTCACGATGTAGATTCAATATAGAATCAGAATCAGCTTTATTGCCAAGTATGCTTACACATACAAGGAATTGTCTTGGTGACAGGAGCTTCCAGTGCACAAACAATACAGCACAGAGATAATACAAGACAGAGATAATAAAAAAATAAATAAATATTTGAATACAAATAAAAAGTGAATAGAAAATAAAGTGTATATATAAATACACAATAGGACAATATACAGTGTGTATGTATGTATGTATGTATATATATATATCTATATCTATATATATATATATATATATATATATATATATATATATCTATATATACACACACACAATATACAAATATAAATCTGTTATATACTGAAGCAAGGGAATGTAATGGTAGTAGAGTTATGGCATATTGGATAAATATAAATAGACTAAGCTGTGTATTGCACATAATTATTGCTCAATGGGGCAATTTTAACTGTTCATGAGATGGATATCCTGAGGGAAAAAACTGTTCCTGTGCCTGATGGTTCTGGTGCTCAGTGCTCTGTACTGCCGTCCAGAAGGTAGTGGGCAGGGTGAGTGGGGTACTGAGTGATTTTTCCAGCCTTTTTCCTCACTCTTGAAATGTACAGTTCTAGAGGCAGTGTTGCTGCTGAATAGCACTGCAGGAAACACAAAGTGTTTTAGTTCTGTGTTCTGTCTGCATCTGTAGAAAACTGTGGTAGCAGTGGCTGACCATGGTGCCCCCTCAAAAAAAAATAAAAAAATAAAAAAAAAAATTGGTGCATGATGCCCCTGAAACCAAAAGTTATGAAAATCACAATGGTATTATTTTTAAAAATAGTTCTCAGTTCCCAACCCTATTTGCCACGACTTAAAAAGGACAATACTTATTTGAAATCGGCACTATGCCTTACAGATTCATTCAATCAGGAATTAGAAATAAACTACAAATTTGAATAAAATAAAGCAAGATGTATATTTTTATAATTGTTTTGACTTTGTAATTTTCTGTAGTGCTAGTGTACGAGCTGGGGGAACTCAACATGCCAATCAGTTTGAGAACCTTTGGTGTAAACAATATCCATGGACTACTGTAGTACGCCTTTGTGGAGGTGGTATGGAACAAGTTTTTGTGACTTGTTTTCTCAGGTACCGGAACTTTCGTACCATGACATCTCCACGACCGGCCCAGTTCTCCTCTCTGGCAGTGGACAGTAGTGGGGAGCTTGTGTGTGCAGGTTCCCAGGACTCTTTTGAAATATTCCTGTGGTCCATGCAGACTGGACGACTGCTAGAGGTCAGACCAATAAATAAGCAAATAGTTTTCTGATTCCATGTTGTAATATATGCATGTGGAGCACTTTTGGAAGATGAGTTCTTGATTAACTTTTTAAGAGTTTGGATCATGATGTAAATTAGGAACTTCATACAAAATAAGCTTTCACCAAATTGAAGAATAATTGTTTCAAATTCTGAGATCTATCAGGTTGTCCAGCTACAGTCAGTTGAAATGTAATGCAGTTGTTTGTAACTGTTCTCTGCTGGAGCAGGTGCTCAGCGGTCATGAGGGTCCTGTCAGCAACTTGTGCTTCAGCCCAGTCCAGTCAGTGCTCGCCAGTGTATCATGGGACAAAACTGTCCGGCTGTGGGACATGCTGGACAGCTGGCAGACCAAGGAAACCTTGCGGCTCACCTCTGATGGTAAGTTCACAATGTGGCAGATTATGTAGAACTATACAGGGAGCGAGTTGTTTGGAAAGAAAAGGATGTGTAATTAAGAGGTGTAATGTATCTGCGGTGTTTCAGGACTTGCTGTAACGTATAGGCCTGATGGTCAGGAGTTGGCAGTGGCCTCTCTGGATGGTGAGATCACGTTCTGGAACCCTCAGACTGCAGGACAGGTTAGTTCTATCTCTGGCCGCCATGATCTGCAGATGGGACGCAAAGAAATGGAGAAGATCACTGCGAAGCAGTCTGCCAAGGGAAAGTAAGTTTTTGTAATATAAATCACTTAATTCACAGAAATGTCACTGTATATATGAAAATGTATAATGTGTGATGATGATAAAGGCTTTCTTCTTAATGGATTTTTTTTTTTTCATCCAGCTTGCCAACATTATGTCTGCTAAAAATACATTTGTTACCCAAAGTAACCCAAAAATAAATCAGGAGTCATCGATTCAAACAATTTTTCAATAAACTGAATTATTAGTCAATCATTTTTAAATTCACGTTATGAATTTGAATTATTAATTAAATATTTGTGTGGGTCACAATTGCAATGTATCCAAAAAAATTTCTTTTTTTTGTGTGTTTTTTTTTGGGCGACAGCTTCTCACCTCCGGAAAAGCAGGTCGCTACATGACCCAGTGTGATTATTAAAATGCAAAAGGCTGTGATTTGGTAAAACCTTGTGTTCTTTTCAAAGTGGATTAACACTCGTAGCTCAAATTTCACCATTACATTTTTTAAATATAAAAATATATATATATTTTTTACCTTCAATTAAATAAAAAGCAAAGTTGAATATTTTTGAAAAGGCTGCTGTGTCATACATTAGGAGTGTTTGCTGCTATCTGCTGGAAACCCTGACATAATTTTGACAATTTCATAGAAATGTGAAGTATAGTCTATAGGTGGCTTCAGTGTCCCCTCATTGTTGAATGGTGTCTCAATGCTGTCATTTAATTCATAGATATTCACAAGTTATACATTTGGATATATATTTAGTAGAGCTGTCAGAATTAATGCGTTAACGCATGCAATTAAAGTTTAATGTGTTAATTTTTCTTAACCGCGATTAACGCATTTACCGTTAATACAGCATAAACACTGGTTTTAAGGGCGGAACCTTTGTAATGTGTCCGCCCGGAGTCATTACACTGACACAAGCCACAGTGCCAGAGCCCTTCTACCAAGGAGAGCCTACAAGCTTAGCATGAAACGGCATAATGCGGCGATCCCATAGATATTCTATGGGCGGAACTGTCTTAACACGCTAGTTGACGTTATGCTCTCTCCTATGAGAGAGCCATGGAGGTTGTTATCTCAGTAAATAAAATAATTTCTGACAGCGCTTCCCTATCAGTGATAAAATTATGGAGAAAGGAGCACTTAACAGTACTTGATGTACAAAACAAGCCCAGATGGGACTTGTGATAGAAATCAAGTATTTTTATGCCTATGTAAGGCACGTTTTAATAACCACAGAAGCACACCAAATCTTAACTCTCACCAAAATGCAGAATGAGATGTTTTTGTTTGCTGGCGCTGTTCATGATGAGTTTAAAGTGGCGCACGAAGCTGGCATTGCTGCTTTGACGTGAATCATGAAACCATGATTTGTAACAAAGCGGATAGCCACAGTCTACTGGCAAATTATTATTTTGAAGGATAGCTATTTAGCTAATTGTTTTTTTTTTTTAATCACTTGCTCTGAATATTCAGTTTTTGCAAAAATTCCACATGTATTGCCCAATATACAGTCAAACCTGACCATGGCATTACAAAGAGAAAACTTTATAAAAGTATTTTTTTTTTTTGTCTACCATTTATTTTGGAAACATCTTCAATAGCATTAAAAAAAACTCAAATCTGTAAGAGAAAATTTTCACATCGGAATGTGTTTCCAAAAAAAAAAAAAAAAAAAAAAATTCAATGTTTTGTCTGGAAGGGTACACTCTTCCCAAGTTGTGTCAGGCATTTATGTGTGTGTGTGTGTATACGTACAGTACCTGATGCATTGTTGCTATGGTTGAGCGGTATACTGGTACTAAAAAAAATTGTGATACAAAATGTTTTTGAATGGTATGGCTTCATCTTGTTGCTAATTTCGGTACCATACTCCAGTAAAGTGCTATTAACAACATTTTATGGGGATTTTACATTTTTGAGATTAAATCAGTTCTAATTTGACAATCAAATTCAAAACTTGTGATGGCCAAGTGTGATCATTGGACAGCAGAAGGATGTCATTTAATTAAATAATATACAGACTGCATGCGCTGCGCGCTTAGGAATGAACGAGAGGTGCTGCTGTGCTCTCTGCCTGGTCATACGACAGACAGAGTGCGTGATGCTCAATGCAGTGTGTTTAGTGTTTGAGCAGCTGTGAACACTTACATGAATTCCTTCTCCAGTGAGATTTCAGGTCACGAGTATTTCAGCATTTCATTTGGAATGCGGAGCATATTAAAAACAACCATCAAAAACACACAGGAATAACTCAAAGGTTCTGTTAAAATAAAAGTTCCGCCAAAATATAAACTTGGTTTAACTGAATGTGTAAAAGGGTGCATGTCAGTCAGCTCCCTTCTTCAGTAGTCAGGGTACTGATCAGGGAGTCAGCCATTTTAAGGGCTGTCTCAATCGTAAAATCTTTCCAGTTTGCTCCCTAAAAAAATCCCACAATGCACCATAAAAACCAGGGAGCATATCCATCACTATTTTCCCTCACCGGAAATGTCACCATGTCCTCTGAAGTCGTTAGAAGACAAGCACAAGTGTAAATATATATTGTCAAAGCCTTATTTTCTCTTTAAAAGAGATGTTGTTTGTAATGTCTTTTATCCATAATGACCATGAAAGGGAAACAATCTTTTAAATATTAGAGTTGTTAAAAGTAGGTTTAAAATACCCTCCTTTATATTTTTCTTTATTTTATGTTATTTGTCTTTCATAACAACGCTATACGTTTGAATATCTTCAACGAAAATGAACGATAGTGTCATTTAAACAGCGACGGTTCTGATAAATAACAGCTGCTCTTGATTGTGCGAGCTCGTTATCGTGTTGCAGGTTATTGAGTCATAAGTGTCCCAATGTTCAGTGGATGAACACAATTGCCAGTACCCGAATTCATGTTCACGATATACTGATTCACAACATCGGGAGATATGGAGCTGATTGAGATGTACCCAAAGACATTGTGACAGAAAATAATTACTACTGTATAGAAAAATTTAATATTCAAAGTAATAGAATTAACACTACTAATAACAATAATTACATAATAAATTGTATTACTATCATTTTATTATTATTATTATTATTATATGTAAGCAGTATCACAAAAGCAAGTGTACTGAATATCAGCAGGCTGTGATTCAGCCGTTGCAGCCTTTATGCCACAGGTCATTTGATTTTTATCATTAATGTTTTATAGTCATTTTGTTTATACTGTCAAACTCTGTTGTGCAGCATTTTATTTGATCAAAAAATTGCAAAAATTTATTTTATTTTCATATTTTAATTTGTTTAAAGTTTATGTATTCATTTGTTTAAATACTGTTTTGATTACTGTTTTTATTAAACATAAAACATTGAATCCATTTCTTTTAATCAAGACCCTTTTCTGTGTAATTTCATCAGTAATCTGAGGCTATTAATGTGTTGCCTAAGTATTGATTTAGTTTCGATAACGAGGGCTGGTATCGTACCGAAGCCAAAATTTTGGTATGGTAGCAACCCTAATTGTGGCTTTGTAGTCTCACCCATTAATTTCCATTGATTTCTGTCTGTCGGGCTCTACGCTAAAATGTTTGTTTAGGGGCACAGTCGGGTATCTTTTTTTTTTTTTTTTTTTCCCCAAGACTGTTAACAGTTCATATGTCATAACACAACATATGCACAAGCAGGTATAAAGAATTACTAAAGAATTCAGAAACAAAATATATATTTAATACATGACAAAGGACATTAGACACATCTGATAAACCTTTAAGTTCAGTTTCAGTTAACCTACAAAATCAGTGATGACTGATCACCTTTATGAACATCTTATAAATAAAAATATACTGATAACACTTTATACTTTCATTAGTCATTAAATAAAATTGTATAATTCTTAACATGAACATTAAAATACACTGTTCAGCCACAACATTAAAACCACCTTCCTAATATTGTTTAGGTCCCCCTTGTGCTGCCAAAACAGCGCCAACCCGCATCTCAGAATAGCATTCTGAGATAATATTCTTCTCACCAAAATTGTACTGAGCAGTTATCAGAGTTACCGCAGACTTTGTCAGTTCAAACCAGTCTGGCCATTCTCTGTTGACCTCTCTCATCAACAAGGCATTTCTGTCCACAGAACTGCCCCTCACTGGATGTTTTTTGTTTTTGGCACCATTCTGAGTAAATTCTAGAGACTGTTGTGTGTGAAAATTCCAGGAGATCAGCAGTTACAGAAATACTCAAACCAGCCCAACAATGGCACCAACAATCATGCCACACTCCAAATCACTGAGATCACATTTTTTCCCCATTCTGATGGTTGATGTAAACATTAACTGAAGCTACTGATCCATATCTGTATGGTTTTATGCACTGCTGCCACATGATTGGCTGATTAGATAATCGCATGTATGATTGTTGGTGCCAGACGGGCTGGTTTGAGTATTTCTGTAACTGCTGATCTCCTGGGCTTTTCACACACAGTAGTCTCTAGAATTTACTCAGAATGGTGCCAAACACAAAAAACATCCTGTGAGGGGCAGTTCTGCAAGCAGAAACGGCTTGTTGATGAGAGGGGTCAACAGAGAATGGCCAGACTGGTTCGAACTGACAAAGTCTACGGTAACTCAGATAACTGCTCTGTACAATTGTGGTGAGAAGAATAGCATCTAAGAATGCTATTCTGAGATGCAGGTTGGCGCTGTTTTGGTGGCATGAGGTGGACCTACACAATATTAGGTAGATTGTTTTAATGTTGTGGCTGATCGGTTTATACATGAAAATATACAGTATATTAATCAAAGTTTCACAACTTTTTGAATGTACTGTAGTTTTAACTAATAATCTGTTAAGCAATATATAATACAATAATGCTTGTTAATGTTATACATGAAAGTTATTATAAAATGTTAACAATACATTTCCTATGTCTCACAGTCACACATAAAATGCCTCACTTTTTTTATTTTTTATTGAAGATGCCTGTTTTTGCATTTGTATATGCTGTTCTCTAATTGTTATTTTTCTGTAAACATGCGCTAGACAGCCATCTTTGATCATTGCACCGGATATTGCTACTTTGTCAGCATGTCGTGTATGAGTACAGGTTTTTAAGACATCCATCATTCATAGAATTTTTAAATATTGACGAATAATTCAATGCTGTCTCATTTTGACAGATACAAAAATAAGCAACAAACTCTGCTTAAACCATCTTTACATGGTATATCTGCCTATGCTGCTTCACTCTCTTTCGGCCTTTGCGTGCGTGTGAGAAAGAGGGAGAAAGCGAGCGCCAGCAAGTCTCAGCTACCTCGGAGAAAAATGTGTTTTAAGGAGTTTTCTGATGGTACTATATAAGTTCAGGTGTCAGATGTCACTTGCACCCAGACCACTCCGATTAAGGACACCATTTTTATATATGAAAAAGGGGATCAAATCCGAACAGTACATAAAGGTTAAATAAATATGTGGTATGTATGTGCTGCACACTGTAGAATGAATGAGGGCTCTGTTCTCTGTCACGAGCACGTGTGATGTATGTTTATTTCATTAAATCGCAGCCTTTACAGTTTAATAATCACACTAGGACACATCATGATATTTATTTATTTATTTATTTTCTCCCCAATTTGGCCTCAATCCAGGTGGCAGAGGACAAATCTCAGTTGCCTCCGTGTCTGAGACCGTCAATCCACACATTTTATCACGTGGCTTGTTGAGCGCATTTCCATGTAGACATAGTGTGTGGAGGCTTCACGCTATTCTCACCCTCATGTCTGTCTGTCTTCTGCAGAACACTATACAATATCTCAGCTCTATTGATCCATACAATGCAAGTGAATGGTGACCAAAACTTTGAAGCTCCAAAAAGGACATTAAGGCAGCATAAAAGTAGTCCATATGTCTCGAGTGGTTTAATCCATGTCTTTTGAAGAAATACGATCACTTTGGGTGAGAAACAGACCAAAATTTAAGTCCTTATTTGCTATAAATCTAGACATCCGCAGTGTTCTTGGCATGTTCATGAGAAAAGCATTTCCCTCTTGAAGCTAGCACTGTGTGTAAATTTGGCATGATGACAAGATTTATAGAGAATAAGGACTTTTTCTCACCCAAAGGGATCATATCACTTCAGAAGACATGGATTAGACCACTCGAGTCATATGGATTACTTTTATGCTGCCTTTGTCATTTTTGGAGCTTGGAAATTTTGGACCCTATTGACTTGTTATATGGACAAAAACTCCTCATACATTCTTCAAAAAAATCTTTACTTGTGTTCTGCAGTAAAAAGGCATACAAGTTTGGGATGGCATGAGGGTGAGTAAATGATGATAGAATTTTCATTTTTGGGTGAATCATTTAACTCACAAAATATTTCCACCCCACCGCTGTCGTTAAAAAATTGAGATGCAGCAAGAATGGTTTCGAAATTGTGTTGTGACTCCCTGAATTTATACTGAATCGAACTGCGAGGTACCTAGGGATACCCACCCCTGATCAACCTGTTATGCCTTGCTGGACCTAGGTGTACATAAAGCAAAGCATTAATCAAAAGCATCTTTAAACTGGTTTTTAGGTCCTTCACATCATTGTGTTACTCGGCGGATGGTGAATCGATCCTTGCAGGTGGCCAGTCAAAGTTTGTGTGCATTTATAACATCAAGGAACAGGTCCTGATGAAGAAGTTTGAGATCTCCTGCAATCTCTCTTTGGACGCTATGGAGGTACAGACTTGTTTGCATTCTCATCTCCGATATAGAAACATACAGTTGAAGTCAAAGTTTACATACACTTAGGTTGAAGTCATTAAACCTATTTAAATTAACCACTCCACAGATTTCATATTAGCAAACTATAGATTTGGCAAGTCGTTTAGGACATCTACTTTGTGCATGACACGAGTATTCTTTCCAACAATTGTTTACAGACAGATTGTTTCACATTTAATTGACTATCACAATTCCAGTGGATCAGAAGTTTACATACACTAAGTTTAACTGTGCCTTTAAGCAGCTTGGAAAATTCATCTGATAGCTTCTGATAGGCGAATTGGAGTCAATTGGAGGTGTACTTGTGGATGTATTTTAAGGCCTACCTTCAAAATCAGTGCCCCTTTGCTTGACATCATGGGAAAATCAAAAGAAATCAGCCAAGACCTCAGAAAATAAATTGTGGACCTCCACAAGTCTGGTTCATTCTTGGGAGCAATTTCCAAATGCCTGAAGGTACCAAGTTCATCTGTACAAACAATAGTATGCAAGTATAAACACCATGGAACCATGCAGCCATCATACCGCTCAGGAAGGAGACGCATTTTGTTTCCTAGAGATGAAAGTAGTTTGCCGCGAAAAGTGCAAATACAATCCCAGAACAACAGCAAAGGATCTTGTGAAGATGCAGGATTAAACAGGTAGACAAGTATCTATATCCACATTAAAACAAGTCCTATATCGACATAACCTGAAAGACTGCTCAGCAAGGAAGAAGCCACTGCTCCAAAACCACCATAAAATAGCCAGACTACAGTTTGCAAGTGCACATGGAAACAAAGATCTTCCTTTTTGGAGAAATGTCTCTGGTCATATGAAACAAAAATGTAACTGTTTGGCCATAATGACCATTGTTATGTTTGGAGGAAAAGGGGTGAGGCTTGCAAGCTGAAGAACACCATCCCAACCGTGAAGCATGGGGGTGGCAGCATCATGTTGTGGGGGTGCTTTGCTGTAGGAAGGACTGGTGCACTTCACAAAATAGATGGCATCATGAGGAAGGAAATTTATGTGGATATATTGAAGCAATATCTCAAGACATCAGCCAGGCAGTTAAAGCTCGGTTGCAAATGGGTCTTCCAAATGGACAGTGACCCCAAGCATAGCAAAGTATTGGCAAAATGGCTTAAGGACAACAAAGTCAAGGTATTTGACTGACCATCACAAAGCCCTGACCTCAATCCAATTGCAAATCTGTGGGCAGAACTGAAAAAGCGTGTGTGAGCAAGGAGGCCTACAAACCTGACTCGGTTACATCAGTTCTGTCTGGAGGAATGAGCCAAAATTCCAGCAACTTATTGTGAGAAGCTTGTGGAAGGCTACCCAAAACATTTCACCCAAGTTAAACAATTTAAAGGCAATGCTGCCAAATACAAAAAAATAAAAGCTGAAATAAATCATTCTCTCTACTATTATTCTGACATTTCACATTCTTAAAATAAAGTAGTGAGCCTAACTGACCTAAGACAGGGAATGTTTTCTATGATTAAATGTCAGGAATTGTGAAAAACTGAGTTTAAATGTATTTGCCTAAGGTGTATGTGAACTTCTGACTTTAACTATATTTTGTATTGGTCAAATCTGTAGTTACTAATATTTTGACAATTATTGGCGTTCCCGGCCCTGCCGGCGGTCCCATCTGAGCTCAGTGTTAAAGAACCACATAACTCATTTTTATCATATCAAGAGGATTTTGTTTAACGCATATTGAATTGGTGTAATTCGATTGCTTATTTAGTTTCCTAGCTTTTACATACTTGTAATTAAATTGTAACCATACAGGGTTAGTTCACCCAAAAATGAAAATTCTCTCATTTACTGGCCCTCATGCCATCTAAGATGCACTATATTGCCAAAAGTATTCGCTCATCTGACTTTAGACGCGTATGAACTTAAGTGACATCCCATTCTTAATCCATAGGGTTTAATATGATGTCGGCCCACCCTTTGCAGCTATAACAGCTTCAACTCTTCTGGGAAGGCTTTCCACAAGGTTTAGGAGTGTGTTTATGGGAATTTTTGACCATTCATCCAGAGCGCATTTGTGAGGTCAGACACTGATGTTGGACGAGAAGGCCTGGCTCGCAGTCTTCGCTCTAATTCATCCCAAAGGTGCTCTATCGGGTTGAGGTCAGGACTCTGTGCAGGCCAGTCAAGTTCTTCCACACCAAACTCGCTCATCCATGTCTTTATGGACCTTGCTTGTGCACTGGTGCGCAGTCATGTTGGAACAGGAAGGGGCCAGCCCCAAACTGTTCCCACAAAGTTGGGAGCATGGAATTGTCCAAAATCTCTTGGTATGCTGAAGCATTCAGAGTTCCTTTCACTGGAACTAAGGGGCCAAGCCCAGCTCCTGAAAAACAACCCCACACCATAATCCCCCCTCCACCAAACTTCACAGTTGGCACAATGCTGTCAGACAAGTACCGTTCTCCTGGCAACCGCCAAACCCAGACTCGTCCATCAGATTGCCAGATGGAGAAGCGTAATTTGTCACTCCAGAGAACGCATCTCCACTGCTCTAGAGTCCAGTGACGGCGTGCTTTACACCACTGCATCCGACGCTTTGCATTGCAGTTGGTGATGTATGACTTGGATGCAGCTGCTCGGCCATGGAAACCCATTCCATGAAGCTCTCTCCGCACTGTTCTTGAGCTAATCTGAAGGCCACATGAACTTTGGAGGTCTGTAGCGATTGAAGTTGGCGACCTCTGCGCCTCAGCATCCGCTGACCCCGCTCTGTCATTTTACGTGGCCTACCACTTCGTGGCTGAGTTGCTGTCATTCCCAATCGCTTCCACTTTGTTATAATACCACTGACAGTTGACTGTGGAATATTTAGTAGCGAGGAAATTTCACGACTGGACTTGTTGCACAGGTGGCATCCTATCACAGTACCACGCTGGAATTCACTGAGCTCCTGAGAGCGGCCCATTCTTTCACAAATGTTTGTAGAAGCAGTCTGCATGCCTAGGTGCTTCATTTTATACACCTGTGGCCATGGAAGTGATTGGAACACCTGAATTCAATTATTTGGATGGGTGAGCGAATACTTTTGGCAATATAGTGTATGTGTGACCTTTATTTCTTCAGCAGAACTCAAAGATTTTTAGAAGAATATTTCAGCTGTACAGTGAAAAAGGAGTTATGTTTTGGTCTGTTCTCACCAAAAACAACTGGATCGCTTCAGAAGATATTGATTAAACCACTGGAGTCGTATGGATTACTTTTATGCTGACTTTATCTCCTTTTTGGAGCTTCAAAGGTTTGGCCACCATTTACTTGCATTGTATGGACCTACAGAGCTGAGAGATTCTTCTAAAAATCTTTGTGTTCTGCAGAAGAGAGAAAGTCATACACATGTAAGATGGCATGAGGTTGAGTAAATGATTAATTTTCATTTTTGTGTGAACTATCCCTTTAGGACGAACCTCAGGCATGAAACTGAATAGCGCAACCTGATAGGTTCTTTGAAGTTGTTAGCCAATCAGCTCGCTCACATGTGATATGTCAATCCAATCAGCTCACATGATGTAAGCTCATTAGGCTTGGGATCGATGCTGTTTTCACATATCGATAATCGGATGATTTTCCAGATGATTATCGAAATACAGTATATCGGGATTTTTTTCCCCAGACATAAATAGGGCTGCTTGTTGCACAGTAGTCTTTGTCTCTTCAAATATATTTCTCAACACAACAGTGGTAGTGTGAGTGGCAGGGTTAATTAAAGTGGGTCACGCACCGGATGCGTCTGGTGGATGACATGGTGTGTTCTAAAATTAAAAAAAAAAAATTCTATGAAGGTACGTACGCAGACACCGTGGACTCGCCATCCCCAGAGGCTGTTAAACATTCTGCTGCGTCGCAGAGCTCACCTCTGTGCCTTGTCCATGCCACGACCAGCTTCAGTAAATGTTATGTCACCCCCTTGTGGTCTCCCAAAGCTATTACATCTGACTGAGCACACAATTTAGGCTTCTAATTTAAATGTTCTCTGATGTTAATATATCGATGCTTCAAACATTTATTGATAAAATAAATCCATATTTTATGATATCCCTGAAGCTGATTGATTCTTTGACATGTAATCAGGTAGCCAATCAACTTGCACACTGTCTCTTTGCCTAACATTTAAATTTGCTCAGTTTGCAAGTAAGCTGGTTTCACTGCAGTGTGCTGCGAGAGTTTTGTCTTAGCTTGCACGTTAAGGTCTACTTTTGGCCATGACACACAGAAGCGCGTCTTTACCAAGTTAAAGACATAGCCAAATTAGGCACTGGTACACATCGTTATCTTAGGCCATTAGATTAAATATTTGGTCATGCAGACCAAGGCACACCTAGCTAGCGTACTCCCTGTGCACATGGCTTTTTGGAGCAGCAGCCGTACACAAGTCTTGGCGGTAGATCTGCTTTTGTGGGGGGTTGTGTTTTGTGCATTTCTGCACCTTATGGGTGATTTTATTTGTCTAGTTGTGCAGCATGTCTTGTATTTTTCAGTTGTGCAACTGCAGCAGCATGTCCAAATGGTTAAATCAGTATGTCTGTGTATGTTCTAGCTGTAGCAAGTCTCCGTACTTGCTCTGCAGCAGCAGCGTAGCAGATCTAGTCTGCTAAGACCAATATCCTGTCAATGTGTCATACCCACATTAACATGATAAATCTTTCTGAGAGTTTTCATGACTGAAATACACTTAGCTCTTCACAATTATTTCACACTAGGTCTAAACTACATCTATTTCGATATATTTTTTCAGGAGTTTCTGGACAGGCGTAAGATGACAGAGTTTGGGAGTCTATCTATTTTGGATGAGGGAACAGGAGATGGAGATGGAGTGGAGCTCAGTCTTCCTGGAGTCAAGAGAGGTGAGCCCACACATACCATTTATCAATAAACCTGCCAATCAGTTCAGCTGCCAATCATTACCCTGCACTTTATACTCTGAGAGTTGTTGTCTGCTTTCTTTGAATGTTATTATTAGATTGTGCATGCATCTTTCTCTTGTCTTATGCTCCTCATCTCACAGGTGATATGAGCTCCCGGCATTTTAAACCAGAGATCCGTGTCAGCTCTCTCCGTTTCTCACCTACTGGTATAGTTTTTGTCTATATAGAACAAAACATACATGTTCCTGAAAGATATGAGAAATGCACACCCTAGCACTCATTTCAGTATATTTAACCATACTGCACAGTGTATTCCTATACTGTTTTATTGAAAAACAAACTGAATGATTCAGTTTTGGCATTCTTTTCTCTTTAGGGCGCAGTTGGGCGGCAGCCTCCACTGAAGGTTTGCTGATCTATTCTCTGGATGCTTCACTTGTGTTTGACCCCTATGATCTGGACATGGATGTCACCCCAACAAGCATACGGCAGCAGGTGAAGAAGAAAGAGTGGGCAGCGGCCATTTTGCTGTCTTTTCGTCTGAATGAAACATCACTCATAAGAGAGGTTCTGGAGGCAGTGCCTTATGACCAAAGTGCGTGCCCTCTTGAAATTGTCCAAAAAGTCTATTGTGATTTCTTGCTGTATCCAAAATTTTCTTGATTTTAAGTGTAATTGTTTTTAAAATTTGTTCAGAAGAATTTAGTTCACAAGTCATTATTTGATGCTTCAGTTCCAGTGGTATGCAGCTCACTGCCAGATGTGTATGTGGATAAGCTTCTGGACTTTGTGGCCTCAACATTGGAAAGGTCTAACCATCTGCAGTTCTATCTCACCTGGTCTCAGTGTCTGCTCACATTACATGGACAAAAGCTCAAGAATCGGTCTGTAGTCATTTTTCCATCCAAGTTGTGAATTTAATTGCAAAAAATCGGAATATTGCAAAAACAGTTTGTAAATAAAGCAGCGTTTCCATTCAATGTAATGAATAACTCGGTTTACAGCACGCAGACAAAACACTCTCAGGAACCTAAATTTTGCTTTTGATCAGCAGTAGATACCTTGTATCTGTGAACGAAAGCATGTTCTGGGAGATAATTAACCCTTTGCTAAGCCCTGCCTTAAAAGCGTTTCTGACCAATCCTGTCTAGGCAACTGCTGCCGTCCGTCATTTCTCTGACATGCGTTTGCTTTTTTCAAATGAGAGTCTACGGGAGTAACGTGTGTTAAAGTAGTTTTACGTAGAATTTTAAAGAAATCATAAAAAATTTAAAACATTGTTCTGGGTCACTTGTAATCATGACATGAGGCACCCAGAGAGGATACACCATGTTTTTCTTTCTTTTTTCACATCTTTAAATCTTGAGTAGAGCATGCTGTGGATTAATTTGTCAGCCCTCCTTCCCAAATGAACATGTATAACATCAGCAAGGATACCTACATTTGCTCCAAGGTAAATTAAAGCCAATATCTTTCATTAATTTACAGAACATTCAGAAGTATTCAGACCCCTTAATTTTTTTCACATTGTGTTATGTTGCAGCCTTATGCTAAAATGCTTTAAATTATCTTTTCACATCAGTCTACACTCCATACCCTATAATGACAAAGCAAAAACCAGATTTTTTATAACTTTGCTAATTTATATATAAAAAAAATATTTAAAAAAACACTGAAATCACATTAACATAAGTATTCAGACCCTTTGCTGTGACATTTGAAATTTGGCTCAGGTGCATCCCATTTCTCTAGATCATCTTTGAGATGTTTCTACACTTTGGAGTCCACTCAATTAAAATTCAATTGACTGGACATGATATGGAAAGGTACACACCTGTATATATAAGGTCTCACGGCTGAAAATGCATATCAGAGCAAAAACCAAGCCATGAGGTCAAAGGAACTGCCTGCAGAGCTCAGAGACGGGATTGTGTCGAGGCACAGATCTGGGGAAGGCTACAAAAATGTTTTGGCTACATTGAAGGTTCCCAAGAGCACAGTGGCCTCCATAATTCTTAAATAGAAGAAGTTTGGAACAACCAGAAGAGAGTTGACCAAGAACCCGATAGTCACTCTGGTTGAGCTCCAGAGATCATGTGTGGAGATTGGAGAATCTTGCAGAAGGACAACCATCACCGCAACACTCCACCAATCTGGGCTTTATGGCAGAGTGGCCAGACGGAATTCCCTCCTGAGTGCAAGACACAAAAAATCAGCTAAAGGACTCTCAGACTGTGAGAAACAAGATTCTCTGGTCTGATGAAACGAAGATTGAACTGTTTGGCCTAAATTCCAAGCATCATATCTGGAGGAAACCAGCCACTGCTCATCACCTTTTGCAATACCATCCCAACGGTGAAGCATGGTGGTGGTAGCATCATGCTGTGGGGGTGTTTTTCAGTGGCAGGGACTGCAGGACTTGTCAAGGATGAAGGAAAGCTGAACGCAGAACAATACAGAGATATCCTTAATGAAAACCTGGTCAAGAGCGCTCAGGACCTCAGACTAGGCCGAAGGTTCACCTTCCAACAGGACAATGACCGTAAGCACACAGCCAAGACAACGCAAGAGTGGCTTTGGAACAACTCTGTGAATGTCATTTAGTGGTCCAGCCAGAGCCCAGACTTGAACCCAATCGAACATATCTGGAGAGACCTGAAAATGGCTGTCCACCGATGGTCCTCATCCAACCTGACAGAGCTTGAGAGGATCTGCAGAGAAGAATGGCAGAAATCCCCAAATCCAGGTGTGCAAAGCTTGTAGCATGATACCCAAAAAGACTTGAGGCTGTAATCACTGCCAAAGGTGCTTCAACTAAGTACTGAGTTAAGGGTCTGAATACTTGTCAATGTGATAATTTCAGTTTTTACTTTTTAATAAATTTGCAGTTATCAAAAATCTGGTTTTTGCTTTGTCATTATGGGGGTATGGAGTGTAGATTGATGTGGGGAAAAAAAAAAAGTATAATTTAAAGCATTTTATCATAAGGCTGCAACATAACACAATGTGAAATGAAGGGGTCTGAATACTTTCTGAATGCACTGTATGTATTGATTTAGGTCTTAGTATAAGCGATTAGTAAATAGAGTTCACAGCATCATATTGATGTGTTAATAGAGGTTATGAGCAGTGGTGTTGATGTACATCCACTGTACAGATCCAAACTTCGTTTATCAAAATATATTGGGGTGGATTAGAATCCGGAACTCCTTGTACTAGAGGCAAAAACCTTACCATGAGACCAAGCGGTCATTCTGGCTGAAATTATGCTAATCAGTGGATTTATTCACTGACTAACAAAATCTCTGTACTTAGTGTTGGATGAATGGATCAAGTAAAGGTCATTATCCTCCTGAAACCCAGCAATTCATCGTTTTTCTTAGCCCATACATGCCACAGTAGTAAATCTTGCAGTATTATCGGAGGACACCCTGGGCAAAACAGAGATACCAAATATTTGGGAGTTTGGCAATGACAACTACCTCCCCTTGCTCTATAGAAATGTATGACATTACAATTCAGCACATAAAGTACAATATGAATAATATATACATTCACTGAGCACTTTATTAGGAACAGCTCTACACCTACTTATTCATACTTATCTAATCAGCCAATCGTGTGACTGGAGCTTAAGCTAATGTTCACATCAACCATCAGAATGGGGGAAAAAATGTTATCTCAGTGATTTCGACTGTGGCATGATTGTAACTGTAACTGTTGATCTCCTGGGATTTTCATGCACAACAGTCTCCGGAGTTTACTCAGAATGGTGCCAAAAACAAAAAAACATCCAGTGAGTGGCAGTTCTGCATACAGAAATACCTTGTTGATAAAAGAGGCCAACAGAGAATGGCCAGACTGGTTCAAGCTAATAGAAAGGCTACGGTAACTCAGATAACCACTCGTAGTGAGCAGAATAGCATCTCAGAATGCACAACACGTCGAACCTAGAGGCGGATGGGCTACAACAGCAGAACAACCTCGTCATAAACTTTATTAGGACCATAGTGTTCCTTATAAAGTGCTCAGTGAGTGTATACTGTATATATTAAAAATAAAATAAAAATTATATGTATTTTATGCACCAAACACTATATTGACATTTAAAAAGGTAAATTGTAAAACTTATAGTAAGAGAGGTATAGAGGTTATAGTAAGCTGGCATCAAAATAGCTTGTAATGTTAAACAATGAGATCTTTATAATGACAGAGCAGGCTTGATATATAAAATACATATTAATTCAAACAAAGCTATGAGTTGTGTGTTTTTTTTTGGTGGGCATGTATGTAATGGTGAATGAGAGATATACTGTACTTCAAAAGCATGTTGTATCATATTTGATAGATGGATTTTGACGTGCTATTTCATTAAAATAATTACAACATTTTAACCAAGCACAAGTTGCTTATATTCAGCAAATACTCATTTTAAAATATCAGTAACAATATAATCGTTATTGTCACTTTTACTTTATTAAAATCAGCAAAGATTTCACATCAAAAAGACGTGTGCTTCGTAATACAAAGGCGGACATTTTTTAATACAAAAAAATACTTCTATTTGGAAACAATATGTGGCAGTAGACATCTACAGTAGTACATTGCATACAACAGGATTATCAGCAACATTTTGTTAATGATGCAGAGGCTTTAGAAAATTGCATATAAAATTAAATAATATTTGAGTTTCGCCACTGTGACATTTTCATCAAACCCCCCCATCTCACCACTTTTAAAAACAAAGTGACACCCATGTCAAACACACATTACTCCCATAGACTCTCGTTGGAAAAACGCAAATGATTGTCAGAGAAATAGAGGACGGCAATAGTTGCTAAGATAGGACTGGTCCGAAACGCTTCAAAGGTAGGGCTTATCGAAGGGTCAACTCTAGCCAGTCATTTTGATGAAAGGCTTTGGCTCCTGCATATCAGAATGACCAGAGCAACATATGAGATGGTATGTGATGTCATTCTCCAAGTGATTTATATGTTCACATAGCTTGTTGAAGCAAAGTAACTTTTTTTTTTTTTTTTTATGCAAATTTATATTCCTTCATAAATTCTATAAGAGTATATTTGGTAAGTTTGTTTCCATCATAGTTTATGCGCATGTCTTTGTATTGGATAAAAAAAACGTATCCACCTCAAGCTAGCGTTTATGGTTTTTATGCAATTATTCCAAAATTCACATAAAAATACATAGATGGAAACTCAGCTAGTGACAGGGGCTTTTCAGAATGAGCTCAGAAGTTTTGAATTTATAAATGTCTTATATTATTTTGCAATCCTTATCTTCAAACGCATGTCAACAGATTATGTCCACACACAGTTAAGACTGTTCAAATATATGTCTTGTTTCCAGATCTGGAACTGTACTGCCTACTGTAAAGCAGCTGCTAAAGAGCATTCAAAGACACCATGATGATCTGTCCAAACTGTAAGCTTGACCATATCTAATATTTACCACAAAAAAATTTATCTGTTATAGAATTCTTATCAATGGGGTTTCCTCAGTATTTTGACTTTGCTCAAGTTTGAATTTGGTTCAGGCTATTTATTAATCACTCATCAGCATTAAACACTTTTGTTTTCTTCACAGTTGTGACTGGAACATTTACAACATTCGCTATGCCGACGCTCTGTCCAAACAGAAAGGGATGAAGAGAACAGCAGCAGAGTCCATCAGTGATGAAGAACAGGAGGGGTCGGAGGAAATGGACTCAGAGGGTGAAGAGGAAGACCTGATGAGTGAGCCTGTAATGGTGGAAAAATGAAATGTAGGTCATGACCAGTTAAAATAAAATGGAGCCAGCAGGTCTTCAGAAGAAATGGAAAGCACCGTGCACAGACAGAGCCAGGGCTTTAGTGCTGGACAAGTTTGAGTTTTGTTCTGTTGTTTTCTTGTTCAGGTGCATTCTTTCAGTGTAAACATGGACAGAGAGCACCTACACGCCTGTAAGAACACGCCTGATGCATTTTACATATGGACGTATATAACTATTGATAATTATTAACTATTGTTAAAAATTTTATTCTTGTGTGATGAAAATGTTTTGTCTAATTGTGGTGAAAATGTTGATTTAAATAAAGAAATTGATGGTTTCTAATATGTTTTTGTTTTATTCACATCAATATTTTTATGTAGGGTGACCATATTCTGGATTTCCAAAAAGATAACACCTTTTTTTCCCCGTCAGGGTGGGGGGGGATTTGGGTGGGGTGGAATAACAGGGTTCAAAACAATGTTACTATGAATGCAAACTTTAATACAGTGAAAAAGACACTCTATTAGCATAACATAAATATATATAAATAAATACAAATTTCCAACATTCTTTTGAATGTCCATGTATTAAAATATTTGATGCCTTGAGTGTACCTTCATTTACTATTACTATTATTTTGAATGGCCATGGAAAATGAAGCAATGTGATAATTTTACCTGGTAGTAAGTAGTCCGTTAATTTACCTGATGAACTTTCACCTTTTGCTGACCCTTTATGCTTTGTAGAGCTAATGTGTGCTTCTAAATCACTTGCACCTTTATTAGCAACTGACATATAAGTGTCAGCTTTACATGTCATACATTCTGCTTCCCACGGAACTCGACCTGGACGAAAGCATGGGAATTTTTTGTGCAAATCTTCTGTAAATTTGCACTTAAATTTGGCCATTGTTTCCACTCAGCTGGCATTTGCTGATACTGTCAAGCAACTGTTTGATGCCGAACACAACAGCGCTTCGCGCGTTCGTGGAGAGATTGGCAGGCAAGAATTTGGCCAATAGTTGCTGCAAGCCTCTTATAATTGGCCAATCGGTGTGCGAGAAGGCGGGACTTACAAAGAGGGGTTAAAGCAATACAAATACGTGCGCGCGCACAATGAAGTATTAGACCAGATGCACATCATAATTCAACTAAAGCCGAATCCCGGACATTTTCGCAAATTTAGAAGTCCCGGCCGGACGCTTTTTAATTGTCCGAAAAAGAGGACGTATGGTCACCCTATTTTAATGTGTTCCTCCAGGTTAATATGTTGTGTGTAATTTAATTGAGCAACTACGCCCTCTACACGTAAGATTTTGAAAACAACAGACATGGCGGAAGGTGTGTGCAATATCCGTAAGGCCTACTGCTAAATCAAATGTTTTACCAAAATATAGGCATTGTTTTAAGGTAAATACGTTCGCTTTTTGCTTTACTCTTCAATTTAGACAATGCTTTTTTTCTAGTGATATTTTTCAGCAGTTCACATTTTATAAACGCATGTTTTTTGTTTTGTTTTTTCGCATTGAGAGGATAATAAAGGATCGATTTAACTCTTAAACGTTTCTTCCAAACGTTAATTTTATTTAGAAGAGCCCATGAATTCTAAAGAAATAATTAATTATGCTACACAAATAGAGAAGTTGCACAAGGATGGCAGCTATGAAGATATAATTTACTTATTGACAGATCTGAACAACACTACTGTCACCTTAGAGCAGTTACAGACTACAGACATTGTTTATGTCCTTTATAAGCTGCTTAAGTTCTGTCCAGTTGTGAGTGTTAAAAAATTCGCAAAGGGCTTGCTGTCAAAATGGAAGAAGTTGTACAGTTCACATGCGATAAAAAATAATAAGGGCTCGGGGGAGAACAAAGGACCTGAGACACACAAACTGCCTAATAGTGATGTTCACTCGGAAACCCCACCTGTAACCAATGGAGTGCAGCATTTGAATCAAAAGGTGAAAGAAAAACGAATCTTTACATGCAACACTGTAAACCAGGACATAAGTGACATTAGTCTATGCTCAGTTCATCTGCCTTCTGAAAAGCGTTGTTCAGAAAAGGAACCTGGGGAATCTGTTGAGCTTCAATGTGAAGGAGAGAGCTTCACTTCAGACACAGTGTCACATAGAGCAGATAAAGATGAAGATTTTCTATCCTCACTTCCACAAAACACAAATCAGCCCAGCACTTCTTCTGACCCAATGGACCTAAGATCCAAATTTGTCCTGTTGATTCTCCAGGCTCTTACCCCAAATCAGCAAATCGACTCATATCAGACAGATAAGCTCACAGCCCTTGCTCTGGAAATTGAAACATGTGTTTATACCATTCATGGACGAAACCAGCCCAAGTACAAGTCCTGCCTTAGGAGCAAAGTGGCCAACCTAAGGAACCCAAAGAACCCTCACCTGCGCCAAGGCCTTATATCAGGAAACCTGACTCCAGATGTGTTTGCAAGGATGTCTACAGAAGAGATGGCAGGGGAGGAACTCCGACAGCTCAGGAAGGGTTACACCACTTTGGGCATTAGTGAGCATCAGTTACCACATACCGTGGAAGGGACACCAACTCATAAAGTTCGCTGCAGGCGCTGTGAAGCTTTGGACTGCAGGGTGACACAGATCTCACAAGGGGTGCTCTTTCTGCCCTCCTGGGTACGGAGTGTTAGTGCAGATGATGATGCAATGACTTTTGTGACCTGTGCCAACTGTGGGGAACAGTGGTACCACAGCAGCTGGGTTTGCCTTTGAGCAAAAGCATAACTCTGGGTATTGATAAGTATTAAAGTAATTTAGTGTTGTTAAACTGTACTATTTGGCCTTTTTTCTGCAGTTGTTGTTTTCTTGTGGCCTTTAATTTAGATATAATCTGACAATAGTGCAATAACATAGCATGTTTACATTTAGGAGCAAAAATACCTTTATGAAACTCATACATTTCACTTTCATTGCTCATAAACTTCATGAATCATAATTTTAAAAATAATATTCGTCAGCCAGAGCTACTCCATGTAATGTTAAAATGTCTCTGATCTGTGATTCATGCAATAAAAAATTTAGAAAGCTGTTTTGAAAAAAAAAAATAGCTGCGTCTGAAAACTGTAAAATGCTGCCTTCCGAGGCTGTATACAGAGGTAAGATGAAAATAAGGTACTTTTCAAACTGTTCTGAGACCAGTTTTATTAAGAGATCCATTCATTCAAAAGCACTGTTGGCTAACCATTATCTCATTAGGCAGCAAGTCAGCTGCCTACATTTTCATATGCAGCCAATGTTTATGTTTGCAATTCCATTCGGTGGCGCTAGTGTTGCAGAAATTACGTACTTCAGCTTTAAAGCTGAAAGTATGCAATTTTTTTCGATTAAAATACTTTCTTCTATCCCAGCATAATATGCAGAGACAATTATAAGTACGCCATTCACAGGTTAATGTTCTTGAAAACTGTAAACACTGTCTCTGTGGCGCAATAAAAATTCCTGTGTTTGTTTTGAGCAACCTGCGTGGACCTATCTGACTGTATAAACAACTGAAGACGAAGGCCGTATTCAGAAAGCTGTTTTGAAAACTGCTTATTTTTGCCGTTCGATGGCGCTAGTGTCGCAGAAGTTGAAGATGTATCGCTTCAGGTTTATACAATTAAATCAATTCTTTCATAGTGGGTAGAAAAAAGATACTCGGTCAATTTGTTACAAACGAATTATTTTCAAGAAAATATTTTCTGTGTTTCTTTTGACTTTAGTCAATAAAACATTTTGCATTATGGAATTTTTATTTTTATTTATTTTTTTTTTTTTGCGCTTACTGTTTTTCTTGCACAGTATAAACAGTCTTCATTCATACATCATTCATTCATGCCTTTATATTTTATTAACTTTATGGGTATGTTTTATGGGTCCTCGGCATAAAAAAGTTTGAAAACCTCTACTTTATTAATAGCTTTGTCTACTAAATGAATAGAGAAACAGTAACACTGGCTCATGATTTGTTGGTTGCAGTTCCCTTTTATTTTGCTAATCTGTAACCAAAGTGTCTAGAGTATTTTTATTGCACTGTCTAAACTCAAGAGCTCTTTAGGCTCAGCAAACATGTGACAGAAAGTGTGCCACATGCAGAGAGCATGTGAGCTGGTAATCTGTTCAAGATGGAGTCCAAAGGCTGATGTCTAAGTCCAAAGAGCCTCACATATTCGTGATTTACAGCACTGACAAAAACATTAAGTTTTCTGCTGTTTACTTGTATAAATCATGTAAGGATTTAGATGAATTCAGACATGTCTTGAATATGTAAAGGTCCACATGAGAAATAAATTTGTACTTATTTGCATAGTAAGATTTAACCTCATCTTGAACCTCTTTGGTTTAGTGATTCAAAGAAATTTAACTTGGAGCTTTGTAGCATTTATACTGTAGCTATTTATTAAAACATTCAGTGACTTAGCATGAGGCAAACATTAATCATTAATTGTAATAATTGAGATTACATTATTATGATGTAATGGAATGTTGATTTAGTGTTGCATTGTACTTTGTGATCAAGTGACAGCAGAGATTTTATGCTGTAGAACTAGAGCAGGTGCAGTATTTGGTTAGTGACTTGTTGATACTGTTGTCAAAGAAAGATAGTTAATAGTAAGCATGCCTTATGTATCCTATGCCAACCCAAATATTAGGAAAAAGAGGTACTGGCCTGCTAATAGAATAAATTTAGTTTTCAGTCAGTGTTTATTGTATTAGGCTTCTCTCAGTTATGAAATTAACTGAATTCATCTCAGTGTTATTTGTTTTAATAACTGATTTCATGTTACAGGCCTGTCTTTTAACTCGGTCATATGAGCCTCAGTAGCATGTTTGGTCAGCCCGGGGGCGCTATGTCTTGGAGACTCTCCCTCTATCCAGTGGAGCATGATGTTTTATTTTAAGGGATGTCGCTGCTGCTAACACACTTTGACATTCATCGCTAAATTATCAACGGTAATGTATTCACTTTTTTAAAAAAAAAAAAAAGAACTGCCTGTTCCCTACGCAAAATATCTTAAATTTAACGAATAGCATTTGTATACACTCTAAAAAAAAAAGACCTCTAAAAAGCAGTGATGTTGAGACAGCAGTGTGTTCATCTGCCGATTGAATGGAATACCGCCACTTTAATTGTGTTACACTGTAACGATGTAATGCCACAACATTTCGTTGTCTTTGACTGTATTTTATTTTTATTTTTATTATTATTTATTTTTTTTATTGGCGCTGAAACAGTCACCTCTTAAAATCCTTGACTATCGGCAAAATTTGGGCTTAACTTCTTGAACCTACGTTGAATGAACTGACGTATTTGTTGTAGAGGAAAGAGCAGCAGCTGTCGCACTGTTTTATTTTTGCTTTTAAATACGTCATGACCATGAGTAGGCTTATGTTCTGTCTATCAAACTCCTTTTTACAATTCTTTGGAATATTCAGACATTCATTTTCAGTCTCACTGAGTTCAGTAGATATAATTATAATGTTAAAGGGTTGTAACAAGTCGAACTTTGATTTAACAGTGGCTCCTGGCTTTGTGCGTAGGGATGGGCGGATCGATCTTAAAGTATCTATTTGTGCGTCATGTGGATTTGTTTTTTCTTCATATACTGAGTTGGGACCATCCGTGAAGATGTTTGTCACATGATTAGCGTTGCTGCATTTGTGCCGAAATCTGGCTCATCACCAGATTCTTACTCCCCGCTACCTGATTGGTCCTATTTCCTAAAGCCCACTCCTAAACATAAATCAATAAATCGGCCTCCCAAGGGCACTTTAAAGGAAGAACAATCATGATAGCCATGCTGTGAGATCGCTTCAAAATGAATTTCCAATAAAAATAACTTAAAAGTTCCGAATGACCCTTAGCCCTCCATGGCTCTCACAGTGGATGGTAAAATCCTCGAAGGGAATAGGGCATAGGAATGATCACTTCTGAATGGAACGCACCCAATGACTACGTTTACATGGGCTGTGTCTCGTTTGGAAGGCTGCATGCTTGGTAGGATGTGTCCTTTGAAGGCTGCAGTATACCGAGTGTCCTCCTTTAAACAAGCCTCGTTAAAACGAGACGGCCTTCGTATGATAAACGGAAACGGAATGTGACTTGGTTGCAATGTGAGCACGCCGCTCTTTAACAAGCGCGAGCGCTTTGAGTGAGAAGGGAACAACAAAGTCCCTCTGGAAGGGAATGTATGAGGTACATTTTAGGAGCGTTATAATGATATAAAGAGAAAAGAAAATAGATTTTACAGTTGTACTTTTAGTCTAATACTTTATTTGAATTATATAGTAATATAATTATACATATTATGTACTCTGCTGCACCCATCTACTGAGGTACTTCAACTTGGGAATGAACATTCCTTGCGTTTGGAATATTTTTGCATATTTACGGGCAAATTGGCGTCATTTTTTTTTTTTTTTTTTTTTTTTTTTAGACATTTCCGTTGAAGCAAAGAATTGTGGGTTTTGAGTGCCCACGAAGGATTAAACTCATGCATCCTCCGAATTCCCTCCGGAGCACGCAGCCTTCCAAACGAGACACAGCCATGGACACCAGAAAGCGACAGCAGCAACGTAATTTCTCCGCGACGCTTGTGTAAATAACGCACATGGAATCTGAGGAAGACTTTTCAGTTGCTTCGTAGCAATAGTGAGGTCAGAGCACTTATATCAAATTGAGCCTACAAGCTTAGCATTAAATAGTAGTCCCATATCCATTTTTATGGATGTCTATGAGGAGGTGCTTCAGTGTGCTGAATAAACTGCTTTTGTGAGGAAACGGCTCATCACATAATGAATTGACCGCCTGTCCGCTAATCTTCAACATTTTAACACTAAATAATCCTCTTGGAAATAACTATATGTGGACTTTACTACGATCAAATTGCTGTTTTATAAGAAAAGTCACGGACATTTGTGCGACAAGTAGGTATCAGTTTACGGTTCTCCCCATTCGTTTGTATAACATTCGCAAATGGTGACTTACTGTCGTAACACGCTTGTTGACCATTGAGTTCTCTCCAATGGTAAACGCGCGAGATTATCACAGTTTCAAAAACCTGTAATATGCGTTTACATGGCCACATAAACCGCGTTTTCCGGCAGAAACCCATGTGTGTTAAACTGCGTTCTCTTAATTCCTTAAACGGCGTAAGAAAATATATTAAGGCGATCTTGTTTATATGACGTTTCAGAACGCCGCTTTCTGCAAAAACCCTGAATTAAACTGTTTTTTAAGTGCATGTAAACATGGTCAATGTCTTAGGGGAAAGAGGCCAAACTCCATTGTAACGAAGCTGTGTTTATTTAAGGTAGAACTGGTATTCAAAGGAATTTAGGTTACTCTGAAAACGATAAGGTTGTTTCCAGAAGCAGTTTGTGCTCATGACTACCTGACATCTTACAAAAATCATATGTAAACTGGTTCTTTTTCATGGATATAGGAGCTACTTGTTTCAACAAATGAGATTTTTTTTAAATTCCATGTCAGCTTGTTATAACTTTGCAATTCCCAACTCTATTAAAATCATGCTAATTCTGTTTTTTATTTTTAGGTCTTTATGTGAAGTGACCCTTAAAACTCCTTGATCATGTCCACCAAATCATCTTTGCTGAAGGTGATTCTTCTTGGGGACGGTGGCGTGGGAAAGTCCTCTCTCATGAACCGTTACGTCTCCAACAAGTTTGATTCACATCTATTCCATACAATCGGTGTTGAGTTTTTAAACAAAGAGCTGGAGGTGGACAATCACACGGTCACCCTACAGATCTGGGACACAGCAGGCCAGGAGAGGTTTAGAAGTCTCCGAACACCCTTTTACCGAGGTTCTGACTGCTGTCTGCTTACATTTAGTGTGGATGATAATCAAAGTTTCCTAAACCTCAACAATTGGAAAAAAGAGTTTGCATTCTATGCAGATGTTAGGGACCCGGATAAATTCCCTTTTGTTGTTCTAGGGAATAAAGTAGATGTAACAGAGCGTCAGGTGTCATTGGGCGAAGCTCAAAGGTGGTGCAGAGAGAATGGTGGACATCCATACTTCGAGACAAGTGCCAAGGATGCCACTAATGTACCAGCAGCTTTTGAGGAAGCGGTTAGGTGTGTACTCGCATCCGAGGATCGCACAGAACATCTGCTGCCCACAGACACCGTTGACCTGCGCAGGAAGTCTCGCTCGAATGGCCCATGTTGTTGATGCCCTGTATTGTAATGGCCACAACTGAAAAAACTTTTACAGAGTGTAAATTTGCCAGTTCTAAACAACAGATGCCAGACAAATTTTTATGTGCAGTATGATACATATTTGGTATCATGGCAGTCATTAAAGAGCTCCATCATCTCACACGTGTCCTGCTCTGAACAATGAACACTAATGCAGAGACTTGATATAATCTGTCGGAGTTACATTCCTTGTTTAGACTTAAAAGTAATCTCTCTGGGTCACATTCCTTTGTCAACTTGAAAAGCTCTGGATAACATTCCTGTGTGTTTTATGTATATCATGAATCTCAGTAAACCAAACCGGGATTGAGAAATTACTCTATGTGCACTTATACAAATTCTAATGCTGTTGACAACTGAGAAATAAATGTCAGCTTTTGCACTCATGAACACTAGAACATACTTGTGTTTTTGTCTCATTTGCTGAGTGTAATTCTTAATGTGCATGTTTTATTTTAAGTGCCTTTAGCAACGTTCTGTTTTTTTTTTTTTTTTTTTTAATTATGTATTTTTATCATACATTTTTTAAGTGAATGTAATTTTCAAGGGGCTGGAATGTGGAAATGATCTTGCATCATAAGCCATTTTGGAATGAGCCTTTCTGAGTCACATCACTTAATTTACATTGGGCTTTGGATGACTTGATACTCATTTATACATCATTTGTAATTATTATTTTTGTTTTTTTAATATGTCTGAATATAAAAACCTGAACAGAAGGACTTTTGCCATATTTATACTATAAGACATTTTCTTGATAGTGACAATAAATGAATGTCGTTGCTGTATTTTCATTTTGCATCAGACATCTGTGCAAAATTTCAGCCTATATACACAAAAATACACAGATCCTGCATGCTCGTCCAAGTTTTGCCACATCTGGGTATTCATTAATTTCATTGAAATGTCATACTACTGAATTAGAAGTGTTTGATTATAGTTAATCCCTTTCATTGTGTTATTTATATATATATATTTTTATACAGTATTTACTGTATCATTTTATTTTAGTGTGATGTAAAGTAAAAGGCAATGCTAAGGCATATTGTTTCCTCATGCCTACACCAGGTGTCTTGATTAAAAAAGCAAAAAAATAAAAAAACACATTTAACATGCACAGTCTATGGTAGGACTAAAAAAAACTAATCAGTTACCTTAAAACAGTGAAGTGTTTAGGCTATTTGGCAACAATATTTTATTCTGTATTTTTGTATTATCTCAGCAAGGTGCAGATGGTCTACATATTTTGCACAGCTACTTTTATTGAATAATTAACACAAAACAGTTCATATTGATCATAGAAAATGTTTTACTAGAGAAGGTTACAAAAATCACTGTACAGGATTCATAAAACATCTGACTTCAAATAAAATGGACTATGAAACATCAAGAACTACAATTTCCATCAACATACATTGGATTATCTACAATAGACAATAATGTCTATTGTAGTTCATCAGAACAATGGACTACACATCACTTACAGTACTGCAAAACAAAATGAAATATCTCTCTTTCATGCAATAATGAGTGAACAATAGAACATCCAGGCGCATGTCTTCTTTTTCAAAAACAGGGCAAATAGATTAATGAACATCCCTGTGAAGTCCCTTTAACAGGTTTTAACATACAGGAAGAAACAGCATATTATAGTAGTAAGACAGTTGTATGTGTGGACAATACTTACATGCTTATATTTACAGAGAATAATTATTTCACTTTTCTTAAAAGAGAGATCAATAAAAAAGAGATTTAAGGTGTAAAAGTAGTAGTAGAAAGAGAGAAAAAAAACAGATACACTGCAAAAACAAACAGATACACTGCAAAAACAAGGCTGCATTGCTTGACTGAAAAATCAAACCATTCATGAAATTCATGTCATTTTCATGGCAGTTTCAGAGTTTCACATCCAAATAGCAATAACTCACACAGTCACGATCATCTCATAAAACTCATAGTAAACAGCAATCTTGCCATAACAACAATTATTTATAGACTGAAAAATACCTAGATTTATAAACAAAACATCTTTTGTTTTTAAATATGTAAGGAAAATGGAAGATAAGAAATCTGTATGGCTGATGAGGGCATCTGGTGATATCTGATTGACTATTATTAGGAGTAAATAAAATACTTTCTGAAACTTTCATTTTTAGAGAAACATTTTCTGGTGTGTGTGTTTGTGTGTGGGGGGGGGGGGGTTGGGTGGTTTACGAGGACATTTTTCAAGGGTATTATGCTATAAATGTGGTTTATGAGGATATTTCTAGTGTCCCCATAATTCAAATTGCTTAAAAAACATACTATAAGTTTTTTTGAAAATGTAATAATGCAGAAAGTTTTTTGTGAGGGTTAGGGGATAGAATCTATAGTTCGTACAGTATAAAAATCATTATGTCTGTGGAGAGTCCTTATAAGGATAGCCGCACCAACGTGTGTGTGTTAATATCTGCTTTGCTATTATAAGACTAGTGCAATATGTCAAGAACCGGTATTATCTCCCCACCCCCTCCAAAAAAAATTGTAAGAAAGAAAACAGAGTTGGAAAAAGATTTGAATTCAGATATCTAAGAAAGAGAAAGATTCTAAATAAACAGATATTTTAAATATACAACCTGGCACCCATTATAAAAAAAAAAAAAATCAAAACACAACATTCATTCACTTTCACACATGTATATACTGTATATTTATATATGTATAAAACACCAAACGGAAGTTCCTGCAAAATGTCTTTGAGGAGTTAGTGCAGAGTTAGTCTATGATATAAGCAGTGCTTCTCCAAGACAATGCATCATAAATCCAAACATAACCCAGTTATAACCGTGACTCTACACTTATACGTACAGTTTTTACCAATTCAAAGATACTATAATACACACACTTTTATACAGTCTTAATGATGTGGACACGCAAAACACATCATATCACCTCATTAACTGCAGGAGTGATAATTTCACTCACTCTTTTGTTACAGATGTTAAAAACTTGCCAAAACGTGTTTCATCATGATTATAACCAACTTATACCACTGTTAGGATGTACGGTCAGGAAAGTGCACCGCTTAGCAGTGTTAGTTTGCGCTGTGTTTCATCTGAGAGTGACAGGTAATTGCAGCAGGTGTGTGTGTGTGTGTGTGTGTGTGTGTGGGCAGGTTTAAGTGGTTTACGAGGACTTTTTTTAGGCTACAAACTGGTAATTACAAGGGTATTATGCTATAAATGTGGTTTATGAGGACATTTCTCCCCGTAATTTAAATCGCTTAAAAAACATATTAAACGATGTTTTACTGAAAATGTAAAAATGCAGAAAGTTTTTTGTGAGGGTTAGGTTTAGGGGTAGGGTTAGGGTTAGGGGATAGAATCTATAGTTTGTACAGTATAAAAATCATTATGTCTATGGAGAGTCCTCATAATGATAGCTGCACCAACATGTGTGTGTGTGTGTGGTCTAGAGAGCAGGTTAGATAGAGGTTGGGCAGAACAGAGCTGGGAGAATTGTTTATGAGTAAGAGTTTAGGCCCTCCTTAGAGCGAGACTGCACGTCCTGCAGTTCCTGATCATCCTTGGTCTTGATGTCCTGGTAGGCATGGGTCTGCTGACACGCCCCCTTAATATAGGCCCAGTTAGCTGCCAGGATCATCAGGTAGTGGATCTGTGGACAGAAGAGATGGGGAAAGGGAAAGTAGAAAGACAAACAGACAGACAGAGGAAGGAAGGATTAGTCATGAATTAGTTAGTTAGCCAAAGCCAGCTATTAGAGTTAAGACAGTATCGATTAGTTGCTCTAAATCTATAAATACACAAATCAATATTAGTTGAAGAGAATATCTGGCATGTGGTTATTTCATGAAGGCAGTTAGCACATAAAGGCTGATTTAAGCAAATCTACTGACCACAGAAGAAATGTAAAAGAAAAGGCTGACCTTAACTATAAAATAAAGTCAAATAAATGGATTTCTGCACAATAATAGTTTATTTCTCATTACTGCCGCAAACAGAGACTACACTGGTTTGAGAATAATACAAAAGGCAAAAAACTATATGATGTTTAAATTCATCAATAAACAAAGAATATTAAAACATTTGAAGTAGTCAGATGAATCTAAAAATAAAGACACTGAAAGACAAAGTATTTTTTAGAATCAGTTCTACAAATGCAAAACAATCTCATAAGTAATTAAAAACAGAGGAGTCTCATGACCAAAATGTCACCAAACCAACTTTTTGTCTGTATCATCAAAATGTCATTGTAATGCCATTCTCACTTCAGTTCAGACGATTCCATCACAGCCTCGGCAATCTTATGATTTATTGTGCAGGTTTAATATAAGTTTACTTACAATATAAGATCATATTAATATTTTAGATCCCCAACCCCATCCATAAACCTAACCACAAAATAACAAGAATATAACCAAACAACATTATAAAAGACATAACAAGCTGATAAGTACATTTACAATCAGGGACTAAAAACTGTTCAAGGAACAAAAAACGAAAACAGAAAACTAACAAAATATTTAGCGATAAAGGGAACGAAATCCCTTTCAATTGTTCTGCAGTGAAAACATTATTTTTAAATGCTAGTAACCGGTTAATAACCAGTTCATTTTGTTCTGATATTTTTTCTGTTAAACCAAAGACCAAAGTATTTATCACAGTAAATTTATGGAATTACATGTTCTTTTATTTTGTTCTAACCAGCAATCATTTGGAAAGGAGGCTGCGGAACGCCAGAACCGGAACGAAAAAATACTGTTTCTGCACTTTGTGCTTCCCATTGTGTACTGAACCTAAACTAGTCACAGCAGATCACACAATGTTTGCTTTATTTATTACAGACGAAGTGGAATTCAGATAGACAGATGCCTGAATTTGATATAAAATAAACAGAAACATTTTTCATTTTAAAAGGTTATGTGCTGCTTACGGTGCCTACTGTGTGTACAAGATGAAAGTCCAATGAAAGCCTATTTATTTTAATAACAATAAAGGAGTCAGTATTTTGAATTGTTTTCCTGAATAAACATGATATTACTATGATAAACATAATATAACATGGTATATTTCTGTTGTAAGAACACAGCTTTGTGATAGTTTAATGGAACTGGAGGTGTCAGAATAAACACCCTGGTAATGGCATACTACCATACTTACTATTTCTGCCATAGAATGATATAGCAGAAGTAGTAAGAGTATTATGTGAAGTATGCCACTGCAAACACAGCCCATGAAACACACGTCACCATTGTAACGTTGTGAGTCTGGCCAATCGTGAATAAGCTGTTTTGTCATTCAGAGCTTGTGCAGACGGCTGGTCTCGAATTGCTCTCGCAGTACTTTAATGGATTACGTCTCCGTGATGCACGGTGGCACCACCTTAAGTCAGACAAAATTTCTAACCCACATGCACTGCTTCAAGTCCGGTGCCAATCGGTCTACGCAGCGCTCCATTAAGTCAAAAACATCTATTAGATTCTCACAATCAGTCACATGATAAGATCGGTCACATGACACGCAAGAGCCAATGGCATTTGGGTGATGAGTTGAATATACATCATCTGAGTGACATTTCAGTAGTGCAGGCAAAATGTCCCACCGGTGACATTCGGTCATGAGAGTGTGTAAGTAAAAAAGTATAGTCACACCCTTTACACATACATATATACGTACAGAGTGAATGCAAAAGTCTGTGAGCATTAACACTACATTCCTATTATCTTTCAAGACACAGAGTAATGCATAATTATACCCTTCTCATCTATTTTACATACTTGCCATTTCTATCTGACTGACTTCTGGACTACTGGTGCCTAAGGTTAAATATAATAATTGAAAAAAGAAAAATAAATCCAGTTTTTTTTCTAGTTTTAAGGTTTTGTTGGAATGACAGGAGAGTTAAATTCCTAGTACCCAAATGTAATTTTCTAATTAATGCTAAATAAGCGAGCAGTTATAAATGTATTTGATTCTGGGTTTGTACTATATGCTATGCTTGATCAAAATTTGTACCTAGATGGACACAGGTATATATTAATGGAAAACATTAAGTCAGTGAAATGTATTGTCCTTTTTTTGTCAAAAGATCAACCCATGTCCATAACTATGGATGGAACACAATGGCAAGAATTATTTTTACATTAAACTACACATGAGGGCCCATACTATTAGCCGTAACATTAGCTATTTTTTCTCTCTCTTCTCTTCCCACACTCTTTCTCACTCAATTTCTCTCTCTCTCTCTCTCTCTCTCTCTCTCTCTCTCTCTCTCTCTCTCTCTCTGTATCTCTCTCTCTCTCTTTTTGTGTCTCTGAGAGCAACTTTCACAGAGTGTGCAGTTGCCTTCCTATATTCAAAAGGCTCAAAACTTAGTGGTGTGACTGTGGTCGTAGCTCTTAAACTTCAACACAGCAAAGTTATATGTTGTGGCCATCATATAGATGAGCTGAATGGAAGAGATCAAAAGACAAACCAGTGGGTGAGACCAAACTTTTAGATGTATAGCAGTTTACAGTGTATCACCAAAAAAAAAAAAAAAAAAAAAAAAAATTAACACAAAAAGATATATTAACTTGATAAAATAAAGGGGTCATGTCATTAGGAATGTAATTTTCCTTGATATTTTGACATATAAGAAGTCATTGTACTAGAAAAACAAACGCAAAACTTCCTCTCCAGTCTAAAAAAAAAGATTGTTTCTACTATGCAAAAACAAATCATTTTGAAATCGACTACATTGTGACGTCACAGTGCAGTCATTTCAATAGCCCTGCTTCCACAACATTGTTGTGGAGAACTGGTAGAGTGGTTAAGGTACTTCAACTCTGAAGGTGGCACTATTGTTCAAGTAAGGTCCCCAGACGTTGTTGTGTTCCTGTTTGTGGAAAAATTGCATCTCTGCATAGCCTTCTGAAGGATCCCAACATTAGGAATGAGTGGCTTATTTAAATGAAGTTCCTGAATGCATCAATGTGGAATTATGTCTTTTTCTGCACATTTCTTTATGGATTCTTTTGAGAACTATTATGATTCAGACTTTACAAAGAAACTAACATTGAAAAATGGAGCAGTGCCAACTTTATCCACACGACAGTCATGCTGGTGAGTAACCAATTTAATACTACTGTTTCTATCTGTGTTTGTTTGAACTGTAAGGAATCTTAGAGTCAACCGTTTTTATCACAAAATAAACAATGATCAGGACTCCAACGCGGAGCGGATCGTGCTTATTACACAGTTACTTACCAAAGAAATATATAATTGCTCACAAAATATTGACAAAATTAAATGTTATTATGTAAGGAGAAAGTGTAGCGTGGAGTGCAGCGAAAGATAATGGAGTAGTACAAGATAGTGGCTGCCATCTCATCTGTACTTGTATTAGACAGGATGTCCATTATTTTGGCCAAAATGAATGAAATGAAATGGCCATTATTCTGTATTTATGCAGCAAAACAGTCAAGGGCGATTTCCTCCCTGTTCGACCTGTGAACATCCCTATTTCCCATTACATGGGATGCATATTGAAGCGGCCACACTACAGAGGCAAACCCTGGGCCGACCATCCATTAAAGTTGGATACAGATTTATTACACCTTCACATTCTCAGCTTGCGTAAGTCTGGACTATTTTCACTGTTCTCAGCTTTATATAACATTAGTGTATCACCATATGTTATATATCTAATAATATAAGTATTCGGGAGCAACAGAATGCTGACTTTGTTAAGTTTTTGATTGTTATTTCAGTCGGAACAACTGTAGTAGTTTGATTGCGTGCTTCACATAAATTGGGACATACTGTATAACTATTAATGATTGCCTGGACTTTGTGCTTTCAGGAGATTTGGTATGTCACTTGAACATTTTCATCCTTTTATTCTTGGAAAAGGGGGGGGGTGTTTGCACTTCAAAGATGCTAGCCAATCATAACCCAGTGGGCATGCATGTTGAAGTCTTAAAGGAGACAGCACAGAAAACCGAGTGTTTCAGACAGAGGGCCAGAGACAGGGTGGAAAAAGGTAATATAATACTACATTATGACATATTTTTTGTGCCAAATCCTTACTAACATTATAAGTAAACATAAAGGAAAATAATAAAGTAAAAACAAATGCATGACATGACCCCTTTAAGAATAAAGCACAATAGTACCATTTCAATCTCCTCTTATCAGAGCGACTCTTCAATAAACTTTAATTAAGCCAATTTTCAACATCAAAGTAAATTATCCTAGATATAAAATAGTTAAGAAAACAATTAAGGAATGAACCATTAAAGGTCTTACCAGTGAAATCACAGTGGCACCAGCTCCAGCACAAGCAACAATATACAGATGGTAGGACAGGTAGAACTGCAATGATAAGAGTTCAAGAGATCCATTAAACATGACTAACATAAAAACACCACACAAAAATAGCCATAGAAAAAAGCATAAAACCTTACGATACAATATTACTAATTTAAAATAAAATGAATCTAATTAAAATATTCACTTTTCATACTGCGTATGTGAAATAGTGAATAAATAATCAATGTAATCCTGTCAAAGTCTTGTCAAAGCTAGAATTTGCTCTTTTGTTTTTGTTTTTTAAATAGCTATTTGTATGAAAGGTGAAATCCACATGTTTTGCACTTCTCTGGCTGTCAAGGTTAAAACAGGTCCACATTCTTAAGAAGGCACACAAAGTTATAAACATGAAAAAGAAAGGAAGTTCCTGTTAGAGGCCAGGGACAAATAAGGGTAGTTCTTTACCTCACTAGTATTGCAGATGTCGCTTAGTGTGGACCCACAAGCTTTACCAGGGGTTGCATTCCAAGGGATGATTCCTATAAATGAGGTAAAAGTGACATACCATCTTAGGAACCTTTCTGAAAAAACATACAGCAAGGCAAGTTAACTGGAGGCATGTGGGCAAAATTCAGCCCACCAATCGCTTTTATCTGGCCCTGTGACATATAAAGATTTTTTGTTTTTGATTCAGTCAAAATTACAGACTTAACAATATAGGCTAAAAGATAAATTGATGATGAAAACTGAACCTTCAATGAAAATTCACAGAAAAGTTTGCTTTTATTCTCCATTCTTCAGGTGTTAAACAGATGTGTCTCACCTGTTGAGCATCTGTAGTGCTTGTAAAAAGTGTTAACATGAAGTGCCATTGAACCTGCATACATTCATACAGTATATCCTGATTGTGTTTAGTTCAACATACAGATGTGTCAGCGTTATCAATCCCGTTCCCGAACATCATAAAATCAGTTTGTTCCCTGTTTACCAATAATTGTATACAAGTATCTGGCTCCTTCACAAATTCACAACATGTGCTGGACAGGGAAATTGAATGAGAGAATAACATTTTCTCTTTTTTCAGGGTTAAATGTATTTTATGTAAAAAACATTTCTATATTAGAATTGCCATTATTTTCTTGTAGGTGGTTATGGTCAAAGATACAGACTTTAGCAGATCTAAATTTGTAAACAATAGCCCTACATTGTTAAAATATTCATTATGTTTTTATTTTTAAAGTGAAGTTCATCAAAACCTATTTGTAAGTTGAAGGTGTAAGGTAATATTTTTTCTTCAGCCAGATCTTTAGAAGGAATTTATGGCCAGACCTTAAAAAAATGTTAATTGAATACCTCTGACTATTTTAATGGAAATAAATGAATAGCTATTGTTAACAGTGTTTAGTTATGTTTTTCATGTTAACTACAATGAAAGTGTTTGCCTAGACAAATACAGAAAAAAGTTTGGCGCCATCAATTTTTCATCTGGATAATCTGGCCTCTGCAAAAAAGTAGTTGAAGAGTCCTGCCATACAGCAGGCCTTTATCTGTACTCTAAACAGATATAAGGACTACTCTAAACTGCAACAATAAGAAAATACTAAAAGGATTTTTCTGACTGATAGAGGTATCAGATAACATTTTAGCCTTGTATTTGTAATAAGTATTTGTAATAAGAAGAGTATGCTAGTTAGAACTCACATATTTATCACTACAGCTGCATTCCATTAAGTTCAGATTTTAAAGATATGTTGTTTTGCTAGAGTACTATTTGGTTGAATCACAGTCAAGGACAAATGTGAATGTTAGTGTGTTTACCATACTGCCGCACATCAACGCAGATGTTGTCCACAGAGGTGAGGTTGGCGATGGGGGACTTCATGGCACCACATGTGGTCCACACGTTATAAAAAAGGAAAACAGGCACCGCTGAGAAGCCGAAGATGAATAGCCATCCCAAGCCCAGGATGTAGGTGAGGAACACAAACTTCACAAAAGAAGAGAACTATGTTCATGTTCACATTTCTTTTCAATATCCATTTATCCAACATTTATGAGTATTAAGTAGTTTATTGTATGAATTACGACTGCAAAGGTCATTTGTATATTTATATTGCATCATGTGGCGATTGACCATCATTAATTACTATCATTATTTTCATCCTTTTTAAATCCTGTGGAGCATACAGTATTTATGTGTGTGTGTTGGCCTCACCATGGCACTGATGCAACGGCCACACACAGTCGTCTTGAACTCGCTGTGCATCTCTTTGACAGCACTGGTGGTGTAGAAGCCCTCAGCCAACAGGATGATGCCATAGAGGAAGAAGAAACAGGCGATTCCATAGATAATGTACTGCAAAATCTGAACCCTGTACACCAAAGAAAACATTCAGCCATAGTAAATGTGAGAGGTCTAGGGTGTCTATAGCACACACAAAAAGATAAAACTCTCTCAAATATCACCAAAACTCATGTTCAAACTCATGCCAAAACTGGCCCTCTAGAGCAGGGGTTTTCAAACTGGGGTCCGGTGAACTCCAGGGGGCCGCAAGGAGGTGCTAGAGGGTCTGCAGAAATTTCAGAGCATTTTTTTATATATATAAAAAAGTAAGCATTTATAAAATTTTAAATGATTACCTAAAAATAGATTTCAATTGAAGTAAAAAAAAAAAAAAAAAAACGTCTTTAGGTTTGTACATCTAACTATGGAGCCCCTAAGAGGACAGGCCGGGAATATTTTTTCTAAAATAGTTTTGAGTGCCCTCGCAATATGTTCTGCGTTCCCTCGCAATAGTTTGCGTTCCCTCGTAATAAATTAATAAATGGTTTTAATATAGTAACCACATTTTATCCCTGATTTTCATAGTAATACCGTAGTAATAACACAGGAAAACAAAAACTATGGTAATAAAAATCATTGTTTTGTGGTTATTATGGTTTTACTACAATATTTGTAGTAAAACCATGTTAACCACAATAATTACCATGGTTAATCTATAGAAAAACCATGGCTCCTATACGAATACAGTATACTGTATTAAAACCATGGTTTTCTGCCAAAAAAACTTGGTTACATAATTTACTTTTCATAGGTACTACAATATTACTATAACAGTCTACAATATTACTATAGTAAAACTAGTTAAACTATGGTATTTGTATAGTAAAACCATAATAACCACAATTTTTTTTTTTTTTTTTTACCATAGTTTTTATTTTCCTGTTATATCACTTTGGTTTCACTACAAATATTATGGTTAAAATATGGTTACTGTAGTAAAACCATGGTAAATTTATTGCGAGGGAATGCAAAACTTATTGCATAAATGGGCCATCATACATAAAAATATATTGCTGCCTTTTTTATTTATTTGGATGGGGGTCCCTCGCAAATTGATCATCATATTTGGGGGTCCTTGTCATCAAAAAGTTTGAAAACCCCTGCTCTAGATGTCTTTGCTCACTATCTACTTACATTTGAACATCTTAACATGTAAACACACATACTGTATGGACATGCAGTCATAGACCTCAATAGGTAAAACATTCTTCAGTAAACAATTATGTAAAATGTAACAGTGATCTCTATATCATCCTTAATCTAACAGTCATCGTAAAGCCAGTGCATAAAACCAATGACATCACTCTCTAAAAGTTGCTAGTCATCAAAATACATGGACTCAAATTAAACTGCAGTATAATGGATGGGATGTTCTTATTATTTACAGCTGTAGTTCTAAACCAGAGGGCTGGGGCCCTCTCTAGATGGCCTCAGAAAACTTTCAAGCGGGCCTCAAGATGATTAAAAATGAGTTTATATAAGTAATATTTATATTCCAACTTAATAAAAATGCAAGAAACTGCTAAAAAATCAAAAATCAATCAAAAACATGTTTCAGCAACTCCTTTTAATGACTGTTGTTTTTATTAAAGAATATACAGTTTTTAAAACTTCTGGAATCACAGAATTGACCATAATTTTTATACTTGTGTTAGTTAGTCAGCCTGGTCTCATTAAATTTAATTTAAAATTACAACATTGTTGCAAACCAAAATTACATGCTTCATTACATGTTTCGCTGTAGTTTCCAAGTGAAATGTTAGGTAAAACTTTTACCTAAACCTAACCAATATTGTTCAAAAAGATAAATGAGAGGTGATCAAAACAGACATCCTTACCCTAAACCAAAACCTAAACCTAACCTATAGTTTTTTAAAAGCAAATTCGACATTAAAAGTAAATTTACTGAAGCATCCATGTCACTTCTATGGCACTTTCACGTCACTTTTACTTTCGTTTCGAGTGTCCTTGGCTGGGCTCGAGCCAAAGTCCAACACTTTATCAGGTGAGCTACCGCGGAAGTTAATCATTGGAATAAGTGTGTAAATGTAGGTGGGTCTGTAATACAAGCGTTTAAATTAGTACTGTCCGAATTAACAATGCAATTAATTTAACGTATTAATTTTTCTTAATCGTGATTAACTAATTTACTGTTCATAAACCAGCATAAAAACTTGCTGGGAAGGGTGGAACCTTTGTAATGTGTCCACCCGGAGTCATTACACTAATACACACTTCACAACACACACACCATAGTCCTTCTACCAAGGTGAGCCTACAAGCTTAGCATAAAATAGCATAACACGGCGGTCCCATAGACATTCTATGGGTGTTACTGTCGTAACACACTAGTTGACGGTTACGCTCTCTCCTATGATAGAGCCGCGGAGGTTCTTATCTCAGTAAATAAAAGAATCTCTGCAAACACACACAACAGCACTTCTGTGACAAAATGATGGAAAAAGAACCTCTTAATACTATTTGATGTACAAAACATGCACAGATGGGACTTGTGACAGAAATCAAGAACTTTTCAGTATTTTTCGGCACATTTTAATTACCACAGAAGCACATCATGTGGAGTTCAAAGCGAATCATGAACGCGACTTCACGATTACAGTAGGACAGTGGGTAGCTACTGGCAGATTGTGAAGGATTTGAATTTAAGAGATTTAATGCCTGTTGCAATGAAAATGCAACCTATGTGGGGACTTCAATTAGTCAACCTCCAAGTTAGACTTTGGGAAACGTTTAATGTTCATGAACTGGTGCTATTTTAGTGCATTTCTACCTTTATACTGTGGAAGGCTTTGTTTGCAAAATGTTAATAAAGCATTATATTGTTACATTTTGTTTTGTTTTCTTTCCTAAGATGTAAATAAATGCATTTTAACAGGAAAATTAATATAATGTGTCAAATTTCAGCACTTAAAAAATTTGCTGTTAATCGCTATTAACTATGAAAAATTATGTGATTAATCGTGATTTAAAAATGTAATCGACTGACAGCACTAGTTTAAATGTATAGTTTTTCAAATGATACGTTAGAGTAAAAGTGTTTTGATATAATAACATAGCAGGGTGTGAGTAACAGAGCGAAAAATAAGTGTTTATAAAGTCATAAACAGCCATTGTACCCATGAATTGTGAGAACGTGAATAAAACGCACAGTTGTTGTGATGTCTCCAGTGTTAATTTCACCAGGAAACTGCTACAAAACATAGAAAGCAGCACGTAAAGCTCGGCTAGCAAAAATGTAGTTATAGTAACGTTCATTCTATGAGACTAGGTTGCAGTTACTGTAACAAAAAATTTGAAAACAAGCAACTTTGTGATTACAGCAGAAGCTCCATAGGAAATATCTTAATCTACATAGAGGGGGCCTCTGAATAGTATCCTGCACAATGGGGGGGCCTTAGAGTGAAAAAGGTTGAGGACCACTGATTTATGGCATTTGGTGAATTTTCTTGTGTGTTTATAAACACACACTTACACATCAGTGAGGGTGGCATGGTCAGAGGTGATACGAGAAAAATGGTTCTCCACCATGGTTACAGTGCCCGTAAGTGCCACATGCCCACAGCCACAGAACAGAGCCACACCAGAAAAGCACAAGATGGTGGCCACCAGAGAGGCATAGGGGACACCACCCAAACACTTGATGCAACACTCAAAGCAGCCTGTAGGGGGAGAAAGAGAGATTAACTGTTTTGTGGGCATTCGTCAAAGGCATAAAAAGAATCCTTCCAAGCTACAATTGAGAAATCTTAATCTTAATATATATATATGTATGTATATACAAAAAAACCTGTAGTTCATTATTCTTGGATATATTTATATGTTGCACTATTTTGCAGTGATTTATCAACTCTGGCCCTGACAACCCCAGAGGTAAAGTGCATATACTTGGTCATATACACCTCATCATGATTCATGTCAGATGAAATCAGCTGACCTTCCGTGACGAGCCGGACTTCACAGACACTTCATATGACATGTGCTAGCACGGACAGTGGTGTTATTGCTGAACTGTAAATGCAAAGAGCTCAATTACAGCCACTTCCGAAAAAAAAAAATTATAATTAACTATGGGTGTTTATACACACATTCTTACACATCAGTGAGGCTGGTATGATCAGAGGTGATACAAGAGACGTGGTTCTCCACTGTGGTCACAGTGCCCGTAAGTGCCTCATGCCCATAATAAAAGAAATATTATGGGTTCGTTACAAATTAAGTTTAATTGACAACATTTGTGGCATAATCTTGATTACCACAAAAAAGTTTTTTGACTTGTGCCTCCTTTTCTTTAAAAAGAGAAAAAATCTGGGTTATAGTGAGGCATTTACAATGTTATACATGTACAATGTCATAATAGACCATTTAATAAGCGACAAAATGGTTTCTTAACATCAACAAAATGATTGAAGCAGTTATTTGACAGCAATTCAAAATTTCATTTTGTGTGCCATGACTAGTGTGATCAGGAGTGGTCTTCAAAGAGCACAAAGCTACTACAGTTAAGCTTGGAAATGAAGCATGACAGGTTAAAATAGGGAAACAGTGATTTTAGGTTCTTTGAACCTTAACACTGCAATCATTCTCAGGAAACTGTGCCATTTGTGTCCCCATGACTTACTACTGATATAATTTACAGGAGAAGTCACAGATACTGAACTTTTTATACTTTTACCTCTTTACCTTTTTACCTGCAAAATACATTTCGAAGTAAACGCTTTAAATAAAACAATTTTAAAAAATCTGAATATTAGCCATGCCATTGGCATGGAATGCCATTCATTACACTGTGGTCTTTCTTTTCAACCCTATTATGGTGTGACACACCCTCTAAAAATAATGGTTTGATCTTTCTTAAATCACAAGTGAAGGAGGGACATGTTAAAAGTATTTTTTATCACATGGTTAAAACAGAAATTTGAAATATTTGAAAACAAAATACACTGTAAATACTAATAGTTATCTCAACTAAAAAAAATTGCTGACTCAACTTAAGCTTTATTTTATATGATTCTTACTAGTTTTAATGAAGTTACTGTTACTTTCTAAACTCTAAAGTTGTCATTAATAAAAACAATCAAGTGTTCCTAATTAAACAGCACTTGAAATGTCACATTTTGGAATTTAAGTCATTCTTCTCATACTTAATTGAAAAAAAAGTGCAGATTTATGTGCAATAAGAAGTACTGAGGAGAATCCAATGAGCCATATGGCTAATCTAGAGTGCAGTCATAATTTCCCTTATACTGTATAAGTCTATAACTCAATTTAAATAATTAAATAAAAACAACGATACTTTAATCACAGAAGAGTTAAGTTTACTTGTAACTAGTAAACTGTATTTAAATAATTAAGTTTTTTACTTGAGCCAAATACGTATGTTTACTTAGAAAAAGCATGCAAACCGATTGCCTTATAAAAATCTAAGTTATGTCAACTAATTGGATTTTACAGTGTGTAATGTTGTATGGTGCAATGATATTTGCTAGTTAATGCTGTTATTAGCCACTTTGGCAGTGCCCCCAAAAGATTTTAATGTAACAGGGTTGGCACAAGTTTTGAGATCTTTACTATAAGGAAAACACTTTAAATTAGTGATACTACGAGAGTTTATGGTTATTTAAATAATACGTACATAATATTTGGGGTAATGGTTTAAGATTCTACCATTTTTATTGATTATTAATCTGAAAATTGAGTGGGACACATCCCCCTATGGTGGTCTCCCAATGTCTATGGTGGTTGCGGCACTGATACTATAGGCCTAAGTTGGAAAAATAGGATTTCTTGAAAGTTCAGCAGTAATCTTTTTAAATTAAATTATGAAAAATAGCACTGTTTCCTGGGAATGAGCAAAACATTTAACACATTCAAGTTCAGTTGCATAAAACAAACATTTGGACTTACACTATTTGGCCAAAAGTTTGTGGACACCATATGGGCTTGATTAACATTTGATTTCAAAACCTTAGGCATCAATTTCCCCCTTTGCTGTAATAACAGCTTCCACTCTTTTGGGAAGGCTTTCCACTATACTGTATGTAGTAACATGGCTGCAGGGATTTGCTCTCATTCAGACACAAGGCTAATAGTGAGGTCAGGAACTGATGTTGGTCCATCGGGCCTGACTTACAGTTGCTGTTCCAATTCACCCCAAAAGTGATCAGTGGGGTTCAGGTCTGGGCTTTGTGCAGGCCAGTCAATTTCTTCCACGCCAGACACAGTAAACCATTTCTGTATGGACCTCAATTTGTTCACAGGGGCATTGTCATGCTGGAACAGAAAAGGGCTATCCCCAAACAGTTGCCAAAAATTTGGAAGCACACAAAGCCCAAGCCATTACATAAAGAAACATTACGATTTTTCTTTAATGGATTTAATGGAGTAACCAAATTCGTTAATTTGAAGGGGGTGTCCACATACTTTTGGCCATATAGTGTATATATTTGGACATAGGTAATATACTTTAACCGAGCATATTCTTTCTTTTTCTCAATGTTCACTCAAAACAGTTTTGCGTGAGTTAACTGCTTTATTAAAGCAGGGCTGTAGTGTTAGCAAACCTGAAAAACAGAGACAATAGAGAGAGGGGGATACCAAGCTGCTTGTGACTTTCAGAGTGCTTATATAATGCTTGTTAAAAATAGCTTCAAACACACACACACACACACACACACATACACACAATGAGGAAAAGAGAGGACAGTAACATTGCACACTCTTGCATGTGCCACTGGTGTTTCCATGGCAACCTTGTGCAATTGGTCTCCTGAACACCTCATAATTGCAGCAATGTGAATATATTTATATATATATATATATATATATATATATATATATATATATATATATATATATATATATATATATATATATATATATATATATATATTCACTTATTCTTTTAGAAATCTTTTACATTAAATAATTTGTGAAATGTATGGGGCCATGACGCTGTTTTCTTTTTATGAATGCAGGGAATCTTTTTGTCAGGGAGTTATGAGAGAGGAGATGAAGCTCTGACAGAAGCAGTTGTGCAACAGGATTGCACAATCTATCCCATTAATATTAATGAGCTGAGGTAAACCCAGAGGTGTTGAGATGCAGCCTGACACAGTAGGTAAATTCTGGGCTACACTAACGTTACATCCACTTTAATCTAGGTTGTTTTGGGTTGAATGAATCACATGACTATGTCACATGACAACAAATACATAAACCTTCTTTTTTCTCTATCCACACTACGCGAAGACAGAACTTTCAACTTTATCCACTTGGGAGAGCGTTTTCGAAAAACTCAGTTTTCGCTGGACAAAAACGTCAGCATCAAAATGTAGCGAAATTAATGCGTTTTCAAACGAAAACATATTAGTGTGGACGTGGTCTAACGCTACAATCCATTCAACTTGGAAAGTCGGAATTTTCAACATCCTACTTTGAAAAGTGCAATGGAATACCCCTTGAAGTCAGAATTCCAACCTGGAAACTCGTGAAGAAATGTTCAACTCCAGGTTAAAAGTTAATTATAAACATTAACTTTTATAAAATAATATCGATCAATGAATCAAAGTTCCTACACTGCATTATATTAAAGCTTTTTTAACAAATGTTTGCAGAGACAGGTGTTCAAAACATGGTAAAAACGTATATGTGTAGTACAAATGCTATCGTTACAGCATTGTTTATCAATTGGGTTGCTAGGAGACGTCTCTGGTGGCATTCGAACCCCTGCTAAGCTAACAGGACATTGTACATTTGTTTCCTTACACATCATCTTCCGAGCATCTGACAATGGTATGCCTTTATGGTTGGAGATCGAAGATATCAAGTAGGAAGATATCACTGCGAGAACATGACCACGGCAACGTTGCAGCGGCTCCCCGCCTCTGTCCTTCTACCTACGGGTATGAGGCCAGCGCGGCTAGCACTGGGGGCGATTTGGTGACCCCAATGGGATCGTCTCCGCCGGGTATCCCCCCGCGGACCTCCCATTCCCCAGCACGCTCGTCTGCCCCAATCAGGCTTCCGGATGAGTTCGCCGGCTCGTCTCACGGCGAGTCTGGCTTCTTGTTCGGAGCCCGCAAAGATGATGAGCTCTCAAGCGCAGCATCGGAGAGCGGGCTTCTCCAGTCGGACGCAGAAGCCTCAGCTGGGCTTCCCCCTTCGGGGACGATTGCCCAGTCACAGGCCGATGCCGAAATGACAGACATGCTTTCCTGGGCGGCTGCGAGCTTCGGGTTAGAGTGGAACCCTCCGCTCTTTCCTGAACCCTCGCGGCTTGATGATTGGTTTCTGGGCTCGTGGCGCCGCTCAAAGCAGCCATGCCCCACTCCAGTGCCATTCTTCCCAGAAGTGCATGAGGAGCTGACGAAGTCATGGGAGGCACCTTTTACTGCCCGGCCCCGATTCCACAGTTCCCTCGCTCTCACTACCCTCGATGGCGGAGCGGCCAGGGGCTATACAGCGATTCCCCCCATGGATAAGGTGCTCGCGGTGCACCTATGCCCGCTGAGCGCCGCCACCTGGATGCCCTAAGCTCCCGTCCAAGCCCTGTAGGCTCACGTCATCCCTGACGGCTAAAGCCTATAGCGCTGCTGGACAAGCCGCCTCTGCCCTGCACGCCATGGCTCTCCTGCAGGTCCACCAAGCCAAGGCGCTGAAAGAACTGCACGAGGGTAGCTCCACCCCAGATTTGATGCAGGAACTGCGCTCGGCGACCGACCTCGCTCTCCGAGCAACGACGGTCATGGTGCAGTCTCTCGGGCGGACGATGGCCACACTAGTGGTCCAGGAGCGCCACCTTTGGCTCGGTTCCTTGCTGCCCCCATTTCTCAGGCGGGCCTATTCGGCGACACTGTCGAGGACTTTGCCCAGCAGTTCTCGGTGGTGAAGCAGCAGATGGAGGCAATCCGGCACATCCTGCCCCGGCGTGGCTCAAGATCCCGCACCCCGTCTGCTCGTCGCCAAGGGTGTCCCCCTGCGGTGACTGCACTGGCTCCACTGCAGCCCGCCCCTTCGGCCCAGCCCCGGCGTGGAGCCAACCGCAGGAAGCAGACGCCATCCATCTCACAGCCGGCGCCTAAGAACCCACGGAGGTCCTCAAAGCGCCCCTGAGACGGGCGACCAAGGGACGAGGGAACCCACTAACATGGAGCTGGTATAAAGACCACTCCATCCCCCGGTGGAGGGCCGGGTGGAAAATCTTTTATTGCCATTTTGTTTGATTTCACCACATGCCCAAGTGGCTGCGGTACCATCAGTTCAGCAAAAGAGCGGCTTCCTTCCTCCCTGGGTCACATACACGGTGTGTACGGTCATCACCACGACTACCGTCCACGGGTTTTTTCTTGCAGGATTGGCGCTCCAGCGGTGGCCTTTCCGCCCCTGAGTGCCCAGCTGTGGCACACAGCCGCCCCCAATGTGGCAGTCTCCACGGGTTATGAGGACAGGCCTCTTCCTCCCCCGTCCCAGGCTGTTCCGGGGTGGTCACAAGGAATCAGGTAAGTGCTTCGATGTCCCTAGAATCAGCACGGTCACAACGTGGTGTGGCACCTCGCGCTCCGCCCCGCCGCAAGGCCCCACCTGCCGGTATGTCCGACGACGTTGTCCCCTTGATCCCCCTCGCGCGGAACTTGGACACGTAGCTCGCGCTTTCCAATCTGTTGCGATGGCTGATCCGGACCGTCCGACTCGGCTACGCTATTCAGTTCACCAGGCGCCCGCCCAGGTTCAGCGGTATTCACTTCACCTTGGTCAAGAGCGAAAACACTGCCACCCTGCGCGCGGAGATCGCTACCCTCCTACGGAAGGACGCGATAGAACCTGTCCCTCCAGCCGAGATGAAGAAAGGGTTTTACAGCCCCTACTTCATCGTACCGAAAAAAGGCAGTGGGTTGCGGTCAATCTTGGACCTGCGAGTACTGAACTGGCTTTACACAGACTCCCGTTCATGATGCTGATGCAGAAACGCATTCTGGCGAGCGTCCGGGATCAAGATTGGTTCGTGGCAGTAGACCTGAAGGATGCGTACTTCCACGTCTCGATCCTTCCTCGACACAGACCCTTCCTGCGGTTTGCATTCGAGGGTCAGGCGTATCAGTACAAAGTCCTCCCTTTTGGCCTGTCCCTGTCTCCTCGCGTCCTTACAAAGATCGCAGAGGCTGCCCTTGCCCCGTTAAGGGAGGTGGGCATTCGCATTCTCAACTATCTCGATGACTGGCTAATCCTAGCTCACTCTCGAGACATGCTGTGCGCACACAGGGACCTGGTGCTCTCACACCTCAGCCGACTAGGGCTTCGGGTCAACTGGGAAAAGAGCAAGCTCCTCTCGGTTCAGAGCATCTCTTTTCTCGGTCTGGAGTTGGACTCAGTCTACTTGACGGCGCGCCTTACGAACGAGCACGCCCAGTCGGTGCTGGCCTGTTTGAAGGCGTTCGAACAGGAAACAGCGGTTCCACTGAAACTTTTTCGGGTTGATCATATGAGGCCGCTTCAGCACTGGCTCCAGACTTGAGTTCCGAGATGGGCATGGTGCCACGGGACACATCGCGTGGCCATCACGCCGGTCTGTCACCGTCTTTTCAGCCCTTGGACTGACCTCTCGTTTCTACGAGCAGGTGTTCCTTTAGAACTGGTCTCCAGGCACGTCGTGATCACAACAGATGCCTCCAGAACGGGCTGGGACGCTGTTTGCAATGCGCCAGCCTCTGGACGGGTCCGCGACTGCATTGGCACATCAACTGCCTCGAGTTGTTGGCAATTCTGCTCGTCCTGCAGAGGTTCCGGCCATTGATCCAGGGCAAGCACGTGTTAGTTCGGACAGACAGCACGGCAACAGTAGCATATGTCAACCGCCAAGGCGGTCTGCGCTCTCGTTGTATGTCACAACTCGCCCACCGTCTCCTCCTCTGGAGTCAGCAGCACTTCAAGTCGCTGCGAGCCACTCACTTCCCGGGCAACCATAACACTACAGCGGACGCGCTGTCATGGCAGGTTACCCTCAGGGGAGAGTGGAGACTCCACCCTCAGGTGGTCCAGCTGATTTGGAGTTGATTCGGACGGGCACAGGTGGACCTGTTCGCCTCCCAAGAATCCTCCCACTGCCCGCTCTGGTACGCTCTCACCGAGGCTCCCCTCGGCATAGATGTGCTGGCATACAGCTGGCCCCCTGGCCTATGCAAATATGCATTTCCCCCAGTGAGACTGCTTGCACAGACCCTGTGCAAGGTCAGGGAGGACGAGGAGCAGGTCGTCCTGGTAGCACCCTACTGGCCACCCAGACATGGTTCTCGGACCTCACGCTCCTCGCGACAGCTCCCCCTGGTGAATTCCCCTGAGGAAGGACCTTCTTTCTCAGGGATGGGGCACCCTCTGGCATCCACGCCCAGACCTCTGGAATCTCCATGTCTGGCCCCTGGACAGGACACGGAAGACCTAAGCGGTCTACCACCTGCAGTGGTAGACACGATCAGTCAGGCTACGGCCCCCTCTACGAGGCACCTGTATGCCTTTAAGTGGCGTCTGTTCACTAAGTGGTGTTCTTCCCGACGCGAAGACCCCCAGAGATGCGCAGTCGGATCAGTGCTTTCCTTCCTGCAGGAGAGGTTGGAAGAGAGGCTGTCCCCTTCCACCTTGAAGGTGTATGTTGCCGCCATAGCAACACACCATGACGCAGTCGACGGTAAGTCCTTAGGGAAGCACGACCTGATCATCAGGTTCCTAAGAGGCACCAGGAGGCTGAATCCCTCCAGACCGTGCCTCGTTCCCTCATGGGACCTCTCTGTAGTTCTTCAGGGTCTACAGAGAGCCCCCTTTGAGCCTTTGCAGTCAGCCGAGCTTAAGGCACTCTCCTTGAAGACTGCCCTCCTGACTGCGCTCACTTCCATCAAGAGGGTAGGTGACCGGCAAGCATTCTCTGTCAGCGAAACGTGCCTGGAGTTCGGTCCGGGTTACACTCACGTGATCCTGAGACCCCAACCGGGCTATGTGCCCAAGGTTCCCACCACCCCTTTTAGGGACCAGATGGTGAACCTGCAAGCACTGCCCCAGGAGGAGGCAGACCCAGCCCTGTCGTTTCTGTGTCTGGTGCGCGCTTTACGCATCTATTTGGATCACATGCAGAGCTTTAGAATCTCTGAGCAGCTCTTTGTCTGCTTTGGTGCACAGTGGAAAGAAGCGCTGTCTCCAAGCAGAGGATCGCCCACTGGCTCATTGACACCATAACTATGGCATATCTCGCCCAGGACATGCCGCCCCCGGTAGGGCTACGAGCCCATTCTACCAGGGGTGTAGCAGCTTCCTGGGCCCTGGCCAGAGGTGCCTCTCTAACAGACATTTGCAGAGCAGCGGGCTGGGCAACACCCAACACCGTTGCAAGGTTCTACAACCTCCGGGTGGAACCGGTTTCATCCCAGGTAGTGGCATGCAACACAAGCGGATAAGCCCGGGATAGCTGGCCGGGTGTATCACTTGCACATAGCGCCTTCCACCTCCTTTTGAGCTGAAGACGTGCACCATTAATTCCCAATAGTGTTCACAAACTTTGTTCCCTGGTTGACTTCCTCCGAGCCCTGTGGCAGTCGAGTTTGCGGAGAGACTCGCTGCCGGCCCAGTACACATGCTAACTAAGAGTCCTGTTCTGGGGTAGGTGCTCCGCATGTGGCGGTTCCCTGTAAGGCTAACCCCATGCGATATATATCTTCTGCTAGTTCGTTTCCCTGTTGGCAAACTGCATCTTCCTAGGGCAGAGCCCCTCTGTCCCAGTCTCCATGTTTGTAGTAACTCCTCCCCCATTGGGTAGGATCTACCTTGAAGACTCTCCACATGGTCGGAAAGACCATATGACATATTCTTCCACTTAAATATCTCCCCCTCTCTTTGGGCGAGGTGTGGTCTCCGCGGTGTCTTCCCCTTGGGAGGGACACCCCCCCGACTAGACCTGGCGGCCCAGTCGGATAATCCCCCTTCTTTTTCAGGGAGTGGAAAAAGAGAAGGGGAAAAGAGGCCACGACTGGGTTAATCTTTTGGGTAGTCGATTTGTCTCCAAAGGGCCGTTCAACACTCATAACTATGTTGGGGGTGGTTATGTGTCGACCTGGTGTGCTGGCTATGAGGCACACAGTAGTCTGCCCACCACACACCGCCAGTTCAAGTAACACAGTTCAACCAATTGTGGCGTTTCGTATAGGGACCCCTAGTGTCACTACATCGACACAACGTCGAGTAAGTGACAGATAGGGAATGTTATGGTTACTTGTGTAACCTCCATTCCCTGATGGAGGGAACGAGACGTTGTGTCCCTCCTGCCACAACACTGAACTACCCGCTGAAATGGCCGGACTTTATATCGGCTCCTCAGCATAAAACCTGAATGAGTGGTTGCATACCAGCTCCTTTTATACCCATATGTCCAGGGGAGTGGCATGCAAATACCACTCGCCAATTTTCATTGGCCTTTTATCAAAGACCAGAGGTGTCTCGGGCTCCTAAGAGTGACCCCTAGTGTCACTACATCGACACAACGTCTCATTCCCTCCATCAGGGAACGGAGGTTACACAAGTAACCATGACGTTAACCAAGTTAGAATCACAAATTTCATCATAACTTAACACTTTTGACTTGTTAAAATTCAATTTGCTTAAAAGTACACTCTGTCTAGCAAAATCTGCGATTAAAGCTTCTAAGATGCATATGGAGGACCCCCAGCAGGCATCTGAGGCAGTGCCTGTACCATTCAGAATCAGCATTATTGCCAAGTATGCTTACACATACAAGGAATTTGTCTTAGTGACAGGAGCTTCCAGTGTACAACAATACAAAAACAATACAAAAACAGCAGCAAGACAAATAAAAAATTGTTATACACATACGTACATACATACACACACACACACACACACATACATACATACACACATACACATACATAGTGCAATCTAATACAAATCTGTTATCTGTTATGTACAGTGCAAATGTTTTTTTGTTTGTTTGTTTGTTTGTTTAAACACAGGACAAACAAACAAAAACAACAAAACAATAGGAGCGCTCCACACCGAGGCAGCCATCCGCGGCACCATCATAAATAAATTCTCTATTTATCAACAGTATTTAATGGGCCATAGACAGGCAAAGGAGGGCAGTCCTCTTTAAAGCCATAAAGGAAATCAATGAGCTATTCATTAGTGTAGAATTTAGAAGGCAAAGAGGAAACAAGTCATACAGTATGTATGTCTTCCTCACTCTCTCATGTCTCTCAACTCTGTTCTCTTCCTCAGCTATTTGGCATCTCAGAATTTTTTATTTTTTTTTACAAACGTACAGTTAATATGGAAAGTTTGTCACAAAACAACATGTTCTCACTCCCAAGGCGTCAAATACTGCAAAAGCCCCATGTGTGTCAATATGTAGAAGCCAAAAGCACCCTTTGACGTCGATTTCCCAATGTGACCAGCAAGCGCATTGCTTTCAATGAGAAACCTTTGGCATCAATAGACTAACACGAATGGGATCAGAATTTTATAATTGTGAAATTATATGTTGGGGTACAATTTTGTCATCATGACATGATATGGTGTGGTATGATTTTCATTTAATTTGAACTCAACAACATTTATTCACAGTGGTTATTGTTTAATCATACTTATTTGTTAGTTGTGGTTAATGTTTAATCTGTTGTTTTCTGTACACATTATGCTTTGCTGAATTTACCTGTTTCATTCCAGGTGTATTCCGTTTGCTTTGTGTGAAGAATAGATCCAAATTAAAAAGGGATTAATTACTCACCCTTCTGTTGTTCTAAACCAATATGACTTTCTTTCTTTTTTTGGTACAAAAAGGGAGAACTTTGAAAAAATTTTCTGCTCAGTGATGTCAATGGCAGTGTATCGTCACCATGCAAAAGTATAATTGAGAAGTTTAATAAATTATTCAATGTGACTCATGCCTTGTTCTGAAGGCATACAATAGGGTTTGGTGTGAAACAAACTGAAATCTAACTTATTTAGTGAAAACCTTGACTGACCATTGCTCTTCTGTGTGCGTTCATGAGAGTGCATGAGAGCAGCAGTTACGCTGCCCCCGCTCGCAAAATGGGTTGTTCAAGCGAGATATTAACAACAGAGGACACATCACAGATGCACACAAACCAGAGAACCGAACTTAGAAAACATGTCTGAAGAGTTTGAAGTCGAAAAGGAGATACATTTCTATGACCAGCCTTATTTGTATGAACCAGAGTATTTTGAAATCAAACAGAGAGACTGAAGAGCCGCACATATAAAAAGAAGCCACAGTCAGACAGAAAGTACAGGAAACCACAGTGTTTTGGAGGTTTTGGATGTTTCGCTTACCGAAAGTAAACTGGAAGAATCGGAGAGAAAGGCGGAAGGAGCGTAATGTCTGTCACGTCTTTTCCATTCTGAACCGGTGTGTGAGACAAAACCCGACTGAAGAGAACGAGACCTCTGCGAAACAGTCGGTAGGTGTGAGATTTTTGGTCACAATCAAGTTGTTTTTTAGACGGTTAGTGAGATGCTGGCTTCAATATACTATTATGACAAAGATTTTTGACTGGTGCCAGTTCATAGCAGACGGGGCTGCATGGTGCAATGCCGCAAATAGAAACCAAACGATCGACAGAATGTCCTGTCACTCGAATGTCCAGACAAAAACTCTGATAAATATAGAAAAGAGAAATTTTTAACACTGTGTCTTGTCATGTCTGGTTAGGACACGGTGTGACTGTAGCTGCCTCAGCCTCATCCATCTCTCTCAGTTCTCACTGAGTCATAGAAATGCAATTCCTCTTCAACTTCAAACTCTTCAGACATGTTTTATAAGTTCGGTTCTGTGGTTTGTGTAGAGTTGTGTTGTGTTTTATATAGTTAATATAGATGGTAGTCCAGTTGAAGTGAAACAAAGTGGTTTCTTGCTTGAATGCCCCATCTCACGAGTGGGGGCAGCATAACCGCTGCTCTTGTGCCACATGATGGTGCACAGGAGAGCAACGGTCAGTCAAGATTTTCATTAAATAATAAGTTACATTTTGGTTTGTTTCTCACCAAACCTTTTCGCATGCCTTCAGAACAAGGCATGATTCACATTGAATAATTTATTAAGACTTCTCAATTATACTTTTACATCTTTTTGAAGCTTGTAGAGGTGGTGACCATACACTGCCATTGTATGACATCACTGAGTTGAAAATCTTTCCAAACTTTTTCACTTTGTGTACCGAAAAAGAAAGAAAGGCAAATTGGTTTAGAACAACACAGGGGTGAGTAAATAATAAAAACAATTTCATCTTTGGGTCCCAAACAAATTTTTGGGAATAAATTATTGTGATTGCACTTGTATCTGCTTGTTACAAAATTTATATTGTTGAGAATCATTTAGGTTAAGATGTAGGGGTGGGGTTAGAAGCTCAAAAATATATATTAATTAGAGTAATGTTCATGAAACTATTGTGACTAAAAATAACCTGTCTTTTACATGTTTTGTATTGTTGATAATATTATTGTTAACACAAGTTTCAGTATTTGACACCTTGGGAGTGAGAACGGGTTGAACAATATAATTTTATTATTTTTGACAAACATTGCAAACATGCAACTTCACAAAGCATGTCCATTATGGCAATGAGAGATTTGCGGGTCCTTTATTATTCAACTGGAAACTTATTTTATTTTATAAACTCCAGACACAGACAACCGGCCAATTGTCTACAAACATTACTGACTCTTTCCATGATAACATGAATAACAGCACCATGAATAAAAAACAAAACAAAAAAACAAGTCCTTGTAAAACACAGAGCCTCCCGGCCTCCTGAGACTAACAAGAAGACAAGTAAAGAGGCCAATTGGTCAGAAGCTCTGACAGCTTTGACTATTACTGGTTCAGGATCAGGTCAGGTCAGCTTTCATCTCTGCTTGACATCCAGCACTAAATGACCTGCTATCAGTGGGCACCGATGTTCATTTAGCATTGCTGTATTTGGCAAATCAGGTCAGATTATGCTATGTCAGTGAATGAGTGCATTTCTGTGGAGAGAGAATGAGGGAGAGGTAATAGAGGCAGAAGATCTGCGAGTTGAAAAGACCTAGAGTACAAATCTAGGGTAATGTTTTGAAATTGCTTTGGTCTACCCTCTCCTTAGCTGCCATGCCTCTGCCAGATGCAGCTGCTATGATGACAGTAATTTGTTATATGAATATATAGCCTAGACTGGCATATAGTCTTTGCATAGAGCAAATATGGGACATTTTGCCAGCAACAAACATTTAAGAGAATTTGAGACTGGCCTCTCAGATTGGCCCTACATGCCAGGCTTTCAAATGTAAATTTTGCCTTTGTTTAAGGTATATCAAGTTTATTCAATCCAATAATAAACCAGTAAATCATTACAAAGTGGCTTATTGTGGTGTAACACTCTCTGAGCACACATCACATTGACCCATGATGATCCCATTAGAGCATCTGACCTCTTTTCTAGCTGTGATATTTCCCCCAAGTGCCATTAACCCTCTGGGGTTGACGGACGCGCTGGCGCGTCCTGCTGGATTTTTTCCTCATAACAGCGGAAACAACTTAAAATACTCCGTCATTTTTGGGCATACAGATAAGTGTAAGACATCATTAGAGACTATAAAGGGTCTACTTTTATTTGTGTACACTCACAATAACAACAAAACCTTGTGCTTTTGTAAAATAAAGAAAATAAACAGGGTGCTCTTTCAGCCGTCTCTGTCTCCGCGAGCATCTTTCTGAAAAACGTCACAAAAATTAACTGAAACTCCGCGAATACTTATCAGACAAACATGAAACATATGTCTAAAGAAAGCTTAAAATGTCTACTTTTAAATAAAAGAATTCAAATTTAAAACAAATATTCTCCTGCAATGTAATCTGTATGAAACAAAGTGATGTACAGTTTCTCCGGGCTCAGCTAATTATCCCTAATGTGATCCCACCTACCAGCAGAGCGCGCTATTCGTACGGTAATGTGCTGAGGCGATCAATGCAAATGGTGAACGCCCCCAAGAATGCCTTAAAAAGCATCAAGTTCACTCACTTTTCTGCATGTTTGGAAGATGGCATGCTACACAGGTGAGGAAGTGTTCACATTTTCCTCAGAAGAAGAGTGGAAATCCGACGATGAACGTTTGAAGTGTGACTTGATCCAGCCGAGGATCCAATTTTGGATGAGTAAGTCATTTAGTTTTACTTACATATTAGCTGACATGCTATTTTATATAAACATGTACATATTTTACTAGTTGGACTATTTCCAGACTTGCCAGCCAGGATTTAGAGTATTGAAATTTGAAATATGTCCTAATAGGCAAGTTTTAGTTACATTTAAATGGCTAAAGCAGGTATTTAAATTGTATGCTGTATGATATAAATATGATATGTAATATGATATAAAAATAATATGAATGTTTAGATTATATTTTAACTAGTGTTTTTGCTGCTTCATTATCATCAATGAAACTTGTGCTTGCAAATATCTGTTCGGGTGTAAATGTGTAAAATGTGCTGTAAATATGCCCATATTAGAAAATCAGCATATTAGAATGATTTCTGAAGGATCATGTGACACTGAAGACTGCAGTAATGATGCTGAAAATTCAGCTTTGATCACAGGAATAAATTGCATTTTACAATATATTCAAATAGAAAACAGTTATTTTAAATTGTACAAATATTTCACAATATCACTGTTTTGCTGTATTTTGGATCAAATAAATACAGCCTTGGTGAGCAGAAGAGACTTTTAAAAACATTAAAAAATCTTACAGATCTAAAAACTTTTAAACGGTAGTGTAGGTCTAAAGTTTTTAAGTAAAGTCTTTATGTAAAGAAAATGTATAGTCAGATTACTTCTTTTAACTTTAACTTGATCTTGTGAATAAGCTACAGACAATACATTCAATCATTAAGTCTCCTCACATTCATTCTCTCTCACGGGAGGGGTCTTTGTCTCCTCAGGTGTGAATCACGTCAATATTCACACCTCCTCGCATATGGCCTTTCTAACACTAAAAGTGTCTTACAAAAGTTAAATGACTATATTGTTTTGTATGAATGAGTGATCAGGATGGGTTTCACATCATTTCTGTAGCAAAAACTCTAGGCTACAAGATCCAGTTCTCAAAAGTCTTGTGAACAAATGTTTAGTATGTGTTATATGGCCTTATTTCAGTGACTTAAAATTTGTGTTTTTTCAAAAACCATGCATAAACGTTATTTTCTCAAAATACAAACATGTTGTTAACATATTATTGTAGCCCAGTTTGTGCTGAATACAGTGTTATCAGACTTTATCCATCAAATATGTTTTTAAGCAACTGAAAAAAGCACAAATGTCAAGGCATGTCAAAACTTCTCCAGGGCCCAAAACATCCTCAGAGCCCAGAGGGTTAAAGTGTGAAATACTGTGAAAGGTAAATTTCCACACATGGCTTAAGAATAAAATAAAAGGCTTTCTACCCTGCAAAACATGTTTGTTTATGTGTGCACTTTTTAAAGGGCCTCTGAATAGTTTGTTGCTCCTCTGTAAAATGTTCTGCAGTGATGAGCGATCAGAACTTGCACTTCCCTCATGACCTCTTTTTAGAACAGTACAGCAGATCCTCTGCCAGAGTGTTTAGCTGAGGTTTTGTCAAATGAAACAGAGCGAGAGAAAACGAGAGATGGAAGAAAGGAAAGAAAGATCATACATTTTTTGGCCTGACGGCTGGTGAAAAGTGGTTGCCATGGCAGAGTGTTACCCACGACCCAGTTGAGTGCACCCACAGCTGACTGTTTCCGCAATGCCACAGTTTACACATATACTTCCCACACATACTTCCCAAGGGGAGAGAATGTGTGTGTGTGTGTAAACTTGACCTGAACTGTGATCACTTGAAGGATACCACAGAGATGAAAAAGGGCTTTTTCACGAGCTTCAGTCTCTTGCTAATCTTTACATTTAAGACAGGAAGTGCTCACAAGGGTCACCTCTTCCATATGCTCTGTCTTCTTCAGCTAAATAAGGAATTTAAAAAGAGGTTCTATTTGCATTCATTACCCTACAAAGTCAAATAGATAGTGCCATCAATGTATTAAAGAGTGCTTTCCTGGATTAAAGGACACTTTCAATAGTTAGTCTCCACTGAAAAGCCCAGTTTAAAAGTCTAAATATTTAACTTTTGACCTCCAAAGCATATTAATTAGCAATACATTGTGTGAAAAGAAATGTAGAACAAGAACTCGAACATCTTTATTTAAGCACTTGTGAATATTTAAAGGGCCAAGCCCATATTTCTGCTTAAGGGCATTCCTTTTTAGGAGCAGCATATTAATTTCTAGGCCAATTTTCTGTTCACTCTAAGAAGAATTCTCTTTCAAGCGAGAAAAACACTGACACAATGTCAGATTTGGTAGAGACACAGCCGATCTGTTCAAGCTGTTGGAGCCCTGCCATCTCTCTCTGCCCTTATGGCTCATTATACAATTCTCTTAAATGTTTGCCACTGGCAAAATGTCCCATATTTGCTCTTTGCAAAGACTATACGCCTGTACAGTATGTATACACACTGCACTAAAGAACTTTAGATTAAATGCTCACTTGTCTGACTAGGCAGTGAGGAACTAGTGTGGATTGTATCCTCAAAACTGGAAATTTATGAGCCTCTGATTTTGCATTAGAGAATGAATGGTTGGCACGTAGCACTGCAGATACTACATTTATAAAATGCTGTTTCTCTGGACACCTCACGTTACCAATAACGTTGCAACACAACCAACATGGCCTAGAATTCAATGAATTTGCATAGGCCCAGTCAAGGAAATTAAGTATAAATCGTATAATCGCTGACACATATTACCCTTTTCTAATGACCTAATGAATTGAGAAATGTCTTTCGTGGCAGATCAGAAATCAGTTTTGTGAGATGTCACAGTTAAACAATAACTTTTGTAAGTGGAAGCTGGACATTAATCAGTGTGGAGGAGGTGAGCTCTGGCCGCTGTGAGAGCCTGCGGATAGATAGACAGTGTTTAGTGTAAATGTAAATACCGTAATTAAGTGGACAGCTTTTAAAGTTGCTCCCCTCTCAGCACCAACAGTCTGTTAATCGATGCACGATACTGTGATTTTAGCCCCAATCCTGTGTGCAAGTGTGTGTGTGTTTGAGTTTGTTTGTGTGGTAACTGTCTGTCGTTTCACATCCACCAGTGATGCCTGAAAGGAATTCAAGCATAGACTTTTGCCTTGACCTCACCACTGGCCTTTCTAAACATACTCAAATGCTATTGGACACACACACACACACAAACATAAACCCAAACACTCACACCACACAGACAGAAAACATATACACTCTACAAAGGCTCTAAATGCACTAGAATAGCACTGCACCGTAAGCATTTATGTCACTGTTACTCTTTCAGCATAAAACCCTTTCCTTCTATGCAAATAAAGGACCGAAAGATGGCACAGTCAAAACACGTCTTTGAATATTAACAATACAGCATAAAACATTAAAGTAGCATTGCCGCTTTATTCTCTCACTTTTTTTAGTAATCTTTTAACAGTGTGGCACAGACTTTTAAGACTAACTTGTTTTGACTAAGTAGTAGAGCAAAACTTATGAATTGTATGCAATAACACTGAGTCACTTCTGGACAGCTTGTGCAGATACTGACACTGAGAACGCATGGGCTTATCTGAGAGTGGGAGGTGGTTGCTGTTTTTAGCGTTTTCTCTGGCCACTCAGCTCTCCTTCACAACAGTGAGATGCAATCACACACATTTATGAGCCAGAAAACAACTTGATACCGAGTCTGAATTTCCTCAGACTTCATTATATGCAGGATAATAAATCTTTACTGTCTATGTGGCTAGTAATGCTGTATCTATTATGAATGCTTATGTTTTTTCTCTCTTAAAGAGAGATGATGAAGGAGGAATGAAAGAGCAGCAGATTGCACACCAGTGGGCAGAGTGGATTGGATCCATATACAGGAGGATGAATGGCATCATGCAGGAACAGGGCATGCTGTGCCAACCTGCCCGTTAGTGTGGTTCATACCTATATACAACAGACACATGAACAGAAACACATTCTAATATTTATAAAGAGACCTATTAATACACACACACACACACACACACACACACACACACCAACAAAAAAAAACACGTTTACATATACAAGCACACACAAATGCTAATGGGAGCATACACCCACACACACACACACACACACACACACACACACAAAAGTGGCTAAACAGACAATGAGTTTATGGCGGCAGATGGAGCCTGTCAGCATGCCCTGAGTGAGCTGTTCCAAATGAGAGGCACATGAGGTTGTCTCTGCTCTGTGTGATTACTCTCACATGCACACATGCACAAAGGACTCTACATACATCTTCAGTGGAAGGGGGGGTGGATGTAGAGAAAGAAAGACAGTGACCATGTTTATATTAATAAAACGGTTTATTCCAGGGTTTTTGCGGAAAGTGGCATTCTGAAATGTCATGTAAACAAGAATGCCGATTTCCTTACGCTGTCTAAGGGATTAAGAGAAAGCAGTTTAACACAACCAGGTTTCTCCCAGAGAACACGGCTAATGTGGTCATGTAAACGCATAAGCGGAGGTCTTACAGGTTTTTAAGGAGTGTGCGTGAAGGGTTGGATAACAAATGTCATAGGATGGAGCCCAACAACAACAAGTCACCACAGCAAAAATAATTAAACATTTCTGGGAGTACAGTTGGAAAAGCACATACACTATCCAAGGGGTGCACTGATCGATCATCCACCGATCTTCGTCTTAAATCTGTGATCGGCAATCAGCCGATCGTGCCTAGATTCAGGGCTGATCTTTTTTGCAGCATGCAGGGAATCACACATACACTGCTACTCTAATAAATGAAAGCTTGCTCAACCCTTGAAGCATTACAGTGTGGCCTCTGGAGGGTGAGTTGTTGGCAGTTCTAAGCATTTGCGAATTAATTTTCAGACATGCTGTAATTCAGATGGATATGCCAGTTTGTTTTTAAAAATGTGTAAGAATGACATGTGCATGAATATTAAGTTTCCCATTTTCTAGAGTCATTACGGTAGTAATACTGACCCGCTGTAGTGATGGGAAGTCTGATTCATTTCCACGAACCAGTTCTTTCGGTCAGTTCGTTTCCAAGAACCGTTTCAGAAACCGATTCAGTGGTTCTTTTATGTCATCTTGTAATGACATCTCTAGCGTGTAATTCTAACATCCCGGAGCCATATGTGAACGCATATTGCTGATTATTGCCTTTTATTCAATTAAGTTATAATAATAATGGCGTTTATTGTCATTAGGGTTTCATTCTGTGATCTGCATGTCGAATACGACTGATATTAATTACATTTTGGACAAGTTTCTATATAGTTTTGCACCTAAGCACCCAACACAGACATTGTGCACTAACACGGATATGTTCTACGTGTCTTAAATTTTATTTAATAAAACTTGTCATAAGAATATTTCCAGCATGTTTTGGTTGTCATTAAAGAAACTTACAGTTCGCACCATGCTTGTTCATGTCCTTGGTACACGCATGCTCATAGGATTAGCAGCTCACACATTAGACTCCTCGGTAATCCTCTGCAAACTTCGACAGTTCATGGACCGGCTCTCTCGGTTCTTTTTGAGTCAGACACAACCAAAGAGCTGACTTTCGATTCTGCTTGTAGGATTGATTCCTTCATTTCGAACGGGTTCTTTGTTTCAATAACCGGTCTAGGAACTCTTAAGAGCCGCCTGCCTGTATGAGTCCAACTCGTTCATTTCAAACTCGTGTCAGGCTATTAGTCATCTGCATTTAGTTAATGAAATTCACTTTCTTGAAAATGTCAATCACAGTTAGCTCCACAATTCATTAAGTCTAATTAAAAAAATACAAATACATATAGAAAACTAATATGTTATTAATAATTTATGTAATTATAATGTATTAGAAAACAACTGAGTATAAATGCCTACTTAATTCTCGAGACCTTATTTGCAAATATTTTTTAAATGATTAAAAGATAACAGAAAGAAACATCTGTTTGTTTCATAAATGTTTTATTCTGATACTTTTAACATCTCAACGCATTGCAAGTCCTCAGTAATCATCGGCAAACTTTGACAGTTCGTGGGACCGGCTCATTCGGTTCTTTTTGAGTCGGACACGACCGAAAAGTTGACTTTCTATTCAGCATGTAGGTTTGATTCCTTCATTTCAAACTGGTTCTTTGGTTCAATAACTGGTCTAGTAACTCATTAGAGCCGCCTGCCTGTATTATTAACATCACCACGGTGCACCACTAAACTATACCCATTTATGCACACCAGTGTAATATATTGACTGTCTGTCATGTCAGCATATATGTGTTGTACATTGGGGTTGTTTTACATAAGAGAAAAACCCCACTATAAACCTTATTCGCAGTAGCTTCATCTTTTATTTTTTACGGGAATGAAAATGAGGCTGTGAGGGATAGACTTACCATCTCTTAAATGACATGCATTGTATAAAGCAAAAAGCTCCTACATTACATCTAATTTTCCACAACTCATGTTGTCTGGAGTTTTTTGTCAACTGAAATTTCTTGGAAAGATATTTATTGTCAGCAGAATGATCCAAAAACACTTTAAACAACTGTACAACCCCTTGAAAAGACTACGTCTATCCCTCACAGAATCATTGTCATTCCCATCAAAAATCAAATGATGGCGCTGCTGTGAATAAGGCCTATTGCAGCGAAATTCCGCTGCAGGTTGCGATGTAAAGGGAACTAACACAGCAAAAACTTTGGAATATCTGGAAATAAAACAAAGCAACTGAGAATAAAATAGCGAAGTCTTCCTCAGATGCCATGTTTGTTATTTACACAGGTGTTGTGGGGAAATTATGTTGCTGTGGAGAAAGCTGCTTTCTGACCGAGCCGCATGTTTACGGGAGTAAAGAATATGCCACTTATACAGTGCATGTAAACGGGAACACCACTTTGTCACAATAGGCTACTTTCTGGTGTCTTTGTAAACATAGTGAGTGAAATAAATGAGAATAAGCTGAAGAATGTTGCAAGCTTTAAATATCTAGGATATAAATTTACCTTTAACAACGACTGTACTGTGAAAATAAATAACCGTAAAGGAATTGCAAGCAGTGCTTACTCAAGGCTCAACTCAATTTGGAGAAACTCCAGAATCTCAGTGGTGATGAAAAAGAGACTGCAGAATGCATGTGCTCTCAACATTGCTATATGTAGCAGAAACATGTACATACAAAGAAAGAGATAGAAGCAAACTAAGAACATTTGAAATGAAATGTTACAAGTGGATATTTTGCATAAAATGGAAAGCACATGCTTGTAATGAGGACATACAGAAGAAGGTAGGCCTTGAGGAAGATGTCGTGCAAATGATAGCAAAGCGACAAATTAAGTGGTTTGGCCATGTGAGCAGGATGCAAGACTACCGTTGGGCTAAAATAGTAATGACAGGATATTATCAAGGTACAAGGTCTCAGGAAGCCCAAAAATAAATATATAGACAAGATCAAAGAGAACTACAGCAAAAAAGGAGTTATACTCAAGGAACTGATGAGTTTAGCCCAGAACAAAGCAAACTAGAAAAACTGTGCAATTCAATAAGTGCCTCAATGGATCAAAGTCCAAGAGAAATGAATGAATTAATATAAAGACAAAAGAAAAAGGGGAGTGAAATTAGGAGCAAAAGAAGAACCAGGCTCACATATCAAGACAAAACATGTTTATGTTTAACAAGATGGGGTTCAATTTAACCCTCCTTTCCCTATCTGTCACTCACTCGAAGTAGTGTCGATGTAGTGACACTAGAGGTCCCAAGAGTGACCCCTAGTGTCACTACATCGACACAACGTCTCGTTCCCTCCATCAGGGAATGGAGGTTACCCAAGTAACCATGACGATTGTCTTAAGAAACTGCACCCTCTTTTTGTGCTTCAGGTCATTTTTGACCTGCATTAAAAACCATTCAAAATCATAAATTCTTGATTTGTTTACAACAGCGCTTAAGACCCCCTTAAGGAAAATCTGTTTTATTGTGGTCCCAAAGTATAAAATGATAGGGGGAAAATTTAATTTATCGAATATTAATGGAGTAACATAATTTGTAAAGACAAGTTTAAAATAAAAAATGTTTTTAAAAAATTTGCACAAAAAAAAAAAAAAAAAACATAAAAAACACAACACAAGATATCCTTTGCAAATCAGTTTTGACATTTAATAATATCTCAGCTATGTTACAACAACTTCTGGTTTATTCTGCTTTTAGAAAATGAACAGTGCACATTTTAGAGTTACAATTTTGGTACTTGCCTATTTCACAAATGAATCTCTATTGTCAAAATTGGCCCACTTTGAGCTAAAGGACCCCCATAAGGCTAATAAAATTGGATTTGGGGGATCACCTAGTGTTTTATAAAAACTAGAATACTAGAAACAGAAAACTAGAATTCTTTTCATATTATTGCAGTGACACAATGCAACATTGTCCACTATCTGTCCCAGTTTTCATAAATAATCCAAATTAGATTTTTTTCTGTTGGAAACTTCTAAACACGCCCAAGTGTTTTCTGAAGGAATTTACAGACAGCAACTGAGTGACAATGTCAGAGTGGATCCTCATTTTCACCTCACAATAATGGTAAGATATAATTCTTTTTTTATTTATGATCGTTGGTACACCTAAATTACTGACATTAAATAATCGTTTATCTTATAACTGAACTGTCGCTAGAGGTTAATTAAAATACACGCAGTTAATATGCACATAGTTTTGCCGGTATTTATCTAACACTACACGTTAGCTCACTATAATGTTTTTTCGGGGATGCTATGTGGAGAAATATCTATTTTGCTGTGCCTGTGACGAGCGGCCCTTCCTCAATATCTTTAAATACATAAGCCATGTTGATAGTCAAAAAGCGACAGAGAAAACACTGTATTGGAATATATGATAGTCTTAGGTTTGAGCTACACCTTACACCATATCCTAACCAGGTGCGACGCGACGCAGCAACACACCATAACAATGTATCGAATTATTCAGTGAATTTTTGGTAGGGATTCCCATAAGGATTCCTGGTGAGTCGTACATGCATCTGACATAATTATTCAGTTCAAACAGGGCAGACAGTCCCGTGCTTTCGCGGTTAACAGCAGCACTTTTTCTGCACCCCCGAACTTTATTCTCTCTCACCGTGATACCATCATCTTTCCCCGCATTAATGTTATTAATGCATTAGAGCTGCTTATCCCGATGCAATGACATGCTCAGAGATGTAGTATATTTAATGAATGTTGTTCGGAGCAGAGACAACATAGCAGCAGAGAATTGAGCTGAGAAAGAACATGAGGCAACAGTGAAACTATTTCAAGCATTGGGCATTTCCAGCACGAAAGCTCAGCCGAATCAGGTAAACTATGTTTGTGATGTTTGTGGTCAGGTAAACGTGTTGTTGTGTCATTTTGTTAGAGAAACCCAAGAGAAATTGGACAGTAGTGTAAAAAAAAAAAAAAAAAAAAAAAAATGAAAATCTGTGATTAAAGAGGGTACTATGAATAGTTGGATTAATGTTGAAATTTATTTACCTGAAATATAGACTCATTTGAACTTCTTATCGTATGTGAAACGGTGATGGGTTAAGGGGACCCCCCAAGAGCTCTGACACAATTCGAACACTGAACAAATTAATTCCTTCCCACTTATGTAAATAGGTGGTGTAGTGTTTTTTCTGCTATATATTGTTTTAAGAGAAAATAACATCCAATGCGTCTTTTCCCATTGGGCACCTTTTTGCCCCATTGTACCCTATAATCTAAATGATGTCAGCAAACCTCCTGGTTACTTGTAACCTCCGTTCCCTGATGGAGGGAATGAGACGTTGTGTCGATGTAGTGACACTAGGGGTCACTTTTGGGAGCCCGAGACACCTCTGGTCTTTGATAAAAGGCCAATGAAAATTGGCAAGTGGTATTTGCATGCCACTCCCCCGGACATACGGGTATAAAAGGAGCTGGTATGCAACCACTCATTCAGGTTTTATGCTGAGGAGCCGAGACAAGGTCCGGCCATTTCAGCGGGAAGTTCAGCGTTGTGGCTGGAGGGACACAACATCTCGTTCCCTCCATCAGGAAACGGAGGACGTTCCCTATCTGTCACTCACTCGACGTTGTGTTGATATAGTGACACTAGGGGTCCCTATACAAAACGTCGCAACTGGCTGAACTGTGTTACGTGAACTGGCGGTGTGTGACGGGCAGACAACTGTGTGGCAGTGGGTGATCCTCTGCTTGGAGACAGTGCTTCATTTCCACTGTGCACCAAAGCAGACAAAGAGCTGCCCAGAGATCCTAAAGCTCTGTGTGCGATCCAAATAGATGCGTAAAGCGCGCACCGGACACAGAAACGACAGGGCTGGGTCTGCCTCCTCCTGGGGCAGCGCTCGCAGGTTCACCACCTGGTCCCTAAAAGGGGTCGTGGGAACCTTGGGCACATAGCCCGGTCGGGGTCTCAAGATCACGTTCGGTCCGTGTTACTCTCACTCCAGGCACGTTTTGCTGACAGAGAACGCTTGCAGGTCTCCTACCCTCTTGATGGAAGTGAGATCAGTCAGGAGGGCAGTCTTCAAGGAGAGTGCCTTAAGCTCAGCTGACTGCAAAGGCTCAAAGGGGGCTCTCTGTAGACCCTGAAGAACTACAGAGAGGTCCCATGAGGGAACGAGGCGCGGTCTGGAGGGGTTCAGCCTCCTGGCGCCTCTCAGGAACCTGATGATCAGGTCGTGCTTCCCTAAGGACTTACCGTCCACTGTGTCGTGGTGTGCTGCTATAGCAGCAACGTACACCTTCAAGGTGGAAGGGGACAGCCGCCCTTCCAACCTCTCCTACAGGAAGGAAAGCACCGATCCGACTGCACATCTCTGGGGGTCTTCCCGTTGGGAAGAACACCACTTAGCGAACAGACGCCACTTAAAAGGCATACAGGCGCCTCGTAGAGGGGGCCCTAGCCTGAGTGATCGTGTCTACCACCGCGGGTGGTAGACCGCTTTGGTCTTCGTGTCCTGTCCAGGGATGAGACGAGACATTCTCTGAAGATAACAGGTCAGCACCAACTGTGCACGCTCGTTCGTGAGGCGCGCTGTCAATGAGACTGAGTCCAACTCCAAACCGAGAAAAGAGATGCTCTGAACCGGGAGGAGCTTGCTCTTTTCCCAGTTGACCCGAAGCCCTAATCGGCTGAGGTGCGACACAACATGTCCCGAGAGTGAGCTAGGATTAGCCAATCATCGAGATAGTTGAGAATGCGAATGCCCACTTCCCTTAACGGGGCAAGAGCTGCCTCTGCGACCTTCGTGAAGATGCGAGGGGACAAGGACAGGCCGAAAGGGAGGACCTTGTACTGATATGCCTGACACTCGAATGCAAACTGCAAGAAGGGTCTGTGTCGAGGTAGAATTGAGACATGAAAGTACGTGTCCTTCAGGTCTGCTGTCGTGAACCAATTTGTTTGTCAGCTCCTCGTGCACTTCCAGGAAGAAAGGCACCTGAGTGGAGCGCGGCTGCTTTGAGTGCCGCCGTGAGCCCAGGAACCAATCATCGAGCCGCGAGGGTTCAGGGGAGAGAGGAGGATTCCACTGTAGCCCGACGCTCGTGGCCGGGAAAGCATGTCCGTCATCTCTGCATCAGCCTGTAACTGGGCAATCATCCCCGAAGGGGGGAGCCCAGCTGATACTTCTGCGTCCGACTGGACAAGCCCGCTCTCCGATGCTGCGCTTGAGAGCTCATCAGCTTCACGGGTTCCGAACAAGTGGTCGAACTCGCCGTGAGACGAGCCGGCAGACTCATCCAGAAGCCCGATCGGGGCAGACGAGCGTGCTGGGGAATGGGAGGTCCGTGGGGGCATACCCGGCGAAGGCAGTCCCATTGGGGTCCCCAAATTGCCCCCAGTGCTAGCCGCACTGGCCTCAAACCTGTAGGTACCGAGGCAGGGAACCGCTGCGACCGCAGCGTTGCCATGATCATGTTCTCGCAGTGAGAACATGAACCATCCATGAATGCTGCCACCGCGTGGGTCACGCCCAGACACGAAAGACAGTGATCGTGACCGTCTGAAGTTGAGAGGTAACGACCGCAACCAGGAATAACACACAATTGGAAAGGCATCTTTAAAAAGACGCGTCTTTAAAAAGACGTTCTGTGTGTGCTGCTCTTTTAGAGAAATATACTTTTTCAGGAAAATATACTCAATTTTTTCTGCCGAAGCACCCAGGGGCGTTCTCTGCAGTGCACCAGTGCAGAGGAGGGAGAAGCCGCTGAAATGCGCCGTCAGATTCAGCAGAGGTGAATGAACTGTCGTGAGAATTCAGCTCAGTGTGCATGACCGTTTGGCTCCGAAGAGAAAATCTGAAGAAGTGGTTGCATACCAGCTCCTTTTATACCCGTATGTCCGGGGGAGTGGCATGCAAATACCACTCGCCAATTTTCATTGACCTTTTATCAAAGACCAGAGGTGTCTCGGGCTCCCAAGAGTTACCCCTAGTGTCACTACATCAACACAACGTCGAGTGAGTGACAGATAGGGAACTCATTTACTAGCATATTACCTGTTCAAAACTGTAAAAAATATCTCTGTGTGTTTGTATGTGGACATGTGCATGTGTGCACAAACCCTGTTTGAGATTAAAGTCTACATACAATTCGTGTGAAAGATGCAGTACACAGTGGAGCAGGTGGGGAAGCTAGAGAAAAATATGGGGCTAGGGGTTAAATTTGAGAAAATAAGATTTTTTGTTTTGTTTGTTTGTTTCAAATTTGGTTCCAGTACCAAAAACTGATATTTATACTGTATTCTTTACCTGTTCTGGTTTAAAAATGACCCTAGAACAAAAGGAGGGTTAAGAGGAGTGCGATTGAGAGAAAGGGCTAATAGAGTATCAATTGATGCATCTGACAAAGAAATTTCCATAATCAATGCACTGAAATTAAGAATCGATTGTCATTACTATATTAATACCCAATTTGATACAGATGCCATATCAGATTACACAAGCCTTCCCAGCACAGGCGTGGAGCACGTGAAATTGAAGAGAAAAGGTGCGCTTGAAAGTAAGAAAGTTCATGCTGCCTAGTTCACCCCCTGTCGAACCGTAAGACAAGCAGGTAAATGGATGGATGCTGCAGAGTTCGGCATTCTGTGTCATTATTCATAAGTGTTTGCCTCCATTTAAACCAAAGAAAGTTCATTGTTGCTGCTTTCTTCCCCGATATACAATATATTACGATACGCATGTTTGGGGAGTAATGGGATAACATATTTAAAATACAAAATATTAGTAACTGTATTCCACTACAGTTACAGTTTAAATCATTGGTAATCAGAATACAGTTACATTCAAAAATTATTTTGTTTACTGAAGAGATTACTTTGAATTTTATTGTTATTTGTTCCATTTAATATTTAGTCTATTCAGTTGGAAAATATTCTTCCATATAAATTATATGATCCAAGGAGCAGAACAGAAATTTTAACAGAAACATGTGTTACATTCATAAGACCAAACAGAGAAGTAAGTTTTAGGTAAGTTTGGAGCAGCAGCAATAGAAATAAACCTAGTGTAAATTGTCATGTAAACAGTTAGCTTTATGCTAAGCTAAAATACTATTTCTTGCCATTTTACATGCACCTGTTAAAAGACACGATCATATTTTTGTATCAAGAAAATCCATATTATGTCATTTTATTTTTCTCTAGTAAGACCTTTGATATATATATTTTTTTATTGTTTTTCTGTAAAAATATCAAACAAATCCTTAAGACAAGATTAATTTGCTTTATCTTGTCTTAGAAGCAACACTGCATAAGATATTTAGGCTTTTTTCAAAGAATGTACTTTTAACGTGTATTTTGTCTTACTGTACTGGCAGATTTTTTATAGTCAAAACAAGTGAAAAAAGTAGTAAGAAGTAATCCAAAGTATTTAGATTACATTACTGACCTTGAGTAATCTAATGGAATATGTTACAAATTACATTTTACAGCATGTATTCTGTAATATGTAGTGTAATACATTTTAAAAGTAACCCTCCCAACCCTGACGATACGATATACAATATATTGTGTTTATATTGCTTTTTTATCTCCATAAAATGTGCTATTTCTCCATAAAACAGTTTAACCACAAATAGAACTCAGCAACTCAGAAATAAATATAATTGTTGGGCAGACACGTGACTGTGAACGAAAACACTAACTTGTCCATTCATTGTCTTTATATTGAATGCCACAGAATATAGGGAATAGGGAGTGATTACAGAACATTCTGAAGGGAATGACCAAATGACTAAAAGTAAATTAACTAACCAGTTAGCTAAATGTCTGTTGATTACAGTCACCTGTGATTGTTCAACGACATGCAGTAGCCACAAAAAGATTTTAAAAAAAATGTATCTGGTGCGGTGTCTTGTGAACGGAGAGGCCTTATTTTTTAGCATTATTTTTATGCAGCCACACATATAAGACAAACCATCTGTGACTGTAGTGTTCAAGGCTGGTTGTCAGTTCTGTATAAATTAAGAATGTTTAATAAAAAATTAAAATAATCTTTTTTCTGCATAAATTGTGAATCATTCCCAAAAAACAAAACAAAAAAAATCAGATCGAACCGTGACAAAATTTGAGATTTCCTCAAACCATTCCCGAACAATGTGTGCGGTATGGCAGGGTGCATTCTCCTGCTGAAAGAGGCCACTGCCATCAGGGAATACCATTGCCATGAAGGGAGGGTACCAGGTCTGCAACGATGTTTAGATAGGTGGCACATGTCAAATTGAAGTCCACATGAATGACCGGACCCAGGGTTTCCCAGCAGAACATTGCCCAGAGCATCACAATCCCTCCACTGGCTTGTCGTCTTCCCATATTGCATGCTGGTGCCATCACTTCCCCAGGTAAACGGCACACACGTAGACAGCCGTCCACATGATGTAAAAGAAAACAGGATTCATCAGACCAGGCGACCTTCTTCCACTGCTCCAAAGTCCAGTTCCGACACTCGCGTGCCCTTTGTAGGCACTTTCAACAGTGGACAAGGGTCATAATGGGCACTCTGACCGGTCTGCGGCTACGCAGCCCCATACGCAGCAGAGTGCGATGCACTATGTGTTGTGACACATTCCTCCCGTAACCATCATTAAAATTCTGTCGGTTTGGACCTATCGGGATAGCCTTTGTTGCCCTCACACGTCGATGAGCCTTTGGTGCCCAACACCATGTTGCCAGTTTGTCCCTCCTCGGACCACTGTCGTTAGGTACTCACCACTGCTGAACGGGAGCACCCATCAAGCCTTGCCATTTCAGAGATGCTCTAACCAAGTTGTCTGGCCATAACAATTCGGCCCTTGTCGAAGTCGCTCAGGTCTTTCCTCCAGCCCGTTTCTCATGCATTCAACACATTGACTACGAGAACTGATTGTTTGCTCACCATCTAATATACCTAGACCTTGACATGTGGCCTAGTTCGAAGATGATAAACTTTATTCCCTTCAGCTGTGAGGTGTCATAATGTTTTGGCTCATCGTATATGTATTAGGTTGTCGATTTAAACTATATTAATTTATTGTGATTAATGATATAAAAAAAAAAACACATTAAGTAAGGGATAATGTACAGTCACCTGGTTGTTATCTCAAAATAATCCCCCAAAGGGTGATCAGGACCCTGAAGTGGAGGGGTTTTATATCTTTATTTTGCGATAACAACAGGCTGACTGTACATTATCCCACTTATTACACGGCTACTAACCAAATAAATAAATAAACAGACATAATATATTGATTTGCCTTGAAATTAGCTATGCAATTATGTGAGAAGAACACAATCACTGGACAGCTGAATTCCACCTCCGGTTCTGTAATATTGTAAATAATGACCGTTTATTACAAGACTACTTCCCAAATAAATAAATAAATGGACATGAATCATTGATTTGAAATGATTATATTAGTGTGGCCGCAGGGGCATGGTCGAGCGTTCGTCCAGAAAGAGAGAAAGCGGTAAGGGTGAACACACCTGAGCGCTATAAAGTCTATATAAAGTTTCTGATTGCAATAAGCGCTGGGGAGAGTGATAAAAAGGGACCATGCCAGAGATGAGGAGAGAGAGAGAGCTACCAGTCAGAAAGAGACTGTTAAACATTATAGTGCTCTGGTGTGTGCACCCTTACCACTTTCTCTCTCTCCAGACGTATGCTCGACCATACACAGTGATCCGAGTAGTAGGAAAGATGACTCGCAATACCTGGATGACCATATTATGTGTTATATATGTTAGATGACCGATATGTGACTGATATGTTAATCCTCCCCAAATTACCTTCTTTGAGGGAGACAGCGGTCCTTGTCATAAACTATGTCCTCCATATTCATGGCCTCCCGGTGGACATCGTTTCTGACATGGGGCCCCAATTTGCGTCCAAATTCTGGTCCGAGTTTTGTCAAAAGCTGGGGGCAACTGTGAGTCTGTCTTCTGGGTTCTATTCCCAGACCAATGGACAGGCTGAGCAGGCAAACCAGGATTTGGAAAGGACACTGTGTTGCGTGGCCTCCCATAATACGTCCTCTTGGAGCACCAATTTGGTCTGGATCGATTATGCTCATAACTCCTTACTGATGTCGTCTACAGGGTTATCACCCTTCCAGTGTTGCATAGGTTACCAACCGCTGTTATTCCCAACGCAGGAGCCCGACACTGTAGTCTCCTCCACCCACTTATTTATCCAACGTTGCAGGCATACTTGAAGACATGCCAGGGAAGCCCAACTGAGGACTGGTGCATGTAACAAGACTCTGGCCAACCGACATCAGACTAAGCCCGCAGCTTGCAACACCAGCCCGCAGCTTGCAACACCGGCCCGTGGCTCACTGGCTGACAGCTGTTTTTCATTTCTTCCTATTTAAGTTCCCTAGTGTGTCATGTTTGTTGCCAGATTGTTGTGTGTGTTTGTTACTTACCTCACGCTCTCTCGCCTCCTGTCTGTGTGTCTTGTGTTTAGCAGTTAGCAACCGAAGCTCCGTGCTTCGGTTGGGCTCCGGCTTCTTGGACTCATTCACCACCTGTCTCATCTCCTGTTAAGTAGACTAGCTGCGCCTGGGTGCCCATTACTGTTGATTCCCTGTTTAGTTTGTTGCAGTCTTCATTGGATCTGTCCACTCCAATCATTCCATTATTGATCTGTGTGCTTAATAAACTTTTGTTGCTGCATTCTCCGTGTCTGGGTCCCTCCTTTGGTGTGCTAACATATATATATATATATATATAAAATGTAAAGTTTGATTACATTTTATCAATTGACAGCCCTAATATGTACAGAATGTGAATATTTATACTCAATCTGAGGGGTATTTATATATTTAAAAACCAATGACTGTCCACAGTGCTTGCCAAAGGTAAGCAATTGAACACTTGGCACTAGCTAATGTAAAGAAATATACTGTGGAAGATATTGTGCGATTTGTTCAGTAAGGTAAATTACAATAATGGCAATGTTGAACTACAGCCAGATGATGCTTCTGTCCCTCCTCTGTCAGCTTTAGATACCGCTGTGCAACGTTGAAGTTTGAATGTGTCCTGACAGCTATCTATTGTAGTCCCTGATTATCCACAAGAGAAATCAACTTAGCATCAATAGTGGCCTGATGGCTAAAAGCTGACCACAAAATGTATTCTCGACTATGTTATTGTAGACAAATCCAAACAAATGAGTATAAAAAGTTATTTTCCTAATTTTTGTGATCTATTACTTTTAGTAGCTGTCCTCCATATTTTCTGATTCAAAAAACAGATGTAAAAGATACAATGATTATGGTTAAAAGATTACTGCCATTTTTATTTAAATCCACTCTACCTTTAGAAAATGCCCCTCCACTTTCATATCATTGGAATGATGTAAGCCTTTTGATGTTGAAAGTGCAGGAGTTATGTAAAAAAGGAAGAGTGTGCATTCCGCCTCTCCTGCCCTCCTTCCTTCTCTGTGCATGTGAGCCAGAGAAAAAGAGAGAGAGAGAGAGAGAGAAGAGAGAACATTTCTGCCTTGTCTCGTGCTTTCCATGAATTAATATATTTAATCAGGAAAACTGAGTGAGTGACTAAAGAACATACACTGATTTTTACAAATGATCAAAATTAAAAATCATTAAATGGACATTAACCGATTTTTGCGACTGTCCAGTTGTTAGTGCATATTCTGCATTATTCAGAAATGAAAAGGTTTAACACCATGTATGGTGTATTTTTCTTTGTAAATTATTTTACAGAAATTATATTCAGTGTGTTCAAATCCTACAACTGTAATGTCAAGTATTTCATCGTCTAAACACTTAAGTCATTTTAAGACATTAAAATCAACCCCTAATGCATAGCCCATTTAGATGTATCTGTTTCTTTAAACCACCAAAAGATGAAAATCAGTTTTCCACGTCAAAATCTTAATCTTCATAATTATGAATGCAACATCCAAACCCATTATAACAGACACCAATCAGAGCACCCAGCTTTTCTGTACTTTAAGTCTTTGAACAAAGCATTAAAGCACCTTTTTCAAAGTGAACAAATGTTTACTCTGCCTCCAAACCTTAGCTTGGATAAGGAGGACCACAAAGAAAGCAACTAGACCAAAATTACCTAACAGATAAACAATCCTTGGGAATATATCAAATTTTCATAAAAATCTCAGCCTCAGTCAGCATTCTCATGTCCTCTTTTTGCCAATTTGTCAGACCTGAAAAAAGCGGCCTACTGGGATTTAAAAATTGGCTAAAAATGACCGGGATTTGGCTTTGTCTTCATATTGATGTGCTCTCTAAAATTAGGACTATCATACAGTCTGTTTATTTGATACTGCGCATACATTTTCACGCGTTCACACATCCTTATGTGATTATTCGGGCTGAGTGCATTCTTTCAAAGTACCGTTTATTCATTTTTTTTTTTTTACACGTACTCTCTCTCTCGCCCACTCACTCAATCCCTGCACATGCACTGTATGTGTGTTGCCAAATGTGCTCTGCCACTCTCATCCAGAAACATCAATAAATGTAAGAACTTTTAAAAGTACATTCCCCAACTCTGCAAATTACTAAATAGAACACCCGATTCATCAGACTCGTACTTGCCACGCATTGTCATTTTTAACTGGAAATGTTGACTATATCAAGACATCAAATATACTACGTATCAGGAAAATTTTAACTAATGACAGATAAATAGAGCATGTTGGAAATTTTATAACTCGGTCTGTCAAATATATATAGTGCAACCTCTGATGTGACCTGTTGTGACGAGGCAGATGAGGAATGAGGATCTAAATGTGGCTTTAATGAAAAACAAAAGATGAACAAAGTAACTCAGAATAAAATGAAACAAAAACACAGGAAACCAAGCACAGAACATGACAACACATGTCAAGACTGATAAAGAAACCAGGGGAAACAAGGAACACCTGGGGAAAACAATCAGGGGAAAACCAATCATAAAATGAAACTACGAAAGGACTACAAACTAACAGGAACTAAACAAAAATTTCAACAAAAGTCAACACAAAAACAGGGAATGTGTGACAGAGGACCCCCCTTTTAAGGAGCGGATTCCAGACGCTCCAAAAAACAACGCTGCAGGCTTAGAGGACCAAGTACACCGGAGCAGATCAGGCGGGTGGCAAGGAGGCCAGGGAGACCAGAGCAGATCAGGTGAACGGCCAGGAGACCAAGGAGATGACCTCAAAGTGGGGACTGGGTCAAGAGTTCTGGGAGGTGGCCGCAGGGCCGAGACAGCGTCACTGTAGGAATAGTCTCTGGGGGCGGAGCCACTGGAGGAATAGTCTCTGGGGGCAGAGCTGTGGAAGGCAGAGCTGTGGCAGGCTCTGGGGGCGGAGCCGCAGCAGGCTCAAGACAAAGAGTCCTGGATGAATGGGAAACGACCTCCGTGGTCACGGGCATGGGCGGACACTCGGGAACGACCTCCGTGGTTGCGGGCGGACACTCTCAAAAAATCAAAATCAAATCAAATCACTTTATTGTCACACAGCCATATACACAAGTGCAATGGTGTGTGAAATTCTTGGGTGCAGTTCCGATCAACATAGCAGTCGTGACAGTGATGAGACATACGCCAATCTACAATAAACATAAAATTAACACAACACAATTTAAACATCTGTTATACATAATTAAACTCGACTTAAAACATCAAATTAACACAGCACAATTTAAACATCTGTTATACATAATTAAACTCGACTTAAAACATCAAATTAACACAGCACAATTTAAACATCTGTTATACATAATTACACAACTTAAAACATCAAATTAACACAACACAATTTAAACATCTGTTATACACAATTACACTCAACAATATACAATAATAACATACATTGCACAGTATACAATATGCTGTTTTTGTTTTTTGTTTTTTTTTTGTTTTGTTTTTTACTATATAGATACTATATAGATACACATTATTCAATAAAAATTAAAATATATATGAAAAAAGTATATATATAGAATGTACAGTATTGTACTGTATTGACATTCAGGCTGTCGGTTGATAGTCAGTTGTTAAGAGAGACATAATATAATGACAGTAATATAATTTATGACAGTCCGGTGTGAGATAAAAGAGTAATAAAGTGCAGGGATGATGTATTTTGATCGTGGGAGATCAAGAGTTCAGAAGTCTGATTGCTTGGGGGAAGAAGCTATCATGGAGTCGGCTGGTGCGTGTCCTGATGCTGCGATACCGCCTACCTGATGGTAGCAGTGAGAACAGCCCATGGCTCGGGTGGCTGGAGTCTCTGATGATCCTCCGAGCTTTTTTCACACACCGCCTTGTATATATTTCCTGGAGGGAGGGAAGCTCACCTCCGATGATGTGTTTGGCAGTTCGCACCACCCTTTGCAGTGCTTTGCGGTTGTGGGCAGTGCTATTGCCGTACCAGGCGGAGATGCAGCCAGTCAGGATGCTCTCCACAGTGCAGGTGTAGAACCGTGTGAGGATGTGGCGGTTCATTCCAAACTTCCTCAGCCGTCTCAGGAAGAAAAGGCGCTGATGAGCCTTCTTCACAACGACTTCAGTGTGGACGGACCATGTGAGTTCCTCTGTGATGTGGACACCCAGGAACTTGAAGCTGCTGACTCTCTCCACTGGTGCCCCATTGATGGTGATGGGACTGTGTTCTCTGTCTTTTCTTCTGAAGTCCACCACAAGCTCCTTTGTCTTACTGACGTTGAGGGAGAGGTTGTGCTCCTGACACCAGTGTGTCAGAGTGTGCACCTCCTCTCTGTAGGCTGTTTCATCATTGTCAGTGATCAGACCTACCACCGTCGTGTCATCAGCAAACTTAATGATGGCATTGGAGTTATGTGTTGCCACACAGTCATGTGTGTACAGGGAATACAGTAGTGGGCTGAGAACACAGCCCTGCGGGGCTCCAGTGTTGAGGGTCAGTGATGAGGAGATGTTGCTGCCTATTCTAACCACCTGGCGTCTGCTTGACAGGAAGTCCAGGATCCAGCTGCACAGCGAGCTGTTTAAGCCCAGAGCCCGGAGTTTCTCATCTAGCTTGGAGGGCACTATGGTGTTGAATGCTGAGCTGTAGTCTACAAACAGCATTCTCACATAAGTGTTCTTTTTTTCCAGGTGGGAGAGAGCAGTGTGTATTGTAGATGCAATGGCATCATCAGTGGAGCGGTTGTTACGGTAAGCAAACTGCAGCGGGTCAAGATTGAGTGGTAATACAGAGCAGATGTAATCTCTGATTAGTCTCTCAAAACATTTGCTGATGATGGGGGTCAGAGCAACAGGACGCCAGTCATTTAAACAAGTTATTTTCGATTGTTTTGGAACAGGCACAATGGTGGATGTTTTAAAGCATGTGGGGACTACAGACAAAGAGAGGGAGAGGTTGAAAATGTCCGTAAAAACACCAGCCAGCTGGTTCGCGCACGCTCTGATGACGCGGCCCGGAATGCCGTCTGGACCCGCGGCTTTGCGGATATTCACCCGTCGGAATGATCGGGTTACATCCGCTACAGAGACGGAGAGTGAACTAACCTCTGTAGCTTCAGCCGTGAGAGCTCTCTCCGCGAGGGCGGTGTTATTTCCCTCGAAGCGAGCATAAAAAGTATTTAGCTCATCTGGGAGAGAGGCAGCGGTGTTCATGGCGGAGTTTTTATTCCCTTTAAAGTCCGTGATGATGTTAATTCCCTGCCACATGCTTCTAGAGTTGGTGGTGTTAAACTGTCCCTCAATCTTACTCCTGTACTGGCGTTTTGCTGTTTTGATAGTTTTTCGGAGGGCATAACTGGCTTGTTTATGCTCCTCCGCGTTCCCGGAATTAAAAGCGGAGGTCCGCACATTAAGTGCTGCGCGAACATCGCTGTTGATCCACGGCTTCTGATTCGGATAGATTCGCACAGTTCTGGTCGGAATCACTTCCTCTACACACGTTCTGATGAAGCACATTACGCTATCAGCGTAAAGCTCGATGTCGTCATCAGAGGCGGACCGGAACATCTCCCAGTCCGTGCGATCAAAACAGTCTTGTAGCGTAGAGTCTGATTGGTCCGACCAGCACTGGATCGTTCTGAGGGTGGGTGCTTCCTGTTTCAGTTTCTGCCTGTAAGCGGGCAGAAGCAGAATGGAAGAGTGGTCCGATTTTCCAAATGGTGGGCGGGGGAGGGATTTGTAGCCATCCCGGAACGGAGAGTAGCAATGGTCCAAAACCCGGTCCCCTCGTGTGTTGAAACTAATGTGCTGGTGATATTTTGGTGCGACTGATTTTAAACTGGCTTTATTAAAGTCCCCGGTCACAATGAACGCGGCCTCAGGGTGCGCGGTTTCCTGCTCACTTATACTCCCATACAGTTCCTTGAGTGCCCGGTCTGTGTCGGCTTGTGGGGGGATGTACACAGCAGTGATAATGACCGCTGTGAATTCCCTCGGTAGCCAGAATGGTCGACACAGAAGCATAAGAAATTCCAGATCAGGAGAACAGAAAGACTTGATAGAATGTATGTTCCTCTGATCGCACCAGGATTTGTTGATCATAAAACATACACCACCTCCTCTAGTTTTACCTGAGAGGTCTTTCGCTCTGTCCGCTCGGAGCATGGAAAACCCCGCGGGTTCAATGGCTGAGTCTGGAATCTCCGCAGACATCCAAGTTTCCGTAAGGCAGATAACGCAGCAGTCCCTCGTCTCTCGTTGGAAAGAGATCCGCGCTTTCAGCTCGCAGAGCTTGTTATCCAGAGACTGAACATTTGCCAGTAGAATAGTGGGTAGCGGGGGTCGATTTGCGCGGCGTCTTACTCTGATGAGAACGCCGGCTCTGTTTCCCCTTTTCCTCCTGCGTTTCCGCGGCCGTGCTGCCCAGACAAAGGGCTCCGCTTGCGTGTTTGTAAACAGCGGGTCGGCATTGAGGAATGTGAAGTCCGGTTTACGGTGTGAGATCGCTGAGCCAATGTCCAAAAGTGTTTGTCTGTCGTAGACAATAAGGCAGGCAACATCCAAGACAAGAAACATAAGAATTGTAAACAAAACAAACAAACCATTGCTAAGTTGTGTCGGAGCTCGCAACGCAGCAGCCATACTCGGCGCCATCTTGAGTCCGTTTTTTTCGGGAACGAGTCCGAACACATGTCAAGACTGACAGAGAAACCAGGGGAAACAAGGGCTTAAATACACATGGGCAAACAAGGAACACCTGGGGAAAACCAGGGGATTGATTTATCACAGACATCAGTGGTAGATCATACAACTTCCAGACAGGGGCCGTGGAAGGCTTCGAGAAGGGAGCCGAAGACACAGCCGGAGGCATCAGTTCCCTCAGTGCACTATTCAGACCGGCCCGGAAGAAAACCACCAGAGAGCAGTCTGGATAGTGCACTACATTTGCCAGCTCTAGAAACTCACGGACGTGATCCTCAACTGGACGGTCCCCTTGCTGAAGGGGCAGAATTCCGACGGCCGCTAGATCCATTTTTAGGTCAGTCTTTCTGTGACGAGGCAGACGAGGAATGAGGATCTAAATACGGCTTTAATGAAAAACAAAAGTTGAACAAAGTAACTCAGAATAAAATGAAACAAAAAACCATGGGAAGCCAAACACAGAACATGACAACACATGTGAAGACTGACAAATAAACCAGGGGAAACAAGGGCTTAAATACACATGGGCAAAAAGGAAATGAGGAACACCTGGGGAAAACAATCAGGGGAAAACCAATCATAAAATGAAACTACAAAAGGACTACAAACTAACAGGAAACAGGAACAAAACAAGAATTTCAACATAAAAGTCAACACAAAAACAGGGAATATGTGACACCTGTAAAGCTGGCACTTGCATGTCAGTGGTAAAAAGTCAGAAAATACAATGAACAAAAACACAGGTTAGGCAATGTGAGGGGAGAAACAAGCCTTGCATCTCTATTCACATACAATCAACACTAAATATTATGTGAAAAGCAAAAAAAAAAAGCAAAAAAACAAACAAACAAACAAAAAAAAAAATCAGTCAAAGGAGAGTTTGTAATAAATAATATTATTTAGGGGCATAATTGTTTTTATTTTCTGTTATATTTTATTTTATTATGGACATTATTAAATTGTATTAATGTTACAATTTATTATATTTACAGTATTAAATACAAAAGGATGTCTATTCACAGGTATGAATCCTTTAAATTATCAGTTTTTATTAAAAATTACTATCCAGTGTAAAAATGTCTCCAATGAGATAAAATTATCTTAAATTGAAATGTGGATGAATGGAGAATTTGGTTTTCTGAGCCGTCAGTCACCCTCTGCAGGAAGAAAACTTTGTGTCTCATAGGACGCAGTCAGTGGCTGACAACATTTGCAGTTTCGGTCTGTTACTCACACAAAACTAAAATTTAGAAAACATGGAATATATTACATGGGTCCTATGGGGTTTTGGAATGAAGGTAAGAAAATTATGTCAGAATTTATGGTGAGCAATCCCTGTTCATATTTAATTGTGTACTTTGTTTATATCTCACCCTGAAAAAGATGGCACTTTTATAGGATATTATTTTTTAACTATTAGTACTTTATTAGTAACTACAGTAGAGTTTAGGGATGCACACTAGCAGTGCGTTCTTCTGAAAATTGTTAATAAAATTGCAATCATGTCAGGCCAGAAGTTATTGAGTATTATTTGTGTGGGCACTAAGGAGTTTTAATCCGCCCCTGATGCTTTCTTTTTTTTAATTACACGCAACATTCGGAACTCGTTGTGATAAAATGCTTATCCCTACACTGAAACTGAGAAAAAAAATCACTTTCAATCTTTTTGACTGTCCCGCCAAATGTGGATTATTATATTTTCACACTCCCTTTTCTTTGAATCTGAGCATACTTGAGTCAAATTTGTCTGTCACAGGATAGAAATAGACTAAGGGGCCGTTTACACGACAACGTTTTCAACTAAAAACAGAAAAAATGTTATGCGTTTTGGCTGTCCATTTACACGACAATGGCGTTTTGAGGCCTGAAAACGCAAACTTTTGAAAACGGGTTTTAAAGTGCACGTTTTTGAAAACGATGCCGTTATCGTCTCTGTGTAAACATACAAAAACGTGAATTTGTGAAAACGATGACGTCATGTCACGTATTACGTGTTCAGTCTATAGGCATGCGCGCGAGTACTTCAAAACAACATGCGAGACATTCAAAATTACAATGGCGGACTACAGGACTGTGTTTGTGCTGCTCAAGATTTTGTCCAGACAAAATTGCTCGATGCTTTCGTCAATCTTCATTGTTTGTATTCACCGCTCTGTGGAAGAATGCTTATGTGCGCAGGCACGTAGTGTTTCTTTACAAAGTGACATCGCCAACTACTGGCCTGGCATACATAATACAGCGCTTTTAGTCGTTTTCACAGATCCGTGTGAAAGGGGATCATTTTGACAACGTTGTCGTCTGTACGCGAAACTTTAAAAAAATGCAAAGGAAAAACGTTTCTGTTTTTAGTACATCGTTGTCGTGTAAACGTACCTAAGAAACACAATTGCGGTCATATTCAATTTTGACAAAATGTGTAGTTACTGTGGTTTGCCTTTGAATGGCAGTATTGTTGTTTGATTAATTTTCCATATTTACCAATTACATGTATAATATAGCTTATGTAAAAATATATTGTCATAATAAAATGTGGTATCATCTTAATTAACTGCTTGTTTTTTAAAATCCAAAATATAATTTAATATATACAAATCAACCTGAATACATTAGGTTAAACAAATGAACCAACCAACTATTTTTTAAAGGGGTCATGACGTGCCTTTTTTTAAATTATTTTAATATGTTCCTTGAGGTTCACTTATAATATTAGTAAAGCTTTTGTACAAAAAAATAAATAAAAAATAAATAAAAATAAAACCCTAATTCTGACCATCTGTCAGAAACACTCGGTTTTGTTGCTGTTTCTCTTTAAGACTTGACAGGAAATGGCCACTGTTATGATTGGCTCTCTGCTCTTGACTGACCTGCTCTCTGTCCTTGCCATCTCACTGCTAACTACTGGGCATGCTACAGAAGTGACTGAAGGTAAAGTAGGCATTGATATGTTGTGGATGTGGTCAGATGCAAATTTCTACCACAGTGTGACATCACAGTGTGGAGAAAGTAGCGAACGAGTCATTTTGGCAGCTTGGTTTCAACAAATGTTCTTATTGAGGAGGAAGTTTTGAGTTCAGAAATTTACAGTATGTTTTTATAGTACAATGACCTCTTATATATCAAAAGATCAAGAAAAATTTGATCATGACCCCATTAAGATTAGGTAGAAATGTATCCTCAATGTAAAGATTAGGTACATATTACCCTTTTTACAAAGGCTAGCCTATCCTTATGGTGAATAAAACTAGTAAATTCCATGTCCCTTGAGTTTTACCCCAATATTGGTTATTAAAGCAGCATGAAGTTGATTTTGTACTTTTGGACTATTCATATTTTAAAAATATATATCTATATAAAAAATTCTGCTTTCATGAGGTGGCCGTCAAACTTAAAAAAGTACATACTAGACAAGACACAACTTTGTTATTTAGTCATATTTTTCGGTTTTTACGTTAAATATTCTGTCCCCCTCACTTTAAAAATGATTGCTACACCCCTGTGAACAGCCTCTTTGATGCTTGTGGAGAACATGGACTGTATTTCACAATGGCACAGTCATCAAACCCAAAACTAGTGAAACTCAGTCAACAATATCACAACAATATTACACTTTTAGTCCTCTTAAGAGCCCTGCTTATGTTGTGATGGTTTTTATTCAGAATTAGGAAAACGTCTCGGTTACGTACGTAACCTTGGTTCCCTGAGACGAAGAGACCGAGACATTGCGTAGTAACGTATATGGGGAGTGCCTTCTTACACAACCTAGTTGAAACCTCTCTACAATAATGCCAATATTCTAATATTGGCTATGGTGTTTGAGCCCCGCCTGCTTTGGTGCGAAAAAATAAAAACAGGTGCACAAACACCATTTTCTGACTGAGAACAAGGGGCGCATCGCTCGTGCCTCAAGAACTCTGGCGCCGCAGTCTTGTGGGATGGCGACCGACATGAGTATGCCACAGTGAGTGATCCTCGTGTTGGCCAGGAGGGGAGCACTCATAACGAATATATGAACTATAGTCATATAGTATGAATTAACACCTAATGAACCCAGTCGGAAAGGGAGTTTATTTATAATGAAAGTGTTTGTGACTTTATGGTAAATTATAACAGCCTGAATGCAGGCAGTTATGTAAATGATGGGGAGCCCGTACTTCAAGGGAGGGGCATAAGTATATATATTTGGCCAATGAATAGCAAGTGCTCTAAACAGAGAGGACTTGTGAAGAAAGAGATGTTACGTCTAGGTTGTAAAACCTTGCGAATGTGTTTTGAGAGGACCATCCTGCTGCAAAACATATGTCTTGTAAGGACACACCATTCATCCATGCCCATGAGGAGGCCATGCCTCTAGTTGAGTGTGCTTTAACACCATTTGGGCAAGTCTTACCTTGTGACTCATAAGCCAGGGCAATTGCATCAACAATCCAGTGAGAGAGCCTTTGCTTGGAGACAGACATTCATTTTGTGTGTCCTCTATAGCATATAAAGAGCTGGTCAGACAGTCTGAACTGGCAAGTGCGCTCAACGTATGCATGTAGTGCCCGCACAGGGCATAACAAATGCAATGATTGTTCCTCATTCTAATTAAATGGAGGAGGGAAGAAGGCCTGAAGGTGAACCACCTGTGCTTTGAAGGGCGTGGTTAGGACCTTAGGTACATAGCCTTTCCTGGGTTTGACAGTAGCTCTTGAAAGACCGGGGCCAAACTCCAGACATGAATTGTCAACTGATAGTGAATGCAGGTCACCTACCCATTTTACTGAGGCCAGAGCCAGCAGTAGTGTGGTCTTAAAGGAGAGCATGCACAGATCAACAGAGTCCAAAGGCTCGAAGGGGGGCCTTGCAAGAGCTTTTAGGACTAAAGTTAAGTCCCAAGTAAGGACTATAGGGTCGAGGTGGGTTTAATCGTCTTTCTCCCTTAAGGAACTTTATGATTAAATCATGCTTGCCTATAATAGAGGTGCCGGCTTCATGTACGTGATACGCAGATATAGTTGCCACATACACTTTCAGCGTTGAAGGGGTGAGACTTGCAGTTTACTGGGTCTTTGCCATGTAAGAGACACCAATCAGTGAACACCTTCCATTTTAGCACGTAGAGGCGTCTCGTGAATGGTGCTCTGGCCTGTAAAATGATGTTCATGCCTGAACACGTCAGTTCTGGCGCATCTAGTGTGCCCTGTTCAGGGGCCACACATGCAGGTTCCACAGCTGGGGCTGGATGCCAGATTGTGCCTTGCACCTGAGAGAGGAGATCCCTCCTCAGTGGTATTTCCCATAGCGTGCTGGTAGGGCCATTTCGGCGCAACTAATAGAACCGCTTCCTTGTCCTCTCAGCTTCAGTGGAAGTGTTCACCCCAGTTTGAACTGAGACAGACACTGTAAATTGGCCTGAACGTGCACGCTCGTGAGGTGCACGCGCCCGCTCGTGGAGTCGAGGCAGACTCCCAAAAAGGAGATTTGTTGGCTGATCTTCAACCAGTTTACATTGAGGCCCAAGCTGTTTAGATGCTGAAGCAGTACGTCTCTGTGCTGGCATAACAGAGCCTCTGATTACGCCAGTAACAGCCAATCTTCGAGGTAGTTCAAGATGAGTACACCGCTCAGTCTCAGAGGGGCGAGAACTGCATCGATGCACTTCGTGAATGTGCGAGGAGCCAGGGACAGTCCGAAGGGCAGAACTTTTAATTGATACACTGTTCCCTCGAACGCCATCTTTCTTTGGAACAAGAATATAACAGCTGTAAAACCCTTTTTGTGCTTGACAATTTGATACAATCTCTATCGCTTTTTCACAATGAGATTGTATATTTCAGCTCGTTTTACTGGCGCATCTTCGGGTGAAACCGTGGAAGACAGAACGCCGTTGAAACGGGGTGGCCCGCGTGCATGTTCGATCGTTTTTTGCACCCAATACGCTGATGCGGCTGCTTCCGTCTGGGCCACAGCTTTTGTGGCCTCACCGGTGGCTCGGCAGTGGTAGGTGCTGGCGTTGAGGTAGCAGGCATGGGTCTTTTAGCTGGGCACTGGAAACAGAGTGAGGGTGAGCCAGCTGTGCTATGCTCCGTTTGGGCATAAGGTGTCTTATAGCTTGTGTCTGCTGCTGAGTCGCGACATAACGCTCAGCAAACTTACTCACCGCACCACCAAAGAGGCCTGCTGGATGGGGCAGATCTGCAGAACGCGGCCATTTGATGGTGTCTGGACTGCAAGAACCTCTCATCAAGGCAAGACTGCTCAGGTTCCTTTGGGGGAGACCACTCGAGGTTGAGTTCTTCGACCGCCCTTGTAAGGACGCGAAGCATCTTCCTGTCAGTGGCGCGTACACGGTCCTCGCCCTCGCTGGGGGGAGGGGCGGTACCATCATCCACTGACCACTCGCCCAATGCGGCGAGAGACATGACACCTTCATTATCCTCCTCATCATCCCCAGCATCAGATCCACCGAATGAGACGAGGCCACACGCTCCTTCAGAAGGCCAGAGTTCGTCTCGCACATAGCATATTGGGAAACATGCGCTTCGTGGAGATTGAGGGGCTCGCGGGGCGTGTGCCGGCACGAGGTCCACCTCAAATTCATCCTGCTCGACCTCGCGGCTCCACCATGCCTCCTCGTGTGAATCCTCGGGTATCACAGAAGAGGCTGGTGGGAGGGCGCGAAAGGTTGATTCGTGGGCGAAGTGACTCGAGACTCATGTCCTCACAGTCTGTCTCCATGAGAGCAGACTCTGTGTGGGTGCGGCCCAGACAGAAAACGCAACTCTCATGCTGGTCTGACGGCGGAATGTGTCTGTCGCACAATGAACACTTACGGAACGACATCTTGAAAAAGACGAGAACACATAAGCGGCTCTTTTACATATATATATTCATATCGCACAAAGTACAATTGCTTTTAAAGCATACTCTACATCTGCTGATGTGCTGCGGAGAATCAGGATACTGAGGCCCGTTCACCAGCGAAGCATCAAGCGGCGAGGCGGAGAGATGTTCGCCGGAGCAGGGGTGGGTTTATGATTTCTGAGGCCCCAAGCAACCGATCAACCTAGGGTCCCATTTCGAAATTTTTTGCTTAGAAAATAACATAAAATTGATTTTAAATCATAATTTCAAATTCATCCTATCAGCCGTTGTAGCCAAGTACATTCAAAATGTTTACTGAAACATAAAAATCTAGTTAAAGTTAATTAATGCATGTTTTCCAAAACTATATTTACCTACATATATTTTTACAAAACACTCTTTTTTTATGAACAGTGTGTGTAAAACCTAATTTTATTTATTATTATTATTATAAGCCAACAATAATTTATTGTTGTCCAGTTTGTCATTATAATTTGATACACTATTATTATTATTACTTTGAGGATTTTTTGTATACAGTAGTAATATATTTCTGTCTTATTTAATTTACTTTCACCTGGAGCTTATATTCTGATGCTGCAGTGTATTGTTCACCATGTTGCAAAAGGCTGTATTTTATGTTAGCATCGTTGGCAACATTCGTTACAGTACTGTAACAGTAGACATACAAGGCACGGCGGCCCCTCAGCACACTAGAGCAGAAGGAGAAAAAAAACATTGCTGAAAGCGCTGAAACTTTGCTTGGTGCAGAACAATCTGGAATAATGTTAAACATTGTAACAGTCACTTCTTTACAACCTGAACTTGTTCGGAACATTAAATCTTTGTGACACATGCGCTAAGAATAATTTAGACGCAGCGCAACGAATGAAACAGAATGTTTTTGATTGAAACAGCGTTTCTGAGACCTGAAGTTCTTTTTAACTTTTGACACTGTCTAAAAACGTGCCGGTCCTGTGAGACACTGAAGAAACAGCGAGACACAGTGCAGCAGGCATGGACGTTCATCCAGCGCGTGTTTACATAGGAAAACAATGGAAAAAAAGAGCAGACGCGGGCAAAAAACACGTTTGGTATGAGCGACCCCTAACTCATCCATTCGCATGTATCTGTGAGTGAGAGCGCATGGGCGAAACAAGTTCAGAAGGCCTGTATATTTTTTTATTTTTCATAAATTACAAACCTGAACTAAAAGTCCTACTTGAAAAACTGACCCAATCCGGTGGACCTCGAACATGAACAGCTCTGAGAGCGCTGACAACAGCGTATTCGCGCGTGACAACAGAACAACATGTGACATGCCACCCCTCAAGCGGTTTTTGCGGAGCTTTCCTACTGGGGCGTGGGCCCCCCAATGTCCGGGGCCCCACGCAATTGCGTGGTTTGCGTGGTGGTTAAAACCGCTACTGCACCAGAGCAATGCAGGGGAGTGGAGAGTCTTCTCGCTGCCATGACGATTCCGCCCGCTGACTCGTGTGTATCGACGGGAAGGTAGAGGGCTTCTAGACAAGAGATAGAAATGGTGTTTGTGCACCTGTTTTTATAGCTGACAGTTATAGCAGGCGGGGCTCAAACACCATAGCCAATGTTAGAATATTGGCGTTATTGTAGAGAGGGTTCAGCTAGGTTGTGTAAGAAGGCACTCCCCATATGCGTTACTACGCAATGTCGAGTGTACTGAGTCATAAGGGAACCAGATTCTAGTTAATCCTAGTCTCAACCAATACCATCACTGGACTGAGCAATCTCAAATCACTTGTATTTACACAAACACACACAATGTCTGCACGTTAGCTCAGAGAGCAGTGCTGTATGGTGTTTTGATATTTTCTTTTGGGGATCAGGTGTTGTAGGCAACGCTACAATGCAGCATTTGCATATTCAAAGCAATCATTCTCTTTCCATGCTACTTTTGTTTCTGTTTGTCATTTATAAGTGAAAAAATAAAAAATACTACGAAAAAACTCACGACGCAATTATTTATCTAGTCTTTTTGATTTTATGAAAAATGTGGACGTTGATAGACCGTAACGTCGAACAGCACATACATTTATCACGGACACAGAAATCAGTCCATTGCTTTACTGTAATATTAAACACTGCAGCCAGCCATGTAAACAACACCTTCAGTAAGTTGCGACACCTCCACCTCTACTCCATCAGCAATACTATCAGGCAAAAAAAAAAAAAAAAAAAAAACATTTACAATGCGCAAGAAATATAATGATATGGTATAGTATAGTATTTTCATTTTATGAATCGATTGGTCCTGACAAAGAAATGACAAAAATCACTACGGTAACACGAGCTGTGCTTATTCAAACTGCCATCACTCTTTCAACACGCAGAGGATTGAAAGCCGCTCTAAATGTATATGCATAAAACATGCGCATTCCTTACACGAATTAACGGTGCAGAAGCATTTAATAAGTGAATGACGCGAGTAAGATGACAAGCACTTCAATCAATAAACACTCGACTGATTCGATTCATTCGCGATGAACCGCGCGCAAAGCGAAGCGTTCGCAAATAGGTTAAGCCGCTCTTCAAACAACAAGGACGAGCAGAATAAATCCCCGTCGATTATAAAAAATTAAATTAAAAAAATACAAATAAAAATACAAATACAGTTACAAACCTTTGCTCTCTTCCCGTTCATCCTGATTCTCATCGGTCGTCGCTTCTGGTTTCATCCCATCCATTTGGAATTCAGTGTTTTGAATATACTTCCCTTTGCTTGGTCTCTCGCTCACCTATACAGGCGTATACCACAGTCCACCTCAAATATAGTAATGTTTTGTCAGATTGGATTTCGCTTAGGTAACTGGTTGATAAACGATGCAAGCTCTAACGCTTTGTGCGATATTAACTGAAGAGGGTCTCGCGTAAAAGCTTGAGAAGAATGTAAGAGCAGAATACGATGAGGATGGGGAATCCGTACGCGTCGAGGAAAAACTGCCAGTCAGGTTGACATAAACAGACAGGCTTAGCTGTAAACAGTCACACATGCTCTCTCTCTCTCTCTCTCTCTCTCTCTCTCTCTCTCTCTCTCTCTCTCTCTCTCTCTCTCTCTTTCCCCCCTCCCTCCCTCTCGTCCTGAATTGATAGGAGGACAAGAAAAAAATTAACAATTCTTATTGGGAAAGGGGTCCCATACAGATATGAATCAAAAGCAGCTTATGTGTACCAAGTAAAGTCAGTCAAGGCAAACACATGGGCACTACAACAATTATTTTATTCCAAACATCCATCTAAATAAAAACGGTTAAACAAAGACATACCATCTGTCTGAAATCCTCTTAAACAGTATTAATTCCCATGTACATGACCTTCGGCTGCATACAGCTAAACAAAAGACTGATAAAGCACAACTGTCCAGGAAAGAGAGCATTCTGAATACCATCTATATAAATATGATCTCTATCAGTATCTATAAAGTCAGGGAGTATATGTGAGGTCATATTTCATCAGTACCCCTGTTTAAAAAGGAGACACTCGTGAGGAGTGTCATGTTAAATCCTGGCATTTTCAATGAACAGACCTCACTCATGTAAAAAGTATTGACCACTTGAAAATACAATTGTTTCTCTATAGGGCCACTTCTGTGGCATGCACTCAGAATGTCCAATAGCAAGAACAGTTGTAAATATACTTTTTTACATAGTATTTACACTTGGTCACTTCATGCATTTTTACTGATCAGGTTGCTGTCCAATTGCATTTTCAATTGGCCACATAAATGTTTCTTTGCCAATGTATATAAATCTGATCTTCAATTCCTGTACTATATGCAAATAAAACAGAGTTCACTTCCGTGATTATGCTAATGCTGAGCAGCGAATTTAAAAGATGTGATTTATTATTTGATTCTAAGTGACTTTGCCCAGTGCACGTGTGTGTCTGTGTTTGTGTGCGCGCTGTGTATTTTTCCCCTTGGAGCTTCTCGTAGATATGTCCATGTGAGTCAGCTGTGCTCATTCTCAGTGTTTAGGTTCAGTTTATTCAGTGATCTGCATCAAATAAATGAAGAAAAAAGTTCTTTCTCTCCTACAACATGCATCCGCTTCTTACTTTGCTAAGTCTAGGCGCAAGTGGGTTTGCCAAAATTGAGTACATACAGCGCTAATGGGCTGGGTCAACTGCAATTTAATTCTGAGGTTCTTCTCTGTTTATTCCACCGTCTGCATGCTATTATACAGTCTATTCCCTCAGAAGACAGCAAATTCATAAGAAGCTGTGTAAATGGACTGTATGCAATGAATTAGAACAATAGAAATATGGATATTTGTATTAACTGCATCCTTGTTGAATGTTAGGCATATTTTTATGACAGTGACACGCTCCTTTTAAAGGCATGGAAAATATGGTTCTCGTCAGAATTTGGATGTATGCGCCGTTAAATTATAGAGAGTGTAGGTATGTATTATTAATCATATTCATCTACTGACACAGATCATGACTTGTATTTACAGTGATTGTATCAGAACGCACTTCACTTCTACCGTTCCATTTTGATTTTGAAAAATTCAATTTAATTATTGAAACATGAAACAATTAAGCCAAAAATATTTCTAAATTCAAATTACACTTCAAATGAAACGAAAATATAAATCAAAATAACAAAGTGGTCAAAAAAATCATACCAAATCCAGCCCCTTTTGCGGTGACTTACAGTAAAAATCACTTTACGACAACAGGTCAAAAATTACCAATACAAATTATATCATAAATACATAAATTGTAAATATAAACATAATAATAATAATTGAAAAGTAAACCATGACCTATCACTAATTTAACACAAATCTCATAAATGTTTGTTTCATAAAACGGCTAACAGTGATGGTCAGGGACATAATTTGATGTTCCACTGTATTTTCAGAGTTTGGACATGAGCTTTATTACCACCATCTAATGGATTCTCCAGACTGCAAATGTAGGAACTGAAAACAGACGTGCTTTTGAAACGTCTTAAGGCAATGACCAATTTCTCAGGAAATTAGCAAATTGCGCTTTGCGCCATTTAATTTGCATACAATACAGCCACAGTTTTGCACTGGCATGAAAATTGCACTTAGAATTGCTCTCACAAAAATTGGATAAGACATAGCACGCGGTCGTTGCGCAAAGCGCTGTGCTTTGCGCACTCACAAAAATAGAGCCCTTGGTCTTTTCATGATCAAACAACTAACCAATCAGTAAAAACGCATAAAGTGACCAATTGTAAATACCTTGTTAGATACACAGAAATTACATTATCCCATAAAATATCTCTAAGGCACCGGAGATTAATGCATTTTGATTTATCACCAAAGATTTCACACCAGTTACTCCCTACGATCTGTTGTTAAATATTTAATTATATCTTCAGCTCATCGAAATGATTATTTTCACTTTTACTATATTGTACTGTGTACTGATCTACACACATTATGCTTTATAAATGCTTTCCCAGACTATTACAATTAAAAATGCCAAATTTAACCAAAAGAATCACAAAGAGATGACTACCAACCCCATAAAAACACCTACCCTCCTCAGGCATCAAACACAGCAAGTGAAGGAATGTGAGAGGAAGAGGATGTGCTGTAAACAGTTTCATACTTCTGGTTGTAATTTAAAGTTCTTGCCTTTTAGGATGTAATATACAGTTTGTGTTAATAAATGCTAGCACAGTGTGTTAATCTTTGAACTCCTGGAAGGTCCTGAACAGAAAGAATATTCTCAGGTTTGGCAGATGAGATGAGAAGATGGTAACATTATCAAGAACAGGATAACCATTTTTGTGTATTTTACATTTTCACTGAAAGAAACATTAATTATTTTTTAACAGTTTTCAGATACACACCTTTCAACCAAATGAAAAATTTCAGAGGTGTCTCCTATACTGTTTGTTTGTGTCACATTATGTAATCACAAAACACATTTTAAGGGATAGTTCATCCAAAAATATATATTCTGCCTAAAATCTCCTTTAGTGTAGTGCACAAGTCATGAGGGTTTGGAACAACATGAGGGTGAATAAATGAGGACAGAAATGTAAATTTTTGGGTGACATATCCCTTTTAGACTATTGGGGGGTGGAGCCAGTGACATTAGGAACCAATCGGACACCATGGAATGTAGCGTGTCATGAGGCAGGGCACTCTTGGGGCTCTCTCAGGGGCACTTTTGCCCTGACATACTACAATAATCTCTAAATTTGTAGGTCACCATCACAGATTAAGTGTTTGTCTGGTAAATAAGAGATGGCGTCTGGCACAGTTTATCTCTCATCTTTGAAAATGTCAGCTTTTTTTACATACGCACATGCACACACACAAAGGTATACATTTTATTCCTTTGAGAGTTATTATTCCTATTTAGCAGATATTAACAAAAACACACCATGACCAAAATGGTCCCCAGCAATCATAATAAGTACAGAATCATTTAACTATTGGCCATAATGATTCAAAGTTGCAAGATATGAAAAAGAAGAGTTAAAAGTCATGATATAATATCCAAACAGAATTAAATAACATAAACATATGGAAAATAATCCATACCACTGAAGACTAATCACTTGTTCATACAATGTAGATGCAAATCTGCCTCTTTCATTCGAGAAAGGTACACATAATTTGCCGATAGCCCTGCCAAGTGTTTACTGCAAAGTCTTTGAACATTATATAGCGATCCTCTCTCTCTCTCTCTCTCTCTCTCTCTCTCTCTGTCTCTCTCTCTCTGTCTCTCTCAGGTCAATGTAAAGCTGAGGCTTGTGGCCAAGAGGGAAGGTTTGTTTATATCTATTTATCTATAACGATGGTTCGGGAGTTTCCTTTACACTCACAAAACACCAAAGCAACCCACTAGTTATTTAACAATGACAAAAGTTGCATTTGAGGTCCATTCAGATGCTCAGAGCAAAAGAAATTTAGCTGAAACAATAGATAAACTTGATTTGCATTTCCAGAAGGAAATCATTGTATGTATGCTTCTAAATAATATGCATTGAAACACAGGTAATGTGAAACAGTTGCTAATATTGAATGCAGATGATCATATATTTTCATGTTGAATGTGTTGAATTAGCTGCACTTTACTAAAAGAGTAAGCATAGTACTTTGTTAATAATTTGTGTAAGCCCATGTGAAGCATGATTTATAGATGCATAATAAATTCTTTAAGATGGTGTGTAGAATTACCTTTAAAAAATATATTCTACTGAGGATGAAAACATTACAGTGCTTTTAAAACTTCAACTCAATGTAAAAAAACATTTTTTTTTTTTTTTTTTTTTAAACCTCAAGCGAATATGTAAGAACTAGGGCAGATTTTTACTTTAATTGCTGAAATCCTCATCTTTTCTCCACTAATGGTAGCTAACACACTGCACACAACTTCACCCTACATTACACAATCTATAATATTCTACCATTTGGCTTTAAAACACTGCAGACATTGTTCAAACATTTGGGTTACAGTATACCATTTCTGCTAACAGTATGTCAAAAGATTTGGATATTTATTGGGAAATACAGATATACTGTATGGTCGGTCTCGTCTTGCGAGACAGAACCCAGTGGACACATCTCCCCAGTAATGAGCTCATTACTGCTCTTTTACAGGGTATGTGCTCTGACTAGAGAGTTAATGTGGAAAAAGGGGGATGCGGCACAGAGAAAGGTTTTCTTTTGAAGTCCTGTAAACAAAGAATCAATTCAAGCCCACAGACAGTGCCTAGTCATGTCCCACTTATTAGGAGGGAGGTCTTCAGTGAAGGGCAGAGTGATGCCTCAAACAACATGTCAAAGTTGAAAGATTTTGCAAAATAAACTGACATACTTGTAAATTGTGTTTTTTTTTTTTTTTTTTTTTTTTTCAGGCAGAGTAAGTGATATGTAAGATAAAGATGAGCATGGAAGATTTTTTATACCTTTAAAGGTTATAAAGAAATGCTATAAATGAAATGTACTGACTTTATAGTATGTACAGTATGTGACTGTACAGTAGTGCTAAATTAAATGGACCATTGTCATAGACTGTAATGACCTATACCTATTTCCCACCTTAATTTAGCCTGTTTAATCCTTTTATTATTTTACTTTAAAAAAAAAAAAAAAATCCCAACACTGCTGCAACGGTGTTTCAACAGCTGCAGAGGGAGTGACAGTTGTGGCATATCTTCTAACTGCTGAAATCTCTGTCTATTTTCCTCCTTTAGAATTTCGTGTTTTTTTTATTTTTGTATTATTATTTTATTTTATTTTATTTATTTTTTTGCTGCTGGAGCAAATGGAAGCACAAAAAATAATATTTTTGCCATTTACCTCAATACATCAGCACCAAAGTTTACAGTTACTTTTGCATTTTCAAACCCATTTTCAGTCCATTCTGAAGATTTTTGTGACTTGTCAAAGAGAGAGTACAATAACACTTCTTGCTATAACCCAAAATACACTCCTACAGTACATGCACAAAATGGTTTGGCTCACACATTCACACTAGGGATGGTGTCAGTCTGTCTCCCTTATTTTCTTCAAGGACTCTTATTTTGAAGTTTTCTCCTGCACAACGTTTCCCAGGATTCACTGCCCTAATCACTTCCATCTGTTCATCGTCATCCTCATCTGCCTTACATTCCATCATTAGTTTTCTGTGTATAAATACCCTCTAGTTTTGTTCAGTCATTTGTTAGTCCTTGAAGTGTTATGTAGTGTTAAGTTTGTATTTTGAGCTTTAGCGGTCCACTCCAGCGTCTCCTCTCTTCCTCTTCAACTCCTAGACACCAATGTTACAGATGGGCATTTTGATTAATTTTGTAGCGGAGTACTCTTAAAAACATAAAAAAAAAAAAAATTAATCGATTATTCGAATTAAATCAAATTAAAGTTCAACTTTTGAACCTTTTTTTTTCTTATGAAAAAATTAACACTATGCAAAAAACAATAAAATCTGCACTCGCACATAGAAACATACTTTTTCCAAGTCTGCTGAAGTGATACAAACACTTTTTCACAAACACAGAATTTTCCTTTTGGGAGAACTAAAAAAATACTGCAATATTTGAGTAGTGTTTTTAGTAGTCGAATGTTTAAAGCTGAATGAGTACTTGATTAATTGATTACTCGTGCACATCCCTAATTCATACTGTACACACTGAGAAATTACACTATGCTGGGTTGCCCTATTGTACATACTTTTCAACATTATAGTCGTTTGAACATATCAAATCTGATGCATCAATCCATATGTGTGCTTTGGCAGTGAGATCCGTGAATGCAGAAAATCAGGTTTTTATTTTGAAGCATTTATACACACACACACACACACTCACACTTGACAGGTCATCTTATCCACTCTATTTACTGTGAATAATACAGTGAATCTATTTACTACATCAGAGAATCAATATGAAATTTCATAGAAACAATAAAAGAAGGACACAAGGCTTGTGTGTTCCTAAAGTCTTTTAGCAAATCTTATTTACCCTGTGTTACAATAATGGCCCCTAACTCAACCCAAATCACAATTTTTATGCAACCCACTTGACAATACTTTAGTGCTTTACTTTAGTGCTTTAATCCTGTGGCCCATTTATGTTGACACACAGTAGTCTTGTTTAAAGCACACAGAAATCATGACAGTGTCTCTATAACAACATATTGACATGCTGATACAAATGCTGTTTTAGTCATGGAAACTGCTGGCATCCCTACTATATCTCTAAAGCTGCAGCTTTAAGGAGTTGCTTTTCTCAGATATTGAGTACCTTAGGGGAAGTTTGTTTTCAATGGTTCTAAGTTCGAGAATGTGTTTGTTTTTATATGTCTTTGCACCACTTTCATATTCTGCCTGGTGGAGTGTTTGTATATATTAGTGTTTTCACAGGTGGTATATGAGCCTTTGGCATATCTCTATAGTCAATAATTGTCCCAAGTTGATTTGCCATTCCCACTTTGCACAAATAAAACAAAATTCCATCATTAAAATATACACAGACACAAATACACATATGCAAGAGCAGTGGTGTACAAATATTTTGTTACTGTACTTAAGTAGCTTTTTAACAAAATTACTTTCTTGAGTATTTAAATTTGTAGCAACTTTTACTTTTACTTCGCTACATTTTTTGACAAATTAATAATTTTTACTCTGATACAGACCCTCTCGTTATTCGTTACCCTGATTACAAAATGTGTTTTATTATTTGCGAAAAGAGTGCAGAGAGCTGCTGATAAACAGAGTGCATTGTGTTTGACAGCAGCGTGAGTACAGACAAACAGCGCATGCGCTCATGGAGTCTGTGTCAGACCAAAGAGGCACATTTTTATGAAGGACTATTGATAGAAGGTCTGAACTTAAATAAGCCTAAACGTGCTTCCAAATGCACAGATAAGATGCATTTTACCCTAGCTGTGTACAAACCTGACAGTCTAAATGTATTCATCACAGTATATAAGCCACAGAATACCAACACAGAAACACTTTATGACTTTCAAAGCCATCGGATTGCTGTTTTTTTCACACAACACAACTGTCTGTCTATAATGGGGTATCTTGAAGTTGCTGTGGTTTACACATTACACGAGGGATCGGCAACAGTGGGTCACACATTACAAAACATTTCACTAGGAAGAATCAGCTCTGTCTGGTCTCCAAACTATGTTTCACAACAAAACGCACGTGAGAAGTGATACAGGAAATGACGTGAGATCACACGTGAGACAGGACTCCTCGCGCGAGACTGGAGTTCTTCCCTCTAAAAATGGTGGTCCGCAAGAAGCTTGCGATCCAAGTTGTTTGTGCGCTGAATTGCAGCGAAAAACCAAAAAAGAAAAAAAAAGAAAATGGAGGAGAGAATGGTTGGGGAGACTCGGGCAGCAAGGATTGTCTGTTCTGCAGAGAGAGTTAGAGGTAAATAAATAATTTAGCAAAGGTAGCTGCCTGCTGGTGTTGTGGCTCGACAAGGACATGTTTGTTCTTTGTTTTTGTTTCAAATAATTGAAAAGCTTATGTGTATGAAAATATATTCTGATAGAAACTATATTACTGTGCTCACCATACAAACAGATGCATGATAAGACTGGGTTCAGGGAGCTGCTGTGGATGACACGTCAAAACACATTTCACACTGCAGGACTTGGAGTCACAGACAGCTCTAGATATTTAACCTGCTAAATATCTCTCAGGCATCTGCGACACATCGGCGCATCTCTCAGATCGCGTTTTTGAAAATTCCCACATAGCAATTGTCGCTCAAGTGAGCGAGCACCGATTTGTCTCTGATTTTGGGCTTTTGTTGCCGATCTCCATTAACTGTCGGCAAGTGGAAAATCAGGGCTAAAATCGTGAATTGTAAACTCAGCATAAGATGTTGTGGAATAATGACAGTAGGTGTTTTTTACCACATGATTTTGCTTCATTCATTAATGATGATGGATCTAATCTAATCAGCCAATCATGTGACAGCAGTGCAATGCATAAAATCATGCAGATACGGGTCAGGAACTTCAGTTAATGTTCACATCAACCATCAGAATGGGAAAAAATGGGATCTCAGTGATTTCGACCGTGACATGATTGTTGGTGACAGACGGGCTGGTTTGAGTATTTTTGTAACTGCTGATCTCCTGGGATTTTCACGCACAACAGTCTCTAGAGTTTACTCAGAATGGTGCCAAAAACAAAAACATACAGTGAGCGGCAGTTCTGCGAATGGAAACGCCTTGTTAATGAGAGAGGTTAACAGAGAATAGCCAGAATGGTTCGAGCTGACAGAAAGGCTAACCACTCTATACATTTGCAGTAAGCAGAATAGCATCTCAGAATGCACAACACGTCAAACCTTGAAGCGGATGGGCTACAACAGCAGAAGACTGTAATAAAGAGCTCAGTGAGTGTATGATATTAATAGAGCTGCCTGCAGCCTGTGTACAATTCTACCGGTTTACAAACAGTTTATATGAATTACAATTCATGTTGATTTTGTTCATGATGGTTGTATTTAGTGTTATGAAAACTACACAACTCTGCAGAATTTTAACACTAAGTGTGAATTAACCTTTGACGCTGCCAAAACACAAATAACCTGGAACATCAAACTGACTGTCCAGATGGCACAAACACATACACACACCACCCAAATACACACAGAGTTTCAAAAGACTGTCCTTTAAACAGGCAAAATGTCCTGCAGTGTGGACAAAGGAACACGAAAAATGTTTGTGTGTGTGTGGGCGGGTTTAGGTGGTTTACGAGGATGATTTTTTAGGTTACAAACGGGTAATTACAAGGGTATTATGCTATTAATGTGGTTTATGAGGACATTTCTAGTGTCCCCATAATTCAAATCGCTTAAAAAACATTCTAAACAATGTTTTTTTGAAAATTAAAAAATGCAGAAAGTTTTTTGTGAGGGTTAGGTTCAGGGGTAGAGTTAGGGTTAGGGGATAGAATCTATAGTTTGTACAGTATAAAAATCATTATGCCTATGGAGAGTCCTCATAAGGATAGAAAGAGATCATGATGGTTCACACTGAATCAAGAATGACTGTAATATATTATCTCATCAAAAGCACGTTCAGACCGGAGTAGATCCTGAAATTCACCATCAGTTATCAAATCCAGCCCACCTAAAAATAGGCCATGAAATAAGGGTGAAATTACACTCCCTCTCTAAATTATCTGTGTTGTTTGGTTTAAATCCCTCTTTGCTAACTCGTAATCCTTTTGGCCCAGATTCTCTAGGGTGGGTTCTTATGATACCATCGCAGCAGTGATAATTCCCATTAAAGGGGCATTCAGTAGTTCTTTAGCTAGCATTATGATTGCTCTTCTTCGTGTATTTTAAGTACCGATGTGACAGTGGTGATAAACACTGTACTGCCATCTATCGACGTGGATCAGCATGATCGTCTCTGCTGCCCCCTCCAGCTATGGAATATCATTTGCATCTGGAAAATGTTGGAATTTGAGGTCATTTCTAAAGTTATTTATTACTAACATCAGAAATCAAGCGGACATGCTTCTACTGTAAAGGACAGATTATTATGGCCCCTCGTATCAATAATATTTGGAGACTGTCTACGTTTCACATTATTTCTAAAGACAGTAATTACCTTTATTAGAGAACTGCTTAGTGTAAAACCTCATTATCTAGCAATACTGAATGTCAAGGTGAAGGAAAGATTAGAATTATTTTTGATTATCAAATTTAGCATGCCCATGAATACTGTATTTTACGAACTCATTTTGTTTCCAAGCAACCAATGACATGGTTCACACAAAATCCACAACAGTCACTGTGCCAAGCTACATTGCACTAAACGAATAAAGACGTAGATGACGTACCGATGTTTACTCTAGTTTTTTGCCTTTGCTGGTCTTTCTGTCTTCTTACTTCAGACCTTTTTCACTTCTTCTGCAGTACAGCTACTGGATCTCCCATTGTCTCCGCTGCTAAAGCATGATAAATAAGTATGTTCCATTATGTTTGTTTTCGCTCTTCACATCACCAAACATCACTGTGTGCTACATAAGCATAGCCAAGCGTATCTGCATAGGCAGCAGCCAATGAGCACAAGGATTCTCTTCTTCGAAGTTTAGTGAAACACCGCGGGTCAAGTGATTTCAACATGGCGAAACACAGTGAATGGGGTGAGCTGCACCATGTATAATAAAACACTTTTTATTAAAAGCTATTATGAGCACAGTCTTCATCTAATGTGAGTGTACACCATTCGGATCACACTTCACAAAAACACAATTTATTTGTTAATATGTAAAACTTTTTAAATGAGCTCCAAACTACTGAATGCACCTTTAATAAAGTTACGTAGTAAATTACTCCGATCTTTATTTAACTGATTTATTTATTTTAATTTTTTTTGTACAGAATGTGATTTCTGCAATTTTGAACCAGGTGCATTGCCTTCAGGAATCAAAATTATCATGAGACAAGAACTTCTCACTGTGATTAAAAACATGCTCCTAACTTAGAATGACATGGAAACATCTTGAAAAGCAACACATCCATTACCAATCTGTCCTTTATTGCATTAAGTGCTCAATTCAGTACCTGAGGGATGCATTATTCTAAATCTAGCTTTTAATGCACCCTGCATTACTTTTTGTAATTGTATTAGTACTAGTCATTTCTAGTATTTCAATTAGAGAGGTCTAAAATATATTTTCTAATAGTAAGAATTCAAATTGCAGAGCTCTCTATTTGCATTTATACTAGTAAGAATGGAATTGCAGAGCTCTACAATTGAATTACAGAGCTCTGCAATTGTATTTTTACTAGTAAAAACTCAAATGAAAGAGATCTACTATTTATTTTTTACTAGTAAGATTTATAATTTAGAGCTCTCTAATGACATTTTTACTAGTAAGAATGCAGTTGCAGAGCTCTACAATTGCATTTGTTACTACTCCAATTAAAGAGCTCTGCAATTCGATTCTTACTAGTAAAAAATAAATTACAGAGCTTTCTCATTCAATCTTCACTAGTAAGTATTTTAGTTAGAGAGCTCTGCGATTGCATTCTTACTAGAAAAAACATGTATTCATTAGATGCAAAACAGAAGAGATTACACCCATATCCCTTTCCAAATCCCCCCTGAGGTAGGCAACATTTCAAAATAAAGGCCATGTGTGGCGTGGTTAGCTATTAGTATGAAATATTTTTACAAGCTTATTTAGCAAACATATTAATTGCATTCACATACTGTAGTGTCAGAATTACCGTAATTTCGATATGACAACATGGATATGCTTTGTTACTGAAGGATAATAATTAATTACTACATAAATTCACCTCTGTTTACTCTTAAAAATATTTAAGAGCAATGAAAACACACTGGCTATAATGAATTGTAAGAAATAAAATATTATAATAACATGCTATAATGAAAGTTCTTTTTAAATGAAACAACAACTGTTAAGTGACAGAAGTCGAGGCACGAGGCACCCACACTTAATTTATCCAATAAAAGTATTCCCGAAGCAGTATATTTCCAAAATCTTAAAAAGATAATCCCATTCTACCATATCAAATGCCTTTTCGCCGTCAAGTGAGATGGCAGCGACTGGAGTCTGATGATTCGCCACTGACCACATTATATTGATGAAACGCCTAATGTTATCAGAAGAGCTGCGGCCTGAATAAATCCCACCTGATCTATAGGTATAAGAGTTGTCATAACTTTACTTAATCGGTTAGCCAAAATTTGTGACAATATTTTAATGTCTAGCTGGATCAGGGAAACTGGAAGATAACTCGCTTGGATCTTTGTCTTTTTAAGAATCAGACTGATCCGGGCTTGTGTCATGGTTGGCAGAAGCTTTCCATTCTTTAATGATTCTGTATAAACTTCTAACAAAAGTGGAGCCAGTTCTGTAGCATAAGATCTAAAAAATTCAGCGGCAAAGCCGTCTGGCCCTGGAGCCTTGCCTGTAGGCAAGGCCTTAATTACCTTGCCAAGCTCCACCAAGGTTATCACAGAATCAAGAGAATTTTTTTGCTCTGTCGTCAGTTTAGGAAGTTCTAATGGTTCCACAAAGTTTCTAATTTCCTCATCAGTAGATGAAGACGTGGAACTATAGAGATCAAGTTAGAATTCTTTAAAGCATTATTAATATCAATGGCCGAGGTCAAATTTCACCATCAGCAGATTTCACTGAGGGAATGGTTATTATATCTGTATTTCAATCGGGTCAATTCCCTGAGGCCATTAGACGATATTCGGCGTTTACCTCTGCCTCGGTACTTTTAATATTCCCTTCCAACTCCACAAGTTCTCGTGCTTTGGATTTTTTGATGAATGAGGCATACTGTATGATCTGACCCCTAAGAACCGCCTTAAGTGCCTCCCAAGCCACGCCCACAGAGAATACTGAGGACCAGTTGGTTTCCATATAAACATTGATTTCAGCCTTTAACATTTCTTGGAAATCAGGATTTTGCAAAAGGGATACATTAAAGCGCCAACTATATGATTTCTTTTTATCCATATCTGGCAACACCTCTAAACTCACCAGGGCGTGATCTGAGACTAAAATGTTTCCAATTGAGTAATCAACAACAGATGAAATGAGGGACTTAGATACCAAAAAAGAAAATCTATTCTAGAATAAATCTTATGAACTGATGAAAAAAATAGTCCCTACCAGATGGGTTCAAAAGTCTCCAAATATCTGTAAGACCAAGATTTTTACACATCATGTGAAGCATCAATGTTGCTCTAGGGAGCTTACACACTTTTGCTTCACTATGATCAAGGACTGAGTCCATCAAAAGGTTAAAGTCTCCTCCCAATATTATATCATGAGGGGTGCCAGCAGCTTGCAACATCCCTTCAAGATCAATAAAAAAGCCCTGATCATCAGCGTTAGGTGCGTAAATATTACCCAAAATCAACCTTTGCCCCTGAATTTCTGCTAAAACAATAATGACTCTTCCTAATTTATCATTAATCTGTTTGAGACATTTGAATTGTAGATGTTTACTTATCAATGTAATGACTCCCCTGCTCTTACTTGAGCCAGCACTAAAGAAAACACAATATCATATTTCTTATGTTTAAGAAAAGAAATAACCTTCCTTCTTTTTATGGGGTGCCCCAACCCATTCACATTCCATGTGGAGAGAGACAATCCACTCATATTAACATGTGACATTTTGACATATTAGAAAAAATAGATTGTGTGTCAAAAACAAGATTATAAAGACCACATTCCAACATTATTGCAACAATCAATCCCCAAACTTCCCCCCGAACCAAACAAACAGAAAAAAGAAAACGTGCGCATTACCCTTGTGCACGACAGCGCCAACCGGCGTCCATCCCTCTAAACTCAAACAGTCCATGTATGCCTACGAGAGTCCCTGCCATCGGATTGCTCAAGTCCGGTGCTTTTGTGCAAATTTTGTGAGACATAATTACACAACAGAAAATAATCTATAAAACAAACTCCAGCCAGTAGGCGGGATAAACACAAAAAGAAACAAAAAAGGCGCCCAGTGTCCTCGGACAGTCACATGAATTTTCAGTGAGTCAGGTCCACTCAGCTGTTACATGAGTGCAAAAAAATGCCCTAATCACTCCAATGTTTTGCAAGAAATATTCCACAGAACAAACTCCAACCAATAGGAGACATAAGCACAAAGAACGTGCAGACTCATCCACAAACTGTCCCAAAGGAGTGTTATTCCACAAAACAAACTCTAGCCGCTAGGCAGAACCAGCACAAAAAGGAACAAAGAAGACGCTCAGTTCCTCGGATGGTCAAGTGAATGTTCAGTGAGTCAGGTCCACTCGGCTGTATAGACAGTATCACACAATAACTTCCTCATTCTATTGACTTTATGAAGGACATCGCTTGCTGTGGGCATGTAAATATTTTGTGGCAATCCTTAGTATCAGTTCTCAATTTGGCCGGGAACATCAGTGCAAAAGCGACCTTCCGTTGATGTAAGAGTTTCTTGCATTCCTTGAATCGATCATGCTTCTCTCTTGTTGAATTCGCAAAGTCTTGGAAAAAGAAAATGCTGTGGTTCTTCCAACAAAGCCTTCCTTTACTCCTCGCCTCACGTAACACGAGATCTTTATCGGATGATCTCAGAAATCTGGCCAGAATTGATCAGGACAGCTAGATCCTCCAAGTCAGCAACGACCTTCACCAGCATTGCCAACATCCTCGACAGTTGATGCTGAATCTCTCCCGCCGCACCGTCCAAACTGAATCCCTGGTCTGCGGCACAGTCTGGAGTAATTTGCAGTTGGTTTGACATCTTTAGGTCAAGCGGTCTTGGAGTTTAATGGATTTAAAGAGACCAGATATTCTATATAAAAACAGGGATTAAATATTCTATATAAAAACTACCACAGAAAAACACACAAAAATAAGCCTTGTGCAATAGAGAGAATACTATTCTGAGTAACTTGCAGTTGGTTTGACATCTTTAGGTCAAGCGGTCTTGGAGTTTAATGGATTTAAAGGGACCATTTATTCTGTTTAAAAACAGGGATTAAATATGTTATTTAAAAACTACCACAGAAAAACTCACAAAAATAAGCCTTGTGCAACAGAGAGAATACTATTCTGAGTAACTTGCAGTTGGTTTGACATCTTTAGGTCAAGTGGTCTTTAAGTTTAATGTGTATGAACCCGAATATCCAACGAATGTCAAACGTAAAACTAACTTTACCGCAGTCAGATTTGGACCGTCATTCACTTTCTGACCTGGGCAGCATTTTAGCTGTTTATTTGGGCCAAAGCTGTGACAAAGGAAATTTGCTGACTGGGTTCTTTTTCTTTTTCTTTCCTTTTAAGAATGACATTCCAAGGAATACATATCCTATATTGCTCTCACGAGGGGAATTTGTACAGTATAGACATTCCAGTTATGCACAGCTATTAACCAGCAGTCTTGGTAGACACAGACAGCTGGCAGAGAATGTGTTTAACTAACCATTCCAAGGACACAGCTGGGACAAATGAAAGAAAGAATTATTTCCCATGAATTAGCTCTATTTTAAATGCAGTTTAAGAACAGGGTAAACAAGCACACACACAGATTCATTACAGTGGAACTCATAAGCATAAGGACTCTTGATGCTTGCCAAAATACATAAAACATACTTTTTAAATTCTTATATGAGATATGAACACTGTTGTTCTAATTATTCTCTTTATATCTATTTATTGTTATGTAGGCTACTTCAACTAAAGCTCAGCAAGTGACGTTTTTACACTTAATGATAATTAAAATATGGGGTTACTGACCCTTGCACTGTAAGTAGTAATACAAGCCTGTACCAGTAATTACATAGACAATGGGAAGATTGTAAAGGAGCGCAAAACAAGTGTAGAAAACCCCCACTGTATCACAAAACGTAACATAGGCTACATGCAAAAAGAACCTAGACAGCAGACCAAATCTAAATCACATATCACATTTGTTTTTTGTTTTCATCCAAACTAGACTAATTATTCATAGAAGACAGGAAAAGCGCTGCTTGCAGCTACAAGCCAAAACTCGTCATAAAATGTGCAGAATAGAAAGAATCGTTATACTGGAGTAAAATAATAAACTATGGAGAAAATGCGGTATTAAGGATCCCCTGACTACCACTTACCCATGTTGATTTAGCTGTGTTCAGTGAAAGTTCCGCGGGAGTTTCGGGTGGAAAGAATTTCACTCAACTAAATAAAAGTGTCCCTGCTGTTCGCGACCACCGTTGCAGTGACGTCACTATTTGGGGTACCCACTCAGGGCCCCTCTTTCCTTCATTCACAAAAACGATGGTACAGACCAGTGATTGCATATGAGTGGTAATGATAAAACACTTAGGTTACCCTCATAGTAGAGTAGGTAATAACACACATTGTATTAAGTGACATGTAATATAACTTGTCAACTGCTCAAAAGTACTTTGAGTTTGATAGCTTGTGTTCCACATTTAAAATTATTTTGATCATCCATTAATAAAGGGCAGGAGATATTAAAATGTTAGACACACCTGACAAGTTCAATTTGAACTGAGCAAAAAAAGGTCTAATTTATTTTGCCATGAGCGCAGTAAACTTTGATACTTCATAACTTAGATGGGGAGTCCAAAGAGTACAACAGAATATAAATTGCCGGATGCTTAGTGAAAATTACTATGGCAACCAGAAGACAAGCTGGGAACTCTATTCAGTTTTGGTAATTTGGCCTTATGCCAGCATGGCCTCACTAAGTGGGCAAACAGAGAAGCTCCATTTAAAATTTTTATATCCTGATGCCAGTGATTTAAATGTCTGTACTTTTACAAAGCTAGAAGTGGGGGCTTGGTTTATGAATTTAATATCAATTCAAAATCCCATGTTTTGATGGCATATATGAGCAGTCACTCTTGGTCATCCAAATCACATTCTGCTTTTTAACAAATATTGTCAGCCTAGTTCTTGACTACAATGACTAGCATAACATAGTATGTAGGAGAAGAACCATTCATTCTGTGCCTCAATCCAGTTTGTCCATGAAATCTCATTCCTGAACAGCATCATAACTAAAACACAATAAGCACCAAGTACACCCACACATATTTCAATGCAATATATTTATTAATTAGTCAATCTTTGCATAAAAAAGAAAGAAAAAAAAGAAAGAGATTCATGTAAAAACTGCACTACAGAATAGTGCAGCAAGCACTAACAGACAAAATACATCAACAAAGACTGGGAGGCAATGACCTAGTTAGGGAGAAATGATGACATAAAAAGAATAGTGCTGAAATCTATGCAGCATCTCCATCATTTATGGATATGAGAAACTTTAGCGAGATAGAACAGTGTTGTGTATGGCCATACCACCATAGATACCTGAAAACACATATGTCTTCAAATGAATGTAACAAGGGAGTTGTACAACTCTATCCTGTCTCTCATCAGTTCTGCAAGGCACACAAAGATGAGTATGTGGAATCAAGCACCTGACATAATATCACAGCATAGACTTGATGGAGTCTGATAATTCTACAGGTTTAGTGGTATAACAGGCCAGTACTTGGGCTGTTTCCTGTCACAGTTGCGATCAAAGCTGAGCTGCATGGCCGTTTCCATCCCCTGAATCTTTGCTGCATCTTTACCATACAGCTTCTTCATTTCTGCAGTTCTTCTCTCTCCAGGACGTTCAGAAGGGGGCAGGGTGCTGTGCCAGGAAACCCTGTGCAAGTCTTGGTCAGCCAGTACATAAGAGTCCTGCTGCTCTGCCTCCATCTGCTGTTGCCTTTCTACATAGGAGAGAAAAAATCATGAAGGCTGTATCAATTGGAAGATGATGAAATACTTTAGGGATCATTTTAGTTCACCCAAAAATGACAATTCTGACATAATTTACTCTTATGACTTTCTCACTTTCAATGCATCCTTTTACCATACAATTAATGTCAGTCTCTAGCATACTGTGTTCCGTGGAAGAAAGCCAGTCATATAGGTTTGAACAACATGAGGATGAGCAAATGACGACAGAATGTTCATTTTCATACTAGATTTTCATGAAAGATGCAAATGTAAGAGATGTGGTGAAAGAATGTTAAATGAGCAAATTGATGTAGGAAGGTGTAAATATAAACAAAGGAAAATTGATGGGGATGAATTGGCAAAAGTAAGAATGTTTGCAAATTAATTTTTTTCATTGTTTTCTTTTAAGTAATTTGAATTCTTCATCTGTTTAATGACAGTTGATAAAACAGTTTTTGCTGCGATAGCACCCTCACGTGTGCAGATATGTGTATGGCAACAGCTTCACACGTCACCGAATGCTTACATACACCCATCAGCCACAACATTAAAACCACCTGCCTAACTCCAACAATCATGCCATGGTCCAAATCACTGAGATCACATTTTTTTCCCATTCTGATGATTGATGTGAACATTAACTGAAGCTCCTGACCTGTATCTGCATGATTTTATGCACTGAACTGCTGCCACATAATTGGCTGATTAGATAATCGCATGGATGATTGTTGGTGCCAGATGGGCTGGTTTGAGTATTTCTGTAACTGCTGATCTCCTGGGATTTTCACACTCAAGTCTTTAGAATTTACTCAGAATGGTGCCAAAAACAAAAAACATCCAGTTAGGGGCGGTTCTGCGGATGGAAATGCCTTGTTGATGAGAGAGGTCAACAGAGAATGGCCAGATTGGTTCGAACTGACAAAGTCTACGGTAACTCGGATAATCGCTCTGTACAACTGTGGTGAGAAGAATAGCACTGTTTTGGCGGCACGAGGGGGACCTACACAATATTAGGCAGGTGGTTTTAATGTTGTGGCTGATCGGTGTATAATTGGCCTGCTGGGTTTCATAGCGGGTCGAGGAAAGAAAAATCGACACACAGTGTCAATGCTCGCTCCAGGTGTGAAATACTGCAAAGAAATCCTCTGTTTTAATTGAGTGCAACAGTTGGTTTATGGAAGTAAAAATTTACATTAATTTTTTCCATAAGAGAATTGATTTTTAACAATAACTTACAAACCTTTAACCTACAGTCCTATTGTGAGCTCCGAGCTTGTTAATCAATGTTATATGTTTCTCTTGAAGCCATCAGTCTGTGTTATTTCACCTTCATTTAAAAAAAGCAAGTTTAATAATACGGAATTTTGAGTGAAGAACTCTACCCATGATCCGAGAAGGATATAGCTGCAGGCAGAGCTCTAAAAAGGGGCAGGAGCTCCAAACCACCAGCAAAGATATAGGGAGCCCTCTTACCAAAACCTTTTCCTAACCCTAAACATGTGTGGAGTAACCACACCCCTTCTGGAGTAACTAAGCCCTCTTTTGGAGATTCTGCCACCATTTAGAGATCTCTGGCCTGTAGCTATACCTACTTGCATGATCCTGAAGGGAAACGATCCACCAATCAGAGAATTGCAGCGAACGAAGCACGCCAAATGAGCGCTGCAGCGACCGACCACTCCCATGACGCACTGTGAATGACGCAATCCAGTCTGTCTATCTACACTCTCAAACTACTCGTATCTTTGCAAATATCAGAATATTTTGCAATAAAATAAAAATATTTTGATTCTAACTTATAATCTTTAAATCAATTTTCAGAAATTGTAGTTCATGCCCTCATGAAAGATGGTAAGTATACAGTCTTGTACCTTTATCTTTTTGTCAGATTTTCAAAAACTTTAATTCAAATCAAAATCTGTAATGTTGTGATTGACCTCAGAGCTGGTTGAAGTCTTTCATGAGGGATTTTAGGAAAACCCAATGGAAAAAATTAAAATACTTCCGGAACCCAGACGACACTGTTGTGTTCTATTCAGAAATCTTTATTGCCAGGAGTAATTGTGCTGGGTAATCGTGCAGAGTTTTCATGTTTGGTGTGAAGGGGCCTTAATGAAGAAAAGCATAAGTTAACATTCATGGATGCACTCCAACCATGCCAACTGATAGGGTTGAATAGATTTATATTATGGTGCACTCTTCTTAATTTTTTAAACAGAAAGAAATGAATAGTATTTTTGACTTTTTTTTTTTTTTTTTAAATATGATGTACATGAAATGAATTCTCTAGTTATATGGCTGCTTTATTCTACATGGTGCTGGAGCGCACGTTTATTAATGCCACCATGTTGAGATCATATGACTGGACAAATATTACTTACATTATCTCAATAATAATTTGTGCTGTAATTGAGGGCTTTATCTCACATACTAAATTAATTATGGCTGAATGCGAATAGTGCATTTCCACAATGGCATCAGCAACGGAGAACTTTTGCATGATGCTAAATCTACACAGCTAGATGTCAGTGCAATATAATCAAAAATTTAAAAAAAATCAGAGCGCACCTTTAAAGCTGAAGTATGTAAATTTTTCTGTGTTAAAATATTTTCTCCTATCCCAGCTTAATTTGCACAGACAACTATAAGTAAGCCCTTCATAGGTTTATTTTCTCAAAAACTATAAACACTGTGTAGCACTATGAAAATATTACATACTTCAAATTAGAGACAAAAGTAGAGACATTCTAATCAATTACTCATTGTTATAAATCAATCTAATCATAAACTCATTGTTTATGTCTCATAAACTGTTGCCAGCCCAATCTGCACTCTCAATATGAGATCCGGTCAGTTCTGTGTTTAATGAATTGCTATTGTGGAAACAATATCGAGAAGTGAATTTATAGGGTGCACCTTTTCTTTAAACAGGCTTGGTGTGTTCAAAAAGGGAGAGTCAATAAGAAGAATGGTGCAAAACAGAAATAACCTAAATTAAGTTGGCCCAAAAAAATTTTATAGTTCGAGTATAAGAATGAAATACTCCTACAGTCTGTTAAATTCTATATAAAGTAGAATTTATATATAGTATACTAAATGATCTTAATAAGGAGTGAAACTGCAAAATGAGCAAACTCTTCCCACTAAAAGGTGACAATTTCCACATATGCTGTTAAACACTCACTGAGTTCCTGCTTGTGTTGCTCAGTCTGGGCAAAGTATTGCCGCAGTTCTTCTGAGATGTCCATGTTGCTTACGTCACACTCAATCTGGCTCTCATCCGAACTCTCCTCCTCCGTCTCAACGTCTGAATCAGTAGTTTCATTCTCCCTTTTTTTGTCTGTACCTGATGCTCTGTTACTGTTCCCCCAGGTCTCATCTGCATGCCAATCTGAGTAACGCTGTATGGCAGAGGGGTATGTGGAATACAGTGCCTGGACATAGCCAGCCTCCATTGCTTTTCTGTATGCCCACTTGTGCCTCTGGTGCCAGCTCATGGCCTGCTGGTAGTGCTGCCAGTAGCGGGAATAAACTGGATTGGCATACCACACAACAGCATCACATTCACTGGCCTGTAACAACAAATCAAATGCTGTTAATGTTGACTTGAAAAGGTGATGATTTGTTAGTTTGTAGAATCAATCATACAGCCTTGAATGAATGTACCGAAAACACATAACAATCCATAACTAGACCTACCATTATGATGGGGCGAACAGTTATTTGAATTTCTGTAACTGGGTAGACAAAGAAATAGCTTTATTTCAACACAAAAAAGGAACGGGATTTAATGACTTCCAAAAAAAAGAGTAAGAAGAAAAAAAATTACAATAATTTAGACGCACAGGCAAAAGAATCTAACAACGCAGCGTTAAAAGAGTGAGTTACTGTATCTAATTACTAAGAACACAGCACTATGAGTGTGTCCTTTAAACAAAACAGATTAACTTTAATGATGCCAATGCTGAAACTAATAATAACAAACACTATTACACTTATATCGAACAACATTGCTCAGTTGTACTTACCACTATTCAAACAGTTCCCTTTGCAATGTGAGAGTCAGTAGAATCTAATTGCGCTTCCTGTATGAAGGGCTGCGTCAGTGAACTGGAGAATGCTGCCTTCGAAGGCTGTATAAGGAGGCAGGATGAAAATAAGGTGCTTTTCAAACTGTTCTAAAACCAGTTTTCTTGAGAGTTCCATTCATTCAAAACGTTGTCGGTTAAGCCATTAACTGATACGTTTTCGGATGCAGCCAAGATATCTTCGGAAAACACCCGACAAATCAAAATATATTTTTGTAGTTAATCATTAAAAATTGACGACTGTTTGACTTCCACTGTGGAAGTAAAATAAAAGTCTTTCTAGCAAGTCAGTACACTGTCGGCCATCTTTGGAACGCTCTCGGTCTCGGGAGGCTATTTCCAGTCATGCCAGTGCAGCTCCTATCTACTTGAATGGGGGGACACCAAAATCTCAAAAACGGTCGGTCAAGATTACGATCAAAGAACATATTTCAAATCAGCAATAAAATCTGATAATATTCGAATCATAAATTGTGCTTTTTGTGACCTCATATTACGCTAAAACACGCAATTTTCCCGGCTTGTATAGCTAATACCCATGCGCGTTCTTGAGTTGATTGACAGTCGCTGTCTGTATCTAAAAGGTGATTGGCTCTTTTACCTGTAAGGCGGGACTTCTTTTCTACATCCGTTGACCACTGGGCGCGAGAGCTTCTTGGTTTGGCGTTCCAATTTCTCCCATCCATTTAAATAGAAGTGGCCCGTCTCTGCAAAATAGTCTCTGGTAAAATATCGACTGTGGAATTTCCAAGCCTAAGACAGAGACGATTTAGCAAAGACGGGCCAATTCTATTAAAATGAATGGGAGCCATTAGAATGCCCAGTGGTCAACAGATGTAGAAGAAAGTCCCGCCTTACACGTAAAAGATACAATCACCTTTTAGATACAGACACCGCTGGTCAATTTTTTTTTTAGCACAAAGAAGCACAATTTATGATACCAGTGTTGTCAGATTTTACTGCTGATTTGAAATGTAATTTTTTCGTAAACTTGGTCAACTGTTTTGGGGATTTCGTTATTTCCCCATTCAAGTAGATAGGAGCTGCACGTGTATGGCGCTTGTTTACATGTAAAAATAGCTGCCAAGGAAGATGAACACCGAGTGGACTGACTTGCTAAAAAAAAACATCTTGATCGGTCTGGCGCAACCAAAAAATCGCAACCGGAAGTAAGTATTTGATGACGTAGCACGGTCGACCGTGTCTAGAAGGGATCCCGCTTTCGTCAATCTCGCGAGATTCTACAATTCTACACGGCGTTTGAAGTAGCACACCAATGATGAGCGCTAGTAAAAAGATTATTTTTGTTTTGAGCAATTCAATCTCTAAAATAAATATTTCACATAATAAATTTGATAACTTCATAACTATTTGTGCTACTATCGATCATGAGATATTGCCATAAATCAGTGAAGTACATCAATCAGCGCTCTTAGTGGGAGTCTGACTGGGTGGTTTAATTATAACTAATTCGCCCCGTGCATAAGAGGCTTAGGGTTCTAATCCGCCCATATGTAATTTTCTATTTTAATGAACAAAGATTGCATCCGCACATCAGTGGATGTATATCTTGAGTGGGGACACATTTGTTTGAATTTTTCTATGGGACTCGACTTGAAAAGAGTGCGAGCTGCGGAACTCGCAGCAACGAGGAGAGCTCGCCGCTCATTCTCGATTCCTCAAGTACATCACTGCAGCACATATGTTGCTATCTTCTCAATACTGTATAATTAACGCTTATGTTGTTTAAAATTAAAAGCAGTTCATGAGCACACCGTTGTTATTTTGCAAGCCATCTTGAACTGATCTTTGACTTTATATGTTGTTCTTTTAATAAACATAGTTAACTGATGAACGTAGTTACGCTTACTTAAGACTATACATAACAGACTGCGCATGTGCGAGAGGTTGACCAAAGAGGGATCCCTTCTAGACACGACCACATAGCACGGAGGTGCACAGCCGTTCAAGATGGCGGAGTATCTTGCGTCCATATTTGGGACAGAGAAAGACAAGTAAGCTATATTGTTTGTATTTGGTTGGAATGGTGCCGTATTAGTTTGGTGGGCTGGCAGTGCCTTTCTGGAGTGTCTGTTGGTTATTCGCATCCGAGCCGAACACAAAACGACGCTTTCGCAGTTATCATGCTGCAGATTGAGGCAGTGACATCAAACACTCGCGTCAATTTCATTAAAAGCGTTTTATTACAAATATCTGCTGTACACACAATGTGAACTGAATTGAATCGGAGTTTCTAAAGTTTCTCTCTGCTAACGTATTATATTTTAAGCGGTGCAATGAATGGAAATCTGATCTTGTGTCACATTTTAAGATCTACACACCACTAATTGAATGTACATGACACGTAGTGTTTTATGTTTTATGTTTTATGTTTATGCTTTAGGGTCAATTGCTCCTTTTATTTCAAAATTGGAGCATGCCGTCATGGAGACCGGTGCTCGAGATTGCACAACAAACCAACTTTCAGCCAGGTATGTTTACGCCTCTGTACACTTGTATGTTTGCATCTCTACCACTGTTCAAAATAAGGTTTATTAATGTTTACAGTGGAACAAATACGAATTCAGATGTGGAAGTCTCGTTGAAATGTCGAATTTTAGTATGCTTGAAAATTCAGTGGGATGCAAACTACTCACCTTTTAGCTAAAGTCACCTTTTCTGAATCAAATTTGCCCAAATTGTTTGGTAAAAATTTCTACATTTTCGTTATTAAAATGACTTTAAAGTGTTACTTTTTAGCCTAAACATGTAATAAAGCTGAAAAAAAGAAGCTTTTAATACAACAAACGAATCAACAGAAAATCGACATGAGAACACCTGCTATGACTTTCTTAACTTTATCACCTCTCATGATTTTGCATCCCTATTGCAAAATGTATTCTTTCTCTAACTAAATGAAGTCTTGAATTTTGAGTGTGGGAAGGTTCTTGGACATACTTCAGGAGGTGCATCGTGTGTTAATAAGATGACTATTATTTCAGTGGTCTGCTTTTTACTTGGTTTTTTCTGCCACCACAACTCCTCTCCAAAAGACAAGTTGTCTTCAGTAGAATATTTTCTTTTGTAAACGGTGGTCCCTCAAAATTTCAATCTAATTGCCTCGACCGTTTGCATTTGCAGCTCTTTTTTAAAATGGCCAATTGGGTTTGATATACATATTTGAATTTCTCCCTTTGCAGACCATCTTGATTCAAAACATCTACCGTAACCCCCAAAACAGTGCACAGACGGCCGACGCCTCTCGCTGTAAGTCCCGCTTTTCCATGAGATAATGCTAGCTTGTGGGGTGAACAAGAAATCCCAAGTTTTATACAAGCAAACTGTAACAATGTTGATGGAGAGGCAGCCTCAACACTGATAGTCTGGATCACTACTGCTGTTCAGGAAGCTTGTCACACAAAGTAAAACCTTATTGAACACCTTCAGAGTGCCATTAGCTATCTCTTTAAAACTTTAAAAGTGTTGTGGGTTTGCAGTTTATCCTCCTAAGACCAGAGCGTGACTGCTGTGTGCATTCTCCATTTCCCTTTTAGATTTGTAACTAGTAGCACCTAATAAACATTCAAAAAATTATAATTGTAGAGCAAATAGTTCTCTTATAAATTTATGGCAATATAATATTTTTATCAGACTTTAACTATCTATCTGTCTATTGTTAATATGTATGTATGTATGTATATACTAATATATAGATATATTCGGAAATTTGTGGCGGACGAAATTTTGGTGCATCCCTAGTTTCCGGGAGTGTTGGTTATTCTTGTTTTTGAAACGTTACAGACATTTGCATAATTAATTCTGATTCAAAGTAATGGCAAGTATCATCCAGTCACTGCCAACCATGTTAAAATTATACATGATAAATTCTGAATCTATGTAGTGATTACCATTGTCCCATATCTGCCAAGCATGTTGAGTGGTCCAAACATCAACTTTTGGTCAGATTTTATGACTGAATGAACTTAGCTGCATAGAGTGCTATAGGATGCTCCCCATTTAGTGAATGACTTAACCTCCAGTGTGCTGTCTGTCCGCACTGGGCTCGGAACAGTTTGAAATGCACCTTATTTTCAACCTAATTCAATATAAAGCTTCTGAAAACAAAATCTTTCAGCTTTTGATAATGCACAGTAAATATAGGATTTTTCAGGAAAAAATGCGCTTAAGTACACATTAGTGTACAATGCTCAAATTTAAGAAATGGCATATCGGATGAAACTGGAGACTAATCTTTTGACTCAAACAGGTTTCAATGTAAAAACTTATTTAGGTTTCTTACCAAATGTAGTTTTGTTGGCGTTTCTCCCAAAGACAAATTCCGCTGTGATCGCTGCCATGTTTTGTCACATCACTGAACTGAGATCAGTCAGTTTAAATGAATTTAAATTATGCTTTGCATATAGCGAAGCCAAAAAACAACATCCACACATATGTACCAGGGGTCGCACGAGGTTAAATAAAAAATGCCCATACCCTGAGGTGAGTGTGTGAGAGGTGCTAAGTGTTATGTAGATTAGTGCCCAGCAGAGCTAATTTGTTGTTTATGGTCGAGGTAAGTATGAGCACCGACTCCAGTGCCACTCATTATCCCTTTTGTTTTCCTCCAATAAAGGTTTCAGGACATTGACAAAAGCAGATGACTTGGTGTTTTGCTTCAAAAAACAAGAAAACATGTTATGGACATTAAGTGGTTTCTTGGCTTTAATTGTCTGCATTAACTTGCAGACTGTTTTAGTTTCCTTAGAGTCCTTGGATAAAATATTTCTGATAAGCTGCACATTTATGCATAAAGATGCTCTTGTTTCATCAGAGACCTGAGACCTTTACATACAGGTTGTCTTGTCATCTTGGATGGATCTCTCACCTCTCCTCCTGACCCCACTCTCCCCAATTCACCTGTTTTAATGAATTGCTTAAATTATAATGTTGATATCCCATGTGGTCTGCAGACCTGGATGCTAAACAGTCTTAGAGTTTCTTTTACAAAAATGCACATTTTGTATTTCAGACCATTGTCCTCATGAACATATACCGTAACCCTCAAAACTCTGCCCAGTCTGCTGATGGTTTACACTGTAAGTTGTCCCCCCACTTGCTTGCAGGAGTCTGCGGCATTGAACATTTCTTTACGACTGGCACATGTCAAAAGGATCCATAACATGTTAAATTATTTAATCCCTTCTCAGACATTTTTCAAAAACACATTTGTCATGGTTCTTCTAGAATACTGTGGTAATTATACAATGGAATTATGTTTAGAGTGCTTTAAGGTATAGTGCAGGTCTACTTAATCCAGGATTCTTTAGAATTTGCAGACACAGTAAGTTTCCAAGTATGCTTCAGTCATTAAAAAAATAAAAATAATTTGGATTTTATTAATTAATTTATAACAAAAAATACTTGACTTTGGCCCATAAAATGGTGTATTTAAAGAACAAAAGCTGTATTTGGAGTATTAAGAAAAAAAAAAGTTATTCTTAAAAATACAGGCTCTGTTAAATTTTTATATATATGGCTTACTGTGTATCTGCCAGATTGTCCCGATGTGGATTTGTTTGCGCTCTATACTCTGTTCGAAATGTAAATATATTTATGACTATAAATTATTGATAATTTGTGGTTACCCATTTTGTTTTAGCATTATCCAACAGCTTTATCGTTAGCCAGTTAATCTAGAAATGTTTTTTTTTTTTTTTTTTTCCCTTCATATTTTATTTATTTGCATGCCATAGGGGCCATATAAAAATATATTTACTGCACTCTACTAAACCTTGCTGAGATCTAATTGTGCTTCCAAATTGTTACTAGGTGCTGTTAGTGATGTGGAAATGCAAGAGCATTATGATGAGTTTTTTGAGGTGAGTTTTCATCACAGCTGAATGGCCATCTTGGCTCCATCATTCTGTCCGAAGGTTAAAAAAAAGTCCACACATAAGCAAACAAACAGTTTACAATGTCTACATGGCTTTCATGCACTAAATGGCACAAATGAGCACATACAACATTTCTTTAATGTTTAATGTGTCGTATAAGGACAAGGACAATATTTGCACAGACAGAGCAGCTAAAATGCCATGCTGTTGTAAATGGTGGCCGAGTAATGAAGAAATTGTCAATCCCTCCAGGGTTATTTGTTGTGGAGGCTTGAGAGGAGCAGATAGTTCTATTCACAGAACACAAAACAAAACATGTTGCTTTAGAAATATCAGCTTACTATTGTGGTTATTCATATTCCATTACAAACTGTGTAAAGAGAATCAGTTAAATGAGGTGGTTGTTACTCCGTTTTGTAATGTGAACTGTTTATGATATCAACAGGAAGTCTTTACGGAAATGGAGGAGAAATACGGAGAGGTCGAAGAGATGAATGTGTGTGATAACCTTGGTGATCATCTAGTTGGAAATGTTTATGTAAAGGTAAGGTTAGAAGACGAGTTTGAGGTTGTATAATAATTAGGGCTGTCAACTGATTAACATTTTTAATCAAATACATTACATGTCATGCCAATTAATTAATCAAGTTAATGGCATACAGCATTATTTGCTGAAAGGCCCCCAAATAAAGTGCATAATAATTCAAATATTTATAAATATAATATCTATAATAATAAATATATAAAACAAATTGAAATTTAGTTTGAAATCAATTTCGTTATTGTGACGGATGAATAAATTATTGATTAGACAGTACAAAAAGTGGCTTAAGAAGTCAATATACTGTTTGTTTTATTCTCATATCATTGAACAAGCCTACAGTTGACAGCAGTCTGTTTTGCATTGAGATTGTCTATGCATTCAGTTCTCACAGTACTTGTTCTTGCGTTTCATCTATGCTATTTTTTTATTGTCGCTCCATGTACATGTTTGTGCCTTAGACAGATGTGTTTGGAGCATCTTGCTGGTATTCAATGTCATAAACGCCACATATATAGGATGCTGTGTCAAGTTGAAAAGTAGTAGAGACCTTGAAAATCGTGTCTCAAGCTTCCTGTATTATGTTGTGCTTCCTCTTAGAGCAGTTCTCATTCTCTGGCTGCGCTACTTGTGAGGTTTTTGAAAAATGTTTAAAATGTGCACTGGCATGAGCCACCTTGCTGAGATCTCAAGACCAGCTGCGTCTTGCAAATTGAGTTACTAATTTACAATAATAAATAGGGATGCACCAGTGTATTAGCTGCCGATATTTATGGGCCAGTTATTGACCAAATCGGCATATAAGCATGAGAACGCCGTTATGAAAATCCAATGGTTTATTTTTAATTAATTAGTTAAACACTTTGTAAAAACTCTGTGAATTCAAATGCACAATCCAGAAATAATAATAGCCACAATATCTAGAAGTGGTGGCACTCCTAAGAACATGTTGTATTTAATTTTTATTCTGTCTTATTCTCTCGTTAATGCGGAAAAACCTCCATAAACGGACGTGACATTTGTGGAAAAGGCACTTACCTATAGGCTATATGATGAGGGAAACCATTGAAAACACTCTGAAACTAGTAGACTTTGACTTCTGAGACATCAGATATCATGTTATCATATTTAGTTTTTTTTTATATATATCTTTTTATCTTCTATTTATCATTCATTGTGGCTCTCTTTAAAATGTTGGCCTTATGTTCTTGAGATCCAATCCATGTTCAATGGAAACTATTTATTGTTAGAACAGTAAAAAAGTACATGTACATTTTAAAGCATAATTCCTAAGTAAAACAGTGATCTGATGACAACATAAGGTGGCAAAATATCAGTATCGTTATCGGCCTATAATCGGTGCATCCCTAATAATACAAGAGCTTTGGGCACACTGGCCACTTACTCCGCAGCAGTTAATAAACTTCATGCATCCATGCCAGTAGGTGTCAGTATAAGTCCAATACCTCAGCAAAGAGGTAAGCCAGTGATATGTAAGCAAAAACTTACTCAGGATACCTTTTAAAAACAACCATTTTATGGCAATATTATTTCCAGTATTTTAGACAGTTTAACTGTAACAGCTAGCATTCAGATTATGCTGTAATCAGTCAAGCTTGTAAATGTTTAAACGTATGTAATTATTTTAATAGTTTCGGCGGGAAGAGGATGCTGAGAAGGCTGTATTGGATTTGAATAATCGCTGGTTTAATGGCCAGGCAATACATGCAGAGCTCTCCCCTGTTACAGACTTCAGAGAAGCCTGCTGCAGGCAGTATGAAATGGGGTCAGTGTCTCATGCTTTCTCTGTCCCTTTTTCTTCCCTTGCCTCTTATTTTATTGTTGAGAAACAAGGTCATTTTAATATAATAATGCAATACAACACCTTCTTGGGTACAGACTAATTCCTGATTGCTGTGTTGTACCTTGTCTCACCACAGGGAGTGCACTAGAGGCGGCTTCTGTAATTTCATGCACTTGAAGCCGATTTCTCGAGAACTGAGGAGAGAGCTGTATGGACGTAGAAGGAAGAGGTATTAAACCTACCTTAAAGGGATAGTTCACCCAAAAATTAAAATTCTCATCATTTACTCACCCTCATACCATCCCTGATGTGTATGACTTTCTTTTGCAGAACACAAAGATTTTTAGAAGAATATTTCAGCTCTGTAGGTCCTTACAATGCAAATGAATAGTGGAAAGAACTTTGAAGGTCCATAAAGCACATAAAGGTAGCATAAAAGTAATCCATACAACTCCAGTGGTTTAATCCATGTCTTCAGAAACTATACGATAAGTGTGGTTGAGAAATGGATCGATATTTATGTCTTTTTTTTTTTTTTTACTATAAATCTATATTTTTGCTTTCACATTCTGCTTTTGTTTTTGGCGATTCGCATTCTTTGTGCATATCGCCATCTACTGGTCAGGGTGGAGAATTGATAGTAAAAAGGGCTTAAATATTAATCTGTTTCCCCCCTACACCTATCATATTACTTCTGAAGACATTGATTTAACCACTGTAGTCATATGGATTACTTTTATTCTACCTTTGTGCTTTTTGGACCTTTAAAGTTCTTGCCACAATTCATATGTATTGTGTAGACCTACAGAGCAGAAATATTCTTCTAAAAAACTTTGTGTTCTGCAGAAGAAAGTTATACACATCTGGGATGACATGAAAGTGAGTAAATTGATGAGAGAATTAAAATTAAAATTTTGGGGTGAACTATTTCTTTAAAATATATCTTTTTGGTCATCTTTCAAATCCTTTTTTTATTTTTATTTTTATTTTTTATTTTATTATTTTATTTTTTACTGTCAGCTAAAACTTGAGTCTATAAAGAACCTAAATGCAAGCCAGTCCCATATTTTTCATTGGATTTGCCATTTTTGTTTTTTTTTTAATTGAAAATTTTTCTATTCTTCAGAAATCGTTCTCGTTCAAGGTCTCGTGAGAGACGTTCTCGTTCACAGGATCGTAACCGCGGAGGTCGTGATCGTGAGAAGAGGAGATCAAGAGATCGGGAACGTTCTGGAAGATTTTGAGCCAACACAAATTTTTGATCCCTATATGTTTTATTGTTTGGCGTCATCAACCAATGACCAGCATTTTTGTGAAACATCAGATATCAGTTTTTCCCTCTTGTGTTCCTTTACTTTTTTATGTGCACAATTAGAAGGTTTTTGTTTCTTAATAAAAGTTTTATAAATGATCTGTGTCTGTGCCATGAATGGGCCAACTAATTAACATGGCTGGGATTATTAAAGCCAAGTTATTAATCAGTCCTTTAATGTGTTTTCTAATTATTTTTCATTGGTTATGTTCCTGCCCATAGACGGGGATATCCGTTCAAAGAAAGATAAAAAGATTTGCTGCAATAGTACTACATCAAAACCACAAATTACCTTTGTCTTTAGGGTATGGTAAAGTTGTTAGAGGAAAATTTTGCTGTAGTGCTTTTAGAAACACAACTCACAACTATGTCTCAAACAATTAAATCCAGAAAAGAAATGTTTGTGCTTCAATGTTACCCCTGTCTCTTGATAAGATTGTAATCAGTTCATGGTGGAAGTGTCTACTGACAAAAATTTTGATTTTGTGGCTGTGTGTTTATTTCTAGGCATTGTCTAACCATGATTACTGCAGCTTTTCTGTGTTGCATTTGGATTTAAAAATTACAACTTAGATTTTTTTGGTCATTTGAGGAATTAAATTGTAATTGATCACTCTCATGAGGGAAAATACGGCTGTTGTGTAATATGTATACAGTTACACTCCGGCTGTGTTTCTTATTATGAAATGTTCGGGCGAATAACATACGCCCTCATTCCAGCCAATCAGATTTCGCACCCACACGTGGCCAATTCCCAGGCCAGGTCACTTAAAATGATGGGACAGGTGGTGCTGTGTTCACTGTCAAATGAGATGATTTTGCCCAGCTGTCTATAGTGGATGTTCGGCGCAGTTATAAGCAAGGTAAATGTGTTGTATCATTGTGATTAGCTGTAATTAACTTTGCAATATTAGATTAGCAATTTGTTGTTACGAGGGAGAAATTCTAAATCAATTTTATCATTAAATATATTTTGTATATTTGTAAATAGATTTATTTGTTAACTATATCATATATATGTTTAATGTGTTTAACATGTTATTACATTTACTGGTTATTAATGGGTAACATTAAATTCCTTTATTTACTCAGCATACCAGGGAAAGAAACAGACTTATAACTGCTGAAATATCTGCAAAGCATCTAACCCTAGTCCCACGAAACCTTCACAAACCCACAAACATTTTTTGAGGACTGACAGAACAATCATAGGTATGTATATCTATGGAAACAATCACATGGGGTTCCCTTTAGACACGTGCATACTACACGACCTGCAGTCGGCGCCCTGCGTTCCTATCCGCCCTAAATAGTATCCGAGATTAGAGTTAGGGTGGCCCAAATCATAGTATGTTGAAACAAGTGTTCCAAAACTGCCCGGATAGTCTACTATTTCTGGTAGATTTTCGAAGTGTGGACTGAGAGTCCGCGAGCACGTTTTCGGCTAGTTCGCTTCAGAACTACAGTTGTCATAAGTGGAAAAAAAACTACAAACATGTCGTTGAGACAAACGGTGCACCATCAGTTCGTGTTTTAACAAATATATATATACATACACAGGGTTGGGGAGTAACGAAATACATGTAACAGGATTACATATTTAAAATACTAAATATAAGTAACTGTATTCCACTACAGTTACAATTTAAATCATTGGTATTTAGAATACAGTTACATTCAAAAAGTATTTTGATTACTGAAGAGATTACTTTGCATTTTATTTTCATTTGTTTAATTTAATATTTAGTCCTTTCAGGATTTATATATTTATACATATAAATGATGCAATCCAAAGTGCATTTGAACAGTGGTGAAACACTTTCTTATGATGTGTTACATTCATAAGCAGAGCAGACAGAGAAGTAAGTTTGAAGTAAGTTTGGAGCACAAAAAATAGAAATAAACCTTGTGTAAATTGTCAGCTTTACGCTAAGCTAAAATGCTATTTTTATTTTTTCACCCAATTTGGAATGCCCAATTCCCAGTGCGCTTTTAAGTCCTTGTGGTCATGTAGTGATTCGTCTCAATCCAGGTGGCGGAGGATGAATCCCAGCTGCCTCCGCGTCTTAGACCATCAACCCACGCATCTTATCACGTGGCTTGTTGAGCGCGTTGCCACGGAGACATAGCACGTGTGGAGGTTTCACGCTATCCACCGCGGCATCCGCGCTCAATTCACCACGCGCCCCACCGAGAACAAACCATATTATAGCCACCACGAGGAGGTTACCCCATGTGACTCTACCCTCCCTAGCAACCGGGCCAATTTGGTTGCTTAGGAGACCTGGCTGGAGTCACTCAGCAAACCATGGGATAGCCAGCCTATTTGATAGCCAGCGTCTTTTACCACTGAGCTACCCAGGCCCCCTAAAATGCTGTTTCTAGCCATTTTACACGCACATGTTACCAGGAACAATTGTATTTTTTTTATTAAGAAAATTTGTTAGATCATAATTTTTTTTTTTTTTTCTTGTAAGACCTTTGATATTAGGGCAAAAATCATATTCTTGATAATAATATTTTTAATTGTTTTCCTGTGAAAATATCTATAAATCCTTAAAACAAGATAAATTTGATTTATCTTGTTTAGAAACAACACTGCATAAGATATTTAGGTTTTTCAGAGAATGTATTTTTAACATGTGTATTTTGTCTTACTGTACTGGCAGAGTTTTTATAGTCAAAACAAGTGAAAAAAATCTACCACTGCTGAAGAAGTAATCCAAAGTATTTAGAATATGTTACTGACCTTGAGTAATCTAACGGAATACGTTACAAATTACGTTTTACAGCATGTATTCTGTAATCTGTAGTGGAATACATTTCAAAAGTAGCCCTCCCAACCCTGTTTATATATATATATATATACACAGTGATTAGAAAAGGTAATGAGTGCTTGCTTATTGTTGATTCTCTTGTGTGTTCTTAGCTTCTTTCTCAAAAATTTTCTTTAAGGAAAAGTGTCAGCACCACATCGATTAGAAACGGAATGATCACAAACAGAAAATGAATTAAATAAACACAATTGTCTGTTTTCAAGTAGATAATCCTAGATTTTTAATTGTTGATGATGAATCATAAAATCACATCTTAAATTTTAAATATAATTGTTATCTGTGTTATATTTAATCTGCAACACATTGTGAACATCACACATTAAATGGAGATAATGATAGGAAAAAAGATACGTTTGGTTTGCATTAACTACACATTAGTACATGCCAGGGCCGGCCTTAGCATTTTGAGGGCCCTATGAAGATTTTCAACAAGGGGGCCCCCTACCTACTGATACAACCAAACCAAACACACCCAACATCAATAACTAACACAGCTTAAACTGTGCAAACAAACAAACAAGTCCATTTATTTCTTAAAGTATAGAGCTTAAAAATGCAAAACCATCAACTGTTGTTTATTAGCACAGGTAACTGCTTCAGAAGTACAACAATTAAAGAATAAATATATATATATATATATATATATATATATATATATATATATATATATACTATGTGTATATATATATATATATATACAGTGTATGTGTATAATGTGTGTGTGTGTGTGTGTGTGTGTGTGTGTATATATATATATATATATATATATATATATATATATACACACACACACACACACACACTGTATACACCAATCAGCCACAACATTAAAACTACCTGCCTAATATCGTGTAGGTCCCCCTCGTGCTGCCAAAAAAGCTCTTACCAGTCGAAGCATAGACTCCACAAGACCTCTGAAGGTGTCCTGTGGTATCTGACGTTAGCAGCAGATTCTTTAAATCCTGTAAATTGCGAGGTGGGGCCTCCATAGATCGGACTTGTTGGTCCATCACATCCCATAGATGCTCAATCGGATTAAGATGTGGGGAATTTGGAGGCCAAGTCAACACCTTGAACTCTTTGTCATGTTCCTCGAACCATTCCTGAACATTTTTGCAGTGTGGCAGGGCACATTATCCTGCTGAAAGAGGCCACTGCCATCAGGGACTGCCATTAACATGAAGGGGTGTATGTGGTCTGCAACAATCTTTAGGTAGGTGGTACGTGTCAAAGTAACATCCACATGAATGCCAGGACCCAAGGTTTCCCAGCAGAACATTGCCCAGAGCATCACACTGCCTCCGCCGGCCTGACTTCTTCCCATAGTGCATCCTGCTGCCATCTCTTCCCCAGGTAAATGACGCACACGCACCCGGCCATCCACATGATCTAAACGTGATTAATCAGACCAGACCACCTTCTTCCATTGCTCCATGGTCCAGTTCTGATGCTCACGTACCCATTATAGGCACTTTTGGCGGTGGATAAGGGTCAGCATGGGCACTCTGACTGGTCTGCTGCTACACCGCTCCATACGCAGCAAGCTACCATGCACTGTGTGTTCTGACACCTTTCTATCATAGCCAGCATTAAGTTTTTCAGCAATTTGTGCTACAGTAGCTCTTTTGTGGGATTGGACCAGACCGGCTAGCCTTCGCTCACCAGGTGCATCAATGAGCCTTGGGTGCCCATGACCTTCTCGCCGGATCACCAGTTGTCCTACCTTGGACCACTTTTGGTAGGTACTAACCACTGCATACCGGGAACACCCCACAAGACCTGCCGTTTTGGAGATGCTCTGACCCAGTTATCTAGCCAACACAATTTGGCCCTTGTCAAAGCCGCTCAGATCCTTACGCTTGCCCATATTTCGTGCTTCCAACAAGAGGTCTTCATGGGTCCACCCTAACCCGAGGACCCGAGACCCGACCTGGGGGTCCCGGGTCTGTTTAGCATTAGGTGTAATACCCGAGTCGATCCGAGGAGACCCGGCTGTAATCAGACAGTGCTGATGGTGATGGTGCTGTGTGTGTGTGTGTGTGTGTGTTGTAACTTGCAACACTAAAATTAGGATGAGAATGTGCAGGCCGGGAAATAAGGTGAAAAGCGGAGTGGAGCCACAACGAGCTGAGTGACGTCAGAGGCAGAGCAGAGTTAAGGCACACGATAGCAAATTAGCAATGCTAACATTAGCAGCCATGGCAATGAACGAGCAATCGTTATTATAGTTCAAAAGGGCAAACAGTTGAAGTTATCTTATGCGAGATACAAAAAAACTGCAATGCTGATTCTAAACAGGTCACGTTTTTCATCCATCACCGTGACAGCAAGTGGACTTTTGAAGCTGAAATAATGAGTGGATTAGCTATGCTGTTTCAATCAGCAAGAGAGGAATCACAGAAAACCTGGATGTATTTTACTAACTTTCTTGGTAAGGAGGATGGATTATATGCATCACGGCCAGGCACAGGGGAGAAGGCTACTAATGTTACATTATGTATGACACAAAGTTTTGTTTTCATAATTTGTAAATTAACTTGTTAATAGCAATCAGCTGTGAAATCAGTGTTGATTGGGTATGTGTCTCCTGGCCGGGTCTGGTTAGGGTACGGGTAGTACATTTCCGGGTTTCTTTGGGATCGGGCACACATTTTTGAACCCGTGAAGACCTATACTTCCAACATATGAAATTCAAGAACTGACTGTTCACTTGCTGCCTAATATATCCCACTCCTTGACAGGTGCCATTGTAACAATATAATCAATGTTATTCACTTCACCTGTCAGTGGTTTTAATGTTGCGGCTGATCAGTGTGTGTGTGTGTGATATATATATATATATATATATATAATATAATATAAATTATATACACTGGTGGCCAAAAGTTTGGAATAATGTACAGATTTTGCTGTTTCGGAAGGAAATTGGTACTTTAAAGGAGACCTATTATTGCCCTTTTTACAAGATGTAATATAAGTCTCAGGTGTCCCCAGAATGTGTCTGTGAAGTTTCAGCTCAAAATACCCGACGGATCATTTATTATACCATGTTGTAAATGCCTCTTTTTGGGTGGAATCAAAAACACGCTGTTTTCATGTGTGTCTCTTTAAATGCAAATGAGCTGCTGCTCCCCGCCCCCGTTCCGGAAGAGGGCTGTGCCTTTACAGCTCATGCTTCGGATACTACAGCAACAACAAGTCAGAACCACTCATTCCACTTTTAGTACAACTCTCTTATGTTCACAGAAAACGTACATAGTTTTCAAAAAGACAATCACCTCACTGTATTGTGCATAATAAAGGTGCGGTTATGAATTATACAGACAGTAAGCGTAAAAATAACGACATACGATCAGAGACAATGGTAACTGACAGTAAGCTTTTTCGGGTTAAAAATAAAAAATAACGACATAGCTCTGTTCTCCGTGAATACAATCAGAGACAATGGTAACTTTAACTGCATTAGCCGTGGAATCAGCTAACAAGCACATTCATAAAGGCGATTTGCAAACATTATAAAGTGTGATACTTACATCTTCAGGATATACAGCTGGAACACGAACAGTTGGTACTGATCCATGCTTGCGAATCACATTTTTGGAAAATCCTGCTTTATATTGACCCTCATTCACAAAGCAGTGTTAAATGATTTACACACATTTTGGTATGTTTTGGGGCACATTTGCTTCAAAAACAAAACTTGTCCACTGCATCTTCAGTGGCTCTGATGCTGGGAGTACATGAAGACTCTTATGTTCACTTTTACAGCCAACAACAGAACACTTATGACGCTTACAAAGCTGAGACATTATTCTTCTCACCGTAGCTGCTCCAGCATGGAAAAAAATGGCGGTCTGTGTGTAGATCACTCAGGGGAGGATCTATGATAATAGGGTGAAGTCCGTCACCAGTCGTGGGCGAGGCCTGCTCTAACGTGACATCATGTTAGAGCAGAAACGAAAACCAATCACTTTGAGACACTGTTTTAGATTAATAGAAATATAAGAAAGAGGAGTGGGTGGACTTTTAACATTGTAGGGTGGTTGTGTACACACACTGCCGACTCACATTTATGTTCAAACACCATGTAAAAGTGAATTTTGCATAATAGGTCGCCTTTAATTCACCAAAGTGGCATTCAACTGATGTAAAAAACAGCACCATCACTATATGAAAAAAGTCATTTTTGATAAAATCTAGACAGGCCCCACTGACTCAGAAAATGACTTACCATTATATCAAACACAGCTGAAAGCTATTTGATTCTTTAAATGAAGCTTAACATTGTCATTGTGTTTGTTTTTGAGTTGCCACGGTATGCAATAGACTGGCATGTCTTAAGGTCGATATTAGGTAAAAAATGGCAAAAAAGAAACAGCTTTCTCTAGAAGCTCATCAGTCAATCATTGTTTTGAGGAATGAGGGCTATACAATGCTTGAAATTGCCAAAAAAAAACTGAAGATTTCATACAAAGGTGTACATTACATTCTTCAAAGACAAAGGGCAACTGGCTCTAATAAGGACAGAAAGAGACGTGGAAGGCCCAGATGTACAACTAAACAAGAGGATAAGTACATCAGAGTCGTTAGTTTGAGAAATAGATGCCTCACATGTCCTCAGCTGATAGCTTCATTGATTCTACCTACTCAACACCAGTTTCATGTACAACAGTAAAGAGAAGACTCAGGGGTGCAGACCTTATGGGAAGAATTGCAAAGAAAAAGCCACTTTTGAAACAGAAAATCAAAAAGAAAAGGTTAGAGTGGGCAAAGAAACACAGACATTTCCAATTATCTATTGTCCAAAGAGTGTTATGGATCTTAAACCCATTGAGATTTTGTGGGATGAGCTAGACTGTAAGGTGCGTGAGAAGTGCCCGGCAAGACAGCCACATCTATGGCAAGTGCTACAGGAAGCGTTAGGTGAAATGTCACCTGAGTATCTGGACAAACTGACAGCTAGAATGCCAAGGATCTGCAAAGCTGTCATTGCTGCACATGGAGGATTTTAACTCTTTGAAGTAGTTTAAGAAGTTCTGATTTTTTTTTTCAAATTGTAATAGTAATTTTTCACATTATTAATGTCCTGACTATACAATGTGATCAGCTGAATGCCACTTTGGTGAATAAAAGTACCAATTTCTTTCCATAAGAGCAAAATCTGTACATTATTCCAAACATTTGGCTGCCAATGTGTGTGTGTGTGTGTGTTTATATACATACACAGTTGTGCTCAAAAGTTTGCATACCCTGGCAGAAATTGTGAAATTTTGGCATTGATTTTGAAAATATGACTGATCATGCAAAAAAAAAAAACAAAAAAAAAAACTGTCTTTTATTTAAGGATAGTGATCATATGAAGCCATTTATTATCACATAGTTGTTATTTTTTAAATGATAATGATAACAGAAATCACCCAAATGGCCCTGATCAAAAGCTACATACCCTTGAATTTTTGGCTTTGTTACAGACACACAAGGTGACACACACAGGTTTAAATGGCAATTAAAGGTTAATTTCCCATACATGTGGCTTTTTAAATTGCAATTAGTGTCTGTGTATAAATAGTCAATGAGTTTGTTAGCTCTCACATGGATGCACTGAGCAGGCTAGATACTGAGCCATGGGGAGCAGAAAAGAACTGTCAAAAGACCTGCGTAACATGGTAATGGAACTTTATAAAGATGGAAAAGGATATAAAAAGACATCCAAAGCCTTGAAAATACCAGTCAGTACTGTTCAATCACTTATTAAGAAGTGGAACATTCTGGGATCTCTTGATACCAAGCCAAGGTCAGGTAGACCAAGAAAGATTTCAGCCACAACTGCCAGAAGAATTGTTCGGGATACAAAGAAAAACCCACAGGCAACCTCAGGAGAAATACAGGCTGCTCTGGAAAAAGACAGTGTGCTTGTTTCAAGGAGCACAATACGACGATACTTGAACAAAAATGAGCTGCATTGTCGAGTTGCCAGAAAGAAGCCTTTACTGCGCCAATGCCACAAAAAAGCCTGGTTACAATATGCCCGACAACACCTTGACCCACCTCACATCAACTGGCACACTGTAATTTGGAGTGACGAGACCAAAATAGAGCTTTATGGTCACAACCATAAGCGCTATGTTTGGAGAGGGGTCAACAAAGCCTATAGTGAAAAGAATACCATCCCCACTGTGAAGCATGGTGGGGCTCACTGATGTTTTGGGGGTGTGTGAGCTCTAAAGGCATGGGGAATCTTGTGAAAATTGATGGCAAGATGAATGCAGCATGTTATCAGAAAATACTGGCAGACAATTTGCATTCTTCTGCACGAAAGCTGCGCATGGGACGCTCTTGGACATTCCAGCACGACAGTGACCCTAAGCAGAAGGCCAAGTTGACCCTCCAGTGGTTACAGCAGGAAAAGGTGAAGGTTCTGGAGTGGCCATCACAGTCTCCTGACCTTAATATCATCGAGTCACTCTGGGGAGATCTCAAACGTGCAGTTCATGCAAGATGACCAAAGACTTTGCATGACCTGGAGGCATTTTGCCAAGACGAATGGGCAGCTATACCACCTGCAAGAATTTGTGGCCTCATAGACAACTATTACAAAAGACTGCACGCTGTTATTGATGCTAAAGGGGCCAATACACAGTATGCAGTGGTATGCAGACTTTTGAGCACAACTGTGTATGTAATATATATATATATATATATATATATATATATATATATATTATATATAGTTAACTAACCAAATACAACAATCACATGGATTAAAATTAATTAAATAAACTTTAATGAAATTCCAAGACTGTGCAAATGAAAAAGAAAGAATTAAATTAACAAATTATTTGGACCCTGGTGTAAATTGTTGCAGACGATTTGCACAGCAGTGTATTATAGTGTATTCTAAAACAGTATATAATATAACAACATATTCAGTTTATGTAGTATTGTCACCGCAAGTAAATCGTGTTTACTTTCATTTATATCACACTTACCTTAGACATTTTAACTTCCACACTTTTTTGCTACACACTAAAAAAAGATAATGGCCAGGCAGTGTATATTAAATAATATATATATTAAGACAGATATTAAGAAAACGCCATTGCAGGTTAATATGTCTTTTCACTAGATCTTAGCACAGCATATTGCTCTGCCAATACTCTGTGTCAGTTCCTCTATATTTATGAATTTGCCCTAAAATATGTGCTAAATTAATATATTACTTTTACTTATTACAGTTTCTTGTTATGATCATTATACAACTCTTCATTTGAATACAACAGTGCGTAGAAGTGAATTGTGTTTGACTTGTGTTAAGACTCAAGTTGTTTAATCCTAGAGGCTTTGCCTTACCTATTGCACACTTTATAGCCAGAATATTTTAAACTATAGTAAGGGTAGTTCAAAACACTTTAAAAGCAGAAGAAGTAAGGGTCACTAAAAATAATTTGCTTTTTGGTAATATAAATATTTATTCAGCTATTCTTATCTTTCTGGACCTTATTGTGTTTTGAATGGTGCAAAATGATTTGATTTTGTTGTAACTCTTATACAGTTTACTATAAACAAAAGTATTCTAAATTATGATAAGGAGAAATTAACATATATCATATTGTGGCCTCTGTATCGTGATGTGTATCGTGACGTTGTTAGTTATACCGAGCCCTTTGTTAAACCTATTGAGAACAAACCTTTCAGAATTTAAACCTGACTGTTACCTCCTTTTCAGGACACTATAGAGGAATCATGCCTTCAGCCCCTTCCACAACAGAGAACAACACCCCTGTCTGCCCTTTTGCTGGTAAAATTGACAAAAATGGTGTAGAGAAAAAGTTTAACATTTTGGATGGTGAACATGGACCCCTGCAACTTAATAGTGAAACTGGGGTCACTGACCCAAAATGGATTCGTCCTGACCTGCCAAGCAAGTGTACCTGGACACCAGGGGTGTCTCATGAAAATTCCCCACATTCACACTTCCCCAGGTAATATATGCAAGGTAATATTAAGGATAACTCTGTTTAGGATTCTAACCTAAAATAATAAGATGTTTATTTTTCTGATTAACATTTTTTTAATTGATTCATATAGATAACAAATAAAATCTCAGCTAGTAAAGATGCTGAATACCACCCCTGGAGTCTCGAGTTCGAATCCAGGGCATGCTGAGTGACTCCAGCCAGGTCTCCTAAGCATCCAAATTGGCCTGGTTGCTAGGGAGGGTAGAGTCACATGGGGTAACCTCCTCATGGTCACTATAATGTGGTTCGCTCTCAGTGGGGTGCGTGGTGAGTTGTGCGTGGATGCCGCGAAGAATAGCGTGAAGTCTCAACATGCGCTATGTCTCCGCGGTAACGTGCTCAACAAGCCACGTGATAAGATGCGCAGATTGACGGTCTCAGATGCGGAGGCAACTGAGATTCATCCACCGCCACCCAGACTGAGGCGAGTCACTATGCCACCACAAGGACTTAGAGTGCATTGGGATTTGGGCATTCCAAATTGGGGAGAAAAAGGGGAGAAAAAAAAAAATACAGAGTCTGGGGCAATATGAAATTTGAGTGCCCAGTACATAACACATAAAACTCTGAACCTTCAACTAAAATTCTTGGATCTTAACACACCACCAAAAAACATGGGTTGTGTCTCCATCTTCTGATTGGCATCGCCAGTAGGTGGGTGTGTCTTTAAGACCAAGCCTATACAATCTACAGGGAGTCCAGAAGAATCGATGTAAAATCTTGAAGTGCATAAGGCACACCCTTGCATCTTTAGATGCAGACTTGATGTTTTTTAGAATCCTAGCCCACACTCCCTCCTCCAATACAAAGTTTAAATCTTTCTCCCATAATCTCTTGACAGAATTTAAAGCTCCGTCCCCCAGACTCTGAATTAGCAGGGAGTAATACACTGTTGCCTCATGACCTTTTCCAAAAGCAGTAATCACCACTCCCAGAGTATCTGCCGCTTTAGGGGAGTGTATGCTACTCCCAAATATAGTACAGAGCAGGTGGCACAGCTGTAAATATCTAAAGAACTGAGATCTGGGAATCCCAAAATGTTGAAACAAAATTTCAAAGGATCTCAACACTCCACTCTCATATAGGTCACCAAGTGTATTAACCTCCCTCACAATCCACTCTGACCAGCAGAAAGGGGACTTATTAATACATAATTTTGGGTTCAGCCATATGCTCGAGGCAATATTTAAATAAATGTACGAATTAAACACTCTGGACACTTTTTCCATACCGAGTGCAAATGCAAGAGAATGGGGTGTAACTTAACTTCTCTGATTAGTTTGATAGAAAGGCTTTGCAATGGTGAAATAGGGGCAAGATCCTGTATTCCTGTTCAATACAAAACCAGGAAGGGGCTCTCTCAGGTGGAAGTGACCAATGAGCCAAATGTCTGAGACCGAATGCATAATAATTAAACAAAATCTTGGGCAGGCCTAGCCCACCATTGTCAATCGGCCTATGCAGCTTACTGAAATGTAATCTGGACGTTTACATACCAAATGAAGGACTTTGCTATGCTATCAAATTGCTTGAAATAAGAGAGGGGAATATCTATAGGGAGAAACTGTAGCAGGTAGTTGAATTTTGGAATACAATTCATTTTGATAACATTAACCTTCCCAATCATAGATAAATGTAATGAAGCCCACCTGCCCACTTCGCTCGAAAACCTTTTTAATAAAGGGTTAAAATTAACTCTAAATAAATCACACAAATTTGCTAGGAATAAAATACCCAAATACTTAATGCTCTGTTTGGGCCACTGGAAGGCACCCAGCTGAAAAGCCGTTACAGGGCAGTACGCTGTCAGAGCCAAAGCTTCGGATTTAGACCAATTAACTCTGTATCCCAAGAACTTAGAAAAGGAATTAATAATTCTGTGGAGACAAGGCATAGATCTAGTAGGGTCGGAGATGAATAATAAAATACCTGTATCATCTGTGTAAAGCAAAAGCTTATGTGCCACACCTTCCGCCATCACCCCTGGAAAATCATCCTCCTTTCTTATCGTGGCTGCTAATGGTTCCAGGGCAAGAAAAAACAATAATGGGGAAAGAGGGCAACCCTGCCAGGTGCCCCTATCCAGAGTAAAATAATCTGAAATTAATCCATTAGTTTGTACCACTGCTACCGGGTGTCTATAAAATAACTTAATCCATCCAATAAAAGTATTCCCGAACACGTACATTTCCAAATTCTTAAAAAGATAATCCCATTCTACCATATCAAACACCTTTTTGGCATCAACTGAGATGGCAGCGACTGGAGTCTGATCATTCGCCACTGACCACGTGATATTGATGAACCTCCTGATGTTATCAGAAGAGCTGTGGTCCCTAATAAACCCCACCTGATCTATATGGATAAGAGATGTCATAACTTTACTTACTTGGTTAGCCAAAATTTTTAACAATATTTTAATGTCTAGCTGGATCAGGGAAATTGGATGGTAACTCTTACACTCGCTTGGAGACTCTCTCTGTTTTATATATCTAGCTAGAAGTTTTCCTGCCTTGTCCCCCGACTCAAAGTATGACTGTCTCGCTCTGAATAGCCAAAACTCCACCTTCCGTGACAAAATAGTATTATATCTGTATTTCAATCAGGTAAATTCTCTAAGGCCTTCAGACGACATTCGGTGCTTCAGCTCTGCCTTGGCACTTGTAATATTCCCTTCCAGCTCCTCGAGTTCTTGTGCTTTGGATTTTTTGGTGAATGAGGCATACTGTATGATCCAGCCCTTAAGAACTGCCTTAAGTGCCTCCCAAGCCACGTCCACAGAGGATACTGAGGACCAGTTGGTCTCCATATAAACATTGATTTCAGCCTTTAACATTTGTTGGAATTCAGGATTTTGCAAAATGGATACATGAAAGCGCCAACTGTATGATTTCCTTTTCTCCATATGTGGCAACACTTCTAAACTCACCAGGGCATGATCTGAGACTAAAATGTTTCCAATTGAGCAATCAACAACAGATGAAATGAGGGACTTAGATATAAAAAAAAATCTATTCTAGAATAAATCTTATGGACTGATGAAAAAAATTTATAGTCCCTACCAGATGGGTTCAAAAGTCTCCAAATATCTGTAAGACCAAGATATTTACACATCCTGTGAAGTGTCAGTATTGCTCTTAGGGGCTTACACATTTTTGCTTCATTATGATCAAGGACTGGGTCCATCAAAAAATTAAAATCTCCTCCCAATATTATATCATGAGGGGTGCCAGCAGCTTGCAACATCCCTTCAAGATCAATAAAAAAGCCCTGATCATCAACGTGAGACATCAGAATAAGACTTTGCCCCTGAATTTATTGCTAAAACAATAATAACTCTTCCTTATTTATCTTTAATCTGTTTGAGACATTTGAATTGTACTTATCAGTGTAATGACTCCCCTGCTCTTACTTGAGCCAGCACTAAACAAACATGTCCACCCCATATCTTCCCAAATTTTTCAGCTTCCTGCGGAGAAAGAAGCGTTTCTTGAAGAAACACTATATCATATTTTTTATGCTTAAGAAGAGAAATAACCTTCCTTCTTTTTATGGGGTGCCCCAACCCATTCACATTCCACGTGGAGAGAGACAATCCACTCATATTAACATTTGACATTTTGACATTAGAGAAAAAATAGATTGTGTGTCAAAAACAAAATGATAAAGATCACATTCCAACATTAGTGCAACAATCAAATCCCAAACTTCCCCCTGAACCAAACAAACAGAAAAAAAAAAACGTGCCCAGTAACCCTGTGCATGACAGCGCCAACTGGCGTCCATCCTTCTAACCTCAAACAGTCCATGTACGCCTACGAGAGCCCCCGCGACAACTTTGCCATCAGATTGCTCAAGTCCGGTGTTTCTATACAAATTTTGTGAGACAGAATTATACAACAAAAGATAATCTATAAAACAAACTCCAGCCAATAAGTGGAATAAACACAAAGAATATGTAGATTCATCCACATAACTGTCCTGATGGTGTGTTTTTCCACAAAACAAACTCCAGCCGTTAAAAGGAACCAGCACAAAAAAAAAAACAAAAAAAAAATGCACTCCGTTTCCTCGGACAGTCAAACGAATGTTCAGTGAGCCGGCCCATTCGGCTGCTACATGAGTGCAACAAATGACCTAATCACTCCAATGACTTTATGAAGGACATCGCTTTCTGGGGACATGTGAAAGTTTTATGGCCATCCTTAGTATCTATTCTCAATTTGGCCAGGAACATCAGTGCAGAAGCGACCTTCCGTTGATGTAAGATTTTCTTGCATTCCTTGAATTGATCACGATTCTTGTCGAATTCGCAAAGTCTGGGAACAAGCAAATGCTGTTGTTCTTCCAATAAAGCCTTCCTTTACTCCTCACCTCACATAACATGAGATCTTTATCGGATGATCTCAGAAATTTGGCCAGAATTGATCGGGGCCTGTCTCCCTCAGCGGATCGCCGAGCTGGAACCCTGTGAGCTCGCTCGATTTCCAGCTTATGGCCTGTTATTTTGAGCAGACTCAGAAAGAGCCCTTCCAGGAATTTCACAATATCCTGACCCTCTTCAGCCTCAGGAATTCCACAATACGGATGTTATTCTGCCGGCTACAGTTCACCAAGTCCTCCAACTTCTCCCAGACACGCTCTAAATCCACCTTAGTTGCTAGCGGGTTTGCAGATAATTCCCTCTCTGATGACTCCAGATAATCGATCCGTTTCTCAACATCCCCCACTCTTGTAACCATCTCAGTGAATTTTGTCTCCATGGCAGTGATCGATCAACGTATTGCAGCAAGATCCTCTAAGTCAGCAACAACCTTCGTCAGCATTGCCAACATGTTCAACATTTCTTGCCAAATTTGCCACACTTCCCTGACTAAATTGACTCCCGGGCTCGGGGCCTGCTGCTCGGGGGTGTCAGCTTGAGCACGTAAGTGCCTTTTAATGTCTCCAGAGCCCAAAGATTTTGAATTCTTTGACATATTGTCCTCCTAGAATAGTTATGGAACAGGATGTATTGAATCTCACCAGTTTATGACATTAATAGTGTTAAAACTAGCAAAGTGTGCAGAGCTCGCCATTCACACGTCTGAACCTCGCATGGCGTCCATGTTCTCCCCCCCCCCAAGATGTGTATTTTTAAGGAAATTGACAGGAATATGCATATGCGTCATTTATGGTTGGAATATGTCCCTACCACTTTTTGCCTTTGCCAATTTTGTCCCCACCAAGCGTTCGTCAGGTAAGTGTCTAATGCAGAAGAAACATCTTCAGTTCTTGAGCAGGAGTTTCCATTTCATTTGTGTGTGTGTTGTTCATTCATTGCAGTTTGTTGTTTTGAGTGCTAGTTGCGGTGTTTATCAGTGGCGTTGAGTGACGGCGGGCGGCGATGTTCTCTCGTACATCAAGAAGCATTCCACTCACTCCGCTGTTGCGCAGCTCGCACTCCTTTCCTGACTTACAGATGCAAATTTAATTCGTTAAATTAAAAAGTTAAGTTAGGGCAAAGGAGAACCTGGAACTCCTTGTACTAGAGGAACCAATTTACCTTTACCATGGAACAAATCAGTCATTGTGGCTAAAACTTGGCCTACTCATCCATGTATTTATCCACTGACAAACAAAATCTCACTACTGATGGTGTTACGTATGGATCGAGTTATCAAATTAATTATACAAAATATTAATTGGAGCTCTTGAATTGTTCATAAAGAATGACTATGTATCAAAAGAGTAAAAGATTATATGACTCTTTCTGTACATAACCTAATTCATTTTCATGAGTTTCACCACTTCGTGACGTCACCACCTCCCCCAAACTGTCCCCAACAATTTTTTAAAACAAAAAGATGCCCATGGGAATATGTTATATACCGGTACTAATAAAACTGAGCCTACCAAAATCATCAAGCATTTTTTATGCCTCCCAGAAATATTTTCTTATTAGTTTTAGAATGTCGACAATGTCAAGTAGCTACATTCTCATGCATTGCCATCATCACAAGTGCTTTTAACTTTCATAACTTAAAAAAAAAAAAAAAATCTATTTTTTTTTTATTTGTGACTATATCTTTATAGCATTTTGGTTCTTTTAAACAATATTTGTTTTTTGATTTTCATTTAGTGACAGTTTGTTCCTGGATGTTCTAACAGGCTCTGACTTTTTTAGCAAGTGTCAAAGTAGAAGAGAAATGTATTTTGTCATACAGTTATTAATAGTTTTTAACCTAAAATTTTACAACATGATATTTACAGCTACTGTGCTTTCTCTCCCCACAATATCAAATTATGAGTGATTTTTTTTTTTTTTTCTCTTCCTTTCACCACCGGAGGACAAAAGCTCAGAGCATTCTGCCCAACATCCTGAAGAGGATTGGAGACACACCGCTTGTCCGAATAAACAAGATCTCTAAGACCTTTGGGCTGAAGTGCGAACTTTGTAAGTGTTCCATTCATTTTTCTTCTTGTAACAGATTTAAATCAATTACATTTAATGTCAATATCATTTTATCTTTGAATTGGAGCTTCAAAAACCTGAAATCCAAAAAAAATGTAAAATGTGTCATAATTCATATGTCACCGAAAATTCTATGGAATGGATATAATGCATTCATAAGGATGCTCAAGCTATGTTTGATGCTAGGTGTAACGAGAAGCAAAATGCGGATAAGTGCGGCTTTATTAAAAAGCAAATTAAACACAAGAAACTAGAATACAGAACTCTCCACAAGGAGACTTTCTACAGCCTTACAAAGAAAAGAACTGAGTCAAAATTAATGTTTTGCTGCTTTTAGTCCATATCTATTAGCTTTAAGGTCATCTCTATGCTAGTGTACATCTAAATGTTGGCAAAAAAAATTTCAGAAGATATAAGCATTTCAAATCTGCAGTCTCTCTCTTCCTGCTAAAAAGACATATATAGAGACATACAAAAGACACAACACAGAGGTTGAGAAACCTTAAGAAGCCCAATCAAATGCTTTCTGGAACTAAAATGCAGCCTCAACCTACCTCTAATTTTCTTTTGTTGACATCATATTCTAGGGGTTCACATACTTTTTCCAACCTACACTGTGAATGTTTGAATAATGTATTTAATATGTACAAGAACAATACAATAATTTGCGTGTTATTAGTTAAAACAGATTGTGTTTGTTCATTATTGTAACTTAGATGAAGTTCGAACCAGAATTTAAGACAAATTTATACATAAATGCAGGTAATTCCAAAGGGTTCACATACTTTTTCTTGCCACTGTAAATAAACTTAAAAAAGTGAGTAATTTTTCTCCTGTCCAGTGTCCCATTCAGAAGTGATCATCCCTATACCCTATTCCCTTTGAAGACAATTACCCTCCACTGCGAGAGCTTCAGATGGCTTAAAGGTGATAATGGTCAGTCAGAACTTTTTATGAGACTTGAAGGAATCTTTGGAACTGGTTAGCATCTCTGTTCATGAGTCTGCTATATGGAAAACATTAAACAGGCATGGTGTCCATGGCAGTACACCACAAAGGAAGCTGCAGCTTTCCAACAAAAACATTGATGCACCTGAATTTTTTCAAAGACCACCTTGACACTCCACAATACTACTGAGAAAATGTTTTGTGGACTGATAAAACTAAGGTTGAATTGTTTGGGAAGAACATGCAGCACTATATGTGGTGTAAAAAGGGCACTTCATACCAACATGTAAACATCCCAGCGGTGAAGTATGGTGTAGGGAGCATCATGATTTGGGGCTGCTTTGTTGCTTTGGGGCCTGGACCGCATGCCATCATCAAGGGGAAAAATTAATTTCCAAGTTTATGAAGATACAGGATAATGTCAGGGTGGCTGTGTGCCAGCTGAAGCTCAGTAGAAGTTGGGTGATGCAGCAGGACAATGACCTTAGTAAATCCACTACAGAATTGCTTCAAAAAAAGAAAATCCACCTTTTAGAGTGCCCAGTCAAAGCCTAGACTTTAACCCAATAAAGATGCTTTGGAATGACCTCAAGAGAGCCATTCACACCAGACATTAGGGGTGCACCGATCGATCGACCACCGATCGTGCCTAGATTTAGGGCCGATCTTTTTTGCAGCATGTAAGGAATCACACATAAGGCCCAAACATACTCAATGCAAGTACGTGAAAGCAGACTATGTTTGGGCCTTTACGCTCTTCAACATGAGCGCTCCCGGAGTCAATCAAACATGCACGCTCTCCAGGTGCTCTCATATCTCATCATCAGTCACTCATCTCAGCACTATTCTGTGAGGATCCCAATTTAAATCAGATGTTAGTTCATGTTAGTTCATAGTGCATTAATGTGCATTAACTAATACAACATTTGATTTTAAAAATGTATTAGTATACACTACCAGTCAAAAGTTTAGGGTCACTTACTCATTCTTTATTATTATTTTTCACATTTAAGGATAATAGTAAAGTCATCAATAATATGGAAGAACAGAAATGGAACTATAGGAATTGTGTTGTGACTAAAAAATATAAAAAAATCAATCAAAACTATATTATATTTTAGCATCTTCAAAGTAGCCAGCCTTTGCCTAGAATTTGCAGAAATGTACTCTTGACATTTTCTCAACCATCTTCTTGAGGTATCACCTTGGGATGCTTTTTAAACAGTATTGAAGGAGTTCCCATCAATACTGGGCACTTATTAGCTGCTTTGCTTAATTATTCTGTCCAAGTCAACCATTTCAAAAACGTTTTTTTATTTTTTTTTTTTATAAAATTTTAGTTTTGTAATGAAATAAATGAATATGTTGGCATAATTATATTTTTGTCTACAAAACTAATTTCAAACATTTAAGCATACACCTTCGAATCAAAAGGTTTTTAAGATCATGAGAACATTTCAGTCAAGTGACCCCAAACTTTTGAACGGCAGTGTATGTTGTAACTAACATTAAGTTCATTAGTTCATGTTAACTACAGTAATGTTGTTAAATAATGTTAACAAATGGAACCTTTTTGTTAAGTGTTACCGTAATTAAAACCGTGCCGGTCTAATCCGCAGCTACTGGAAACACTTGGTTGAGGTTATTACTGCCAAAGGAGGATCAACCAGTTATTAAATCCAAGGGTTCACTTTTTCCACAGCACTGTCAATATTTAATGGGATGTGTTCAGTAAAGACATTAAAGGTTATAATTGTTTGTGTGTTGTTAGCTTAAGCACATTAAGTCTGTACTTGTGACTTTGATGAAGATGTGATCACATTTTATGACCAATTAATGCAGAAAACCAGTTAATTCCAAAGGGTTTACGTACTTTTTCTTGCCACTGTATATAAACTAGAGGTTTCTTGGGATGTACAGCTTGAGTAAGTGTTCTTTATTCTTTATGTTTAGTGTACTGTGATTCAAAACGTGGATATATTATCATTTACTCACTTGTTTCTTATTCATCTGTTTTGGCACTGGCTTCAACCTCGTTGTAAGCAAAGGTTTGTTTAATGTTTAGTTAGATAATCATTCTGTACTCAAGTCTTCAGAAAAGTTGGCCAGTATTGAGATCGCTTTGCAAATTTCCCTGTGAAGCGGCTCTGACATGAGCAGAATGGTCGAAAGTGGTGTGTGTGTGTGGGTGTGGGGGGGGCTGTAAACTAAAGCCTATTGGCTATTTAAAGAAAATGGTCGAGTCGTTTGACATTACCCATCTCTACTTCCTGTTTCAGTAGGAAATACGTCAAAACACCAAATCGAATCAAGCTCATTAAAGCACTTTATTGGTACTTTAACAAGACTAGTAACAAGACATACCTGAGACAAATAAACAAGGGAAACAGGAAACAAGGACAGAATTTCAAAATAAAAGACGCACAAGAAACCTAGTGCCCTCTCTACTGGACGCTAGGGAACGTCCCATATGTGAAACAAGGACAGTTACATTCCTTTTTTCTTTCTTTTTTCTTCTGTATGTGTCTGCAGTGGCAAAATGTGAGTTCTTTAATGCTGGTGGTAGTGTGAAGGACCGTATTAGTCTTCGTATGGTGGAGGATGCAGAGAGGGAAGGCATCCTCAAACCTGGAGACACTATCATAGAGCCCACCTCAGGAAACACTGGTAATCACATTGTGCTTTGTGTACAGTATACTGTATTTTAGATTTTTCTGCTGTTCTATTTCTAATGTTTGGTGCACTCTGTACAGGTATTGGACTTGCGCTAGCTGCAGCAGTGAAGGGTTATCGCTGCATCATTGTCATGCCAGAGAAAATGAGTATGGAAAAGGTATGATGGATTCCAACCAATAGGACCACACAGCATTTGTTCAAGCCCATCAAGAATGGTTAATTTCACGATGTTAGATAAGTCTTTCTAGGGCTGCACAATTTTGATATTGTAATCACGATTATTATTCTCAATTAATAGAAGTTTAAATAAAATACTTATTTGTTTAACTTGCCATATCAACTTCACATTGGCCCACTTAGTAGCATGTCAAAACTAAACTGTTATAAAATGTTTTAATAAATAATACACAGAAACCAAGCAATGCGACAATATTAGAATTCCGCAAATATATTAACTGAAGCTATTGCTTACTGCAGGTTTACACTCTTTGAGCCCTGCAGTTCAGCACAAGCTCGCGGACGCTTCTTGCACAGTTCTGCACTCTCATTATAAATGAAGCTTTCTACACTGCACAATAAATCAGTTATTTACACTATGTCTACGCCTTATTACGGAGCCTTTTCAGAATTGTTTTTTCTGAAATAGTTTTGTGCTCCCTAACAATAAGTTTTGTGTTCCCTCACAATAGTTTTGCGTTCTCTTGTAATAAATTTACCATTGTTTTACTACAGTAACCATATTTTACCTATGATATTCATAGTGAACTTATAGTGATAAAACAGGAAAATGAAAACTATGGTAATAAAAAAATCATAATTTCGTGGTTATTATGGTTTTAATGTACAAATACCATAGTTTAACTATGGTTTTACTAAAGTAATATTGTAGACTGTAGTAATCATATTTTTGGGTGGAAATCATTTTTGTGTTGTAATATTGTAGTAACCATGACTGCCAAAGCTATCCATGTTTTGTTTTTGTTTTTTGGTGGAAACCATGGTTTTAATTCAGAATACTGTATACATATAGTAACCATGGTTTTTCTATAGATTTACCATGGTTATTCTTATGGTTACAATAGTTTTACTATATTAACCACAAAATTATGATTTTTATTCAAATTGTTTTTGTTTTCTTGAAATATTACTATAATTTAACTAGGAAAATCAAGGTTAAAATATGGTTACTGTAGTAAAACCATAGTAAATTTATTGCGAGGGAATGCAAAACTATTGCGAGGGCACACAAAACTTATTGTGGGGGAACGCAAAACTATTTCATAAAAAAATTCCCACCCTGTCCTCTATGTGGCTCTGTACCGTGTTTATTATAGTAGACCAATCCTATTGTTTACAAAAATTTCAGCGCATGTGCAGTATGTGGTGGCAGAAAGCCGATGGACTGTTGTGTTAGATTTGACAGATTAGATGTTTAAACAAAAGTATGACACAAAACCATCATAAATACACAAATAGTCTTATCTATACAATTATTATAATGATATGAGTTAATAACATATCTTTAATAATATTCGCTTCATATGTTTGCTGCAAAGCAATGAGATGAAATGATCTCTTCAGTCCAGTCAGCTCTGTTGATGGCTTGATGCCACAGCTATCTATGAGAACCCTCGAAAGAATTTTTCAACAACGGAATCTGAAAACAGTTTACTGTTTGTGGATGATTTCTGCCACCACTTCCGTGTGTGATGTAAGCGGTGACTTTGTCAAAGGATTGGTCTATAGAGCTGTTCAGCCGTGACGTCAATTTGTAGGTGAACCCGGAAGTCTAATTCGACATGGGCTCCCTCTGGATTTTCCTGTGGTTTTTTAATAATGGGGTTTTTGAACTTATGTGTTAAATAAGGTCTGTGGTAAACATTACTTGACGATACGTGGATGTTTTGTTTTACAACATAAATTACACACTTTCATACCTCAAATGTGAATTTGAAAAAAAGTGTGTAATTCAATACGGCTTCAAACTTCACGTTTGAGGTATGACTGTGTGTAATTTATGTATTAGAACAAAACGTCCACGTATCGTTAAGTAATGTGGTAAAAGTACCACAGACCTTATTTTAATCATAAATTGAAAAACCCTTTTATAAAAAACATATGAAAATCCCAAGGGAAGTATTCTAGTTTTGTGCCATTGCTTGTTTGCAGTGTATTTACCATCTACATTGCAAGTGAGCTGCGTGACATGTAAAGAATCCAAAATAATTCAAAATTGTCAAAGGTTTCTATACAACATTTTTTGCAGCAGTTCAGTTTTCGAACCAATTTCAGACACATCCGTTGAGAAATGAAACAGCAATGGCGAATCAGAGATGCTTAAATTAGTCTAAAGTCCTATCAGTAATTCAACTGATTCCAATGCTCACATTTTATGGTCTGATGCCCAGATGCTTGCTTTATGTTTCACCTCTGTTCTTGGTGCCACACGAAAATTAGTGCTGAAGAAATATGACCTGACACTCGAAAAGAAGCTTTTGAACAAAAGCGAAAAGCATAGTTGACCCAACAGGCGTAGTTTAAAATGGAATTCTGTAATAAGTTTTCACAATAAATGAATTGCGGTAGTCGTATTTGTAATCTGGATTGCTTTTTTTTTTTTAATAATTGTGCAGCCCTAAGTATTCCTGCATCATTTCAAAATATGTCTTTTTAGGTTGATGTGTTAAGAGCTTTGGGAGCTGAGATCGTCCGAACTCCCACCAGTGCACGTTTTGACTCCCCAGAGTCCCATGTGGGTGTGGCATGGCGCCTGAAAAATGAGATTCCAAACTCGCATATCCTGGACCAATACCGCAATCCCAGCAACCCCCTGGCTCATTATGACACCACTGCTGAGGAGATACTGGAGCAGTGTGATAGTAATAGTCATGTTGTTTCTCTCTCACTTTGTCTCTTCCTGTTTACACCTGTTTTTAAAGTGTGTTTCATGTGTTTTCTTGTGAAGTGCATGCATCCAAGTCTCAGTTAATATAGTTATTCCACTAAAATATCTGAGAATTCTTCTCGAAATGTCATATTTGTGCTTAGATTGAAATCAAAGTATCATTGGGAGAAACGGTGCAGCATTTATTAATTTTTTCGCATTGTTCCCTTTTTTATTTTTTGCGCTTTATCATCATGCAGTAACACACTGTGCAAGATGTATACAGAAATGGTCACAAGAGATGCACAATATTAGGTGTAAACAGCATTTGTGATCGGATCACAAGGGTTAGTTCACCCAAAAATAAAAAACTTCTCTCATCATTTACTCACCCTCATGCCATCCCAGATGTCTATGACTTTCTTTCTTCTGCTGAACACAAACTAAGATTTTTAGAAAATAATTCAGCTCTGTAGGTTCTCACAATGCAAGTGATTGGGAAAATTTCATTTTTGGGTGATCTATCCCTTTAATATCAGGTGTAAACATGGCCCACCTCTGATCTTCACAGCATGCACTAGCATATCCACTTGTTGTTTTAACATCTTCCTACCCCCCTTACTTGTGTTTACAGGAAGAGTGGATATGCTGGTTGCAGGGACTGGCACAGGTGGCACCATTACAGGTATTGCCCGCAAACTGAAGGAGAAATGTCCCAATATTAAGGTAGACACAACATTTTTCTGTGACTTGTTGCACAGCATATCTCACAAACAGATAAGCTTGAAAATGTGGCCAGTTTTGTTAAATTGTAATTTGAAAAAAAAAATTCAGCTTCACTGAAAATTAGCTCTTGCTCATCTGGTAGATTGTTGGAGTGGACCCAGAGGGCTCGATTCTTGCTGAGCCCAATGAGCTGAACCGGACAGATAAAACCCAATATGAGGTGGAGGGTATCGGATATGACTTTATACCCACCGTCTTGGATAGATCAGTAAGTGATTCTGAAGACATTTACATCCAAACACACCTCTGATGTCCTTTTTAGATTATGTGTCTCTCCTTTGTCCCCATAATTGCTGCATTAGTTCACATGTTGGTTCCCCTTGTTGCTATTCTGTCATTTACCAGTAGATTCCAGTACAAGTACAGTTTCATAGTGTCCTACGGCGTTGGGGGCCAACATATTAATTAATATAACTAATATAATTGTGGTCCCATAAAGTATATGGACACTTAAGCCACCATTTAAATTTATTAATGTCTTTTCATTTCATAAAATATCAAACCAAGTGGTGTTTGTTTGGTTTCAAAATATAAAAAATGGATATACTGTTCAAAACAAAGACAAAGTGTCTAGACATTTTTTGGTTGTCAAACAATAGTGGAACACATCCATCATTAATGTAATGAACTACACCTGTGGTTACTCTATTAGGACTCATGAACTCAGGAAGTAACTTCATACATCTACAAAAAAAAAAAAAAAGTTCAGAAAAGTTACTGTAGTTTTTAGAATAGCTCTAGCATCATTTGTTTGCAAATGCCACTTGGTTTGATATTTTGTTGTCTGTGCATTGTAATTCATGCATTTTTAAGTGTTGCCTAAGTGTTGTTTCCTAAAGTGCTTTTTGATCCAAATACTTTTTGGGGCCACTGTAGCCAATGTACAAATTATGAAGGAGTGCATTACAACCTCTGTGTGTGTATTTCAGATGGTTGACAAATGGTACAAGTCCAATGACGAGGAGTCATTTGCCATGGCCCGAATGCTTATAAGAGATGAAGGGCTGTTATGTGGTAAACACAATATCTTTTTTCACCTGAACATTTACATACACTCACTGAGCACTTTTATTAGGAACACTATGGTCCTAAAAAAGTGTACGACGTGGTTTCTTTGTTCACCCCCCTTAGCATTTTGCGCCGAAGCAGATCACTAAAAAGCATTTGAGCTATTCAAGAGATTGGACAGATTTGCGCCATGTTGAGTGACTCTCAAGTGAGATTTTGAGTGTTCATGTTTGATTGACAGACTGAACGTGAGCGCACATGTACTGTGTATGAACGCGCGCAGACCGACCGCAGCTCTCATAACATCAGCCATGATAGTATTATAAAATTTTTTTTAATTTTTTTCTTGCAGTCAAATTCCCTCTCTAACGTGATTCAGCAATGTAGAGAACTAGTGTAAATCCTCATGTAAATGGTCACCTTACAATTCATACAGATTTGATAGGCTGCTGATAAATATATTTCTGATGATGATATCATAACGCGGGCCGCAAAAGATCGCTCGAGGGCCGCAATGTGATCTCAAAATCATTGAGATCACATTTTTTCCCCATTCTGATAGTTAATGTGAACATTAACTGAAGCTCCTGACCAATATATGCATGATTTTATGCATTGCACTGGTGCCACACGATTGGCTGATTAGATGATCGCATGAGTAAGTAGGTGTACAGGTGTTCCTAATAAAGTGCTCAGTGAGTGTAAATCATGAATTTTACCACATGCTAAATTATGCCTCATTGTTTATGAGAAGTAATATCATTATTGTAGTGCATTTGTGGAAGTTTATACTGTAGTGTTTATCATGTAATGCTCTGTCTCTGTTGTCAGGTGGTAGCTCGGGAACAGCCATGGCAGCTGCAGTAAAGTTTGCCAAAGAGCTGAAAGAAGGGCAGTGCTGTGTAGTTGTTCTGCCAGACTCTATTCGCAACTACATGTAAGGGAGATAAAAGCACATGATTTACTTTTTAGAAGCAAGCAGAACCAATTTAAGTGTCTATTTTCACCAATCACTGGCTATACTCCACAGAGAAAACTCACTTTATATAAGGCTTTGCTCAATCTGAAACAATGGGTGTTTATAAATTTGTGATTAAAATTGTACCTTTTCAAGGTCCAAGTTTTTGAGTGATAAATGGATGTTCCAGAAAGGCTTTCTGAGGGAAAAGGATATGATGGTCATTAAGCCCTGGTGAGAGGATAGTTTTATTATTTAGGATTTAGACAACAAAGATGAAGTTGATTTCTTATTGTTTAAATGTTAAAAATTTAGAACCCGAACACCCTCTCATTCTTTCTTTGTTTTGTGTCTCTTTCCTTCCTTTATCATTTCATTGAAATTTTCCAGGTGGTGGAATTTGAGATTGCAAAGCCTGAACCTCTCTGCACCCCTTACTGTTCTGCCCACAGTCACTTGCCAAAAAACCATCAAGATCTTGAAAGAGAAGGGCTTTGACCAGGCGCCTGTCGTAGATGAAGCTGGGTGGGTCATACATGCACAATATTTCAAATTACAGAAGATCGGTTCAGTTCTGAGTATTTACTGACATTAAAATGGATGATACCTGTTTAAATCAAATTAGGCCATGTTAACGCATGCAATTTTATTTTAATAGGTTAAACAGTTAACAAGTTTATTCAATTTGACATTTTTTAAGTGTTTAATTCTGTTAATTCTGTGATTTCTAAAAACTGATCGAAAGCTTCGGAGCTGATTGAAACTGATTGGAACAGTGCAAGTGTCTTTCTCACATCCGCACAAACACATAGTTTCTAGAGAAGGACCCATTTATTAGTAAATGATGGAGAAAGACACGCTTTATTTATCATTTATTTTCAAATCAAACCCAGGCCAATGTTCAACAGAATTAATGTACCTTACAGTAGTATACATATTTCTGTTGACTTACACTTAAATATTTTGAAGAGAAAATTAATACTTTTACTCCAATACATTTCTCCAGACCCTTTCATTACTTTTATGAATGAACACACAAAAAATAACACTGCTGCAAATGTAAAATGCATGCGGCCCAGTGATAGTGATGGCTTTTACTAAATACCTGTGGTTTAGAGAATGATGTCATCCCAAGGGCTGTGGTTTGTTTATGTCAAGGGGTATGCACAGTTTACATGCTCAACACTGCCTGCAAACTTCAAAAGAAACAGATGCTATTAGTGGAAAAAATCGTACTTTGACTATATTTATAATATATAATCATTATAAAAGCTGTCGATTTATCATGTTAATTCAGTGCGATTCATTTTATTAAAAATAATGCGTTAAAAATAACTCAATTAACAACCATACATAAATTCCATAATAAGAACTTTTCCTACCATCGGAGCATCTCAAGTTTGGGGGTGGGTCCCCTTGATAGTTTCGCCATATGACCAAGGGGTTTCCTCCTGATAAAATCGCAGGAGCAGGGGGTCCACTTGATAGTTTTGCAGTCAAGAATAGCTGCCAGTACTGTGACGTCATTTGTGCTCTATTGTATGCTTGATGAGTACATTTTAATAAAGGATATTTTGCTAATCAAGAATACTTGTAATGGAACAGTGTCTTCTATAAATTATTTTTGATCTTATGTAGAATGTTTTATATGAAATAATATACTGGGTAAGAGATTCTGTAACTTTCATTGCCCTTGAGATATGTGCTTACATTTTAATCTTTATTTTTTTATGTCCATTCAGTGTTATTGATAAGCACATACAGTAGAGCTGCAGCTGAGCAGCAGTATTGTGTGACGCACCACAATAATCAGAATCAGATAAGCTTTTCCTGTTGATTAATGCAAGGAATTACTTTTTATTTATCAGTAATCCAGTTACAGTTTGTGTTCTGTTGGTACTTGTGTTACAAACCTGATTTTTTTTAATCAAAAAGATTAATGCGCTGAGCTGGTGATGATTGCAAAGAGAACGCATTAGTGTAGATGATGAGCTGTGAAATGTGGCTTCATGTGATAGCGGCTCCCAGTGTTGAGAATATGAATTTAAAATAATTTCTCAAAAGCAGGCCAAATTCTGTTGGTTTTTTCTCTTGCAGGCTGCTCCAGAGCAGTCGGCAAACCGCAGGGCCATAATAGATATACCATAATGAAATCTTAGAGGGCCCTTTATGACATCATATGGTGTGTTGTGAATTCCTGCGCTTGCAAGGGTGTTGATCCACTGAGTATTAGAACACTTATGACTCAGTCACCTGCGACACGATTACGAGGTCGTGCTTTCTTTGTAGATATTAAAATGTACTGTGTTATTATGAAAGATAAATTGGTAACCGTTTACAATTAGGGTTTGTTAAACATTAGTTAACAACATTGGTTAACATGAACTAACAATGAATTTTTATATTTAAATATAATTTTAAATATTTATTAATCTTAGTTCATGTTAATTTTTAACATATAGTAATACATTTTTAAAATCAAAAATATATAGAGGCCCCATTATGACATCATAAAGATCTCATTATGACATCATAAAGATTGCATTATGACATCATAGAAGCTGCATTATGACATAATAGAGGGCCCATTTTGACACCATAAAGATCTCATTATGACATCATAAAGATTGCATTATGACATCATAGAAGCTGCATTTTGACATCATAGAGGCCCCATTATGACATCATTGAGGCCACAATATGACATCATAGACCTTATTCACGCTAGTGCCATCTTTGATTGTTAATGGGAATTACAACGAAGCTGTTTGGGATAGACTTACAGTCTCTTCAGTGGGCTGTACTGCAGTTTAAAGTGTTTTTGGATCGTTCCGCAGACAAATAAAAATCTGTCCAAGAACATTCAATATACAAAGAACTCGAGACAACATGAGTTGTGGAAAATCAGATGTGATCTAGGAGCTTTATACCATTCGTGCCATTGAAGAGACTGTAAGTCTATCCCTCACAGCCTCGTTGTCATTCCCATTAAAAATCAAAGATGGTGCTAGCGTGAATAAGGTCTATAGAGGCCTTTTTGTGACATCATTGAAGCTCCATTATGACATCTCACAAAGTACACTTCATTAACAGCCTTGTGGAAGTGCCCTACTTTCTGCACTGCCACTCAGCTAGGTTGCCATGGCTATAATTAGCTGACACATTAAGTCTTTTACTTGTATTTTGAATAATTAAGTTGATTTTTTATTAGTTGCTTTAATACTTTTACGTAAGTATTTTTCTCGTGAGTTAACTTTTACTTGAGTCAATTTCCATAAAGGTATCTTTACTTTTACTTAAGTCTGAGGATTGGGTACTTTGTACAACACTGGAATGCGGTAACATGTTAACTATGAAAAAAATATGATCAATAATAACAAATAATTTAATTGACAGCCCAAATTAAAATTTGATTTATTTCATTGTAAATTGTTACGGGTGCTGTAAGCGATTTTAGCCATTCTGGAACTGCAACTTGGACGTTGGCAGACTTGGCCGTTGATTAGCCACACAACTCTTTCCAAAACCCAGCACTCCAAAGACACGTGCACACACACAGACACACTTGGAGACATTGTATTAGAGCTAATGAGTGTTTCGCGGGAGCAAACATTTTGGGCATTTTGCAGAAGCAGGACACCTTACCGGCACTTATAAAAGAATACATGGGCTGCCCTGTGAATGCGCACAATGATTGACAGGCAGAAAGTCTTCTGATTGGCTAAACAAACGATCTGACCACGGCTCACTGACAGCTTCTTCACTGTTGTTAATCGAGCCTAGGGCTGTTACAGAGACAGATGTGATATTTCATGGCACCTATTTAATGATATCTGAAAGGTATTAAGGACGTTTTCTGCATGCCATTTAATAAAATAAAATAAATCACTTACAGCACCTTTAAAGAAAGCAGTTTTGGATTCACTCTGCAGGCTGATTCTTGGGATGGTGACTCTGGGAAACATGCTTGCTTCTGTGCTAGCAGGAAAGGTCAAGCCCTCTGACCCTGTCAGCAAAGTGCTCTACAAGCAGTTCAAACAGGTGGGTCCAGTGCAAAGTTTGTAAGGACTTTTCGTGTTTGTAAAAGAACTGTTTCAGTTTCTTTTCCTAAGTCCATTTGAACGTTTCTCTCTCATTCGCCCAATTTAGATTCGTCTTACTGATAATTTGGGAAAGCTTTCTCGGATCTTGGAAACTGATCACTTTGCCCTGGTAGTCCATGAGCAGATTCAGTGTGAGTGTTTGTTCTCAAGGCTGTTAGTGTTTATGAATAACTGTCCAGTTATTGCAGAATCACAGATATCCAAGCAGTAACATCCTCTCATTGGTTTTACAGCACATTAGTTGCTTATTGTAAACTGTGATTTAGTAAATTTGACTCACAATGCTTAATGGAGTAGTTCACCTGAAATTGAAAAATTTGACATGAGCCTCTCACCCTTCGTGATTTCTTGATTTGACTAATCTGTCGTTCCTACCCAGTGTTATTTTCTAATTCTGCAAAATATCCAAGCAGCTCAACTTCATACAAAAAAGTGAAATTTGAGTGCCCAATATGTCACACATAAAACTCTGAACCTTCAACCAAAATTCTTGGATCTTAACACACCACCAAAAAATATGGGTTGTGTCTCCGTCTTCTGATTGGCATCGCTAGCAGGTGGGTGTGTCTTTAAGACCAAGCCTATACAATCTAGAGGGGGTCCAATAGAATCTATGTAAAATCTTGAATTGCATAAGGCAAACCCTTGCATCTCTAGATACAGACTTGATGTTTTTTAGAATCCTAGCCCACACTCCCTCCTCCAATACCAAGTTTAAATCTTTCTCCCATAATCACTTGATAGAAGTTAAAGCTCCATCCCCCAGACTCTGAATTAGCAGGGAGTAATACACTGATGCCTCATGACCTATGACTTGTGCTCTTAAGCCATTAGCTTGGTGTGAAGAACAGATCAAGATTCAAGCCATTATTCACTAATAATCTTCCACTGTTTTGGAGCTTTCAAATCTCTTTCGTGCTTGTGTTCAATTAAAAAATGGCGCCACAAGACATGTCATGTCAGGTTTGACATTACTGATGACAAACACCATGGGCTCTCGCATGTCACGTGACCAATTGCGAAGCAGCCATTTTGAAAACATGACCACACATGACATTTGAGAGCTATGGCAGGTAAGATAATCAATAAATAACTTCAGTGTCTGTTCCTCACCAATCTATTTGTAACACAGCTTCACAAACAGAAGGGAAGGAGAACACAGGGAAGCAGGTTTTTCCAGGCTCAGGTAGGACTTTTAATTGGCCACTTCAATGCTTTACAACTTCACAAACTCATCAGGTTCACAGGCACGTAGTAACTTAAACACATCAGCTTCACAAACATAACAGATTAAACGTAACAGCTTCAGGAGCACCATGGCCTTCCTTGTGCCAGACTCTCTCTCTCCTCTGCTGGTGGTGAGGCTGCTTATATGCCGCTCTCCCCATGCTCACTGGAATTAGAAACAGGTGTTAAACATAATCTAGCTCAGGTGCAAGCACGCTTACCACTTTCTTTCTCTCCGGACGGACACTTGACCATGCCCCCACTGCCACACTATTGTATAGCTTTAGAAGACATTTCCTTTTAATGGAAAACAAAATATTTTGTAAGAGAGAAAATAATATAAGTTTGAAAGGTAATGGGTGTGAGTAAAAAATTTCAAAATGTTCATTTTTGGGTGAGCCTTTTACTCATTCCATTAGATTTACTTGATTCACTTCTGCTTGATTTACTTCTCTCTTTTCAGATCTGACAGATGGATCCTCTAGTCTAAAGCAAATGGTGTTTGGAGTGGTGACAGCCATCGATCTCCTCAACTTTGTGACCGCACGAGAGAAAAGAGAGCGGTCCATGTCTGAATCAGCAGATGAATTCTGAATGCATTAGAGGCCTTTCTGTCTTCTAACCAATCTATCTGAATGCAATGCACATCAAAGAATCACTTCAGAGATAGTCATAAGATCTTAATGCCCAAACTTGCACAATAAGCTTGTGTTTGGTGTAACTATATTTTTTTTATCATGAAAAAGTGTACCACTTTGTGTAGTCTAACAGATTTTACAACGATAATTGAAGGCAGCTGAATTTTCAGCTGTGTCATGGTACACAAATTTCAACCAAATTGTTCAGGGTGGGGTTAGTGTTAAAACAATTATAGAAAATAGTACAGTATTGTTTAATGTTGTCATAAAGCTGTTTTTCATTTGCTTTCATTGCTCCTTTTTATTATGAAAAGTTTGTGTATCTGTATAATATAATTTAGAAGAGTGTGATTTGACTAAGCTTAACAGTATAATTTTTTGTTTAAGTTGATCTAGTTTATCTAACTCTCATACATCAGTGGTTCTCAACTGGTGGGTCATGACCAAAAATGGGTTGCAGCACTGTAAAAAATGAAATTGCATTTTATCCAGCTTATGGGGATTTTTGAGTCACAGAAACTCAAAATGTAAATTACTTTGCATCTATATAAAAACACATGTTAGACCAACAATAGTCCCCCAAATGTTGTCCCAACTAGTCAAACAGTGTTGTCTGAACGAACAATTTCATGTTGAACAGTGTTGCTGATGTGTGAGTTCCCAGCATGCATTGCAACATGAATACATTATGTGGTTAGTGTTTTAGGCTTGTTCCTTGCTGTTTGCTGAATTTATTTATGCTTTTTGTTGTTGGTGGGGTTTTTTTTTTTTTTTTTTTTTTTTGGCACTGTTGGCACTATTAGTTGATAGTTGTGCGGTGAAGTTAGGAGCTCATCTTTTAACTTAATGAGGTTTGCTGATTGTCACTGTTATTTAGGTTTATGTGTTAAGGATTGAGGTCTATTGTGTGTCTACATCAAACAATTATTCATACCGCCTTGCCTCACAAGACATACCTCTCTCTTCAGAGGCAAAGATTGACGAAGAAGGTAACTTCATATAAAATTACTTTAAATGGTGACAAAATGAAAGTTCTCACATTGTGAATTGTCAGTTGGCTAAACTAGAAAAGAGTAGTTCTCAACAAGAATTTTTGCATTTAGTTTAAACAAAGCAGTGTTACTTAGGACAATTATTCAAACATCGTTGAGAGAACCCAAAACCTTACTGCATCATGTTGCGTTGAATTTTTCAGTTTGCTCAACGATTCTTGTTTGACATCAAAGAATCACAGTGAGGTCAGTTCTGATAGGGTTGCAGACAACAGGGAAAATTTTGCTAAATGCAAATAATAAAATGCAGCTAAGCATATAATCATCATAGCTAGATTAGCAAATTAAATATGCTATTCAACGAACAAAATGGAGGATAAAATGATTCCCTTTTGTTGTTGACCACAAAGGCTTGCATCCAGTCAGGCTCTACGAAATCTGTCACCTGAAGCTAGCCAAGTAAGGCAGATGGACAACTACACAAGATAAAAGGAAATACAATCCAGAATACATTAAATACATGTTTGCTTTAAACATGGTTTGTGTCAACCACATCGTGTTTTGTGCAGTGAATTACTTCCTTAATAAATAATAATATTTATGTTGTTTAATTTTAAGAACATTTTGGTTTACTTTTGTATGATAAACAATTGTGATACTGTAAACCGTTAATGCATTGTTGTGAGCACTCACTGAGGTCTTTTCCTGATTTTATTAAGCAGAGGCACACACACCACTGTTTTTGTTCTGATTATTTTTCTGCTGGCAGGGAGCCTATGGCAAACCGTAAAACCATATGGTAAAATTTGACACACTGATTGCGGCTGGTCTGAACATTAATCTGACCAACTTTGGTGTCTACCCTTCAAACCCTCTACCGCCACCATCAGTGCAAAGTCGAACCTTTAATCTGTATATAACTTTTGACTCATTTGGCCTAGAAACATTCCTTACATCTTATAAATCGTATCCTCATACCAATTTCAACAAACCCACTCAATCCAATTCCCATCCATGGTATTGGCAGCCAAATGGCAGTGGAACATGCTTTTACATCAATGAAAGTTGGTGTACAGTTGTAACAACATTAAAGAGGATATGCTGTCCTAATTTGGAAGCGCTCTTTGTTAACTGTAAGCCTTTCTACTCGCTACGGGAGTTTTCCTTGTTTATTCTGGTGAGTGTGTATATTGCGCCAAACGTGTGTGTGAACACAGCGCTGCGACAGCTGACTGATCAAATCACAGACACAGAACAACAATACCCGGACTCAGTTATTATTATTCTTGGGGATTTTAACAAAGCAAATCTCACACGTGAACTGCCCAAATACAAACAGCACATTAAATGCCCCACCAGAGACAGAAACATACTGGATCATTGTTACATAACAATAAAGGATACATATCGCTCTGTCCCTAGAGTAGCTTTGGGACTCTCTGATCACTGTCTGGTTCATCTTCTTCCAACCTACAGGCAGAAATTAAAATCAACCAAGCCAATAGTAAATCTGTAAAGAGATGGACCAACGAAGCAGAGCAGGAACTACAAGCCTGCTTCGATTGCATGGATTGGAGTGTTTTGAGGCTGCAGCCTTAGACCTGGACGAGCTCACAGATACTGTTACATCATATATCAGTTTCTGTGAGGATATGTGCATTCCTACTAGGACTTATTTAAAGTTCAAAGACAAACTGTGGTTTACAGCAGAGCCCAGGTAGCTTCGTCAGGCCAAAGAGGATGCTTACAGGGGTGGGGATAAAGTCTTGTACAATCAGGCCAGGAACACACTGAACAAGGAAATCAAAGTTGCTAAAAAAGCTACTCTGAGAAGCTGAAAAACAAGTTTTCAGCTAACGACCTTGCATCAGTGTGGAGTGGCATGAAACAACTCACAAATTACAGGACTCCTACCCCCAACCCTCTGGTGGACCAACAACTGGCTGACGACCTGAATGTGTTCTACTGCAGATTTGAAAGGCCCAATCTCACACCCCCACTCTGACCTTCACTTCACACAAACACCAACACCTCCTGCAACCCCCCTCCTCCCCCCTCCTGCTACTCAACCTGCACTTAAAATCTGTGAAGATGATGTGAGCCTGATCTTTCGGAAAAAAAAGACGAGGAAAGCTTCAGGCCCAGATGGTGTCTCACCAGCGTGTCTTCGATCCTGTGCTAACCAGCTGGCCCCCATCTTCACACAGATCTTCAATAGATCACTGGAGCAGTGTGAAGTCCCATGCTGCTGCAAATGCTCAATCATTATTCCTGTCCCAAAGAAACCAAAAATCACAGGACTTAATGACTACAGACATGTCACTCTGATGTCTGTGGTCAAGAAATCATTTGAGAGACTGGTGTTGGCCCACCTGAAGAACATCACTGGACCCTTTCTAGATCCCCTTCAATTTGCTTATCGAGCAAACAGGTCTGTGGATGATGCAGTCAACATGGGATTGCATCATATCCTGCAACATCTGGACAGACCAGGGACATATGCAAGGATCCTATTTGTGGACTTCAGTTCGGCTTTCAACACCATCATCCCAGCTATACTCCAGAATAAATTACACCAACCCTCTGTTCCCATGTCTATCTGTCAGTGGATTACCAGCTTTCTGACGGACAGGCAGCAGCTTGTGAGACAGGAAACTCACTTCCAGCACCTGTACAATCAGCACTGGTGCCCCCCAGGGATGTGTGCTCTCCCCACTACTCTTCTCCCTCTACACCAATGACTGCATCGCCAAGGACCCCTCTGTCAAGCTCCTGAAGTTTGCAGACGACACCACTGTCATCGGCCTCATCCGAGATGATGACGAGACTGCATACAAAAGGGAGGTTGAACAGCTGGCTGTCTGATGCAGTCAAAACAACCTTGAGCTGAACACGCTCAAAACGGTGGAGATCATTGTGGACTTTAGGAGGAACACCCCAACACTGACCCCCCTCACCATTCTAAACAGCACTGTGGCAGCAGTGGATTCATTCAGGTTCCTGGGCACTACCATCTCACAGGACCTGAAGTGGGAGACACACATTGACTCCATTGTGAAAAAGGCCCAGCAGAGGTTGTACTTCCTTTGCCAGCTGAGGAAGTTCAACCTGCCACAGGCGCTGCTGATACAGTTCTACTCAGCAGTCATTGAGTCTGTCCTCTGCACTTCAATAACTGTCTGGTTTGGTTCAGCTATGACATCAGACATCAGAAGACTACAAAGGACAGTTCGGACTGCTGAGAGGATTATTGGTTGCCCCCTGCCCCCCCTTCAAGAACTATACACTTCCAGAATGAGGAAAAAGTATGGAAAAATCACTCTGAACCCCACTCACCCTGCCTATTACCTTTTTGAACTGTTGCCTTCTGGCGACGCTTCAGAGCTCTGAGCACCAGAACCATTAGGCACAGGAACAGTTTTTTCCCCTCAGGCTATCCATCTCATGAACAGTTATATTGCCCCATTGAGCAATAACTATGTGCAATACACAGTTTAGTCTTTTTTATATTTATCCAACACATCCAACCTCTTCTGCCATTTCATTCCTCTGGGAAAAAACAACAACAACATTTGCACTGTACATAACAGATTTGTATTTTGCACTGTACATAACAGATAACAGATTTGTATTAGATTTGCACTACGTATGTGTATGTATGTATGTATGTATGTGTGTGTCTGTGTGTGTATGTACGTATGTGTATAATTATGTTTTTATTTTTTATTATCATCTATGTCTTGCTGCTGTTTTTGTATTGTTTTTGTATTGTTGTACACTGGAAGCTCCTGTCACCAAGACAAATTCCTTGTATGTGTAAGCATACTTGGCAATAAAGCTGATTCTGATTCTGAAATTGAATTTTGCTGAAAATATACTTTTGCAACTCATCTTACAGTGTTCTTCGTATCAGCCCCAAATTTGGGTCAAATAATCTTGAGACAGTCCTTGTCAAAATTACTTACCAGATTTGGATATATCATATATCAAAGTGTTTTCACGTAACACATCAACGAATCAGATGTCTAGTTTAGAAATCAGGAAAAAATTCTAATATTTAAATAATTTGGTAAAAAATAGATTCCTTAGGTCATACCGAGTAACAGACATTATGTAGCAGAGATGGGCCACATACACTATATTGCCAAAAGTATTCGCTTATCTGCCTTTAGACGCATATGAACTTAAGTGACATCCCATTCTTAATCCATAGGGTTTAATATGACGTCGGCCACCCTTTGCAGCTATAACAGCTTCAACTCTTCTGGGAAGGCTTTCCACAAGGTTTAGGAGTGTGTTTATGGGAATTTTTGACCATTCTTCCAGAAGCGCATTTGTGAGGTCAGACACTGATGTTGGATGAGAAGGCCTGGCTCGCAGTCTTCGCTCTAATTCATCCCAAAGGTGCTCTATCGGGTTGAGGTCAGGACTCTGTGCAGGCCAGTCAAGTTCTTCCAAACCAAACTCACTCATCCATGTCTTTATGGACCTTGCTTTGTGCACTGGTGCGCAGTCATATTGGAACAGGAAGGGGCCATCCCCAAACTGTTCCCACAAAGTTGGGAGCATGGAATTGTCCAAAATCTCTTGGTATGCTGAAGCATTCAGAGTTCCTTTCACTGGAACTAAGGGGCCAAGCCCAGCTCCTGAAAAACAACCCCACATCATAATCCCCCCTCCACCAAACTTCACAGTTGGCACAGTGCAGTCAGACAAGTAACGTTCTCCTGACAACCGCCAAACCTAGATTCGTCCATCAGATTGCCAGATGGAGAAGCGTGATTCGTCACTCCAGAGAACGCGTCTCCACTGCTCTAGAGTCCAGTGGCGGCGTGCTTTACACCACTGCATCCGACGCTTTGCATTGCACTTGATGTATGGCTTGGATGCAGCTGCTCGGCCATGGAAACCCATTCCATGAAGCTCTCTACGCACTGTTCTTGAGCTAATCTGAAGGCCACATGAACTTTGGAGGTCTGTAGCGACTGACTCTGCAGAAAGTTGGCGACCTCTGTGCACTATGCGCCTCAGCATCCGCTGACCCCGCTCTGTCATTTTACGTGGCCTACCACATCGTGGCTGAGTTGCTGTCATTCCCAATCGCTTCCACTTTATTATACCACTGACAGTTGTCTGTGGAATATTTAGTAGCGAGGAAATTTCACGACTGGACTTGTTGCACAGGTGGCATCCTATCACAGTACCACGCTGGAATTCACTGAGCTCCTGAGAGCGGCCCATTCTTTCACAAATGTTTGTAGAAGCAGTCTGCATGCCTAGGTGCTTCATTTTATACACCTGTGGCCATGGAAGTGATTGGAACACCTGAATTCAATTATTTGGATGGGTGAGAGAATACTTTTGGCAATATAGTGTATATTAAAATGAATGGAAGAAATTGGAACACTCAACCACGGAGCTCTGAACTCCCAACGTCAACGGATGTTAAAAGAGCCAATCAACTTCTAGATACAGACATCGCCTGTCAATCAACTCTAGAACGCACATGCGCATTAGCTATAAAAGCTATACGTTTTTTAACGTAATATTAAAGAATAACAATTTATGATACCACTAATGCCAGATTTTATTGCTGATTTGAAATATGTTCTTTGATCATAATCTTGACCAACCGTTTTTGAGATGTTGGTCTTTCTCCATTCAAGTAGATAGGAGCTGCATTGGCATGACTGGAAATAGCCTCCCGAGAGCGTTCCAAAGATGGCCAAGAGTGGACTGACTTGCTATAAAGACTTTGTACTGAGTACAAAGATACCAATTCTTCCATGATCGGCCATATTGCCCGTTGATTATTTTGAATTTGGTCATAAAATGCTGCATTTTACCAGTGCTCTGCTGTATCCGGTTGTTAAGGCTGACGTCACGAGTGACGTAATAGCCATTTCCGGGTCCAAAGGCTCCTTCAGATCCCAAAAGCAAACAATGGCCGACCCTGTGAACCTTTTCACGATCACTTTCTCCTTTAGTGAGGCACCAATGAGGGTTAAAAATGGTCTAAATTCTTTCAACACCAATAGAGGTTTTTTTATTATTAGTTGGGCTGTTCTCCCAGGTGATATAATCAAGGGTAGAGTCCGGCATCCATGAAAAATAGGTTTTACGAGGTTGAGGTGAGTTAAAAGTTAGCAGTAAGCTAGCAAGAATGTGTCCCACACCGACGTGAAATGCGTGTGGAAGAGGGCGAAGACACCGAAAACGGACGAAATTGCAACCAAGAGGGTGTCTGAGATGACACCATCCACAACATCAGGTTAGTAATTAATTTGCAATTGATGCTGATGTTGTTGCATGGTTTGAATTATTTGCTTAATGTTATGTGGTTTAAAGCCACTGTATTATGTGAAGATGAATCGTATTTATCAAACGGTTCTAACTTACACTCACTAACTACGTTTCCATCCAATGATTTTTTGCGAAAAAAGTTTTAGCACATCAAAATTAAGCTGATGGAAACGCAAATTATCGCTAAAATTTCACAAGTGTCGACATAATATTTTTCCGTTTAACTCTAGCGCATAAACTCTATGCGACACATCAAATGTCGCGAAAAACTGGGTTGGAAACACTTTTTGTCGAGAAAATTGGCATTAACGCAAAAATGTAGTGTCACATGACAGAATTTGCCCCAATCGTTTGCCAGTGTTAATCATGACGACAAGGTATAGGATCCTTGAAAGCCAATTTATTGTACGTGATTATGGATTGATCTGAACGGCATAAAGATCCGATCACTGCAAACATGACACTTCCAGGAGTGCCAACACAAATATCATGCACATTAACAAGTGCACGGAGAACAAATGAATGGCCACTGTTTGTGATGAATTTAATCGTGGTAGACATCCGTTTATTTATTAAAGTTGCTTTTCCACACCATTCAAAATAATAGACAGCAGTCAAGGAATTAGCCCACAATACAATTTGTGACATCCGGTAGGCGAATTAGCGATAAACACACATTTCTGAATAGAAACGGCTTAAGGGCAGATTTCTTTTGCGCTAAACCAAAACTTATGCGTCAAAGTGTATTTTTAGGCATGACGTCATCACGCACACCATTTTTGTCGATAAAAGGCAATTTGAATGGAAACAGGCAGAAGACGGCGGTTTTTTTTACGCATTTTCACTTTGTCGATAACAAAATAGCGCGAAAAGTGGATGGAAACTAGGCAACAGTTGTAAGTTAATATCTGCAATTGTAATTACCCTGCATTCATGATCTGTACTATTGTCCTTTGAATTAATTGTGACAGTTATAATGAAGTTTTGGCACTTCACACAATAATATGTTTTATGAAAAAAAAAAATAGTAACATGTTTTATCTAGTATTACTTTTTAAATAAAAGTTTTCTGCAAAACAAAAAGGCATAAATCAGTCAGAAGATGGGAAGATGCCCACAAGGGGGCAAAGCTCACCTGTCTCAGGCATGAATCAGTGTTATTCAACAATGTTCAACACACACTGACAATCAGTTAATTCATTCAATTTGTGCTCTTGCTTGGTTAGAACAAAAACTATAAAACCCGTAGCCTATATCAGGGGTATCCGCAAAGGTCTGGTTTGGCTAACGTTAGCATCCACTGGCAACATACTTTGTTTTTCTTCATTCGTTTAAGGATTGTAACTTACCTTATCAACTGTAGCCATTTCCTCTTCTCTTTCTCTTTGCAAATAAAGCGGTAGAATGACAATTTAATTGTTTTTTTGGACTCATATCTGTTCAAACAACAAGGGACACAGCACTGCGGCATGTTGAAAAGACGAGAACCTCAGCCAACGGCAGTAGTGGCTTGGACCAGGAAACGGTATTATCGGAAGGTCGATATGTCACGTCTTAACAAACGGATAGTGAAGACACTTGGTATGTGTCATTAGCACCATTCCCTGAGAGTACCTGAAAAATGTGGAGACGAGTCATTTTTTTATTTGTATAGCCATTTTCACAACACACACAGTTTCAAAGCAGCTTTACAGTAAATTATGTTCTAACAAAAAATGATGCTGTGTGTCTTAAAGTCATCATGGAGCAGTTTTAATGAAAACATGATTGAAAATCATGCTTTAAAAATTATCTGTCTTTAGGCCCCCAGTTACTATGCCCAAGGCGACTGTGGCAAGGAACCCAAAACTTTGAAGTCTTTGAAGAGGTTCTAAGATTACAGGGAACACTTTAAGTAATATAGTGGCATACATGTTGCTCTCCCTGACCTATAACAGCGAAGGACTAAAGTTGCTCGTAGGGAATACGATAAAACACTGAGCCTCATTTACTAGCTGTGCATATGCACGTATTTGTGCGTGAAGTCTGCATAAAACCGTTTTCACTAAGAAATCATGATTAATCAAAAAGCAAGCACTAAAATGTATTCTAAATTTACAAATATATTTAGGACCTACTGAAACCACATGTACACAAAAATCAGATACACCCGGTGTCCTTGTATATATGGAATAAACACAAAATGAATTAAATGATACACACACACTAATATATATATATATACACACACACACACACACACACACACACACACACACACACACACACACACACACACACACAGTACTGTGCAAAAGTTTTAGGCACTTGTGAAAAATGTTGCATAGTGAGGATGTCTTAAAAATAATGCCATAAATAGTTTTCATTTATCAGTTAACATCATACAAAGTCCAGTAAACAAAAAAGCTAAATCAATATTTGGTGTGGCCACCTTTGCCTTTAAAACAGCTCCAATTCTCCTAGGTACACCTGGACACAGTTTTTCTTGGTTGTTGGCAGATAGGATGTACCAGTCTTCTTGGACAATTTACCACAGCTTTTCTTTCTATTTAGGCTGTCTCAATGCTTCTGTCTCTTCATGTAATCCCAGACTGACTCGATGTTTAGTGGGGGGCTCTGTGGGGGCAATGCCATCTCTTGCAGAGCGCCCTGTTCTTCTATTCTAATCTTTTCTATTTGCAAAAGTAATGTTTAGGAGTCTAAAATGTATTTTTCCTATTGACACACTAAAGCTGAAGATATAAATAAATATCTTAAGACAAATGTTTTTGTGAAACACCTTAAGTGCCTAAAACTTTTGCACAGTACTGTATATATACACGTTTATACCAGGGGTCTGTTGAATGCTTGATTCTGATTGGTTCACGGACGTTCTAAGGTGTGCAATTATTTTTCAAGGAAACGCATGGCTATAAAGTAGTTCCAGGTCTTGACCGCATAACGGTTCCATATCACTTCGCCAAATTATTTCAGTTATTTCAAAGAGCCCTACAGGCTACCACAAATAACCATATAAACAAAGTCATTGGTTAAAGTAAATCGGTTAAGAACGTCAAACAATGTCTAAAATATCCTACATATATTTCAGTTTCGGTTAAAAAGAGCCCTCGCACTCCCTCGTCTCCCCTGCACTTACACATGCTCACACACACACACACACACACACACACACACACACACACACACACACACACACACACTGAGACTCCAGTCAACTGACAAATAGAAACCGCACCTCTGCGACTTGATCAATACAATACACCGCTGCGCGTCGTGACCACATTACCACCTCGGGTGTGCATTATTTTTGAACAATTCAACGGTCCGTCGTCAATTATTCCTTATATATATCAGTATATACACTATATATTCGTGCACAAACACGTATAAATGTCATTTTATATAGTCTTATTTCAAGGTAACTAAAATTGTGTGTTATAGCTCAAGCTGGGTTCTTGATCCGTCCGTGGATGCTCAGTGATAGAGCGCACAAATGCTCTAATTAAAATGCTGCTGAATGTGCTTGGATGCAGTTGGTGGAGTAGTCCTATATGTCTGCTCTGCGTCATGATAACGCAGACAAGGGAATTCCCGTACTCGGGCTTCCCTGAGGGGGATTTCGCTCTGGAGCAGTCACGTGATGAGTCCTTCAAGCACGCCTTTGACCAACTGAAAATAATTGATGGTCAACAGCTCCAGCCTAATGTTGCAGTCACATATCCATACATTTCTATTATTAAAGAGCGGTTGTATCGAGTGACGCAGGACACTCAGACCAAAGAAAATACAACTCAGCTATTAGTACTAAAGAGCCGTCGGGAAACACTCTTCCAGGCAGCTCACTATAACCAAATGGCTGGCCATTTAGGTTACGAAAAGACTTTGAACCATATAATGGCCCGTTTCTTTTGGCCGGACATTCACGGCGATGTACGCAAATGGTGTGCGTCGTGCCATGAATGTCAGTTGGTGAATCCACCAGCCACCCCAAAAGTGCCATTGCACCCTCTGCCGTTGATCGAGGTCCCCTTCAAGAGAATTGGCATGGACCCCGTCGGGCCATTAGAGCGGACTGCACACGGCCATCACTTTGTATTAGTTCTGGTGGACTATGCAACGCGATATCCAGAAGCAGTGCCTCTACGCAACATCTTAGCATGTAGTGTTGCGGAGGCACTCTTCAAAATTATCTCCCGAGTGGGGATTCCAAAGGAAATCCTCACTGACCAAGGCACTATGTGAACTGGATGAATTATTGGGCATTAAATCGATTCGCACCAGCGTTTATCACCCGCAAACCGACAGGTTGGTTGAACTATTTAATAAGACCTTTAAAAACATGATTCTTAAGTTCGTACACGAAGATGCAAAAAATGGGGATAAGTGACTCGAACCCCTGTTGTTTGCAGTACGAGAGGTCCTGCAAGCCTCCACAGGGTTTTCCCCATACGAGCTACTGTATGGGCGTCGGCTGAGTGGCTTGCTCGACGTCATATGGGAAGCTTGGGAGGAAGGACCTTCGAATAGCAAAAACCAAATTCAGTACGTTCTTGACCTTAGAGCAAAACTCTTTGGGGCAGGTAACACAGGAGAATTTGCTCCAAGCACAAGAACGTCAACGCCGACTGTACGACAGGGGCACTCGACTACGCAAATTCGAACAGGGAGATAAAGTGCTTGAATTGCTGCGCACTTCGAGCTCCAAATTACTCGCCAAGTGGCAAGGACCCTTTGAGGTCACACGACAAGTTGGAGATCTCGATTACGAGGATAGGCGAAAAGATAGGGGAGGGGCACGTCAAATCTACCATCTCAGTCTCCTCAAACCATGGAGGGAGGCGGTGCTTGTAGCCTTGGCAGTGGTAGTTCCAGATAGGGTTGAGCTCGGGCCGGAGGTAACTCCCAAACCAAATTCGTTCACCCCGGTCCCTTGTAGAGACCACCTCTCACCGTCGCCCAGTTGCAAGCTTAATTCGCGGACGTGTTTTCACCCCCTCTTGGTCGCACAAACCTTGTAGAACACCATATTGAGACCACCATGGGGGTGGTGGTTCGTAGCTGCCCCTATCGTCTTCCTGAACACAAGAAAAAGTTGTTCAGGAAGAATTAGAGGCAATGCTTCAAATGGGCGTAATACAAGTGTTGCACAGCGATTGGGCCAGCCCGGTAGTTCTGGTACCAAAGAGCGATGGCTCGGTCCGGTTCTGTGTTGACTACCAGAAAGTGAATGCAGTGTCCAAATTTGACGCTTATCCAATGCCGCATATTGAAGTTACTCGATCAGTTGGGCACGGCTCAATTTTACTTGATGCTGGACTTAACAAAGAGTTATTGGCAGATCCCTTTAACTCCAATATCCCGAGAAAAAACGGCTTTTTCCACACCATTCTGGTTACACCAGTTTGTGACGCTTCCGTTGGTTTGTTCGGAGCCCCGGCCATGTTTCAGCGCCTCATGGACAAGATCCTCAGACTGCATACGGCATATGCCGCTGCATATCTAGACGATATTATCATTTATAGTAATGACTGCCGGCGGCATAGCCCTCAGATATTACATGTCCTGAGATCACTGCGACAGGTGGGGCAGTTTTTGGGGCTGGCCGGCTACTACCGGAGGTTTGTGCCTAGTTATTCTCATGTCACCACCCCGCTGACTTACCTTACTAAAAAGGGGGCTCCGATCCGGTTCAGTGGACAGAGTCATGCCGACAGGCTTTCCTTAACGTAAAATCCGCATTTTGTGGGGGGCCGCTTTAACATGCTTCTGACTTCTCTCTCCCCTTTATTTTGCAGATAGATGCATCTGACAGGGGGCTGGGGGCGAAACTTGCAGGAGGTGGGAGGGGAGGAATGGCCAGTACTATTTATTAGTTGCAAGCTCTCCTTCGTGGAGACAAAGTACAGTACCATCCAGAAGGAGTGTCTTGCGATTAAGTAGGCTGTTCTTATCCTCCGCTACTACCTGCTGGGGTGGCCTTCACCCTCTGTTCCGATCACGCTTCTCTGCAATGGCTCCACCACATGAAGGATATTAATGCACGGATCATCTGTTGGTATCTGGCTCTTCAGCCCTTTAAGTTCGAGGTGATCCACAGATCGGGGCGCAGATGGTTGTGGCTGACTATCTCTTCAGATATTGGGGGGGAGTAGGTAGGACGGATGTTGCCCCGGCCTGAGTTGGAGGTGGGGGTATGTGGCATGGGGGGCATGGTTATGTGTCTGTTTGCAGGAGAGGGAGAGCGGTAAGGCTCATCACCTGGGTTGTAATTACTCTAACACCTGTCTCTCATTATAGTGATGGCGAAGGGAGACCTGATAAGGCACGCCAGAGCGTCAGAGTGGGAGAGAGAGACCACAGAGAAAGTTGGCTGCATGTGCGTTTACAGTGTGAAGCCCCAACGAATCATTTGTGTATTTTGGCCACCAAGAGCCCTTTTTGTTTAAATTTTGTATGATGCTGAAAGAGTAATAAAAATACTCACATTGACTGTTCACTGTCTCTTGACTTCTCCATTACCCACAACCTCAGAAAATCACAATTGCACTGAGGTCAATTCAAACAGCTACAGAGAGCTGGCGGAAATGCCGATTTAAAGTTAAAAATGTTTTAATTAGTGATTTGTTTTTCACACAAACGTATAGATTCACTTCAGAAAACGTTGCTTAATTGACTGTAGTCATGTGGATTACTTTGATGCTGCCTAAATGTGCTTTTTGGACCGTCAAAAATTGTTGTCCATTCACTTGCATTGGATGAAGCTAAAAACCTGGGATACTTTCCTAAAAATCTTAAATCCTGTTCTGATGAAGAAGGTCATATACATCTTGGATGGCCTGAGGGTGAGTAAATTATCAGCAAATTTTCATTTTTGGGTGAACTATTCCTTTAAGGCAGCTAGCAGACTATCAGTTTAGACAGTCTGTGTGCTTCCTGACATGGAAGTCAGGTTAAACACTAACACTATTAAGACTATGAGCCAAATTGCTAGAGAGGAGAGAAATCATAGAGAATCTACATTTAGTAGCCAGCACTTTCAAATTTTCTCAGATGTCAGGCGTATTCACCCCAGGGAGAAATTTGGCTAAAGTGGCTGGAGTCTCTATTTCCATGTTCCTTCAAATATACACTGCCTGGCCAAAAAAAAAGTTGCCATTTGGATTTAAATAAGCAGATACTTAAGAGCCTATCATTACTGCAGTGATTAATAAGTTTCAGCTGGCAGCAATTATTTTAACCATAAATGATGCAGTGTGTAGCTTCTCATTTCTTAAACAACCATGTCGAAAGACATATCCTGTGGTCGTGGAAATTATGTTACTGTGTTTCAGAAGGGGCAAATTATTGGCCTCCATCAAGCAAAGAAAACAACTAAGGAGATTGCTGAAATCACTGGAATTGGGTTAAGAACTGTCCAACGCATTATTAAAACCTGGAAAGGATAGTGGTGAACCGTCAGCTTCGTGGAAGAAATGTGGTTGGAAAAAATCTTGAATGGAGTCACTATAATGCTTGAAGTCACATCATAAAAAATAGACAGTAGAAAAACTCATGGCTGTTTAATAGTGAAAGTAAGAGCATTTCCACACGCACAATGCGATGAGAACTTACAGGACTGGGACTAAACATCTGTGTGGCTACAAGAAATCCACACGTTAGTGAGGCTAATCTGAAAAAACAACTTCAATTTGCTAGGGAGCATAAAGATTGGACTATCAAGCAATGGAAAAAGGTCATGTTGTCTGATTAGTCCAGATTTACCCTATTCCAAAGTGATGAAGCGATAGGGTAAGAAGGGAAGTGCATGTAGTGATACACCCATCATGCATAGTGCCCACTGTGCAAGCCTCTGGAGGCAGTGTTATGATCTGGGGTTGCTTGAAGTGGTCAGGTTTAGGCTCAGCAACGTTATGCGGCAATAAAATGAAGTCAGCTCACTACCTGAATGTACTGAATGACCAGGTTATCCCATCAATGGATTTTTTCTTCCCTGACGGCACGGGCATATTCCAGGATGACAATGCTAAGATTCATTGGGCTCAAATTGTGAAAGAGTGGTTCAGGGAGCATGAGTAATTTTTTTCACACATGAATTGGCCACCACAGAGTCCTGACCTTAACCCCATTGAAAGTATTTGGGATGTGCTAGTGAAGACTTTACGGAGTGGTTCGACTCTCCCGTCATCAATACAAGATCTTGGCTAAAAATTAATGCAACTTTGGACAGAAATAAGTGTTGTGACATTGCATAACGTTGTCGAAACAATGCCACGAGGAATGCGCGCTGTAATCAAAGCTAAAGGCAGTCCAACGAAATATTATAGTATGGAACTTTTTTTTGGCCAGGCAGTGTAGAATCCCCTATAACCAGGGTGCTTTTAACAGGATTCTCAGTGGGTGCCTCACTGAGTAGGGAGAACCTGTTGGAAACCATAACAGGAACAGGAGAGTGGTGTCGCTTTGCCCTGTGGCTATGCCGCCATGTCGTCCCCCATTCGCCCTGCGGCGGGGGCTCTATTGCTGGAATCGAAAATTGTACATGGCTCGCTGTACTGGCTGCATCTGAAACAGTTTCTATCGGCTTATATTTCTCACTGACCTCCACTAGCGTTCGGATACGTGTCTCTAACTCATTAATCTTCTTCGTCAGCCTAACTAATTCCCAACATTTATCAAGGCAAGGCAATTTATTTATAAAGCACAATTTAAAAACAACAGTTAGTTGACCAATGTGCTGTACAATTCTTATAACATATGCAAAAAGCAAAACATACAGTACACACCAAAATTATACAACACAGACATCTAACTACTCAACATAAATCAAGAAGATTTCAACATGTCATTAAACAGGGTTCAATGAAAAAGCCAGGTCATTTAATTAATTTAATAGAGATTTAAATGACACCAGTGTGGAGGCAATTCTAATGTGCAAAGGCAAACTGTTCTAGAGCTTCGGGGCCAACACTGCAAAGGCGTGGTCCCCCCATAATTTATGTCTAGACCTAGGAACAATCAAGAGTTTCTGGTCAGAGGACCTAAGTGATCTGGACGGTGAGTAAAATTTTAGAAAATCTGAAATATAAGATGGTGCAAGGCCATTTAAAGATTTAAAAACAATAAAATCTTAAAATCAGTCCTTTAACGGACCGGCAACCAATGTAAAGAAAACAAAATGGGAGTAATATGGTCCCTTTTCCACAAACCTGTCAACAATCTAGCAACAACGTTCTGGACAATTTGCAATCGTGATAACATGGATTGACTAATCCCTACATACAGGGAATTACAGTAGTCCAGGCATGAAGTCTCAAAAGCATGCATCACTCTCAAAATCAGAAAAGGACAAAAATGGCTTGGCCTTTACCAGTGTTCACATGTGAATCCCTCACTGCTGATGGAAAATGTATGCAAACATGGCATACAGTGCAGGTGATGATAACGTGATGGTGCCATGACTTACCACAGTTATTTGTTGGAAAAGGTGTTTGTGATTCCTGATCAGTGGGGGCTTGATATCAATGCAATAATCCATATACAAATCACAGAGTTAAAAATGGATTTATGCAGTAGAATCACGATAAATCAATAAAGCAATGTGGAGAAAAAAGTGAATGCAATAGAAAGTAAAGTGCTGTTTTAATAGAATGATCAAATAGAGAAGAAAAATAGAGAAGGCTTAGAAGGCTAGTAGGCTACCACCACAAACTCGAGCTACGCGCCTGCAGGAACAGGAAGTGTCAGTGTATTACCTATCCAAATACAGTACTGTGCAAAGGATTTTTGGCATTTAAGATATTTCACAAAAACATTTGTCTTAAGATGGTTATTTATATCTTCAGCTTCAGTGTGTCAATAGGTAAAAAACATTATAGACTCCCAAACATTACTTTTGCAAATAGAAAAGATTTGAATAGAAGAACAGGGTGCTCTGCAAGAGATGGCATTGCCCCCACAGAGCCCCCCACTGAACATCGAGTCAGTCTGGGATTACATGAAGAGACAGAAGCAATTGAGACAGCCTAAATAGATAGAAGAACTGTGGTAAATTGTCCAAGAAGCTTGGTACATCCTATCTGAATGAAACCAAGAAAAACTGTGTCCAGGTGTACCTAGGAGAATTGGGGCTGTTTTAAAGGCAAAGGTGGCCACACCAAATATTGATTTAGCTTTTTTATGTTTACTGGACTTTGTATGATGTTAACTGATAAATGAAAACTATTTATGGCATTATTTTTGAAGACATCCTCACTGAAGTGCCTAAAACTTTTGCACAGTACTGTAAATAAAAATTTCATAAATATACTTTTAAATCTGTTGAAAAATGTGGCCTAGTCATTCCTTTGTTCTCCCTTGGGTCATATAGAGTCCAATAATAACCTATTTGTCAGGGTCAGCCATATTACTTGTGCAACATCTTACATTTTATAAGTTGTTTTTAGGTACTCATCCTTCAAATGTCATGCAGTCTTCATCAATAATCTACAGACCAAGCCATATAAAATGTATCAGAAAAAAGTTATCTTTCTACCGGGCACATTTTGTGATGATAACGCAATTAAGTCAATGGTACCAACACCAAACATGAATTGAGGCTGTTCTTTGCAACACTCTGGCTTTTCACAACAAAAATTGGTATGCTTCATTAGCACCATGCTCTGAGGGTACCTGAGAAGTATGGGGACAACGCAACGTATACACAGTATGTATAACAAAATAGGCCAAAACATGCTTTTCGAACTCCTTCCACAATATCCATGGGATCTTTACCAAATGTGTGTAAGATCTTGACACCATGGCAATAAGTTGCTACTTGCAAATTTTTAAAATATAAACCATTTGCATGTAACACAATAATTCCATGCTGAGGACACCAAACAGGAGGCTGCATCTTTGGAATAATTGTATTGACACAAAACTTTGTGTCATTGCCACCATGCTCTGGCATACAGGTGCATCTCAATAAATTAGAATGTCGTGGAAAAGTTCATTTATTTCAGTAATTCAACTCAAATTGTGAAACTCGTGTATTAAATAAATTCAATGCACACAGACTGAAGTAGTTTAAGTCTTTGGTTCTTTTAATTGTGATGATTTTGGCTCACATTTAACAAAAACCCACCAATTCACTATCTCAAAAAATTTGAATATGGTGACATGCCAATCAGCTAATCAACTCATAACACCTGCAAAGATTTCCTGAGCCTTCAAAATGGTCTCTCAGTTTGGTTCACTAGGCTACACAATCATGGGGAAGACTGCTGATCTGACAGTTGTCCAGAAGACAATCATTGACACCCTTCACAAGGAGGGTAAGCAACAAACATTCATTGCCAAAGAAGCTGGCTGTTCACAGAGTGCTGTATCCAAGCATGTTAACAGAAAGTTGAGTGGAAGGAAAAAGTGTGGAAGAAAAAGATGCACAACCAACCGAGAGAACCGCAGCCTTATGAGGATTGTCAAGCAAAATCAATTCAAGAATTTGGGTGAACTTCACAAGGAATGGACTGAGGCTGGGGTCAAGGCATCAAGAGCCAGCACACACAGACGTGTCAAGGAATTTGGCTACAGTTGTCGTATTCCTCTTGTTAAGCCACTCCTGAACCACAGACAACGTCAGAAGCGTCTTACCTGGGCTAAGGAGAAGAAGAACTGGACTGTTGCCCAGTGGTCCAAAGTCCTCTTTTCAGATGAGAGCAAGTTTTGTATTTCATTTGGAAACCAAGGTCCTAGAGTCTGGAGGAAGGGTGGAGAAGCTCATAGTTGCTTGAAGTCCAGTGTTAAGTTTCCACAGTCTGTGATGATTTGGGGTGCAATGTCATCTGCTGGTGTTGGTCCATTGTGTTTTTTGAAAACCAAAGTCACTGCATCCGTTTACCAAGAAATCTTGGAGCACTTCAGGCTTCCTTCTGCTGACCAGCTTTTTAAAGATGCTGATTTCATTTTCCAGCAAGATTTGGTACCTGCCCACACTGCCAAAAGCACCAAAAGTTGGTTAAATGACCATGGTGTTGGTGTGCTTGACTGGCCAGCAAACTCACCAGACCTGAACCCCATAGAGAATCTATGGGGTATTGTCATGAGGAAAATGAGAAACAAGAGACCAAAAAATGCAGATGAGCTAAAGGCCGCTGTCAAAGAAACCTGGGCTTCCATACCACCTCAGCAGTGCCACAAACTGATCACCTCCATGCCACGCCGAATTGAGGCAGTAATTAAAGCAAAAGGAGCCCCTACCAAGTATTGAGTACATATACAGTAAATGAACATACTTTCCAGAAGGCCAACAATTCACTAAAAATGTTTTTTTTATTGGTCTTATGATGTATTCTAATTTTTTGAGATAGTGAATTGGTGGGTTTTTGTTAAATGTGAGCCAAAATCATCACAATTAAAAGAACCAAAGACTTAAACTACTTCAGTCTGTGTGCATTGAATTTATTTAATACACAAGTTTCACAATTTGAGTTGAATTACTGAAATAAATGAACTTTTGCATGACATTCTAATTTATTGATATGCACCTGTATATCCTGTCAGTTTGGTGGCTTGATATGAAATGCACTTTCTTACCTTGCAGTATAGGCAGTAGTTTTGTTCATGATGCAGTCCATTGAGAAAAAACTGCTGACTGAGCTGAAACTGGGCCAAAGCTTAAACCCCCCATCCGGTCGCCTGGTCACCCATGTTCACTCCATTGGCCTGTGCACCCCTCCTTTAGCTAGGGTTGTTTGCCAGGGCCTTTGTGTCTGTGGTATGGAAAAAGAGCCTTGCTGGTGGTTTACAGTTAAGCCTCACCAACATGCCAGGTGAAAGCCCCAAGGGATTACCCTAATGCTACCCCACAGACCAGAGGGGAAGCCATCACATCTAGGATCAGAATTATGGGTTCAGAGCTGCATTGGTCGGACATATAATAGATAAGCTAAATATTTCCCACCCCAGACTCTTTGCCTTTTCACTATACATGTGTATTTGAGTCAGTGCACTTATATAGAGTATTACATTATACCCACAAGGTTAAAACTCAGTGCACCTAAACCCATAAAACACACAGTATGTGGTTTATGTTGATAATCATCATTATTACCATGTTACTTACAATCATGTCATGATAAATTCGCTACCTGATGTCAGCATCATCATGAAGTGCTTTCTGATGTTAGCAAAGTGAACCTTTTTTAACTTTTACTATAGCAATCCAGGAAATACTTGCATTATTCCTTGGATCTGCAGGTGAAAAAAATTAAGTTTACAAAAAGAGACAAAAGCTTTGCAAGTTATGTGTAATTAGCAGTGTTGGGTAAGTTACTCAAAAAAGTAATCCACTACAAATTACTTCTCTATACTGAATTTTAATCAGATTAATTTACTGATTATGTCATCAAAACGCAACCGCATTTCTAATTACCTTTTGAGTTACTTTCTAAAACACTTCACAAAAGTTTGAAATGTCTATTTTCTCCTTGTTCATTATCGCACACACTTCAAAGAAATACACGCGTATACGCAGACACTCTTCAAAGAAACACAGATAAACATATGAACATATTCATTAATATTTTAAATGTATCATACATAAACATATTATTTTAGAAATATGTGTAACCATGTAATGTACTTAAAAGTAATTAATTGAAAGTCAGTAACTGTAATCTGATTACAAGAATTTAAGGTAATAAAGTTCTATTTGTTAAAGGGATAGTTCACCCAAAATTGAAAATTCTCCCACCATTTACTCACCCAAATGTCATACCAGATGTGTTTCTGATGTGACTTTCTTTATTCTGCTGAATACAAATTAAGATTTCTAGATGCATATCTCTGCTGTGTAGGTCTATACAATGCAAATGAATGGTGGCATGTTGGTGACAATGTTCTTTCTAGCAGTAATTTTGGTGTCAGTTCCATCAGAATTTTGAACAGTAAAAAAAATTGAAGAGGAAGTAAGTCTCCAAAATCCTGTGCTTTAATAAATGGGCTAATAACAAACCATAAGTAATGTTAAAGCCCCTCCACTTCATTTGTATGCTTTGGTTTGTTTTGGCAGACACTTATTTTCAGGCCATAGCTAGCCACTAGTGCACTGCCTGAAGCCATTCAAGGCTAGACTGTCATTCACAGGTCAGTGTGCACCCCAATGATTCTGCTGACAGCACTGTTCCCACCATTAGATAATGCCATACCAGAGAGATCCACTTGTAAGCCCTTCTTTCTGCAGCACAGGTATATAACCATGGGATTGCCTCCACTGAGGACATTTGGGGATCTCTGTCTTATCTACCGGCCTCTATCAGCCTCTCCATACTCGCTTTAGTCTTCCATCTTCTCCTTGAAAAATTTAACATCAGGTAAAAGTAGTCATAGTCAGGCTCAAAGTGACTTGCCAGTCCACATTTAGCTGATCCAAGCTAAGATTTGCAAAGCCTGGCATTATGGATATTGCCATCCAACACCCCTGGTTCAGACGCACACTGGGCTACCCCACCCGTCTTTTCGATCAGTTCTTTGGAGAGGGCCTCTTCGACTATGACCTCTTCCCCTTTGCTGCCTCAACCATCAGCCCTTTCTATCGACACTCACTGTTCCGCAATTTCCTGGATTCCACCAACTCAGGCATCTCTGAGGTAATAAGCTGCTTTATTACTAGTTGATAAGAGAAGCCTTAATTTTGACAAATCTTTGCCATTGTTGTAATATTACAGCATATACCACCGATGTAAATGCTATACTGTGGGTGCAAACTCATGGTGAGGTATATTGTGCAGCTGAGAAAACTTGAACATTTTAGGCAGCTTAAGTCACCTAGATAAGATTTGTTTCTAGAAGATCTGTTTCCAGAAGAATAGAGGATATAAATTTTACGCTATTAATTTAAGCAAGTGACATGCTAAATGGTGATGGAATAAAGCACTGAGACATTTACCTGCAGATAAATGCAGCATAGTCACTGAAAAGCATGTCAGTCTGAATAAAATCACAAGTGTGACATGACAGTGTCAATAGATGCTTTGTGTAATGCTCTGCTGATCTTTGCTGAACGAACTGATCTGTAAACAATAAACATGCTTTATTTTTTTCTCAATTAAAGGGCAAAATCAGTTCATTACCGAAAGTGTCTTATCATTTTGGTTTTGCATTCCTTACCTTTTTTCATTGAGGGACAAGGATCTATGGATGAACTGTAGAAGTATTTCATGAGTTTATTACAATTGTTGAGTGTGTACACCACATTGTTGTGACTCCACTGTGCTTGTCCATCTTTTCAGGTGAGGTCTGACAGAGATAAGTTTACAGTGTACCTGGATGTGAAGCACTTCTCTCCTGATGAGATCAGTGTTAAGGTAGCAGATGACTACGTGGAGATCCAGGGCAAACATGGAGAGAGGCAGGTGAGGTCACAGTTCAGTGGCATCTTCAGTGTGGACAAAACAGTATTCCTCTCTCATTCTTAACAGAACACAAACCTGATTGTTAGTTCAGTAGTGAATCATGAATTAATCCAGCTCTAAATATTGTCTATATTTCTTCATTTACACCCATTCAGCTTGATTGTGCAGTGAATTATGCAACAGTACTTTCTCAACATGTATGTGCATGGTTGTTTAAATGTATAATGTAATGTATAAGTGCAAATGTATGTTTGTGTGTTCAACAGTTTTGAAGAGCTGAATAATGAAAAAAAATTTAACAAATGTAACATTTCTACAAAGGTCAATGGAACAATCAGAATACTTAAATGTGGACTCCAAAAATCACATTTAATATGAAATAAGACATAACCAGATGTGAAAACTAGATAGCATCTACTAGTATGTATCTACCTGAACAAGCTGTTGGAGTGGGTGTAATCTGATTACAAAGTAATTAGTTTCTGTAATCTAATTACTTTTTTTTGTCAAGTAGTGTAACACATTACATTTTAATTTCTTGTTATCAGATTACAATTACTGACTTTCAATTAGTTTATTTATTTTAAAGTACACTACTGGAGTTTCACATATTTCTAAAATAATATTATTTACAGTATGTAGAATACATGTAAAATATGAATTATGTTAATATCTACATCTGTTTGCATTTCTGTGACAGCTGAAAGGCATAAAGAATGACCCCTAACAAGTCATTGTAAGGGAGAAATGTGATGTGCTGAGTGAATGACTTGAGCGGAATCGTGTTTTAGAAAGTAACTTTAAAGTACAGTAATCAGTAATGCAATTACTTTTTTCAACGAATGAGTAAAGTTCTGATTACAATTTTAAAGGAGTAATCAGTCATTTGTAGTGGATTACCTTTTTTAATTCAACAGTGGATTATACAAGACCAAAAACTACATATTGTGCTACAATTTTAGTGCATGGGAAAACATGAACGATTAGCTCTGTCATTCCCAGGACAACACATAAAGTTTAAACAGACATGTGGCATATCATCATAACAAATTTGAATAGCCATAGTGAAGCAGAGTGCAGGGTCAGTTGTTCCAGTGAAATGGCTTTTTTTTTTTTTTTGTAATAGGAAGGAACCAAAAAATAAATATCTTGAAAAACAATATTATTTTCAATTATGATTTGAAAGTTACTGGGAGTAATTAACATTATTATATCACAGTTTAAATGAATCTTTTGAATTATTTCATTTTAATGTGGTTATTTAATTATTTAGTTTTAATTAATTATTTAGCTAATTTGCAAATCCAAGTGCATTACTCACAGGACTTAATGACTGCAGACCTGTCGCCCTGACGCCTGTGGTCATGAAATCATTTGAGAGACTGGTGTTGGCCCACCTGAAGAACATCACTGGACCCTTTCTAGATCCCCTTCAATTTGCTTATCGAGCAAACAGGTCTGTGGATGATGCAATCAACATGGGATTGCATCATATCCTGCAACATCTGAACAGACCAGGGACATATGCAAGGATCCTTTTTGTGGACTTCAGTTTGGCTTTCAACACCATCATCCCAGTTATTCTCCAGACTGAACTACACCAACTCTCTGTTCCCATGTCTATCTGTCAGTGGATTACCAGCTTTCTTACGGACAGGCAGCAGCTTGTGAGACAGGGGAAACTCACTTCCAGCACCTGTACAATCAGCACTGGTGCCCCCAGGGATGTGTGCTCTCCCCACTACTCTTCTCCCTCTACACCAATGACTGCATCGCCAAGTTCCCCTCTGTCAAGCTCCTGAATTTTGCAGATGAAACCACTGTCATCGGCCTCATGCGAGATGACGATGCGTCTGTATACAGTAGGGAGGTTGAACAGCTGGCTGTCTGGTGCAGTCAAAACAACCTTGAGCTGAACACGCTCAAAACGGTGGAGATGATTGTGGAATTTAGGAGGAACACCCCAACACTGACCCCCCTCACCATTCTAAACAGCCCTGTGGCAGCAGTGGAGTCATTCAGGTTCCTGGGCACTACCATCTCACAGGACCTGAAGTGGGAGACACACATTGACTGTGAAACAGGCCCAGCAGAGGTTGTAATTCCTTCGCCAGTTGAGGAAGTTCAACCTGCCACAGGTGCTTGTCACAGCCAGGATTCAAACTTGGGTCTCTGGCGCAAGAGTCTTAATTTCAACCACTGAGCCACAGAAGGGAGTTGAACCCAATAGTCAGACGTGATCTTAAATGAACTCAGAAGAGTTAATTAACAAAAATAGAAAAAGGGTACAAAAAGCAACTTCTTATTGACAACCACAAAACAGAAAAATCTTTAGTCCAAAAAAGGATCCAAAAAGGAGGAAAAAATAATCTCCAAAGAACTCAGGGAAAAAAAACACCAAAAAACAGCAGAAATAAACACAGGAAAAAAACAATCCAAAAGGCTTTCAAGGTTTAGTACTTAGATCTAGAGCAGACTTACAGTAGCAACTGGCTAGGAACATCAATAACCAAGCAAAGAAACAAAAGGAAGTGATCAACTTAAATACACAGCCAAGAAGAGGCACATGTGAAAACAATAACACATGATAAAATGGTGGGAAACTGAAATGAAACACAATGAGGGCCTCTAGTGGCCAAAATATAACATTAAAGCAAAAAACTCTGACAGTGCTTCTGATACAGTTCTACTTAGCAGTCATTGAGTCTGTCCTCTGCACTTCAATAACTGTCTGGTTTGGTTCAGCTACGAAATCAGACATCAGAAGACTACAAAGGACAGTTCGGACTGCTGAGAGGATCACTGGTTGCCCCCTGCCCCCCCCTTCAAGAACTATACACTTCCAGAGTGAGGAAAAAGGTTGGAAAAATCACTCTGGACCCCACTCACCCTGCCCATTACCTTTTTGAACTGTTGCCTTCTGGCCAATGCTTCAGAGCTCTGAGCACCAGAACCGTCAGGCACAGGAACAGTTTTTTCCCTCAGGCTATCCATCTCATGAACAGTTAAATTACCCCATTGAGCAATAACTATGTGCAATACACAGTTTAGTCTTTTTTATATTTATCCAACACATCCAACCTCTTCTGCCATTTCATTCCTCTGGGAAAAAAAACAAACAAACAAAACAAAAAAAACATTTGCACTGTACATAACAGATTTGTATTTGCACTGTACATAATAGATAACAGATTTGTATTAGATTGCACTATGTATGTGTATGTGTGTATGTATGTTTGTGTGTGTCTGTGTGTGTATGTACGTATGTGTATAACTATTTTTTATTTTTTATTATTATCTATGTCTTGCTGCTGTTTTTGTATTGTTTTTGTATTGTTGTAAACTGGAAGCTCCTGTCACCAAGACAAATTCCTTGTATGTGTAAGCATACTTGGCAATAAAGCTGATTCTGATTCATGGTCTCTGTTTGTATCACTCTCTTTTACCACGTAGTTTTTGCTCAAGTCATCTTTAATGAGGCAAAGAGCAAAAGATTATATCTGTGCATGGTGGATTTCTGTTTATGAGTGTGCCCTGTACCCACACACCTTCTGTTTTCTGTTTCTGTTCTGTTTTGCCTCAGGATGATCATGGCTACATCTCCCGTGAGTTTCACCGCCGTTATCGTCTGCCCTCCAGCGTGGACCAGTCTGCCATCAACTGTACACTGTCCACTGATGGCCTGCTCACTCTCTGTGGACCCAAGACTAGTGGCATAGACACTGGCCGCGGAGACCGCAACATCCCTGTCACTCGGGAGGATAAGACCAACTTAGGCTCCTCCTCCTAGATAAGCTTACCCACAGCAAGGTGGTGGTATGGAGGTGTGAGTGGGGCTCACAGTGGGGTCTAGGCTTTAATTGCAGAGGGCACCTAACAGTGGATTTAAGCAAATCATCTATTTGTTCTTCATTAAACTAGCCCTTCTTCCCATGTCTCTGTCTAAGGGTATCAGTGTATATCTGGCATAATACCCTCTTTCATTAGACTACACTAGCTAAAAATCTCCATAATCCACTAAGATTGTTTTTATTTTTCATTACATGCTAATCACACAGGAAATGGATCAAGATGATTGGATGGGGGGTCTTAAAGATTAAGATGAAAGATATGTCAATTCATGCCTCTACCCTCCTAGTCAGATGTGAACAGCCATTACAGCATTGCTCCATGATGTTTGACCATCTTGGTGATGTCCTATGGAAGTAATCATTCTTTAAAAGCATACTCTTTCTTATACAATATAGGTTTAATTGGAGAACTAAATGGCCTGAGGAAGCTTGTTTAAGGGAGGTGGAGATCTTGGTTTAAAACTTGCTCTGTTTAGAAGATTTCTGATCCATGAGAGATTCCATCATTGGGACCAGTCAGACCCGCCTTCTTCCTTACCTGTGTCAACTCTTTTCTAAACAGCTATTGTCATTGACTCTTTCCTGTCTTGTAGGTTGATTGCTGGCTCCTCAGGGCTCTACTAAATAGTGATAAAAATAAAGTTGTACCATTAACACTAAGGAAAATCCTGTTTGTCTTTTTTGCTTAATCATTATTAATCACATACATTAAAGTAATTAAGCTATATAGGACTCACTGATTTAAGTTATATTAATGCTGAGAGCTGGATGACATATGTATGCAACTACAGTTAGCAAAACCAGATTCATATTAAACCAGAGAGAGCTGGTTTACCTTGAGAGTTTACCTGATTCTCATGAACACACAAACCCACTGGCATCAGCTCTACAAAACATTTGTCAAACAGTTATTGATTATGTATTGACTATTGCTGTTTTCTTTCAATTGAGGTTATTTATTCATAGTATAAATATGTGCAGTTCCCAAATCTTCAAATACAGAACATGAACTGGTAAAATACTGGCAAATAAGTCAAGCAAAATTATTGTTTTAATTACTTTTTAAAAGAACCAAGTAATAAAAACCTTTAAAAAACTGCTAAATGAACCATGAGAGAAACAATGGACTATATGAACTCCTTAGAACAAGATATAAATAAGATGGGTTTATAACATTACATCCTGTGAATGAATTAACCAAATTATTTGATAATCAGAATATAATGAACTTGACTGACATGTGGCCCCAAAAATACAGTAGTTTCTAACATACAAAAACAACAATACTCCCTGATATTTAGTACAACAGTACTCATGTCCGTGTGATATTGCTTAAATATCGTAATTTATATTACCCCACTTCAGGACATTAACAATACACAGAGTTGTGCTGCCTGCAAATACATTCATGACAAAAGACACCATGTAATATCATGTCCTAATAAAACAATACAGCTCTTATACAAACACACAACATCTAGCTAAACCTGATACAGAAAGTTTATTTATTTGTCAAATAAACCTCTACTCACATACACTGCTCCTCTGTACTGTTTGTGTGGCAAAAAAACGAAACCATATATCGGTGTTGTAGTATGTGGTGGGGGGGTCGAGCATTAGTGTGAGAATGGAGAGCGAGATTGGGAGATGAGAATGGTAAGGATTGTCACCTGTTTCTTGTTCTAGTGAGGGTGCGGGAGAGTTTAAAAGGAAGCCAGACACCGGAGAAGACCGAGAGAGCTCCTGAACTTTGTGCATGCGTGTGTGTATATTGGAGTGCCCAAAGACTCATTAGTGTGTGTAGCGGAAAGCCCGGTTTGAGTGTAAAATGAACGATACATTGACTGTTCACCCAGCTCCTGCTTTCTCCTTATTACGAACTGTTACACTGGTGCCGAAACCCGGGAAAATTGGAGAAAGTAACCGTTATGGAAGCCTCACCGCGGGGCGAAGTCATCCGTGCCCTCGCCGACATTCAAGAGCAACACCATCAGGTTCTCCTCGCCCAGAAGCAGCATTTCCAAGAGCTTCTACAGGCCGAGGATCGACTGGCACTGCGGAGCCTGATAGCCCCAGGCAGGTCCTCAGCCATATTACCGGGGGAAGCAGCCATATCCCCTCTCCTGTTGACCAAGATGGGGCCCCAGGATGAGCCGGAGGCCTTCACTGGGCTCTTTTAGCAGGCTACTACTGCCTCGGGCTGGCCAGAATCCCAGTGGGCGCTACATCTTTTACCGCTGCTCTCCAGGGAAGCCCAGCTCATGGCTCAGCAGCTGCCGGCCGAACACCGCCTGATCTATGGGGACCTGAGGAAGGCTATGCTCCAACGGGTCAGCCACACACCTGAACATCACTGCCAGCGGTTCCGTTCCCTCGTGCTTGGCAAGGCAGCCCGCCCATTTCCTTTGTGAGCCTGGCTGAAGGGGTGACAATGGCGAGAAAGGGGGGTGGGTCGGGTTTGGTTATCATTCAGATTTTAAAGTGCTATAAGCAATGTCAGCCATTCTGGAACATCCGCCAAAGATAGTAGGAGAGCAGCATGTCATCACAGTTGTCAAAGTTGTCGAAAGCAACGGAAAAACAACATTCTCACGTGACAAATAGCTGATAACTACTGATGAAACAGAATATGGTGTTAAAATTGAATGAACAATTTCAACTACAACACTCACAGTGTCCTGTTTCCCATATATGGGCTGCCCTACAAATGTGTAAAGCCGTTTACAGACAGAAAGCGCCTCAAAGTCTTCTGATTGAATAAACAAAGTATCTGACCATAACTCATGGTCAAATTTTTAGAGACTATAGCTGTAACAAATACAGATGTGATATTTCAAGAAACCTAATAATGCGATGTATGTAAGACATTTTCTTTGTGCCATTCCATGACTGCATCTGAAAGCTAAGGCAGCTGCCTTGATGCCAAACTGCCCAGTCAGTCAATGACTTCACAGGCATCAATTTGCATATAAAGGCAACTTGTAAGAATGCTGTTTTCGGACAGCCATCCAAGGCACCATGATGTCATGTCTAATGATCTAAAAGTCCAAGCAAATATTTAGAAACCACAATGCTTATTTTTCATTAGACATTTAGTCATAAGTTGAAAAAGTAATGAAAAACTTTTACTGATTTCATTTGCAGTGAGGCCCACTTCTGACTCAGGTAGGTGAACACCTACCATTATGGTATGTAGAGTCAAGTGTTGCATAGTATTGGCCACTTTCTGGTCACCTGAACAGGAACATAAAGACATTTAAAGCTTAACTGATTGATGTAATTTAAAAAAACATGACATGAGACACAAACCTTCCATATCCTCAAATAAAAACCACACACTCTCAGGGAAATATTTGAAAATAATATATGAAAATATTTTCCAGGACAAATTATTATTTTCCAGGACATTTAGGTATTTTTCTCATTTTCCATGACTTTTCCATGACTGGAAACCTGCACTGCAAAATTCCAGGTTTTCCAGGACGTGTGGGAACCTTATATTATAATGTCAAATTAAGTATAAGCAGGTATACTTAAAATGAAGTATATTAAAATATTTAATTAAATAATGTTTTAAATAATATCACTTAATGCATCAGCTTTGACAGCCCTTGACAAACATGACCATGGCACAGGTTTGACGTCATGACCAGTGGCGTCTTTGGGTCATTATTTAGTGTGGGGCACAAACAATCACTTAACAATCAATTATTTAACCGATCTATGAAACATTGACAAATAAATTCTGTCCATCATTTTGACAGATAACAAAGAAACAAGAAAAACATTTTAACCTAGTGCATCAGAATCCGTGTATCATTCGTTCATTTCATATTCAATTGGGAATTCAAAATCAGAAAGACAAAAAACGACTTATTTCATTATTCATTTACAAAACCAATATTAAAAAAACAAATAATGACTTGTTTTTCGTAATTTTGATTTAATGCTCAAGTTAAAATAGAAAATTGGAAAAATAGCCATGGGACTTGACTTCACTCATTGTCCCTCACATTCCAGCTGTGCATGTGCCCTGTTTATTTCCTGGTATTAATATGTGTATTAGATATTATTAAATGTATTAACTGGCACCATCATCATTTCCATTGTGCATCTCTTTTGTGTTTGGATATTGAGTAGAGGGTATCTGATTTCATGACTGCATAATCATTACTTCAATGTGTTAATGCATGATAGAAAAGCGCAAACTGCACAAAAACAAAACATAAAAAAGCAGCGCATCATTTCAGCCAATTATGTATGCATTTAATATAAGTGCAAACATCAAGTTTAGAGCAGAATTATCCATTATTTTAGTGCAGTAACTGTGTTAACTGAGCTTCACAGATGTGCTTTTATGTTACACTGTATGTTCACATCAGGGACTATGAAGTTCTGTGAACTTGTGCATGTGCTTTAACCGGCAAAGTTTAAAAACCTAATTTTAGCACAGCGGTTGATTGTCAGGTTGAAGTTTCACACTAGAACTCATTGGTTTCACCGGACTCAAACAAGGGGAGTCAAATAAATCTATCATTTACTGTCAAGTATGTGCCATTATAATGGATGCTACGTTCCTCAATGCCCTATTACTTGTAAAATGAAAACAAGTATAATTGTTAAAAATAGATCATGGCAGAAATTTTACAGAGAGTAATAAATAAAGACTTTTTTCTAGCGCAACCTCTGAACATGATGCCACACAAACATTCCTAATGATTTAATCTCAGCACAAAACACCACTAAGACATGCACATCCACATCAAAAAGCTCAAGTGACCGTGAAAATAAAACCACAAATAGGCAAATCGTCAAAGGTGTGTATATTGTCTCACTAACTTGAATAAACAGCATTACAAAACTAATCAAAACGACAGACTCCCAATGTTTAGCAGTCATTGTACTAATAAAAACCAATGCACCTACAACACAACACCTCAATGCAATGGCATACAATTCATTTAAATTATGAATGATGCACTTTAACTAATCCAACCAGCAGCACATTAGAATAAAATTAGCTTTTAAAACTTACCAATGAAGTTCACTATGCAGGTCTACTCTGCACCCGTTAACTTCCGATGCTCGTGTCAACAGCTGACATAAATATGATCGAAACTTTTGATTGGCTCAGGGGCAATGGCAATTTAGCCCCTCAGGCCATCGTTGAACGCTCGTTGCACATGCGTATAGCAAATGAAAACGTTTAAATAGCTTTTACGCAACCTTCCTTAATAATAATAGAATTTCTCAAAATAATATATAATTTTTTCTTGTATAATGGACATAAAACATGTTTAAGTTGCAGAAAATATATAATTTCTTAAATAAATTATATAATTTCTTAAAATAAATGTATGATAATGCCATGCAATTTGCACAACAGCGCCAGCTCTGGCGGGGCTTAACCCCACTTGCTCCTAACGTAGAGACATGGCTGGTCATGACATTTGGTCACAAGACATGCAAGACCAATGAGCCTTAATGTTACTGACGTCACACTTGAGCCATAGAGTTTATATGAGTGAATGTTAAATCTTAAATTTCTGTTATTAACAGTTTTTTTGATTCCATACATAAATCATAGAAACATAACATAAAAACCAATTATATACATTAAACCCCTCCACCCGAACATTCCCCCACACCCCCCATCCGACACAAACACGCACTACAGTGGTCACTAACAATTAGAACATTAAAAAATAATAATAAAAAATAATAAATAAAACATAAAAAAAAAAACATTAAAAAAAAGATATACTTTCAAACAACATCATCTATTCTATAATAAATCTTATGGACTGATGAAAAGAATGTATAGTCCCTCCCAGATGGGTTCAAAAGTCTCCAAATATCTGTAAGACCAAGATTTTTACACATCCTGTTAAGCGTCAATGTTGCTCTAGAGGGCTTACACGCTTTTGCTTCACTATGTTAAAGGACTGAGTCCATCAAAAGATTAAAGTCTCCTCCCAAATATTATATCATGAGGGGTGCCAGCGGCTTGCAACATCCCTTCAAGATCTGTAAAAAAGCCATGATCATCAACGTTAGGTGCATAAATATTAGCCAAAATAAGACTTTGCCCCTGAATTTCTGCTAAAACAATAATGACTCTTCCTAATTTATCTTTACTCTGTTTGAGATATTTGAATTGTAGATGTTTACTTAACAATGTAATGACTCCCCTGCTCATACTTGGGCCAGCACTAAAGAAAACATGCCCACCCCATACCTTCCCAAATTTTTCAGCTTCCTACAAGGAAAGATGCATTTCTTGAGGAAACACTATGTTGGGCCTCACGTATTCAGATAGAAGACAAAGGCAGGCCTAACACAGTCGTAAAACCTAACTCAGGCCCACATACCAAGTCATAAATTTTACTGATAAAAATCGCACCAAAATCAAACAAAGGGAGTCCAAAACAGACTACAAATCCCATGAAGCCTTGCTCACTAAAGGAACGAACTCTCAATTCCTATTGGATGAGGCACACGACAGAACGCACCTCAACCATGACATCATCAGGAGTAGAAATACCTCTGAAATGCTTCCGGGATTTGCTTCCAGCAACTTTGCTCACCGTGTGTAGACGCAGCTCATCGCTGCTCTCAGGTGTAGTCTCGTGGCACAAGGAAGTAACGTCCGACTTGAAACTGTGGCCATACAATCTCCATCTCGCTGGACGAGTTGAGATTACTCTGTGTTCCACCGAACACTCTAACGGATCCGAAGGAGACCGCTGAGCAATCCGCATCTTCATCCGTTTGCCTGCAGAAGTGAAGAGATAAAAGATTTCTCTTCCATTTTCAATCAAGTTGATGTCGCTGATTTCTCCACCAGCCCGCCGAGAATCAGCAGCCGTACCGCCTGCCGACAGAGCGAGGAAACGGCCTCCGGTCATCACCCGAGCCTCGAGGAACTGTGTCGGAGTTAAAGGACGGATGAACACACATTCTACCTGTGTCCTCATGCAATTCAAGTAAGAGGTTTACGTCTGGGCAGAGATAGAATATTATAGTGTGTTATTCTTGTGTATCAAGGTTATTGCTTGTACAGTTTACGGACCACCGAGTCCGCTCATTGCGGCTAACACTCAGGGTATTAATTTTCACGAATGAGATTTGCTGTATTGTAGTCCAACCACATTGGACTGTTGTGCATTTCCACCATCGCGGGTCAGACCGGCACACTGAGTTTATCCATTAAAGAATCAAAGACCGCGGGACGCTTTACGAGCCGTCCACTGCATCTCTGAGTGATAAACTAACAGCTGCTTTCTCTCCCACGATCGCGAAATTGGCTTTGGGGCCGTCACTTTATTCTCTCTCTCTCTCGTACTAACCACACACACGCACGCACGCGCGCGCGACCCCTCACAAACATTCTCGCACACATTTTTGGCTAGTAGATAGCTTCGTGATAAAGCTCAGCTTTGTCCCTAAGCTACCATTGACTGGTTTCTCTTCGCCCATATTCGTGGCCATATTCTCTGGCCGGAAGTCTCGTGTGACATACTCTCCACGAGAGTCATGTCTGCCATTTTGTGCACGTCCCTCCTTACGAACACACACTCTCACACACACACCCTCATGTTATAGGATTATTTTGATTTCCATATCTAATCATATCACTGTTTAGTTTGTAGTTGTAAGTCAGAAGTTTATTGACTGCATTGTATTAATTATTATTTGATATTACTGCATAAATTAACTTTGTTATACTTCAAAGAGAAGTGTTTTGGTTTGTTTTGCATACACCTGTGTCATGCTGACGGGAAGTCAGTGCTCAGATTCAAGCCTTCATTCATTGTTTTTTCCCCGAAAATCAATATTCTTCAGATGTCGATTTTCCTAAGAAAACAATTTAATATTGAGACTGTTATACTATCTGGTTATTAGTCCCTGATTCCAGGGTGGTGCCCCGTCAATACTAATCCTTATTAATATTCTATTGATTTTTGATAATTGATAATTATCTTTGTTGATTTTGAAGGATCAATAAGCTAGTGTTGATTTAATTAATGTTTCGTCGATGTTAATGATTGGTGATTATCTTTGATAATTGTTGATTTAAAGGATTAAAAAAGCTAACATTGATTCTCATCAATGTTCTATTGATTTTAATAATTACTAATTATCTTTGATAATTATTAATTATTGCTAATAACCAAACCTGCTCCTAAACGTAGCGCACTACATTTACTGGAGCCCCATATGAGGTTTTAATGAGTTAGATTCAATTAATTAATTTAAATATTAATTAATAACTAAATAAATAATTATCAATTATTTCTGATAGTAACACTGATCTAAACAACCAGTAAAGCCCTACAACTATATCATATTTCTTACGTTTAAGAAAAGAAATAACCTTCCTTCTTTTTATGGGGTGCCCCAACCCATTCACATTCCATGTGGAGAGAGCCAATCCACTCATATTAACATCTGACATTTTGACATATTCTAAAAAATAGATTGTATAACAAAAATAAAATTATAAAGACCACATTCCAACATTAGAGCAACAAACAAACCCCAAATTTCCCCCAGAAAAAAAAAAAAAAAAAAACTCAAACAGTCCATGTACGCCTACGAGAGCCCCCGCGATAACCTTGCCATCGGACTGCTCAAGTCCAGTGTTTCTATACAAATTTTGTGAGACAGAACTACATAACAGAAAATATTCTATAAAACAAACTCCAGCCAATAAGCGGAAAAAACACAAAAAAACATGTAGATTGCCCCGAAAGTGTGTTCCTCTACAAAACAAACTCCAGCCGCTAACGGAACCTACACACACACAAAAAAAAAAAGAAAAAAAAAAGAGAAGGGGCCATTCCATTCCTCGGGCAATCAAACGAATGTTCAGTGATCCAGTCTATTTAGTCGATACACGAGTGTAACACATACCCTAATCACTCCAATGTCCTGCAATAAATATTCCACAAAACAAACTCCAGCCGATAGGAGTCATAAGCACCAAGAATGTGCAGATTCATCCACAACTGTCCGAAGGGAGTGTTATTCCACAAAACAACCTCCAGCCGCTAGGCGGAACTAGCACAAAAAGAAACTAAAAAAGCGCCCATTTTCCTCGGACAGTCAAGTGTATGTACAGTGAGTCAGGCCCAATAGGAAGCAACATGAAAATCACCAAATGGCTTACTCACTCGATTGTCTTTATGAAGGACAATGCTTCAATCAAATCAAATCAATCAAATCACTTTATTGTCACACAGCCATATACACAAGTGCAATGGTGTGTGAAATTCTTGGGTGCAGTTCCGATCAACATAGCAGTCGTGACAGTGATGAGACATATACCAATTTACAATAACATCAAATTAGCACAGCACAATTTAAACGTCTGATATACGCATAATTACACTCAACAATATACAAATAATAACATACACTGTACAGTATACAATATGCACTATATAGATACACATTATTCAATAAAAATAAAAAATAAAAATAAAAAATATATAAAAAAGAATATATAGTAGTATATATAGAATGTACAGTATTGTACTGTATTGACATTCAGGCTGTCGGTTGATAGTCAGTTGTTAAGAGAGAATATAATAATAATATAATTTATGACAGTCCGGTGTGAGATATAAGAGTAAGGGTAATAAAGTGCAGTGCTGATGAATTTTGATCATGGGAGATCAAGAGTTCAAAAGTCTGATTGCTTGGGGGAAGAAGCTGTCATGGAGTTGGCTGGTGTGGGTCCTGATGCTACGATACCGCCTGCCTGATGGTAGCAGTGAGAACAGCCCATGGCTCGGGTGGCTGGAGTCTCTGATGATCCTCCGAGCTTTTTTCACACACCGCCTTGTATATATTTCCTGGAGGGAGGGAAGCTCACCTCCAATGATGTGTCTGGCAGTTCGCACCACCCTTTGCAGTGCTTTGCAGTTGTGGGCGGTGCTATTGCCGTACCAGGCGGAGATGCAGCCAGTCAGGATGCTCTCTACAGTGCAGGTGTAGAACCGTGTGAGGATGTGGCGGTTCATTCCAAACTTCCTCAGCCATCTCAGGAAGAAGAGGCGCTGATGAGCCTTCTTCACAATGACTTCAGTGTGGATGGACCATGTGAGTTCCTCAGTGATGTGGACACCCAGGAACTTGAAGCTGCTGACTCTCTCCACTGGTGCTCCATTGATGGTGATGGGACTGTGTTCTCTGTCTTTTCTTCTGAAGTCCACCACAAGCTCCTTTGTCTTACTGACGTTGAGGGAGAGGTTGTGGTCCTAACACCAGTGTGTCAGAGTGTGCACCTCCTCTCTGTAGGCTGTTTCATCATTGTCAGTGATCAGACCTACCACTGTCGTGTCATCAGCAAACTTAATGATGGCATTGGAGCTATGTGTTGCCACACAGTCATGTGTGTACAGGGAATAAATTAGTGGGCTGAGAACACAGCCCTGTGGGGCTCCAGTGTTGAGGGTTAGTGATGAGGAGATGTTGCTGCCTATTCTAACCACCTGGCGTCTGCTTGACAGGAAGTCCAGGATCCAGCTGCACAGCGAGCTGTTTAAGCCCAGAGCCCGGAGTTTCTCATCTAGTTTGGAGAGCACTATGGTGTTGAATGCTGAACTGTAGTCTACAAACAGCATTCTCACATAAGTGTTCTTTTTTTCCAGGTGGGAGAGAGCAATGTGTATTGTAGATGCAATGGCATCATCAGTGGAGCGGTTGTTGCGGTAAGCAAACTGCAACGGGCCAAGAGAGAGAGGCAGCACAGAGCAGATGTAATATCTGATTAGTCTCTCAAAGCATTTGCTGATGATGGGGGTCAGAGCAACAGGACGCCAGTCATTTAAGCAAGTTATTTTTGATTGCATTGGAACAGGCACAATGGTGGATGTTTTAAAACATGTGGGGACTACAGACAAAGAGAGGGAAAGGTTGAAAATGTCTGTAAAAACACCAGCCAGTTGGTTCGCGCGCACTCTGATGACGCGGCCCGGAATGCCGTCTGGGCCTGCGGCTTTGCGGATATTCACCCGTCGGAAGGGTTGGGTTACATCCACTACAGAGATGGAGAGTGAACTAACCTCTGTAGCCTCAGAGGTTAGTTCAGAGCTCTCTCCGCGAGGGCAGTGTTATTTCCCTCAAAACGAGCATAAAAAGTATTTAGCTCATCCGGGAGAGAGGCAGCGGTGTTCATGGTGGAGTTTTTATTCCCTTTAAAGTCCGTGATGATGTTAATTCCCTGCCACATGCTTCTAGAGTTGGTGGTGTTAAACTGTCCTTCAATCTTGCTCCTGTACTGGCGTTTTGCTGCTCTGATAACTGGCTTGTTTATGCTCCTCCGCATTACCAGAATTAAAAGCGGAGGTCCGCACATTAAGTGCCACGCAAACATCGTTATTTATCCATGGTTTCTGGTTCGGATAGATCCGTATTGTTCTGGTCGGAACCACATCCTCTACGCACTTTTTGATGAAACACATTACGCTATCAGCGTAAAGCTCGATGTCGTCATCAGAGGCGGACCGGAACATCTCCCAGTCTGTGTGATCAAAACAGTCCTGTAGCATAGAGTCTGATTGGTCCGACCAGCACTGGATCGTTCTGAGGGTGGGTGCATCCTGTTTCATTTTCTGCCTGTAAGCGGGCAGAAGCAGAATGGAAGAGTGGTCCGATTTGCCAAATGGTGGGCGGGGGGGGATTTGTAGCCATCCCGGAAGGGAGAGTAGCAATGGTCCAAAACCCGGTCCCCTCGTGTGTTGAAACTAATGTGCTGGTGGTATTTTGGTGCGACTGATTTTAAACTGGCTTTATTAAAGTCCCCGGTTACAATGAACATGGCCTCAGGGTGCGCGGTTTCCTGCTCACTTATACTCCCATACAGTTCCTTGAGTGCCCGGTCTGTGTCGGCTTGTGGTGGGATGTACACAGCAGTGATAATGATCGCTGTGAATTCCCTTGGTATCCAGAATGGTCGACACAGAAGCATGAGAAATTCCAGATCAGGAGAGCAGAAAGACTTGATAGAATGTACATTCCTCTGATCACACCAGGATTTGTTGATCATAAAACATACACCACCACCTCTGCTTTTACCTGAGAGGTCTTTCACTCTGTCCGCTCGGTGCACGGAGAACCCCGAGGGTTCAATGGCTGAGTCTGGAATCTCAGCAGACATCCAAGTTTCCGTAAGGCAGATAATGCAGCAGTCCCTCGTCTCTCGTTGAAAAGAGATCCGCGCTTTCAGCTCACAGAGCTTGTTATCCAGAGACTGAACATTTGCCAGTAGAATAGTGGGTAGTGGGGGTCAATTTGCGCTGCGTCTTACTCTGATGAGAATGCCGGCTCTGTTTCCCCTTTTCCTTTTGCGTTTCCGCGGCCGTGCAGCGCAGACAAAGGGCTCCGCTTGCGTGTTTGTAAACAGCGGGTCGGCATTGAGGAATTTGAAGTCCGGTTTATGGTGTGAAATTGCTGAACCAATGTCCAAAAGTGTTTGTCTGTCATAGACAATAAGGCAGACAACATCCAAGAATTGTGAACAAAACAAACAAAACACTACTATGTTGTTTCGGAGCTCGCAACACAGCAGCCATACTCGGCACCATCTTGAGTCCAAATACAGTGTGCTTGCAGTTGGCATTTAAATATTCCGCGGCCATCTTTAGCATCCATTCTCAGTTTGGCCGGAAACATCAGAGCAAAAGCGTCCTTCCGTTGATGCAAGAGTTTCTTGCATTCCTTGAATCAATCACGTCTCTCTCCTGTCGAATTCGCAAAGTACGGGAAAAAGAAAATGCTGTAGCACTTCCAAGAAAGCCTTCCTTCACTCCTCACCTCGTGCAACACGAGATCTCCATCGGATGATCTCAGATATTTGGCCAGAATCGATCGAGGCCTGTCTCCCTCCGTGGACCCCCGAGCCGGAACTCCGTGAGCTTGCTCGACTTCCAGCCCGCGGCCCACCACGTCAAGCAGACTCGGAAAGAGCTCATCTAGGAATTTCACCATATCTCGGCCTTCTTCATGCTCAGGAATTCCAACAATTCGGACATTGTTTCGTCAATTACAATTCTCCAAATCCTCCAGTCTCTCCTAGACACGTTGTAAATCCACCTTGGTTGCTAGCGGACCAGCAGCCAATTCCCTCTCCGATGACTCCAGATAATCAATCCGTTTCTCAACATCCGCAACTCCTGCAACCAACTCAGTGAACTTCGTCTCCATGGAAGTGATTGATCAACGTACTACAGCAAGACACTCCAAGTCTGCAATGACCTTCATCAGCATTGCTGAGACATTCATCAATTCATGCCAGATTTCTTTCAGCCTGCAGCTGATGAGCACGTAAGTGTCCTTTAATATTTCCAGAGCTTGAGGACTTCGAACTCCTCAACATACTGTCCTCCCAAAACAATTAAGGATCAGGGTGCATCGAATCTCACCGGCTTGTGACACAAATATTATTAAAACTAGCAAAGTGCACAGAGCTCGCCGTTCACACGTCCGACCCTCGCATGGCGCCCATTAGAGCCCGGCATTTTTAATTGTTGAAATTATGAAATAGCATGTATAATGAAGTGCCCTCCTGCTATGATTAAAAGAGAGTCGAGACGGATAGAGAAAGCGATATATCCATCTGTACAGTTGTGCTCAAATGTTTGCATACCCTGGCAGAAATTGTGACATTTTGCCATTGATTTTGAAAATATGAATGATCATGCAAAAAATGTCGAAAAAAAAAAAGTCTTTTATTTATGGATAGTTATCGTATGAAGCCATTTATTATCACATAGTTGTTTGGCTCCTTTTAAAATCATAATGATAACAGAAATCACCCAAATGGCCCTGATCAAAAGTTTACATACCCTTGAATGTTTGGCCTTATTACAAACACACGAGGTGACACACACAGGTTTAAATGGAAATTAAAGGTTAATTTCCCACACCTGTGGCTTTTAAATTGCAATTAGTGTCTGTGTATAAATAGTCAATGAGTGTGTTAGCTTTCACGCGGATGCACTGAGCAGGCTAGATACTGAGCCATGGGGAGCAGAAAAGAACTGTCAAAAGCGTAACAAGGTAATGGGACTTTATAAAGATGGAAAAGGATATAAAAAGATATCCAAAGCCTTGAAAATGCCAGTCAGTACTGTTCAATCACTTACTAAGAAGTAGAAAATTCGGGGATCTCTTGATACCAAGCCAAGGTCAGGTAGACCAAGAAAGATTTCAGCCACAACTGCTAGAAGAATTGTTCGGGATACAAAGAAAAACCCACAGGTAACCTCAGGAGAAATACAGGCTGCTCTGGAAAAAGATGGTATGGTTGTTTCAAGGAGCACAATACAACGATACTTGAACAGAAATGAGCTGCATGGTCGAGTTGCCAGAAAGAAGCCTTTACTGCACCAATGCCACAAAAAAGCCCAGTTACAATATGCCTGACAACAACTTGACATACCTCACAGCTTCTGGCACACTGTAATTTGGAGTGATGAGACCAAAATAGAGCTTTATGGTCACAACCATAAGCGCTATGTTTGGAGAGGGGTCAACAAGGCCTATAGTGAAAAGAATACCATCCCCACTGTGAAGCATGTTGGTGGCTCACTGATGTTTTGGGGGTGTGTGAGCTCTAAAGGCACAGGGAATCTTGTGAAAATTGGTGGCAAGATGAATGCAGCATGTTATCAGAAAATACTGGCAGACAATTTGCATTCTTCTGCATGAAAGCTGTGCATGGGACACCCTTGGACTTTCCAGTATGACAATGACCCTAAGCACAAGGCCAAGTTGACCTTCCAGTGGTTACAGCAGAAAAAGTTGAAGGTTCTGGAGTGGCCATCACAGTCTCCTGACCTTAATATCATCGAGCCACTCTGGGGAGATCTCAAACGTGCGGTTCATGCAAGACTACCAAAGACTTTGCATGACCTGGAGGCATTTTGCCAAGACGAATGGGCAGCTATACCACCTGCAAGAATTTGGGGCCTCGTAGACAACTATTACAAATGACTGCACGCGGTCATTGATGCTAAAGGGGGCAATACACAGTATTAAGAACTAAGGGTATGCAGAATTTTGAACAGGGGTCATTTCATTTTTTTCCTTTGTTGCCATGTTTTGTTTTATGATTGTGCCATTCTGTTATAACCTACAGTTGAATATGAATCCCATAATAAATAAAAGAAATGTGTTTTGCCTGCTCACTCATGTTTTCTTTAAAAATGGTACATATACTGTGCATCCGGAAAGTATTCACAGCGCTTCACTTTTCCACATTTTGTTATGTTACAGCCTTATTCCAAAATGGTTTAAAATCATTATTTTCCTTAAAATTCTACAAACAATACCACATAATGACAACGTGAAAGAAGTTTGTTTGAAATCTTTGCAAATGTATTAAAAATAAAAAATGAAGAAAAAAAATTATATGTTCATAGGTATTCACAGCCTTTGCTCAATACTTTGTTGAAGCACCTTTGGCACCAATTACAGCCTCAAGTCTTTTTGAGTATGATGCTACAAGCTTGGCACACCTATTTTTGGGCAGTTTCTCCCATTCTTCTTTGCAGGACCTCTCAAGCTCCATCAGGTTGGATGGGGAGCGTTGGTGCACAGCCATTTTCAGATCTCTCCAGAGATGTTCAATCAGGTTCAAGTCTGGGCTCTGGCTGGGCCACTCAAGGACATTCACAGAGTTGTCCCAGAGCCAATCCTTTGTTATCTTGGCTGTGTGCTTAGGGTAGTTGTCCTGTTGGAAGATGAACCTTCACCCCAGTCTGAGGTCCAGAGCGCTCTTGAGCAGGTTTTCATCAAGGATGTCTCTGTACATTGCTGCATTCATCTTTCCCTCGATCCTGACTAGTCTCCCAGTTCCTGCCGCTGAAAAACATCCCCACAGCATGATGCTGCCACCACCATACTTCACTGTAGGGATGGTATTAGCCAGGTGATAAGCGGTGCCTGGTTTCCTCCAGACATGATGCTTGCCATTCAGGCCAAAGAGTTCAATCTTTGTTTCTCATGGTCTGAGAGTACTTCAGGTGCCTTTTGGCAAACTCCAGGCGGGCTGTCATGTGCCTTTTACTGAGGAGTGGCTTCCGTCTGGCCACTCTACCATACAGGCCTGATTGGTGGAGTGCTGCAGAGATGGTTGTTCTTCTGGAAGGTTCTCCTCTCTCCACAGAGAAACGCTGGAGCTCTGTCAGATTGACCATCGGGTTCTTGGTCACCTCCCTGACTAAGGCCCTTCTCCCCCGATCGCTCAGTTTGGCCAGGCGGCCAGCTCTAGGAAGAGTCCTGGTGGTTCCAAACTTCTTCCATTAAGGATGATGGAGGCCACTGTGCTCATTGGGACCTTCAATGCTGCAGAAATTTTTTTGTACCCTTCCCCAGATCTGTGCCTCGATACAATCCTGTCTCGGAGGTCTACAGACAATTCCTTGGACTTCATGGCTTGGTTTGTGCTCTGACATGCACTGTTAACTGTGGGACCTTAAATAGACAGGTGTGTGCCTTTCCAAATCATGTCCAATCAACTGAATTTACCACAGGTGGACTCCTATCAAGTTGTAGAAAAATCTCAAGGATGATCAGTGGAGACAGGATGCACTTGAGCTCAATTTTGAGTGTCATGGCAAAGGCTTATGTACATGTGATTGTTTTTTTGTTTTTGTTTTTTTTTTGTACATTTGCAAAGATTTCAAACAAACTTCTTTCATGTTGTCATTATAGGTATTGTTTGTAGAATTTTGAGGAAAATAATGAATTTAATCAATTTTGGAATAAGGCTGTAACATAACAAAATGTAGAAAAAGTGAAGCGCTGTGAATACTTTCTGGATGCACTATTACCAATTCTCCAAGGGCATGCAAACTTTTGAGCACAACTGTATGTGTGTAGAATAACTAAATGCCATTATTATTTTACCAACATTATCTTGGAATTTCTCCTGATTCCTTATTTGGACACTCCTTCGCTGTCGCACCATCCTTGGCCTGATGATTTGAGTCAACGGCCGATAAATCTTAAATTTCTTAATTTTTTTAATCACACAAAGTGATCATATTGCTTAAGAAGATTTGGCATTACTCGGGTCGACTACGTTTCATTTTTTTTTTTTTTTTTTTGGAGTCCTGTTCACTTTCATGATATGACAAAAGACTAGGTGAAATGTGTTAAAATGTCTGCTTATGTGTTCCACAGAATAAAGTCATACGGGTTTTGGAATGACATTAGGGTGAGTGAATAATGACAGAATTGTCTTTTTTTGGGTGAACTATTCCTTTAAGATCTGTGTAATAACTGCAGGGAACAACCACAGTGAGAACAACTCACTCCCACCACAACCAGTGAAAATGTTCTGACTTCATGATTGGTCCCAAAATGGTATGTACACACACAAAAAAAAAAAAAAAAAAAAAAAAATTTTGGTTTGTAAAAAGAAAAGCCATATGTATGGTATTATGGAAATATAATAAAATAGTGAGAATGGCAAAAGCTGTGAAACCATGGCTGATGACCTTGAAATTAATGTTGCATTTCTCTGAGATGAATGAGAAAATATCTCTAAAATCTCACTAATTTGCTTCACTGATAAATGTTTGAATCTTTTATGAAATACTAACTTGTTTTTTTAAAAACTTAAAGAAGCAGAATACTGTTTCATGTGGGAGTACTCTTACATGTTTTTTTCACTTACTACATCACACATGCTAATAAAACATCACAAATCATAAAACTTTAAAACCGTTTAATTGGATAACCGGAAACATTTCTTTGCCCATGAAAATTATAAACACATGAACAGTGTAAGAGAAAGGGGGCCACCCCAATAAAATCAATCAAAATAAGAACATTCAAATAGTCTATTTTTCATTCACATTTGAAAAAACAAACATAACTCAAAAGTGCAGCCTTAAAATTCTCTGCATTTAAATTTTCTGTTATAATACACTGGGCATTATGTTTAACATTTTTCAAACAGCTGATTCCCTCCCATAGGGCCATTCCTCAATTGGTTCTATGACATCTGAACTCTGTCTGCTGATTGCAGCGATGGATTTCATTGGAGTAAAATTTGTTTTGTTTTTAACATGGACTACAAAGACAGCTTATGTGCTAGAAGGGGCAGCACACCTATTGACATATTGAAAAAAACAAACAAAAAAACTGTAAATTCTTCATGCATAAAAAGGTAAATGTGGCTTCAGTGTAACTTAAAACTCCAAATCTCTTCTTAGATTTCTTAGGTGATTACATGCAGAACATGGCCAAGTCTTGAATCTACTGGACCCAGATTAAACCTAGAGCTGCATTATCCAAATTAAAAACCTTTCAACAGGGCAGTGTAGGTATCAAGGGCAGGGCTTCACTGTTCCTTCTCTGTAACTTTATCCTGGGTCTGGGTTATGCTACCCAGGTCTTCCAGTATCTCTTGGGCTGTTTGTTTGAGAGCTGGGTGGCAACTTGAAACTAGCTGGCGGATACGATTCAGTGGGAGAGAGCTCAGAAGATTAGAGGTCATGTGTGACATGACTTCTCTCTCCAGCAGTAGAGACTGAAGAAGCCTCAAGGCCTGCAGACATACCTCTGGGTCACGGTCTGTGGGAGAGAGAGTGTGTTTGTGTGTCAGAGAATTAGCTGTAATCCTCTACATGCAAACTTGTTGTTATGGCATCAGACTGGGATAAGATCAACTCTAAAGCTTCGGGAGGCCAGAGGAAACTCTTGACAAACACGCATACACTCACACACCTTGCAGAAGGGTGCAGAGAAGAGGTAGAAGTCCAGGGCTCTCGCTTATGTACTTCAGTCCCTTCACACTGATAGTGACGTTATATAGAGCCTTCAGCATCAATCTGCACACACAAATAATAATAATAATAATAATAATAACAAAAACCTAATGTCTTCTAAGCAACCTAGGTGTGAAAGTCAGACTACATATTACCAAGATAATGTTTAATTTGATGTTCCTTCAACAGAATGTGGATGTTTATGGATGTTTAAATTGTGACATACACTTTTAATTTTGGAAAGACTCCTGGCTTCATTAGACCCAGCAGCTGCATTAGAGTGTCCAACAGGATGTGGGCAGAAGAGGAAAGGAAGTCCCGTCCACAAGACACAGCAGCTATATCTAGTAGACAAAAGATTGAATGACCACATCTTACATTTCTCATGTTCTTGAGTTATATTAAAGCTGGAGTATGTAACTTTTTCTGTGTTAAAATACTTTGTCTTATCCCAGCTTAAAGGAATATTTCACCCAAAAATAAAAATTCCTTCAACATTTACTCACCCTCATGCCATCCCAAATGTGTATCTGGGATAAGATCACCTTATTCATCAAAGTTCTGGTCACCATTTACTTGTATTGTATGAACCTACAGAGCTAAGATATTCTTCTAAAAATCTTCATTTGTGTTCAGCTGAAGAAAGAAAGTCATACACATCTGGAATGGCATGAAGGTGAGAAAATTATAAGATAATTTTTATTGAGTGAACTATCCCTTTAATATGCAGAGACAACTTTAAGTAAGCCCCTCATAGGTTAATTTTCTCAAAAACTTTTATCACTGTTTCTGTGGCGCTGTGAAAATTGGTTTGTTTATTTTTAGCGACCCGCTTAGACCCGCCCCAACAATGTTCCTCAACCAGTGGTGTGAGTTGGGGGCAGAACTATTTCTTTGTTTGATCAAAGGCAGACGGGGGGTGGGGGGGTATTCAGAAAGCTGTTTTAAAAAAAAGTTTATTTTTGCAATTCTGTTTGGTGGCGCTAGTGTTGCAGAAATTACATACTTCAACTATAAAGTAGCAGTTAAAGCAAATGCTAAGCCCTCACTAGTAACAATGCCAGCCAGTGCCAGAACAAATTGATGCTCATGCGAGTTGTAACCGTGCTGTGGCTTTGCCTCGTCATCCAGAAACTTAATGAAACTCTCCAAGGTTTGACCTGCTATGCTCAGAAAGGGCTCCAGCTTACCCTGTGGACACAACACATGCATGCAGAGTATTGTTATCTGGTACTCACTGTGAAACACTGCATGTCCTCTGTACAAAATTGATGAAAACAGTGTTTCAAAACAATCCGGTTAACAAAAAACGAATTGCAACTCAGTCTTTTATGGTGCCCCCTCTCAAAATTGTACAAACTCACATCAGCCAACATGTATCTGATCGCTTCCTCCCTTTGGGATGCACTCCACAGCAGGGTGCAAGAGGCAACACCCAGCCTTGTACAAAACTCTTTTTGCTGCTGTAACTGCTCTGTGCACTCCCATAACTGCTCCCTTAAACCCAACTTCTCCTGTGGAGATACATACACACACATAAAAAGACAGAAACACAGTTCCACGACGGATCCCAAGAATTACCTTCTCCATTCAAAGGGAGTTGAGAATTTCACCCACTCTCTCTCACACACAAATACACTAGTTAAAAAATATTGATAATAACTACTTGTGCAGATGCAGCATAGCTCTCTTTTCAATGTGTTTCAGTTTCACCCTCCTTCTCCCCTCTATCTTAGTACCTGTCTCTCATTCTGACACTCGCTTTTAGCTGCATCTAGTCTGGCGCGGATGTGCAGACAATCCTGTCTCAGTTGCTGCTGCTCATGATCACTGTGTTCTTTAACTATGTAAGAATATATTAGTCAGTCAGCATTCCAAACAAATATACACTACCGGCCAAAAGTTTTGAAACACTTACTCATTCTTTATTATATATATATATATATATATATATATATATATATATATATATATATAATTATTTATTTTTTTTTTTTTTCACATTTTAGAATAATAGTAAAGTTAACAAAACTATGAATAACATAAATGGACTATGGGAATTGTGTTGTGACTAAACAAAATCCCAAATATATCAAAACTGTGTTATATTTTAGCATCTTCAAAGTAGTCACCCTTTGCCTAGAATTTGCAGACATGTACTCTTGACATTTTCTTAACCAACTTCTTGAGGTATCATCCTGGGATGCTTTTTAAACAGTATTGAAGGAGTTCCCATTTATGTTGGGCACTTATTGGCTGCTTTTCTTTATTTTTTGGTCAAAGTCATCAATTTCAAAAACTTTTTTTTTTAATTAAATTTTAGTTTTATAATGAAATAAATTAATATGGTGGCACAATTATATTTTTGTCTACAAAACTAATTTCAAACATTTAAGCATACGCCTTCAGATCAAAAGATTTTTAAAATCATGAGAAACATTTCAGTCAAGTGTGTCAAAACTTTTGACCGGTAGTGTATATACAGTATATACAGTATATATATATATATATATATATATATACAGTATATATATATATATATATATATATATATATATATATATATATATATTTATATACACACACACCAATCAGCCACAACATTAAAACCACCTGCCTAATATTGTGTAGGTACCCCTCGTGCCGCCAAAACAGCGCCAACCCTTCTCACCACGATTGTACAGTCTGGCCATTCTCTGTTGACCTCTCTCATCAACAAGGCATTTCCGTCCACAGAACTGCCACTCACTGGATGTTTGTTTTTGGCACCATTCTGAGTAAATTCTAGAGACTGTTATGCGTGAAAATCCCAGGAGATCAGCAGTTACAGAAATACTCAAACCAGCCCATCTGGCACCAACAATCATGCCACGGTCCAATTCGCTGAGATCACATTTTTTCCCCATTCTGATGTTTGATGTGAACATTAACTGAAGCTCCTGACCTGTATATGCATGATTACATGCACTGCACTGCTGCCACATGATTGGCTGATTAGATAATCGCATGGATGATTGTTGGTGCCAGACGGGGTTGTTTGAGTATTTCTGTAACTGCTGATCTGCTGGGCTTTTCGCACACAACAGTCTCTAGAATTTACTCTGAATGGTGCCAAACACAAAAAACATCCAGTGAGTGGCAGTTCTGTGGATGGAAATGCCTTGTTGATTAGAGAGGTCAACAGAGAATGGCCAGACTGGTTCGAACTAACAAAGTCTACAGTAACTCAGATAACCACTCTGTACAACTGTGGTGAGAAGAATAGCATCTCAGAGTGCTATTCTGAGATGCGGGTTGGTGGCACGAGGGGGACCTACACAATATTATATCAGTGTATATATATATATATATATATATATATATATATATATATATATATATATATATATATACCAATGACATGACATGCTATTTTGATGTCCAAACCCCTTTATGGAGTAAAAATAAGGAAAATGTTTATAAAAAAAAAACACATTTATTGAATCAATTAATCTCTGTTTATCAACTGATATGAACATGTAATGAGGGTTTTACAAAGTTTAAGAATTATTAGACATTATAGTCACACAATGTCATACCGGATAACTGTCCAGACCTCATAGTGAAATGCAAAAAATCTACAAAAAGTGTTAAAAATCAAATAAAACCTCAAATCTCCGCCACAGGCATTATTGTATGAGTGTTGCCAACAATATATTTAAATATTAAAAAATATGACATCCAGTTGATTGTTATGTTTTGGAGCATTCTGTCCCAAAACTGGCAGTCAGCCAATGTCATCCAGGATAACAAGCAATCTAGAGCAATTTTATGGGGCATTTTATTTTGACACGTTATCAGACAGGATGTTACACAATCAGGAAGACCCTGAAGGACCCCCAAACAATGGAGAAAGGTTAGTAAGTCTCTCTTAAAATATGTTTAATTTACCCTTTTCGCTCACTGGTACACTATGTAGTAAAATCCTGTGTCATTTGCGATAACACTAAAAAAACATATATAATGTTAATTTTATGCAAATGTCTTTATTTAATATGAATTTACATACTTGGAAGTTGAAGGTCAAGGTTGCAGATTTCTATAGGTAGCCAAAACAACTGCCTGATTAAGGTTCAAACTGAGTTTTGTCATACTGGATAACAATATTGTCATATAGGATAACAGTTTTCTTCTGTTAGCCCATAATGTCATCCGTTATCCTGGATGACACATGTTTGATATTATATTCTTTTTATACAGTTTTCAGCTTTTATTTGTATAATTTCCATTCTTATTGTGATATTAACACATTAAAGAACATTGTTTAGTTAAATACTAACAAATTATATATTAATGATAATATTTAATTATTAAATTTTAATTAAATTAAATGATTGTCCAACCTGTCATATTGGGGAATCCGCCCCTTTAAGGAAAGGCCATCCACTCTAGTGACATCATGATGCAGTTTCTTTTTCTCTCTTCAGTGGTGGGAAATTGCACCAGCTGTGCGTAAGTTCTCATGTAAGTTAGGACGTAAAGTTCACACTAAGGGCTTAGTAACTACTAGTTAGTTTGTAACTAAGTCAGTGCTTAATTTGTTTGCACCACCTTTTCTTAAGGCAAGACTTAACTAGTAGGTCGTAAGCTCTCCGTAATGTGTAGTCGCATAATATGACGTTTACCTGAATTGAGCCAATAAACAGCCTTCAAATTTGTACACAGAAGTATAAAAAATCCATGCATTTCAGTTTTATCTCATTACAGTTGATGTTCAAACCTTGTTTACTCACGTAACTTTCTGCTGTAATAAATTATATCCCCATTAAAATACGATACGTAATAAAACGAGATTTAATTAATGGTATATTTAGCCTATGTAAATAACAATATTTAATAACTGTATCTAAAATGACAAGGGGCAATAAATAAATAAGTACTAATACAACAGATATTTATTCATTTTAATATCTATTTTGTATATGTTGAAAATTGACACCGGGCGGCGTACACAGGAAAGTGCACTGTTAGATCGGTTTCATGCTGAAGAAGTATGTTTTTTACATAATGTTTTCCCCTGTAAATATAAACGAGTGTAAATGCCAACATCATCATATAGGATATGTCGAAAGGACTGAAGCTTGTCAACCAAAACATGAGCTCATTGATGTCATTAAATAAGTCTGCTTATTTATTCCATCAGTTACTCCTGGTCGGAGGCTTCCGTAAATATTTAGTTTATACGTAAGTTTATGTCCTACCTAAGTTTAATGGTGCAACGCTCAAATATTTAGTAGTGCGTAAGTTGTAACTTAGTGCCCATTTACGCCACAACTAGGCTAAGTTGAAAATTATGTATAGCTAGTGCAACTGGCCCCTGAGGTGAGTGAGTAGCTTACTTTCCTACTGACAAATTTTCCATAGGTTTGCTTGCTTGCTTGCTCTGCCCAAGTTTAACATGTTAAACCTGTCGGCATAAAATATGCCAGAAGTGATTAGAATAAAATGTTTGCAAAATATGTAAGTTTAACTATACCAAATTCTCTTCAACAACCAGACTAGCTAGTTAGCTAGTCCCAGTTTGTTGTAAGCTAATATGCTAACTGAAGCTCAAAATGTGGACATATTGCCCCCCCCCCCCACACACACACTCACTCACTAGGTCTACACAGTGCACAGTGTGTTATTAGTTATTTCATGTTTAAACGTGTCAAAAGAGAACGCACCATATTCATAAAGTTTTTCATTTGCCTAGATGCTTAATATTTATACAGTTATTCATAATTAACAGTTAATATGTATATGTACAGTTTTCACATTTTGATGATTTTTCTAGATGCCACTGCCAAACAAAGAGAGAGCAGCAAGGTTTCTTTACAGAGTAGCCTAATAAATTTCCTTGAAAAAATTATTTTCAGTGTGACTCCCTTTGCATAATATAAAAATGAATTATTTATGAACATCAATTGTGTAAGTTTTGTAAAAATGTCAATTCATGTGTAAATTCATAAGGTGTCATACCGATTAACAATTTCAGTCAGGCGGGATAACGTTGATTTTTTTCCCTTAAAATGCATAATTTCATTTTATGGAGTTGAGAAAACATTAATAGTATGATGCCAAGTACTGTAAAATATTTTCAGACATTTTGCAGCTTAATTCACACTGCAGCTTTAAAATGTGGGTAAAGAACTTTAACAAGTAGGGTCACGTTTAAAGCAAACACATTATAATGAGAAAAAATAATTGTGCAAGTTTTATTTTCCGAGCTCTAAATATTGGTTACTGCCTCACTTTATATATTCATTAAGTATTATTGATTAAAAAAGTTTTAATATGATAATATTTTGAAAATTAATTAACGTTATCCCGTATGACATTTTGACTGGTGTCGCCACATGATTCTCATTTAAAACACTTAAAATACATTGTTTGAAAATAATATTTTAGTAATAAGGCAATAACATCCTCATAAAAGCAAAAACTACTTTGATGTAAAGTTTTAACCTATTTAAATTTTTGGTCAATTTAAAACCTTATTCGTCACTACACTGACTGCCAAAAGTTTGGAATAATGTACAGATTTAGCTGTTTCGGAAGGAAACTGGTACTTTAATTCACCAAAATGGCATTCAACTGATCACAAAGTATAGTCAGGACATTACTGATGTAAAAACAGCACCATCACTATATGAAAAAAGTCATTTTGGATCAAATCTAGACAGGCCCCATTTCAAGCAGCCATCACTCCGACACCTTATCCTTAAGTAATCATGCTAAATTGCTAATTTGGAACTAGAAAATCACTTGCCATTATATCAAACACAGCTGAAAGCTATTTGGTTCGTTAAATGAAGCTTAATATTGTCTTTGTGTTTGATTTTGAGTTGCCACAGTATGCAATAGAATGGCATGTCTTAAGGTCAAAAATGTCAAAAAAGAAACAGCTTTCTCTAGAAACTTGTCAATCATTGATTTGAGGAATGAAGGCTATTCAGTGCTTAAAATTGCCAAAAAACTGAAGATTTTATACAAAGGTGTACACTACAGTCTTCAAAGACAAAGGACAAGTGGCTCTAACAAGGACAGAAAGAGATGTGGAAGGCCAGATGTACAACTAAGAGGATAAGTACAACAGAGTCTCTAGTTTGAGAAATAGACACCTCACATGTCCTCAGCTGACAGCTTCATTGAATTCTACCTGCTCAACACCAGTTTCATGTACAACAGTAAAGAGAAAACTTGGGGGTGCAGGCCTTATGGGAAGAATTGCAAAGAAAAAGCCACTTTTGAAACAGAAAAACAAAAAGAAAAGGTTATAGTGGGCAAAGAAACACAGACACTGGACAATAGATAATTGGAAGAGTGTTATGGATCTTAACTTAAATACAAAATACATAAACCCCACTGAGCTTTTGTGGGATCAGCTAGACTTTAAGGTGTGTGAGAAGTGCCCAACAAGACAGCCACATCTATGGCAAGTGCTACAGGATGCGTGGGGTGAAATGCCACATAAGTATCTGGAAAAACAGCTAGAATGCCAAGGATCTGCAAAGCTGTCATTGCTGCACATGGAGGATTTTTTGATGAGAACTCTTTGTAGTTTAAGAAGTTCTGAACATTTTTTTCAAATTGTAATGGTAATTTTTCACGTTATTAATGTCCTGACTATACAGGTGCATCTCAATAAATTAGAATGTCATGCAAAAGTTCATTTATTTCAGTAATTCAACTCAAATTGTGAAACTCGTGTATTAAATAAATTCAATGCACACAGACTGTAGTAGTTTAAGTCTTTGGTTCTTTTAATTGTGATGATTTTGGCTCACATTTAACAAAAACCCACCAATTCACTATCTCAAAATTAGAATACATCATAAGACCAATAAAAAAAAACATTTTTAGTGAATTGTTGGCCTTCTGGAAAGTATGTTCATTTACTGTATATGTACTCAATACTTGGTAGGGGCTCCTTTTGCTTTAATTACTGCCTCAATTCGGCGTGGCATGGAGGTGATCAGTTTGTGGCACTGCTGAGGTGGTATGGAAGCCCAGGTTTCTTTGACAGTGGCCTTCAGCTCATCTGTATTTCTTGGTCTCTTGTTTCTCATTTTCCTCTTGACAATACCCCATAGATTCTCTATGGGGTTCAGGTCTGGTGAGTTTGCTGGCCAGTCAAGCACACCAACACCATGGTCATTTAACCAAATTTTGGTGCTTTTGGCAGTGTGGGCAGGTGCCAAATCCTGCTGGAAAATGAAATCAGCATCTTTAAAAAGCTGGTCAGCAGAAGGAAGCATGAAGTGCTCCAAAATTTCTTGGTAAACGGGTGCAGTGACTTTGGTTTTCAAAAAACACAATAGACCAACACCAGCAGATGACATTGCACCCCAAATCATCACAGACTGTGGAAACTTAACACTGGACTTCAAGCAACTTGGGCTATGAGCTTCTCCACCCTTCCTCCAGACTCTAGGACCTTGGTTTCCAAATGAAATACAAAACTTGCTCTCATCTGAAAAGAGGACTTTGGACCACTGGGCAACAGTCCAGTTCTTCTTCTCCTTAGCCCAGGTAAGACGCCTCTGACGTTGTCTGTGGTTCAGGAGTGGCTTAACAAGAGGAATACGACAACTGTAGCCAAATTCCTTGACATGTCTGTGTGTGGTGGCTCTTGATGCCTTGACCCCAGCCTCAGTCCATTCCTTGTGAAGTTCACCCAAATTCTTGAATCGATTTTGCTTGACAATCATAAGGCTGCGGTTCTCTCGGTTGGTTGTGCATCTTTTTCTTCCACACTTTTTCCTTCCACTCAACTTTCTGTTAACATGCTTGGATACAGCACTCTGTGAACAGCCAGCTTCTTTGGCAATGAATGTTTGTGACTTACCCTCCTTGTGAAGGGTGTCAATGATTGTCTTCTGGACAACTGTCAGATCAGCAGTCTTCTCCATGATTGTGTAGCCTAGTGAACCAAACTGAGAGACCATTTTGAAGGCTCAGGAAACCTTTGCAGGTGTTTTGAGTTGATTAGCTGATTGGCATGTCACCATATTCTAATTTTTTGAGATAGTGAATTGGTGGGTTTTTGTTAAATGTGAGCCAAAATCATCACAATTAAAAGAACCAAAGACTTGAACTACTTCAGTCTGTGTGCATTGAATTTATTTAATACACGAGTTTCACAATTTGAGTTGAATTACTGAAATAAATGAACTTTTCCACGACATTCTAATTTATTGAGATGCACCTGTACATTGTGATCCACTTTGTTGAATAAAAGATCCAATTTCTTTCAATAAGTGCAAACTCTGTACATTATTCCAAACTTTTGGCCACCAGTGTATACTGTAAGATGTATTTGCAATAACTGTGTGCTGAATTAGCAAATGTTTACATTAAATACACCATTTGGCAACGTTATGAAACCTGATGAAAACAGCAATTACTTTACATATAAATGTCTATAGCATATACAAAGTGCATTCTGGTAATTCTTTTGTGTGTAAATTAAGCACTATTACTAAAAAAGAGGTTTTAAAGTGACAGGCTTACGTGCATCCAGAGATTGTCCTTTATGGAGAATATCAATAAAGTCACCACTGATTACTTTTGGCAAAAACTCTCGCAGCGTCCTGACCTCTGCCACCAATTTCTCCAAGTCTCGCTTTCTAACTCGTACAAAGCAATCTGACTCCCCATCCTACAAAAACACAGGATCATATTTTTGTTTACTGTTAAAAATGGACCAACTTAACATGACTTTGAATAGGGACGTCTAGATTTTCAACTTATTGTGAAACAGTGACATCTTGTGTTACTGGTGGTGCTTGCGTTTATTCTTTTCCTTACACTATCACACTCAAGACAGGTAGGTCGTTACAACAGAAAATTTGTCCTGGGCTGCGATTAAAATGTTTGTTAGACAATAAAAAAGGCTTTAAAATGGCTTTACATCTTTACAGTAGTATAGAAACGCCAAACGAATTATTAATTAGCTTATTAGCTAGCTAAACACTTGAACACAAGCTTCCCTTTAAAAAAAAAACTATAACTTCTTAACAACAATCTTGAACTCCATGGAAAAGATTATACTACACATTGATAGCTACCTCTTCTGCTGATGACAAAGGCGAAACTTTAGTTGTTGCTTTCATTTCGAAAAGTGCAAGTTTGACAACGTTTCTCTAATGAGCTCTTGCCTAGCGCCCTCTACTGATTGGCGCTTTTGTCAATCGTGAACATCGACCATAGATAGTGTGTCCTGCCAGAATACAAAGCACGCCCATTAAAAGTTACACCCGATTCAAATAACTGGCGAAATGTTGAAGTCTTGTAACAGTTTGTTGTGTTTACTTGGAGTCCGGCAGAAACCCACACCTATCCCTACCCATAATCTTAACCATGTCCCTATACCTAACCACAAAGATTAAACGATTAAAAGTTTGTATTAAAAATTAGTAAATATACCTCAACTTAAAAGTTGAATACAACCATTAAGCCGTATCAATATGAGGCGACAGTGAGGAGAAACGTGATGAAAATTAGGAAAAGAAGTACCAATGTTAGCCAGAGCACTTGCTAAGTGCTCTGGCTAACATGGCTTTGCTACAAAATGCATAGGCATTCTATGGTACACTGAGCGAGGAGACATGAGGCCGTTTGTCTTAAAATGGATGTCTATGGAGAAGATGCTTCAGTGTAATGAATACACTGCTTTTGTGATTAAACACTTCATCACTCATCATTACTTAATGTCCGCTAATCTTCGACATGTTTTACACCAAACAATCCTTTTGGAATGAACTGTGTGGTGTTTTTTTTTTTTTTTTTTTTTTTTAATTTTTATTTTTTTTTTATTACAGAACAAGAACACTTACAACAAAATATATATACAATGATCACAATGAACTCTGATACAATTATAGTAGCAACAAAAAGTAAAATTATAAAGAAAGAATAAACAATAACAAATAATAATAATTAACCAAATAAAACCAGGGGATAACTTAAAATGAATTAACAAGAGAAAAGGTTTCAAGTATTCTATACATTCGTTTTGCCTTTTTATTTCTTATATCTTTTAGAGTCTCAATATAATGCATCAGTTCAGTTTTAAATGGTATGATGTTAGGTTTATTGTTTGCCCATTTTTGTACTGTGTGGTGTTTACTACGCTAAGAGATGTCACCAGAGACGTCACGGATAATTTACGACAGGTAAGTGTCAGTTTACGGCTCTCCCCATTCATTTGTATGGTATCCGCAAACGTTGACTTACTGTCGTAACACGCTAGTTTACCGTTACGCTCTCTGCTATGATAAAAGCACGGAGGTTGTTGTGAAAGTATAAAAGATCTCTGTAGCTTTTTTTTAAGTGTTGGTGGAGTCGAATTTATTTTATGCTGTGATTTCTCAATACAAAATCTCCCCCTAAAATTACCAGACATTCATCGGCAAGTTCTTTTATACTGGAAGTTGATTCATAAACATCAGTTATTGTTTATATATATATATATATATATATATGTGTGTGTGTGTGTGTGCACTGTTCTTTTGGGACCCTTGTTTACAGTTGTATTGCTTTATTGTAACTATGTTTAAGCAGCAATAAAAAAGTTACTATTTGCACCCAGGTGTAAATAAGCGGGGCTATTTGTGGGGTGTAACGCCGGTGAGACCAAGGGTGTAGGTTTGTTTCGAAAGTTGGTAGGGACATTGCAAAGAGGATAATATTCAAAATGTTGGTATTAAGGAAATGGGAGAACTTTAGTCTGTAATATAGGCAAAATAACATTCTCTCTCATACAACAAATCTAATTTTACAATTTCTCTGGCCCACCACAATATATTAGCCTGTTTATTTTTCCCTGTAACCTGTGATGTGTCAAAATCAAATTCAGTTGTCTTCAAGTAGATCAAGAGAACAGTGAAATTCACTGAGACATAAAATGAAATTCTGTAAAAAGTATTATCCAGCATTAAAAAGATGGATTTCTCTTTCTCTCTTTTGTTTGAAATCTAAACAAAGGGTGGGCTAAATTAAAAGGCTACATGTGCAAAATGACTTCTCAGATTAGACAAATTATGGGGAGAAATGGAGCATTTACACCACTTTAAAAAATTTCTCCACTTTCTGCTTTTCAACTTCCCTCTCGCTTATCTTTTCTCATATTGCCATCCCAAATCAGTTATCTCTGCAGTTATACTATCATCTTAACATCCTGCACCTCTAATACACCTCATTACCTAGACAGTTGTTAAAATTCAAAGGTGTCACCCTAAAGGGGGCACTTACTTTTAAAATGTTAGACCTAAGATACAATTGCAAATCTGCCCTTGCAATCTCCAGAAAATGATTTAAAAATCTTTATGCAGTAATCACAAACGCCTGTGATTGGTGCATCCTGAAAAGCGCTGAGAAAAGTAACAGGTAACAATGGCGTTTATACGCTGCTTCCAAAGCGGTTGAATAATAATTTACACATGATTAACGAAACTGAGAAACTTTAATAGTCATTAAAATAAAAATAAAAACAGTATAAAGTTAAATATTTTTTATGAGGTAAACTTGCCCAAAAATTGGTCGGACACTTTCGATTTTCTGAAAGTTGGTAGGGACAGGTCTCTATCATCGCTACTTAAATCTACGCCTACAGGTGAGACTGTGCCTTTTCGACCCAGGTTTGATTCCCTGCTTGTCACTATTTTTTCCCCATTCTGTTTCCTGTCTCCTCTCGTAATATTTTCTTTAATACTACTTGGCCAGAGTAATTGAATCTATAAATTCTGCAAGAAAAGTGACCAGGGTGATAGAGATATTGACAGACTATAAGGATGAATACATCTTGTGTGGAGATATTAAAATGAAGCCAAAATTTTTTGAAGGAAACTTCTGCTTTAATCTTTTAATTCAATATTCATGTCTAAATGAAACATCGATTGGCCATCCTTTTTTGTTACAGGACTTAAAAATCTTCTGGGGTCGATCCACGACAGGCTTTCTTGGGTTTTCACACTTCTGGGAAAAACCTCATCCACAGCCCGGAAGAACTCCACTCCGGTATTTCCAAACAGTCACTCAAGTTACACTTTTGAGAAAGTGAGCGCGCATTCTGTGTGTTGTTTAGTCTCATTGCCTGGTTTGTGTGATCTGTATGAACACACTGCACTTGCTCACCTCGAGAGCGTTCATAAGTAAGCCAAATCGCTTCGGTTATCCGCAAAATAGCGGAACTGCAGAGCCATGTCTGTAGGACTGGAGCCCGGTTTCTCCAACGACGAAGTGTTGAACATACGTTACCCGCTTCACCGTGCGTGCAGGGATGGAGATGTTGGCGCACTGTGCTTGCTGCTCCAACACTCCACCAACCTGGCGGACCTGGTCGCCGAAGACTCGTTTTATGGCTGGACCCCCATTCATTGGGCAGCACACTTCGGAAAGGTAACAAAATAATATTTATCTCATTGATTTGCTTATTTCCTCTGCTCATTGTTTCCTAAGTACAGTGGCTTCCGGAGACAGAGACATGTGTACACACTTATTTGGGGAATAATGAGCGTGTAACTTAATGTGTCAAGTGTGGTGTCATTAAGAACTGACCTACAGCAGGTGCACATACAAAACAAACGTGAATGCCTCGACATGCATCTCAGAGATTAAATTGATTGTTATTGCGATCGGACGATAAAGCCACCAGATGAAAACCGCTCATATTATTCGCAGCTGCTGTGTACAGACGTGACTGCTGGAAAAGAAGAGATATTAATCACTTAATACATGTTTGACATAAGAGCATTATATCTGAGATGCAGACTACAGCGTCAGTGGCACTCGTCTTTTGTTTTGTCCACTTTCTGAGTTGTTTGCATGGATGAAGTAACGGATAAATGTTGCTATATTAAATTGATTAAAGTTAATCAAGCTTAGTAATATGACATTAATGGATGCTTCTTTGTTTCTGGATCACATTACTTGAACATTTCAGCTTGCATGGACAGCCGCCAGAAGCAGATACATCAGTCGCAAGCACGCACAGGCGCGAGCGCACTGATTCATTCATTGGCTGAGTTAAGACCAATAAAACACCACGCGCCAAAACCGCGATTTTGAAACACAAACATGTTGTGTTGTTGTCTGTTAATGATGTCAAGCGAAATAATTTCTTAACTGTTTAAAAAATTAAAGGTGTTGTACTACGGTACCATACAAACATTTTTAATGGATAAAGTATATTTTTTGTCTCTAATGTCTGCATGAACAATAGTAATTTCTAACGCTTTACGTCATTATGTTAAAATGGCTGCATTCATCATGGAATAAAAGAAAAAGCCTGGGTAGTGTATAACTATTTTTAGCATTATTACTAACGGAGGTTTCCACTGAAACTCCCTGAGCAGAGAACCAGTCCTGTGTTGTGACTGTTTTTTTGGCTAAGCTTATGTTGTTCCACACTTGAACAGTGATTTGTTATTGGACCCAATTCCTCAGAATCAGAATGAGCTTTATTGCCAAGTATGCTTACACATACAAGGAATTTTTCTTGGAGACAGAAGCTTCCAGTGCACAAACAATACAGCAACAAGACAGAGATGATGATAATAATAATAATAATAATAATAAAAGCCAATAGAAAATATAATATATATAGAAATACACAATAAGACAAATATATATAATATACACACACACATACAAATGTACAAATACAATTACAAATACAAATCTGTTACACTGGCGGCTGAAAGTTTGGAATAATGTACAGATTTTGCTGTTTCGGAAGGAAATTGGTACTTTAATTCACAAAAGTGGCATTCAGCTGATCACAAATTATAGTCAGGACATTACTGATGTAAAAATCAGCACCATCACTATATGAAAAAAGTCATTTTTGATCAAATCTAGACAGGCCCCATTTCCAGCAGCCATCACTCCAACACCTTATCCTTGAGTAATCATGTTGAATTGCTAATTTGGTACTAGAAAATCACTTGCCATTATATCAAACACAGCTGAAAGGTATTTGGTTCGTTAAATGAAGCTTAACATTGTCTTTGTGTTTGTTATTGAGTTGCCACATTATGCAATAGGCTGGCATGTCTTAAGGTCAATATTAGGTCAAAAATGGCAAAAAAAGAAACCGCTTTCTCTAGAAACTCGTCAATCAATCATTTTGAGAAATGAAGGCTATACGGTGCTTTCAAAAATTGAAAGATTTCATACAAAGGTGTACACTACAGTCTTCAAAGACAAAGGACAACTGGCTCTAACAAGGACAGAAAGAGATGCGGAAGGCCCGGATACAACTAAACGATGATTAGTACAACAGAGTCTAGTTTGAGAAATAGATGCCTCACATGTCCTCAGCTGACAGCTTCATTGAATTCTACCTGCTCAACACCAGTTTCATGTACAACGGTAAACAGAAGACTCAGGGGTGCAGGCCTTATGGGAAGAATTGCAAAGAAAAAGCCACTTTTGAAACAGAAAAACTAAAAGAAAAGGTTAGCAGGCAAAGAAACAGACACTGGACAATAGATAATTGGAAAAGAGTGTTATGGATCTTAAACCCATTGAGCTTTTATGAGATCAGCCAGACTGTAAGGTGCGTGAGAATTGACGGACAAGACAGCCACATCTATGGCAAGTGCTACAGGAACCGTGGGGTGAAATGTCACCTGAGTATCTGGACAGTCTGACAGCTAGAATGCCAAGGATCTAGTCAGCCATCTTATCATTGGAGCTTTTGCAAAAAGCACTAAGTACAAACGAAACAGTGAAAGGTGGGCCCAGTGCACAGCAGCTGTTTACAAGTGTATCGCAAAGGAGATGGTCTCCTATCTTACAGTTGAGAACTACTCCAAACCTTTGACAAACAGTACGAGCTGCCGGGGCGCGTGTACTTTGCCAACACTGCTGTCCCCGATCTGTACAATAAAATGAGGGAGAGCATCACTAAAGATTTGAAAGCAGCTGACTTTGTCGCTTTGACCACAGACATGTGGTCAAGCATAAACATGACCCCCTACATGTCTGTGACAGTCCATTATATTTCGGAGGATTGGAAACTGGAGACAAAATTTCTCGGAACGACATTCATCCCAGAGAACCACACTGCAGAGGTACTGGCTGAGGGGCTGACAGTGGTCATGCATGATTGAGACATAGAAGAGAGTAAAATTTCTTGCGTCACTACTGACATCGGGGCCAGTATTGGCCATGGCTAAACTGTTTTGGCCATAACTTGAATGTGGCAGTCAATTATTCACTACAGAAAGAGAAAACAAAAACTGATCGAGCTTTTGGCATCTGTTGCTGCATTAATGGCGCATTCTCTCACAGCTGGCAGAGACGATGAGAGCTCCGCAAGGTGCAGGAACAGCTGAATCTACCTCAACATATGCTGATAATGGTATATCAACTATCATCTTAATTTATTGGCTTAATATTTCTCTTGTGGCCCATACATAAATGTTAGTGAGGAAAAAAATGAGAAGAATCAATGTCAGTCATAGACTAGAAATAGACTAATCCTAATAGTATGCTAATTAAATAATGACAATATTAATAATAGGCGAATTATTATTATTATTATCATTATTATTATTCCCATCAGAGTGTGTGTTCAGTGCAGCTGGCAACATGGTTTCTCCCCACTGCAACCTTCTCAAACCAGAGAGATTAAACTAGCTTGTTTTCTTAGCTAAAAATGACCCTGCACTCTGACCCCAGCTTAGCTGGGATATGTGAAAAAAAGAATTTCACTGTATATGTGCAAATGTATAATGTGTGATAAATAAATATAATTATAAAATTATAATTAATTATAAATTATAATTATAATTATAAAATTATTATAATTATAATTATTAAAGTTAAAATAAGTAAGCAGATCATGTAAATAACTACAAACTCTGAAACTGGCATTTCTCTGTGCGGTCAGCGCCTCTTCTTTGAGTTGCTCGAAGTGTCCCGATCTAAGGGGGAGAGATTGAAACTGCACCCGGCTGATGCACACTCTGTCACAGGGACGCTCATCCCTCGAGCGTGCGTGCTTGCTGCAGCTAGATTATAACGTGATGACTCGCTACTTATTAAATCATATGTCACTGTGCATTTCTTATTGTGAAGAAAATTGGCAATACGCAGCTTTATTAATAAGAGAGAGTAAAAAAAAAAAAAAAAAAAAAAAAAGAGTTAAAGATGGATTGAAGTGAACAGAAAGGTGAGAGTGGGTTGTCTTTGCCCCATTACACACTGAAACAAAATTAATTTTTAGTTTGTTTTTGTTTTGGCTAGTTTTCCAATATAAATATCTAATACTCCTTTAAAACAATGTACATTTTCTTTAGCAGCTATACTGCAGAAGAAAAAGTTGTTATCTGAGAATGTTGAATATAATTTAAAAAATGCAAATATTTTAAAATATCTAAAAATCCTTTAAAAAAAAAAAAAAAGATGCATTCACATGAGAAGCAGCATATAAGATATTTAGACTTTTAGAGAATAGATCTTGAATATACAGTTGAAGTCAGAATTTACATATATCTTAGCCAAATACATTTAAACTCCGTTTTTTCACAGTTCCTGACATTTAATCTTAGAAAACATTCCCTGTCTTAGGTCAGTTAGGATCACTATTTTAAGAATGTGGAATAATAGTAGAGAGAATTGTTTATTTCAGCTTTTATTTCTTTCATCACATTCCTAGTGGGTCAGAAGTTTACATACTTTGTCAGTATTTGGTAGCATTGCCTTTAAATTGTTTAACTTAGGTCAAATGTTTTGGGTAGGCTTCTTGCAATAAGTTGCTGGAATTTTGGCCCATTCCTCCAGACAGAACTGGTGTAACTGAGTCAGGTTTGTAGGCCTCCTTGCTTGCACACGCTTTTTCAGTTCTGCCCACAAATTTTCTATTGGATTGAGGCCAGGGCTTTGTGATGGCCACTCCAGTACATTGACTTTGTAGTCCTTAAGCCATTTTGCCACAACTTTGGAGGTATGCTTGGGGTCACTGTCCATTTGGAAAACCCATTTTCGACCGAGCTTTAACTTCCTGGCTGATGTCTTGAGATGTTGCTTCAATATATCCACATAATTTTCCTTCCTCATGATGCCATCCATTTTGTGAAGTGCACCAGTCCCTCCTGCAGCAAAGCACCCCCACAACATGATGCTGCCACCCCCATGTTTCACGGCTGGGATAGTGTTTTTCGGCTTGCAAGCCTCACCCTTTTTCCTCCAAACATAACAGTGGTCATTATGGCCAAACAGTTAAATTTTTGTTTCATTAGACCAGAGGACATTTCTCCAAAAAGTAAGATCTTTGTCCCCATGTGCACTTGCAAACTGTAGTCTGGCTTTTTTTATGGCAGTTTTGGAGCAGTTGCGGCTTCCTTGCTGAGCAGCCATTCAGGTTATGTCAATATATGACTCATTTTACTGTGGATATAGATACTTGTCTACCTGTTTCCTCCAGCATCTTCACAAGGTCCTTTGCTGTTGTTCTGGGATTGATTTGCACTTTTCGCACCAAACTAAGTTCATCTCTAGGAGGCCGAATGCATCTCCTGAGCGGTATAATGGCTGTGTTGCCCATGGTGTTTATACTTGCGTACTATTGTTTGTACAGATGAACGTGGTACCTTCAGGCATTTGAAAATTGCTCCCAAGGATGAACCAGTCTTGTGGAGGTCCACAATTTGTTTTCTGAGGTCTTGGCTGATTTCTTTTGATTTTCCCATGATGTCAATCAAAGAGGCACTGAGTTTGAAGGTAGGCCTTAAAATACATCCACAGGTACACTTCCAATTCAGTACAACTCCTTTCAGAAGCTAATTGTCTAAAGGCTTGACATCATTTTCTGGAATTTTCTAAGCTGCTTAAAGGCACAGTTACCTTAGTGTATGTAAACTTCTGACCCACTGGAATTGTGGTATAGTCGATTAAAAGTGAAACAATCTGTCTGTAAACAATTGGTGAAAAAAATACTTGTCATGCACAAAGTAGATGTCCTAAACGACTTGCCAAAACTACAGTTTGCTAATATTAAATCTGTGGAGTGGTTCAAAAATGAGTTTTTATGACTTAAAACCTAGGTTTATGTAAACTTCTGACTTCAACTGTAAGTATATTTTGTCTTTACTGCACTCGCAGAAGTATAACCAAGTGAAAAAATACACTTATATACAAAATACATTATATTTAAGATATAAAGCAAGTCTAAGTAACTTATGTTGCTTCTTAAGTAAATGTATCTTAAGGATTTTTAGACAATTTTAAATGGAAAACTAGACAAACACTTGATAACAATAGGAGTTTTTGCAGCGAATTTCTTTACTGAATTAAACGTAAGTATTTTTTTTTCCCGCTTTAATTCAGTGAATGTCATTTAGAGGTATTTTTAAAAGATGATTTTGTCCTTTATTATTAGTAAGCATGTTTAATACAACCTTTTGAGTCGGGGCACAAGCTGAATATTTGGTTAAGAGCTAAAGATTAATTGTTGCAATAATCAGTGAATAGTTGAATAATCGTTGTAATAATCGTTAGATTAATTGATTATCAAAAAAATCGTTAGTTGCAGCCCTAATTGCCTTACCCCTTCACCCTTCTATATTAAGAGAGAGGAGGAGCGTGAGTTTGTGTGCTCCTAAATTTATTAATGTGCACATTAAGAAGATGAGATGTTTTGGCCATGAAGACATTTCTAATGGGGAGACAGGTGTTGGGATTTGTAAGTGTTTAAAGAAGCAAATGTGTATATGTTGAGTGTTGTGGAGTCTTTGGGGCCGTTTACATGACAATGTTTTCAACTAAAAACGGAAAACGTTTTATGTGTTTTGGCTGTTCGTTTACATGACAATGGCGTTTTGGGGCCTGAAAACGCAAACTTTTGAAAACGGGTTTCAAAGTGCAAGTTTTTGAAAACAATGCCGTTATCATCTCCGTGTAAACATACAAAAACGCTAATTTGTGAAAATGATGACATCATGTGCACGCGTATTACGTGTTATATAAAGAATGATGGATTGATAGGCATCAATTTGACATGTATAATTATCAATATGAATGCTGGTGTCTGTGCAAATAACAATAATCAAAATTTATTAATTTGGAGTGTTTTGTATGGAGTGTGAACATTGTACAGTAGGCAGAACCTGCAATTTGAAAATCTTGAAATTAGTGTATGGATTCAGATGGGAAAAATGTATTTTTATTTTAAATATTTATTTATTTACTTTTATTTGATGTACCTTTTACCCTGCAATGAATTCACCCACCGCTTATGTATATAGCCTATAGACAGAGATGTGATGCCATGTACAGTATTCAATGATATGCTTAGAATATTAAAACACGAGGCAGTGAAAATGCATGTTAGATCCAGTGTACACAAGATCTCTCTCTCCGTCAGAAGATATCCATATATCAGAGTTCTGTCTGATATCCAAAACCAGTCAACATCAACAGCTTATGTTAACTTACTCTCCTACCAGCCCAAGAGTCAGCAAGGGGAATACAGAAGAAGGCAGGAGACAAAGTGATGGTAAAAATGAGCAGAGTTTATTGAATAATCTTGAGAGTTCAGTCTATAGGCATGCGTGTGAGTACTTCAAAACAATGCGCGAGACATTCAAAACTACAATGGCGGACTACAGGACTGTGCTTGTGCTGCTCAAGATTGAGTTTATTGACGCTTCTCCAGCAAAGTAATTGTAGTAATAAAGTAACCTCATCGTCCGTCCAGACAAAATTGCTCGTTGCTTTCGCCATCTTCATTGTTTGTATTCACCGTTCTGTGGAAGAATGCTTATGTGCGCAGGCACATAGTGCATGCATAATACAGCCTTTTTAGTCGTTTTCGCAGTTCCAAGTTAATGAGGATCGTTTTGACCACGTTTTCGTCTGTACGCGAAACTTTAAAAAAAACGCAAAGGAAAAACTTTTCGTTTTTAGTACATCGTTGTCGTGTAAACGTACCCTTTGATTTCAGGGAGGGTTAACAGGGCAGAGTTGCCACATGGTGCACTATATTGAAAAAGCAACACTGCTGCAGCAGTGTCCCTTACAGCAGTGCAACATGAGGGAACATAAGCAAAATAACTAGTCAGATCAGAGGTCCATCTCACAGTTCACCACCATGAAGTCTGATGCTACATAACCTGCAGCTTGATCTCAGGGTGTCCTGCCTTATCACTGTAATTGTCGACAATTCAATGGTTTTGTGTTTTAAGACAGGTATACATAGTTTCACATTTATCTTTTGATCATGCTGGAAGACCCTGGATTAGATTTAATTAGGGAGAAACAGTAGACTAGTGCAAAGTCATGGCACTGGTTTGTAAAAAATTTTTTCTCTCTCTGTCTTAATCACACAAAACACAGCTGAAGTGTGTTATGAGGCTGGTGCAGGTGGGATGTGATGTAAACGCACTAACGACACGGTTCGCCCAGACACCGGCTCACATCGCTGCATTTGGAGGACACCCAGAGTGCCTGTTGTGGCTCTTACAAACCGGTGCTGAAATAAACAGACAGGTGGGTCCACTTATGCTAATAATCAGCATTATTGGGATGAAAATGGTACTAGTTATTGTGACCCTGGTAAAAGTAGGTTGAAGGACTTGTGATGTTGAATGACTTTACAGTGAAAGTTCACCATAAAATAAAAATTCTGTCATCATTTACTCTCCTCTTGGCTCATGCCATTGCAAACATCTATGTATTTTTCTGTGGAACAGAAGGTGAACAGTGCTTTCCCTGTATGCATTCATGAATTAGCGCAGATGCTAAAATTTCACCTTGTTCATTAATATTCTTGACGCAACTTAATGCTTGTTAGCCCCAATCAGCTGCACACTTTCTACGCTGTGTGGAGTAGAGACGTTTCATTTGTGAATGAATCGGTATTTTTGAACAAATCTTTTAAGTGAACAAATCTTGTTCACCTCCATACAGTGATGCATATTTCTTGTTCTCTCCTTTTCGAAAAACATTGTTTTATGCCTGACATAATGTTATTTAGGTCCGTTATTATTATATAATTATAAGGGGCTGTTAACATTACTCAACTTTAACTTGCTTTGACTTGCATATTTGATGTCATTTTATTGTTGAAAAAAGTTACCTCACTTAACGTCCAATGTTCTCACTCAAACACAAACATGCACAAAGACTTTGAGGACACATGCACACAAGCATAGCCATCCTGTATTATCATGTTGGTCTGAGAAGAAGAGCATGAGAATGAGAGATCCCTGCTGTGTGCAGCAATTTTGTGGTTTGACCTACATTCTGTGGAAATATCTGGGTTATCTAAGAGCAAATTATCCTTTGTACCTATCGTTGTGCAGCCGTAGAGAGAGCGTGTTGAGTTAGGGTGAATAGTTCACTGTGTTTCCGTTATGACTCACTGGTTCAGTGTTTGCCCCTCCTTCAGAGCTGCAGTCAGACATGAAATCAAAATGGACTTTATTTACTTTCTTAATGCATGTTTCTGGTCTTATTGTGAATGATTCATCCGTGCGTGTTATTCCATAAAGTTTCTGTAATTCCTTTTCCGCTGATGTTGGATAATGTTAACCAATAGCAAATAACTGTCATTCAGGCATGGTTCCAATCTGGCATGGAACACCCACTTTTCATGATTTGACCTATCAAGTCTTGTTGAATTATTGAAATATGTCTTATTACAGCAGTAAAATGGGTTAAAAATGGGGATTCACACAATTACGTAAGCATCTTTTACAGGATTGTGTGATGGTTGTACTCACCTGGCCATTTGACAGGCAGTGGAATTCAGTGCAAAGAACTTTGTTCAAACATAGAGATGTCCAAAATGTCATCCTGTCTGTTGCATGGCCAGTTTTAAGATGTGTTCATTGTTCAATCAAGGTTGTGAGAATTGCCAAAATGCAGTGTCTTTTTTTTTATTTTTTATATGGTTTTAGGATTATGTGGGTGAAGCACCCATCCACAAAGCAGCACGGGCCGGTAACATGGATTGCATTAATGCCCTGTTGACCCAGGGAGCCAAACCAGAGTAAGTCACTGTCTTGATTTTTTTGTTTTGTTTGTTTTAGCTTAGATTTATATGACATCACAATATGAGGGAAGCTCCATAAATAAAAAGGTTCTGCCATATGGTCTGCAATTTGATTTTTGCCATCTCATGAAATCACGTGGTCTGGAACTAGAAAGCCTTGAATCACTGATAATTCACATTCAAACTTGTTTTGGCTCTAAAAGGCTTTACAATCCTGAGAATTTGTATTAATGAAGTCCCATTTGTGGCCTAAAGCCAAATGTTTCATCAGAAGAATTATTATTGTAAGAATTATTTGTATACAATTGGCAATTCTGTAACCATTTCTATGACAATATAAATAAAGAGCTGTAGAATTGGAAAACAATTATAGGCTACTTTTTTCAAAACACATTTAAATTCTGAAACCAAGTACAAATGTAAGCTTTTTTCCAAGGATTTAAGTGTACAAAAACAGAAATAAAATGTCATCTTTTCAATTGAATGCCCTGGTTTGTGTTGTTGGATGCAGGCTACACTCAGGTCTAGGCGTGCTGAGCTGTTTAATTGAAGTTTTTCTTATTTTAATGAAAGTTTCCATCTAAACCTGTTTTCATGAGCTAGCTTAAAGGGAAAAGTTTGAGTTTGCCTTTTCCAGTTTGCTATAATGAAATTGTCACACAAAGACAATTGGACATTTCCTCATTTTCCTCCCAGGCAGATTAGAAGTTTCAATGATCTTGGCATAGAATATGCTTGTGTAAACTTGCAATTTGGAAATATTTTATATGAGAAAAGAAGGACCTATAAAAATTTTCTCAATAGTATCACATTTGTCTACCTGTGTTGGTTAGCCAATAAGTTATGTTTATAGTGAAATGTAGATCCTCCTATTGGCTGTGAAGGATTACAATGGCAAAAACCCATTAGGAGTTCTTAGAAGTAAATTTAGCTTTAAATCCCTTTAGATTAAGTGTCAATTCTTGGGATTAATTTTGTGCAGGTTGAAGTTTACAGTGCCAGTATTCGTATTTGAGGACTAAAATATTGGTGGACACTTAAATAATTGTGCGTATGTTCTGAGTAGATACAAAATAAGTGTAATTGTATGTAGCTGTTCCTGCTAAAAGGCCTGGTGTGTGTGTGGTTGTGTTTTATGATGTTGGGCCTCATGTACTCGGATAGAAGACAAAGGCAGGCCTACATACAATCATAAAGCCTGACTGCGGCCTGTAGGAACACTAGAAGCCTGATAACCCAAACGCCCCCAAAATCAAACAAAGGGAGTCCAAAACATACTACAGATCCCTTCAGGCCTTGCTCACTTTACACCTAGGTGTGAAATTCTGAAGGATTGATCTCTCAACTCCTATTGGATGAAACGCACGACAGAATCAGGGATGTGATTTTTATACGGTTTCCGTATTTCCTGACCTCGGTGGGATGACCCATGTAAATTGCGTAAATCCGATTTTTTTTGGGGGGGGGGTTGCGCGCATCGTCATCATCCAACCCGCCAACTGGATCCTTGGTGCTTTCAATGTTCTATGTTGTGCTTGTTGAGAACGCGCAGAACGACTGCGTCATTCCGGACATAATTCAGGTAAGTCATCTTTATCTTAATGAAATCAGAGAGTCTGTGAAAAATAGACACCAAACATAGATGGATTGGTACTCATAAAAACATGTAGTGTCATTTTTATTAACAGTCATTTTCACTTTGGTGGGAAACTGCAACGGACATGACAGTATAAGTTACAAAATGCTGTAAAACCTTAACATTTTGGAATTCTTGCTTGTCTGTGTGATATCCATTAAAGCAACATTACAGACTATATATAGACTGAAATCACGAAATGGCCTTAAACAATTTTAAGGCCATTCCACGATTTAATGGCTTACAACAATACAAATGCTTGACTTAATCCTTGTTTCTAAATCACGTTTTTAAATACTATTATTACATGCGGATTAATGCAGACAGCACTGCATGAGTTAGAGGTGCCATCTGGCGGCTGTGTGTGGAGCTCTTCTGAGCCCACAGTATTAAGTTTTTGTGTGTGAATTATTGCTGAAATTAATTATTGCTGATGCAAAGTTGTGAAGGAATGCCATTTGTTAATCACATTTAACATCAGCATAAGACAGCTTTGCACAAAGTATCAACCTGTTTGATTAAACATTGTTAGTTGACTAATAAACCGCTAAAAAATATTTAACTGATAAAACTAAAATTGCCAATCAAAATTGAGTAATTACAATGGTTCGTATTTTGTGTGGCCAAATGTGAAATATTTATTTCAGGAAAATAGTTGCTTTTAGGATTTAGCCTCCTTCCTGATGTTGACTTACGACTTATAATTGATTTAACATTTTATTATTAACATTAGAGACTATTTGTTGTGTTGTATTTGTCATTTTACTGTCAGATAAATGAATTACAATTCTACATGTCATTTATTTATATTATTCTTTGTTTCCAGCATACCATAAACTCATGGCTAGGATAGATGTGAACAGCCCTGAAGTAAAGACAGTTGATGAAGTGGTAAAAAATCGTTTTAAATGGAGTTGGTTGCAGGAGAGTGTCCAGGTCGAAAAATCAGTGAACCAGGCAAGGCAATTTGCAACATATGTAACCAACCTATTAATTATGGAGCAAATGGTAAAACTGCACTGTGGAAACATATGAAGCATCCAAAACACATAAAAAAATGGAAAATCCAACAGCAAAACATGCGCATTGAGATAGCATCCACAGATAATGCTATTGTTGCGGCTCCTCACAGCGAACGTCCAAGGTCAATTCCTCCTGTGTGACCTAATATAATATAAGGTGTGTGTGTGTGTGTGTGTGTGTGTGTGTGTGTGTGTGTGTGTGTGTGTGTGTGTGTGTGTGTGTGTGTGTGTGTGGTGGGGTGGGGGTGGGGGGTCACTGGGGTCACGGCCTTCCTTTCTCCTTTTTTGTCCTTGGCTGATCACATGCCTGAGAATGTGTCCCTCAACCATGATGTCACACATTCTACACATGTCCTCACGTGACTCAAGAGGTTTATGTCTGGGCAGAGATAGATGATTAGTGTGTTTTTGTGTATCAAGGTTGTTGCTTGTACAGTGTACGGACCACCAAGTCTGCTCATTGCTGCTAATAATACTCAAGGTATTAATGTAACTTACTGTTACCACAAATGAGATTTGCTGTGTTGTCATCCAACCACGTTGGGCTGTCTGTGCATTTCCGCCATCGCGGGTGAGACCAGCACACTGAGTTTATCCATTAAAGAACCAATGACCGCGGTGGACAGATTACGAGCCTTTCGCCGCGTCTCTGAGTGATAAAACTAACGGTTGCCTTCTCTCCCACGATCGCTAAAACTGGCTTCGGTGCCGTTATGCTGTTCTCTCTCTCTCTCTCGTACTAACCGCGCACACACGACCCCTCGCAAACATACCCGCACACACATTTGGTGAGCAGATAACTTTGCGATAGAGCCCAGCTTTGTCCCCAAGTTATTGTACCAGTGGAGACACGTGTTAAATGGGCAGACGCAATTAACCAGTCTCTCCGTCCACATTCTCTGGCCGGAAACCTCGCGTGACGTACTCTCCACTAGAGCCACATCCTCCATTTTGTGCCCTCCTTCTCTCCTTATGCATGCACACTCACGTACACCCATTCACACACAGTCTGTGTGGGTACTAATGCCCCAGTATAGTGACGGGGACACTATACCGTAAAAAAGCACCGTCATTCGGATGAGACATTAAACTGAGGTCTTGACTCTCTGTGGTCATTAAAAATCCCAGGGCACTTCTTGTAAATAATAGGGGTGTAACCCCGGTGTCTTGGCCAAATTCCCCCCATTGGCCCTTCTCAATCATGGCCTCCTAATAATTTCCATCCATTAACTGCCCTATAACTCTATTCTCTCCTCACCACCAATAGCTGGTGAGCGTACTGGAGCACTATGGCTGCCATCGCATCATCCAGGTGGATGCTGCACACTGGTGGTGCTTGAGGAGAGTTCCCTGTTCACTGTGTAAAGCGCTTTGAGTGTAGTGTCAGAAAAATTGCTATATAAATGTAACATTCATTCATTGTTTTCTTTTGAATGTCGATGTTCTCCGGACGTCGACTTTCCTAAGACAACAATCCTATATTGAGACTGTTATACTGTCTGGTTATTAGTCCCTGATTCCAGGGTGGTGCCCCGGCAATATTAATCCTTACTAATATTCTATTGATTTTGATAGTTATTTTTGATTGTTGATTTGAAGGATTAATAAGCTAATGTTGATTCTAATCAATGTTCTATTGATTTTAATAATTAATAGTTGTCTTTTAATAATAATTCATATTCTATTGATTTTGATAATTGATAGTTATCTTTGTTGATTTGAAGGATTAATCAGTTAATGTTGATTCTAATCTATGTTCTGTTGATTTTAATAATTAATAATTATCTTTGATGATAATTAATTATTGCTAATAACCAAACCTGCTCCTGAGCAAAGCGCCCAACATTAATGGTGCCCCATGTGAGGAATCCTACGTGCTAGTTTTGTCACAGTGTGCATAAGAATCCAAAGTAATAACTTGAATCATTAGTTCAAAGTTGGTTTCTGTTTGATGATTGACTTCTCACACGACTTGCCAAGCATAAGCCAGTGTTGTGTGAAAGTGCTCTTAGAATGGATTAGGGGTTGGTAAGTTTACGATAGTCTGCTCCAACCCTGCAGTTATTGTTATTTAACTCCTAACGCTTTCGCCTAGATGGTACAGAGAGGTGTCAGGTCACCTAATTACAAGGAGAGGTCGCAGTGAAATTTGCACATTGCATAACAGTATCCCGTGAGCCACAGGTCGAAGCCTCTCACCTGTGTGTTCGTGTCCGCATTATAGCAACTGTAACACAACAAGCTATCAGAGCCACTGTGTTATGAGTATTTTTACTGCCCCGGTGAAATGAGTCACCAGTTGCCCCATGTGGCCGGAGCTGAAGCTCCTCAGAGGTCAGATGACCTAGCACTGTGAGATGTGGTCACTGCTATCCTCCATCTCTCTGTAGAGGAGAGAGATAACCTCAATGGCTACAATGTTTGTCATTGTGATGAAGCATTGCAGGAACTAGTTGATTATGTCAACAACCTTGTCGGGAAGCCAGAATGCACAATCCCGGACCTCGTGGGCCACATTTTCCTTCATCACTGCAGAATGCAAATGCAAATTATAGAGCACCAGACCCAGCTCACCAAGCTGCAGAACAGCTACCAAGTGGTGCAGAGAGAAAATCTCAGCCTGCGCCAAGAAGTTAGATGCACCCAAGCAGAGAGAGTCCGGGCACAGGAAGATAATGCCCAGATGCAGGAGGTAAATGAATCCCTGTGCAGAGAGCTCAAAGCTGCCCAGCTAAGAGCAGAGTCAGATCAGGTAAGGGCAGCTGCTGACCTGACCACCCAGGAAACGCACAGCACAACATCTGACATCGAAGAGGGCCCCCTCTTTAGCACAACCAGTAGAAATGTGCCCCTAGGAAACCCAGGGACACACGCTAGGAGCCGAGCTGCCCCTAGTGGTATAGTCTCTGACTTTGTCATCCTAGACACCTTTCAAGCTTCCCCAGAGGCCTGCTGGTTGGATACAGATGCCCCTCCATCCGGTTGCCCCCCTCAGTCAGTTTTTAGTCACGCCACCTTGCGTTTCGACCAGACTGATTCCACACCACGAAGGGGGGAAAATTACTTCCAAGTCCAGAGTGGTGTAAGGGGCTCGAGGGCCCCATTAGCCAGGGAGCTGTACGCAACACGGGGCCCACCCCCACGGGTCGACAGGACTCCAACCCCACCATGAAGGGGAAGAAGTCGTCATCATCGCTATATCGATCTGAGTGACTATGGTGTTTCGGATGACTCGGACAACCTGCGGTCATACTGACACCAAGGCTTGTGCACTCTACAACTCGAGTCCCTCTCAAGGGACATAGAGTGCTTTGACCCGAGTAGTCGAGATTCAAACATCGATGATTATCTCTGAGAAATTGAGCGCTGCCTTTTTGACTTGCCTCATGCTTCATCACGTGAAAACTCAAGCTCATATGGAAGACCACAGTGAGGAGTGTCCATGTGTTCATTGAAACATTACAGACTAGTACCAGAGACTGCTACTCAGAAGCCCTATGCCAGGAGTATTTGCCATAAACCGACGAAGCATCCACTACCCTAGGTTCTTTCGGCATCGTGCAGAAGAGGCATGTGCCTCCGCGTGAGTATTACAGATGCCTGAGAACCGCATACTTCCAAGGATGTGACGCACCAGGTCTGGAGGAGGAACGGGCTTTCAAGTCTCTTCCTTCACGAGAGCATGCGATATGACGTCACGATGCACTGCAGAATGGGCAACCCTACCATGCAGGAAATCAGAAGGTACGGGCAACTGGCATGGGAGACATGCATGCGCCCTGCTCGAGGACACGAAGGCAATGCCAGAGTCTTGGGGATCTAAGCCTCAGAAAACGCTGACCTAGCGTTTGAAGGCAACGAGATGCCTTGCGTTAAGGTGAACGTTAGAACAGGAACCCAGGGGCGCCGACTACCACGCCAGCAGGGTGGGCAACAGAACCAGGGGGGTGTTGACCAGACACAACCCCAGGATCATGCCGGGCCAAAATGGCAAATCGCTCACCGGCCGAAAGGAAAGGTACGGTTCGAATGGAAACCCAAACAAGAAGGTGAGTTGGAAGACAAGGTTTCAAACCCCCCCCCAGAGGACAAGGTTTGAGACAAGAAATAGAGGGTATAATCAGGAGTTGCCTGACGGAGGTAGTAACGCAGCTTGATGTGCTCCGTCATTCAACAGGGCCGCTGAACTCAAAGGAACATGGCGCTGACACCCCCCATCAGCATGACTAGACTATGTACCCCCTCCCGTTAACACCAAAGTTTATTTAGTAGTTTGGGAAAAAGGAACAGGGGAGGCCAAGTTGCTCCCCAAAACAGTCACTCCTAATTCCACCCTCTTTTTCTGACCTTCTTGGGCATTCTGGTCCATAAGGGCAACGCCTGACGCATATACACATCAGTAGTGGTGGGGGGGTGCATCAGCTCCCATGCACTACTTGACACTGGTTCCGAATTAAGTCTGATGGGTTCCAACAGCTTCGCAGAGGTGGCTAGAGCAACGCTCTCCCTCGACAAACCGTTACAGATCGAGACCTGCAACGTAAGCATCACAAGCTACACGCAAGGTAGCTCGTCTATCACAAAATGGGCATGGATCGACATTACTTTTCAAGGAATGAAGCTGGTAAACCCCATTTACATATGTCCCATTAATTTGGAAGCGCTGTTAATTGGCCAGGACGTACTGGACCTTCTGGCTCCACTCATTGACTGCCGTTGTGGACATGTGCCACTTGGTCCAGAAAACAGTTCGCCAGGAGGACCCCTACCAATGATCATGCCTCCTCCAGAGCCTGACCCTGGCTCTGATCCTTCTATGCCACCTGCGAGCCCACAGCCACCACAGGTTGATAGTCAAAACTAATTTCATGACCACCAGTCTTTCCTTTGTTGACTGAAGAACACAAACTTAACCCTGTACAGCCCCCACATAGTGGGAGGCATGCACATCAACGGTATAGCAACATCAGAAGTGCTTGTAGCGCTCTGGTCAGAAAAGACCGCTATGACCCAGGACCTATACAACAACTTGTCAACACAGTCCTCCATTCTTCACACCACAAATTCACCGCAGTCTTTTGACAGGGTCACCACAAAGTCTCCTCAAAGCGATTGGGGTATGCGCCCTCTCCGTGCGGATTTGAGAAAGGCAGGTCATGCATTTTGTGAGTGTAGCCCTCAACTCCAACCCCCGTTCTTCGTGGGGGCGGACCTCTGGCCAGACTAGGCACTCAGTTGGACACAGTCAACCAGGTTCTGTGGTCCCAAGCCCGGGCCGAAAGGCATTCTCTGAGCATTGAGGTAGAACACATGATATCCGGCCAGACAATTCCCCAGGTGTGCCAGGTTGCTAGCGAGGTAAATATGACTATCCCCATGTGAACAGCAGGTGTTCCCATCCGCCTGGTGATCCCTAAAGGACATAAGATACCTGGCCCACAGGCATTCTTTCAACCCTTGCTCTGCTTCTGGGAACTCAATCTGACCATCTGTGGCACGCACCTGCTCGAGTTGAGCCACCGCTCAACCTACTTGTTTGTTCAGAACCTGATGCATGTCCCGATTCAGGTGATGGCGTGGCGACTGCTAGTGATGTTGGTCTAACTCTTTTCATGATTTCGAACTGACACTGCCAATGATAGGAGAATTACCTCCATCACTAGCCAGGGACGACAACCTGAATGGAGTCCTGTCCACTTTCCTGACCAAAATGATCACGGTGGCCCGCCACGAAGTGCTACAAGGCAAGGTCGTATACTCTCTTGTGACTCAAACCGGAGACTCAACCCCTGGTGATGACAGAACCTGTTCCTCACCAGAGGAATCCTACATTGACTTTGAGGCCGTGGTCAATGAGCAGCTTGCCAAAGCAGATGCTTTAATGACAGAGAATCAGATAAATGTGCTTCGGAAACTCACATGATTTCCAGCCAGTCTTCTCGAGCGATTCTTATGACTGTGGGGTAACCGACCTCCACACTGTTTGCATTCCCACTGATTGAAATGCGCCACCCTCATTTGTATGGCAGTACAAAATCCCCCTGGCTACCTATGAGTCGATCCAAGGGATCCTTGACAAGCTTTTGCAAAAGCAAATCATTTGGGAATGCAACTCAACATACAACTCGCCTATCTGGCCAGTGTTAAAGCCGACCAGCAAGTGGCATCTCACCATTGACTATAGTCCTCTGAATAAGCAGGTACCACTTTCCTGTTGGCCCATGATCCATTTGGACCAAGAACTGGCCAAGGTCAAAGGGGCCTGAATTCTTCTCTACTGTGGATGTGGCCAATGGCTTCTGGACAATGAGAGTCGACCAAGCTGACCAGTCCAAGCTGGCTTTCTCTTTTGGTAACCACCAGTACACTGGAACCATTGTCTATTCGGATATTCAAACTCCCCAGTGGAGTTCAAAATCTTCCTCCGTAATGCGATGAGTGACGCCACTGCCTGCGGTAACCTCATTACGTGGACTACATCCTCATGAGGAACCAGACCTTTGAGGAACATTTGCCCGAGATCCGATATGTACTTAACCAACTCTCCACCGCTGGAGCCAAGCTTGCACTAGCCAAGGGCCAGTGGTGCCATACCAAGGTTGAGTATGTGGGTCTAACAGTGAGTGCAGATGGCATCGAACCCCAAGCTAGGAGAGTTCAAGCCATCCACGACATTAAAGCTCGACAGATTTGTCAGAATTCAGAAGCTTCCTAGGTGTCTGCAACTACTCCTGACAGTTCATCGAGGACTATGTGAAGATAGCCAGACCCCTCACGGAACTACTCCGTAAAGACAAAACGTTAGAGTGGGGAGAGCCCCAGGAACAGTCTTTACGCCAGATGAAAGACAAGCTCAGCTCTGCGCCCTGTCTGTCCTACCCAGACAAGGATAAATAGTTCCACCTCGTGGCAAGCTTCTCTTCCCACGATTTCAGTGCCGCCCTGACACAGAAACAAGACAGACAAACATGTCGTCGCCTACACGAGCCAACCTCTGAGTGTTTTTGAGATGAAGTTCTTTGACTGCAAGAAGGGCCTCCTGGCCTCTGTATGGGCTGTGAAACACTTCCGTAGCTACATTGGGGATCAGAAGACAGTCATTGAGACTAGTTACCTTCCTGAACAGCCAATGGCTGAGGGAGGGGCGGGTATACAACAGCTGCATTGCCACTTGGATGATAGCACTGCAAGGCTATGACATTGAGGTCAAGTATGCCCAGAACCATAAAATGGCCTTGGGCCAGGGCCTGGCTGAATGCCAACACTGTGACTACGAAGGGCAACCGAGCCCAGAACCTTTACTTGTCACCATTCCGCTGCTCCCATCAAATCATTGTTAGTATGATGAGAATACCTGCGAAGACCTCCCAAGGGTCTATGTGGATGGCTGTTCATTCGGCCATGAAAGTCAGACTCGGGCAAGAGCCGGTATTGTTTGCTTCAACCGCAACGTCGATGAACCAAACAACTACCGACTGGGCAACAAGACAAGCCAGTACGCAGAGATTGCAGCAGTGCTCATCACGCTCCAGCAAGCCACCAAGTTGACTGAGCAACTGACGATCTGTTCTGACTCAAACTATGCTCGTCATATTTTTATCTCTCACTTTCCCACATAGAGAATGGCATGAGGAACGCAAGAAACAATGAAGTCAAGCATTCGGAACTCTTCCTGGCATGCGACCGACTTGGGAATGACAGCGTACTGGAAAAAGTTCAAAGGTCATTCCCAAACCTCTGGTCCTGACAAAGACAGTAATGATGAAGCCGGAACAGGGCACAGCCTGGGAGTTCCGAGACAAGTTGCTTCCAATTCCCCAAAAATGTGTGGTAAATGCAATCACCCATCGGCAGGCAAAAAAAAAAAAAAAAGGCGAGAAGACCTGATCACCATGCAGGAGCAAGACCCGGCCATCCAAACTGTCTGGCAGTAGGTAGAAAACCCTGCAACACAAGGGGCCTCTCAAACCCCACTGTGTGAGTCGGAGGAGCTACATACTCTCCTTCGCGACCAGCCGCGTCTTAAACTGGAGAAAGATTTGTTGGTCTATACCCAAACTGACCAGGGACCAGCTTGCTGTGTTGTCCCAACCGATCATAGGGGGGTGATGCTAGCCACCGGGGTTACAAGGCCACCCTCAAGACCCCCCAGCAAGTCGTTTATTGGCCATTGATGGCCCGTGACACACGTTCCTATGTCAAAGGATGCCTGGTCTGTAGCCAGTTCCAGCCGTCCAGACCACTGGATCGGGCCCCACTCCAGAACCGAGGGATCACGTTCCTGTGGTCCCACCTCCAGGTAAATTGGATTGGACTAATCCCCAAGTCCTCACAAGGTAACAAGTATCTCCTCACAGTTACCTGCGCTTTCACCATGTGGCTGGAATGCCTCTCTTCCCCTAACGACACAGCCACAACAACCACAGTCCTGCTGCTGAACCATGTGTTCAGCCGTTGATTCAGATAGATGCACCCATTTCACCTCAAGCGTCATGACTACCATGTACGAAATCATGGCTGTGGAAGTCAACTTCCACTTCCCGTATCATCCCCAGTCATCTGGACATGTAGAACATGCCAACCACACCATTATCAACATGCTTAAAAAGTATGTTAACAGCAATGGCAGAGATTGGGATGTGAAACTCCCCCTGGTGCTGATGGACATTAGGTCTACCGTTCAAAATTATGACTGGAAGAGAAATTGCCCTTCCGCTACACCCTCTGTACTGCCCCAAAGACGTCAGTGTTGCAACTGCCTATATGGCGCACCAATACGTGACGGACCTGTGCGACCATCTTCGGGCCACATTCGTGTGGTCCCAGAAGAACTTGGAAGTCAGCATCAAGGGATCCAAAGCCTACTATGACAGGAAAGCGTCTCACCGCGATTACAAAGTAGGCAACAAGGTACTCTATTTTAGGTACACCAAACTGGCAGGAATCTCTAAAAAGTTCCTACCAATTTGGTCAGGCCTCTTCAAGTGGGAAAGCTCTCACTGGTAACCTACCGCATCAGGGTCTCAAAACCAAGCCAAACACCGGCATGCAAATGAGTCCATTCGAATCAGATTAAGCTCTTCAAGCCGTTTTCACTCCAAAGGGGAGAAGGTGCACCACAGTAGCACCATAAGGTTAGCTGCATGCCTCAACCCATCCTGTCGGCATGCATTAACTCTTAGCACCACTCTGAGTGATGGAAGGATTCCAGCTTACCTGGTCTCCCTAGACCTTCTCGAACAAATCCTTAAATCTGCTACTACCTCCATTGTGCAACCTTCACAGATGCACCTGGCATATAGTCTTGGCAGTGCAGTTCCAATCTATGTAAATACTCAGATTCTTGTGTATCAATATTGTTGATTGTACAGTTTACGGACTGCCAAGTCCGCTCATTGCTGCTAATAATACTCGAGGTATTAATGTAACTTACTGTTACCACGAATTAGATTTGCTGTGTTGTCGTCTAACCACGTTTGGCTGTTTGTGCATTTCTACCATTGTGGGTAAGACTGGCACACTGAGTTTATCCATTAAAGAACCAACGACCATGGTGGACGGATTACAAGCCATTCACCGTGTCTCTGATTGATAAAATTAACGGTTGCCTTCTCTCTCACAAATGTTAAAACCGGCTTCAGTGCCGTCACTCTTCTCTCTCCCTCGAACTAACCGCACACACACACGACCCCTTACAAACATACCCGCACACACATTTGGCGGCAGATAACTTTGCGATAGAGCCCAGCTTTGTCCTCAAGTTATCGTACCAGTGGAGACGCGCGTTAAACGGGCAGACACCATGAACCAGTCTCTCCGCCCACATTTGCGTCCACATTCTCTTGCCGGAAACCACACACACACACACCTACCGTCCTCATGTATTATAGGCTAATCTGTTACCATATCTGATCATGTTACTGTTTAGTTTGTAGTTGGAAGTCGGAAGTTTATCGACTGCATTGTATTGATTATTAATTGTTATTACTGCATCAATAAACTTTTTGTTATACTTTAAAGAGAAGTGTTTTGGTATTGTTCTGCATGCACCTGTTCCAAGGGCTGGCAGGGGATGTCAGTGCTCAGATTCAAGCCTTCATTGTTTTCCTTTTGAATGTCGATGTTTTGCGGATGCCGACATTCCTAAGAGAACAATCCTAGATTGAGACTGTTATACTGTCTGGTTATTAGTCCCTGATTCCAGGGTGGTGCCCCAGCAATCTTTATTAATATTCTGTTGATTTTAATAATTGATAATTATCTTTGAAAATTGTTGATTTGAAGGATTAATATGCTAATGTTGATTCTAATCAATGTTCTATTGATTTTAATGTTAATAATTATCTTTTTATATCGCATTTGCTTTTGAAACACTATCGTTTAGGTTAAGGATTTCTTTTTTGAAAACCTCTTATTTGCTTTTAGAACATTATTGGTTAGGTTTAGGCTAAAGTTTTATGTTAGGGAAGTGCATTTTACTCATTAAAACATCCATCTAATATTCACCTTAAACTTTTCTAAAGGCAGCATCATTTTATTTGCTTTTGGCGCCCCTGCTGGAACTTTCACTGGGAAACTTCAGTGAAACGTGTAATGAAACCATGGTCACATAATTGTCATGAGATCAGGTTGATTAAGAATCTGAAAAACATGGGTAATTAAAGGAAAAGCCTCACTCCATTTTAAAAGAAACAGACTTCTGTAGTTTGTAGTGATATTTATAGCCAAGAACTTCTTTCCTCTATCTATTAGACAAGTGGTTCTCAAACTGTGGTGTGTGGAGTGCCCACAAGGGTTCATGACATGACAATTTATAAAAAATGTAAATGGGTATTTTGTCTTTTTTTTTTTTTTTTTTTTTTTCTTGATAACATTTAAGCTTTGTGTGTCAAAGTCTCTCTAACTCATAGCCCACGTTTGTTTTTTCTGCAATGCGGGATTCGAACAGGTAAAGGGTTGACCGTCCTTAAACTGCGCTTTGGCCCGGCCATACTGTGCATGCACCACAATTTTATCCTGTGTGCTAAAAGTAGAGCAGCAAAAAAACTTTGGAAATAAACAATGTTGAGAGATTATTCCATTTGCTCTCAAAGTAAACATCCAGATGCTCGATTTCCTGAGGGTGGGCTTTAAACTTAAAAAATATATATATTTTATTGCTGACAAATTAGAAGTGTCCCTTTTTCATAACTTAAGAAATGTAAAAACAGATCATATAGTCATGGTGTGCCATGTGCCGTTGGAAATAATAAACAAGCATGGAATAAAACGAGCAATCACAGATCAAATTATAGAAAGTTAGCCATATTTGTATGAAAACTAGGGCAATCAAGATATAAAAATTTAGAATAATGAAAATAATTATATAATATATGCCTAATATTATAATTCAAATAAATCACAATACTGTGGCAACAGACAAGTAAAGCATTGCCAATACAGAAAGTGAATATTGTTTGTATTATTTTGTTACTCTGCATCAGATGTTTGCTTTTGGAGTGTTTTACTTTGGTTGTGTTGCGTCTTACTGGTTGTCAGCACCTCTAGTCATAAGTGCTGTGTTTTAGGATGCTGCAAGTTAAATAAAGTTCGAAAACCCTGCATTCTATTGTGCTAGGGCCAGCTGTCATTGAGCACAAGAGCTCATCATCTGTAGAAGGCTGTTCTGCCTAATCTGTTTTTTTTTTTTTAAACAGTTTTGAGATTTTCCGTTTACAGGCCATTGACACATCTGTTATCAAGAACATTATCTGTTACAGTAGCTGTTATCACAATAACACATGCAGAAATTTGAAAAAAAGAAAACTAAGGGGTATACATAGTTATGTGCATAAACATATAAACAACTAATCACCTGTAGAGGTTCATAGTTCCAAGCCAGGTAAATTGTTCATATAATTTATTAATGTTTCCTAGGTTTTATTCAATTTTCTTAATAGAGCCATTGAGAGTACATCTAATTTTTCCCAGCTTAACATTCTTTGTTATATCTTTGATCCAATTGCTTTATGATGGAGAAGTTGCACCCTTCCATTTAAACAATTAAGCATATTTTAAACCGAGAGGAAACCGCAATGAGTAAATGAGCAGGGAGACTAGCAAAGACATCTTGGACTGGAAATATACCAAAAATAGCAATAACAGGAGGAGTCACAATATTGCAATAGAAATCCTTAGAAATGGTGTTAAAAATAGATAACCAAAAAAAATCTGTTAAATTTACAGTAAAAAAAAAAACATCATACACTTGATATTAGCTTTCTGAAACAGTCAAAATCTGCTTTTTACTTTTATAAGGTATTTGTTGATCACTATAGTAACTACAGAAGGGCACATGATGACATGAAGTTCATCAATAGTGGACTTTCAGGAGCAATGACCAATAAACATGTAGAGACGGTGCTTAGTGTCACTCACACAAACACTAAACACCATCAGGGTAACACATGTGAAATTAAAATAATGCAGTAAACTTCAAACTACATCAGATATAAAACAGAACACCCCAATGTACGTAACTGATATTAAAAATAAGAAGAAACATAACTATTCCCATAAAATATAATGAAATGTAATGGGTCACGCTGGGAATTGTGGGAATGCCCAATTACTGGTTTTTACTGTAATTTTAACAATATTTTACTGTAAGAAGTACATAAACTCTCTTGTTAATGTAAATTTTTATAATTTAATTATACAGGAAAATCATACTTTTTCAATCTAAATAATGTCATTTTTACAACATTTTATTGTAAAAACTACTGTATTGTCTTAAAATATATAAAAAAAATTTTACTGTATATTTTACTGTTAATACTCATTAATCAGTTAACATTTTATTTCGGTAGCATTTTTACAGTCTTTTACTGTTAAAATTACAGAATTTTTTTACAGTGTGTAATAGATAGTGGCTGGGGTCGGTTTGCACCTGTCACATAAGCCCCTTTCCCATATAAAGTCCTGGTACTTTACCCTTAGTAACTTAGATGAGATGAGAACTCTTAAGGGATAGTTCACCAAAAAATTTAAATTTTCTCATCATTCACTCATGCCATCCCAAATGTGCATTACTGACTTTCTTCTGCTGAACACAAACAAAGATTTTTAGAAAAGTATCTTCAGCTCTGTTGGTCCTTTCAATGCAAGTGCAGGCCAGAAATCTGAAGGTCCAAAAAGCAGATAAAAGCAGCATAAATGTAATCCATACGACTTTAGTGGTTAAATCCATATCTTCAAAAGCGATATGATAAGTGTGGGTGAGAAACAGATCAATATTTAAGTCCTTTTTTACTCTCAATCTCCACTTTCACTTTCACATCTGAAAGTCACATATGGTGCCTGTCATATCGCTTGTAAAGACATGGATTTAACCACTGGAGTCTTATGGAGTACTTTTATGCTGCTTTTATCTTCTTTTTGGACCTTCTGAGTTCTGGTCACCATTCACTTGTATTAAAAGGACCTACAGAGCTGAGATATTTTTCTAAAAATCTTCGTTTGTGTTCAGCAGGAGAAAGTAATACACATCTGGGATGGCATATTTGTAAATGATGAGAGAATTTTCCTTTTTGGGTGAAATATCCCTTTAAATGTAGGTCTGTTTCTCACATCACTACTGCATGGCTTCAGAAGAATTTAAGTAGTGCACAAGTGATATGGTTGGACTTATGCTGCTTTTGGAGCTTGACAGTCCCAATCATGATCCCTCATTCTTGTGTTTCACGGATGAAAAAAGTCATACTTGTTTTGAATGAGGATGTGTCACAAACAAAGACTGAAAACGTTCCAAGGAACGAAAATGAAAATAAATGATTAAACTGGTTAACTTCATTCCGATAATTTTTTCCATGAAACCAAAGTCTAAATGGTTTATTACAGTACATTTTTGAAATTACACAACTTCCTGTTGCCCAAACAATTTGGCTTATCTCATTTTAGTTGAACATAATAAGCATGTGCTTTGATTCTGAAGGAAACTTCTGCATCACTCATTTCCTTGCCTAATTGCACATTGTGGATGTACCCTTCTGTTACATGCTAAAGACCTTTTAGACAACTATATGTAATTACTACGCATACAGTACATGCAGGGTTAGTCCAGATATAAGGTAAAATGTACGTTTCTCAGTTGTTTCCAATTTTTACTGATTTATTGTTAGATGTGATGCAATGATACATATATGATGCTGGGTTCTGACAGAGAAGCATATCTGTAATTAAAATAATGAATTACTGAATAATGAATACATTTAAAATAAAATAATTCTCATAAGATGACATTTAGTCTGAACATGCCCACACAGTGTGTGTATCCATGCAGGACCGAGAGATTTTGACTACTAATTGATTTTAGATGGCCAGATGTATTTTTGAAATAACATGCATAAATACATAAAATAACAGAGACATTTAGTCCTAGTGACAAAAGGTTCATTCAGATTTTTTTTTTTTTTTTTGTAAACAAAGTGAAAAAGTGAAAACTGAAAGAACGCATTTCATTGTATTTTTTTTTTTTTTTAAATAAAAAATTTCATGACATGAAGTTGAAAAAACATGCAGTTAATCTTTTTATTATTATAATTTTTTATTGCAAAGTTTTTCTTCTTTCAAAGGGGGGAGTGACCAAAAAAAATTGAGAACCACTGATTTAATCTATTAACAAATCTGGCTTACTATTTTGGCCATTTTTGTACATGTGCCATCATTCTTTTAATCCTCAAAAATTAAAGTGTTTCAGGAAATACTTTTAGTCAGTTCTGCAAATGATCTGTCCATACGTAAGATGGTCTGTAGTAATTGCAGATGGGCATTGATCAGCAGAACACAAGATAATTTAGGGCAAGCAGAATGTGTCAACCCTATCTTGATAAGATTCATGAATGTCTTTTTTTTTATGCGTCTTTCTTATCTGTTTAAAATCATCTGTGACCTTTTTTATTAAAGTAGCATGTTTACAAAAACAATGGAATATACATTGCGAACCATTACAGAGAAGGAAAATCCCTACATATCTCAAGATTTTACAATGGTTGAATATGAACATGACTTGATTTTCTCAAGTAAAGCCCAGAAAAGGGGGGGGGGCATTCCAAAAACTGCTGCCACACGTTCTTCAGCGAACACCCTTACATTGAGTGTTCACACTATTGCTTCCTTCAGTATCTACACTGGCAATCTGTTGAGGTATTTCTTGTGGTGTTTGGTTTTGATTCTAGGAGAACAGACATAATAGCATAGACATGCATGCTTTGCTTAGTCAGCCATTTCTTTTCACTTATGTAAAAATGTTCCCCTTATTTGTTCTCACTTAACATTTAAGAAAAGGACACTTGATAATATAGCAATAAGCTTGAATTTAGCTTGAATGAGGGTACACTTGTAAGATGCAAATGTAGTAAGCTACAGTTGTGCTCTAGGGCTGTCAAATAAAAATGTCAAATATTCGTCGAATTTAAGAAAAAAAAAATGCACATCTGAATGCTAAAACGGTGTATTCGAATTTTGGATTTGTGCCAAACACTGACGATAACTTAAGATCGATCGCTAAAAAAGACTGGAGACAGTGCAACAAGTTTACATTTTACAGTTTAACAAAAAGCAGGTGTCTTAAGATGCTTTTTAAAGTTCTTTTTAATAAGACACATCATCTAAAAAACAGCGCTCCTGCATGAGACGCTGATTAAACAAAAACAAAGTGAAACAAAGTCGTTCGTCTAGAGCTCGTTTACGTAGAAAAATAAATGGATGGTTGCAAAACCCCTTATAGTTGGTGGAGGTACTTGACCATTGCGTTTTGCTCTCTTAATAAGCGTTACTCAGATTAAGCAATGAGTTTTTTTTAACACTTTGTGAGGAAAGGAGTTCAACTTTGGAAATGTGTGTCTCAAGATTCTCATGTCCAGTCTGTTGTGTATGTGACATCAATAAGTGTAACACCAAGTGAACTATCTATTGATTTAAATTTATTGATAAAACTTTTTATTTCTTTATTTCTTTATTTTATGCACATTAGTTGAAAATGGAATGCTTTTTTTTTTTTTTTTAATCTTTTTAATAGCCAGGAATGTTATTTGCAGTAATATAATGGTGCTGTATGGTTTATGTATTTAATGCGCCCTCTTGTGGACTAAGGAAACAATGACAATTTTTTAAAAATGTAAAACTTTTCTAAAATTAGAATATTATTCGATTTTGAAAATATTTAAGGTAAAAATTCGATCTTAGTTTCTCTGCCCAGTTGATAGCCCTATTGTGCTCATAACATTACCAACCCCTTTTCTCAAGTTTACATAACCATTGCAGAAACTGTAAGATGTTTCACTTTTTTAAGAAATATTCCCCAAGACAAACTAATTACTGAAATTGCAGAAATGATCATGTTTAAAAGTTTACATGCCCTTGGTTCTTAATATTGTGTGTTGTCTCAACATCGAGTCACTTTGAGGGAGAACTCAAACTTCCAGAGCATGTAAGGAAGCCAAAGAGCTTGCAGTACCTGGAGGCTTTTTGGCAATAACAGCTTCCCTCTTCTGGTGGAATATAGAATGTTAAAGGAATATTCCAGGTTCAATACAAGTTAAGCTCAATCGACAGCATTTGTGGCATAATGTTGATTACCACAAAAAATAGATATTTGTCCCTCCTTTAGAATAAATAAATAAATAAAATAAAGCAAAAATGTAAGTTACTGTGCAAATGAATGTGGCCAATTTCTGGAGGGTTTAAAGGCAGAAATGTGAAATTTGATAAAAGCACTTGCATTAATTCTTCTGTTAAAAACACGTATTATTTGAACTGTAAAGTTGTTTAAAGGGGACCTATTATGCAAAATTCACTTTTACATGGTGTTTGAACATAAATGTGAGTCGCAGTGTGTGTACACAACCACCCTACAATGTTAAAAGTCCACCCACTCCTCTTTCTTATATTTCTATTAATCAACAGTGTCTCAAAATGACTGGTTTTCGTATCTGCTCTAAAGTGACGTCACTTTAGAGCAGGCCACGCCTACGACTGGTGACAGACTCCACCCTATTATCATAGATCCTCCCCTGAGTGATCGACACACAGTCCGCCGTTTTTTTCCGCACTGGAGCAGCTACAGTGAGAAGAATAATGTCTCAACTTCGTAAGCGTCATAAGTGTTCTGTTGTTGGCTGTAAAAGTGAACATAAGAGTCTTCATGTACTCCCGGCATCAGAGCCACTGAAGACGCAGTGGACAAGTTTTGTTTTTGAAGAAAATGTGCCCCAAAACATACCAAAATTTGTGTATATTTGTGCATATCTTTTTACACCGGACTGCTTTGTGAATGAGGGTCAGTATAAAGCAGGATTTTCAAAAAATTTGACTCAAGCCTGGATCAGTACCAGCTGTTCGTGTTCCAGCTTTATATCCTGAAGATGTAAGTATCGCACTTTATATTTTGTGAATGTTTGCAAATCGCCTTTCTGAATGTGCTTGTTAGCTGATTCCACGGCTAATGCAGCTAAAGTTACCATTGTCTCTGATTGTATTCACGTAGACCAGAGCTATGTCGTTATAGCTTGTTTGCATATGACGTCACGTCACTGCGTTGCTGTGGTGTGAAATGCAGATGGAGGGCAGGAAGTGATTTTCTACATAAGCACTATCACAAACTCAAAATGCCTATGTTTTGCATCGTTTACGGTTGCTCATACATATATGGCTGAACTCCGGTATTTACGATGTCAGTCATATTGGTTCTGATTTGTTGTTGCTGTAGTATCTGAAGCATGAGCTGTAAAAGCACAGCCCTCTTCTGGAAAGGGGGCGGGGAACAGCAGCTCATTTGCATTTAAAGAGACACACATGAAAACAGCGTGTTTTTGATTCCACCCAAAAAGAGGCATTTACAACATGGTATAATAAATGATCCGTGGGGTATTTTTAACTGAAACTTCACAGACACATTCTGGGGACACCTGAGACTTGTATTACATCTTGTAAAAAGGGGCATAATAGGTCTCCTTTAAATCATCATTTTAGGGTTTGTTGACATTACATCGTCATGGCAAAGAAGTTGTAAAATTGGCTATATATTTACACAGAAAAGGTTAGTTAACACTCATTGTTTACCTCTCGTGGCTATACTTTTGAAACAGTGAGTATTTTAACATTTACAGATTGGCCCCATTCATTTCCATTGTAAGTGCCTCACTGTAAAACAGATTTTTGCTTTTCTTGAAAGAAGGGGCACGTCAAAATATATCTGTGTGATAATCAATATTATGCTACAAATGCTGTTGACTGAGCTTAACTTGTATTGAACCTTGAATATTCCTTGAAAAGAGCACCTATTATGGTTTTTAAACGTGCCTAATTTTGTTTTAAAGGTCTCATACAATAGATTTACATGCATCCAAGGTCAAAAAACTCTAAATTGCAGCATTACCTTTTTTTTAATTTTTTTTCTGTGTCAAAAACAACTCGTTCAATGATCCGTTCTAAAGGATTCATTCTAAACTCCTTTCAGAGAGCCTACTCTGCTCTGACTGGTCAGATGTCCCTGTCTGTTGCGATTGGTCTGCTGCTTAGTGTAGTATTTGAGGATGGGTCAAAGCTGTTCGCGAGCAGCCAATGAAGACTAGAGGCGGGTTTTTTGTTACCAAATTGCGTAGGTTAGTACAGGAGGCAAGTCTGGAATTACTAACGACTCATTTCAGGTGTTCAGAATCAGTTCTTTCTTTTGGGAGTCAATAACTCCATTTTTCGTGGAGTTTGCAGACTTTTTTACATTCACAAACAGCTATATAACACACTACATGAAAGGTAATATTTGAAAAACCATAATAGGTGCTCTTTAATATCTGTTATGTCCAGTATCATCAGGGCAGTATTAACTAAAAAACAATGCAATTTTAATGATCGCTCCCATCATTTAAAACATCTTGCAGATTCTGCAAGGGGTGTAAACTGGAGCATCATTCAAGCAAAGCATTCCAAAATGTATGACAACATTAAATGCTTCCTTGAGCAGGTTTAATCCTTTAGCTTCTATGCTAATAGTCATCCATGTAATTTAAATTGGACCTTTACATTTTCAATGCCAGACAATTAACTTATTTTTGAAGCCGTATGATTCATTATTAGAATGTTTTAACCATAGAGTATTGCTTATACCTCCAGAGTTTGTAGTGTACAATTAAATGCATGTAATTCATTTTATTTGTAGTTCATTTCAACTTCCTGATTATATTTGTTTTACAGCTAGTATTTTGAGAAAAAGCAATGATATCTTTTCTAAATATTGCATTACTGTAATCTAAAGAATAAATGTGTTGACCTAGAAATAGAGGTCGTCTGATGGTGGATTTTGCCGCTACCGATTTCACCAGATGAGTTTTGTTGTTGAAGAGTTAAAAACAAGGAATTTAAAAATAACTATCGGAAACTATCAGCAAAGATTTTTGCCGATAACAGAGTTCCAAAAAGCAACTATCGGCACCGATTAATCGGTGAAACTGCTAATATCTGTCTACCTCTACCTAGAAATTTAGATCAGTGATACTGCATATTGATGACCATGATTTTGAAAAAGAAATTGGGGCAGTCTGATTACAGATGAAGGGTAAGGGTTCAGCAAAGCAACTTGGATGTTTTTAGAAATTGTTGATTTATAATATGATATAAAAATTTGCATTTGAGGATAGAAAAATATTTGTTCATACCTCAATTCCTAGCCATTAGAATCGTCTGGCATTGTGTGATGTGAATATTTTAATTAGAATGAATGTTACCAGCAGATTAAAATATTCAATCTGACATGCTTGGAAACATTTAATTGTTCGTGAGACAGTAAAGGGATGTTAATGCAGGAATGTGAATGCAAGACAATCATGTCACTTTTCCAAAAAAAAAAAAAAAACTACCATAACATCTTCCTTTACAGACTGAGGCAATATGTCTTATTTATTTGTTGTTACGTTTCACTGAGTTGCACTGAGTAAAGTCATTTTAAAAAAAGACAAAGGGAGAGATACATTGGATCATCATTCTTAAGGCACACTATTCAAAGGCTAGGCTCAAACTGTGTCCGAATACAGTCCATGAATTCATTATATTATAAAGCAAAACCGTCAATGCTTCACAGACAAAACTTAATCTTATTAGTTCCATTTGGCAAAATTTAAAAGATTTGACTTTATACAATATAGAATGTACTTTTTAAAGATGACTCATTTCATACAGCTAATAATCTTTTATCCATCAACGAGGTTGGTTCATGTCTGAATTCTCAATATTTTGCACACACTGCATTCGGAGAGCAGTATGTTCTGAATGTTCTGTGACTTTGTAATGAACTATACTTTTTAAATACTTTTGTGTCTTGAGTTAACACTTGAAACAAATAGTTAAATAGTTTTGAAAATGTGCAGTTCTGTGTTTCCTTAATTAGCATAACTTTTGAATATGATTAAACTTGTAAATAATTGCATATTGTCTGCATACATTATCTGTAAGGCCTCCTAGATGAGTTTTTGACATTTAATATAAATGATCAGAACAACTGGGTATTAGAGCATTATTATTTCCTGTTGCATTGTATGTAAGAATTAACGTTTTGGGCTTCCTAGCTCATAGTAGTTAAAGTCTTCAGCCTAAAGCCCCATTCACGCTGCCAGCGATCTATTCATTTTCAATGAGAGCACAGCGACTTCTGGCGACACGAGCTGCCGCGGCCGTTGGCGACAGAGATCGCCGTGGAGAGCGACAAGACAAGTTGAGAAAATGTAGCATTCAAAGAGCGACATTCATGAGCGACTGCCAATGAGATTGAAGACAGCAGAGCTCACGTTATCTGTCTCCTGGCAGACTGGGGACGAGTGCATGCAAGACAATGCATGTTTCAGTGTTGTGAGGGATTTTTACTGTTCTATATAATTTGTCTGTAACCACATGCATGGATGTAATAAAACAATGATGCATGGAAAAGCGTGTCAGAAACGGTCTGCATTCCGAGTGCGTTTGATTAATTCATTCATGATAGACCGATTGTCTTATGATTTAATACACTGAACACTGCTGCACATTTTATAAAACACTCTACACTGCAGAATGTACAGTTTTCGAGACAAGAGAACTGATTCCTTGTCAAACTGTAATGATATTTTAATTTAACCAGTATTAGGTCTCATCCGTGATAAAATGTTTAAACGTTATTGCCAGACGTGCAGTCCTCCAATAACGTTACAGCGACAAACAGTAGGAACGACCACTAGCGACACAGATCACAAGCGACACCAAGCCATAAAGTCGCTGGCAGTGTGAATGCAGCTTAAAGCCTCGTTCACACTGCATGCGTCATGTCGCTAGACTTTGCAATCTGTGTGCGCTGGTGGGCGTTTCTACTCTAACGTTATTGGTGGACTGCACAACTGGCCATAGTAGCGTTTGAAATGATGTTTACAGTTCATACTGCCAATAAAACTAAGATATTCTAATTTGACAAAGAATCAGTTATTTTGTCTCTAAAAATGCACATTCTGCAGGAGGGAGCGTTTAATATAACCTGCAGCAGTGCTTAATGCATCATATCATTAAACAAGACGAATGTTATATCAATATATGAATCAAACTCAGTCAGAATGCCGGCACGGTTTTCCACGAATCATTTTATTAGGCCATAACTATGAATGTGGTTAAAGACAAATTATATAGAACAGTGAAATCGCTCACAGAAACTTTTAACTTCTACTCCGTCTTGCCTGCACTCGAGTCGACTCCAGTATGTCACACACACCCTGCCTGGAGACAGATTACATAAGCTCCACTGTCTTCACTCTTATTGGTAGTCACTCGCGAATGTTGCTCGTCATTTGCATAAATTTGACATTTTCTCGTCTTGTCGCTCCCCACAGCAATGACTGTTGCCAACGGTCGCGACAGCTCATCTTGCCGGAATTCCCTGTGCTCTCATTGAAAATAAATGGGATGGTGTCGCTATCTCACGCGATGTCTCTGGTGGTGTGAACGATGTTTTAAAGGAATAGTTCACCCAAAAATTATAATTTTCTCATTTATTCACCCTAATGCCAACTCAAACTTGTATGACTTTCTTCTGAGGAACGCAAACGAAGATTTTTTGTTGGAGATATGATGCATTACTATCCATACGATGCAAGTCAATGGGGTCCAACGCTTTCAAGCTCCAAAAAGGACATACATGCAGTATAAAAGTAATCCATACAAGTCAAGTGGTTTAATTGTAATTCCTTTACACTGGCATGCATCAAGCTTGAGGAAGTGTAATCAAACTTCAAATTTTGATGTGCCCAGTATACAGCAGATGTCAAGATTTATTGTGAAAAAGAGTTACATTTTGATCTGTTCTCTCCCTAAACTGATTGTATTGCTTCAGAAGACATGGATTGGGTGAACTATTCCTTTAAATGTATAATCTGATTTAGCATTAGCATGACTGTGCTAATCAAACAATTGCCAGATCCTACTAATCAATTTTTTTATTTTTTTATTTATTTATTTATTTTTTTTATCCACTGTGCAGCTTGAGGAACGCAAATGGTTTGACTGCGGCTGAGTTGGCCCATGCTCAAGGCTTCCTTGAGTGTGCTCATCTTCTCTCCAATGCACACAACCAGCTAAATCAGTTAAATGGATTTGCCTGTAATGGTACTGACCACACTCACATCCAGGGCCGCAGCCTTCTGAATGGGTCAGCCAATAGGAAGAGACTTCTTGATTGCTTAGAGCCAAACCATGTGAAAAAAGCCAGAACTGACAGTAAGTTTTATTTATTTATTTATTTTATTATTATTATTTTTTTTTTGCTGTATGTGATCATGTGTTTCTACTTTAAGGACCACAGAGAATGGCTTTTTAAAGAGCAGGTTGAAGGTGTTTTTCATTGTTCCGTCTTTTCTTGGTGCTGATGAAAAAAAAACATGCATTATTATTAATATTATGGTGACATTTTAGTCCAAATTGACTCGTTTATTGATTTAATCTGACTCCGATTTTTAGAAGACCTCGAATTTAACTAAGGTTCGAATCAGTTTCTGATCACCATTTTAGATATGATCTTAATTTGAGTTTTTTTTTTTTTATTATTCGGTCGGTCTTTATTCTCATTATTCGTTCATTAAGGACCCGATATAGAGTACCTTAGAGTACCAGAAATGGGGACCTGTTGCATAGTGTCATACGCCGGCTGGGGTTATTACGTAGATCTCACGGTCACAGCCTAGTTTCCATCCACTTTTCGTGCTATTTTGTTATTGACAAAGTGAAAATGCATAAAGAAATTTTTACAAAATTTGCCGCCATCTGCCTGTTTCCATTCAAATGGCCTTTTATCAATAAAAATGGTGTGCGTGATGATGTCATGCCTAAAAAACACTTTGTCGCATAAGTTTTGGTTTATCGCAAAAGAATTCTGCCCTTAAGCGTTTCCATACAGAAATGTGTGTTTATCGCTAATTCGCCTCCCAGATGTCCCTAATTGTTTTCCTCTGAAGTTTTGGTAAAATGGGGAGAGTATTGAGACAATTCATTGAAATTAGCCAGCTTACTGTCATTTTCATTTCACAAATAAAAGCAATCAGAAGAGGAGGAATTGCAATCAAAAGGGAGCAGTTGTCCTTCTGATAGGACTGTAAAATTGGTCCTGATGTTGAGCCTATCGTAGGTTCTGACCCGAAAGTGGATCGTCATGGTCCTGTTCAAACTGGCAACCTGCACTAAGTAGCGGGGGAAACTTTCAGTCTTAGTATAAGGACCATCCACCGATGTGTATATGCTGTGTGCACAACTATTAAAGAAAAAATGATGCGGTGTAATATCAGGGTTTACATATGATACATTCCTGATATTCAATGGGCTATTTTGAACAATCATCTAATCTAAAGCATCGGCATCCCAACTGCATTATGTCCTGCATACTTGTCCAGCAACTTTTAATGACAAACTGAACTTGATTGTCATCTCAAATTTATTTTAGTGCCATAATGCAATTTACATTTTCTGAAGAAGCTCAGCAAATGCGATCCGAGGTAAAGAGGGTTAGATTTAAAATATTTAAACATTTTAAAATGTTCAAAAGCTCGTTTTCTGAAAGTGAACTCGGCACTGGACAAATAGTTCTGATAGTTTATAGTCTTGAAAAAAGTGTAGAACATTCTGAGAATGTCATTCAGCCGACTTTTTTTTTTTTTGTCTACAGAACGGGGTAAGGCTAATTTAAGTTTGTGTAAAGAAAAGGCCTATATAGGTCTAAAAATGTAATTTTTTTTTCGTTTGGTAATTTATTTAATTTCATACAGGGAATTTTGCCGGCATTTTTTCAAAAGTAAACTAAACAATAATTTAATAGAATTGGGCTGTTAGTGTTCCAAAAAAGTTTTTCTCCTAGTATTGTGTATTTATTTTTAATTTTAAATATCTTTGTGCACAGAAATGATGTTTTTTGTATTGTGGGCTAATTCCGTGACTGCCGTCTATTATTTTGAATGGTGTGTAAAAGCAACTTTAATAAATAAACGGATGGCTACCGTGATTAAATTAATCGCAAAGAGTGGCAGTTCATTTGTTCTCCGTGCACTTGTCGATGTGCATGATACAAGATATTTGTATTGGCACTCCTGGAAGTGTCATGTTTGCACCATCAGATCTATATGCCATTAAGATCAATCCATAACCATGTACAATAAATTGGCTTTCAAGGATGTATACTGTTGTCATGATTAACACAGGCTAACGACTGGGGTAAACTCTGTCATGTGACACTACATTTTTGCGTTAATGCCAGTTTTCTCGACAAAATTTTTTCCAAACCAGTTTTTTGCGACATTTGAAATATCGACATAGAGTTTATGCCCTAGAGTTAAACGGAAAAATATTATGTCGACACTTGTGAAATTTTAGCGATAATTTGTGTTTCCATCAGCTTTATTTTTATTTTTTTTCTGCAAAAAATCCTTGGATGGAAACGTAGTTAATGTTACCAGTTCACTTGAAGTCAGAGGTTGCAATGTTTACTAATCTTGTTGTCAGGCTGTCTACTGCTCGCTCATGACCAAATGATAGTTTGTTTAGTCACGTACATACAACTTGCTAAGGTGAGCAATAAGTCAGTGACTGACAGTCCCAGATGTTGTCTCTACTGCTTCTCTCATTCATGGGCCTCAGTATTGTTCTTATCCTGGTCAGATGATTGCAGTTACACCAGACTCCTCATAATTGACTGGAAAAAATTAGTTCAGAGGAATCCTTAATATTCAGATTTATTGGGGGGCCTGGGTATCTCAGCAAGCAAAGACGCTGACTACCACACCTAGAGTCGCAAGTTTGAATCCAGGGCATGCTGAGTGACTCCAGTCAGGCTTCCTAAGCAACTAATTGGCCTGGTTGCTAGGGTGGGTAGAGTCACGTTGGGTTAACCTCCTCGTGGTCGCTATAATGTGGTTCTCGCTCTCGGTGGGGCGCGTGGTGAGTTGTGCGTGGATGCCGTGGAGAATAGCATGAGCCTCCGTGTGCTAGGTCTCTGCGGTAATGCGCTCAACAAGCCTCTGAACAAGATTTGTGGTCTCAGACACAGAGGCAACTGAGATTCGTCCTCTGCCACCCGGATTGAGGCAAGTCACTACGCCACCACGAGGACTTTGGGAATTGGGAATTCCAAATTAGGGAGAAAATAAAAAAATAATTTTTTTTATAAAGTATGTATCATGACAATTACATAATCAATTCATAAATAACACTATGTAACACAATTTTTTTTCCTTGGTAATAAGTGTTATTTCCTAATTGCTTATGCCTCAAAAGTATAGAAAATGGCTATTATTTTTTACTTTGCTTTTGTGACCAGGACAGTGTTATTTTGAAATGTATCTATTTCCAATGAAAAAACTGGCGAATTTGTCTTTTCGTTCACAAAGTCAGAAAAAAACAATATATGAATCCAAAATCCTTTATCTGTGGTCCGACGAAGACACCGGCTTTGACCTTTGCCTCAGACAGCTTAGGGAAGAAGTCTTGAAGGTACTTGAAGGCTGACGACTCCTTATCTGGAGCTCTGACAAATTGTTTCATAAGGCCCAATTTGATGTGCAGTGGTGACATCAGCACCTTCCGGGGGTCCACTAGTGGCTCCCACTTGACATTGTTCCTCCCCACAGAGAACTTGGTCCGCTGTGGCCAGTCCCACCTGTGGTAGTGCGCCTTGGTGAAGGCAAAGATAGCAGGGAAACTTGGTAAAACCGCCTTGGAGGCCCATCAGGAATGCCACCATTTTGAAGTCTCCTATGACCTCCCAGCCGTACTCATCATACTTCAAGGCATCCAGCAAAGTCTTGATGTTGTTGTAATCCTCTTTGAGGTGCACCGAGTGAGCCAGGGGAAGAGATGGGTACTTGTTACCATTATGGTCCAGCACAGCTTTGAATATTACTTTAGTATAAATACATGTTAATTTGGATTCATAGTCACATCTGACTTTATGTGAACGAAAAGACACATTCGCTCGTTTTCTCATTGGAAATAGGTACATTTCAAAATATCACTGTCCTGGTCACAAAAGTCAAGTTTGTGGGGAATAATATCCATTTTCTATACTTTGAGGCACAAGCAATTAGGAAATAACACTTACTACCAGAAAAAAAAAAAATGTAATCAATACAAAACATCCAATGTTTCTTTAAACAGAAATCTTAAGAGTAAAATATTCATACCTGACTTTATATTAAGACATAGTATTGCATGTTCAAAACACATCTCTATGGGGCTCATCTGTCTACAGAATCCCTCCGATCCTTCTGCAAGCTCCCCTTTAATATCCAGACAGAATAAACATAATGGACCAAATAGTAAACAATAGTAGGTGGAATTTAATAGAATTCAGTAACTCAGGAGATCACACCTTCCTGAGTCCTGGTAGTAATTTGAGCCCTGGAAGACACACCCCCACAGCAGAGACAATTTCTCAAAATACCAAATCTTTGCTATGCCAAGTTTACTGCTGTGGGGATGAGACCATTGTACCAGTTGCACTGAGACCTTTTAAATGATATTAAACATGAATAGTGTAGTGAAAATCACATGGCCACCCAAATATGTAGTAGATTTCACACAGGACACCAAAGTATGTGGTGATTTTTGAATACACGTCACTTATGGTGTGTATGTGTCTGTGTGCGTGGATTAATGTCAGATGGCCTCTCCCTCTCTATATCTCAGGGCACCTGCTAAGGAATTTCACTTTAACAGTATAAGAATAATCCAAATTAACCAATCAATAAATGATAAATATATTAATTGGAGGGAGTTGGTCATCTGAATAATCTGAAGGATTTTTGGGATTAAAATAAAATGAATTTTATTTACAAAAAGATAAACAAGAAAAACTAATTAAATGGTACTAATATGCTAAAAGATGCTTCGAATTGATAAGAAAAATTAACATAGGATGGAAAGATGCAAGTGGTAGAATTGGATGTAGCAATGGCAGATTATGACTATTATCTATGGAAAGATAAATTTCTGTATCTCTGCAAACTAATAAGGTGAAGACCTTATCTCTAATTAAACATCTCAAAGATTATTTGTAAAACATTTAGTACACAGATTATGCAATCTAAAGAATATTCTAAACTGATAGTATACACTAATGCCAAGGTCTCTGCAAAGTGGTTAGGATAGTGATATTTACATTTGGCTTGATCGAGTCATGAAATTGGTGATAGCGACGTCTTCCACTGGTGGTTCGGGGCCACATTACAGTGGTGAAGGAGCTTGATTCCGTTTCAACAGCCTTGAACACGAAGCACTGAGGAATGCTGATCTCCTGAATCACTGAGAGGGTACTTGCAATCTGAAACACGCAGATTAAGGAAACGCTAGAGCTTAACCTTGTCGCTGGTGTTTCTGTAGATATCTCACTAGTATGGGGATTATGAATTTGCCATTGCTGTTGTCTCTTGGAGTGAGACTTGGTTCTTGGTCGATCTGTTGCTTTCTCTTATGGAACGAGACTCAGAACTTGGGGTGTTATTCTGTCAGTGCCCCTTTTTTTCTGGATGGTTGTACCCTTTTTTATGAGGAGGAGGAGATTGCAGTTTGGCGCTTTTCTGTTCCAGTGTTCTGATTGGCTGTTGAAATCAGAGGTGGCACACAGTGTGGCCCACCCTTCCTTCTCAGTGGGGAATTTATTTCCATAGTCTAAAGTTCACAGTCTTTAAGGTTTTACCTGTGCATTCTTCACTTTCCAAACCACATCCAAAATACTCCTAAACATCTAGAGTCCAAATATGGTAAGAAATTGTTGAACTGTCAGCCATACATTCATTTATATATTAATAGGTCAACTTCTGTAAATTACTGTGTTAATCAAACAACTGCATTTATTAACATAAACCGTTCTGTGAATGAAAATGGAGTGGATGTATTGCAACTGATGTCCATTTTATGGATTTCAGCCACTGCTGCCATATGGGCAGTGAATTAACATGCTTCATCTAGAGGTCCTAAGGAATTGTTATGGCCATCTTAGCTTAGGATGAGAGTCTAAGGATTTTGGCACTAAAAAACATTCTTATTCTTTGTATACTTAGGATATGTTGTTTTTGGACATATAGATCTTAAGTGGGTTTGAGGTAATTCTGTGTTGAGAGGGAGAGGAGGGGGAGAATGGAACAGATATGGAAGGAACAATGAGGAGTGTATTTGCAATTCTCACTCAGTGGGGTGTGGTGTCTCAGGTAGAGATGATAACATTGTGAGAGTTCATATGTTGATTTTCTTGTAAGTTCTTGTGAGCGGTGCACACTAGCCACTTTTCCATCATCAGGCCAGTGCGAGCCAGGGCTGTCTCCTGCTCAGCAGAGGCCAATAGCCTCGAACCGCTAGACCAAAATCAATCTGCATTCCCAACATCGGGCCAATAGCTCCACAGTGTTGCCCTAAAACCCGCGCTTAATACGCCACCCTGGTGCCAACATCACACACCCTGCCCATTTCACAAGCAAGAGGGAAACTCAAGCTGAGGTATATCAGACTATGGAGAATCTAAATGAAACTCCGCCTTTGACATTGACCCCGCCTCAATCCCCATTTGGCCTTCTTTGGCCCAAGGGTAATCGGCGTGCCATTGGCCATGAGGAAGTCCTAAGGAGGCACAATGAAGCCCCGGAAGTGACATTGGGTATGCAGCTGGCCCTGGCACGCACTAGCATACCCTTATTTAGCCCAATAGTGGAAATGCGACTACTGAGTCCAGACAACCTGGCACTAGCCTTCCACTACAAAACTGAATCAAGGAAAACTGTCAGATTTATTGACTAATTTGTAAATGTTTCCCTTTCAGGCATTCATTTCTCACCGAAGACAAACAATGGAATTGGAGAGGAGCTTGAGACTATGAATGTGGAATCAACTCCAGAAAACCTATCAGGTGGGGACTGGAAGTCTATCAATTTCTATAGACCTTGAACATCAAGAAGACTGTGTTTCTATGAGGAACCATTCTCTCTCCCAAAAAATGTTGGAGCCCACATCCATTAATTCCATACCTGGTCCCAGGCTATGGACAAACTCTTATGCTTATTTGTGATGGCCAAGATAACAAGCTTATACAGGCCTAACAACAAGCTTTCAATTCAAATGATTTGGCTAGTATATTACTGTATATGAACTGTACTGACACTAAAATATCTAGGATAGTATAATATTTGGGATGAGAGACATTCTGTATATGGTTATTCTTCATTTTGTTAAAGTAGATTAGCTTACTGCAATACTGTAGACATACACGTAATAGTTTTAATATAGGCCTATATTTTATGAAACTTCCAAACAAAATGTATTTTGTATTTTTACATATTATCCCACAACATTCCATAACAAAGTTAGTTCATGGAGATTGATTTACAAATTTACAAAAGACATTGGGTAATACAGTATTTTATTACATAATTGTGCTTCCACTTTCTATTACTATATTATAAATCATTTAGAAGATCAAACTGTTATCTGCTTTTTTTTGTTGATAGGTTTTTGTCTTATTTAGGGTTATAAAGCTGTATTGTAGTACCTTTTTGGAGGGTTTCTTTTAGGTTATTTTACTTTCTGTTCAATAGTTTTTATGGTTTCTCTGTGTAGAAGCAAGAAACTTAAATTTCTCACTGCTGACTTCTGCAGTTGGTGTTCTAAAGCAATCAATAGTTTTTAGAGAAGTAACTCCCCCATGTGACCATTTGGAAGACTACAGTCTACATAATGACTTCTGATAATTTTTTCAGAGCACATTAGATATTGTAGAAATTATTATATTTTTAGTTCATGTGTAATTAAGAGCATTTGCCCATCATCATTTTCTGACGCATGTCTTGTTTTAAATGACAGATGATGCCATAGCAACAGGTTTGAGGAATGGTTTCTTGCAAAACAACGGTTTCACTGTCAACATCGTTGCCACAAAGGGGCAATGCTTTCAGTCCCCTTTTAGTGGGGTCGAGACCATTCCAGCCGAGTCGAGAATTGACATGTGTGGCTCACTGCACCTCAGTGGTAGCCCTAGCAGTTGTGTATCTCACCGGCCTGCCTGGGGTGCATTCCCATCTGACTCTGGGGAACATCTGCACTACGGACACTACCATGGCTTCGGTGATACAGCAGAGGATCTGGAAGATGCGAGCAGCCGACATGAGCACAGTACGACCGTCCAAGTAGAGCAGCACTATGACCAAGAGGTTGTCGGTGCTGTGCAGCTGTTCCATGGATCTTAAAAGTGAAGTTATCCTGTGCATTTTTATAGAAGTGTTCACGTTGGTGGCAACACCATCCGCCTTAAACTGAAAGGTTATCTTGCACCTTAAAGAATGGCCATAATTTTTTTTTTTTTTTTTTTATAAAAGGGAAAACCTTTCAAAGGGGAGAAATTGTATTGCATTTTGTATCTGACCTAATGACTTTTTTATTATGATGTATGATGTTTTTGAACAGCTTATCCTAGTTATCTGGGTGTATTTGTCCCCCCCACCCCCTTAACGCAAGGTTAGAATGTTCAGTTCGATTGACTAGTAAAATTAATTGATTTATATGTGCATTCATTGTGCGAGTAGTATTGTGCCAATGAATACCAGCTTTTTTTAAAAAGGTGAGTTTTATATAAGATGTTTTTGTTGTATTTTGACATTGTATTTTCATGAGAAGCAAAGCTGACAGATGCTGACTGTAAAAGAGTGTTGTTGTTTTGAGAAACTTAAATATGACATTCCTTTTGTTTATCTTTGTCTTTTGTGTTAAGATTAAAAACAAGGATATGAAATTCAAAGGAAGCCACTTTTATTGGTCCCTGGACTCCCTTAACTGTTCTCATATTCGACTGCAGCAATTTGTTTATTTGAAGGAGGCCTAGAGCAGCTCAACCCCTTTAACCCATACTTTGCAGATGTCACTGAAATTCAAAGAAGGACCATGTAATAGTCTAATATGACTATAGAAATGTGAGACAACCAGACATGCATTCTGTACATAATGTACTCCGAAAGGTAGGCTTACTTTGAAGCTGAACAAATATATTCCTAACCATTTGGAAATAAATAGGTTTATAATTTAATGTTTTCTAATGTGCAAAAGCCAATTAAAGAGTGGTTTGCTAAAATCCACTGTTTATCAAATTCAAACAGAAGTTTATTGTAAGTAAACATACTGCATATAATTGTAAAAGTCACTTTGTTTTAAAATCCATTGTGGCATGTCTTAAAATAAAGACAGGTCTTGGTGCTTAACATAAGGTGAAATTTGATTAGCAAACTGTTCCCATGGGATGCTGATATGCCCACCTTGGTTTTCTGCCTCGCGTGATTGGACACACGGGTATCACCTGTCGTCTGCGACGACCTTTATTGCCCACAACAGACGGATGTTCGATTTTAGACCTTGAAAATGGGGGATCACAACGGGACACATAAGTAAGACACAGGTCTGATTTATTAAATATGACAGCATTTTAATCCCTTCATAAATTATGACCATTACATTTCTATGTCATTTAGATGCTAAATGTTGCTTGTGAAAGGCAATCTGTACATTATTAAAAAGGCAAATACCTTACAAAGATTAACCATGGTTTCACTACAATAACTAGTTTATCCACAGTATTTAGTTAAGCCATAGTTACCACACAATTAACCATGGTTACTACTACAATATTATTGTAGTAAAACCATCGTTTCAGATAAATATAAATAAAAATATGGTTACTTAACAATATTACTTTAGTAAAACCATGGTTAACTATTTTATTTAATTGTTTATTAACAACAATTACCCACAAACTCATAAGAAATGTCACCTTTAGATATGTTATTTTAGTGTGGATTTACTCCAGAAGCTGTTTCTCTGATTCAACTTGGGGAGCCTTGGAGAAAAGGAAGAAAGCACATATTGCTGGAGATTTTAACGACATATTATATCACAGACATTTTCACCTGACGCCTCTGTCCTCATATCAATGTCTACTCCAGCACAAAGGCGACTCATGAGGGATTTTAAAAGGTGAATCCTCAAGAAATATTGGGAGAGCTCTTGTTTACTGCGCCCGGATGCATCATATAGAGAGAAACATGAACTAAACTATTTTGATGGCTGAAAGTTTTTTTTTTTCTTTTTCTTTTTTTTTTCTTCTTCTTCTCGTATCGACATTGGCATTTAAGTAAGCATTTAAGCAATTTAAATGTCGTTTGCAAAAATGAAGACAAGTAATAGTCTTCGTTTTGTGTTTATTTTGGCCTTTGTTTCTTTAATGTGAGTTATTTCACTTATTTATTTTGATTGAACAGACTTCAAGAAGATCCTCCTGCTGGTGTAAGGGGGCTCTGTCAGAAAACAATATCATGGTATGGAATGCAGTTTTATTTGGGTAAGTACTCTTGGGAACAGTTTTGTTTTGGGGCTTTCACACTTTTTGATTCCAAGAACCCCCAAATATGATGATGAACCCCTGTCGAGGGATGCCCTTCCTAAAATATAAAGGCATCTGTATGTTTTCATGTATACAGTTCCATTTATTCTGTGAGAGAAACATTTTGTGATATTATAAAGACAACATGTTGTTTTCAAAATGAAATAAATAACTGGCTTTTATATTGTCATTGAACTGTGGCCAAAATAAATTATTAAAACATTATCTGGGAAACAGCATGTCTTTATTCTATCCACATTTTGAAAGAGAGATAAATAGATAGATCTAAAGAGAAACATTTTAAATTCAGCTCTTTTTACTTTTAAATCTTTTGCGCACCACCTAGCATCCCATTGCAGTCCCCTAGATCACAGTTTGAAAACCACTTTTATCATCGTTCCTCTGAAACCCGAGAAATTCCAGTCATGCTTGAATACTTCTCCAAATGGCATAAGCCAATATTGTCATGACATAGAGTTCACAAATTTGGTGTTTGTGACTTGACCATTTGTAATTATTAACCGGTACCTGCTGTGTGCACAAAGTGAAACTGAAAGCAAATGATGAAGTGATTGTGGTAGCCCAAATCTGACTAACCTATATGTTTTGCTTTTGTTCTTTCTCAGACCAGAAGGAACTCCTTTTGAAGATGGTAAATATAAACATTACAATGGGACCAATGGGTGTCACTATTTATTTTCGCTTGCATGTAATAATTTGTTTTCTTTAGGTACATTCAAAGTGACTGTAGAATTCACAGAGGAATACCCAAACAAACCACCCACAGTCAGATTTATCTAAAAAAAAAAAAAAAAAAAAAAATTAATAAATTTAAAAAAAATCATCCTAATGGTAAGATTTTGTTTCATATAATGTATAATTCATATGGAGAAAAACTTGTTTGCCTTTTGACATTCAAGATAATTAATAGAGCAGTTTTGAAAATTAAATCTGCTGCCCATAACTTCAAGAGATAACCACTGATGAAAATGAAAATTCTCTCATCATTTACTCACCGTCATGCCATCTTAGATGTGTATGACTTTTTTTCTTTTTTTTTCTGCTGAATTCAAAGATTTTTAGAAGAATATTTCAGCTCTGTAGGTCCATACAATGCAAGTGAATGGTGACCAACATTTTGATGCTCCAAAATGCACATAAAGGCAGCATAAAAGTAATCCATACGGCTCCAGTGGTTAAATCCATATACTGTATATTTAGAAGCGATATGATAGATGTGGGTGAGAAACAGATCAATATTTAAGTCTGTTTTTACTATAAATTCTCCTCCCTACCCAGTAGTTGTTGATATGCACAAAAATGCAATTTCAAGAATGTGAAAGTGAAAGTAGAGATTTATAGTTGGTGGCAACACCATCCGCCTTAAACTGAAAGGTTATCTTGCACCTTTTCTTCTGAAGACATGGATTTAACCACTGGAGTCAAGTGCATTACTTTTATGCTGACTTTGTCCTTTTGGAGCTTAATTTTTTTTGTCACCATTCACTTGCATTGTATGGACCCACAAAGCCAAATATTCTTTAAAAATATATGTTTGTGTTCAACAGAAGAGAAAGTCATACATATCTGAGATTGCATGACGGTGAGAAAATTATGAGAGAATTTTAATTTTTGGGTGAACTGTCCATTTAACCACCATTTTATTTTTCATTGATAATTCAGTGTATTCAGATCCTACAAAAACACTGGAGTCCAACTTACGACGTGTCATCAATTATCACCTCAATCCAGATAAAGCATTGTAGCGGTGATGCTATTTAACCCCTTTTTGATAACTTAGCTTATTACATAGCTCACTGGAATACTTTATTCTGATTGGTCAATGGCAGAATTCAGCAGTAGTAATTACCATCATTTATGGCAACACTATAACTGACCGGCCACTCATCTTGGAAACCTACGATTCATACATAGCTGTGTACATGTTCTGTCTCTCTGTGGTTTCTTCAGTTATGCTTATAAAATAATATTCAATAATATCAATGTCATGTGCATGTATATTTTATTAAATATTATATATATTTTTTAAAAGTGTCAATTTAACATGTTAATACAGTGCGATTAATTATATAAAAAAATAATGTTCAATTTTTTTTGTTTTTAAATAGGACCGTAATATGGAATTTTCTTTCTAATCAGAGCAATTCAAGCTTGAAGTACTGTACTACCTTGTGTTTTTACAAGTGTCAGCCTTCAGGGGGCAGTAAGTGCAACTCCAGCTGTACAGGCAACAAACCACACTTATTGACGGCAGACAGCGCAAGATGAGGACTCGTTGTTGTGTTCAAACACAACTGGACAAAGCGCAACTTCGAATGCAGGGGATTCGAGACATGTTTTTCAAAGTTTCAAACTATGTTTAAAAATTCTGTTTATGACGCGATGCAACCAAAGAGAGAGACGTTCCAAATGTGTCCATCTGATGCATGTGTACATGGGTGCATCATTATAAAATCCCTTATAATAAGTCTACATCAGACAGATTGACGAATTATATTGCTAAATGGATTGCTGTGGACAGTAGGCCAATGATAGACTTATGTTCAATGAAATGGAAATAAACAATATATTGCCCTCTAAAGCCAATTTTTATTTTTTCTAATCAATGATTTACACATCAGCAAAATAATGTAATTTATTTTAATTATCTGAATTATTGTATTTATTACACTAATAATTTAAATACAATTATTTATAATACATTGCCCTTTAAAGCCAATTTTTGTATTTCCTAACCAAGGTTTTACTCATTTGCAAAATAATGTAATGTATTTGAATTATGTTACACATTTGTAATTATTTAAATATAATTATTGAACATTATAAGTTATTTTTATTTTGGGGCCTTTCACAGCAAATATTCATTTATTTGATTAATTTCGATTAGGCCTGTCGTGATTATTTTGTAATCACCTGATCAAGGTTATTATTGTGTATTTTCAAATTCCAATCTCATTTTACTGTCCAAATCCACAACATTCTGAGTCCATTCTCTCAAGAGAGTTTGGGAGAAAGATTTCAGCTTGGCATTGGAGGAAGGAGTGTGGGCTAAGATTCTTAAAAATGTTAAGTCTGCATCTAGAGATGCAAGAGTGCATCTTATACAATTCAAAATTTTGCATAGATTTATTGGACCCCCTCTAGACTGTATTGGCTTGGTTTTAAAGACACACCCACCTGCTGGAGATGCCAATCGGAGGATGGAGACATGGCCCGTGTTTTTTGGTGGTGTGTTGAGATCCAGAAATTCTAGTTGAAGGTTCAGAATTTTTTGTGCGACGTGGTTGGCACTCGGGTTTCATTTTACCCCAGACTTTGTGTTTTGGGCGATGGGGCGATCATCGATGTGGGGGATGGCCATATAGAGAACTGGGTTCTGACCTGTGTGATGATCGCCAGGCAGGTTATTTTGAGGGGTTGGAGGTCAGCTGGTGCGCCCCCATATCCAGAGTGGTGCACGGAGGTGGGGAGGGTGGCAGCTTAGGAGGAGGTGTCATCGGGAAGATGGGGTGGCTTGTATATGTTTATATGGAAATAGGGCAGGTATTTGGAGTTTTTAGAGGGCTCTCGGGTGGGGTGTGGAGAGAGTAGTGTAACATAGTATGATTATTATGTGTGTATATGTATGTATGTATGTGTGTATGTGTAATATGTATATATGTATATATATATATATATATATATATATAGTATATATATATATATATATATATATATATATATATATATATATATATATATATATATATATATATATATATATATATATATATGTGTGTGTGTGTGTGTGTGTGTGTATATATGTATGTTTGTATATGTATGTATATGTATATACAGTTGTGCTCAAAATTTGCATACCCTGGCAGAAACAACCACCTTGGCTTACCACCAGACACTAATTGCAATTTAAAAGCCACAGGTGTGGGAAATTAACCTTTAATTGCCATTTAAACCTGTGTGTGTCACCCTGTGTGTCTGTAACAAGGCCAAACACTCAAGGGTATGTATACTTTTGATCAGGGCCATTTGGGTGATTTCTGTTACCATTATGATTTTAAAAGGAGCCAAACAACTATGTGATGATAAATGGCTTCATATGATCACTATCCTTAAATAAAAGACAGTTTTTTTGCATGATCAGTCAAATTTTCAAAATCAATGCCAAAATTTCACAATTTCTGCCAGGGTATGCAAACTTTTGAGCACAACTGTATATATGTATATACTTCCAACCCCTAAAGATTAGCTGTCTGCCAATCATCACGCTGGTTAGGACCCAGCTTTTCTTTTATTTATCTCCTATATTCAGGACCCCTCCATCACCCAAAATACAAAGTCTGGGACAAAATGAAAACTGAGTGTCCAGTACGTCATACACAAAATGCTGGATCCTCAACCAAAATTCCTGAATCTTCATACAACCCCAAAAAACATGGGTTGTGTCCCTGTCTTCTGACTGGCATCGCCAGCAGGATAGTGAGTCTTTAAGACCAAGCCTATACAATCTAGAGGGGGTCCAGTAGAACCGATGCAAAATCTTAAATTGCATCAGACAGATCCTTGCATCTTTAGATGCAGAACTGATGCTTTTTAGGATCCTAGCCCACTCTCCCTCCTCCAGTACCAAGTTTAAATCTTTCTCCCATAATCTCTTGAGAGAACATGAAGCTCCATCCCCCAGACTCTGAATTAACAGGGAGTAATACACAGAAGCTTCTTGACCTTTCCCATAAGCAGTAATCACCATTTCCAAAGTATCTGCCGCTTTAGGGGGGTGTACACCACTCCCAAAAACAGTACAGAGCAGGTGGCGCAGCTGCAAAAACCCAAAGAACTGGGATCTGAGAATCTTAAAATGTTGAACCAAATTATCAAAAGATCTCACTGCTCCACTCTCATATAGGTCACCGAGTGTAGCAACCCCCCTCCCAATCCACTCTGACCAACAGAAAGGGGACTTATTAATATGTAATTTAGGGTTCAGCCATATGCTTGAGGCAACATTTAAATAAAGGTCCGATTTAAACACTCTGGACACTTTAGTCCAAACCACGTGCAAATGCGAAATAACGGCGTGTGACTTAACTTCTCCAGTTAGTTTGATCGAAAGGATTTGCAATGGCAAAATAGGGGCAAGAACTTCTTGTTCAATAAGAAACCAGGGAGGGGCTCTCTCAGGTGGAAGCGACCAATGAGCCAAATGTCTGAGACCAAATGCATAATAATAAAAAAATCTTGGGTAGGCCTAACCCACCTTTGTCAATCGGCCTATGTAACTTATTGAAATTTAACCTGGCACGCTTACCATTCCAAATGAAGGACTTCGCTATGCTATCAAATTGCTTGAAATAAGAGAGGGGGACATCTATAGGGAGAGATTGTAACAGGTAGTTGAATTTTGGAATACAATTCATTTTAATTACATTAACCTTCCCAATCATCGATAAGTGTAATGAAGCCCACCTGTCCACATCATTCGAAAACCTTTTTATTAAGGGATCAAAATTGTGGGGTCACGTGATGCCATGCAAGAAGCAGACGTGTGAGCGACGAGCTCTGTGAACTTTGCTAAATTTTTTTTTCTTTTTGTTATAATCTGGTGAAATTTGATACACCCAGTTAAACATTTGCTCTTTGAGGCAAAACATGGCAAAGAAGTCAAAATCCTCAGGCTCTGGAGACATTAAAAGACACTTACATGTTCAGGATGAAAGCCCCGACAGGCCTACAGACCGGGGACTTGACTTGGAGGATCTCGCTGTAATACGTTGATCGATTACGGCGATGGAAATTAAACTTCTCTGAGATAGTTACAAGAGTGGCTGATGTTGAGAGACGAATCGATTTTCTGGAATCTTCGGAGAGGGAATTAACCGCTAATCCGCCCGCGACCAAAGTTGATTTGGAACATCTCCTTGAAAAGCTTGAAGATCTTGAGAATAGAAGCCGCAGGAATAACGTTCGAATTGTTGGAATTCCTGAGCATGAGGAGGGAAGAGATATGGTGAAACTCCTAGACGAGCTTTTCCCGAGTCTGCTTGACATAACAGGCCACAAGCTGGAAATCGAGCGAGCTCACAGAGACCCAGCTCACAGATTTGCTAAGGGAGATAGGCCCAGATCGATTCTGGCCAGATTTCTGAGATCATCCGATAAAGATCTTGTGTTGCGCCAGGCGAGGAGCAAAGGGAAGCTTTCTTGGAAGAACCATAATATTTTCTTATTCCCAGACTTTGTGAGTTCGACGAGAGAAATGTGATCGGTTCAAGGAATGTAAGAAACTCTTACATCAGCGAAAGATCACTTTTGCTCTGATGTTTCCGGCCAAACTGAGAATAGAAACGAAGGTCGGTCGCAAAGTATTTACATGTCCCAATCAGGCAAATTCTTTTGGTGAGTAAACCATTGGGTGTTTCTCATGTGAGTGGGTCAACTCACTTTTGAGGAAGCTGGGCGTCATTCTGGTTTCTTTTTTCTTTTTGCGTTAGCTCCGCCGAGCGGCTGGAGCTTGTTTTGTGAATAACACTTTTCCTTAAACGTTTCCTTTTATGCAGCCTCCGAATTGACTCGACCATCCGGGGAACCGGGATGCCGGTTTTGTTTCTTTTTGTATTGGTTCCGCCTAGCGGCTGGAGCTTGTTCTTTTGAATAACACTCCTTTGGAACAGCTGTGGATTAATCTGTTTTTTCATTCCAATGCCTAAACATTGGAATGATTACGTCATCCGTTGAACTCATAACAGCCGGCTCACTGAACATATCTGAATGGTTTTAAATCAGCTGGAATTTGTTTTGTGAAAGATCACACCTTTGAGACAGTTCTGTGAATGAATCTACACATTCTTTGTGTTCATTCTTCCTACTGGCTGGGGTTTATTTTACAAAGTATTTTCTGTTATGTAATTTTGCCTAAATTGAGCAATCCGATGGCAAAGTGGTCATGGGGGCTCTTGGGGGGCGTTCAAGGACCTTTTGAGTTTAGAGGGATCATCACCGGTTGGCGCTTTCATGTGCGGGGTTAATGCGCACGTTTTTCTTTTTTCTGTTTGTTTTGTTCGGGGGGAAGTTCGGGGTTTGATTGTTTCACTAATGGGGAATGTGGTCTGTATAATTTTGTTTTTGACACACAATTTATTTTTTCTACTATATCAAAATGTCAAATGTTAATATGAGTGTACCTAAGGAGGCAGATGCTTTGGGAGAGGTGATTGCAGCTTTTGGAAAAGGTCATGAGGCATCAGTGTACTACTCCCTGTTAATTCAGAGTATGGGGGATGGAGCTTTAACTTCTATTAAGAGATTATGTATTTGTTTATTAATAATAATTTTTTTCTTTTTTTTCCTATTTAGTTGTTTGGTTTTTGTTTTTGTATTCTTTTATATGTGTTCTTCTAAGACCACATGGATGTTTGTTGAGGTTTGGGGTGGGGTTGGTGAGGAGGAGAGGTGGTAGTGGGTGTTAAAAGTTGATTTTGTGTATTTATAATTATGTTTTGTTTTCCTGTGTTTTAATAAATAAAAATGTTAATCATAAAAAGGGATCAAAATTAACTCTGACTAAATCAGACAAATTTGCTGGGAATAAAATTCCCAAATACTTAATGCCCTGTTTGGGCCACTGGAAGGCCGTTACTGGACAGTACGCTGTCAAAGAAAAAGCTTCGGATTTAGACCAATTGACTTTGTATCCTGAGAACTTGGAAAAGGAATTAATAATTCTGTGGAGGCAAGGCATAGATCTAGTAGGGTCAGAGACAGATAATAAAATATCATCTGCGTAAAGCAGAAGCTTATGCGCCACACCTCCCGCAATCACCCCTGGAAAATCATCCTCCTTTCTTATTGTGGCTGCTAATGGTTCCAGGGCAAGACAGAACAATAATGGGGAAAGAGGGCAATCCTGCCAAGTGACCCTATTCAGAGTAAAATAATCTGAAATTAATCCATTTGTTTGTACCGCTGCTACAGGGTGTTTATAAAGTATCTTAATCCAACCAATAAATGTACTCCCGAACCCATACATTTCCAAAATCGTAAAAAGATAATCCCATTCTACCATATCAAACGCTTTTTCGGCATCAAGTGAGATGGCAGCGACTGGAGACTGATCATTTGCTACTGACCACATGATATTGATGAGACGCCTGATGTTATCAGAAGAGTTGCGGCCCCGAATAAACCCTACCTGATCTATATATATATAAGAGATGTCATAACCTTACTTAATCGATTAGCCAAATTTTTTGACAAAATTTTTACATCTAGTTGGATCAGGGAGATTGGACGGAAACTTTTATACTCTCTTGGATCTTTGTCCTTTTTAAGAATCCAACTGATCTGGGCTTGTGTCATGGTTGGGGTAAGTTTTCCATTCTTTAATGATTCAGTATAAACTTCTAATAAAAGTGGAGCCAGTTCTGTAGCATAGGATCTGAAAATTCTGCGGCAAAACCATCTGGCCCTGGAGCCTTGCCAGTAGGTAGGGACTTAATAACCTTGTCAAGCTCCTCCAAGGTTATCTCAGAATCAAGAGCGTTTTTTTGCTCAGTCTTCAGTTTAGGAAGATCTAATGGTTCCACAAAGTTTCTAATATCTTCATCAGTAGAAAAAGACGTGGAACTAGATCAAGATATAATTCTTTAAAGGCATTATTAATATCAGTGGCTGAGGTAAATATTTCACCACCAGCAGATTTCACTGAGGGAATGGTAGAAAAAGACTCTCTCTGCATTATATATCTAGCCAAAAGCTTCCCTGCTTTGTCCCCCGACTCAAAGTATGACTGTCTTGCCCTGAATAACCAAAACTCCACTTTCTGAGGCAAAATAGTATTATATCTATATTTCAATCGGGTCAATTCTCTGAGGCCATCAGATGACATACGGTGCTTCAGCTCTGCCTCGGCACTTTTAATATTTCCTTCCAACTCCACGAGTTCTCATGCTTTGGATTTTTTGATGATTAAGGCATACTGTATGATCCGACCCCTAAAAAACGCCTTAAGTGCCTCCCAAGCCATGGCCACAGAGGATACTGAGGACCAGTTGGTCTCCATATAAACACTGATTTCAGTCTTTAACATTTGTTGGAAATCAGGATTTTACAAAAGGGATACATTAAGGCGGCAACTAGATGATTTCTTTTTCTCTATATATGGCAACACCTCTAAACTCACCAGGGCGTGATCCGAGACTAAAATGTTTCCAATTGAGCAATCAACAACAGATGAAATGAGGGATTTGGATATAAAAAAAAATCTATTCTAGAATAAATCTTATGGACTGATGAAAAAAATGTATAGTCTCTACCAGATGGGTTCAAAAGTCTCCAAATATCTGTAAGACCAAGATTTTTACACATCCTGTGAAGCGTCAATGTTGCTCTAGGGGGCTTGCACACTTTTGCTTCACTATGATCAAGGACTGAGTCCATCAAAAGATTAAAGTCTCCTCCCAATATTATATCATGAGGGGTGCCAGCGGCTTGCAACATCCCTTCAAGATCTATAAAAAAGCCCTGATCATCAGCGTTAGGTGTGTAAATATTACCCAAAATCAGACTTTCCCCCTGGATTTCTGCTAAAACAATAATGGCTCTTCCTAATTTATCATTAAACTTTGTAAAGGTTTATTTACCAATATAATGACTCCCTTGCTCTTACTTGAGCCAACACTAAAGAAAATATGTCCACCCCATATCTTCCCAAATTTTTCAGCTTCCTGCGGGGAAAGATGCGTTTCTTGAAGAAAGACTATATCATATTTCTTACGTTTAAGAAAATAAATTACCTTCCTTCTTTTTATGGGGTGCCCCAACCCATTCACATTCCATGTGGAGAGAGATAGTACACTCATATTAACATTTGACATTTTGATATAAAAGAAAAAATAAATTGTGTGCCAAAAACAAAATTATGGAGACCACATTTCAACATTAATGCAACAATAAAACCCCGAATTGTCCCCCGAACAAAACAAACAGAAAAAAGAAAAACGTGCACATTAACTCCACACGAAAGCGCCAACCGGCATCAATCCCTTTAAACTCAGAGTCCATGTACGCCTACGAGAGCCCCCGTGACAACTTTGCCATCGGATTGCTCAATTTTGCCTCACAAATTTGTAAGGCAAAATTACATAACATCAAATATTTTGTAAAACAAACCCCAGCCAATAGGCAGAATAAACACAAAGAACGTGTAGATTCATTCACAGAACTGTCTAGAAGGTGTGTTCCTTCACAAAACAAATTCCAGCCGATATAAAGCTGTTCAGTTTCCTCGGTCAGAAAAACGAATCTTCAGTGAGCCAGCTGATGAGTGCAGCAGATGACATAATCATTCCAATGTCCCACGAAAATACTCCACAAATCATACTCCAGCCAACAGGAGGCATAAGCACAAGGAACTGACAGATTCGTCCATAACTGTCCCGAAGTAATGTTATTTAACAAAACAAGCTCCAACCGCTAGGTGGAACCAGCACAAAAGGAAACGAAACGTGCATCCCGGTTCCTCGGATAGTCAAGAGTCAATTCACTCGGAGGCCACATAAAAGTATATCCCATGATTTACACAGTCCGCCAACTTTATAAAAGACATCCTTTGTGTGGGCATGTAGATATTTTGCGGTCATCCGTTCATTGTAAAAGTGATCTTCCGTCAATGCAAAAATTTCTTTAAGGAAAAGTGTTAATCCGCAAAACAAAACAAACTCCAACCACTTGGCGGAGCCAATGCAAAAGGAAACAAAAATGGTGCCCAGCTTCCTCCAAAAGCCAGAGTATGTACAGTGAGTCAATCCACTCACAAGAAAAACACCCAATGGTTACTCACCCATTGTTTCAATAAAAGACATTGCCTGATTGGGACATGTAAATACTTTGCTGCCGTCCTTGGTGTTTATTCTCAGTCTGACTGGAAACATCAGAGCAAAAGTGATCTTCCACTGATGTAAGAGTTTCTTGCATTCCCTAAACCGATCGCGTTTCTCTTGAGTTCGCAAAGTCCGGGAACAAGAAAATATTGTAATTCTTCCAAGAAAGCTTTCCTTTGCTCCTCACCTGGCACAACACGAGATCTTTATTGGATGATCTAAAAAATTTGGCCAGAATCGATCGAAAATTTGGCCTTCCTCCCTTAGCAGATCTGTGAGCTGGGACTCTGTGAGCTCGCTCGATTTCCAGCTTGTGGCCTGTTATGTCGAGCAGGAAAAGCTCCTCTAGGAATTTCACCATATCTCTGCCCTCCTCATGCTCAGGAATTCCAACAATTCGAATGTTATCCCTGTGGCTTCTATTCTCAAGATCTTCAAGCTTTTCAAGAACACATTCCAAATCAACTTTGGTCACGGGCGGATTAGTGGCTAATTCCCTCTCTGATGACTCCAAAAAATCGATTCGTTTTTCAACATCTGTCACTCTTGTGACTAGCTCAGAGAATACTTTTTCCAACGCCGTAATCGATGGACGTATTACAGCGAGATCCTCCAAGTCCGCAAGTACCTTCGTCAGCATCACTGACATGTTGGACAATTGACGCTGGATTCCTTATCCCGCCGCGCCATCCAAATCGAGTCCCCGGTCCACAGGCCTGTCTGGGCTTTCATCTTGAACCCGTAAGTGTCTTTTAATCTCCAGAGCCCGAGGATTTTGACTTCTTTGCCATGTTTACCTCAAACAGTAAATGTGTAACTGGGTGTATCGAATTTCACCGGATTATATCATGAAAATAATAAAAAAAAATTTGCAAAGTGCGCAGAGCTGTCTCTCACACGTCTGCCCTTCGCATGGCGTCGCCGTACTCCCTGTCAGCTAGTCATTATTGAAATATAAACCCCAGGTGATACAATCCTGGGGGGCCCATGTGCATAAGTTAATAAATATCTCAGTGTTACACCATTAAACTTAGTTGAAATGTAACTTCACGTATCATCTAGGCCTAAATTTATTTAAGGAAGCCTCTGACCAGGAATAATGATTGGAATGAAACCGATTGGATTACATAAATAATATTATGTTTTGCATGACAGAATTCAATCCTTTAGACATAGTGTAACGAATGCTGGCTGCTGGCAATGACGATGACGTGAAGATGAAGAACCCAAGTGTAGTTTATTTACAAACGTGATAACCAATAACCCTAACTACAAACGTGAAACATAAAACATGAACATGAACATGGACTTGACTATGGCTTGACTATAAACATGACTTGACTGTAAACATGACTTGACTATGCACATACACATTCACATTCATTCAATACTTGACCAAGACACAATGGAAAACATGAGGCTTAAATACAAGACATGGGAGAACATAAACCAAAGAACAGACAGAACTGATAACAAGATAATTAAACAATAAACCAATGAAAACATGACACATGAACATGGAGGAAAAACATGAAATCACATGACAAGGGAACAGGAACTAAACTTTTCAAAATAAAAGACATGAATCAACAAAATACACATGACACATAGTATATGATGAATGTTGACATATACTAGGGGTGGGCTATATGTCCAAAATCGTATATCACGATATGATTAATTTTATATCACAATAATGATATATATCGCAATATAGTATTTTTTTTTCTTCTTCTGGAAAACCAATAAAAATCGGTTAACATAATAAATAATCACATTGTAATGCCTATTTTTGGAAAATCTAGTCAGTGAAATAAATACTTTTTAAATGAAAACTATTTCCTATTCTCTTTATTTAGAACTTGACAAAGTTAAAAATAAAATAAACACTCAACCTTACCATAATTCTCAATTTCACATTATGCCACATTTCAGTCTGATATGTTGTTGACCAGTATTATTATTAACTTTCCTCAAGAAACTGACGATCTTTTCAAAGCAAAGTAACAAAGAAAATATTACATAATTTTAGTCAAACAAATACACAATGAAAATAACACGTCTTGCAGTTAAATAAATTTTAAATATATTTATAAACACTTCTTGCAACAAAAAAAAAAAAAAAAAAAAGGATTAAAAAAGAAGGAATAAATGCAGAGTGCATCTTTTGGCTTCCGTAATATTCTTTAGTGTGCTTCTTTTTAAGGTGTTAAAACAGATTGTTTGTATTACCACAAGTGATTATTGTCGCGCAACAGTTTGCCGATTTAATTGTTTTGTTTTTTTATCTGTATCAGGTTTTGTGAACCAGATGCCGCACCCGTTTTAATAACAAACTCTTCATTTTCTTAACTTTTCTTTTGATCACATCAGCAAAAATTCATCAAATGATGGAGACGTACAGATGTGCGGTGTAGTCAAGTACACCTCGGCATGTTAAAGAGATGATCCAGATGTCTGGATCACAGTGACACTGTCCCGGCAGAGTGTATCAGTCATATCACGGTGGACTTCTGCAACCTTTGCTGTAGAGCGCTCAGAACTGGCCTGCAAAATCTGAATTCCAATGAATCAGCCACGAGTTTGTGGGCGCGTTTGTGGCTGTGCCTGATCTGCATAATTCTTAGTGAATCTTGCATTAAACCAGCGTGGGCAAATAACCATTGAATTCATTCCCTGCTCAAGCCTGGTTTCAGTTTCACGTGAAGCATGCCCACTGATAGATATGATCACACTGAGCACATGGATATTTACATACGCGATATACACGATATACCAAAATCTCTGTCGACTGACACTTTATATCGTCGCTAAGTGATACCGGGCGACATACACTGGACTGTGCACCGTTTAGAGCCGCTAATCAGAAAATGTTCTTTCTCGTAAAGAAAGTTAGGCCCAGCCCTAACATTTACACGTTTACATTTACGAGAAATAAAATGTTCTGACTTAGCGTCTCTGAACGGTGCACAGTCCAGTGTATGTTGCCCGGTATCACTTGTGCATTCCAGGCTTCAACACTAAAAAGTGTATTAAACTGAATAAATGTCATATTTTCCAGTTAGTTTTATTAGTATTTATTAACTGCCCCTGATTCATTTTAGATAGGACATTTATATGTAATGATCATTTATGTATTATATTTTAATGGAAATATAATTACTGTTGACAGTTATAAGTGAGGCATAACAAGTTTAAAACACACACCATCACAAGATAACACTGAAATTCATTGATTCTTCGATTTATAAATGTGAATGCTGCTTACTAGATAAGTCTTGCCTTAAAAACAAATGGTGCAACCAAATGAAAAATTAAGTTAATTACAAACTAACTAATAGTTACTCACCCCCTATTGTGAACTTTACCTCCAGATTTTTACAAAAGACCTTGTGAATGGCTGGTGCAACCTTACCCAGTTACTTATTTGTTTACAGTGAGTGTCAACAGATATCAAGATGCAACTTGATCAGCGTTATTTCATATTTTTTCTGTTTATTCTTTCCTCAGTCTTTGCTTGATGAACCAAACCCTAACAGTCCAGCAAACAGCCAGGTGGCTCAGCTCTACCAGGAAAACAAATGGGAGTATGAGAAGCTTGTCTTAGCTATTGTAAAGCAGAGCTGGAGGGACAGCTGACCTTACAATAGAGAGCACAGAACTTTGTGTGATTATAGTGTAGTTTAGTGAATTGTGAGTTTTTTCTTTCTGCCTCCCATACAACTCTCATACAGTACAAAAGCACTTTACTTAAGATGCGTCCCTTTTTTCCTTGGACAACTTATGCTTAGCCTATATCACCTGGTCACTTTCTTTAAAAAAAAAAAAAAAAAAAAGTGACCATACATGATGTTAGGCTAAATACCTGGGCTAGATGATGATATATGCAAAGGCCATTTTTTTTGTTACTAACAATTTTTATTGATTCCATTTATAAAACAAACACAACATAAAATACGGAGTCAAATTATATACATTAAGCCCCTCCCCCGAACATTCCCCCCACCCAACACAAACACGCACTACAGTGGTCACCAACAATTAGAACATAAAAATAAAAAAACATTAAAAATAAAGTCTACTTTCAAAAAACAACAAGAATGCACATACACATCTAAACTACAAATCACTCTCCACTGCCCCTCCCCGAGAACCCTCCAAAAAAGCCAAATATCCACACCACTTCCTGTCAAACAAATCCCATTTTCCCAGCCTTCTATAAATCACCTCCTCGAATGCCACCACCCCGCCCATCTCCCCGCACCACTCCCCAAACGAGGGTGCCCCAGCCAACTTCCATCCCCTGAGGATGATCCGTCTGCCGATCATAACTCCGGCAAGGACCCAATGTTTTAAGTGTCTATCCCCAATATTAATGACCGCCCCATCACCTAAGATACAGAGTCTGGGGCAAAATGAAAATTGAGTGTCCAAGCCGTCACACATAAAGCTCTGAACCCTCAACCAAAATTCTTGGATCTTAACAAACTACCAAAAAACATGGGTTGTGTCCCCGTCTTCTGATTGGCATCACCAGCAGGTGGGTGTGTCTTTAAGACCAAGCCTATACAATCTAGAAGAGGGTCCAATAGAATCGATGTAAAATCTTAAATTGCATCAGACGCACCCTTGCATCTCTAGATGTAGACTTGACATCTTTTAGAATCCTAGCCCTTACTCCCTCCTCCAATACCAAGTTTAAATCTTTCTCCCATAATCTCTTGAGAGAAGTTGAAGCTCCGTCCCCCAGACTCTAAATTTACAGGGAGTAATACACTGATGCCTCATGACCTTTTCCAAAAGCAGTAATCACCACTTCTAGAGTATCTGCCCCTTCAGGGGGTGTATATTACTCTCAAAAATAGTACAGAGCAAGTGGCGCAGCTGTAAATACCTAAAGAACTGAGATCTGGGAATCCTGAAATGTTGAACCATATTTTCAAACGATCTCAACACTCCGCTCTCATATAGGTCACCAAGTGTATTAACCTCCCTCTCAATCCACTCTGACCAGCAGAAAGGGGACTTATTCATATGTAATTTTGGGTTTAGCCATATGCTCGAGGCAACATTTAAATAAATGTATGAATGAACCACTCTGGACACTTTTGTCCATAACATGTTCAAATGCGAGAGAATGGGGTGTGACTTCTCCGGTTAGTTTAATAGAAAGGCTTTGCAATGGCAAAATAGGGGCAAGACCTTCCTGTTCAATACCAAACCAGGTAGGGGCTCTCTCAGTTGAAAGCAACCAATGAGCCAAATGTCTGAGACTGAATGCATAATAATAAAACAAAATCTTGGGTAGGCCTAGCCCACCTTTGTAAACCGGCCTATGTCATTTATTGAAATGTAATCTGAGACGCTTACCATGCCAAATGAAGGACTTCGCTATGCTATCAAATTGCTTGAAATAAAAGAGTGTTGGGCCTCATGTATTCAGATATAAGACAAAGGCAGGCCTAACACAGTTGTAAGCCTGACCGAGGCCTACACACAGTCATAAATCTAACTGATAAAAACTGCACCAAAATCAAACAAAGGGAGTCCAAAACAGACTACAAATCCCAAGAAGCCTTGCTCACTTTGCACCTGTGTGTGAAATTCCAAAGGAGTGAACTCTCAACTCCTATTGGATGAGGCCCACGACAGAATGGCCCTCAACCATGATGTCATTGGGAGTAGAAATACCTCTGAGATCCATCTGGGCATCGCTTCCAGCAACTTTGCTTGCCGTGTGTAGACGCAGCTCATCACTGTTCTCAGGTGTAGCCTCATGGCACAAGGAAGTAACGTATGACTTGAAACTGTGGACATTCAATCTCCATCTCGCTGGATGAGTTGAGATTACTCTGTGTTCCACCGAACACTCTAACGGATCCAAAGGAGACCGCCGAGCAATCTGAATCTTCATCCGTTTGCCTGCAGAAGTGAAGAAAGAAGATTTCTTTTCCCTCTTCAACCAAGTCGACGTCGCTGATTTCTCCGCCAGCCCGCCGAGAATCAGCAGCCGTACTGCCCGCTGACAGAGCGAGGAAACGGCCTCCTGTCATCACCCGAGCCTCGAGGAAAGGAGTCAGATTCAAACGATGGATGAACACACATTCTACCTGCGTCCTCATGCGATTCAAGTAAGAGGTTTACGTCTGGGCAGAGATAGAATATTATAGTGTGTTATTCTTGTGTATCAAGGTTATTGCTTGTACAGTTTATGGACCACAGAGTCCGCTCATTGCTGCTAATAATACTTAAGGTATTACTGTAACATACTGTTATCATGAATGAGATATTTGCTGTGTTGTAGTCCAACCACGTTGGACTTTTGTGTATTTCTGCCATCGCGGGTGAGACCGGCACATTGAGTTTATCCATTAAAGAACCAAAGACCGCGGGATGGTTTACGAGCCGTTCACCGCATCTCTGAGTGATAAACTAACAGCTGCTTTCTCTCCCACGATCACGAAACCGGCTTTGGTGCCTCCACTTTATTCGCTCTCTCTCTTGTACTAACCACACACACACACACTTGACCCCTCACAAACATTCCCGCACACACTTTTGGCTAGTAGATAACTTAATGATAAAGCTCAGCTTTGTCCCTAAGCTATCGTACAAGAGGAGACATGTGGTAAACCGGCAGACGCAATTAACCGGCTTCTCTCCGCCCACATTCGCGGCCATATTCTTTGGCCGAAAATCTCGCGTGACGTACTCTCCACGAGAGTCACATCCGCCATTTTGTGCGCGTCACTCCTTACACACACACACACACCCATTCACACACACACATACCTTCCTCTCATGTGTTCTAGACTTATTTTGGTTACCATATCTAATCATGTCACTGTTTAGTTTGAGTTGTAAGTCGAAAGTTTATTGGCTGCATTGTATTGATTATTAATTGATATTACTGCATCAATAAACTTTGTTATATTTCAAAGAGAAGTGCTTTGGCTTGTTTTGCATACACCTGTGTCAAAGGCTGGCAAAGGGATGTCAGTGCTTGGATTCAAGCCTTCATTGTTTTTTTTGTTTTTTGAAGGTCGATGTACTCCAGATATCGATTTTCCTAAGAGAACAATCTAATATTGAGACTGTTATACTGTCTGGTTATTAGTCCCTGATTCCAGGATGGTGCCCCGGCGATATTAATCCTTATTAATATTCTATTGATTTTTGATAATTGATAATTATCTTTGATTGTTGAATTTGAAGGATCAATAAGCTAGTGTTAATTCTAATCAATGTTTCATTGATTTTAATAGTTAATGATTATCTTTGATAATAATTAATATTCGGTTGAATTTGATAATTTATGGTTATCTTTGATGATTGTTGATTTAAAGGATTAAAAAGCTAACACTGATTCTCATCAATGTTCTATTTGATTTTAATAATTAATAATTATCTTTGATAATTATTGATTATTGCTAATAACCAAACCCGCTCCTGAACGTAGTGCACAACATTAATGGTTGTGCGAGGTGTGAGGCATGAGGCTTTAATGAGTTAGATTATATTATTTAATTTAACTATTAATTAATAATTAATAAGAAATATTTATTAATTATTTCTGATAGTAACACTGATCTAAACAACCAGTAGCACCTACAAGAGGGGGACATCTACAGGGAGAGATTGTAGCAGGTAGTTGAATTTTGGAATACAATTCATTTTAATAACATTAACCTTACAAATCATAGATAAATGTAATGAAGCCCACCTGCCCACATCGCTCGAAAACATTTTTGTTAAGGGGTCAAAATGAACTCTAACTAAATTAGACAAATTTGCTGGGAATAAAATGCCCAAATATTTAATGCCCTGTTTGGGCCACTGGAAAGCACCCGGCTGAAAAGCCGTTACTGGGCAGTATGCTGTCTGAGCCAAAGCTTCGGATTTAGACCAACTGACTCTGTATCCTGCGAAATTAGAAAATGAATTAATAGTTCTGTGGGGTCGGAAACGAATAAAAAAATATCATCTGCATAAAGCAAAAGCTTATGTGCCACACCTCCCGCCATCACCCCTGGAAAATCATCTTCCCTTCTTATCGTGGCTGCTAATGGTTCCAGAGCAAGACAGAACAATAATGGGGAAAGAGAGCAACCCTGCCGGGTGCCCCTGTCCAGAGTAAAATAATCTGAAATTAATCCATTTGTTTGTACCTCCGCTATCGGGTGTCTATAAAGTACCTTAATCCATCCAATAAAAGTCTTCCCGAACCTGTATATTTCCAAAATCTTTAAAAGATGATCCCATTCTACCATATCAAACGCCTTTTCAGCGTCAAGTGAGATGGCAGCGACCAGAGTCTGATCATTCGCCACTGACCACACAGAGATGTCATAACTTAATCGGTTAGACAAAATTTTTTACAAAATTTTAACATCTAACTGGATCAGTTGGGTCAATCTCTGAGGCCATCAGACGACATTCTACACTTCAGCTCTGCCTCAGCATTTTTAATATTCCCTTCCAACTCCACGAGTTCTCGTGCTTTGGATTTTTTGATGAATGAGGCATAATGTATGATCTGCCCCTAAGAACCGCCTTAAGTGCCTCCCAAGCCACGCCCACAGAGGATACTGAGGACCAGTTGGTCTCCATATAAACATTGTTTTCAGCCTTTAACATTTGTTGGAAATCAGGATTTTGCAAAAGGGTTACATTAAAGCACCAACTATATGATTTATTTTTCTCTGTATGTGGCAACACCTCTAAACTCACCAGGGCATGATCCGAGACTAAGATGTTTCCAATTGAGCAATCAACAACAGATGAAATGAGGGACTTGGATATCAAGAAAAAATCTATTCCAGAATAAATCTTATGGACTGATGAAAAAAATGTATAGTCCCTCTCAGATGGGTTTAAGAGACTCCAAATATCTGTAAGACCAAGATTTTTACACATTCTTTTAAGCGTCACTGTTGCTTTAGGGGGCTTGCACACTTTTGCTTCACTATGATCAAGGACGGAATCCATCAAAAGATTAAAGTCTCCTCCCAATATTATATCAAGAGGGGTGCCAGTGGCTTGCAACATCCCTTCAAGATCTATGAAAAGGCCCTGATCATCAGCGTTAGGTACGTAAATATTAGCCAAAACCTTTGCTCCTGAATTTCTGCTAAAATAATAATGACTCTTCCTAATTTATCTTTAATCTGTTTGAGACATTTGAATTGTAGATGCTTACTTATCAATGTAATGACTCCCCTGCTCTTACTTGAGCCAGCACTAAATGAAACATGTCCACCCCATATCTTCCCAGATTTTTCAGCTTCCTGCTGGGAAAGATGCGTTTCTTAAAGAAACACTATATCATATTTCTTACATTCAAGAAGAGAAATAACCTTCCTTCTTTTTATGAGGTGCCGCAACCCATTCACATTCCACGTGGAGAGAGATAATCCACTCATATTAACATGTGACATTTTGACATATCAGAAAAAATAGATTGTGTGTCAAAAATAAAATTATAAAGACCACATTCCAACATTAGTGCAACAGTCAAACCCCAAACTTCCCCCCGAACCAAACAAACAGAAAAAAGTAAAACGTGTGCATTAACACCACGCACAACAGCGCCAACTGTCGTCCATCCCTCTAAACTCAAACAGTCCATGTACGTCTACGAGAGTCCCTGGGACAACTTTGCCATCGGATTGCTCAAGTCCGGTTTTCTATACAAATTCTACGAGACAGTTACATAATAGAAAATAATCTATAAAACAAACTCCAGCCAATAGGCAGAATAAACACAAAGAACGCGTAGATTCATTCACAAAACTGTATCGAAGGTGTGTTCCTCCACAAAACAAACTCCAGCTGCTAGCGGAACCAGCACAAAAAAAAAAAAAACAACAACAACAACAATATATATATATATATATATATATATATATATATATATATATATATATATATATATATATATATATCCGCTCTGTTCCCTCGGACAGTCAAACAAATGTTCAGTGAGCCGGCTGTTCATGAGTGCAGCAGATGACCTAATCCTTCCAATGTCCTACAGAAAATACTCCAGCCAACAGGAGGCATAAGCACAAAGAATGGGCAGACTCATCCACAACTGTCCCGAAGGAGTGTTACTCCACAAAACAGCCACCAGGCGGAATCAGCACAAAAAGAAACAAAACAGGTGCCCAGTTTCCTCGGACGATCAAGTGTATGATCAGCGAGACAAGCTCACTTGGAGGCCGTGAGAAACACACCATGACATTCTCAGTCCATTGATTTTATGAAAGACATCGCTTGTTGTGGGTATGTAGATATTTTGCAGCCATACTTAGTATCTGTTCTCAATTTGGCCGGGAACTTCAGTGTAAAAGCGACCCTTCGTCGATGCAAAAGTTTCTTGAAGGAGTGTTATTCCACAAAACAAACTCCAGCCACTAGGAGGAACCAACACAAAAAGAAACAAAAATGGTGCCCAGCTTCCTCAGACAGTCAAGTGTATGTACAGTGAGACAGCTCACTCGGGGGCCATATGAAAATCACCAAATGGTTTACTCTCCCCATTGTCTCTATGAAAGACAATGCTTGCTGTGGGCATGTAAATATTTTGTAGCCATCCTTAGTTTCTATTCTTAGTTTGGCCGGGAACATCAGTGCAAAAGTGATCTTCCTTTGATGTAAGAGTTTCGTGCATTCCTTGAACTAATCACGTTTCTCTCGAATTCGCAAAGTCCGGGAACAAGAAAATGCTGTGATTCTTCCAAGACAGCTTTCCTTTGTTCCTCGCCTCACATAACATGAGATCTTTATCGGATGATCTCAGAAATTTGGCCAGAATTGATCGGAGTCTGTCTCCCTCAGCGGATCTGCGAGCCGGAACTCTGTGAGCTCGCTCTATTTCCAGCTTATGGCCTGTTATATCGAGCAGACTCGGGAAGAGATTGTCTAGGAATTTTACCATATCTCGGCCCTCCTCATGCTCAGGAATTCCAACAATTCGGACGTTGTTTCGCCGATTACGATTCTCCAAATCCTCCAGTTTTTCCCAAACGCATTGCAAATCCACTTTGTTCGCTAGCGGATTAGCAGCTAATTCCCTCTCCGATGACTCCAGATAATCGATCCATCTCTCGACATCCCTGATTTTTGTAACCAACTCAGAGAATTTAGTTTCCAACACAGTAATCGATCGACATATTACAGCAAGATCCTCTAAGTCAGCAACAACTTTCGTCAGCATCACAGACATGCTCGCCAGTTGCCGTTGAATTTCTCCCGCCGCACCATCCAAACCAAGTCCCTGATCTGTGGCCCTGTCTGAGGTTTCAGCGTGAGCACGAAAGTGTCTTTTAATATCTCCAAATCCCGAGAATTTTGAATTCTTTGACATGTTGACTTCAAAGAACAGTTATAGCAAAGTGTGCAGATCTTGCCGTTTATACATCCACTCCTCGCTTGGCGTCACGTGCCTCCTGACTCATTCTATACTTTAACTTTTCTCATTTACTTGGTTCATTAGACAAAGACAAGACTTTGTGTTGTTAGGTTTATTCCAGGACTTAGTCCATGGGTATATCCTTAGGATATATCTGCTTAAAATTTATAATCAAACAATTATTTACTGTATTTGTCACATTTATTCAATATTTATTATTTCATTTTTATTCATTTATTAATTTTGACAAATTAAAGTTAGTCATTTCCATGTGCTGGATCTTGCTGCATCAATTTGGAGGTTCCACCGAGATAAAGTTGAAATCGTGTCAACTTTGATTCTTCTCCTGCAAGGCTCAAAGATTAAGAAGGTGAGTTTTTCATATTCTATTCTTTTAAATTCTCTGTTGACTGGTTGTTGGTAAAGTCTTGTGAGATACATCCCTTGCCGCATGCTCTCTCAATTTTGGTTGCAGACTTGCTGACGAAGGGAGAACAAAGGCAAAGAGCAATAATCTCCTAATCTGAGGACTGATTGGGCATGATCAGTCCCATAAATTTGACGCAGTGGGGTGAGAAAGTATCGAATCTTTGAGATCCCGATTGACAGATAAATTATATGGGAGTAGTGGCTTTGTTTGTTGTGCACCACTTTTGAATTAGTTCGCAATAGTTTTATATAGCATGGTTGATAAGTGTGGAACCTGACTGATAGGTTTATTAGGATGTATCTCCATATATGAGACACCACCACAATCAAGTAACAGAGAACCTTGCAGTGTGAATTTATTTGTAAATGCAGAATTAATTTCTGATCCAGAAAACAGAAGAGATGAGATTGTAATAGTTGTCGAATTGTACAACTGAATTTATAATACCTGTGATTTAAGAACAAAGTAAAAGTAATAATAATATTGCTATATCATAAAAATAAACTATAATAAGAAACAGAATTCTAAATGTAGATTTCTAATTTGAAATAAACATTGTCTTGTCTAGTGAACGAAATACATTCTTTTGTTGGAATTGTCATAACACGGATAATGGCTTTCTTAATGGAAAGGGGAAAACCTACTGAGTCTTTGACAGCACAAATTGTTTTAAGAAGGTAGAATGAAAGTGAGACAAAACAATTTTAAAGATGGTTTTCATGAAAAGTGGGGTCCGCAAAGGCAAAGTGAATGGGTTTTGAAAGAAATTAAGGATGTTAAGAAACAGTGGAAATACTCCACTGTACTTTGTGGTATGTCGATAGAACAGTCTAAGGGAGTTCTGACAGATCGCAGTGGTAGGGTTTTAAGACTAGGTGAAGTCGCTAAAGTTGCAAAAGAAGCCACTGCTGATATGTGGGAACTGTTAGATCTGGTTACCGATGACCCAAAATTGAGCATATTTTCCATTGGCAAATGTATGCATCTAAGTTAAAAATTGCTGTTACAAAATCTGGCTGACAAATTAACCAAATCTCCGCTGGTGGAGGTATAAAAATTGCTGCCATTTAAGGCACAAAATTGAGCCAAATTACTGAAAGTGATGAGGGTGGTGAATATCCTTATAAGTAATCATTTTGTATTCAAATTTGGGTCTGATCAGGTTGGTACCATTTGGGCATGGACATTTTAAATCAAATTGAAGCTGACATTTTATTTACCACAAGGTCAATTTACTGAACTTACATTTGCCACACCCATTGCTATTTGCAATAAATAGGGCATTTCAAAATTGAATAATCACTGCTGTTTCATTAAAAGAAACAGAGCAAACAAACTCCACTGTAATTCCTAAACTGTAGTCAGAATCAAAACTTGATGAAGGCCTATGCAAAACTGATAGGCCTACCACCGAACGTTTCAGATCCATACCATACCACAGTTTTTCAGGATCCTCTCGGACGAGATGCCGAGAAAGCTGCAAGGGAAATGTTTTGTAAGTTTAACCTGACAGTAGCTAACATTTGATTAAATTGTGTTTAATAATAATATTTTGAATGAAATCCAGATTTCATCTTTCTGTTTATTACTGTAGACATTGCCAATGGATTTTGGCCATTAAAATGATGCTTTTGTTCTTTTTGGAATTTCATTGAACTGTCTGATTTTTATTTTTTTTTTAAATATTTCGGCAAGACCATTTGTCTGTGATGATTCTGAAATTTCTCACCCCCAAACCCAAGGAAGACATTTGTCTTGTACTATCAGTTAATAAAGACTGCCAAAGGGGACAATGCGGTAACCTAGTGGCATGAGGCGATGACCCAATGACGGGTAAGACTCTCCAATGGACAAAAGGGGGGCAACCTAAGGCAGGGCATCAATGCCCTGGGGCATCTACCTAGGATCTACCATCTAGTGAGATGAGTAAGAAATGGGATAGGATGCTTTCTTGGGCCAAAAGCATCAAAATGGGGAAACTGTAAGAAGTTACAGGAATCTGTCCCAAACGTGAGCTCCACTAAAACAGAGCGAACTAACCGCACCCAAATGGCTTGATATCAGTGATAAACAAATGTTCACAATCTGTCACTATGCCAGTAGATCAAACCTTAAGGAAAATCTAATTAACCATAGAATGGGAAACGGAGTTGTCTTTTGAGAACCATCTTAGAACAAATGTGTGCTAGACTTTGATTGTTGACTCTAAACAAATTATTAGCATCATATATGAGTTTTTATTAACTCATCTTGATCCAATGTATAAGACATTGTTTATGATTTTATGCACCGAACATTCTTAAGTTTAAGAGTTAAGAGTTAAACCAGATTGTGTTGCGGCTTGCAAAGTTACAGGTCACAGAACTTTCAATGATTCACTCGCAAAGGTAAATTCCCTCACTGACAAAGCTGCTAAACAAGCCCTCAGCACTCAAAACATGAAAGATTCAATGTACGGAGTACAGTATATGACTTGAAAATGCAGAATCCAGTACAGGTAGGAGATTGGAGAAAGTAGGATTTTTCGGACCAATGTCCTCAAATTATGATGGCCCTTATCCAGTGTTGTTGACAACTCAAACATCCTTGCTTGTTGAAATCGAGCCAGGCTTGACTCAATGGATGCATTTAATGCAAACTAAACTATTCCTGCTTGCTTTACCAACCCTAAATTGCAGACCCCGCCGATGCTACAGCTTAATGCTGCTACAATGATAACACTACTTTCCCCCTGACAGGTCAGCCGAGTGAAAGTGCCTTAGAGTGCTGATGTAATACCTCTCCAATGAAAAGGAGATGATGTTGTGAAGAAAAAAAAACTGTTACTAACTTATCGGGAAGGGTCATCCCTTCTGTGTGTTTTCTTTCCCCTTTTCTCTCATTCCTTTTCTGTCATTCTTTTATGTGTGTGTGTGGTTCTCTCTCACTCTGATAACAGGTACTGATTGATGCTCTCAGGGCATTATACAGTTTGTGTGATCCAACAGTTTACGCCCTCCTCAAAACTCTGGAGAAACTATGTGCTTGACGTCCTCCTGAGCGATCCTGCAGTTCTAGCTGTGTTAGTTGGCCGATCCATTCCAACACCATCTCTGCCATCATTCGAGAATAAATCTGTCACCGTAGGAGGCTGGTAATTTTGGCATAGGTGTTTTCTCCAGGCCCAAGACACTTCATATACATCGACGGGCGTTGGGTCACACCCCCAGCACCCAAATGAGACATCCCAGCTTGTTATTGGTTTTTTGAGAAATTTCCTAATTGTGCTTGTGAGAACCAAGATATTATCCAGTATACTTTTTACTGTTTCCCCATTAATTATACATAACAGTAAGATGAATGTTCTCATCTTCCTCATCATTCTCAGAGCTATTATGCTAGCTCAACCTAATGAGAACAGTCTGAATCTGGTGGCCGAAAATAAAGACTATTTTGAAGCAAGTAATGCTGCCCACAAAGATAATTTTTGGAGGAAATGTATTAATTATACTGCCCGAAGTAATGGGTTTCACAATTGCTATGTCTGTGCTAACACTCCACAGATAAACCACTCCCACTCCAAACAAATCTACTGACAGAGACTCAATCTAAGTGCATGATATGGTTATATGCCCTGGTCATTCTCCTGCCGGAAGGAACTTGTACTGGATGGCTAACTTATATAGCCCATTGATTTGCTCTGATGAAAAATAAAATAGTCTAAAGACTGTAGACATTCATGTATGACTATGACTATATTGACACTCTCATCCATAATAGAGTTAGAGAAGTTATTGACATGCCTACACCTCTACCAGTCGATGTTAAACCAAGTTTTATTGCACCTGTTCGTATTTGTCAACCTGATGATCACCTCTCTAGATGGGTGGATTATACAAATTGTAATGAAACATATGTAACTTATGATCAAATCATAATTTTGGGGTCCAATTACCTCTTCTGGGAATTTATGGTTTAAGAGAAATGTCACTCATCTCCCCTTTTTTAACTCCAGTAGGGTATAAGAATCTTACTGTTTATCCAGATTCGATCATTCTCCCAAGAGATGCGAAATCTGGGGGCATTGAAGGATCAATTTTGGATCTATGGCAGTTCTGCTTATGTATGGCTACAACAAACCTAGTCAGGATGTTGTTATATAAGTGGTGTTTCCACACCCCTCATATTTATTACATCTGATTCTAAGACTGGGCATATCTTAGAAAAATATTCTCCCATACCTCAAAACAAGATTAGGCCTAGATGTGAGTTATACAGACCACATTTGAGAATTTCACCTGAAGTGAAAACATTAGAAGGGATTTTCCCTTGGTATGGAACAGACCATAATGCTTATCTAATTGACAATATTAGCCTTGAATTGGAAACTTTTGCTAATTATGCAATTGAAGGATTTCATCTGATGACCGACAAAATGAAGCTAGTTGCGCTGCAAAACAGAGCCGCCCTTGAGTATCTCATAGCTAAAGAAGGAGGGGTATGTGCTATATTTGGAGAACAGTGCTGTACATTTATTCCTGACTATACTGATAATATGATTGATGTTCTGCAACATATGATTGCCCTCAGAAATGAACTTTACCACCATATGAAGGGTTCCTCTAGTGATAATGACCTTGATTTCTTTTCCTGGGTGGGTAAGACATTAGGAAAAGTTGCCTGGTATACTTTAAAACAAACTGGGTCAGCAATTGCTTTAATTTTTGTCTTTGTATTTCTCCTGTATGCCGGTACTTGCATTGGTATGTACCTCTGTGCCAAGATGTTTACAAAAAAGCATGGTGTGTATGCACTTCCTGAATATATAATTCATGATGGCCACAAAGGGATAGTTTAAAATAAGATAAGACTGATGTGAGTATTAAACAAATACTCGATTGGGGGACTGATGCATGTGGCTAGAGTCTTTTCTATATAATTAACTATAATCAGAGTTATGCAATCATATTCATATATTCACATTTATGTACTAATTTTTATATTCATTCATATTGTCAATGTACTGTTATCACTGTACTAATGCTCAATGTATTCATTATATGTTACCAGAAGTATTCCTTATATGCTCAACCTGTATGTTAGAAAATTACCTCATTCTCTTTGTCTGCTCTTGTACGTGGGTTTATGTTACTTCATGACCTTATGAGGCTTCAGAGCTGGATGGTTTTGTCTATGGTTTAGTTATTGTTCCAAGTAATGTACAGCCAAGGTCTGTTAACACAGGATGTGTCTAGGACACCTGCGCTAGTATCTTGCTGAGATCAGGAAATTTACGAGTAATTTGCAAAGATATATGTACGAGTGAGTCTGTAGTTTACCTTTTCCACTCAACCACAGTTTTCGCACTTCAATAGGTCATAACAATATGACCTGACACCTTGAATTACAACTTAACATCGTGCAGAAAAAGGAAGTGCTTTCTGGCACAGTCTCAAAAGGGTATAAAGACTTTACCGAATCTTTGGGTGTCAGACTAACACCTCTCTGCTCTCTAGCTCTTCACATCTGACCGATTCCAACTTTGAGGCCTCATCTCATTCTATACTTTAACTTTTCACATTTACTTAGTTTATTAGACAAAGACAAGACTTTGTGTTGTTAAGTTTATTCCAGGACTTAGTCCTTGGGTATATCCTTAGGATATATCTACTTAACATTTATAATCAAACATTTATTTTCTGTATTATTGTATTTATTCAGTATTCATGATTTCATTTTTATTCATTTATCAATTTTGACAAATTAAAGTTGTTATTCCTTCTACAAATCATCTGATTTATTGAAGTAATTTCCATCTGCTGGATCTCGCTGCATCATCCACCATCTGACTAGTGAGTTGGATTTTCTTTTTGCCCAGCTCCCGACTTTGGATAAGGGCTCTTTGGATACAGTGCAGCAAGCGGCTTCACTGGACGAGGTCCTCTTCTTGGCCATGTTTCTGGTGTCATCCAAATCTTGGATGACCTCTGCAATTAAACAAAATATTAATTTAGAAAATATTTTGATATTATGACATATTCTATATTCCACTTGTTACATTCTATATCCCAAGACCCCTCTTAGACTATTTAAATATGTGTATGGTAAACCCCCTGATATTGTGAGTTTAATGCAACACTGGTGGGCTATATACTTCAAAAGCTTGACATTGAATTTTCGGTATGAAACTTGCCTTCATTGACTGGTGTAAATGCAAGCCTGAGAAAGCCTACACAGCAAATCACAGCAAAGCAACAAAAATAAAGATCCACCCATGCAATCAAACCCTACTAACTCGCCCAAATACACCCAAATTGGGTGTATTCAGTAGGGACTGACAGTTTCTTCCCATCAACTGCAGCGCTCTCAAGCCCAAAGTATTCCACACTATTCTTAAAAAAACAATCCAAAAGCCATCGGAGGTGGAGTATATGGGCTATGCAAAAACAAAAAAAGCAGTTGTATACATGCTGAATAATTTGTGCCCAACTGAATTAAATGAGTTATGCACTTTAACAGACAACTAAATCACATATCACACATGTATGAAATATGAGACCAACCATTGAGAAACATGACCCTGCGTATATTGAGGCATGGCAATATTTTTCCAATACTGAAAGTTTTTAACAGATTAAAGTATAACAGATTAAAGCGGAAACATGTAGGCTACATTTCTGTAATTCAAGCTCATATCTGCAGTAGAGGTTAAATCTTTCCATGGCAAGGGCAACGGCCAGGAAGACCTGCCACTCAAACAGGTGTAGTGCCTAATTTTGACTCCTTAGTATTCTTATGTTTATGGGTAGGTGTAGGGATGGGCTTTAGGGGTATGGACCAATTAGGGTAGGGTTAGGTGTAGGGTTGGGCTTTAGGGATAAGGGCCAATCAGGTAGTGGGGAGTCAGAATCTGGTGGGTATTCAGATTTTGGCACATCACCGTTTAACGAAACCGAATGTCATGAAAATGCAAAAAAATTAGCCAGGAATACTGCTATGAATACTCATCATTTACTCACCCTCATTCCATCCCAGATGTGTATGACTTTCATTCTTCTTCAGAACACAAACGAAGATTTTCAGAAGAATATTTCAGCTCTGTTGATCCATTCAATGCACATGAATGGTGGCCAGAAATCTGAAGCTCCAAAAATCACATAAAGGCAGCAGAGAAGTCATCCATACAACTCTAGTGGTTCAATCCATATCTTCAGATGTGATATGATAGGTGTGGGTGAGAAACAGTTCAATGTTTAAGTCCTTTTTTAAGTTAGTTTTAGGTTCGAGATCAGGGGCTGTCCAAAAAGTCCATCCACTGCAGTAAAACGTTGGTGGCATCCAAGCGATTGTTTAATTGACTTGCACCTTCTAATATATTTCATATTTAATAACATTGTTATTAAAAAAAAATGTTCACATTCTAAAGGTTGTAGTAGGCTGCCAGTGTGATGGCTGACTTACAACAGGTGCTATTTTTTACAATATGTCTAATTAAATGTATACCGTATTCAATAGCTTTAGAAAACATAAATCATTAAAATTCCCCCAAATATTATTTTAACATTCCAAAGGTTGTAGTAAGCTCCTAGTGGGATGCAACGCTTACTACAGGTCTTATTTTTCCAATATGACTAATAATACATACAGTATTCGAATATTTTAGAAAAACAAATCACTAAAATTCACCCAAATAACTGTATATTTTCACATTCTAAAGTTTGTAGTAGGCTCCTAGTAGGATGCATGACTTATTACAGGTGTTACTTCCCCAATATGTCTAATTATACGCATACAGTATTTAATTAATTTAGAAGAAAAAAAAACACTAAAATTCACCAAATGGTTATTGTCAAATTCTAAAGTTTGTAGTATGTTCCCAGTGGAATGACTGACTTACTACAAGCCATATTTTTCAGTATGCCTGATTATACATATACAGTATTCAATTATTTTAGTAAAAAATACACAAAAATTCACCAATAGGATATTTTCACATTCCAAAGGTAGTAGTAGGCTCCCAGATGATAGACTGACTTACTACAAGTCATATTTTTTCCAATATGTCAAAATATATGGATACAGTGTTCCTATTATTTTAGGAAAAAAAATCACCAAAATTATATTTTCACATTCCAAAGGTTATAGTAGGTTCCTCGTGAGTTTGTGCACACCGCTACTATGTGGAGTTTATTATGCAACAGATAATAACTCCTCCCACTTAAAAAGTCCCATCACCCAAATATATTTACAAGAAGAATGCTACCAAGTTGGTGTTTTTGTATTTGCAATTTTGAGTGGTGAAGCACATTACAAGACCATTGTCGTAATTGTATAGTATACTGCCGCCTTCGAGTGGACCTGGGAAGCTCGTACCTCCGAGCCGGGCATTTGGTACAACATGTCACGCATTCAAGTGGGAGACAAAATACTGAAGAAGCCAAACTCAAACAAATACACAATGAACGACGGCAAAGCTCTTTTTCTGTTGTACCAGTTAAACATAAATGAATACACTTGCATCACTTATTCACAACATATATTATTTAAAAATGCATGGTATCTAACAAACGACTTTGCTTGATCGTTCATGTGCTCAGAAATTGTACGTACGATATTTCTCCAAGTGTATCTTGCTGCCTTCATGTGCTATCGGAATTATCATACTTCCCACTTCTGAAGTGGTAATTATGAGTATGTCATGTTCATGACCTTTGTTGTTGAAAAGAACAGGAAACAACATGGACGACACCTGGTTCATTTATCCATATTTCTTGAGGAACTTTTATTTTGACACCATAATACATATTATTCTGTTAGCTTGCTGACGATAATGGAATTTTGGCCAATTTTCACTGTGTAAAAATGTACAGCATGCATAGACTGGTTGCTGATATACATAAATGAATATGACCAAAACGGCAAGCGCTAACAATTAGCTGTATTTAGAAAAATTAACAAGACCATCTCGGAAACTCGGGTATCATCTAGAATTCCAAGTTTCCCACTGGTTCATTTGACTTCACAGGGTCATTCATGTGCTTGGAACTCATAATTATGATATTTCCGACTCCACTTGAAGGGCACATCTGTCTGGGTGCTGCAAGACTACAACCACCTTTGATCATAAAGCAATTCTATTGGCTACAAGAACAGCTGTTTGATTCATTTTATCTTAACTCTTTAAATATGACAAAAAAAATAACTTAAATTAAATGTTACATATCATATTATTAAACAGGAAGATATAAATGGTAAACTGAACTTACTTGTTTAATATAACAGTGTTCTTTACTCTATTCCTGAAGGTGTTTGTACAATTTCTGCTTGTTCAATAATAATAATAATAAAAGATATAAATGGTAAGATTAACATTTATCTGTTCTGTTAAATCCAGTTAGTTTACAAGCTAATCGTTAGCCTATTAGTTAGCATACTGCAAGCTTCTTTTCCTCTCCACTTTCATAAAATTTCTCCTCACTGTCACCAGGTAGTGATACGGCGGTATGATTGAATTCAAAATAACTTTTAATTTGCGGTATATTTAATTCTTTTACAAACTTTTCATTTTTTAAATCTTTGTGGTTATGGTTAGGTTAAGCGTTATGGATAGGTGTTGGTGTATGGTTGCTGCGGAACTCTAAATAAACACAACAAACAGTGTCTGTATGTGGCATCTAACTGTTCCCAAGACTTCAGGATTTCGGTGGTTATTTGGAGGGTGCAAAGGTGTAGTGGGCGTGCATTGTAGTCCCTCTCCAGGCTGCATTCCATTTAAAAAAATGGAACTTTTATTTATTTATTTATTTTTGTTTTATTAATGCTTACAAAACTTTTACAACAAAAGGAGGTATATTAAAAAGAATAATAATAATAATAATAATAATAATAATAATAATAATAAATACGAGAAATAAATAAACAGTTTAAATAAAAATATCAAATTGTTTACATATTTCAATACACTTTACAGCTTTCTTGTTTCTCAACTTGGAAATTGTTCTTAGGTATTGCTGAACCTCTGACTTAAAAATTAAAAATATTGGTTTATAACCACCATACATACATTTATGAATACTAAACTTTGCCAACAAAAGCAGAAAATTAATCAAATAATATTCCTTATGAAGAGACATGTCATAACTAACAAAAAAAAAAAAAAAACGCCTTCCCTCGCAGACTTTTTATTTTATTTTATTTTTTTAAATGCTTTATTTAAACATTCAGTTTACAGTATGGTACAACAAAATTAGAACACAACAATAAGTATTAAGAATAACAGCAATATAAAGAATAGTTAAAGAACACACTTCACCAACACCATAGCTCAAAACAGAAACAAAACTAGACAGTAACTAAAATTATAAATGAGAAAGAAAGAAAAAGAAAAAAAAAGAAAAAAGAAAGAAAGAGGGCATTAATTAAAAGAAAATTACACATTCATTAAAGTAATAAGTTTGTAGGCCGTACTGGTATAGGAGTTACTGGTATATTACATTCTGAAATAAATTCTGTATACCTAAAAAGCAGACCTTCGTTATTAAAGAGCTGTCTAACATGAAATATTCCATTACTTGAACCAGTGATTATAGAACAAAGATTTATTCTTAAAAAAAATGTTCCTACTGTTCCATATGTAACACCGATGAGGAGAAAAGTTATGCTTGTAAATGAGAGTCCATGCCAAAAGAACTTGTTGGTGAAAGTTAGATAGCTTGACAGGGAGTTTTTGAATATCATAATTACATATTACAACAAATTTTGCGCCACCAAGTTGTGAGAAGGCAAGCTGAGGGAAAAGATTCCAAATAGAGGTGGGATTTTTAAGGAATCGATTAAGCCAGTTTATTTTAATTGTGTTATTTAGTGAGCTAAAATCAATGAAGTTTAAGGCACCCTTTTTATGAGAATTTAGTATCACTGACTTTTTCAAATAATGGGATTTGTTTTTCCATAAAAATTTAATTAAGATTGCATCGATTACTTTACATGTGGACTTATCAACGTACAATGACCGAGCGGCACAAGTTAGGCGAGACAGACCCTCTGCTTTAACAAGCAAACCTCTACCTTTCAAAGAAAGGTCCCTCTGCAGCCAGCAATTAAGCCATTTCATTGTTTTTGTAACAACTGGGTTAAAATTAGCAGTGCATCTAGAGTTATCTTTGGTTATTTGTATACCCAAATATGTAAGAGTTTCTGCAATACCACCAATTGAAGAAATCATACTGTTTTTTTATCAGAAGTAATTCACATTTATTAAGATTAAGATGTAGGCCTGAGGCTTTAGAAAAGAGATGAAGATTACATAGGGCTGCTGGTATTTGCAGAGATTCTTCTAAGAACAGAGCAGTATCATCCGCTAACTGACTAATAATTATCTCTGTGTTGCCAATACTGATGTTTGCTTTGATGTGTGAACTAAGAAATTGTGTCGCAATTAAAAAAAAAGATAGGGAGAGACTGGACATCCCTGTCTAACTCCATGGTTTAAGAAGAATCTGGGAGAGGTATCATTACTTAACTTAATGGAGCTACTACTATTCATATATAGCATTTTGACCATATTACAAAAGGAGTCACCAAAGCCAATTCTATGTAGCGCTTGAAACATAAACTCATGTTCTAGTGTGTCAAACGCCTTATAGTAGTCTAAAAATAAAATAAAACTTTCTTTTTGGAGTAAATATGAATAGTCTAATACATCTAATATTAAGCGTATGTTGTTTGATATATGTCTGTTTGGTAGAAATCCTGACTGTGTTTCATCATTAATGGAATTTAGGACACATTTTAGTCTTTTGGCCAGAACTAAAGCTATTATTTTATAGTCATTATTTAATAAAGTGATTGGGCACCAATTGTCTATCACAAGGGGATCTTTGTTTGGCTTTGGAATTAGGGTAATTATTCCTTGACTGGAGATTTTCCATTTTTTAATTAATTAATCGCTTCTACAATCTCATTCAGGGTAATAGGATCATCACAAAAAGGTTTATCTACTATATTCAATTGCTGTACATTCTGAAGAGACTCGAAGAAATCAGTTGCATCTTGGTGGCAAAATTTAGACGTATATAACTGTGACTAGTTATAACTCACTGTGAAATTTGACTCACTGTCAAATTTAGCACAGAATTTTTCAATGATTTTCTGATCTTCACTTACTATTCCACCAATCATGAGTTTTCCTATATTACTTTTTTGGATTGTTTTCTTTCTAATCGGAAAAAATAAGCAGAGCTTTGCTTACCTTCCTCGAGCCTCTTTCTGCGCGATCGGATGCAAGCTCCTTCAGCTTTATATTTATATATTTTATCTAATTGATGTTGCTATTCAGCAAGTTCAGCTTTTTTTAAATCAGTAATATCGTCCATTTTTAGCTAAAAGACTAGCAGTTTTACAAATAACATTACTCTCATTAGACTTCTTTTTAGCCAAGTCACCACTGAATTTCCGAAAATATTTACAAACTTCATATTTAGTTAACTCCCAATTACTGCAGTAGTTATCTTCCTCCTTTGCTTTGTTCCAAAAATTTTGGAATTTTTTTTTACTTCATCTTAGGCGAGAATTTAGTTATTAAGCTTCCAATAAGAGGGAGTTCTATACGAGTTAACAATAGTTGAAAGAGGGATGCGAATAGTAATGGGTCATTCCTAGCATGCCATTTGAGTCCCCATGACATAATGTGGTATATTTTGTGTAGAAATGGGCTAATACTTGTTTCTAAATGCTCATCTTACATCGTTAATCCCCCTCTACCATAGAACACAATAATATGTATCCATGATTAATTAATAAAAAATAATTACTCTGATTTTAGTGCAAGTAGGCTAAACTGCCATGTACCCAAGTAAGCTTGCATAACTTCAGCCACAAATATAAGTAATAAAAATCAAACAAATTCCAAAATATTCAATATTGTTGTATATTCTTATTTATAATATTCTTCACCAAAATATGTTTTGTTATTAATACATTTTTAATGCTTAAAGTCTTTAAAATATGTTGTGTCCCTGAATTGAATGTCCCCCCTGTTACTCTGATGGAAAGTCCATCTGAACACGCTCCTTGACTGTTCCTCTAATCACATGACTCTCAGGAAGTAGAATACTTTTGGTGGCAAACTATCTACAAGAAGCAGAGTAAGTATCACTCCTTAATTCACCCTTTTTTCAATGTTTTAGAATGATTCACTGATGTAGTAAAGCATAACATGTCCACTCTTTTATGCTTATTTATAGTGGAAACTGATAATTGTTTGTAATTTTTAAAATATGGTTAATAAACAGGTTAAAAATCTTCCTCAGTGATCACTGCGCACTAGTTTGTTGTTCATCACATGAGTAGCAATGGCTGACTTTAGCATAAAATGTCCCTCCTGTTACTGTTTTGCACAGTAACAGGGTGGACATATTGTAACAGAGTGGACGTAAAAGCTAGATAAATAAGTGTTTACAGCATGTATTGGTACTTATAATTAATTTAGTACGCGTTTATTTGTTATATACCTTCAAGAAAATGTAGCTTAAATGGTATGCATGTATTTGTCAGGAAATGGCGCCGTTGTCTGCTGCAGAAAAGCAGCGACGCTACAGGGCACATCGTGATGCAGACCCTGAAAGAAGGCAGATATACCTCAATAAAGAGAAGATGTGGAGAAAGGACAGAGAGGAAGGAAGAAAAAAGAAAGCGTTAGAACTCAGTGAAAGAGAGAAGATAGCACAGAGAAAAAAATGGTGAGAAAAGAAGAGAAAGCACAGGGATTGTACCAGAGCCAGGACAACATCTGAGTCAATGACCATTCCTCCCCCAAGTCCAGACAGTCCCCCAGAGCCAAGAAATGCCCCACAGCCAGGGCCCTCAAGGTTAAAAGAAAGTTTACGATTGAATTATTTGTTGATTAGGTAGAAACTGGAATTAAATTATCTTAGATGATTTTTCCATTACAATGTGTGTGTGTCTATGTGGTGTGTGTGTGGTGTGTCTGTCTGTGTTTATGTGTGTGTGTGTGTGTCTGTGTGGTGTGTCTGTGTGGTGTCTCTGTGTGTGTGTCTGTGTGGTGTGTGTGTCTGTGTGGTGTGTGTGTGTGTCTGTGTGTATGCGAGTGTGTGTGTCTGTGTGTGTGTGTGTGTGTGTGTGTGAGAGAGTGAAATAATATATGTTCTCTAAAACTAGAAACAAACAAACAATTTTAAAATACAGTAACATATTTTGTAGCCTAATAAAGGGATAGTATAACAAATGAGATCTTACAATAATAGGTATAAGAACAACTTACTTTAATGTAATAATTGGCCTTCTATCCAATAAATTATTGTATACAGAACCATTTATCTGTTGTAGTGATTGTAAATTGTGACAATATGCTTCTTGTGTATTAGGCAATATGTTGTTGGACAGAGAAATGTCAGACAGGGAAGAAGGAGGCTCCAGAAGGAGATTGAACAACTAAAGGCCTTGCTGGAGAAGGAAAAGAGAAAAAAAGAAAAATACAAGAAGAGGTACCAGCAGTGGGAGGAGGGAAAAAAAATCACCTTCTACAGTGGATGCACTGCTGCGCCATCAAACAGTTAACAACACCATAAGGAGAAGATTGTTGTTGGAGGAATCAATAATTGAGTTGATTTTCTTTCATGACATATATTGTTGTTCAGTGGTGTGATGTCCACCCTGTTATGTCCTGTCCACCCCGTTTCCCCTCTGTCCACCCTGTTACCTCTGTGTGTTTTTTTTATGTTAATAAAATAAGTTCAACAAATGTTATGCATATCTTTGTGGTTACTTGTAGGGAATTAAATGGCAAAATGAAATCATTTAAAATGGGGCCAAAATTCCATTGAAATTTCTTTTTATTCTAAAAGAAATGTGTTGAAATTACACTGTGAATTAAAATACAACAACTTTTTTCAAGATAATGCTTGTTTATGAGCACTTTGTTAAAATACATTTGCAGGGTAAAGTGAGGGACATAACTGTGCATTCAAAACACTTTGAGATGAGAATTGAGATGAGAATGTCCTGTAACAGGGTGGATATTTGGCCTTTGCATGTGTGAAGAATTTGGTCAAAATTATTAAAAAATAATATCCTGAGCTGGACCAATATATTTTTCTTGTAGTGTAACAAGCCCTTCTTCAGATAAAATGATTAAATCATGGAAAAAATTTTTTGTCATAAACAATTTTTATTGATTCCACACACAAATCAACATAAACAGCACATGAAAACACAGAATAAATGTTCAACAAAATATATCCTGCTCCCTCCCTCCTTCCCCCCACCCACCTACCCACCCACCCAACACACAACCCAGTGGTCAGACACAGAACAATTACAGACACACATACAAGCAAACAGTCCAAAAAAAAAAAAAAATAATTTAAAAAATAAAATAAATAATTTTTTTTTTTTAAAAACTCAGATATAAAAAAAAAACTAAAAATTGCCCAATAAAAAGAAAAAAGGTTCCACACATCAATTAATTACATACACACCATTTAAACTGTCCCTCTCCACTGTTCCTCCCTGGCACCCTCCAAGAAGGCCAAATAAGTGCCCCACTTCTTCTCAAAGGCACCCAAGCTGCCCAGCCGCCTATGCAACATCTTTTCAAAGGCCGCCACTGTGCCCAATTCGGTGCACCACTCATGAAATGAGGGTGCACCAGCCGACTTTCATCCCCCAAGGATCACTTTCCTGCCGATCGTCACACTGGTAAGGACCCAGTTTTCAATGTGTGTGTTCCCTAAGTTAACCCCTGCCCCATCCCCCAAAATACAAAATCTGGGGCAGAATGAATTCTGAGTGCTCAGGATCTCACAGGCATAACTCTGAACCCTCGACCGAAACTCTTGAATCTTAGTACAATACCAAAAAACATGGGCTATGTCCCCATCCTCTGACTGGCATCGCCAACAGGTGGGTGTATCTTTAAGACCAAGCCTATGCAATCTAGAGGGAGTCCAATAAAAACTATGCAGAATCTTAAATTGAATGAGGCGCATCCTTGCATCCCTAGACATAGACTTGACATTTTTTAAAATCCTACCCCATTCTTCATCCTCCAGTACTAAATTCAAGTCTTTCTCCCATAACTTCTTGAGAGATGTCAAAACCCCATCCCCTAGACTCTGAATTAGCCAGGAATAGTACGCTGAAGCCTTGTGACCCTTTCCAAAAGCCGCTAGTACTATCTCAAGAGTGTCTGCAGCTTTAGGGGACTGTGTACTACACCCAAAGATGGTACAAAGTAGATGGCGCAGCTGTAAGTACCTGAAGAATTGAGATCTGGGAATCCCAAACCGGTGTGTAATATTTTCAAAGGATCTCAATGCTCCATTTTCATACAGGTCACCCAGCGTAGCAACTCCCTTCTCAATCCATTCCGTCCAGCAAAAAGGGGACTTATTAATACACATTTTAGGGTTTAACCAAATACTTGCGGCAACGTTCAGGTAAATGTCCGAATTGAGCACGCGGGAAACCCTTGTCCACACTAACTGCATGTGTGAGATAATGGGATGTGTCTTTAGTTCTCTGGGCAGCTAGGTAGAAATACATTGCAATGGCAAGATAGGGGCAAGAAGTTCTTGTTCAATACAAAACCAGGGAGGGGCTCTTTCAGGTGGAAGCGACCAATGAGCCAAATGTCTGAGACCGAATGCATAATAATAAAACGAAATCTTGGGTAAGCCTAGCCCATCTTTGTCAATCAGCCTATGTAATTTATTGAACTGTAATCTGGGACGTTTACCATTCCTAATGAAAGACTTTGCTATGCTTTCAAATTGCTTGAAATAAGAGCGGGGGACATCTAAGAGGGGGGAAGACTAAAGCATTGAACTGGTAAGCGGACGGTTGTTGGTTCAATCCCCACAGCCACCACCATTATGTCCTTGAGCAAGGCACTTAACTCCAGGTTGCTCCAGGGGGATTGTCCCTGTAATCAGGGCACTGTAAGTCGCTTTGGATAAAAGCGTCTGCCAAATGCATAAATGTAAATGTAAATGTAAATCTACCGGGAGAGACTGTAGCAGGTAGTTAAATTTTGGAATACAGTTCATTTTAATAACATTAACCTTCCCAGTCATCGATAAATGTAATGAAGCCCACCTACCCACATCGCTCGAAAACCATTTTATTAAGGGGTCAAAATTAACTCTAACTAAATCAGACAAATTTGTGGGGAATAAAATGGCAAATACTTAATGCCCTGTTTGCGCCACTGGAAGGCGCCTGGCTGGAAGGCTGTTACTGGACAGTATGCTGTCAGAACCAATGCTTCGGATTTAGACCAGTTGGCTTTGTATCCTGAGAATTTGGAAAAGGAATTAATAATTCTGTGGAGGCAAGGCATACATTTATTAGGGTCAGAGACAAATAATAAAATATCATCTGCATAAAGCAGAAGCTTATGCGCCACGCCTCCCGCCACCACCCCTGGAAAATCATCCTCCTTTCTTATCGCGGCTGCTAATGGTTCCAGGGCAAGACAGAACAATAATGGGAAAAGAGGGCAACCCTGCCGAGTGCCCCTATCCAGAGTAAAATAATCTGAAATTAGTCCATTTGTTTGTACCGCTGCAACAGAGTGTCTATAAAGTAACTTGATCCAACCAATAAATGTACTCCCGAACCCATACATTTCCAAAATCTTAAAAAGATAATCCCATTCTACCATATCAAACGCCTTTTCGGCGTCAAGTGAGATGGTAGCGACCGGAGACTGATCGTTCGCTACTGACCACATGATGTTGATGAAACACCTGATATTGTCAGAAGAGCTGCGGCCCCGAATAAACCCCACCTGATCTATATGTATAAGAGATGTCATAACTTTACTTAATCAGGCTAGCCAGAATTTTAGCCAAAATTTTTACATCTAGCTGGATCAGGGAGATTGGACGGTAACTTTTACACTTGTTTGGATCTTTGTCCTTTTTTAGAATCAGACTGATCCGGGCTTGTGTCATGGTTGGAGGAAGCTTTCCATTCTTTAATGATTCAGTATAAACTTCTAACAAAAGTGGAGCCAGTTCTGTAGCATAAGATCTAAAAAATTTAGCGGCAAAACCATCTGGCCCCGGAGCCTTACCTGTAGGTAGGGACTTAATTACCTCGTCAAGCTCCTCCAAGATTATCTCAGAATCAAGAGAACTGTTTTTGTGCTCAGTCGTCAGTTTAGGGAGATCTAATGGTTCCACAAATTTTCTAATATCTTCAACAGTAGACGAAGACAGGCAACTATAGAGATCAAAATAGAATTCTTTAAAAGCATTATTAATATCAATGGCTGAGGTAAATATTTCACCACCAGCAGATTTCACTGAGGGAATGGTAGAAAAAGACTCTCTCTGCTTTATATATCTAGCCAAAAGCTTCCCTGCTTTGTCACACGACTCAAAGTATGACTGTCTTGCCCTGAACAACCAAAACTCCACTTTCTGTGACAAAATAGTATTATATCTGTATTTCAATCGGGTCAATTCTCTGAGACCATCAGACGACATTCGGCGCTTCAGCTCTGCCTCGGCACTTTTAATATTTCCTTCCAACTCCATGAGTTCTTGTGCTTTGGATTTTTTGATGAATGAGGCATACTGTATGATCCGACCCCTGAGAACCGCCTTAAGTGCCTCCCAAGCCACGCCCACAGAGGATACTGAGGACCAGTTGGTCTCCATATAAACATTGATTTCAGTCTTTAACATTTGTTGGAAATCAGGATTTTGCAAAAGGGACACATTAAGGCGCCAACTATATGATTTCTTTTTCTCTATATGTGACAACACCTCTAAACTCACCAGGGCATGATCTGAGACTAAAATGTTTGCAATTGAGCATTCCACAACAGATGAAATAAGGGATTTGGATATAAAAAAAAAATCTATTCTAGAATAAATCTTATGGACTGATGAAAAAAATGTATAGTCCCTACCAGATGGGTTCAAAAGTCTCCAAATATCTGTAAGACCAAGATTTTTACACATCCTGTGAAGCATCAGTGTTGCTCTAGGGGGTTTACACACTTTTGCTTCACTATGATCAAGGACTGAGTCCATCAATAGATTAAAGTCTCCTCCCAATATTATATCATGAGGGGTGCCAGCGGTTTGCAACATCCCTTCAAGATCTATAAAAAAGCCCTGATCATTAGCGTTAGGTGCGTAAATATTAGCCAAAATCAACCTTTGCCCTTGAATTTCAACTAACACAATAATGACTCTCCCCAATTTATCTTTAATCTGTTTGAGACATTTGAATTGTAAATGTTTATTTAACAATATAATGACTCCCTTGCTCTTACTTGAGCCAGCACTAAAGAAAACATGTCCACCCCATACCTTCCCAAATTTTTCAGCTTCCTGTGGGGAAAGATGCGTTTCTTGAAGAAACACTATATCATATTTCTTACATTTAAGAAAATAAATAACCTTCCTTCTTTTTATGGGGTGCCCCAACCCATTCACATTCCATGTGGAGAGAGACAATCCACTCATATTAGCAACTGACATATTGATATAATAGAAAAAATAAACTGTGTGTGAAAAACAAAATTATACAGACCACAGTCCCCATTAAAACATCCCCCCAGACAAAACAAACAGAAAAAAGAAAAACGTGCGCATTAACCCCGCGCACGACAGCGCCAACCGGCGACAATCCCTCTAAACTCAAAAGGTCCATGAACGCCTACGAGAGCCCACGACAACTTTGCCATCGGATTGCTCAATTTTGCCTCACAAATTTGTGAGGCAAAATTACATAACAGAAAATACTTTGTAAAATAAACCCAGCAAATAGGAAGAATGAACACAAAGAATGTGTAGATTCATTCACAGAACTGTCTCAATGGTGTGATCTTCCACAAAACAAATTCCAGCTGATATAAAACAGTTCAGATTCCTCAGACAGACAGACGAATGTTCAGTAAGCCAGCTGTTATGAGTTCAGCGGATGATGTAATCATTCCAATGTCTCGTAAAAAAAAAACTCAACAAAACAAATTACAGTCAGCAGGAGGAATAAGCACAAAGGACGAACAGATTAATCCACAGCTGTTCCAAAGGAGCATTATTCAATAGAACATGCTCCAGCCACTAGGCGGAACCAATACAAAAAGAAACAAAACCAGCATCCCGGTTCTCCGGATGATCGAGTCAATTCACTCGGAGGCTGCATAAACGTATATACCATGACTTACACAAACCGTCAACTTTATAAAAGACATCCTTTGTGTGAGCATGTAGATATTTTGCGGTCATCCTCTCAATCTGTCCGGGAACTTCAATGCAAATGTAATCTTTCATCAATGCAAAAGTTTCTTTAAGGAAAAGTGTTTTTCACAAAACAAGCTCCAGCCGCTCGGCGGAGCCAACGCAAAAAACCAAAAATGTTGCCCAGCTTCCTCAAGAGTAAGTACAGCGAGTCAGGCCCACTCACATGAGAAACATCCAATGGTTTACTCAGACATTGATTCTATAAAAGACATTGCCAGATTTGGACATGTAAATACTTTACGACCGACCTTCGTTTCTCAGTATTCTCAGTTTGGCCGGAAACATTAGAGCAAACGAGATCTTTTTCTGATGTAAGAGTTTCTTGCATTCCTTGAACCGATCGTGTTTCTCTCTTGTCGAACTCGCAAAGTCCGGGAACAAGAAAATATTATGGTTCTTCCAAGAAAGCTTCCCTTTGCTCCTCACCTGGCGCAACACAAGATCTTTATCGGATGATCTCAGAAATCTGGCCAGAATCGATTGGGGCCTATCTCCCTCAGCAGATCTCCGAGCCGGCACTCTGTGAGCTCGCTTGATTTCCAACTTGTGGCCTGTTATGTCGAGCAGACTCGGGAAAAACTCATCTAGGAATTTCACCATATCTCTGCCCTCCTCATGCTCAGGAATTCCAACAATTCGAACGTTATTCCTGCGGCTTCTATTCTCAAGATCTTCAAGCTTTTCAAGGAGATGTTCCAAATCCACTTTGGTCGCGGGCGGATTAGCAGTTAATTCCCTCTCCGAAGATTCCAGAAAATCGATTCGTTTTTCAACATCAGTCACTCTTGTACCTAACTCAGGGAATTTTATTTCCATCGCCATAATCGATTGACGTATTACAGCGAGATCCTCCAAGTCAGCAAGAATCTTCGTCAACATCACCGACATGTTGGACAACTGACGCTGGATTTCTTCTACTGCCGCGCCATCTAAATCAAGTCTGTAGGCCTGTCGGGGCTTTCATCCTGAACACGTAAGTGTCTTTTAATGTCTCCAGAGCCCGAGGATTTTGACTTCTTTGCCATGTTTTGCAACAGAGGACAAATGTGTAACTGGGTGTTTCAAATTTCACCAGATTATAACATGAGAATAATCGAAAATTCAGCAAAGTGCGCAGAGCTCGTCACTCACACGTCTGCTCCTTGCATGGCATCACACACCTCTAAATCATGGAAATTTTTACTTTTTTTGATAGAAAGTTACCAAGCTGAAATGGCACCGAATAGTAAGAATGACCCTAATACATTTATGATCAGATAAAGGTGAAGGTATAATATCAGTTGAAATATTATGCAGCTCCTTAGAAGCAAGCCATAAGTCAATGCGAGATTGACATGAGAAAGAGTTATTTCTCCATGTAAATACCTTTAAAGATGGATGAGTTTCCCTCCAGCTATCAACCAAGGAAAACCTTTGCATGAACATCTTTAAGTAGGAATTAGAATTATTAGATTTTGGGGGCCATCTATCAATATTATTGTCCATAACCACATTGAAATCTCCTCCAAAAACCAAATAAGAGTTGGGGTAGTTATTTAACAATGAAAGTATACGTTCTTCCATTCGATAAAATAAATCTTTGTTTTCTTTTTGTTGATTAAATCCATAAAGATTGGTAACAATAAACATCTTATCTGAGATTTCAAGTAGGAGGCAAACATACCGACCACTTGGATCACAGTCAGAAAACAGAATTTTCCACTTAAAATGATGAAGTAAGATGCAAACCCCAGCTGAGCTTGACGTTCCATGAGACATCCACATGCCCCACTGTGATCTCCAAAAATTAAAATCTTCTTTGACTGAATGTCATTCTTGTAAAAAATAAAGGTCAGAATTAAATTGTTTAAGGTACAAAAATATAGCTTTACGATTAGTAAGGTTTTTTAGCCCTCTAACATTAAGTGAGAGAGAGACTTCCCTCGCAGACTTCACTCCATGTCATGGATGTTATGTCACTGCTTACGTTGCGCAAGTGTCCACTACTGCAATGGGTTTAACTGAAACACCCTTAACCTTTGATCACTTGGAGCATGTTGAAGGCTGATGTCAATTTGTGGAATTATTTAGTGATTTTTGCACCTGAGAAAAAAATGTTTTCGGAGATTGATTTCAGAGGCTTATGTATAAATCTTGTTTAATTTTTTCTTCTTCATTTGAATGAATTGTTAGAAAGGATTCATCAAGATTTACACAAACGAAAATGTTAACATAACAATGAACACATAGGCTATAACTGTGTGCTAAACAGTTTAAAATAGCTACAAGTATTATGCTGTTAAATCTCAATATAACTTATTAACTGCTTAATTGACCTAACTTCACTTACGTCATACATTAGAGATGTGTGGGGGCGGGGTTTATGAAGCGCAATCTGCTGTCACATACAGTCGAGTTGCATTGTGGGATATGGAGCTGCCTGAAGCCTAGATTAGAGTAGACTCGCTCCCTCGGTCAAAATCGAGGGGTTGAGGGTCTGTCAACAGAAACTTCCCTCGCTCACTTAACGAAGTGGAACGGACTTCCAAAATGGCGGCGGGGATTTCCCAGAGGGGAAGTGCTTAGGGGAGTTAGCGAGTGGATGTTGAAAGTGAAGTGGAACACAACCCTATTTACAACTCCACTTTGAAGGGCACATATCATGTTAATAATCATTTTCGCAACGTAGGATTGGAGGGGAAGTATCATATAAATTCATGAGGAAGCGATACCTGATTGGACTTTCCAGTAATATATTTATGAGGACAGCGCTATCTGATAGGTCGGAGAAATTATAACCCAACTCTAACCAATCAGGTTGCGCTGTCCTCATAAATATTAATAAATGCGTTTCAGAAAGCCGCCCTCGGCACGCTTTTCAGTATGCGGCCATCTTGTACCCACTGCAAACAACCGAGAGAGAAACCTGTCACTGGACTGTCTGGTGATGTTCGTGAGTTGACAGCGATGAAACTTTACCCGTTGTAGACCAATAACGATGAACATTCGATGTGATGAAGCTGAAAAGAAACAGACCATGTCGGCACACGAAGGACGTTAGACTACAAACAAGTGGCAAAACTACACATGCCATCAATCCAAATCAGATGAAACTCTAAACAAATCTGATATGGTGCGTTAAGATCGTCATCGTATACGCTTTATCGCAATACTGTAGCCACCAGCTGGACTCTGTATAAATGTTTTGTGTCAAAACAGCCATATATCTAGTAAGATGAAAATGAGGCTGCTCATGGCATTACTTACAAATGCAAAATTGCTGAATTCTGGCTTTAAAATCAGGCATGGAATTCACATTGCATTTACAAAAACGTCATTGGTGTCCAGTCGCAATGTGTGCACACGGACGGAGAGGAAGTGGGTCAAACCAGTGGGCTATGACACCGGTATCAAGACGTACAATAGTCTTACCAAACAGAAAGAACCTTTGGTTTTGGCACAAGAACGAATTGCCACCTGGTAGGCACACAGTGGCCCTTATGTTATATGCAAATTTCTGTGTATTACAGTTTTATCTAATACATGTTCTCTTTGTAACTTCTAGGTATAGCTGTGGACCCACTGTTTATGATCATGCCCATCTCGGCCACGCGTGGTAAGTTTCTCTGCTTGCAAACCAGGTGCAGAACGTTAACAGAAGCATTTTTTTTAGGTTGTTTGGACATCATTCAGTAATCAGGGAGACTGCTTCAGCTTTTTTTTTTCATCCTTACATGTAGCACATATGTCAGATTTGACATTCTGCAAAGGATTTTATCCAGACTCTTTGGAATTAATGTCATCCATGTCATGGTCATCACTGACATTGATGATAAAATCATACAGAGAAGCCTTGAGGTAAGTGTCAACTGATAATATGCTCTGTACCACAAATTACTGATATATGACCAATAACAATGGCAGTATTATTATATACAAGCTTGAGCTATTGTGGATGAATGGTTTTTTGTAAATATTTAGATTTTTTATGTTTGAAAGATGTTTTGGTTTAATTTCTTTTTCAGGAAAATATCTCGCCCACCATTCTTGCAAGAATGCACGAGGAGGAGTTCAAGAGGGACATGCAGGCCCTGCGGGTAAATCAGTGTTTATTAAAAAAAAAAAAAAAAAAAAATATATATATATATATATATATATATATATATATATATATATATATATATATATATATATATATATAAATATCTAAGACCTAATTTAAACTGATGTTTGTCTAAAATATGAATGCATATTTTATTGGTTTTGTGTTAATTTGTTTTCCAGGTTCTTCCTCCAGCTGTATACATGAGGGTGACTGAAAACATATCTCACATCATAGCTTTCATAGAGCGCATTATAGGAAATGGACACGCCTATGTCACAAGTCAAGGTACTTCTCTCTATTTCATGTAAGATTTAAAGGTGCTATATGTAATATTTTTACTGTACTAAATCATAAAATGACCATAATACGTCATTAGAGAATTAGGAAACATGCTAAATTGAAATACTGGCTTCTCCGATAACAATGCTACAGCCAGTATATTCTACTCTGAAGTTTCCATTCCGGGCGAATTTCTGTTTATGCCTGTGTGAATCCGCCCACTGCCCACTCACCAATAGTATTTCTACACCGCCGGGTTGCCAGATTTGAACAAGTTTGCAGGCAAACAACACTGCGTGCTGCAGCCGTGGAAGCCAGCAAACGAACTGGATCAGAGATTACAGATTACACCCGATTTTAAAAAGTCTTCTTAAAAACTACCATGACCAGAGGCGTAGTAAAATGAGGATAAATATTGGAGATGCCTTTGGAAGATGGAGACAGCTTAAAGACCAGAAATCCTTTAAAACGGATGCTGAGTTGGCTAATTTGCATGTCAACATTCTGGCAACCTGCAGGAACTTAGAGTCTGGGGCAGGGCAGACAAATCTCCAATATTTTGAATTTGGACTGCAGTACCCATTTCAAACGCTTGTTGTCAATCTTACATATAGCACCTTTAAGGTTTAGTATTCCATGTGTTTTTTCTAATAGTGAAGAGAAGATTAAGAAGAAACGTAACATCCAATATGATGTGTTGTTTCAGGGAATGTCTACTTTGACACGTGTTCCATTGGTAGCCGCTACGGCAAGCTCGGGAACCTTGGAGGCATTGTTGGGGAGCTGGGTATGTGTGTGATGTCTTTTTAGATGTGTATATGTGCTTAGATTAGCTAGCTTGACACAATGAGGAAGCTACGTACATGTCATGTCACTGTACATTTGCCTCTCTATGTTATTCGGCTAGCTTTCTTAAAGACACCATGAAATCAAAATTCGTGTTTTGTGACTTTTAGTCAATTCCTATTAGCTCTGATGTCATCTACATGCTGGTGTACTCCTAAAAGTTATAAACCTTTAGTAGATGTAAGCATTAACAAACAGCCTTTTCTGGGAAAAATGACAAAATATTAGTCTCATGCTGCACTTCACTTTTTTTTATTTTATTTTATTATTTTTTTTTGTCCAATCAAATGCTCTCCAGAATGAGAAATGCCAGTCTCCCTAACACCACTTAAACTAGGGACAAGCCCCTCGATATGTCTCACCTAGGACTGGACGATAGGATGTTAATCTGATTAGGCATGTGACGGGATCAAATTTCCACATCACGATAGTTGCTGAAGCTTTTATCACGGTTTACGGTATTAACATGGAATTACATTAAAAAAAAACTGGTAGAAAGATTAACAAACTTTGTTCTATTAATAAACACGTTAAATGACTTTTTTCAATACTAAACTGACCTTTTAAATTAACAGATAACAAAGAACTTTGAAAAGAGCCCTGAACATTTAAAAAACTAACTGAACAACTAATTGGCTACAACAATAGTATGCATGCTTTTTTTTCTGGATGGCAAGCCAGTTGCTAATATATAGCTAGCTAGGCACCAGATACAAATGTAATAAGCGCAAGTTCACTTACACTTTATGGCAACGTAGGATTGCGTTGCGCTCCATCTTGAGCTTAAGATTGAAATCATCATTGCGCCACATTGAATTTTTAATTACAGGACTTAGTATTAGCTGATTACATCTGTATTATAGTTGTTACTACAAGACGCAAACGTTACTGAGTAGCTAGCAGAGCTTTAGTGAACTACCTCAGCCGATTGAAAGCAAGCTACACGTTATCTGCAAATTGCAACAACAGTTAGCTTGTCTTTTAGAGTTTTGTCTCTCAGTTTGCAAAAACAGTTTGGAAAAACTAGCTGTCACTGTCAATTTACCTTAATCTTGCTGAATTGCATTGTCGGGATGATTGTCCCGCAGATAAGCGAACATGTTGGAGGTGTGCCTGTGTTTCGCTGCCACTTTTCTGTCACGTTTTTACACAAAGGCAAACCATCTTCAACCAACAATCCCTCTGCATTTTTATGGAACCCAAAATACTTCCACACTTCTGACTTAACCCTTTTAGATGGTGGATAAAGGGTCGGCTGCATTCCTCCTCCTGCCAGTCCACGTTGATTTTGTTTACATTAGAGTGCGCATGTGCCATTTGTGCCGCATACCTGCAGTGTTGTGAATCTTGATTCATTGATGGAAAAAAACCTAATGTGCGATCAGAAAAATCGAAACAATTTGGTAAAAGTTCTGTAGCATCGTTTACGGTATTTAAATGCCCATGATAACAATATCGTGCATGTTAATTACCGTGATATACCCTATTACCGAATACGTCACACGCCTAAATCGGATATCGACTAGATCTGATAAATATTCCAATGCTGATTGCGACAGTCATTGACAGACGATGATCAACAGAGTATCAGGAAATGATTAACTATGGAGCTGGGAAGTTGACCAGGGCCTGAAACGGAGATGTTCAGGTTTTAGTCCAAAAACCCTGAAGAGAATATGCCAGGGGACCCCTTGTGATTTTCCTATGGGTTTTTTAATGGGTTTTTTCAACTTTGAGTAAAATTAAGTCTGTGGTAAACATTACTTGACGATACATCAAGTAACACTTTGCTCTACAACATAAATTACACAGTCATATCTCAAATGTGAATTTTGAAGCAGAGACTTTTTCAAATCTTTCGACCAGACGGTTATTTCATTTTAAAGCCGCACATAACTAGCAAAGTTTAAAAATCTTGTTTTAGCACAGCTAAACAGGTACATTGTTCACCCTAGAACTCCTTGAATTCACCACACTCGCTTGTGTATGGCATTATAATGGATGCTACACCCTTGAAGATTTTTTCTAGGTAAGATTTTTTTTTTGTAGCACAACCTCTGCCTGTAACATATACATGACATATGGGTGCATTCCATTCAGAAGTAATCATCCCTTTGCCCTGTTCCGCTCAAAGACTTTACCTTAAAGTGAGACAGTTTCAGAGGGCTGAAAGGTATAATAAAATGGTCATTTTGAACCATTTATAACGATGCTACACCATGGCCTTAATTATTGTTTTCTCTTCAAAGTGTCATGTGAAGACGTAATTTATGCCATTTGAGAGATGTGCTCTTTGATCCCGTTTACACCTGGTATAAAGATGAGTTTTGGCTGATCTGATGACAAGTGGTCAGCTCAGAGTATAGATTTGAACGGGGTCTGAAACCTCATATAGAGGTAGTCAAAAATGCATGTGACCACATCGCTTTTGAGTTTTAAATGCTAAACCATCCTGATGTGTCCCGGACAGCAGCGAAGTACCACCTCTCACCTGTTAATCAACCGCTGCGCTAAAACAGGGTTTTAAACTTTGCTGGTTGCATGCGGCTTTAAAAGGAAATTAGTAATTACCATCCCATCTGAAAATTTTAAAAAGCAAATACATTTACAAGCACGAGAACTTCTTCAGTGTGTCTGATATCAACATGCAGAGACATAGATGACAAGCACACTTATCTGAAGCTCAGTTATTACAGTATTCCACTAAAATAACTGAGAATTCTGCTCGAAATGTTGCATTTGTGCTTAGATTAAATTTCAACTGCATCTGGGAGAAACTGCCATTGTTTTTCTGCACTTTTTTTGCCTTTTCTGCCTTTTATGGTTTATCATGCCGTAACATACTGCCATAGTGATTAATGTATGTCCCCTCGAAATCTGAAGTGTTTAAAGTAGACACATTTACCAGGTCTTCATATGCTTGACCATATGTGATCAGATCACCTGAGATGCATCTTAATACCAGGTGTAAACAGGGTCACAAAGCCTGGATCTCAACATAGAGTCAGTCTGGGATTACATGAAGAGACAGAAGCAATTGAGACAGCCTAAATACATAGAACTGTGGCAAGTTGTACAAGATGCCTGGAACAACCTATCTGTCGGTAACCTTGAAAATCTGTGCCCATGTGCTGTTTTGAAGTAAATACAAATTATTTAATTATATGAAGTAATCCACAATTTGATTTCTTTTATTTTAGTGGTGCAGGATAAAAGTGATCCTAGGGACTTTGCTCTATGGAAAGCATCCAAATCACATGAACCACACTGGGAATCACCTTGGGGAAATGGAAGACCTGGGTGGCACATTGAATGTTCTACAATTGCTAGGTATATGCTCTCCGTGTTCTGTACTACTTCTTAAACCATACTTGACGTCGAAGATTGTTTTGGTTTTAGGGCTGAAAAATTAGTCAATGTTATCGACATAAAAAATTGTCGACAGAAATTTACGTTGTCAAATAGTCATTTGATCTCATTGAATGTAACGAGATCATATGAAACTCTAATGAGAGCAGCACTGCAGCTCGCACCTGATAGAGGAGAGGAAGAAAACAGCCAAGACGCACTCCGAACTTTCCAGATAGCCTAAAAGGTGATGTAGATTGCAAAGTATGAGGGAATTATAATGCAAAAATACAAAATAAGTAAATACAGAAGCGGTGTCATCGTGAAATGGCGAGGAGCCAGATCTGGCAATCCACTTAAGCAAAACTTGCATGTCAGAGCATCTAAAAAGGAAATGACTCAGCACTCTATGTTTAATGCATCCTTTACTAAGTTAAAATAATAAGGAAGCGGTTCATTAAATAAACTCTGAAACTGACATTTCTCTATGCGGTCAGCGTCTCTTCCAAGAGTCGCGTGAATTGACCCAATCTAAGGAGAAGAGATCGAAACTGCACCCTGCTGATGCACACTCGCGGGGACGCATGTCCCTCAGGCGCGTTTGCTCCGTCTAGATTATAACATGGTGGCATTGATTCGTAATACACACCGTGACACGTACATTATATCTTATCGTGAAGAAAAATTGGGGATATGCAGCTCGTGTTTTTTTTTTTTTTTTTTTGTGAGTTGAAGATGGTTCGAAGTGAACAAAAAGGTGAGGGAGTGAAGTCTTAGCCCAATATACACAGCAACAAAATAAGTTTTTATTAGTCTTTTTTTGACTTGTTTTCCAAAATATCTAAAACTCTGTTAAAACAATGTACATATACTTTAGGAGCTATACTGCAGAAGAAAAAATTGTAACCGCAGAATGTTGAATACAATGATTCATATTTTAAAATATCTAAAAATCCTTCAAACAAGATACATTTACCTGAGACGCAACATAGATATTTAGACTTGCTTTCAGAGAATACATCTTGAATATGAGTATATTTTTTCTTTACTGCTCTGGCAGAAGTATGAACAAGTGAAAAAATACACTTGTATACAAAATACACTTATATTCAAGATTCATTCTCTGAAGCAAGTTTAAATATCTTATGTTCCTTCTCAAGTTACTGTATCTTGTTTTAAAGATTTTTAGATAATTTTAAATGGGAAAACAAGACAAAAACTCTTGATAACAACATGATTTTGTTTGCAGTAATTTTTATTATTTATTTTTTTTTTTTTTTACTGAATTAAACTTAATAAAAATCCTTTTTTTTTTTTTCTCATAATTCAGTGAATGTCATTTAGAGGTATTTTTAAAAGAATTTCCTCTATTGTTAGTAAGCATGTTTAATACAACCTTTTAAATCGAGGCACAAGCTGAATAGTTGATTAAGAGCAAATAATTAATCGTTGCAATAATCGACTAATCTAATGATAATTAGAATGATTATTCAAATCTAATAAATTTTTAGTTGCAGTACTATTTACTTTGCTTTGACATGTTTGATTCTGAATGGACTTTTACATCAAATGGCACATTTGTTCTGTGTAAACATCTAATATTCTAGTGATATTTAATATTAAGATTCAGAAAATGGAAACTAGTTTTGAATCGAAGGGTAGTTCATTGTTTTTTACAGAGTTTACAGATCCCAAATCAAATATTTTAAAAAATATAAAATTAATCTTATTTTGAACAATACAACGGCATGTGTAGGTATACAAAAACCAATGACAACCTATTTTTTTTTTTTTTGTGTGTGTAATCATTTTCTGGGAGTTTTGTAGCGGTATTGTCATTTTAACAAGGAAGCAGCAACGTACACACCTTCAGTTTGGCAGTTCTTGTGTCCTCTATTATATGTGAATGTATTATACAGTCTTACCCCATCACAGAATATATGGGGCAAAATTAATCAGAATCAGAATTGGCTTTATTGCCAAGTATGCTTACACATACAAGGAATTTGTCTTGGTGACAGAAGCTTCCAGTGCACAAACAATACAGCAACAAGACTGTAATAAAAATAAAAATTGAATAGAAAATATAAGTATATATAGAAATACACAATAAGACAATATATAAACTCAGCAAAAAAAGAAACGTCCCTTTTTAGGATATTGTATTTTAAAGATAATTTTGTAAAAATCCAAATAACTTTACAGATCTTTATTGTAAAGTGTTTAAACAATGTTTTCCATGCTTGTTTAATGAACCATAAACAATTAATGAACATGCACCTGTAGAACGGCCGTTAAGACACTAACAGCTTACAGACGGTAGGCAATTAAGGTCACAGTTATAAAGACTTAGGACACTAAAGAGACCTTTCTACTGACTCTGAAAAACACCAAAAGAAAGATGCCCAAGGTCCCTGCTCATCTGCGTGAAGGTGCCTTAGGCATGCTACATGGAGGCATGAGGACTGCAGATGTGGCCAGGGCAATAAATTGCAATGTCCGTACTGTGAGACACCTAAGACAGCGCTACAGGGAGACAGGAAGGACAGCTGATCGTCCTCGCAGTGGCAGACCACGTGTAACAACACCTGCACAGGATCGATACATCTGAATTTCACACCTTCGGGACAGGTACAGGATGGCAACAACAACTGCCCAAGTTATACAAGGAATGCACAATCCCTCCATCAGTGCTCAGACTGTCCGCAATAGGCTGAGAGAGGCTGGACTGAGGGCTTGTAGGCCTGCTGTAAGGCAGGTCCTTACCAGACATCACCGGCAACAACGTCGCCTGTGGGCACAAACCCATCTTCGCTGGACCAGACAGGTCTGCCAAAAACTGCTCTTCACTGACGAGTCGCATTTTGTCTCACCAGGGGTGATGGTCAGACTTGTTTATCATCGAAGGAATGAGCGTTACACCGAGGCATGTAGTCTGGAGCGGGATCGATTTGGAGGTGGAGGGTCCGTCATGGTCTGGGGCGGTGTGTCACAGCATCATCAGACTGAGCTTGTCATTGCAGGCAACCTCAATGCTGTGTGTTACAGGGAAGACATCCTCCTCCCTCATGTGGTATCCTTCCTGCAGGCTCATCCTGACATGACCCTCCAGCATGACAATGCCACCAGCCATACTGCTGGTCTGCCATGGCCAGCGAAGAGCGCGGATCTCAATCCCATTGAGCACGTCTGGGACCTGTTGGATCGGAGGGTGAGGGCTAGGGCCATTCCCCACAGAAATGTCTGGGAACTTGCAAGTGCCTTGGTGGAAGAGTGGGGTAACATCTCACAGCAAGAACTGGCAAATCTGGTTCAGGGACACATTATTCCATTTCTGAGAGTCATATGTCTGTGAAACTTGTTCAGACAAATATTTACACATGCTAAGTTTGCTGAAAATAAAAGCAGTTGAAAGTGAGAGGATGTTTCTTTTTTTGCTGAGTTTTTTATATATATATATATATATATATATATACACAGTTGCAATGGAAATTATTCAACTCCCCCAAGACAGTAAGGATTTACAAAGGTAAGCTTTTCTGATGACCCAGAATTTTTAAACTTGACATCTATATCAGTTGAGTGACACATTCAAAGTCATAGTCTGAATATATAACCTAATAATTGTAAATAGCAGGATTTTTTTTTTTTTTTAAATACAGCCATGTCATAATTATTCAACCCCTATTGCATGTAGCCTAAATATGTAAGGCTACTGTTGGGCCTCATGTATTCAGATAGAAGACAAAGGCAGGCCTAACAGTCAAAAACATTCCTCAAGCCCCCTCCTTCTAAGTCGTAAATTTTACTGACAAAAATCGCGCCAAAATCAAACAAAGGGAGTCCAAAACAGACTACAGATCCATGAAGCCTTGCCCACTAAATTGAGCACTCAACTCCTATTGGATGAGGCACACAACAGAACGTCCCTCAAACATGACATCATCAGGACTTCAAATAATTCTGAAATGCTTCCAAAGTGGCTTCCAGCGACTTAGTTCACCGAATACGGACGTAGTTTTTGCTGCTCTCCGGTGCAACCTCGTGGCTTAAGGAAGTAATGTCCGACTTGAAACTGTAGCCATACAATCTCCATCTCGCTGGACGAGTTGAGATTACTCTGTGTTCAACCGAACACTCTAACAGATCCGAAGGAGACCGCTGAGCAATTCGCATCTTCATCCGTTGGCCTACAGAAGTGAAGAGATTAAAGATTTCTCTACCATCTTCAATCAAGTCGACATTTCTGAGTTCTCCGCCAGCCCGCCGAGAATCAACAGCCGTACCGCCCGCCGACAGCGCGAGGAAACGCCCCCCCCGTCATCACCCGAGCCTCAAGGAACCTGGTCAAAGTTAAAGGACGGAGGAAAACACATTCTACCTGTGTCCTCATGCGATTCAAGTAAGAGGTTTACGTCTGGGCAGAGATAGAATATTATAGTGTGCTATTCTTGTGTTTCAAGGTTTTTGCTTGTACAGTTTACGGACCGCCATGTCCGCTCATTATTAATACTCAGGGTATTAATTATCACGAATTTGTTTTGCTGTATTGTGGTCCAACCAAATTGGACTGTTGTGCATTTTCGCCATCGTGGGTGAGACAGCAACTGAGTTCATCCATTAAAGAGTCAAATAACAAGGGACTTTTACAAGCCCCGCTCGTAAAACCGCGTCTCTGAGTGATGAACACGGCTGCTTTATCTCCAGCTATCGCGAAATCAGCTTTCGGGCTGTCACTTAATCATCTCTCTCTCTCTCTCTCACTAACCACACTGACACACACACACACACACACACTGTCACACACACACCTTATGTGTTATAGGATTATTTTTATTTCCATATCTAATCATGTCACTGTTTAGTTTGTAGTTGTAAGTCGGAAGTTTATTGACTGCATTGTATTAATTATTAATTGATATTACTGCATAAATAAACTTTTGTTTATATTACAAAGAGAAGTGTTTTGGTTTGTTTTGCATACGCCTGTGTCGTGCTGACGGGATGTCAGTGCTCAGATTCAAACCTTCATTCATTGTTTTTTTCCCGAAAATCGATATTCTTCGGATGTCGATTTTCCTAAGAAAACAATCTAATATTGAGACTGTTTTAATATTCGGTTATTAGTCCCTGATTTCAGGGTGGTGCCCCGTCAATGTTAATCCTTATTAATATTCTATTGATTTTTGATAATTGATAATTATCTTTGATTGAATTTGAATGATCAACAAGCTAGTGTTAATTTTAATTAATGTTTCATCGACGTTAACAATTAACGACTATCTTTGATAACTGTTGATTTAAAGGATTTAAAAAAGCTAACATTGATTCTCATCAATGTTCTGTTGATTTTAATAATTAATAATTATCTTTGATAATTATTAATTATTGCTAATAACCAAACTTGCTCCTAAACGTAGCACACTACATTTACTGGAACCCCATATGAGGTTTTAATGAGTTAGATCCAATTAATTAATTTAAATATTGATTAATAACTACAGAAATAATTATTAATTATTTCTGATAGTAACACTGATCTCAACAACCAGTAAAGCCCTACACTACACAAGTAATTGTTTTAAAACAAAATTAAGTCATCAATGTGCAATGGCACTTATTTAAGTTTTAAAATGTAAGTTTAGCATTGTAAGCAAAAATTTATTTCTATGCAAAAAATGCTATTAAAAATAAGCTGTCTCAAAAGCTAATAGAGGAGATTATTTCATTACACAAGAAAGGTCATGGATAAAAGTACATTTCCAAGGCACTTCAATTTCCAATAGACAAAGTTGGCAGCACCATTAATACATTTTTTAAATGTAGTACAACAGCAACCTTCTTGGGGTGTGGAAGAAAGCAAAACTTCACCAAGGGAAATGTTGACTTGAATATTCAAGAGGTAATAGGAAAGAAGTAGGAAAGACCTGTTGAGTCCTGGAAGAAGGTTTTATAGACTTATGACACTAAACTGAAAATGGGTTTTAGACCCATGGGTCAGCAGACCTATGGGACTGGAGTAAGATGACAAGGTGATGACAAGAATGACACTATCCCCATAGTCAAGCATGGAGGTGGGTCAGTCCTGTTATGGGGGTGTTTTGCAGCTGTAGGAAACAGCTATCCTGACTATGTGACTGACACCATGGATTCTTTCAGGTATCAGGCCATTTTGGCATGAAAAATGTGATGCCTTCAGTGTGTAAATTGAAGCTCGGTGATCACTGGACTTTCCAGCAAGACAATAACACAAAGGATACATCCAAGTTGTCCAAAATCTGGTTCATGGATAGGTCGTGGAATGTCCTTAAATGGCCCTTTCAGTCCATCATTAAAATCCCATTGCAAACCTTTGTTGGGATTTCAAGGAAGCAGTGGCAGCACAGAAACCAAAGAATGTCAATGAGCTGGAAGCTTTTGCTCATGAGAAATGTGTAAAAATTCTAACAGAGAGGTGTCCGAAGCCTGAGAACACTTAATTTGCTGTTATTAAGGATAAAGGATGCTCCACAAATGATTGACTTTGGGGGTTGAATATTTTTGACATGACATTTTGTGGAGAGAATTAGTTATTTTTTATTTTAAAATTTGGGTAAACTGAACTCTTCGTTCTCAAATTCACTCAAATGTGTATTAAAAACTTACTTTGTTTACTGAGGTTTTACTTTAGGTTTATTGCTGGTCAAAGGGGGTTGAATAATTTTGATTGCAACTGTATATATACAAATCTGTTATATACAGATGCAAGGGAATGTATGGCAGAAGAGGTATGGTATGTTGGACAAATATAAATAGACTAAGCTATGTACTGCACATAATTATTGTTCAATGGGGCCGTTTTAACAGTTTGAGATGGATAGCCTGAGGGAAAAAAAACTGTTCCTGTGCCTTACAGTTCTGGTGCTCGGTGCTCTGTAGCGCCATCGAGAAGGCAACAGTTCAAAAAGGTAGTGGGCTGGGTGAGTGTGGTCCAGAGTGATTTTTCCAGCCATTTTGCTCACAGAGCGATATGCATCCTTTATTGTTGTGTAGCAATGATCCAGTATATTTCTGTCTCTGGGAGGGCATGTAATGTACTGTCTGTAGTTTATGTGCTGACAAAATTTAGATTAATTTAGATTATTTATTAAAATCTCCCAGAATAATAATAAGTGAGTCCGGGTGTTGTTGCTCCATGTCTGTGACGTGATCAGCCAGCTATTGCAGCACTGCATTCACGCACACGTGTGGAGGAATATAAACACTCACCAGAATAAACGAGGAATACTCCGTGGCAAGTAGAAAGGCTTACAGTTGATAAAGAGCGCTTCCAGATTTGGACAGCACATCTTCTTTAATGTTGTTACATCTGTTCACCAACTTTCACTGATGTAAAAGTATGTTCCACCGCCTCTCGTTTTCCCCGTTAACTCCAATGCGATCTGCTCTGAACAGCTGAAAGCCTGGCAGATGTAACACGCTGTCCAGAATGGCTTCACTCAGCCAGGTTTCTGTGAAGCACAAGGTAGCAGAGTTGGAAAAGTCCTTGTTTGTACAGGTGAGGAGATGTAGTTTGTCCGTTTTGTTAGGGAGAGAGCAGAGATTCACTAGATGAATACTCTGCAGCGCTGTTCGAAAGCCGCACTGACGGAGCTTGACCAGTGCGCCGGCTCGCTTCCCTCACTGCGCCTCTGACTAAAATGTCCAGCAAAGCATCCGAATAGTCCAAAACCGGGAAAAGATTGTCTGGTGTGTGCTGCCGAATGTTCAGCAGTTTGTCACTGGTAAAACTGATTGGAAATGTGCTGTATATTGATACAGTACATTTCAGTATTGTTAATATTAATATTGTGTTCATTTTGTAAGAAATAGTAACACTCATATGCTCATTGAGGAATACACTGTTTGCTCTTGTAATCTGTAGCTCAGTATTCGGGAGTCAGTTGGACATCCACTCAGGAGGGATTGACCTTGCCTTCCCACATCATGAGAATGAAATTGCCCAGTCTGAGGCGTATCATCAGTGTGAACAGTGGGGAAACTACTTCCTGCACTCAGGTAAAGCCTTAGTGTTCTGGTTTAGAAATGTTTACAATATACAGTACATTACATAAAAAATTCTTAATGTAGGATCAGTGGAGATTTAGCTTTAATACTATCTTGGAAGAAAAGTTTGACTTTGTTTTCAAGGGCACCTTCGTTTGAAAGGAAGTGTAGAGAAGATGTCAAAATCCTTGAAGAATTATATATCTATAAAGGTAACAAATTGAAAGATATAATACATTTTTTTTTAATGTTTTAGTTTTTTTTTAACGTCACATTTTAACTATAACCATCCAACTTTTTCCATAACCTTGTGTAGGATTTTCTGGTGTCCTACAATGCCAATGAGTTTCGTCTTTTTTGCCTTCTGACCAAGTACAGATCAGGTATGCATGTTACAAGCTGAAAGGGACTCCCAGCTACTACTTTTCTTATCTGGTTGTGCAGCACTATACCAATATCAGCATAACCCTGTTTAAATTGAGTTTAAAAAGAGAAGAAAAGTTATGAAGTCATCTGCTATTCTTTGCCCCCCAGCAATCGAATACAGTGATGCTAGCATGAATGAAGCCCGATCCACCCTATCCACCATCTCTGCCTTTAGCCACAATGCACAAGCCTACATGCAGGGCCACTTACTGTGCCAGCCTGTAGAGGAGGGAATTCTCTGGAAGAGGTAAAGACAAATCACCCTCAGGCACTGATATAGTATATCTTAGCTTGCAAAGTGACTCGAATAAGAGAGTTGAAGACAACAATGCTTGTGTCTTTGGTCAAGATTGTCTGCTACACAGGCCAGTGTTCAGACTGCTCTTGCTGATGATTTTGACACCCCAAAAGCTGTGGATGCCATCATGAGCCTCATTCACCATGGCAACTGTCAGCTTCAGCCTGCTACTAAGGTAACATTATAGGGTAGGTCACTGAGGCCTTACATTCTTTATATCTTACAAAATATTGTATTTAAACCTCAATGACTTTTAATCAAACAACAGTATTTTCATATGTGTTTTAGTGAAATGTTTGATTGTTGACCAGGCTAGTTTTGCTTGAGCATCTCTGTTAGAACAGCCCCATAAAACTGTCTTTACGTGTTTGAAGGCTGATGGGCCTAGGAGTCCTGCTGTATTTGGAGCCATGCTGTCCTATGTCAGGGAAATCATGGATGTCTTTGGAGTTGATCTGCTGGACAGGAAGGTGAGATCTAGATTAAAGCTGATGTGTGTTATTTTTATGATGTTAAGATACTTTCTCCTAGTTTGTGTGTATGCTTGCTAAAACCTAGCGGTGTAGGAGCAGCATAATACAAAAAAAGTGATCAGTTACTAGTGGTGCACCGATTGGGAAATTTGAGGCCGATACCGATCTTGGAATAATTTTTTTTTTAACGCTAAGATCGGCCGTTACCGATTTGTTGTTTTTTTTTTTTTTTTTTTTTTTTTTCCTTAAAGTGCCATTTGCCACACTTTTGCAAGTTATATGCTGCAGTTATGTTTATGCCCCACACAGTAAAATTACGTTAACACTTTACAAAAAGGCTCCATTTGTTAACATTATTTAACAACACTACTGTAGTTGACATGAACTAATGAACTTAATATTAGTTACAACATATACCAATACATTTTTAAAATCAAAAGTTGTATTAGTTAATGCACATGCACTATGAACTAACAATGAACAATTGTATTTTTATTAACTAACATTATGATTAATAAATGCTGTAAAAATATATTGTTCATTGTTTGGTCATGGTACCTAATGCATTAATGTTAAAGAAATGAAACCTTTTCATAAAGTATTAACAAAATTACATTAAAATTATATTAATTGTGAATTGCTAACATTTATTTGTATTGAAAACAATTATGAATAGTTCTGTTGTCAATATCAAAAGGCCATTGTGACATGCTGGCAACCAAAAACCATGAGAGCATCACCCACAGCAGAGATACTTTCAAAAATAAGAAAAATATATCCATTACAAGCTCTAAAACTGCTCCAGTGAGAAATCATTAATATCTATGATTTGTTGACTGTCTTTGGCGTCTTGTTGTAACACATCACTAATTATTAAGCAAACGTGTGAAGGCGTGGTGGCGTTATTGAAGGTTTTACAGTTACATCTGTTTTTAGTGGTTAAATTGGGATCCTCACAGAATAGCATTGAGATGAGTGACTGATGAGATATGAGAGCACCTGGAGAGCGCACCTATTTGATTGACACCGAGAGCGCTCGTGTTGAAGAGAGTAAAGCTAAAAGCGCTAATGAAGGCTTAAACAGTCTCTATCGCTCTACACAATGTCTGATTGTCACGACTCGCACAACATCATGTGTATTCAGATTTGTAATTGCATGTTTATTTGTTGTTTAATTCGTTTTTATACCCGTTTGTAGCCTCTTTATCCTCTTCCTGCTCACTGTGCAATGAGTCAGAATAACTACCGGAATGACTTTAGAAAATGGACAACTTAATATTCATACATGTAATTCTTACACATTTTTAAAAACAAAACGACATATTCATGTGAATTACATCATGTCTGAAAGTTTAAATTTGTGAATGCTTAGAATTGTCAACAACTCACCCTCCAAAGGCCACTCTGTCATGCTTCAAGGGCAGAGCAAGCACTCATTCATAGAGGAGCAGTGAATGTGTAATTCCTTGCATGCTGCAAAAAATTTCGGCCCTAAATCCAGGCACGATCGCCGATCACGGATTTAGGACTAATATCGGCCGATTTCAGTCAGTGGCCGATCGATTGGTGCACCCCTATCAGTTACGGGTGTCATAGTAAAAATATGCTATTTGCAGTCAGTCATGATTAATTTATTCTCTGAGTGAAATCGTCCAATTACAGGGATTACCTAGATAAAGTGAGTGATATTAAAAGTTATAAAAGTACAAAAAGGAAGTTACGGGGGGCCTGGGTAGCTCAGTGGTAAAAGACGCTGGCTACCACCCCTGGAGTTCGCTAGTTCGAATCCCAGGGCATGCTGAGTGACTCCAGCCAGGTCTCCTAAGCAACCAAATTGGCCCGGTTGCTAGGGAGGGTAGAGTCACATGGGGTAACCTCCTCGTGGTCGCTATAATGTGGTTCTTTCTCGGTGGGGCGCGTGATGAGTTGTGCGTGGATGCTGCGGTGGATGGCGTGAAGCCTCCACACGCGCTATGTCTCCGTGGCAATGCACTCAACAAGCCACATAAGATGCACGCGGGTTGACGGTCTCAGATGCGGAGGCAGCTGGGATTCGTCCTCCGCCACCCGGACTGAGGCGAATCACTACGCGACCACGAGGACTTAAAAGCACATTGGGAATTGGGCATTCCAAATTGGGTGAAAAAAAAAATGAAGTTACAATTATTTACTCTTAAGTCAAATTAATTGCAGAAGGAACTAAATAAATTTTGTGGACTTTTTGATGTAATTTTGATACCCTGTACTGTGACTTGATGGAAGTTTTTAAAATTGAAAGTAAAGTGGGAGTGTTTAATCAGCTTAACTATTCCTTATCATGCTTTACCCTGTAAAGCCTGACATATGAAAGAATTGTCAGAAAATTCAAATTTTTTGACATTAAGCTGTTTTTAGTACCATTAGACAAACTATAAATTGCACGTTTTTTATATATCATATTTGATACATTAGGCTTTAAAAGTTAATTATCCTCCTGAGGCCCAGCAATTAATTTTTGTGTAGGACATTTATTTAAATTTTTCTTTGCCCATACATGCCACAGTGGTAAATCTTGGGTATTATCAGATGACTCACTGAGCTTTTCAGAGGTACCAGATGTTTGAGAGTTCAGCCATGACAACTTTCTCTCTTTGGTCTATAAATATGGATTGAAATGTATAACAGTTCAATTCAGCACATCAAATACAATATGAATAAATTATAATTTTTCAATAAAAATTTTTTATCCAATGTATTTTATGCACCAAACACTATACTGACATTTAAAAAGTAAATAAAAATTTTTTTTAGCTGGGTCTCAGGAACTTGTGGAAAGATTACATCATAATAGCTTGTAATGTAAAATAATGAGATCTTTATAACGACAGAGCAGGCTGCATATATGAAAATACACAAATATTAGTTCACACTAACTACGTTTCCATCCAAGGAGTTTTTGCGAAAAAAGTTTTAGCGGATTCAAAATAAAGCTGATGGAAACGCAAATCATTGCAAAAATGTCACGTGTCGACATAATATTTTTCCGTTAAACTCTAGCGCATAAACACTATGTCGATACTTCAGATGTCGCGAAAAACTGGTTTGAAAACACTTTTTGTCGAGAAAATTGGCATTAACGTAAAAATGTAGTCACATGACAGAATTTGCCCCAGTCGTTAGCCAGTGTTAATCATGATGACGGTATACAGCCTTGAAAGCCAATTTATTGTACGTGATTATGGATTGATCTTAACGGCATACCTGCACAGATCTGATGCTGCAAACATGACACTTCCAGGAGTGCCAACACAAATATCTCGTATCATGCACATGGACAAGTGCACGGAGAACAAATTAATGGCCACTGTTTGTGATTAATTTAATCACATCAGTTTATTTATCAAAGTTGCTTTTCCACACCATTCAAAATAATAGAAGGCAGTCATGGAATTAGAACAAAATACAAAATAACAATTTTTGTGCACAAAGATGTTTTAAATTAAAAATAAATACACAATACTAGGAGAAACGCTTCAGTGTGCTTTTTTGAAACACTAACAGCCCAATTCTATTAAATTATTGCTTAGCTTACTTTTGAGAAAATGCCAGCACATTTCCCTGTATTAAATTAAATAAATTGCCAAGCGAAAAAAGCATTAAATTAAAAAAATTTCATTACCAAACGAATAGACCTATATACTTGCCTTTTCTTTACACAAACTTAAATTAGCTTTACCCTGTTCTGTAGATGAAAAAAGTTGGCTGAACGACATTCTCGGAATGTTCTACACTTTTTTCAAGACTATAAACTATCAGAACTATTTGTCCAATGCTGAGTTCACTTTCAGAAATCTAGCTTTTGAACATTTTAAAACATTTAAATATTTTAAATCTAACCCTCTTTACCTCGGATCGCATTTGCTGAGCTTCTTCAGAAAATGTAAATTGCATTATGACATTAAATTAATTTTAGATGACAATCAAGTTCAACTGGTCGTTAAAAGTTGCTGGACAAATATGTTGGACATAATGCAGTTGTGATGGCAATGCTTTAGATGATTGTTCAAAATAGCCTATTGAATATCAGGAATGTATCAAACACTGTTAGACTGCATCACTTTTTCTTTAATAGCTGTGCACACCGCATAGACACATCGATGGATGGTCCTTATACTATAAGACTGAAAGTTCCCCCACTACTTGGTGCAGGTTGCCAGCTTGAACAGGGCCATGATGATTCGCTTTCGGGTCAGAACCGGTGGTAAACTGCGATAGACGCAACATCAGGACCAATATTACAGTCCTATCAGAAGGGCAACAGCTCCCTTTTGATTGCAATTCTGTCTTCTGATTGCATTTATTTGTGAAATTAAAATGACAGTAAGCTGGCTAATTTAAATGAATTATCTCAATACTCTCCCCATTTTACCAAAACTTCGGAGGAAAAAAAATGAGGAACATCTGGGAGGTGAATTAGCGATAAACTCACATTTCTGTATGGAAACAGGGCAGATTTCTTTTGCGCTAAAACCAAAACGTATTCGACAGTGTTTTTTTTTTGTTTTTTTTTAGGTATGCCGTCATCATGCACACCATTTTTATCGATAAAAGGCCATTTGAATGGAAACAAGCAGAAGATGGCAAATTTCACAAAAAAATGTACGCATTTTCACTTTGTCGATAACAAAATAGCGCGAAAAGTGGATAGAAACTAGGCTACTTTAAATGTATCTTATAAAAAGTATGTTAGAATTTTCAAAGCTCTGGATTTTTTATTTTATTTTGGTAGGCATGAATGGAATGTAATGGTGATTGAGAGATATACCTCAAAAGCCTGTTGTAACATATTTGATTGGATGAATTTCAGTGGGTGTTTTCAATAAAATATACAAAACCAAGCAAAAGTTGCTTATATTCAGCAAATATTAATTTTGAAATATCAGTAACAATATAATCATTACTGTCACTTTTACCTTATTAAAATAAGCTGTCATTTATCCCAACATAAGTCACTTTTCGCGCAAGTCTGCCGCCATTTTAAATAGACCGATATAAACATTGAAACCACTTTTTTTCACAAGTTACCACTAGATGGTGCCATAAACATGTGAAACGTACATACCATAGGTTGTTTGGCTTGTCAGCTTGAACAGGGAGTGAAACAGGAGCCACCACACGTTGTGTATCATATTTTGCAGTGATGCGAACTACTCGGCTAAAGTTACCTTTTCTGAAGCTAATTGCACACATTTTTTGGGGCAAATTTTCTACATTTACCTTATTAAAATAACTTAAAATGGTTTAAGCTTAAACAATAAAAAAAAAATAATAATAATTTAACTACAGCAAATGTGTTAAATACATCAAACAAATCAACTGAAAATATTCATCTGGAACACCTGCTTTGATTTTCTCTCCTTTTTTACCTTTCATGAGTTTGCATCCCTGATTTTGATACTAGTTGCTGAGCTTTTAAGATTTCTCAAAGATTGTTTCCCAATTTTTTCCAGGCATTTTCACAATACTGAACCATATCTCTTTATCTTCCCGTCCCCAGTTTCAATACCAGACTGTAAACAGATAGAGATAGTTCGCTCAATGAAAATTGTGCCATTATTTACTCACACTCATGTTGTTTCAAACCTTTATTTCTTAATTTCTTCCATAGCACAAATGAAGAGATGTTAGGTAGAATTGGGACGGTCTCAGTACCCATTCACTTTATCGCCATTTCCCCACCCGTCCAAGTGGTGAGAAACGGAGCGTAAATTTAGAAAATCTGAGTTTGCTGAGGCACTCACCACTTAACACTGTCAAGAATACAGACCCTTTTACAATTAAGATGCAAGGTTGATAAAGAATAAATCTATTATTTTAAATTACTTTGTCTCGCTCGATGGTCCTTTTTATTCATGACCAAGAACTAGCTTAATCCTGGCGATTTATACCGCTCTCAGGCACTAGTTTTAGAAACTGTTTTAAAAACAGAATTCTCCCTATGGACATGTTTTTGAGTTTTGAGGTCCAACTATTAAAGATTGATATTATGGATCCTGCTCTGTGTATTGGTGTACAGGTCCCATAAATGTAATAAGGACTTCGTCTATCAATTCTCTGACTTTCTCTCTGGCCTAGTGTTTCGCTGTGACGGACTGCTGATTCTTGGGGATTTTAAAATTCAACATTTAACTTTCTTTGTTGTCCATCTAAACCTCTGGTAAAATAAATGTTATGCCTTTAATTTTGTACAATCTGTATATGGTTCCTCTCATAATTTGGGTCATTCACTAGATCTTGTGTTTATCTAATGGCTTTTCAAGATTAGTTATAGAAGTTTTTGATGCTGGTATTTCCGATCACTACTCAGTTATGTTTGAATCTGTCTATTCATGTCCACTGCTTACTCTCTCCCAGCCTCCACTATTCTCGTGCCATTCACTCTTCTATCACCAGCCTGTTTGCAGATTATTACCCATCCCTTACCCATTCCTTAGATGCTCTTTCTAATGGTATGGATACTGACCAGCTGGTTGAAGTTTAACAAATCTTGTACTATTTCTTTAGACACTGTTGCTCCTCTTAAGCCAAGGAGAGCTACATAGGTCATAGTATGCCTTTTTTTATTATTATTATTGTAATATTCCTTGACTTATCACTTATAATATTAGTAAAGTTTTTTGCTCAAAAAAAGTCAAATATTTGTAAAACATGATCATTTTCAACCCTCATTCTGACCCTCTGTCAAACACACGTTTTGGTGCTGCTTCTCTTTTAAGACTTGACAGTAAACGTCCACTGTTATGATTGACTGCTCTTGACTGACCTGCTTTCACTCCTTGCCATCTCACTGCTCACTGCTGCTGGGTGGGCTACAGTAGTGATTAGGTAAAGTAGGTATTGTGTTGTTGTGAAGGTGGTTAGATGCAAATGTCTACCACGGTTTGACATCACAATGTGAAGGAAGTAGAGAACGAGTCATTTTGCAGTTTGAGGAGGGAGTTTTGAGTTCTGAAACTTGCAGTATGTTTTTATAGTACAATGACCTCTTATATGTCAAAATTTCATGTCATTACCCCGTTAAGGGTTAGGGTGACTCCTAGCTTTGGCTAACAACTCCACCCATGCTCTTGGACAAGACTGTAGAAAGGCAAAATGCAAGTGGACAAAAGACAAACTTCAGGTTTCATATGACATTTTAAAGGCTTGTTTAATTAATTATCAAATATCAGTGAAGGAGGCCAAATAAAAATTTCCCAGTTAACTAACTGCTGAAAATGCTAATACAGTTGAAATCAGAAGTTTACATACACCTTAACCAAATACATTTAAGCTCAGTTTTTTTTTTTTGTAATTAATTTTTATTGATTCATGTGCATATGACAATGAAAAAAAACTCAACACATATATAATGAATCAACATTTTACATTTAAACCCTACTAATACAATCCCACCCTGACCCCTAACGAACACCCCTGTGGTCCCACATAAAACACACACAATCCAAAAAAATTAAATAAATATATATATATATATATATACACATACATACACTTACATAAAATAAAATATACAGTATCTCACAGAAGTGAGTACACCCCTCACATTTTAGTAAATATTTTATTATATCTTTTCATGTGACAACACTGAAGAAATGACACTTTGCTACAATGTAAAGTAGTGAGTGTACAGCTTGTATAACAGTGTAAATTTGCTGTCCCCTCAAAATAACTCAACACACAGCCATTAATGTCTAAACCGCTGGCAACAAAAGTGAGTACACCCCTAAGTGAAAATGTCCAAATTGGGCCCAAAGTGTCAATATTTTGTGTGGCCACCATTATTTTCCAGCACTGCCTTAACCCTCTTGGGCATGAAGTTCACCAGAGCTTCACAGGTTGCCACTGGAGTCCTCTTCCACTCCTCCATGACGACATCACGGAGCTGGTGGATGTTAGAGACCTTGCGCTCCTCCACCTTCCGTTTGAGGATGCCCCACAGATGCTCAATAGGGTTTAGGTCTGGAGACATGCTTGGCCAGTCCATCACCTTTACCCTCAGCTTCTTTAGCAAGGCAGTTGTCATCTTGGAGGTGTGTTTGGGGTCGTTATGTTGGAATACTGCCCTGCGGCCCAGTCTCTGAAGGGATCATGCTCTGCTTCAGTATGTCACAGTACATGTTGGCATTCATGGCTCCCTTAATGAACTGTAGCTCCCCAGTGCCGGCAGCACTCATGCAGCCCCAGACCATGACACTCCCACCACCATGCTTGACTGTAGGCAAGACACACTTGTCTTTGTGCTCCTCACCTGGTTGCCGCCACACACGCTTGACACCATCTGAACCAAATAAGTTTATCTTGGTCTCATCAGACCATAGGACGTGGTTCCAGTAATCCATGTCCTTAGTCTGCTTGTCTTCAGCAAACTGTTTGCGGGCTTTCTTGTGCATCATCTTTAGAAGAGGCTTCCTTCTGGGACGACAGCCATACAGACCAATTTGATGCAGTGTGCGGCGTATGGTCTGAGCACTGACAGGCTGACCCCCACCCCTTCAACCTCTGCAGTAATGCTGGCAGCACTTATACGTCTGTTTCCCAAAGACAACCTCTGGATATGACGCTGAGCACGTGCACTCAACTTCTTTGGTCGACCATGGCGAGGCCTGTTCTGAGTGGAACCTGTCCTGTTAAACCGCTGTATGGTCTTGGCCACCGTGCTGCAGCTCAGTTTCAGGGTCTTGGCAATCTTCTTATAGCCTAGGCCATCTTTATGTAGAGCAACAATTCTTTTTTTTTTTTTCAGATCCTCAGAGAGTTCTTTGCCATGAGGTGCCATGTTGAACTTCCAGTGACCAGTATGAGAGAGTGAGAGCGATAACACCAAATTTAACACACCTGCTCCCCATTCACACCTGAGACCTTGTAACACTAACGAATCACATGACACCGGGGAGGAAAAATGGCTAATTGTGCCCAATTTGGACATTTTCACTTAGGGGTGTACTCACTTTTGTAGCCAGCGGTTTGAACATTAATGGCTGTGTGTTGAGTTATTTTGAGGGGACAGCAAATTTACACTGTTATACAAGCTGTACACTCACTACTTTACATTGTAGCAAAGTGTCATTTCTTCAGTGTTGTCATATGAAAAGATATAATATGTTTACTAAAATGTGAGGGGTGTACTCACTTCTGTGAGATACTGTATTATATATACACACACATACACAAATAAATAAAATAAACATACATGATTAAACTACACTCTCCACATCCCCTCCCCGAGATTCCCCCCAAAAAACTAAATATTTGCCCCATTGTTTAGCAAATAAGTCCCTCAACCCCAGCCTTCTACTTACCGCCTCTTCAAATGCAGCTACCCTCCCCATTTCCACACACCACTCCGAAAAAGAGGTGCTCCACTTGACTTCCAGCCCCTTAAAATTATGAGATCATGAGACTGGTCATAACCCAATTTTTTTATATGATTGTCCCCTAAATGCATGACCGCTCCATCACCCAAAATACAGAGTCTGGGACAAAGCAAAACCTGAGTGTTCAAAACGTCGCACAAATACCTCTGAACCCTCAACCAAAACTCCTGGATCTTAACACACCCCCAAAAGACATGGGTAGTGTCTCCAACTTCTGACTGGCATCGCCAGCAAGTGGGTGTGTCTTTAAGACCAAGCCTATATAATCTAGAGGGGGTCCAATAAAATCTATGTAAAATCATAAATTGCATAAGGCGAACCCTTGCATCTCTAGATACAGACTTGACATTTTTAAGAATCTTAGTCCACCTTAATCCTCCAATACCAAATTCAAATCTTTTTCCCATACTCTCTTGAAAGAAGTCAAGGCTTCATCCCCCAGACTCTGAATTAGTAGGGAGTAATACACTGATGCTTCATGGCTTTTTCCAAAAGCAGCAATCACCTCTCCCAAAGCACCTGCCGCTTTAGGGGGGTGCGTGCCACTCCCAAAAATAGTGCAGAGTAGGTGGCGAAGCTGTAAATACTTATAAAACTGAGATCTGGGAATGCCAAAATGTTGAACCAAATTTTCGAAAGATCTCAATACTCCACCCTCATATAGGTCACCAAGTGCATTAACCCCCCTCACAATCCAATCTGACCAACAAAAAGGGGACTTATTAATACATAGTTTAGGGTTCTGCCATATGCTCGAGGCAACATTTAAATAAATATCAGAATTAAACACTCTGGACACTTTTGTCCATATCGAGTGCAAATGCAAAATAACGGGATGCGACTTAACCTCTCCGGCTAGTTTAATCGAAAGGCTATGCAGTGGCTAGATAGGGGCAAGAACTTCCTTTTCAATACAAAACCAGGGAGGGGCCCTCTCAGGTGGAAGCGACCAATGAGCCAAATGTCTAAGACCGAGCGCATAATAATAAAACAAAATCTTGGGTAGGCCTAGCCCTCCTCTGTCAATTGGCCTATGTAACTTACTGAAATTTAACCTGGGGCGCTTACCATTCCAAATAAAGGACTTCGCTATGCTATCAAATTACTTGAAATAAGAGAGGGGGACATCTACAGGGAGAGACTGAAGCAGGTAGTTGAATTTTGGAATACAATTCATTTTAATAATATTAACCTTCCCAATCATAGATAAATGTAATGAAGCCCACCTGCTGACATCGCTTTTTATTAAAGGGTCAAAATTAACTCTAACTAAATCGGACAAATTTGCTGGGAATAAAATCCCCAAATACTTAATGCCCTGTTTGGGCCACTGGAAAGCGCCCGGCTGGAAAGCCGTTTCTGGGCAGTATGCTGTCAGCGCCAAAGCTTTGGATTTAGACCAATTGACTTTGTATCCTGAGAACTTGGAAAAGGAATTAATAATTATGTGGAGGCAAGGCATAGATCTAGTAGGTTCAGAGACAAATAATAAAATGTCATCTGCATAAAGCAGAAGCTTATGCGCTGCACCTCCCGCTGTCACCGCTGGAAAATCATCCACCTTTCTTATCGCAGCTGCTAATTATTCCAGGGCAAGACAGAACAATAATGGGGAAAGAGGGCAACCCTGTCGAGTGCCCCTATCCAGAGTAAAATAATCTGAAATTAATCCATTTGTTTGTACCGCTGCCACAGGGTGTTTATAAAGTAACTTAGTCCAACCAATAAATGTACTCCCGAACCCATACATTTCCAAAATCTTAAAAAGATAATCCCATTCTACCATATCAAACGCCTTTTCGGCGTCAAGTGAGATGGCAGCGACCGGAGATTGATCATTCGCCACTGACCACATGATATTGATGAGACGCCTGATGTTATCAGAAGAGCTACGGCCCTGAATAAATCCCACCTGATCTATATGTATAAGATAAGAGATGTCATAACTTTACTTAATCGGTTAGCCAAAATTTTTGACAATATTTTTACATCTAGTTGGATCAGGGAGATTGGACGGTAACTTTTACACTCACTTGGATCTTTGTCCTTTTTAAGAATCAGACTGATCCGGGCTTGTGTCATGGTTGGAGGAAGCTTTCCATTCTTTAATGATTCCATATAAACCTCTAACAAAAGTGGGGCCAATTCTGTAGCATAGGATCTAAAAAATTCTGCGGCAAAACCATCTGGCCCCGGAGCCTTGCCAGTAGGTAGGGACGTAATTACCTCATTAAGCTCCTCCAAGGTTATCTCAGAATCAAGAGTTTTTTTGCTCAATCGTCAGTTTAGGAAGATCTAATGGTTCCTCAAAGTTTCTAATATCTTCATCAGTAGATGAAGACGTGGAACTATAAAGATCAATATAGAATTCTTTAAAGGCATTATTAATATTAATGGCTGAGGTGAATAGTTCACCACCAGCAGATTTCACTGAGGGAATGGTAGAAAAAGACTCTCTCTGCTTTATATATCTAGCCAAAAGCTTCCCTGCTTTGTCCCCCGACTCAAAGTATGACTGTCTTGCCCTGAATAACCAAAACTCCACTTTCCGTGACAAAATAGTCTTATATCTATATTTCAATCGGGTTAATTCTCTGAGACCATCAGATGACATTCGGCGCTTCAGCTCTGCCTCGGCACTTTTAATATTGCCTTCCAACTCCACAAGTTCTCGTGCTTTTGATTTTTTGATGAATGAGGCATACTGTATGATCCGGTCCCTAAGAACCGCCTTAAGTGCCTCCCAAGCCACGCCCACAGAGGATACTGAGGACCAGTTGGTCTCCATATAAACATTGATTTCAGTCTTTAACATTTGTTGGAAATCAGGATTCTGTAAAAGGGACACATTAAGGCGCCAACTATATGATTTTCTCTATATGTGGCATCACCTCTAAACTCACCAGGGCGTGATCTGAGACTAAAATGTTTCCAATTGAGCAATCAACAACAGATGAAATAAGGGATTTGGATATAATAAAAAAAAAATCTATTCTAGAATAAATCTTATGGACTGATGAAAAAAATGTATAGTCCCTACCGGATGGGTCCAAATGTCTCCAAATATCTGAAAGACCAAGATTTTTACACATCCTGTGAAGTGTCAATGTTGCTCTAGGAGGTTTACACACTTTAGCTTCACTATGATCAAGGACTGAATCCATCAAAAGATTAAAGTCTCCTCCCAATATTATATCATGAGGGGTGCCAGCGGTTTGCAACATCCCTTCAAGATCTATAAAAAAGCCCTGATCATCAACGTTAGGTGCGTAAATATTAGCCAAAATCAGAATTTGCCCTTGAATTTCAGCTAAAACAATAATTACTCTTCCTAATTTATCTTTAATCTGTTTGAGAAATTTTAATTGTAAATGTTTATTAATCAATATAATGACTCCCTTGCTCTTACTTGAGCCAACACTAAAGAAAACATGTCCACCCCATATCTTCCCAAATTTTTCAGCTTCCTGTGGGGAGAGATGTGTTTCTTGAAGAAACACTATATCATATTTGTTACGTTTAAGAAAAGTAATAACCTTCCTTCTTTTTATGGGGTGCCCCAACCCATTTACATTCCATGTGGAGAGAGACAATCCACTCATATTAACATTTGACATATTGATATAATAAAAAAAAAAAAAATTGTGTGTGAAAAACAAAATTATGAAGACCACATTCCCCATTAGTGAAACAATCAACCCCCGAACATCCCCCAGAACAAAACAAACAGAAAAAAGAAAAACGTGCGCATTAACCCCGCGCACGACAGCGCCAACCGGCGTCAATCCCTCTAAACTCAAAAGGTCCATGAACGTCCACAAGTCCCCATGACAACTTTTCCACGGATTGCTCAATTTTGTGAGGCAAAATTACATTACAGAAAATACTTTGTGAAATAAACCCGGTTAATAGGAAGAATGAACACAATAAATGTGTGGATTCATTCACAGAACTGTCTCAAGGATGTGATCTTCCACAAAACAAATTCCAGCTGATATAAAACCGTTCAGATTCCTCGGACAGACAAACGAATGTTCAATGAGTCAGCTGTTATGAGTTCAGCGGATGACGTAATCATTCAAATGTCCCGTTAAAAAAAAAAAAAAAAAAAAAAAAAAAACTCAAAACAAACTGCAGCCAGCAGGAGGAATAAGCACGAAGAACGAACAGATTAATCCACAGCTGTTCCAAATGAGTGTTCAATAGAACAAGCTCCAGCCGCTAGGTGGAACCAATACAAAAAGAAACAAAACCGGCATCTCGGTTCGCCGGATGGTCAAGTCAATTCACTCGGAGGCTGCATAAAAGTATATACCATGACTTACATAATCCGTCAGCTTTATAAAAGACATCCTTTGTGTGAGCATGTAAATATTTTGCGGTCATCCGTAGTGTCCACTCTCAACTGGCCGGGAACTTCAATGCAAATGTAATCTTCCATCAATGCAAAAGTTTCTTTAAGGAAAAGTGTTATTCACAAAACAAGTTCCAGCCGCACGGCGGAGCCAATGCAAAAAACCCAAAATTTCATCCAGCTTCCTCAAGAGTTAGGTACAGCGAGTCAGGCCCACTCACATGAGAAACATCCAATGGTTTACTCAGACATTGATTCTATAAAAGACATTGCCAGATTTGGACATGTGAATACTTTGCGACCGTTTATCGTTTCTATTCTCAGTTTGGCAGGAAACATCAGAGCAAACAAGATCTTTTTCTGATGTAAGAGTTTCTTACATTCCTTGAACCGATCGCGTTTCTCTCTTGTCGAACTCGCAAAGTCTGGGAACAAGAAAACATTATGGTTCTTCCAAGAAAGCTTCCCTTTACTCCTCACCTGGCGCAACACAAGATCTTTATCGGATGATCTCAGAAATCTGGCCAGAATCGATCTGGGCCTATCTCCCTCAGCAGATCTGTGAGCTGGCACTCTGTGAGCTCGCTCGATTTCCAACTTGTGGCCTGTTATGTCGAACAGACTCGGGAAAAGCTTGTCCAGGAATTTCACCATATCTCTGCCCTCCTCATGCTCAGGAATTCCAACAATTCGAACGTTATTCCTGTGGCTTCTATTTTCAAGATCTTCAAGCTTTTCAAGGAGATGTTCCAAATCAACTTTGGTCACGGGCGGATTAGCGGATAATTCCCTCTCCGAAGATTCCAGAAAATCGATTCGTTTTTCAACATCAGACACTCTTGTACCTAACTCAGAGAATTTTATTTCCATCGCCGTGATCGATCGACGTATTACAGCGAGATCCTCCAAGTCAGCAAGAATCTTCATCAACATCATCGACATGTTGGACAACTGATGCTGGATCTCCTCTCTCGTCGCGCCATCCAAATCGAGTCCCCGGTCTGTAGGCCTGTCGGGGCTTTCATCCTGAACAAGTAAGTGTCTTTTAATATCTCCAGAGCCCGAGGATTTTGACTTCTTTGCCATGTTTTGCAACAAAGGACAAATGTGTAACTGGGTGTATCAAATTTCACCAGATTATAACATGAGAATAATCAAAAATTCAGCAAAGTGCGCAGAGCTCGTCGCTCACACGTCTGCTCCTTGCATGGCGTCCATTTTCCTCCTAAACTCAGTTTTTAACAATTCCTGACACTTAATCATAGAAAATATTCCCTGTCTTAGGTCAGTTAGGATCACTATTTTAAGAATGTGAAATGTCAGAATAATTGTAGAGTGATTTATTTCAGCTTTTATTCACATTCACAGTAGGTCAGAAGTTTATGTAAACTTTGTTAGTATTGGTAGCATTGCCTTTAAATTGTTTAACTTGGGTCAAACGTTTTGGGTAGCCTTCCACAAGCTTCTCACAATAAGTTGCTGGAATTTTGGCCCATTCCTCCAGACAGAACTGGTGTAACTGAATCAGGTTTGTAGGCCTGCTTGCTCGCACATGCTTTTTCAGTTCTGTCCACAAACTTTGTATCGGACTGAGGTCTGGGCTTTGTGATGGCCACTCCAATACCTTGACTTTGTAGTCCTTAAGCCATTTTGCCACAACTTTGGAGCTATGCTTGGGGTCATTGTCCATTTGGAAGACCCATTTGCAACCGAGCTTTAACTTCCAGGCTGATGTCTTGAGATGTTGCTTCAATATATCCACATCATTTTCCTTTCTCATGATGCCATCTATTTTGTGAAGTGCACCAGAAGTGCAGCAAAGCACCCCTATAACATGATGCTGCCACCCTTATTCTTCACGGTTGGGATGGTGTTCTTCGGCTTGCAAGCCTCACCCTTTTTCCTCCAAACATAAAGATGGTCATTATGGCCAAACAGTTAAATTTTTGTTTCATCAAACCAGAGGACATTCCTCCAAAAAGGAAGATCTTTGTCCCCATGTGCACTTGCAAACTGTAGTCTGGCTTTTTTTATGGGGGTTTTGGAGCAGTGGCTTCTTCCTTGCTGAGCAGCCATTCAGGTTATGTCGACATAGGACTCGTTTTACTGTGGGTATAGATACATGTCTACCTGTTACCTACAGCATCTTCACAAGGTCCTTTGCTGTTGTTCTGGGATTGATTTGCACTTTTCACACCAAACTATGTTCATCTCTAGGAGACAGAATGCGTCTCCTTCCTGAGCGGTATGATGGCTGCGTGGTCCCATGGTGTTTGTACAGATGAATGTGGTACCTTCAGACATTTGGAAATTGCTCCCAAGGATGAACCAGACTTGTGGAGGTCCACAATTTTTTTTTTTTTTTTTTTTTTTTCTGAGGTCATGGCTGATTTCTTTTGATTTTCTCATGATATCAAGCAGAGAGGCACTGAGTTTGAAGGTAGGCCTTAAAATACATCCACAGGTATACCTCCAGTCGACTAATCAGAAGCTAATTGCCTAAAGGCTTGACATAATTTTCTGGAATTTTCCAAGTTGCTTAAAGGCACAGTTAACTTATTGTATGTAAACATCTGACCCACTGGAATTGTGATATAGTCAATGAAAAGTGAAACAATATGTCTGTAAACAGTTGTTGGAAAATTACTTGTCATGCATAAAGTAGATGTCCTAAACAACTTGCCAAAACTATAGTTTGCTAATATGAAATCTGTGGAGTGGTTAAAAAAAAGTGTATATAAACTTCTGACTTCAACTGTAGGTCCAAAGTATTTTTTAATACAATTTACTTTAAATCCCAGTGCTGTTGTTTTTCCTGATGATGCTTCTGAGACCTGTTAAAAAATTAAGAGATTAATTCTGTTCCTTTTGAAATCTCTGTTATCAGCCCCCCTCCTAGCTGTTTAAGTCACTTTCAACTAGTCTCTTCATCCCAGCTAGCTGGTTTAATTTCTAGTATGAAATCTTCAAGTTGTAAGCTGGATGTTATTACTGCACATCTTTTTAAAAGATGTCTTTGTGACTATTAGCAGAGATTATTTAGCAGAGATGGGCCACTTCTATTAAAATGAATGGGAGAAATTGGAATGCCCAACCAAGAATCTCTAGTGCCCAGCAGGCAACGGATGTAGAAAGGAAGTCTCGCCTTACAGGTAAAAGAGCCAGTCACCTTTTAGATACAGACATCACCTGGCAATCAACTCTAGAACGCGCATGCGCATTAGCTATACAAGCCGGGAAAATTTTGCCGTAAAGTGAGTGTTGTCACGGTACCAAAATTTCAGTAGTCGATATGATACCAGTGATATTTCGCGGTTCTTGATACCAATTTCGATACCACAGCATAAATATGCTAATATGACAATGTGCTATTAAACACACCTGTTTAGCCTATTTAAAAAGTTAAATTTCAATGTAAAAAATAAAGTAAAAGAAATGCATGTTTCCTTCAAGTTTTTTCAATCAAGGATGCATTGCTTAAGTGTTTTTAAGTAGCACCCTACTGAAATGTTTTATTCTTTACCAAATCATGTTTTCCTTTTTGTTATTATTTTCCAGAACTCCATGTTTTAGTGTCATTTAATTTAATCATCAAAATGGTTAAAGGAATTCTTAAAACTTAACAAGTGAAAATAGAACTGTTCAACGTCATTGCATTTTCCCCCAAACTTTTATTCAACAGCAGTCTTGCTTGTGATATAATGCTTGATTATTATTATTATTTATTATTATCATTACAGTGAATATTAAATTTTACTATACAGTTGTAATATATTTGTCAGAATTTCTTCAATTTCATGGCTCTAGCTTATATTTTGAAACATGCTTTTATGACATGTATTTTTTGCCTAATCTTCACTTTCCAGATAAACAGTTTGCGACACAGAGACTTTTAAGTCACGTCTGAAATCTCATCTCTTTACACTGACCTTTGAGTCTAACAAATTAAATGTAGGACACAGTTTTGGAGTGTTTGTGTTTTGTGTTTTAGATTACTTGTGTTTGTTTATATGGTAATTTTTAAATGTTACTTTTTAAATTTTATTACTGTGAAGCACTTTGGTCAACTCTATTGTTTTAAATGCTATATAAAGTTGAGTTGAGAGATTAAAGAGCAAATGCTGTGATTTAATTATATAAATATATAGTTTACATGTGCTGCATGGTTCACAGTAGATTAGTGCTCTGCTCTTTCATCTGATACAACATTTAGTGAATGATTCTCGATGTCTGTGGAGTTTCCAGTGTATGAGCGGTCGGATTTATACATTCATTCAAAGTACGCATCTCTTCCACACTAAGATTACAGCCTTTAGCAGTTTAATAATCACACTAGGACGTCACGATTTTAATTTGATTAATTGTCCATTTCAGTGAAAGGAGTAACCGATCACGTACTCAAAATGAGCATTTTAAAGCAGTCGTGTGTCAGTCATACTGCGCTGCTACTGGATTGAGTCGGTGCTTGGTACTACAGAAACACTGGTATTGTTACATCTTTTTTATTTTAGCATCATCTTGGTTCCAAAGTACTGGTACTTTTGACAACACTAATATGAGTTAAAGAATCACAATTTATGATAACCAGTATTGTCAGATTTAATTGTTGATTTTGAAATATGCTCTTTGATCGTAATCTTGACCAACCCTTTTTGAGATTTTAGTCTTTCTCCATTCAAGTAGATAGGAGCTGCGCTGGCATGACTGGAAATAACCTCCCAAGAGCGTTCCAAAGATGGCCAACATTGGATTGACTTGCTAGAAAGACTTTGCTATTAGTCAGTCTGTGACAGCCATAATCAATAGCTCCTTAGCAAATGGTTAGCTTTAAACATGCAATAGTGCAGCCTTTGCTAAAAAAAAAAAAAATGTGTCTGTATGAAACACCACAAACATTCTGTCACAATCCAGCTATACATTCCGGAGAGAGTCATCTATTCTCAGCTCTACTCTTATTTGAATACTTTTAACATCCTGGATATGTTCCAGTCTGGCTTCAGAACTTAACACAGTACTGAATCTGCTCTGCTGAAAGTCTGCTAATGACATCCACTTCTCTCTTGACTCTGACTAATATGCCGTTTTAGTTTTATTGGATCTGAGTGCTGCATTCGACACCATTGACCACAGCATCCTTCTATGACACCTTAAGTGCATGGTCTGCATCCAGGGTCTGGTCTGGCAATGGTTGGCATCCTATTTGAGAGAGGACACTTTTGGTAAGCAAAGGGAATTTATCTTCCACATTGGCCCTCTTATCTTGTGGTATCCCCTAAGGATCCATCTTAGGTCCTTTATTGTTCTCCCTTTATATGCTTCCTCTGGGCTCCATTTTTCGGAAATATAACTTCTCATATCACTATGACGACTCCCAATTTATGTTTTCAGTTAGGCCAGACTGTAGCTGTTCTTTTGCTCATCTCTATCAATGCCTTGAAGACCATCAATTGTTGGATGGCAAATAATTTTCTGCAGCTTAATGAGAATAAAACTGAAGCTGTCATTTTAGGTTCTCCCACATCCTCCCCTGCCTTTGAAGCCCAGTTAGGTCCACTTTACTCCAACATACATAAGCATGTCAATAACCTAATTTTTGACTCCTCACTACTTTTTGATAAACTGATTTTGTGCTGTCATTAAGTGAAGTTTCTTTCACCTGAGATCCACTGCAAAACTAAAACAGTTTATCTCTATTAAAGATTTGTAAATTGTGATCCATGCTCTCATTACATCAAGGTTGGACTATTGTAATTCTCTGTACACTGGCCTGTCTCAATCTGCCTTATGTTTACAGATTGTTCAAAATGCTGCAGCCAGATTATTAACGGGGCAAAAAAAGAGGGATCATATTACTGGCTTCTCTTCACTAGTTACCTTCAATGTCTTCGATTGATTTTGAAATTCTCTGTTTATAAGGCCCATTTTGGTCTTGCACCTCAATACATTCGTGACCTTCTCCATCCTTAAACAGGTATCACACCAGCCAATTTTTTTGAGTGATTTTCTGGTGTTAGCTTCATTAACCTAATCACCGACCAGATGGAGGGAGACGATGCATTCATTAGCGTCTGGCAATGGGAGGTCTTTAATCTCTTGACCATCTGGACTCTGTGGTGAGTTAATAGGCCCTTTCCCACCTACAGCCCTGGTACTTTTCCTTTAACTTTCTAGGTGAGAACTCCTACAAGAAATGGAACACCCGTGGAGACTTTTCCCCTGTTGCATTTGCATTCACAAATGGTTACCACGTAGTGACCTCATCTAGTATCAACCATTTTTCTTCTGCCGGGTTGGAATGCGTGATTCAGTAGCAACAACAACAAAATCAACAACACCGACGGAGGACGGCAGGATCTGAGCTTTTTTTTAGGGCTGTTTTACACGAGCTTTGGCTGCATCCAAAAACATAAGCAGCTGCCTAATCAGTTAATGGTTTAAACGACAGCATTTTTGAAATAGTGAACAGTTTAAAAAGCACCTTATTTCATCCTACCTCCTTATACAGCCCCCGAAGGCAGAATTTTCCTGTTTTTAGACGCAGTGTGTCTTCAGATTACAGTTTAAACTGGGCGCAAGAGCTGTGCGTGCGGAGATCTGTGCTGCTGCAGCCGCAGTGAGAAGATAGGGGAGGCAGCACGCACTGAATTTAGTGGACAACATATTGAAAGCACTATAAACCTATTTATCAATACAATCTTTTAAAATGAAAGGCTTTTATGACTCAACATAAATGACTGTACTGAAATACTCATTGACTTAAAGACGTCTTGATGCAAGTTAACTACACAGTGACAGGCACACAATACTTCCCTCATTTAAACTAAATTTCATTACAAATTTCAGTTCAGTTACCCACTCTTGATAAACATCTGATGATGTATATCCATCCCAGGAAAATGTTTATGTAGTAATCCAGAAATCACATTATTTTATGTATAGTCACTGTACAAACAGTACAGGTGCGATAACTCGAAGTGTGTCATGTGAAACGTATACTTTGTTTTATTTAATTTCTGTTAAAGGAATTGTAAAATTAGCGCAGTTCTCTGAGTAGCAGGCTAGCAGCTAGTTGTTTACAAATTCTCAAAGCTATTTGTGTGTCATAGGTTTTTGACCAATCACAGGCTGCAGCTTCTCCTACAGTCCCTCTATGCCCCAAAAGAACCTATTTCAGAGTAGGAGCTAAAAATCCCCCAAAAACGGCTCCCAGGAACCATAGTTCCTCAGGTGCGAAAGTGACGAAGTACTAGTCCTGGGGAAAAGTACCTAAAACGGGCTTTAGTACCTGCAGTGGGAAAGGGCCTAATGGTTCCAGCAATGGAAAAAAGTATCCAACATGTTAGAAAAAAAAAAACGTGCGGTCGCCGAGGCGGGCTCTTGTGTTCAAGTGACCAGTGAGCTTCTTTACTGAAGAACTGACGAGATGTCAGGCTGGTCTGAACGTCTTCATCGCACTCAACTGCATATCATCACGAACGCTGATTGTAATCCATATGATTCTGTCACCAAGCGTTTTTTTTCTTTCTGTTTTTCCCTACAAAAATTACTAATGAAATCAAAAAGCGGATACCCTTTTTTTACGTAATTTACTCACTGAAAGCTGCATATAATGCGTTCTATGGAAAGCCTTGAGGGGATAAATACACAATCACACACTTATACAAGGAAAGGTTTCTCCATGAATCACTAACTAATTCACTCCTTTACAGTTGTTTATGCTTACACGGTACTCCTGTTGCTATTTCAGCAAGCTCCACGTGACAGGGAATCAGAGAGAGCGTTGCAGTGAGTTGGTATGTGTGTCCTCCCTCCACCATTTTGTATCGGCAAGTGTGTCACACCTCTGATTGAAGAGAGCGAGATCTCAGCAAAAAAGTCTGCAAACGAGTTGTTTTGAGTCTGCTAGTGTGATGCCAGCTTTACTCTCCCCCAAAACGCTCAAACCGTAAGGCAGAGCTACTCAAATTTGGAAAGCTCAGGGGCCCCAAAGCTGGATCCCTGTAGCCTCGAGGGTCACATTTTCACCAAATTAAGGACACTTGAAAAATTGTGTGTCTCGGCCACTTGGTGGTGCAATACCAATGACAAACCTAATAATAGCAATAACTATGGAACCGTTTCTCTGGTCGGCTATAAATTTTGCTTGCATTGTCTTTGTTCAAGGTGCCATCAAGGTCTATGATGACATATATTGCATATATTGAGAAACATGGCCGCCATGGACCAATAAACTTTCAGCAATAATTAGACAAGGTTTAATAAAGGCTGATCGGAACGAAATATTGAGGGCCTGTTTACTATCACATTTAACATGGGTGTAAGTTGTTGTATATTATGTGGTGTTTCACACAGACACGTTATTCATATCATATGATAGATCTCCTCTTTTCAACAACTTTGCCTCAAGGACCATTGGTGTGTGAATCAAATCTTTAAATATTTGAGATTGTTTTTCAAAACAAACTAGTCCTAGGTTTTTCATTAGAAAACAACAAAATATGTACAGGAAGAATCTGGACAGCCTAGATCAATAATTATATATATATATATATATATATATATATATAAGTTTTTTATTTGGCATGGCTATAAAAGGGTTTTAAAAAAAATATGGGAATAGCCTAGTTTACCCAAAAGCCTATAACTCTTAAATGATAAATCTGATTTACTGCTATAATGGTAAGGAAATTAAAAAGACCAAATCTATGTTGTCCTAAACCTGACGGTTCTGAAAATTATGGCAATTTATCTTTATTTTAGGTGCTAACAGGCTGTCTAAATAGTGCTTCTTGTAACACATGCTTGAAGCCCCTATGCTGCTTGAACCCAGATAACTGCTGCTTGCTTGCAGCTATATTTATTATTATTATTATTATTATTATGTTTTATTGATTGTACAGCACTTTGGATCATCGTCTTGTCTTTAAATTTGCTTAATAAATAAAATGACTTGTATGCGCACTTACCGCAGTTTTAACCTGCACGCTAAAAAGAGAGCAGGGAAAAATTTAGGAGATCAACAAAAAAGGTGAGATCTCATTCTGTTTGTCCTCAAAGTAAGCATCTAGACACTTGATTTCTTAAAGGAATGTTCCGGGCTCAATTCAAGTTAAGCTAAATCGACAGCATTTGTGGCGTAATGTTGATTACCACAAAAATAATTTCGACTCGTTCCTCCTTTTCTTTAAAAAAACAAAAAAAAAAGGCTACAGTGAGGTCCTTACAATGGAAGTGGGGACAATAAAATGTGGCCAATTTTTAGAGGGTTTTAACACAGAAATGTAAAGCTTATAATTTTATTAAAACTACTTTCATTAATTCTTCTGTTAGAAATGTTGTATTTGAGCTGTAAAGTTGTTTAAATAGTAATTTTTACTGTCATTTTAGAGTTTTAGGTTAGTTCGTTAACATTACGTTGTCGTGGTAATAAAGTTGTAAAATTGGCTATAACTTTACACAGAAGAGGTTTATAAGTGATTTTATCACACTAAAATAATGTTTACACACACATCCTTTATGTCTTGTGGTTATGATTTTGAAAAAGTGAGTATTCTAACGTTAAAAAATTGGCCCCATTCACTTCCAAGTGCCTCACTGGACCTCGATTTTTGCCTTTTTTTTTTTTTTTTAAAGAAAAGGAGGAACGAGTCGGAATTCATTTTTGTGGTAATCAACATTATGCCACAAATGCTTAAGATTGAGCTTAACTTGTATTGAACCCGGAACATTCCTTTAAGGGCAAGCTTTAAGAGTGGCCTGCTTTTGACTCCGTTTTGAGCATGATATATGTAACCTGTCTGTAAAGGTGTATTGTAAAAACGTGAAGTCTGACAGAGTTTCAAGTGCTTCTAGCCAGATGGGAAATGTTTTAAGATCTAATTCCAAAACACATTTTCTATTGTTGTGTTTGAATTGGGCTGCAGAATTTGTGAGTAAAGGAATATTGCCTGTGCTCAGACTCAAACAGATGCAATTTGCTCATTGCTGAAAAATTAGAGGGACCATTGTTGTGACTAGGTGGTGGTCATCCAAGTTTGAACATCAAAGGTGGTACTTGGCCTGAAAAGTTTGAGAACCACTGGCCTAACACAAAACAACAGTACACCTTTCCTTTCTATTGATAGAATAGAAATCAATAAATATTTTAGGCTTTGACATCCTTGTCCTTGTTTTAATTAATTTCCTGCAGTGCATTTTACAATGTGTCCCTTAGGATGTCCATGATTCTTCAGGAGTTTTGAATAATGTAGTGGAGGAGTTGGTCCTTTTTCGGAGTGAGGTCCGTAGATTTGCTCTTTTGGTGGAAGACCAAGCTCCGCTGGACCCTCAGACTGGCACAGAAATTAAGAAGAGGCATCCTCGTCCTGACAGAGTGCCCTTACTGAAGGCCTGTGATGCCTTACGGAAAAATCTAGCACCCCTTGGAGTCCATATTAAGGTAAATTTTCATTCCCTTAACTGCAGCAGAAACTTTAACGGTAAATTAAATGTTAATAGTTATTTGAAAGTATGGTGGATAGTTGGTGTTGTAGCCTTGTGCTCAGATAGTGCAGTAGCAGCATGGGAGACCCGAGTTAGAGTACCAGCATGAGGTCCTTTCCTGATCCTGTTCCCTTTTTTCTTAACTGTTGTTTCCCATCTCCCTCTCCACTTTCCTATTTAATAAAGATTAAAAATGCCAAAAATAGGAAGTATTATGGACACTCATATGTAATATTTTCATAAAAACCTGAAAACATACAGTAGTTAATTTTGTAGCTAATTGGGCTTCTTATCATTACTAGCAAACTAGAGCTTACTCCTCAGACTGTTTAACAATCACTGAAATATGTGTACCTACCCATAATGCACATCTTCACATTATGTATTCATCCTTTAAAACCTGTAAGAGCTTGTAAAGCTTAATGTCTTTGTGTGCTGTTTAGGAGTTTTGTGTATGTGCTTGTGTGCATGCCTGTGTGGAGTCACCTGATTGCACATTTTAAGGCTCATTGTGGTTTACCCTGCAAAAAAAAATTCTCTCTCGGTTACAGGATAGAGGCACAAACTCGATGTGGGAGATTACAAGAATGGGAGGAGAGACAAGGAAGATTTAGAACTTTGACACATGCGGTTAATACCACTTGTCAAAAAATGTAACTGCTGTCAATTTGTCTTATGATCTAAAGATGATGGTTCTCATATGAATCTTTAAACAAGCTGCAGTTTAACTTGCCTTTGGTACAAAACAAAAACAAAGCACATTATTATTTCTACAGTGCATTTAAAACTGGAACAATCAATAATCATAACCACAATATGTATATCATCTGATGATAATTATTGTAATTGTTCATGAATCAACTGTATCCTGCAACCTATGATTAAATAGCTTCTGTTATGATATGTGCTTTATGTTAAAGTTAATTGGACATTGATAATTTGTGCTAAACCCCTTCACAATCATTCTGAAACAGAAATTACTGAGTTGAGTATAGGATTCTCATTTAACACACTGGCTGATAAATGGAATGTGATCATCATAACTGATCTACAGCTAGTAACTGCTATTTACATGATGTATTTGGAGCGTGAAGAACTGGCTAATTGTTCAGTGTCTTAATTTTAAATTTTTTAAGTGGTATTCAGAATTTTTGAACACTGAACTTCATGGCATATTTGAAAATGTACTGAAAATGATACAATATGGTATAAACAACGGGGAAAAGCTGTACAAGTGATTTTACAAAGTTATGCATGTTTGTCAATATGGTAGCAGTCTAATAAAATTTAGAACTTGTTAAAGATAAAAAAAGATGGACCTCTGTCATCACTAACTGATGTCTTTTGATAAGGTTTATTATTATTATTATTATTGAACATAAGGGCATGTGTGAGCTCCAGTTTCTGGGTGAAATGCCCTAAACCTATCCGTCAATTGAGTAAAAATGTATTCGAGGGGGCATGGGTAGCTCAGTGGTAAAATACGCTGGCTACCACCCCTGGAGTTCGCTAGTTCAAATCCCAGGGCATGCTGAGTGACTCCAGCCAGGTCTCCTAAGCAACCAAATTGGCCCGGTTGCTAGGTAGGGTAGAATCACATGGGGTAACCCCCTCATGGTCGCTATAATGTGGTTCGTTCTCGGTGGGGCACGTGGTGAGTTGAGCGTGGTTGCTGCGGTGGATGGCGTGAAGCCTCTACACGTGCTATGTCTCCGTGGCAATGCGCTCAACAAGCCACGTGATAAGATGTGTGGGTTGATGGTCTCAGACACAGAGGCAACTGGGATTCATCCTCCGCCACCCAGATTGAAGCGACCACGAGGACTTAAAAGCGCACTGGGCATTCCAAATTGGGTGAAAAAGGGGAAAAATAAATAAAATATATTCGAGGGAAAATTTCTGAAATGGAGTTTCTGTATTTCACTTGTCACTGACACAATTACTTCTGATGTCTGAAACTAGTGTTTTCCCCTGATTATAGTTTCATGAAAATGGCCTCCCAGTCCCTAAATACTGATTTTTCTGCTAAGTTGTTGACTCAGAATTTTAAACAAGGGTAGACCGATATTTACTGAACTGGGAAACATTTCAAAAATCATGAAGGCCTATTTGAGCCCTGTATTGACCTGTCTAGGTCTTCTGTTTTACAATTACCTTTTATTACTTTTATGGCTTAGATCATTAATATTTCACAATGTCAATATGCATGAAACCAAATGAGTAAAATCAATTCATGAAAGTTTTCACAAATCCAGTTTTGTCCGAAACTAGTGTTTTTCTCAAATTTTTAAGCAGAGTGTATCCCAAGGCCTGTAACTCGGGTATTTCTGGTAAGCTGTCGAGTCAGAAGATCGATAGATACTAAGAACTTAAAGAGTTAAGAAACTATACTGTAACACAATTTAGAAATTATAAAGGTCTATTTTAGCCTAGTATGACCTGATTAGGTGGTCAGTTTTCACTCAAAAATGAAAATTCTCTCTTCGTTTACTCCTCTCATGCTATCCCAGATGTGTATAACTTTGTTTCTTTTGCTGAACACAAATGAAGATTTTTAGAAAAATATCTCTGCTCTGTAGGTCCATACAATGCATGTGAATGGTGATCAGAACTTTGAAGGTCCAAAAAGCACAAAGACAGCATAAAAGTACTCCATACTACTCCAGTGGTTAAATCCATATATATTTACAAGCAATATGATAGGTGTGGTGAGAAAGTTAAATATTTAAGTCCTTTTTCCATTATAAATTCTCCTCCCTGCCCAGTAGATGGCAAAACATTTAAAGACTGTGAATCGCCAAAAAAAAAAAAAAATAATAATGTGGATGTGATTTATAGTAAATAAATAAATAAAAGGACTTAAATATTGATCTGTTTCTCACCCACACCTATCATATTATTTCAGCAGATATGGATTTAACCACTGGAGTCTATTTATTTTATGCTGCCTTTATATGTTTTTGAGCTTCAAAGTTCAGGTCACCATTCACTTGCATTGTATGGACCTACAGAGCTGTGACATTCTTCTAAAAATCTTTGTGTTCAGCAGTTTAATTTTGGGGCGAACTATCCCTTTAAGCAGGGCCGGCTCCTGCCAGCTATGCTAGGGTGGGTTGGGGAGTAACGGAATACATGTAATGGGATTACGTGTTTTAATACAAAATATAAGTAACTGTATTCCACTACAGTTACAATTTAAATCATTGGTAATTAGAATACAGTTACATTCAAAAAGTATTTTGATTACTGAAGAGATTACTTTGCATTTTATTGTCATTTGTTTCATTTAATATTTAGTCCTTTCAGATGGAAAACATTTATACATATAAATGTGATCCAAAGTGCATTAGAACAGCGGTGAAACACTTTCTTATGATGTGTTACAGTCATACGAGCAGACAGAGAAGTACGTTTGAAGTAAGTTTGGAGCAGAAGAAAAAAAAAACCTTGTGTAAATTGTCAGCTTTATGCTAAGCTAAAATGCTATTTCTAACCATTTTACATGCACATGTTACCAGGCACAATCATATATATTTTTTTTTTTTTATCAAGAATTCACATTGGATCATAATTTCTTTTTTTTTTTAGTAAGACCTTTGATATTAGGGCAAAAATCGTATTCTTGATAATTTTTGTATTGTTTTCCTGTAAAAATATCTAAAAATCCTTGAAACAAAATCAATTTGATTTATCTTGTTTTAGAAACAACACTGCATTAAATATTTAGGTTTTTCAGAGAATGTATTTTTAACATGTATTTTGTCTTACTGTACTGGCAGAGTTTTTATAGTCAAAACAAGTGAAAAAATCGACCAGTGCTGAAGTAATCCAAAGTATTTAAAATACTCAGACTACTAATTGAATATCTTTAATTGGCATGACATGCATAACTGTCTAGATCATAAGGCCCAATATAACTATATTTTACACTTATTCCCCATATTAAAAAATATATTGAAATAAATAAACTGATAAACATTATATGTAATCATAAGATTGAAGTGGGCCCTGACAACTTTACACTTTCAGAGTAATTAGAATTACAGCTTTAAAGCAAATTACAAAGACAAATCAAGAGTCCCCACAAATGCAAGGATGGAGTGGAGAAATAATTTCAAGGAGGAAAATAAGGATGAAGTGAAAGGAAATGTATTAAATGGAGAGATTTGACACAGATGGGAACTGCTTCAAGAAATTATATATAATTAAATAATGACATTCATAGAGTTATGAATGAAACCGGTATGGTATGATCTGTCCGGTGACAGATGTGTTTGTCTCGTTTGCTGAAATTCAGAGTAACCATTGTGTGAAAATGCAGTAACTACAAAATCCACATCAAAATTTTGTATATATTCCCCCCTCAGTTTCAGTGTTAGTTAATGAGTATGGCCTTTGTAGGGTAAAAGGTATTGATATTTTTACACAGATATTTTTATATGTGTAAAATCATTTAGTGAATACAGGAATGGAAAGTAATGCCAAGCACCAAATGTCATTTTCATGACAGAGTAGTTTAAAGCGCAATGACGAACAATAACAAACTATCACTGTAAAAATTTGTATATAAAAGAGATGTAAGACACGAGGAGACAGACAGCATCTCTCACTGACGCCGAATTAACAACGGGAAACAGAAGCACGCGTCCCGCAAAACACTGAATCATGATCACGTACGGTACTATCAGCTAATATTTGCCGCGGAATCAATGGGATCCGGGGCAACAGAGTGCGGCGAAGGATGATGTGTGCGCGGGAGTTATCAAAATAACAAAATATATGTTCCTCAAATTGATTTCATGTGTTTAAGGTACAGAGTGTTATTCGTCTATTGCGCAAGACCAACAAAAATAAAAGCCTGATACCGGAACAGGACATAATCTTAGTGGACCGGGACTGAAATAACTGCGCAGACGATTACCTGCCGGGTGGGAGCGGGACAAAAAAATGACATTTATTTTTACGGGTGTGTGATAGAATCTCGCGGTAGCGGGTCTGAAAATCCATCCCGCGCAGACCTCTACTTTATAATTCAGGTCTAGTATTTCAGGAACACCTGCAGAGCGATTTTGGGGAGCTGATGTGAAGGGAGAAGGAGTCAGGGAGTTATTTGATAAGAGGGAGCCTCATAGTCACTGCACACGGAGACAGCAGTAGGCTTTTTATGGGTATTAAAAACCTATGCACTGTACAAAAATATCTCACTACCGTTCTCGCTCGCGTGATGTCTCGGACTCTGGTTTGCAGCAGCCGCTTTCGGCCAGTGACAAATGGCCGAAAGTGACAAATTGATGGGTTTTTGTTAAATGTGAGCCAAAATCATCACAATTAAAAGAACCAAAGACTTAAACTACTTCAGTCTGTGTGCACTGAATTTAATAAACGAGTTTCACAATTTGAGTTGAATTACTGAAATAAATGAACTTTTCCACAACATTCTAATTTATTGAGATGCACCTGTGTGTATGTGTATATATATATTTTCAATTAAAACCATGTTTCCAAAATGTTTGATTGGGTGGGCAAGACTCATGTTTGGGTGTGCTCAGCCCACCCCTGCCCATTCCTACAACCGGCCCCGCCTTTAAGACTTTTATAACTTCTTAATGGCATGGATCCTACATCTTTCGCATTGTGTATATGAAGCTATTCAAATAAATTTGAGAAAGTCAAATCATTTTGTGAAAGTTTTCACAAATCCAGTTTTGTCTGACACCAATACTTCTCTATCATAATAGTGTTTCATGAATATATGGTCTCCCAACACTGGTAACTTATTTTTGTTAGCTTTTGACTCATTAATTTAAACAAGGGTTAAGAGAAATAAAAAATCTGTAGACTGCTGTGAAACATTTCACAGACATTTCACAGTTGAAAAACATTGCACAGTTGTTTAGATGGTCATTTTTAAGAGTTATGAAATGGGAGTAGACGTTAAACTTGAAGAGTGCTAACATTTGCTTCTCGACTTACGGATTTAACAAGGGTTAAAAGTCAAAGACTTTGCTGTGATCAATCTGAGATACAGCAGGTAAGACTAAGATGTCAATTTAATTGTAGATCAGGCCAGTAGCCAATAAGAGAGGCATCTCATGTTGTTCAGTATAACAGATGGTCATACTTTAAAAGGGTTAAAAGTAGCTAGTAACATTTTAGTAGTAGATCCTCTTTTGTGATTAATGTAAACACCAGAGGCCTCATGTATAAAACTTTGCTGTCTTATAACTACTGTCTACGCACAAAAGTTTTCAGATTTATAAAAAAAAAAGAAAAAAAATTCTCTCTTCCAAATTTTTTTTTCTCTCTTTAAAAACATTCTTTTTTCTCTCCCTCTCTCTCTTTCAAAATTTTTTTTTGAAGAGATTTTTTTTTTTTTTTTTTTTTTTTTTTGGGAAGAGAGAAAAAAAATGTTTGAATAGAGAAAAAAAATGTAAGGCTCAGGAAGGAACTGAGACACCTTTTTTTTTTTTTTTTTCACCTTGCGGTTCAGGGCTTCCGTAATTCCCCACCCCGTCTCCTCCCCAAAATAACCACATATGGAGTGTACAACGCCTATTTTTACTATGCATATCCTCATCTGCATACAATTACCATATGCATTTCATCATCCAGACACATGATTACTGCGTTTAACTGTACGAGAAACTGTACCCAGCAAACATGAGACGTCAGCCAGACGTGTAGATCGTGTCTATATTGCGTCAGTTGGTCCAAGACCATATCTGTATGTCTGCACGACGTGCAAATCAGGTTCAGTATCTGGACGTCTGACTACGACCCCTCTTGGACGTAGATATGATGTTCAACATTTGAACGTCTGGCTAGGAATTTTTTTGGACGTCTGTGGACGTGCAGGACAGGTGCAGAAAATCGACATATATATTCAGTTCAGAAGTTGCAATGTCAGTTGCGGTGTAGTACAGCATAAAATTCATATTTGTTATTTTGAATTATTTGATGCTTTGTCAATTGTTCTCGATATGCTACAACAGGCAATTATACAACATTGTCCGAAATAATCATTAGCAAATGTGGTTAATTTTTACTGCAGTTGTGTGTTTGTCAAATGTTGCCTATTATAGCTGTCTATGGCGGAAGCACTTGTGCATGCGCTGCTCAGGGTATAGGTGGCACGTGAATTCTCAGCCCTCCCCTCAGACGCTGATGACGACGAGGCACGCCTGAAAAAACTCAATTGACACTCAATGAACTTTAAAGAACTTTTTTTTTTCTTTCAAATTGTGACAGTCTTATGAGTTATTTGTTATTTTTGTTAAATATTTGGTTTAATTTGTTGTCCACTGCAGTTTCACTTTTGTTTTCCTGATTTTTGTAAAGAGTCTGTACAGTTGCTTTGCAACTACAAATGAAAATTTGAATTAAAGTGAGTTTAATTGAATGCAGCCTAAGACTGTTTATTGGTCCAGAAGCAGTATAAATTACGTCTAAAATGAGTCTGCAGTTGACATAAGACGTTGAAAAGACGTCCACAATGACCCCATTTGAACTAATTTTTAACCTTGTAAAGAGGTCCTGTGGATGTCAACATTGGACGTTCAGAGGACGTCATAAAAAGACGTCATAAAAACTCTCATTCTGGCTCCTCAGGGGACGTCTTTTTAACGTGCAGCAAAGACGTGGGTATTATAAGAGATAAGACTGTAAATGTCACATGTGCCCAAAGGTTAGATGCTGCAGCATGAAGAAACATTATTTATTCAGATATGAACTTGATTTCAAAGAATATATCTTGAATATCCCTTGGCAAAATGTTTTTATCTTTGCAGACATAAATGTAACCTAAGTAATTTTGCTTCTCAGAAAACCTTTTAAATCGTTTTAATTATTATTTTTTTTTTTTTAAGAAGTTTTTAAAAATTAAAATTATTAAAATTCTTTGTGCAGCATTGTTTGATATCATCGGATTACTAAGATTGTATTTGACTGGTATTATATATATATATATATATATATATATATATATATATATATATATATATATATAAACAGCTGAACGGCAAATGTACTTTTCATAATGTTTTTATTAGACTAGATCGGGGTTTCATTGCGATGAGGGTCGGGATGAAGTGGAGCAGACAGCACATTTGATGCGCATATTTGGCGCATTTTATGTGCATTGCTGTATCTGTTTGCAGCTGTACAATAGTGTTTTTGATGAGACATGTCTCTCCAATGGTCCATTCGACTACTGCATGTGGCCAGCAGTGCCTGTCTTATAACTACTGTCCGTTTTACCAAGCCATTTCACGTCAGTCAGAGTCAAGTGCACATCGCATTACAGATAATCTTTATTCAAATGCTGTACTTATCTCAGTACATGATTGTAATAGAACAGAACATATCTCAAACTAAGAAATCTTCACTGTAATTTTTAGTAACTGTATGTTCCTTCTCCGTGATGACAGGGGAAAGTTCTCCAAACACATCGCATCCCAAACCAATATTTCCCTTTTACAGCTGAACTTGTTTACAAAGACTATATCTTGAATATCCCTTGGCAAAATGTTTTTATCTTTGCTGACATAAATTTAACCTAAGCAATTTTGCTTCTCAGAAAACCTTTTAAATCGTTTTAAGGGTGTTTTTATTGAGAAGTTAAATATTTAGTACTGGAAACAAAACAAAAATTATTAAAATTATTTGTGCAGCATTGTCTGATATCATCGGATTACTAAGATTTTATATTTGACTGGTATTTTTTATATATAGGGTAGACCGGGGAGTTTTGTAACACTGGGTTAGTTGTAACGCTGTCAGTTTGACCAATCAGAAAAGCGCTTCGGTGATGTCATCAATATCATAAACTCCCATTTCCTTTTCGAGCTCACATGAGAAGTGGCATGTCTCTGAAAGCAACACTGTGAATTTTACAACCAAAAAAAAAAAAAAAACTGATTTTCAGGTAAGAAAGCATTTTTATTTTTTTTATTTTTTTAATCAGGATTATTTTTTGCCTAGCGTTCATTCTATTGAAGATGCAATGTTGCAACTTATATCACCTAAAGTAGCCGTTTTCTAGTTTAATTTTATGCTTTGCATTCATGCCAACTTCAAACCCACATACCTTAAACAGTTAGCTATGTAATGGCTGGTTGTTGCGGGGATTGTTGTAACAGTTCATAATTTCTTATGATGACTCAGAATGTTTTTTGTACTTTAGTACTTTTCACCTTTTTTCTAGCATGCCTAGGCAGTGAAAGCGTAAGACAGACAGGGGTGTCCCTGCAGACATTCTGAGAAAGGCTGCAATTGAAGTCACAGGGAAAATCTGTGAGATCAGTCGCCAGGGCCCATTCCATCTGTCACGTCACACCACTTCTTAAACGATGGACCACCAGGTAGTGTTGGGTGTGGTAATGGCTCTGGATGGATGCAGGAGGAGGATTTCCACATCTTCCTGGATCACTTTAAGAATACAAAGGTAAGTGCTGAGAAGAAGGTGTTACTGTTGTTGGACAACCACAGCTCTCATCTTTCAGTGAAGGCTGTCACTTACTGCAAAGAAAATGGGATAGTGCTCCTTTCTTTCCCACCCCACTGTTCTCATAAGCTACAGCCCCTTGATCGTAGCGTTTATGGTCCATTCAAGAAGTTGATCAACACAGCCAGTGATGCATGGATGAGAATGAATCCTGGAAAAACAATGACAATCTATGACATCCCAAGCCTGGTCAGGACTGCATTCCCCAATACTGCTACGCCAAGCAACGTACAAGCTGGTTTTAGATGTACAGGCATCTGGCCTTTCAATCCAGACATTTTCTAGGAGTGTGACTATGCACCATCACAGGTCACAGATCGCCCTGAACCATCTGCCTCTCTGGCCTCCACCTCAGCTGACCAGCCAGCCCAAGATTCCACCTCAGCTGAAGCAGCCCAAGCCTCTTTTTCAGTTGACCAGGCAGGTCAAGCCTTTTCTCAGACTCAGCCAGACTGCTCAACTCAAGCTGCTCAAAAAGGTTTCAATCTGCACATCGCATTACAGATAATCTTTATTCAAATGCTGTACTTATCTCAGTACATAATTGTAATAGAACAGAAATATCTCAAACTAAAAAATCTTCGCTGTCATTTTTAGTTACCGTGTTCCTTCTCTACGATGACACAGGGAAAATCCTCCAAACGCAGTGCATCCCAAACCAATATTTCCGTTTTACAGCTTATATTTGAATGCCTTTTCAGTTAGTTACATAAAAATAATATAGCCTACTATTGGCTTGATAATGATTAATTCTCTTTCAAGTGCTTAACCACACATTTGTTTATTCTAAATGTGAATTAAATGTAAATCAGAGTTTATAATCAGTCTGTTCAGTTAATTAATTGTCCAGCTGGAGTCACCAATTCACACACAGTTAAAGAGTGTGTACGCACAGTCAAGAGTGTCCGGACAGTGCGTGCATATTTACAGCAAGTTTTTTTTTTTTTTTTTTTTTATATAAATCATGATATGTTCTTGGGAAATTGCTTACGCACATTTCAGTGCCCATGCAACGTTTATACATCAGGCCCCAGGACCGTAACTATTTATCTAATATCTATCCTGGTTAACTGTACCTCCCTAGAATCTACACCCCTGGCCACACCAAATTAACTTAGACATCTATTGTAAATGCAATCATTGGAAAATCCTACTTAAGGACAGCTTTAAGGACAGTCTTAAATGTTAGTTCATGAATGTTCCTTCCTATGACAAGATCCTGAGATATAGATTTTCATAAATCTTACTAAAGCTGATCGAGCAGTCATGTGCATGTTCTCCCAAAATTAATTGGGTACAACAGGGCTAAAGGCACACCTTAAGGAAAGTGTGCTTTTTTCTGGTCACAAAGTGCATCAAGACTGAAATACATTTTGTTTAATAGAATATTGATGGAGCAACATAATTTGTATGAAATTAAATAACAGATGGTTGTTTTGATTAAAATGTTTTTTTAAAAGGTGGCAAATACTTTTGAGACAGCAGGATGCTTTTTTGAGCAACACATTAAAATTGTTACTATCACAAAATAACCACTTCAGAAAAGAGTTAACAATTTTCTGTTCATTTTAATCACATTTGGCATTTCATAACATCTCAAGTATTCTATAAACTAATGAATCTCCATTGTGATTGGAGCAGTCAATATGAGCACAGTTTGGACATTTTTCAGTGTGTCAGTGAAACAACAACAGGGAAACGGCTAACTCTTGACATATTGCATCAATGCCTGCCTTTCTCTCACATTCTTTACAGGCTTTTGCAATCTGGGAAGTTTCAGTTTTTTAGAGTACTTGCTTTTTCATATTTCCATTTCTCTGCATTTGGCCTTTTTGGCACAGAAAAAGCAGATCTGTAGTACTACTTTTCTTGAGCACATTTGCTTCAATGGAATCTACGGATCTACAGTGCATCCGGAAAGTATTCACAGCGCTTCACTTTTTCCACATTTTGTTATGTTACAGCCTTATTCCAAAATGGATTAAATTCATTATTTTCCTCAATTCTACAAACAATACCACATAATGACAACGTGAAAGATGTTTGTTTGAAATCTTTGCAAATTTATTAAAAATAAAAAACGAAAAATCACATGTACATAAGTATTCACAGCCTTTGCGATGACACTCAAAATTGAGCTCAGGTGCATCCTGTTTCCACTGATCATCCTTGAGATGTTTCTACAACTTGATTGGAGTCCACCTGTGGTAAATTCAGTTGACTGGACATGATTTGGAAAGGCACAAACCTGTCTATATAAGGTCCCACAGTTAACAGAGCACAAACCAAGCCATGAAGTCCAAGGAATTGTCTGTAGACCTCCGAGACAGGATTGTATCGAGGCACAGATCTGGGGAAGGGTACAGAAAAATTTCTGCAGCATTGAAGGTCCCAATGAGCACAGTGGCCTCCATCATCCGTAAATGGAAGAGGTTTGGAACCACCAGGACTCTTCCTAGAGCTGGCCGCCTGGCCAAACTGAGCGATCGGGGGAGAAGGGCCTTAGTCAGGGAGGTGACCAAGAACCCGATGGTCACTCTGACAGAGCTCCAGCATTTCTCTGTGGAGAGAGGAGAACCTTCCAGAAGAACAACCATCTCTACAGCACTCCACCAATCAGGCCTGTATGGTAGAGTGGCCAGACGGAAGCCACTCCTCAGTAGAAGGCACATGACAGCCCGCCTGGAGTTTGCCAAAAGGCACCTGAAGGACTTTCAGTCCATGAGAAACAAATGTTGAACTCTTTGGCCTGAATGGCAAGCGTCATATCTGGAGGAAACCAGGCACCGCTCATCACCTGGCCAATACCATCTCTACAGTGAAGCATGATGGTGGCAGCATCATGCTGTGGGGATGTTTTTCAGTGGCAGGAACTGGGAGGCTAGTCAGGATCGAGGGAAAGATGAATGCAGCAATGTACAGAGACATCCTTGATGAAAACCTGCTCCAGAGTGCTCTGGACCTCAGACTGGGGCAAATGTTCATCTTCCAACAGGACAATGACCCTAAGCACACAGCCAAGATAACAAAGGAGTGGCTATGGGACAACTCCGTGAATGTCCTTGAGTGGCCCAGCCAGAGCCCAGACTTGAACCTGATTGAACATCTCTGGAGAGATCTGAAAATGGCTGTGCACCGACGCTCCCCATCCAACCTGATGGATCTTGAGAGGTCCTGCAAAGAAGAATGGGAGAAACTGCCCAAAAATAGGTGTGCCAAGCTTGTAGCATCATACTCAAAAAGACTCGAGGCTGTAATTGGTGCCAAAGATGCTTCAACAAAGTATTGAGCAAAGGCTGTGAATACTTATGTACATGTGATTTGTTTCGTTTTTTTATTTGTAATAAATTTGCAAAGATTTCAAACAAACTTCTTTCATGTTGTCATTATGGGGTATTGTTTGTAGAATTGAGGAAAATAATGAATTTAATCCATTTTGGAATAAGGCTGTAACATAACAAAATGTGGAAAAAGGGAAGCGCTGTGAATACTTCCCGGATGCACTGTAAATGTTTTTTTCCACCAACAAGTTCCATATTTGTTTTAGCCTATGTGCTAAAGCACTTGGTGATATTTGACATGGGTAACGCATTGCTGTGACGGTGATAGTATGACTTTACATCCTGTCAAGACTGGCTGCTCATAGACACTCCATTGTTAGCCAAGTATTTTGTAGCTTATTGATGTTTTGAAGTTGTTTTCACATATTAAACATACACTCACTCACTGAGGACTTTATTAGGAACACTGTGGTCCTGAAAGTGCCCGCCATGATCTTCTGCTGTTGTAGCCCATCCGCCTCAAGGGTCGACGTGTTGTGCATTTGGAGATGCTATTCTGTTCACTACGATTGTACAGAGTGGTTATCTGAGTTACTGTAGCCTTTCTGTCAGCTTGAGCCAGTCTGGCCATTCTCTGTTTACCTCTCTCATCAACAAGGCGTTTCTGTCTGTAGAACTGCCACTCACTGGATATGTTTTATTTTTGGCACCAAGGTTATTGTAGTTAACTGAAACTGAAATGAAATTCCATAAAATAACCTAGAAAAATGAAATTAGTACAAACAAAAATGTTCCAAAAAAACTTCACTGAAACTATCATGCATTGCTTCAAAACTAACTAAAATGAAATAGAAATTATCATAAAATATTTTCAGTTTTCGTTTTTAATACTTGGACTTTTGCATGTTACAAAATTGTTTTTGTTTCTTTTAACATCTCCATCTGTTGCAAACTTGCCATCTACTGTGTGTGCCCACATTCGGTTATGTGCTCAATGTTTCAAGATAAATGAATATGTTTGTTTAATCACATCACCCATTGCTGTTCAAAAAATAAAGGGATACATATCTCCGCATTTGTAAGTCCTTGGTTGTTTTACCATGTTGTATGTCAGCCTAGCTATACACTATCTAGACCTATATGTAATCTGGACTGGATAGGGAAGTTTAATTTAAAGAATATTACACAAAGTTGTCCCCTGCCAAGTCATTTACTCATCTGTGTTAACTGAAATAGAAATAAAAATAAAATCTGAAATATATTGATAGACTCAAAAATGAAAACGAAAATTAATTGAAAAACTAAAACAAATACAGTTGGTAAATTAAACAAAAATTTGAAATTGGAAAAAAAAAAAAACTAAATTAAAAAAACAAAACTATAACATTGTTTAGCACCGTTCTGAATAAACTCTTTTTGTGCGTGAAAATCCCAGGAGAACAGCAGTTACAGAAATATTCAAACCAGCTCGTCTGGCACCAACAATCATGCCATGGTCGAGATCACATTTCCCCCTCCCCCATTCTGATGGTTGATGTGAACATTAACTGAAGCTCCTGACCCGTATCTGCCTGATTTTGTGCATTGCACTGCTGCCACATGATTGGCTGATTAGATAATTGTATTATCAAGTAGGTTACAGGTGTTCCTAATAAAGTGCTCAGTGAGTGCATATAGCATACTCAGCACCATACATCTCATTCCATCTTAGTCAAGATAACAAACAAAATGTCTTTACAACACTGATTGTAATATTGACATTAATCTTTTCTCAAAACCCCCCTGCACCATTCGCCTGGGACCTACGCCCTTGAACACACTTCAATATGTTTCTCATATGTTATTGTTTTCATAGACTCGGAGGGTCCATAGCGTTATCCTTTTGAATATCATTTCTAGAAGATTAATATCATGCTATCAGTTTTTGTGACTTGGGCATAGAGGTTTAATATACACTTCTAGGAAAGTTTTAATTTTTTTTTTATATAAATGCTCCACATCTGTGTTTCTGACTTCATTAGGCTGTGAACAGTTCCATGGTATGGGCTCTATGTATTGTCATGTTGCTGCAGCCATCATTCTCACCTATGGTGTCACCAACTGGCAGAGCTTTGTAGAGCTTGAAGACAGCTTTCTATCTCTCACAGACTCAACCAACAGTGACAGCATATTTGCCATTGTGGGCAACAAAGCAGACCTCACTGACCTTTGGGCCCAGGTTGTGACCCCAGTCAGAGCGCTAGAGGGCACCCGCCCCCAAGCAGAGAAGATGTGCTTCAAGACGAGCGCCAAGACTGGCTATAATGTAGATGTGTTGTTCGAGACACTCTTTGATCTGGTGTTGCCATCCATTATTCAGAAACACTCACAAAATGAGTCACCCGCTCTTTGTTTGGAGGACTACAATGAAGAGGATAAGAGAAAAGGTGAATATTTGCTGATGAATGGATTCATATACATTGCACTGTGGACACTGTTACAGAACTGTTTACAATAACTACATAATTTTTGGCTCATATCTTATTCGCTTTGTGTTTGATTATATGTTTAAAATATTATTTTTCACAAATATAGCACAGACATTGAACCTAAGTTGTTCATGTGACTAAACGGTCATCCTTTGTACAAATGTCAAAGATAAACAAATATCACAGTGTTTACAGGACCAACCATCTTTTTAATTTGTTTTTTACCTTTTTAGTTTTATACTGTAATCACATCATGAAAATGAGTGCATGTGATTTTTATGGTTTAATGTTTGTGTATTGTCATTTAATAAAGGTCAACAAATAATTTTCCGTCACTCAGCAGCAAGGAATGTTTTATGTTTGTTTACAGATTTTTGTAATTGGTTCTTTTTTAATCTGCTGTTATTTGCAATTCCTAGCACTCATTCATTACTAGGCCATGCTTTTGTTTTTTGCACAAATTTACTACAAAGTCTCACCACTAGATGTCATTACACTTTGAGAAAAAGCTTCCCTTAAAAGTACAGCATGTTTTTGTACAAGGTGTGAGCTCTGAAGAAAACCTCTGTAGATGAGGCAGCGCCATTTGCAGAACACAATCCATATGAACCATACACGCTCATTGGAATGTATATTATGACACTAAATAGTTGATTAGTTTTAACCACTGCCGACAAGAACATAGTTTAAAAAAAAAATTAAAAAATTTGTTTCTGTTTCCTGTATGTAGTTCTAAAGTTACACATCAAGTTAAAGACCAGCACTCCACGATAAGCTATGTGTTTAAAAAATATATATAATAAAATAAGTGTTGGCTATAAGCCCTTGCTTTATTTTTTGTTTGGTGTCATTTATACACATTGCAAGGGAATGCTGTTAAGTTGTGTTTGAATTAGTTTAACTGGCCTGCTTAAACAGTAGCAAGAGAGCTTTGATATTGCTATTGGAATAGGATTTCATATCACTCTTACTCTTGAGCCAATCTTTTCAACTCAGCTGACACAAGAAAATCAAAACAGAAACTTCAATCAATTATGCTGACAGGTAATGATCCGTCACTCACTTGTGATCTGTATAGGTAATGCCTATAATGCTAAATTCAGAGCTTTTGGTCACCTTTTTATCTGTTCGGACATCAGAAATGCCCCCCAAAAACTATCCAAAGTTCATCTGAGGTCCTGTCTTAAGTGTTAAGCCAAGTCATCTGGTGTTCCTAATCTCAAACCTAGAGTAGTAAATGAATGCTGAGCTAGGTACTGTATTAGCCCCAAACAGGAAATGTTCTTGCCTTTGCGTAAATTAATTTTGACCAGAAACGTTCATTATATAAAAGAAGTCCGTGCTCCTTTTGTATACGGGTGATTCAAGAAACATAAGTTGAAAGTCATATGTAACCCCAAATAATAATAATAAATAAAAAAAAAAGAGCCATAGTAATTTAGAACTCACAGTCAGCCATGATTACTATAATCAAGGAGTGAAAGTGTCAAATAACAGGACGTTACGAAGATTAAGCCAGTAGTATTTGGCTGGTCATGTGATTCTAACATGGCTGCCCCCATTCTGCTCATAAGACAATTTTATCCTGTTGTTTTGACATCACTGGACTGTCATCAGGCCTGATGCCCTTTATTACCTTTCCAACCTCTGTTTTTCATCACATGAGCTCATCTTGGTGGACTTTCTGTGGTCCTTAAGACAAAGCAAAGCATGACCTTTTTTGTCACGAATAGTTGCTGAGACGTAGGATCTGTTTGCAGGCTTTAATAAAAATGATGCCAATGAAACAAACGAGAACTCAAAACAACAACAAACAAGAACTGACAAAAGAATGCAAAAACTAAAGGGTATTTATACAAACAAAATCTAATGAGGGAATGGAAAACAGGTGAGAACAATAAGGAACAGATGGCAGTGATGAGGGCAGTGCATACTGGGAAACGTAGTCTGGGGGAAACACTTCAAAATAAGAGTCCTAGGAAACACGAGGGAGACAGACTGTGATATTTGTGAATAAAACCCCAGTCAAAAACCCATTGACTTTGATCAAAAATTGTTTGTTTGGTTTGACTGCTGTGTATTTGATACCATTATAAAAGAAGGAGTTTGAGGATGGTCCTGGTTATGAGATGGCATAAATATTATATAATTGTACTAAATTTAAAAGAGAAGGTCCATCACAAGTCTAATGTGTTTAAAAAGGTTGTCTGCATAAATACAATGAGACATACACAGGCCATATAAACCAGGTGGAAAAAAAACTTTTTGTCTATGGCAAGTTGATTTAGCTTTTAATGCTCCCAGCATTATCTTTGTAATTGCATTTTCACTAGTATTTCAGTTTAATTTAGAGAGCTCTACAATAGATTTTCTACTAGTAAGAATTCCAATTACAGAACTCTATAATTATTTTTTTTTCTAGTAATTCCAATTACCAAGCTTTCTATTTGCATTTTTACTAGAACAAATTTAAATTAAAGAGCTCTGCAATTCGATTCTTACTGAAAAAAATCTATTACAGAGCTCTCTCATTAAATTTTTACTAGTAAGAATTCCAATTACAGAGCTATACAATTGTGATTATACCCATTTCCCTTTCCAAATCCCACCTGAGGTAGGCTACATTTAAAAATAAAGGCCATGCGTGGTGTGGTTAGATATTAGCGTGAAATATTTTTACAAGCTTATTTAGAAAACATATTAATTGCATTCACATAGTGTCAGAATTACCGTAATATCTAGATGACAACTTGGATATGCTTTGCTATCGAAGGTTATTATTAATCACTACATTAATTCACTTCTGTTTACTCCTGAAAAATATTTAAGAGCAATAAATACACACCAAGTTACACTGGCTATAATAAAATGTAATAAATAAAATATGATAATAAAATATATTATGATAATATGCTATAATAATAGTTATTTTTAAATGCCATTACAACTGTTATGTGACAGAAGTCAATACTGAAACTACAGGTTCAAAGATGTTTACACGTCAGAAACTCATACGTATGGACAGTTGCTTTGGTTGGACTGTAAAAAAATAAATAAAAAATAAAGAAAGAAAGAAGAAGCTGAGATGGGACTGACAAGGATTATCAGCCCTACAGTGGCAGTCCCAATCACACCAACATGGTTATTTAAAATGCCAAAGTTGCCCCCCAGTTGTTAGACAAGATTAATGATAGAGAGAAATATGTTCCTGTAGGATGTTGTGATGCAACTGTACCTGAAATTGGCATAGGCTATCCATGATTAAAATATTTCATTGTTTAAAAGAACTGATGAGGTAATAGGCTATGCATCCGTAACCAGGTGCTATACACTGCAATTAAGATCTTACGTCTAACTAGTATGCTTAATTGTTCAATGTTCACAGTTTAAAATGTGACCTAGTAAGTTTATACTTTGAACTTTTACATTATTTGGGGGAAATTAATTAAATGTTATAAATTAAATACCTTTTAAATGTATATATACCTTTACTTTATAATGGAACAATGTTCTTTTAATTTTAAAGAGCTAGATATTCAAGACACTTTTTCTTGGTTTGATAGACCTATAGCCAGCTAGGTAGTTGTCTTATAACACCAGTTACTGTAACATTACTTGTCTAATGTTGGGCAGATCAGTTTCTACTTGAGGTAAGCAAGCCAGCTAGCTTACTTGTTCATTAAGTAATAGTTAAGTTAGAGACTAGTTGGCTAACTTGCTGCACCTCAGTTAATTTAACTACTTTGCCCAAATTAATATGCTTGTAGCCTGTAGTACATTGCTAGGAGTATACTACACGTAGGCTGACATCTTAAACCATATTATAAATCATATTGTCAGATGTAAAGACAAGCAGAAAATAATTATTTTTAGAAAAAAGACAGTCACTGCTAGTCAGGCTGAGATAGGGAGCTCAAGATGTAAGACTTGACCCATGACAGACTAGTGAATGACAAGTAGATTGATTAATGCAGTAAATTATTTTAAAAGGCCAGACTTCTTATATATTTCATTTGTTTTTTTTTTTGTTGTTTTTTTAAATTAACAAGTGAACAGTCATCCATACAATGAAAATAAATTACAGTTGGTCATTTACCTCCATGCCATGTAAACAAATAAACATCAGTGTGGCAGTGGGGGCATCGTCAAGCATCCGTCCGGAGAGAGAGAGAAAGCTGTAAGGGCGCTTGCACCTGAACTAGATTATGTTTAACACCTGTCTCTAATTCCAGTGAGCATGGGGAGAGCGGCATATAAACAGCCACGCCAGCGGCAGCAGGGAGAGAGAGCCTGGTACAAGGAAGGCCACGGTGCTACAGAAGCTGTTGTGCTTAATCTATTGTGTTTGTGAAGCTGATGTGTTTAAGTGACTACGTGCTTGTGAAGCTGATGAGTTTGTGAAATTGTAAAGCACTGAAGTGGCCGATTAAATCTCTTACCTGAACCTGGAAAACCTGCTTCCCTGTGTTCTCCTTCCCTTCTGCCTGTGAAGCAGTGTCACAATCAGTAATTTCCAGAAAGAAGCTCACTGGTAGCTCACCAGCGCTAATTCATTAAACTAAATAATGCCATTTACCAAAATCTTAGACTCATTTTAAGTTATGCAAGTATTCCCGTTAAAATGATAATTTCAGGCTTAGTGAGGAAAAATTGTTTAGTACCACATTCTTTCTTTGCTTGTTTGAGAAAGATGGTAATAACCAATACAGACAACAAGAGTTACTGGGAATCATAATTGTGTTCATTCAAAATGTTCAAAATGCAATAAATGCAGAATGTTAAAGGTATTAGTGTAGTATACACTATCGTTGTGTAATCAGAAATATTCTGTCCTCATTTTAAGATCAGAAGATCTGGTCTATTTTCACACAGAATTTATATTTTATATATGTAATTATATACATTTTCCCACCTGCCAATTTATACAAGCCAGATGAATATGAATATGTATGAAGCGAGATTACCATAAAGAGATGGCACTGAATACAATGCAATTATTACTAGTAAGAATTGGTATTGTAGAACTCTCTATCTGAAAGTCTTAGTAGTAAAAATTCAATTGAAGAGCTCTGTAATTACAAATTAACAATAATTGTCAATGGAAACAATATGACAAGTAAAAAAATACAGTTGTAGAGCTCTGTAATTGGAATTTTTACTAGTAAATATTCTGTTAGAGAGCTCTGTTATTTAAATTTTTACTAGTAATAAAATTTGTGAGCTCTCTAACTGGAACTCTCATTAATAAAAATTCAGTTAGAGAGCTCTGTTATTGAAATTCTTACTAGTGATAATTCATTTAGTGAGCTCTCTAATTTGAATTCTTACTAGTTAAAAAGCAGTTATGACCAGTAACACTGGGAACATATAGGGCCCTATTTTAAGAGCGCTAGTGCTAACTGCAGGGCTATACTTTAAATCATAAGCACAAAGTCAGTGGGAATGGCCATAAAGTTTTGGTATTTCATGCAAGCATCAGCTAAATCTAAGCGCAAGTGGGTTTGGCGAAATTAAACATGCAAAGCACTAATGGACTGGGTCAATTACAATTTAATTCTGAGGTCCTTCTCTGGTTATTCCACCGTTTGCCTCCTATTATATCAATTCCATTAAATTATAGAGAATGTAAGTATTATTAATCATTTTCATCTGCTTACAAATCATGGATAGTTTTAACAGTTATTGTATCGGCACACTTCACTTCTGCCCGTTGATTTTATTTTTGAAAAATGTAATTAAACCAAAAATATTTCTAAATTAAAATTATCCAAACATTTTACTCAGTTCAACTTCTTCCACAGGCCCCTTTTGAAGTGACTTAAAAATCACTCTACGACAACAGGTGGAAAAATACCAATACAAGTTAGATCATAAATACAATTGTAAATATAAACATAACAATAATAATATTTGAAAAATAAACCATGACCTATAGATAGTTTAACACAAATCTAATACATTTTTGTTTTCATAAAATGGCTATTGTCACTATATTTTCAGATTTTGGACATTAACTTTATTACCATCTGCTGGTGGAATCTCCACACTGCAAATGCAGGACCTAAATTTAGACTTTGCGCTGAGATAAGACCTGCTTTTGAAACATCTTAGCGCAATGACCTATTTATCAGGAAATTAGCAAATTGCGCTTTGCACCACTTAATTACCATACAATATACCCACAGTTTGCGTGCATACACCCACACATAGGGCAAAAACTCCCGCCCACTTGCACTTTGCACTGGTGCTTACAATTAGCTCTCTCACGAAAATTGGATAAGACGTTGTGCACGGTCTTAGCGCGTAGCATTGCGCTTTGCGAGCTAATGAAAATAGAGCCCTAATAGATAATTTGGCCTTCCATATTTTGTCAACTTTTGAACCAAATATGTAGATTTACATGCCAGAGCAGTCTGAGTTTGTTTATCCATCCAGGTTTTTCCATCCGTGGCCACCTCCCACAACAGGCCGACTCTGTGCTGACTCTGAAAATCACAGAGATCAAATCTCATTAGTGAACAGACCATTTACTCTGTCAGAGTTTCTCTCCGGCTTATATGAGAGAATGTCAGAGGATTAATGACTTGTATTGAGTGTCATTTTCGGAAATAATGCCATGCATGTTGAGATCAAACAGTGTAAGTAACAACACGATATATATGCAACTACTATACCTTTAAGGGACATTTCCAAGAAAGAAAGTGGTGTTGTTTATTACCTGGGTTTGACTCCCGTCCTTGCCCCAGATTCATCTTTGATATAACATTGGCCCCGAGCTAAATGAAAACAAACACACACTCACCTCATATTACAGTTGTCTTGCCATAAGCAATCCTTGCATGAAATTGAGAACTCAAGTTGGAGAATGTGCATATGCCACGTTTTATCTGCTGACCAAGCAGAGCCTCATATTGGGTTTACTTCCCCACAACACTATCTACTTTGGACAGCCATGACGTTGCATAATTCATTCTTTTATAGAATGCCTTTAATAAAGGAAAAATTATTATGGCTACATGTTTGTATCTGTATGTGAAAAGGAGAATTTTAAAGTTTTCAAGTCTTTCTGCCATGCATTTTTGCTATAAATGTTGTTTCAGTCATTTTTTTAAAATAAAGTATTTTTTAAGTCTTTATCTTGTGGAAAGTCAGTCTTATAGACTTCTTCAGTGTTCACTACTATTTCATGTAACAAGTCAAACATGTTTCCCCTTTGACTGACTTGTGCTGACATAATTCCATTTACCAAATTAATGCGTTAAAAATACATGCTAACTGTCTTGCTGACTGGCTCACAGAATTATGTTGTTTGTATCTCGTCCTCCATTAGGCACTGTGCAACTTGCGAGAGACACTCTGACAGTGAGTGACAAATACTGTATGTTTTCAATAACATAAGACAATGGTTCAAAACAATGCCTTGAATGTGAAAACTAATTTTATATATAAACTGTAATGCCATTTTTTTTTAGCATTACATCTGAATAAAGACAAGCTACTAATCTGTTTGTTTGTTCATAAGATGTTTAACTGGTTGTTTGTTCTTATATCTCTGGGCTTTAGTAAAAGTTCATTGTTTATCCTTATCAGAAACATGGAGTGCTAAATGTAGATGCCAAGGCAAGTATTAGAATTCCTGAAACAATCCCCTTTACAATCATAGTTGCATTTATGGGGATGAAGGAAGGAGACCAGAGATCTCTGAAGACCATTCCTCTGGAAATGTTTTACAACTGCTGCCTACACAGGAGTCAAAAGCCTGGACTAACAAATCATGGATATGTACATCTCAGATAGCTCTTGACATAGACAGATATTAAAAAACTGCAGCTTAATGGTCTTTGTGACTGGGAGATGTTGATAGTTATTAAAACAGATAAAGATTCCCCTCAACTGCACTCTGCACTAAGCATTCAGAAACACGCAAGGCTTGGATCACTGATGGAATTACTAATGAAACAATCACTGTGAAAAATTTATTGTTTACCCATCTTTAATGTTTCATCACAAATAGACAACATTATATTTTTTATTCGTTTTCAAGTGCTTACAGCACTGTATACATTTAGTGAAAATGTATTTTGTAATGCAAATTCTAATATCATAGATACAATAAAAAGAACACACACAGTGGACTGTCCTTTTCATGAGTGTGCTATAAGTGTTTCTTCAACATGCACACTTTTGGCATTGTGCACTTTATAGAAAATAAGCTCTTAAAATACACTTTTCACACTCTCACAAATTAAATATGCATCAAAACAGAGCTCTGTCATTTTCGTAATTTTTCTGAAAAGTTATGAACATTTTTGATCATGTCATTTCCACCACTAATTTGTGAACAATGAACAAATTTGAGGCAGAGTAATCACTTTTGCCCCAACTTGCAATTGCCTTATTTTGTATAAATACCTAAAGTGTGCAAATAAGGCCTGTAGATCATTATAAATATAAATTGATTTATAACATATACATTTACAATGCATATAGATTACTTGCTGTTTGGACATCATACTCCTACCTACATTTTATTTATTTATTTTTTTTAAACGTGTTTAGTAAAATTTTTGTTCAGTGGCTAATTAGCATTGTTAATGTTATCCTTGTTATGTTTTGGACTTGAAATCCTCTTCACTATAGTGTGCCCATCAGATTATTTAAGACTTTTAATATGGGATTTTTAACTTTTAAGTTTAAGTTTTTTCACATTGTAAGACTGGCACAAAATTGTCTGCATTACTTCCGGGAAAGTTAAGAACTTGTGAGATGCACCGAAGTGGCACCCCCTGAGGAGAAGCTCACACACCCCAAATCTCATTTCCATCTGGTCTTCCTCCCTCTCCTTCTCCCCCTCACCTCAGGCCATCTAAAAACTAAAGTTAACTTAATATGTACTGTAATGTAAAAAAGGTTTTTGATCATACATGTTTAATAACATTCAAGAGGTCTCAGTGCAACTGGTAAAACGGTCTCATTCCCTTTCAGCAAAGTCAAATCACAAGTAAAATTTAAGAACTTAGTACAATACTGTATTCTATCAGGGGCATGCCCCCCTCCCAGATCTCACACAGAGACCAGATGCTGTATGCAGATTAGGTGCATTCTTTGTAAACATCAAATGACCTACTCAATCACAAGGTCTACTAACAACCTCCTAAATGGTAAACCAAATCCTGAATAACATCAAACATACACATCTGAAATAACAATAGAATAATTTGGTATTTAAGGAGAGATGACAAAAGAATCAGGGAATCTGTAATCAGATCTCCTACACAATTGCTGTGTGTAGTTTCTCTACCAGGTATGCAATTCTTATTTCTTATGTTTTAAAAAATGTCTAAATTTAACTTATTATTGTCTAATTGGAATTGATGAATGTATTATTTTACCTGGTAAATAAATTGTTACATTTGAGTTTATTCTGATTTACTCTGAAACTATTGTCTTTAGTAGATTACGCTAAGTCCATGTTTCCGCAAATCTTCGACCAGGTTAGTAGTGGACTAAAGCTCAGTTCTGAGTGGAGCATGGGGCACACCGACTGAGACTTTTGAGCTCCGACTAACAAATTGGCATTATTTCTAGTGTACTTAGAGTATACAGGCTCGATATGGAACTTCCGTTTAGGACAACATGAAGTTGTCAACCAAGCCTAAATAGGGTGAAGTCTAAACCTCTGGTTATTGTAATATTTTCTAGCTAAGTGTACATAGGAATCTATGGCATGATTATATAAAGTTTTTTTAACTTAGGTATTGTTGGTCTATCTTTGTAAATTTAGTGGTCATGACCTCTGGGTAGAAATAATGTTACTCTAATTAAGTGTTTACTATCTAAGGGGACTAAACAAAATACTTTTAGATAAAACGGCTTGCGTGAGCAGCCATCTAATTAGTATTTAGTCAATTACTGTTTTAATGACAAATACTGGCGTATTTGTAACCATGAGATCCGCGTACACGGCTGGCGCGAGACTCTCTAAGTGACAGGAATCCGAATGAACGAGTACAATATAAAATAGAGTTAAATACGATGATCAAATGTTAAACAAAATTTAATAATAATAACTAAGATTAGAACATTAATATATCCTTGGAAACTTTTATAATTGGAGTCAGATAAATTAAACGGGGATCATAAAATGAATAATATAATTATGTAATTGGAACGAAATAACTTAAGGTGCACGATAAGACAGAACGTGCAGGAGACCTTCAGCCACTCCACTGGATGCCGCCATTGGGCCAGTGGGTGGCTTCGACCTTACAACATGCTCAGCAATACATACAGAATCCCGTGCTCCACTACTTTTGTGATACAATTACGATCAACGATCAATGATATCAGTCAGGTAAAGCAAGTAAAAACAATTATGCTAAAGCAAACATATTATACCGAACCCACACCATCCAGGAATGTCGTAATGTCATCAATTGTTGATTTTGTTTGACAAAATGTTCAACAGTAAACCACTGACAAGAACAGTTAAAATGAAATGTGAACATTTATTTTTCATTTAAATATCTTGAATATCTAAAATTAATTTGTTAATTAAAATAGTTGAGGGTCAATTCATAAAATGTTATTTATTTATAGAACTACTTTCCTCAAGAGTTCCTACATCTGTTTAAATTACATGTCAATTTTATCACTACACAAGGTATTGGCATGTTAGAAATGTGTTGAGTCAGTGCTAAACCACTAAGTGAGCCTGTGTATTCCAAGGCCAGGTTGTGATACTGTTATTTATAATGTCTCCATTTGCTGGCCCTATATATCAGCTCAGCCTGCCACACAGGGGCCCTGCTGTGTCATGGTTAAGTAGCTGTATTTTGTTGACCAATGAGCTTTGTTTACTGTATTTCATTGTTGTGTAAGTTTATGGACGCCTACTGCTAATACCTTAAAACAAATGTTTTTGTGTGGGGCAATTCCCTTGACCTGACATTTGGACAAAAAAAAAAAAAAAAAAAAAGGGAAATAATGGCAAAAAAATAGCCTGATGTCAAAATAACAAATCAGATCAACAAAAATCATCAGGCATAACAGGATCTGTGGACAATGCAATATGGCAGAAGTCATTCTTCTGAATCTTATTTAATCCGTTAGATTGTTTGCATGGACAGCTGCTCATCTCAGAATTGGGGTGTAAAGGCTCCAAACCTTTCCTAGGCAGATCAGCCTAGCTGTTTGTTTACACTAATCTTCTTTAAGGGCCAGATTATGAAACCAGTCATAGAGCTGTGTATCCAGTGGTAGGCCAGTGAACTCCAGGTTCTGTTGGACTGGGATGAACCTTAGTTAATGTCATCAATACATTGCCTTATTGGGCAAAAAACCTCCGTACAGGGGTGTCTAAAATTGCTAATACAGTACAATCCCTAGATTTGTCTTACACAATATACAAACAACAGACTGAGGTGTTGTGTTGCTTTTTATTATTTGACCTGATTTGGTCTAGATCACTGCCAGGGAAAACAATAAGTGGCTAGTCAGAAAGAACAAAATCATTTCAAATATTTGAAGTATTTAGAAGGTCGTTATGTAACAGGTATAAGAAGTTAATTAAACATCTCATTAGTCAGTAGTCAGACTCAAGAATAAAATCACTTGTCACTTGGTCTTTGGTGTGACTATGTTTCTTGGGGGAAAAAAACTCACATTATTATTATTATTATTATTATTATTGTGTGGAAAGAAATAACAGAATGTTGTTTTGATTAAAATGTATTTTTTAAAAGGTGGTGAGGGAGCCTTTTACTTCACACTTGGGGTAAAAAGCCCCCAGGGGGGTTAAAGTGATATTGTGTAAATATAGGGACAATAGGTATAGGGTAAAATTTGTCAACTTATGCAAATACTTTTGAGACAGGAGGATGCTTTTTTGAGTAACAATTTAAGATAGTTACATTCACAAAATAACCACTTCAGAAAAGAGTTAACAATTTTCTGTTCATTTCAGTCACATATAACATCTCAAGTAGTCTATAAACAAATGAATCTCCATTGTGATTGGAGCAGTCAATGCAAGCCCACTATGAAAATTCCTCATGTCAAATCTATTCACCCACTTAAGAAAAACAATGTGTTTTATAGGGGCCTTTACATTATGATGTAATTAAAAAACTTGCTACAAAATAACCACTTCAGAAAAGAGTTAACCATTTTCTTTTAATTTCAGTCACATTTGGCATTTTATAACATCTCAAATATTCTATAAACAAATTAATCTCTATTGTTATTGGATCAGTCAATGTGAGCCCATTTTGTACATTTTTCATAACAAATCTATTCGCCCCACTTAAGAAAAACAATGTGTTTTATGGAGGCCTTTAGCCCCTGTAATAGGGGGGCTTTTAACCCCAAATGCTATCTTTTCAATTATTGGACAGTTATTAAAAAACTTTTGATTCAATCACCTTGAACAAAACTGAAAGTGCTAAGTATTTTGTCTAAAAATAAGTGTGATAATTTTGCAACATTTGAAAAATATTAAATATTAGATCAAATTACCTCACATAAACTTTAGGCATTGCACGCAATGATCTCATGGACTAGGATTATTATTGTGGTGTATTGTGACAAACAGGTGTTTAGGAAAGTGCTATGGTAGTTTTGGTTGCTGTTTAGTGTTTTAGGAGAAAACAAAGGAGCCTTTTACCCCGGGGGCCTTTAGCCCCGTTGTGCCCTACTATTTACAGTATAGCCTTTCTTCCCGTAAACAAATAGGCTGCTACTCTGTCACCTGTTAAGGGTTAAACTAGTTTAGTCATAGTTATCACATAGGACTTTTAAATCCTTATTAGATTATTTATAAAATGTAGACCTATACAACTAATAGGTGTTTCATATGACTGCAGGGACTGAGCAGAGAAAAAACTTGGTTGATTATGTGTAGGCCTTTATAAAGTTACAACTACAGATTTTGCTCCACCACTTTTTTGTCTCTCCATTATGCTTGTATAGCCTATTCATTCTCACTAAAGGCAAGGGTCAATCCTTAACTTGAATGAATTATAAACCACAGTGCAATCAGTTTACTGTAGGCTACTGACATATTCCGTACTGTTGAACGACATCCTTGCTCGACCATGGGGTGGCGTTATTTTTAACTTGTCATAGTGCTGCTCAGTTACGATTTTTTTCTAGAACAAACAGATCTTCTCCATTTCCAGAAAGTACCGACACTTACGAGAACAAGTCCCTACTATCAATATGGTTTTGAAATGATATACCTGCACGCTCAAAAGCTCCATATATGTGGCACCATGGACGAGTTACATAGTCGACCTACATTTTAAATAATACCCACCCACCTAATGAAATGCTAGTCCAAACCCGTTTGTTATCAGTGTAGGCTAAAATGTACAACGCAAACGCTTGTTCTCAGATGGAAGGCACTGTTGCTGGACAGGGACACACGAGTGCGTAAAAATAGACCTTTACAGTATATATACGTTATGTAACACGCAGCTAGCGCACTACGATTTTACGCTTGTTTACAAGTTGAATAGACTCTCAAAGCTCGCTATACATATGCGTTTGCTCACGTTCCTAAATGGCTGACATATTTAAAGTGGACATCGGGTCTGGCATAATTATAATGTAAAAATGACACGTAGCCTGCTCTTGATGACGTTTAGAATAACGGTTTAAAGTTCTATGCATATGGTCTTATGTTTACATTCCAAACCGTTTGTTATTCTGCTGCTTATGAATAGCAATGCTTGTGCCTCGTACGCCTTGTATTTTGGCGCAATCAAAAGTCTCTGCAGCATTGAAGTGCGCGCGTATACAGTGCATGTGTCAGCCAAAAAGTGCTGTTTATTTTAGGAGAGAACAGCTTGTGTAAGGGGAGATTTGCCACTACTACGTCACGGATTTGACAAAGCACCGTCAATCTTCTAGCCTGGCCAATGAATACAATAAGCAACCCCTTAGTAGGTACGCCCCTTAAAGATCGCACCGCCTTATATGTGTGTTTTAATTTTTTTTTTCAACGATCCAAGATGTGCTGTGACGTTCACATGTTATTTAGCTCAGTCAGTCTGAGCGAGGCTGAACTTACAGACATAAGTGTGGCTTTTTCCTTCGCATGGATAACAAGTTGTAGAGACTGAGTAAGTACAATTTAACGCAAGTATGGCAAGTCCGCCACTTACAGGAGGACCCTCGTTATCAATTGACAATAACATTAATTTAAACAACATTAAAAAATGTGGATACCTCAAGAAACAAAAGCACGGACATAAGCGCTTTTTTGTTTTAAAAGATCAGAGTGATGGGCTCCCTGCGCGACTAGAGTATTACGAGAATGAGAAGAAATGGAAAAACAAGTGCGCTGCGAAAAGAGTCATATTCCTTTACTCGTGTTTGAGCATAAACAAGCGCGCTGACGCCAAACACAGATATCTGATAGCCCTCTATACCAAGGACGAGTATTTTGCTGTTGCTGCAGAGAATGAACAAGAACAGGAGAACTGGCACAGAGACTTAACTGATTTAGTAAGCAAGGGGAAAGTGTGTGACAGCTCCGTTTCCAGCTCGGCATCATCTCTGGTGGGTTTCGACGAGGGAAATTATGGCATGATTACACCGGTGAATGCTGCTTATAAGGAGGTATGGCAGGTTACACTTAAAGCAAAAGGACTTGGCCAGAGCAGAAATATCACTGGAGTTTACAGACTGTGCTTATCAAGTCGAACAATTAGCTTTGTGAAACTTAACTCAGAGCTGGCATCTGTGACCCTGCAGTTAATAAATATACGCAGATGCGGGCACTCTGATAGCTTTTTCTTCATTGAGGTGGGAAGATCTGCCTCTACTGGACCTGGAGAGCTGTGGATGCAAGCAGATGATTCTGTGGTGGCACAAAATATACATGAGACCATTTTAGAAGCTATGAAAGCAATGAAAGAGCTGTCTGAGTTCAGGCCACGCAGCAAAAGCCAGTCATCAAACCCCATATCTGTGCCCACTCGGCGGAACCTAAACAATTTACCCCCTAGTCAGACGGGACTGATAAGGAGGTCAAGGACAGACAGTACCGCAGCCACATCTCCTGTCACCAAATTAACTTCCTGTCGGATACGGACAGCTAGTGAGGGGGAGGGTACCATGAACAGGCCAGTCTCCATGTCAATATCTGAGAATGGAAGCCCAACAGCTGCATGCCTGAACCACATAAGCAGATCTAACACAGTCTCAGTGGGTCAGTCATCATCCGAACCATCATTTCTTCAACATTGCAGATCCATGTCTATGACAATGCCCCGCTCTCCCCAATCTGTTGTGAGCCCACTAAGTTTGTCCTCCACCAGTATGAATGGATTCATCTCATCCACAGTACACAGACCCTCTAGCTGCAGTGATTCAATTTCTGGGTCACCTAATGATACTGGCTTCCTCTCATGTGATGAGTACAGTTCAAGCCCAGGGGATGTAAGGTACAACCCAGCAAATAGGAGTGACACACCTTCTTCTCTCTCCAGCACACCACCCTCACAAGAAGCCAGTGAACTCCATGGTTATATGGTGATGGAGCGGCCATTCACCCTCTCTCATAACAGGATGTTGGACATGGAGAAGACATACAGGAAGAGGACATACTCTCTGACAACACCACAGCAACATGTAGCACACTCCCAGATATCTTCAGCATCACTTGATGAATACATGCTGATGAGGGCAGCATACACCAACAGCCACTGTGGACGGAGTACACATTGTGCATTCTCTAAAGTCTCATACCCAGAAGATTATGGGGACATTGATATTGGCTCTAACAGTAATTTGGGTGATGATGGCTACATGCCCATGACACCAGGAATGGCACCTCAGTGTGGTAAAAATGACCACAACGTACCCATGAGTCCCATGAGTGTCTCAGCTCCCAAGCAGATCATTAACGCGAGGTCACATCCTCAGTCCACTGGCAGTGGCTGCACTACCAACTCCCCCAGCAGTGGATCTCTAGAGGACAGCGGGTACATGAAGATGTGGTCTGGATCCAAGTTTTCACTGGAGAGCTCTGATGGGAGAGCGATGAATGGAGAATACATGAATGTGTCACCTGTTGACACACAGCTGTCATCAACACCACCAGATTATTTCTTGGATGAACCAGCACAGCACCTCTCGCCCTCTCTATGTATTGGCTTTAACAAGCAACAGGCACCTAAATGGGCAGAGGATGACCAGTATGTTTTGATGAGTCCACAGGGCCAAAATCCAACAGAGGAGACTAACGAGGTGTCCAAAAGCCCCATTGCCCTGCCCCCTCTCTGTTGCACTGATGGCATGGTGTACAGATCAAGAGTCATCAGACACAATAGGTTATCTCTAGACACTTTGAGGATGCTTCCCAGCATGACTGAACATCCTCTTCCTTGTGAGCCTAAGAGTCCAGGCGAATACATCAACATAGACTTCTCTGATGCTAAACAGTACTCTTCTCCCCCTCTGGTTTCTGTGGAAAACCAGGGCTCACTATCCAACCTCAGACAGGGATCCCCTCTCTCAGACTACATAAACCTCAACCAGAATTCACACTCTCCTAAACTGAGGGAAGCACTCAGCAGTCCCTTGGATGGGATGCCAGAGCTGGCGGCATGTCCATGCCCACCTGATGAGGGGGCTTTATTCCTCAATGAACAGAGAAGCTCTGCATGTTTGCCTGGCATAGGTAATGACAATTATGCTGAGATGACTTTCAACAATGCTCATATCTCACCTCTGTTCCTGTCTGACAATGATGAGAGAGCTTCAGTCAGCCCCACTAGCAAGGTTAAAAGGCTTAACCTGGGTGACCAGGGGGTTTCAACAGAAATTGGTGCTTTCTTGTTTGCTACCCCCTCTGTAGACCCAGACGGAGGAGCGAAGGTGATTCGAGCAGACCCTCAGGGCCGGAGACGCCATAGCTCTGAGACCTTTTCATCCACCTCCACAGTTGCACCTGTATTTCCTTCCTTTGCACACAATGTTAAGTGGCACAGCTCTGCCTCAGTAGAGAACGTCACGGCCCGAAGTAGCGAGGGTTCTGATGAGGAGTATGGGTCTTCAGTGTGCCGAGAGACTTCAGCTGGCTATCAGAATGGACTTAACTACATTACCTTAAACCTCATGGAGAAACAAGAGAAGGGAAACTGTGAAAACCTTGTGGGCTTCAAGACTGGTGGTTGCTGTAAAGCAGGAATAAATGGATTACATGCAGCTCCATATGTGTGTCTGGGATTCAAAGAGACTGCAACCACTGTACAAGGTGAGTTCCACTCATGTGTTGGGATATGATTAAAGATAAGCTTACTATTAAGAGATGATGCATCATGAAAGAGTGGGGTTCCAGTCAATAGTGGGCATGATTATGTTGTCAGTGTGGTTTATTTTTTTTTTTTTTTGACAAACAAACCTGAATGTGGTACAAAGTATGGTAAAATAATTTTTTTATTAATATATAATTTTAAAATAATGCTACAAAATTATTGCAGTTTTTTTTATATACAGACATCTTTTAGCCCATCAAAGTGTATTATGTATAAGTTTAAAACAGGCAAACAAACAAAACCCTATACATTTATGACATAATGGTGTGTTTATTTATTTATTTTTTATATAGATTCTTTCTGAAATGTTAACAGTTTCAGTTTATTTTTTAGGTACTATAAAATGTCATTTAGTGTGTTTTAACTATTATTTGCATATAAGCTATAGGCTATTTAGGAGACAGATGTATATGTAAGACACAGTATTATGTAACTTAAAGCGTTGGTTTGCTGTTTGTGTTAGTGTTCATAGTGTTGATAAGCTGTTTTTCATTCAGAGGAATTCCAGAGAAATGTGACGCATGAGAAACGTGTCTATCTGAGTGGTCGCGCGCTGTAAACAACCCAGCTGCGCAGGCACTATGACACTGCAGGATTGTGTGTTGCGCGCCTGTTTATTTACAGCCCAACTTGATAAGCTGACATTTTACAATTGTATTTATGATTTATGAATCACTGTTTTCATGCTTATTGGCTCGGGTATAACGGTGTTTAGCTGTTCAGATAATGAGCAAGAAGCGCAGCACAAGTGGCCCACTGAAAGGAGAGAAATGTTGTTTTGAGGGGTTGGCTTCACGAGCAGGACTGTTTTCGTTCTCTGACTATGGTCTGACCGCCTGGTCGATCTCTGCCAAGAACCTAATCTCCGTTTACTTTATCATGCAGGTTTTCACTAAACATTATGGTGAGGTTGCTGAATCCAGTTCCATGTGTGCTGTACATGTGATAAACACTTTGAAGCCAAATGCAGCAGTGAAAAATTCTGTTAAATTAATTACTAATTTCCCACCATCTGGAAATTATTCCCATGTCAAATTTCATAATTCCCCACACGTGAGATTTTATTGCAAAAGTACATGTGTAAATTTGCCTAATTGAATCAGTTGTGGGCATGTGTGAGATCAAACTGCTCTTACAAGCTGTAACAATATGCTGCTGTTCATGCAGTGCATTGCCAGGGGATTTTCTCTGCGCACATTGTTTTTGCATAGCAAACACAGATGACAAAACATGCCATGTTCTGAGACATGTACTGCACATCATCTGGTTCTCCCATGTTTCCTCAGTTGGAGGCAGTGTTGTGGCCCAAAATTAGCCCTAGTTAGGAGAATGTTCATGGCTGGTAAGCTTCATCACAGATAGCGTACAGTGTAAACATCAGGCAGGGCGGGAGGGATTGTGGACAGCATAGTGTGGATTAACCCTCTCTTGGCTGGTGTTTTGAGCCTTGAGAAAGTCATAGGGCTGGAGGCGGTAGAGGTGAAGGATTGTTTGCATTTTGTCTCCTAAATGGACATGTGCAGCCGTGTCCACGGGTTCACTGAGCAAAAGTGGGGGGCTTGTGCTATGTGCTATCGTCAGGAGTAAAAACAAGCCAGTTGGTTGTTTGTGGCTCGTTGTCAGGAACTGATGAGGTTTCACGCTTGGAATGCCCGCCTGAGCAAAGGTTGGTGACAGAGCTGAATACTCACTGTTTTGGTTTCACCTTTAATGTTTCTCTCTCTCTCTCTCTCTCTCTCTCTCTCTCTCCCCCTCTCTCTTTCTCCACTACCAGGCTTTTCACATTCATAACCGTAGACAGTGTATTGACAAGAACTAGTTTTGAAAAAAATGCCAGAGGCTGTCAAAGATAATGATGCTTTGATTTTGGTTTGTCTCATAACTCTTAATTTTTTTGTTTTTGTTTTTTTGTTTATTTAGAATAAAGGCAAAACAGTTCTGGTGAAAACATAGGCGAACAATTAAGGTTGCAGAATTAAAATCACAGGCCATGTTTACATGCACATCTTTTTTTTTTCTTCATTATTACTGTGCAAAATTAATAAAAATAAATAGCAAGAGCAAGCATATCCAGTATTTCCATAAGAGAATAGTGGGAAAAGACTGTGCATGTTGTAGGTACCCCCAAAATAATTTCAGAATAAAGAATATGATGTGTACACAAACATGGTCAGGACACACCTGTAGCCAGCCATACACTCAAAAATTACCTACTCACACACCCCAGTATGGTGTGGCATTTAATGCCAAAGTATACTGCGGGTGTCCACGTTGCAGATCGCTCCACACACAGTATGAGTGACGCAAATTTTGTCATCAGCACAGCTGCGTTTTTCGTATTCGTTCACACATTCGGTCAGAAAAGTATACTCAGATAGGCAACACGGTTGGCCAGGCATGATCCGATTCAGAACACGCAAAAATGAAGTATACCTGGGCCTTTAGAGTCACTGGTTGGAGATGACCAAATAAACATCAGAAAAAACTAATTCAACAATTTACAAATCGGTCAGCGGGGACTCATTTTAACTGCCTACAGTGGATTGTTTTGTAAATACATTTGTGGATTGTTTGTAATGATTGATAATTATACAGTATCTCTCAGTCATGTATTTGTAACTTAACGCATCTTTCAATGTCCCTTTGACCCCTCAATTAACTTCATATTGCAAATATTGCTAAAGTGAGAGTGAGAAGACACCTTATTTCTCCTCTTGACTCTTAACCCAGTCCTCAATATGCTGTTTTGGGACATTCAGTACATAATAAACTTCCTTTGAAGTTTCTCTCTCTCTCTCTCTCTCTCTCTCTCTCTCTCTCTATCTCTCTCTCTCGAATCTTAGTCCTCAAGGTGTTTGTGTGCATCTGTGTGTGTGGCAGATGGCTAAACAGAGAGGGGTGTGGGGCTGTGTGTGTGTGTGTGTGTGCACCTGCCGCTCTGCTTACCAAGGGTTTGTTATCAGGCATAGAAGCAGCACAGACAATACACTAATGAAAGCAGGCCATCTGCTTCTGCCCCAGGACAGAGACTAGTGCCTGTCCCTTCAGCCAGTGTGGAGCGGGAGAACTGGAAATCTAGAGAAACAGTGACTGAGATATAGACAGTGGTTTTCAGAGAGAGTGTTTTCAGTTAGGATACATTTGCACTTTTTAAAAGTGTGAAATGGTACAAATCATATTGTTGGCTGCATGTGAAGTTGTGTATAACAGAATAACTCATAAACACACAGTTTTCGTGTGGCTTTAGTAAGTGGGCTGTCTGTGCATTTTCTGAGAATTTGGTTACTATTGTACTACTCTTTCTTTCCAAAACTAGGCCATTTCTCTCTCTCTCTCTCTCTCTCTCGCTCTTGCTTCCCGATGTCTCTTTCATCTTTATCATCCACCATAGGACAATTTTAGTATTTTGTAGTTGTTACTTCATCCTCCATATTTACTTTAAAGGGAACATTCAGGTTTGTTTACAACTTACTCCGCTACATATTTACAGCTGTCAATTACCAGAATAGTTGTTTTTTTTTTTTTTTCTGTTTGAAGAAAAATCAATATTCTTACAATAGAAGCCTATCACTCTTCACCCCTCTTTCTGTTTTCTTTGCGTTTTGTTCATTTCCTTAAAGAAATGTTTCGGGTTCAATATAAGTTAAGCTCAATCGAAAGCATTTTGTGGCATAATGTTGATTACCACAAAAAATTATCATATGTCCTTTTCTTTAAAAAAAGCAAACATCGAAGTTACAGTGAGACACTTACAATGGAAGTAAATGGGGCCAATTTTCAGGGGGTTTAAAGGCAGAAATGTGAAACTTATAATTTTATAAAAGCACTTACATTAATTCTTCTGTTAAAACTCATGTATTATTTGAGCTGTAAAGTTGTTTAAATCATCATTTTTTTACAGTCGTTTTAGGGTTGTAGGGTTGATTGACATTACATCATCATGGCAACTAAGTTGTAAAGTTGGCTATATCTTTACACATATCAGGTTAGTAAGTGATTTTTATCACACTAAAATCATGTTAACACACATTGTTTAGGTCTTGTGGCTATAATTTTGAAATAGTGAGTATTTTAACGGTGATGGATTGGCCCCATTCACTTCCTTTGTAAGTGCCTCACTGTAACCCAGATTTTTGCAAAATGATTTTTGTGGTAATCAGTATTATTCAACAAATGCTGTTGATTGAGCTTAACTTGTATTGATCCCAGAATATTCCTTTAAACTCAACGGACAGCATTTGTGACTTAATGGTGATTACCAATACAAAAATATTTTTTGACTCATTGAAAAAACAAAAATCATGGTTACAGTAAGGCACTTACAATGGAAGTGAATGGGGCCAGTCCATAAAGATGAAAATACATACTGTTGCAAAACTATACCCACGAGATGTAAACATTATACATGTTAACATGATTTTAGTGTGATAAAATTGTTTACTAACAAGATCAGAGTAAAGTTTTATCCAATATTACAACTTCGTTGCCATGACTACACAAAGCTGGCAAACTCTGTAAGCAATTTTATCACAAAATGTATTCATTTGTCTGGAATACATTTAATTCCCTCATGTTATATATCTAATGTTTGCGTCTTGTGGCTACACTTCTGAAACGGTTTAATTTTAACGTTAATAGACTCTCGGTGTTCACTTCCGTTGTAAGTGCCTTATTGTAACTGATTTTTTCTTTTAATAAATAAACAATGGATGAATATTTTGTGTGGTAATCAACATTGTTTAAAATACTGTCAATTAAGCTTAATTTGTTTTGAACCTGGAACATTCCATTAAGTCTGTTTGTCAGTGAAGAGAGTTTCTGTTGATGTATCTCAGTCTAAATTGAATTCTTGGCCACCGTTTCATTGTTTTAGGGATACATAACCTCAACAACAAAAGCAAGCTCCTGAGCTCTTGACATCAATCCCAATTGTATTCTGAGCTCTAACTTTAACAACGCTGAGAATTAAGCAACAAAAAATGTTAACTCAAGCAGTTCTCATTGATCTACACCTCTTCAGAGCCCTGCTGGCTAAACTAGGCCGGGATGTTCCTGCCTGAGATTGCCATATCAACACTGTCAATGTTACCCAAATTTAGCCAGGATTGAGAGGAGATTACTCTTCAGGGAGAGTGGGGGATTAGACATTGTTCAGCGGCTTGTTTTGAGGTGGATGAAAGGAGCATTGACTCAGTCATGCACAGTCATTCGTGCAGGTTCGCAACATCCATGTCCTCAAAAAACCGTCACAAGTGTATCAAGACTTTCCTGGGTGGTTTTGGGCAACCTCATTAGCTTTGGGGTCTCTGACGATTAAAGGCCAAGATTTTAACCCATCATAGTGGAAAGTTCCATTATCTGTATTAAATCCACAGTTTAGACTGTTTCTTAGAGGACTTAGCTGCTGTCTTCTTCCACAGTTGGAGGTGCTTTGACATATCTATCCAGTGATGTTTAAGTTAGCAGGGTCTCTATGCCATGCAAATGTTAAATCAGCATAGCGTGACTGCTTATACAAAGCATCACTCACTGCAGCCCAGAGCTTTCAGCATTACACACTGCAACATAGATGTGCCGCTCACAGACATGGCTGTTGACACTGTTATCGTGCTAACCTTAAATTTCATCAGCTAAATAAAAAAGGGAGGGTCACCATTAAACCCATTTTCTTACATGCAAGCCTGAGCTTTTTGGTCTGTAAAAGCAGTTTTAGAGTCACATGCTTGCTTTGCAGTGGCCCTCCAGCATATTAGATGTTTGAAATAGATAGTTGCATGGATGAGAGAAAATTCTTTTTTTTTATGGGGGGCAGGTTCCTTTTTGTTTTGGGAAAAAATAAATGTGGTCGTAAACATGACAAAGGATTGATTAATATTACTTAGTGATAAAGGATACCTCAGAAGAAACATCAGATTTTCTATGCATTATTTATCATAACTAGAAGAGTGACGTATACCTACATAAGCTGATGGTCATACATTGACATGCATAAACTGCCCCTTGTGCACTGTTGTCATTATATGTATCATGCTTTGACATGGTTTCATCATGACCTTTAAAAGTCTGAAATTCTCCCTTTATCTTAAAGTCTCTGTCCCTAAATTTTCATTTAAATTCCTCACTATTATTCACTACCAAAACTCTACATTGTGCTTGAACCAAGTGAATTATGCATCCCTGAAAAGGAAATCCACTTAAGAAATTAAATCATGGGTTTGAGGTAACAATCTCTATATGCTTTCTCTGCTCTCTTCTTCCTTATTATATCCATTCTGTTTCGTCAGCGAGTTTTAGAATGTGAATGCACATTTCCTGAACCAGCTCAATGTGCCCCTTCAGGTTTAGGAGTCCTAAAACAACATTTCAGTATCATTTATTCTTGAAGGATTTTGAGCCTGTACCTAGAAAATAAGGAGTTCTAAGGAGTGATTTGCTTCAATGATAAATAAAAAAAGTAGGATCATTTTCAATACAGGTCAACCGATATATCAGTTTTACAGATTAATCTGTGCTGATAGTGGCTTTTTGGAACTATTGGTTATCTGAAAAAATCAACACTGATAGCTGCTGATAGTTTGAATTCATTGTTATTTCTCCATGTTCCCTTTGTGGCCAAACCCCTAATCTGATTAAAATATAGGCTATTAAAAGCTTAATTTGGTCAATATTTACATATAGAGGATTGTAATGTAGCAAAGTCACTGTCACCATCACTTTTTATGAACCAAATCACGATTATTAATACAAAATACGAAGACACATATGAAGCACAGACATAATGGAACGTTTATTTTTATAACTTTTATTGATTGTGTTCATGTTGATTTTGACAGACAGTGTCATTGGGAAAAGAAAAAAAAGTATTTTATAATACCAGAATACTGGACAATTGACAAGCAAACTCTGTTGATCTATTATTGATGAATGATTTTCTACTGATGATATATTACTGCTCATACAGTACTTAGCCCATATGACAATTTTTTAAATAGTATTTTTATTGTAATACATTGTAGATGATTGTAAGAATGCATGTTTTGTTTGGAAGCACAGATCATTTGGTTTTGGTCTTGTTTATTGTTAAAAGTCTTGTGTTATCTTAATTTTTTCTGGTTATGATTGGGATTTTACTTGCACAATAAACCTGCATCTGGGATTTTGCACATTTTGGCTTCTTGTATCCTCTATGTTTGTGCCCATCACATTTTTAACATTCAATAAATCAGTTTGAAAAGCTATCGGCCTTTTTCACCACCTTAGTTATCGATTTCGGCAAAATCTACTGTCGGTCAACCTCTAATTTTCAGACATAATTTGTATATTGTTTAAAATCATAAGCTTTGCTTCCTCCACTATCACTGGCTTCCAAGGTCATCACAGCATCTTAGCTAAAATTTTCATCTCCTCTGTGAAATGAGAGTTCGCCTGATGTGCTTCGCCATCATTTTACCCTTCATTTGTCAGATTGTGTAATTAGTACTCTTTAGGATCACCCCCGATGACTTGCAGAAAATAGACCTAGAGATTTCCCCCATTCCTTTGGTCAATGACTATATTTCCAATGGGATTCTAATGGAATTTTATCAGGATTAGCCCAGCTGTGGACAGTAGATGAATAAGACTGACGAAAGCTCTATCCCTCCTGACATTTCACCATTTCCCCCATTTATTTGAGAGATGTTTAAATGTGACTACATCATGGATTTAATCCTTCATGCTAGTCTGGGACTGGGAAAAAACTGTCATAAAACTGGAAGTTGCATTTGATATGACATGAAACGTGAGGACTAAATTAACAAAAGTGCGATTGAAGATTGAAGTTTAGAAACTGTACTGTGTGAATTCATGCTGTTATATTTTAGAAAAGGGGCAAAAATCTTGTGGTTATGGGTAGAAACAGATGTAATGACAGCAGCGTGAGGGTTTAGAAAGGGGCAAGCTGAGCTGGGCTTTTTTTATTCTTCTGTTCTTGAGAATGCCCAGATGCAAATCAAACAGGGCAAACAGGAACAAAAGGCCAGTAGATCAGACATTAGACCTGAAGACACTACACACACACACAAGCCAGAATGAGGAGTTCTAATTTTGTTTCGCTTTTGACTGTCGAAGTAAATTTTTAATTAGTAGATACACTTCATAAGTTGAAAATTTGTAAAAGCAGAGTTCCCACAGTTATGGAAAACGAAAAGGTTTCCAGGCCTGGAAATGTCATGGGAATTAATACATTCTTAAAAGTCATGGAAATAATTTACCTTATACGGTAATGACAAACAATTAGAAAAAGGTCATGGAAAATTCATGACAATTAATTGCTAAAAAAGTGTGGGAACCCTGTAAAAGGTTGTTGGATAACTTTTAAGATGCTTTAACCTGGTTTGACTTAAGGGGTTATACTAAAAGTGCAGCTAAAAAAAAATTTCCCCCTGAACTCCAACCAGTGTTTCCTGCATGTGGTTTTAATTTGTATTCAAATCAACCACACAAATAGAGTCTCTAAATATATCTGACTTTTTTCTTCCTCTTTCTTTCAGATTGAACAGGAAGTATAGGTTACTCCTCCTTCTGGTACTGAGGGAAAGTGGAAGCTCGACCAGTGACTAGGTGGACACCACAATGTCTGGACTATGCTGCTGTAAATTTACTGTGACCTTTGCACCTCATCCTAAAGCTGATCTTCAGAAGGCTGGGTTGTGATTATTCCAGTGTGGCCACTTTAATGTGTTACTCTTGTTTCTACCATCTGCTTATTTCAGGAACTGCAAAGCTGCTCTGTTGGTAACTAGTCATGAGTCACATGCATGAGACTTGTTTGTTTATTGTTGTTCATATCAACACTTTGTTTTGGGTTTGTTTGAGATTAGAATAATGATTGGATCATATCTTCCCATGAAAATCTCCATCTTTATTTACCTGACTTAAACTGCTGTATTGTACTTACAGGTACTTATTGCCCTATTGTACAAATAGCTGCATATATTTGTGGAATTTAAGTGATTTTAAATGGTAGTTACTTTTTTTTTGTTGCCACAAGTCTACCCTTACGAAAAGACTTGCATTCATGTACACACAATTCAGAAAAGATAAAGATTTCTGAAACATACTATTTTTCCTCCAAAATTGAATGTTTTCACATGAACAATCCAAAGCCTTACTCTCTTCAGTCAACCCAAAACACTTTTTATTTTTATTTTCTTTTACTTATCAGGGCCTAAACAATGAAAAAATATCAAAATATACTATTTATATTGTATTCACTTTATTTTTTCTAAATAGTTTATTAAATAATTAAATTTTCTTATGAGAATGAAAGTATTAAAAATATCTAACTCCAATTTGGTAATTGCACATAATGTTTAATAACTTGCCTCACACAAGTAGAGATTATATATACGACCAAATATTGTCACTCTGTCATCTGACATTTCCCCAATTTCTTACCTTTTAGCCATTCCCTGTTTCTCTGCCTCAAGTAAGGAACTCGCATGATTGATTTTATTCAAAAGTGTTATAGTATATGACAACAACACCTACTTCTTACTGGCTTACAATTAGCATGCTTACCAGTAAGTCAGGTTACGGATAAAACATGGACACTCAGCAATTTTTAGGTTGCTGACTGTGTCTTTATCCACTCACAATGGCTCTGTGTGCATAATATTGACAGTGATGTCTCGTTCAACTAGATTGTAGCACGACACATCTGAATGTAGAGCACAAAACCCAATGATATGAGAGTGAACGGCTTAGTGGGGCAGAAAAAAATTTACTCCACAGGAGTCATTTTTTGTCATTGCTTTTTCCCTGAATGTTGTGAACTAAATACAAAGCTGTGATCTGCCAAGCATTTCATCCCATTTGACATCCCTCATCCAATGCAATATAATAGAGTGTCTTACATATAAATAAGAAAATAAACAAAAACGCAAGATACAAAAAAATTGCAATAGTGAAACTTAATTCCCTTATCTATAAACATCTATTGCACAGCTGTAGATGTGTTGATAGTATTGTCAGCCTTTAAAAAGAGTAACACATGACTCAATGCCACTTTATTGAGTAATTTATTGAAGAAATGGTACACAGCTACTAGATTCTGTCTTGCTTCGTAGGCAGCATTCATTCACCCCTTGTATATGCAATATTTACAAATCAAATTAGTTTACAAAGTGGAACCAAATGTATAAATGTTATATTAATATATTTGTCAAAAGATTTTACAGAGATATTGAATTTGCGCTGTTTGTAAATTTATTTTTGCTCTTTTATTTTTAAAGCTTATTTTGCATTATAAAACTTAAAAAGTATATTTAACAGTGTTCTTGAAGATCCAGAGTAGAAGTATATAAATAAATCTATTGTTTGTACATATCAAAGGGTTAATATATTTTAAATGTTTGCAAAGTTTGATTGAAAAAGCGTTCTTCCATTGTACAAATGTCATATATTATGCTTTTGATAGATCATTTAAAGTATTCTAGATTAATATTGATTTTGTTCGCGTTGAAAAAGTGTAGTCACATGCAATAATAAAAAAATAAATACCACTATTTAAGGAAAATACAATAGCTATGTTATTGTTTTATTATTCCTTACATCTTTTAAGTAATGATCTACAACAAATGTGAATAAACCTGAAATGAAAATGACACGAAACCATAATTTCCACCTCTTTGCTGACACAGTGTGCCTTAGCTTGAGGGCAATATAGGAAGGAACACAGTTCATTAATAAACAAGTCGACAGATTACTTCCTGTTGAATGAGCAGGACAGAGTGTTTCCCTGGCCATGCTATGATTCCCATGTTCTCATTGAGAGAACAGGAAGCTGCAGAATCACAATATTCCAGTCTGTGTTAAACGGTGAGGTCTAGTCCAGCTCCACATGCCTTTTTTCCTCTGTGACTGTTAGCAGGAAGCTAACAGACTTTGAAAGACATCCTTTGTGCTTTCACTGTGGGACACATGGCTAGAAAGAATTATGCCCAGACAGCAAATACACGCATGATGACACAAACACAAAAACAAAAATTCTAACATACAGTGCTGTTCAAAAGTCTGAGACCACATTGAAAATCTGGGATTCAAAATGTAATTCAAACCTGGAAGTAAACAGAAAGTTTTAGGATTTTGGAAAAATGTAAAACAAAGAAACATTATAACCTAAAACGAATAAGAAAAATAATATCTATATCAAGAAATATCACATCTACTGTATATTATACCTTGGAAATATTACTAGCTCACTAATCAAATAAGCAAATTTGTGACATTGACCATGTTAACTCCTTTGCACAAAAGATCAGATATCCTTGTTTCCATTTAAGCACACGTGATGCTCTTTGGAACATTCTCAAATCATGCTGGGATAACGTGGATGATCAGGTTTTGCACAAACTTGTGGAGTCCATGCCAAAAGTAGTATATACCAAATACTAAGAAATTCAGAAATTCTTGTAAATTTTTTCCTTTCAGCTGTTTTTTTTAATTTATTTATTTTTTTAAAAGCAAAACAGAAGCATTGTCACTTATGGTCTCAGACTGTTGGTTATATATACACACACAATCATGCATGCAATGTTTACACTCAAAAAAATTAACTTTCACTATAGTCAATTTTACTAAATCCTCTCATGTTCATATTACTCTAAAAATCATGTAACCAAGTAAACTTAAATTAATTGAGTTTAACTAAAAAAGTGTCTTTTCAGCTTAACCTAATCCATTTGCAGTGGGACAATGTATATTTTTAGTTTGGTTAACTGAAACTGGACAGCGGATTTCTAGTTCCCAGACTCGACAGTAAATGTTAAAATTAAGTGTTATTTGATGTGTCTTTGTGCAAGATGAATATAAAGGGGCAGACTTGTGTTTAATGTTTTGTCATGCTGAGATTTAGAAGAATTTCTGCTATGTTGTAATTTTTGGGGTTACCATCATGGTGAAGAATGGAGCTATAGCCTAGTTTGAGGACCAATACATTTTCAGTATTCTACATATTGCTTTATGCTTTAAAGCAATTTCTGTGCTAATCAACATAGTGATCAAGTTGTATTTGGTAGTGTTTCCATCTAGCATGCGTTTAGCATGCTAACATTTCCTTTAACTAGCTAACATATCACTAAAAGTGTTTAAATTGTGGTACTTTGACAAGTTAATTTTTGTTGGGTTTATTTGATTCAGTTAGGTTTCCTTTACTTAAAGTATTTAAGTTGAAATTACACAGTCATTTTAATTTAAGAAAACTCATTCCAAACATGTGGAACCACTGTCCATCATTGAATTAAGTTCAACCTAAGTTATTTTTTGAGTGTATGTATACAGCATATATGCACATTTATCTATGATGCATAAACATTAAAGAGGTGAGACCTGTATGAAGATAAGACCACCGATCTGCAGAAAACAAAATGTGTTCTGACTCTATCATGCTTGTACAGGTACACCAGACACCTGACAAATTATCACACATTTGCACTCACTCAATGAAGCACAAGGGCATTAGGACATGTTAGATCACAGTGACTGGAGGAAAGATGCAAGGGCACCACGTTATGCAATAATCCAAGTCAGTGTGTAGAGAACACACTGTGCCAGAACTGCTGTATCCTCTGCCTCTGTCCCATGGCCTGTTTCTGAAATACCGTACCTGCACAAGGCCTTCCACATTGAGACAAAATGAATATGAAAAGAGTTAAATGTCAAAGTAATTTTAAAAGAGGAAGTGTTGCTTAGAGAACAATGTGTTGAAGAAAAAGTGGACACACTTGAGCTTTGACCAGCACAAATTTCATGTGCAATGACAAATGGCAATTTTGAGACCATGTTTTAAAGTGTATATTGGCCACATCCCTTTCTCATGTGGTTACTAGAGCCATGTGCCACTGACAAAAATCAACTAAAAACAACCACATCAACATAACAGAGTGACAATTCCACATGAGACTCAAATCTGCAGACCACTGATACATTTTCTTTTGATTGTGCCAATATTAAACTTTGAGTTTGTTAAAATGAACAAACCAAATGCTGCTTATAACTTGTGATCAATTAAATTGATCAATTGTCAGAACAGAGCCTTTTTTACCCACAACAACAATAACCTGTATTTGTTTTAAATGCAATTCAATGCAATACATGTATCAAGAGTGCTGAAGTGCTGAAGAATTGTAGTAAATAACTTTTTAAAGAGTAGGCATTAATTTAATAATATCACAGTTTCACTTTGGTGCAGAACTTTGGTGTAGTAGTTAAAAAAACAAAACAAACAAAAAAAAAAATATTATGTGGAAGTCTTGCATTCAGACCTACATTTTGCTGTTCATTTTGCTGTCACTGGGCATTACAGATGTTTTGAAGCAAGTGGCTTTACTCTTATTTAATTGTATGGCAAATTATCAGTATAATATCAGTAAACAAAAGCATATATAAACAATACAATATGGATGAAATACAGTTGAAAGAACAATACAGTATTGGTTCTAAATATTGAGCCTGATGATATGTTCTAGAGAAAACTTTTGTTATGTAAGTTATATGGCTGCCAAAACAACTATACAGATATTTCACTTCAAATTTGGCTGTAGATGTTGGAACATATGAACACTAGACAGCACATTCACTTGATTTAGTAATGGAAGTGTCTCAAGGCTGTAAAACACTGCACATTTTTAGAATTTTAGCCAATGTCTGTCTGCATCTGTCTGTCTACTGTTCAATGCACCATGTACTTTTGTGAATTTCTTTGTATTATCAGTCATTTTTCACACAATGTGTTTTTGTATGTGAACAGTTAAGTAGACTTATCTGTGTTAGTGTAAGCATGTTTGTGCTATCATTTATATGCATAATGCCATCCATTTACAGACACAATACTGTCCCACCCCATTTTACGACCCTATTGTTACCTAAGTAAATATTACATCACTCTGTCACTTACTAAAAACAAAAGAGAAAGCATATCTGCACGTAATATCTGACCAACTTCCTGTTCTCTTTCTATTGCTTTATAATCTTGTGAGATTATAGATCATACTATACGCTAATTATGTTAGCAAAAGAAAGAAGGAAAAAACTCGAGTTCCAGCCTGAAAAAAAAAAAAGAAAGGAATCATCTGTGTCCTGCCTGAATGACTACCGGCCTGTTGCACTCACGCCTATTATCATGAAGTGCTTCAAGCGGATAGTCATGAAACACAAAGAGCAGTCTTCCCACCACACTGGACCCATTTCAGTACACCTACCATCCCAAACGCTCAGAGGACGCCATATCTACTACCATCCACCTTTCTCTGACCCATCTGGACAAAAAGAACAACTACGTAAGGATGCTGTTCATAGACTTCAGTTCAGCATTCAACACAAACATCCCACAACAATTGATAACAAAGCTGAACCTGCTGGGTCTGACCACCTCCCTCTGCAACTGGATTCTGGACTTTTTGACTGGGAGACCCCAGTCCGTCAGGATTGGTAACATCACCTCCAGCACCTACACACTGAACACCGGCGCTCCCCAGGGCTGTGTGCTCAGTCCACTGCTGTTTACCCTGCTGACTCATGACTGTGCTGCAAAGTGCAGTTCAAATCACATCCTCAAGTTTGCTGATGACACTACAGTTGTGGGCCTCATCAGCAACAATGATGAATCAGTGTACAGAGAGGAGGTGAACCAGCTTGCAGAATGGTGTAGAGACAACAATCTATCTCTTAATGTTGATAAGACTAAAGAGATGATTGCTGACTTCAGGAGGACCCAAGCAACCACTCACCACTACACATCAATGGAACAACTGTGGAGAGAGTCAAAAGCTCTAAGTTTCTTGGTGTGTACATGACGGAGGACCTCTCCTGGACCCTCAACACCACCTGCCTAGCCAAGAAGGCCCAGCAGTGCCTCCACTTCCTGCAGAGGCTGAAGAGAGCCAAACTCTCCCCTCCCATCCTCACCACCTTCTACAGAGGGACGTGTGGTACGGGAACTACACAGCCTCCGACCGCAAGACCATACAGCGAATTGTGAGAACAGCTGAAAAGATCATCAGAGTCTCTCTACCCACCATCAACACGACATACAACAACCGTTTCTTCCGCAAAGCCACCAGTATTGCGGACGACCCGTCTCACCCCTCTCGTGGACTCTTCACCCTCCTATCATCGGGCAGAAGGTACAGGAGCATCTGTGCCACCACCAGCAGACTCTGCAACAGTTTCTTCCCTGAAGCAGTCAGATTACTCAATACCCTGCTGTCTCCCAATGCTCACCTGGCCTAGTCAAACACCTAACCCAGTATGACTCAAAATCTTTGCACACCTGCACTTTACAAAGCTGCATCAGTCACTTATTATTATGGAACTCATTTATGCCATACTTTTGCTATACCTAAATATACATATATATATAATTATGCTATACTTATTACTGCTACACTACAAAATAGTTTACAGTCTTCCGCTTATTTTCTGTGTATTTATTGCCCTGTGTATTTATAGTCCTATGTATCTAATGTTCTGTTCTGTGTATTTATTGTCCTGCGCTCTGTTGTGTATTGCACTTTATGTAGTCTTGCGTACTGTTCTGTGTTGCACCATGGTCCTGGAGTAACGACAATTCGTTCCAATGTATAAGCTATTTAGAGGATTGACAATAAAAACCCACTTGACTTGACTTGATTGGAAATAATCATGCGTTCCATTTGTCACGACTTGTCGTGTTGTGTGTGATGGAACGCATCCAACTCAGATTTCTTGTTTTTTTTAATGGATATGACGTCGATCTGAGTCCTGAGCTCCGACTTCTGAGACAAATGGAACGCAGCATAAAATGCCATTAATGAGACAAAAATAGATATGAAGAAAAATATCCATGGGTTTTAGAACTTCTTCATTTCATAGATAACTTTACATGCATAGTTAAAGCAAAAGGAAAAATAATCAGAGTAAAAAAAAAAAAGGTGAAAAATAAGAAGAAATCACATCAATGACAAAACAGGCTCTGAGTAACTGTCCTAAACTGTAACTGTTATGTAGAGAGGCTGGTCTGATCTGGTCAAAACACTGTGAGAGACCATCCACCCAAGGCATTCTCTGTTCCTTAAAGGCCTGTGCCCGGTTGCATAAAGCACCTTAAATTAGAATTTCCCTTAAGATCGCCCTAAAGTTTCCCTTAAATGTAATGGTGTTGCAGAAAACAACCCTTAAGTAAATCTTTATAGGTAAAACTAAATAATCCCCTACAATTTACCTTAAATATTTATTTTTTACTTAAGCATTCCCTTAAGTGTTTCATAAAGCCCCTTAACTGCCATTTTCCTAAATAAACCTTAAGGACAGTAAAACTTCACCTTAAGTGTTGGCTAAGAGTTACAAGGTTTCTAAAAAAGGAGAAATGGTGAAGTTTATTGAACCACTTGAAGAGTACAGCATACCAATGCAATTTTTTGCAATAGGGAGAGCTCTTTAGACCATCTTAGCGATAATAAACAAGTCCAGGATTACTATGGGGAATCGCTAACATGATGAAAGGCAATCTAATATCACATCTAACACCTAAAATTCACCTCACTACTCACTATCTTCCTGAAGTGGACATTCACCGGCCATAAAAGCAGAATCCTCAATTAATTGCTCTGTATGATAAACTCAAGATGTTTTTTAATTTACACAGAATAAATTGTACACAAAAAAGTGTTTAAATCTAATAATTTTGAGGACTGTACCTGAGAAACAAATGAAAATCTGCCCGTGTATCCCCCAGAAAATGAGTTTTAAAAATGTTTAAGCAGTAATCTGCAGTAATCACAAATGACTGTAATTGGTGCATCCACAACAGCGCTGAGAAAAGTAACAGGTGCCACTTGACAATGTCGTTTATGCGCTAATTCGGAAGAGGTCGGACAATAATTTACACATCAATAATGATATTGAGAAACTTTAATAGTCACTAAAATGAAAAGTATTCTTTGTGTTAAAATTGCTCAAATGTCTATTTTTTAGATCAGTGTTAGGGACATGACTAACATGTACATCGTAACAGTAGAATTTTATTTCGGTAAAACCTGGCTCACTGTAGTAAATCCCTTAACGGTTACCCTTAACTAAGAGAAGTGTCTAAGGGATTATATGCAATACCCTCAAGTCATTCCCTTAGTAAAGGGGAAATGACACCTTAAGTGTTACACTTAAGGGAAAAACTTTATGCAACTGGGCACTGGATCCTGGGCCGCACTTGCATCTAGACACTTGATGCCTGTAAATGGTAAAATATTGGAATTTCTCACACAGCAGGCAGGCCATCACCAGTGGTGTGTAGTATAATCTGTACACTGCCTGAATACTGATGTGGTAGGATGGCAGCACGATGAGAGGATGTAGAGGTGAACCACTGCAGGGGGTGACAAGGAGTAAGGCCACAGAAAGTCCACTGTCTGGATGCAGTTGTGTGGTCCAGAGAATTGGCTCAAATCTGTATCGAAATTCAGAAAAAAGGATGGGTTAGTGAGTATGTGAATAAGGGGAAGTGTATGCGATGTTTCTGGCAGAGGACTTGTAGTAAGCATTACGTCATTCATTCATTCAATTCAAGCATCTCATCCAATCATGATCCAGCCTATGCCTTATAAGCTCCACACAGCTGTTCTTCATCTCTTCGTTATGCTGCATTGCTTTTACCCCCCACCACCCCAACATCACCAGTTTAGTTCCTGTCTTGATGGAAGGGGTAAGCTCCTCTTCCCTGCTGTCATCGCTTTCCGGCAGCATCTGACGATTCAATCAAGAATCCTGATGCTGAAACATAGGACGGGGCTAACGCCAAGGGATACTATTCTTTCACTAAACTCACATTTACATTTACATTTAGTCATTTAGCAGATGCTTTTATCCAAAGCAACTTACAAATGAGGAACATAGCAAGCAATTTGTCATACAAAGTCCAACAACATCTATAGTGTTGTCCTGCCAAGCTCTCAAGGTGGCTGGAGTAGTATAGGCACTAGCACAGAAGAAAGAGACAGAAAAGGATTTTTTTTTTTTTTGTACAGTAAGTGCAAGTTAAGTTCAATATTAAGTACAATTACTGCCCATGTTCACAACCACAGAGGTCATTCCCAAGTCTCTTCCCATGTACATGACCACAGAGGTCGTTTCCAAGTCTCTATCCATGCCCACGACTACGGAGGTCGTTCCCGAGTCTCATCCCATGTTCATGACCACAGAGGTCGTTTCCGAGTCTCCGCCCGCTTCCCCAGAGACTATTTCCCCAGCGGCTCCACCCCCAGAGAGTATTTCCCCAGTGGCTCCGCCCACAGAGACTATTTCCCCAGCAGCTCCACCCCCAGAGATGCCCAAAGCTCCCGTCCAAGCCCTGTAGGCTCACCTCGTCCCTGACGGCTAAAGCCTACAGCGCTGCTGGACAAGCCGCCTCTGCCCTGCACGCCATGGCTCTCCTGCATGTCCACCAAGCCAAGGCATTGAAAGAACTGCACGAGGGTAGTTCCACTCCAGATTTGATGCAGGAACTGTGCTCGGCGACCGACCTCGCTTTCTGAGCGGCGAAGGTCACGGCACGTTCTCTCGGGCGGACATTGGCCACACTAGTGGTCCAGTAGCGCCACCTTTGGCTCAACCTGGTCGAGATGGGCGAGGCCAACAAGACACAGTTCCTTGCTGCCCCCACTTCCCAGGCTGGCATATTCGGAGACACCGTCGAGGACTTTGTCCAGCAGTTCTCGGTGGTGAAGCAGCAGACAGAGGCAATCCGGCATATCCTGCCCCGGCGCAGCTCAAGATCCCACACCCCGTCTGCTCATTGCCAAGGGCATCCTCCTGCAGTGACTGCACCAGCTCCGCTGCAGCCCGCCCCTTCGGCCCGGCCCTGGCGTGGAGCCCACCGCAGGAAGCATACGCCACCCGTCTCACAGCCGGCGCCTAAGAACCCACGGAGGTCGTCAAAGTGCCCCTGAGATGGGCGACCCAGAGACGAGGGAACCCACTCACGCGGAGCTGTTAAAAAGACCACTCCATCCCCTGGTGGAGGGCTGGGCGGAAAATCTTTTGTTGCCTTTTTGTTTGATTTTGCCGCATGCCCAAGTGGCTGCGGTACCCAACAGTTCAGCAAAAAAGCGGCTTCCTTCCTCCCTGGGTCACGTACCCGGTGTGCACGGTCGTCACCACAACTACTGTCCACGGGTTTTTTCTTGCAGGATTGATGGCGCGCCTTATGAACAAGCGCGCCCAGTCGGTGCTGGCCTGTTTGAAGGCGTTCAAACCGAAAACAGCGGTTCCACTGAAAGTCTTTCAGAGGCTCCTGGGGCATATGGCGGTCTCATATGCATCAACCCGAGCAGGGTGGCCACCGCTGAGGATGCCATATGCCCCAGGAGCCTCTGAAAGAGTTTCAGTGGAACCGCTGTTTTCTGTTTGAACGCCTTCAAACAGGCCAGCACTGACTGTGCATGCTCGTTTGTGAGGCGTGCTGTCAAAGAGACTGAGTCCAACTCCAAACCGAGGAAAGAGATGCTCTGAACCGGGAGGAGCTTGCTCTTTTCCCAGTTGACATGAAGCCTTAGTCGGCTGAGGTGTGAAAGCACCAAGTCCCTGTGTGCACACAACATGTCCCGAGAGTGAGCTAGGATTAGCCAGTCGTCGAGATAGTTGAAAACGCGAATGCCCACTTCCCTGCCTCTGCGACTTTCGTGAAGACGTGAGGAGACAAGGACAGGCCGAAAGGGAGGACCTTGTACTGATACGCCTGACCCTCGAATGCAAACCGCAAGAAGGGTCTGTGTCGAGGTAGAATCGAGACGTGGAAGTACGCGTCCTTCAGGTCTACTGCTGCAAACCAATCTTGATGCCGGACGCTCGCCAGAATACATTATTGTGTCAGCATCTTGAACGGGAGTCTGTGTAAAGCCCGGTTCATTACTTGCAGGTCCAAGATTGGCCGCAACCCACCGCTTTTTTTCGGTACGATGAAGTAGGGGCTGTAAAACCCCTTCTTCATCTCGGCCATAGGGACAGGTTCTATTGCACCCTCCCGTAGGAGGGTAGCGATCTCCGCGTGCAAGGTGGCAGCGTTTTCGTCCTTCAACAAGGTGAAGTGGATACCGCTGAACCTGGGCGGACGCCTGGCGAACTGAATCGCGTAGCCGAGTCGGACGGTCCGGACCAGCCATCATGATGGATTGGAAAGCGCAAGCCACGCGTCCAAGTTCTGTGCAAGGGGGACCAAAGGGACAACGTTGTCGTACGTACTGACAGGTGGGGCCTCACGGCAGGGCGGAGCTCAAGGTGCCACACCATGTCGTGGCCGTGCTGAGTCTAGGGACATCGAAGCACTTATCTGGCTCCTTGTGACCACCCCTGAACAGCCTGGGACAGGGGAGGAAGAGGCCTGTCCTCGTGACCCATGGAGACTGTCACATCGGGGGCGGATTTGTGCCACAGCTGGGTGCTCAGGGGTGGGAGACTGCCGCTGGAGCGCCAAACCTGCCAAATAGAGTGGTGGACAGTGGTCGTGATGACGGCCGTGCACACCGGATACGTGACCCAGGGAACAAGGAAACCGCTCTTGCTTAACTCTTGAGTACTGCAGCCACTTGGGCATGCAGCGCAATTAAATGCAACAGCCGGGGGATGGAGAGGTCTGCTTACCAGCTCCAGAGCAGCGGGTTTCATCGTCCCTGGGTTGCCTGTCTCAAGGGTGCTTTGAAGCCTTTCACGGGTTCTTGGCAGCCGTGAGACGGGTGGCGTCTGCTTCCTGCGGTGGGCTCCACGCCGGGGCCGGGCCGAAGGGGCGGGCTGCGGTGGATCCAGTGCAGTCACCGCAGGGGGACGCCCTTGGCGACGAGCAGATGGGGTGTGGGATCTTGAGCCGCACCAGGGAAGGATATGCCGGATAGCCTCTGTCTGCTGCTCCACTGCCGAGAACTGCTGGGCAAAGTCCTTGATGGTGTCGCCGAATAGGCCAGCCTGGGAGATGGGGGCAGCAAGGAACTGTGTCCTGTCGGCCTCACCCATCTCAACCAGGTTGAGCCAAAGGTGGCGCTACTGGACCACTAATGTGGACATCGTCCGCCCAAGAGACCGCGCCATGACCTTCGTCGCTCGGAGAGCAAGGTCGGTCACCGAGCGCAGTTCCTACATCAATCCCAGGGCAGAACTACCCCCGTGCAGTTCCTTTAGTGCCTTGGCGGACTTGCAGGAGAGCCATGGTGTGCAGGGCGGAGGCGGCTTGTCCAGCGGCACCGTAGGCCTTGGCCGTCAGAGATGGTCTTGTGGTTCACTGTGTCGTAAGCAGCAGACAAGTCAAGGAGGATGAGGACGGATGATTTGGAGTTAGCTCTCGCCAATCACAGGGTTTCAGCTACTGACAAGAGATCAGTCGCTGTTGAGTGTCTTTTTTGTCTGTCAAGTAGGTTGTTCTTTGAGAGAAAGGCAGACAACTGGTTGAATATGACCCTCTCAGTAGTTTTAGACAGGAAGGGTAGGAGAGAGACTGGTCTGTAGTTGTCGACTACTGTCGGGTTATGTGTTGATTTTTTGAGCAGTGGGGTTACTCAAGCCTGCTTTAATGTGCTGGGAAAGTTTCTAGTTGTAAGAGATGTGCTGATAATGTGTGTGAGTGCAGGTAAGACTGATGGAGGCAGCTTGCATAAGATGTGAGGGGATAGGGTCAAGTGGACAGGTGGTAGGACAGTTAGAAAGAAGCACTTTGGAGACCTCAGTCTCGGAGAGAGGGGAGAAAGAGGAGAACAGAGGATGGGATGTTGGAAGATAGTGGTGATGCTCGCTACTTTGTTTTTTGTCAGTAAAAATGTGGCAAAGTCATCAGCAGTCGTAGGATGTGGTGGAGGAGGATAGAGAAGAGATGAGAAAGTTAAAAATATTTGATGTGAATCTGAAGTGTAACTGATTTTATCAGGCAGAAAAAGAGAGAGAAGTGATTGATACTTGTTCAGGTCAGCAGGGTCTTGTGACTTGAGCCACTTTCTCACCACAGCCTTCAGCTCGCTGCGGTGTTCACGAAGTGTCTCCGACAGCCAGGGGCTGGAGGGTGTGGCACATGCTGGCCTGGAGGTAAGAGGGCAGACACTATCAAGACAAGAAGTTAATGTTGAGCAAAGAGCATTTGTAGCTTAATTTAAATCAAGTGAAGTTAACTGGTTAGTGGAGGGAAGGGATGCAGAGACTATGGAAGAGAAGTGAGTGGGTGAGAGAGAGCGAAGGTTGCGGCAGAAGGAGACCTTAGGTGGAGTGAGAGGTAAAGAAGAAACAAGAGTGAGAGAAAACTGGATTAAGAAATGGTCAGAGATATGTAGAGGAGTAACAAGGGGATTATTGGCGATACAATTACGTGTAGGGATGAGATCTAGCTGTTTGCCTGCTCTGTGAGTTGCAGGGGTTTCCAATCTTGTAAGGTCAAATGAGGTCAGAAGAGTTAGAATGTCAGCTAATTCATGTTATTCTATACTCTCGAGTCCTCTGCGAGAAATAAGAAAAGGATCAAGAACATACAGTGGTTCCAAAAAGATATATGGACACTTTTGTATACTATGTCACATAAAAAAAAAAATTACAAAGAAATGTGGATAATTTCTGCTGTTGTTGCCCAGGAAAAAAAAAATTGTGATCTTTTGTGACAACTTTCCCAATTAGTAAAGTGCAAGATCTCATATTAAAGGCTTTGCAGCTAAATTTATATAGTAAAATAATTATGAAGCACAAAACAATTTTCAAAACAGCAAAAATGTTAAAGGTAACATACAAATATTTCAAACCATTGTTTTGGCCAACAAATATTGTAATTGATAAATCGTCACAACCTGACCTAATAAAAATTTGACCAGTTATAGGGGTATAATAACCCCTGTCCTGAGAACATATTTGACATAGTTGACTCATGCATGACAGTGTGGTTTTATTGTGTTTACCCACTTTTTTTTTACCCAACAGCTATTACAAAATATAATGATATGGAGGATAGAATTCACAAAAAATTATTCTAATTTTATTCATTTGGATTCCTGTTATTAGAGTCTAAGTACCGGCCGGGTTATATGTGATCATTCCACAAACTAGCCAGTTTTGGATCATTATCTAGAGGTAATTTAGAGGTAATTGAGGTCCACAATTTTCTTCTGAGGTCTTGGCTGATTTCTTTTGATTTTCCCATGATGTCAAGCAAAGAGGCACTGAGTTTGAAGGTAGGCCTTAAAATACATCCACAGATACACCTTCAACTGACACCAATTAGCCTATCAGAAGCTAAATTAGGCTTGACATCATTTTCTGGAATTTTCCAAGCTGCTTAAAGGCACAGTTAACTTAGTGTATGTAATCTTCTGACCCACTGGAATTGTGATTATAGTCAATTAAAAGTGAAACAATCTGTCTGTAAACAATTGTTGGAAAAATTACTTGTGTCATGCACAAAGTAGATGTCCTAAACTACTTGCCAAAACTATAGTTTGCTTATATGAAATTTGTGGAGTGGTTAAAAAATTAGTTTTAATGACTTCAACCTAAATGTAGGTAAACTTCTGACTTCAACTGTATGTATCAAGCCAATGACATAATTAATCAATTCAGAAATAATCAATACAAAACATCTAATGCTCAAAGATTAATCTTAAGAGTAACAGATGCATACCTGACTACAGCAAAGTACGTAGTTTGAAACTATGGGGATTTCTGGCTACAGAAAATTCCAATGAACAATGTGCTTAGTTTCCTTAAAATACCCAGACCACAATCAAATGGAATGACAATAAGAATTTGGGGATGAATAGGTTTGGAAGTCCTTGGGTCACATCTTATCTGCATATAGGAGGTAGGTACACCCCCAGAATTGGTCAGAATTCCTCTAAATTCTCTAAACTGTGTTATCATGTATTTTACTGTTAAGATAATGAGACCTTTATACCAGTAACACTGAGACCTTTTCAATGATATGAAACATGTATAGCCAGACATATAATTATACATTTGTTACCTACAAGATTTAAATGTGTTTTATGGTTATTTTGAGCTGAGAGGGACAGGAGGGGGAGGAGGAGAGAGAACAGATGTGGAAAGACAACAATGAGGCAATTCTTGCTGTGAGATGGTATCTTTGCGAGAAGTTTCTATGCTGATTTTCTCAGAGATCTTACATTTGCTATTTGCCTCCCTGGGGAGATCTGTCCTTTGAATGTATACACCTTGGCACCCCGCCTTACAGAGGGGTTTGAAGTGTGTTTGAAACCAACATACAAAGCACTGTTCAGAGCAACCTAACAAACTTATTTTTGTGAAATGTTTAGCTTCAAATGTGTTTGTGCTATATTTCTTTAAAATAAATGGCACTTGGTTTAATATTTTATTACATAATTCTAAGACATACATTTTTAAGTTTGGCTTAAAGGAATAGTTCACCCAAAAATGAAAATTCTCTCATCATTTACTCACCCTCTTGCCATTCCAGATGTGTATGACTTTGTTTCTTCTGCTGAACACAAACACAGATTTTTAGAAGAATATTTTAGCTCTGTAGGTCCATACGATGCAAGTGAATGGTGACCAGACCTTTCAACTCAAAATCACATAAAGGCAGCATAAAACTAATCCATAAGCCAAGTCAAGTCATTTGTATTTGTATCTTTTTAACTATAAATCTCACATTCTGAAAGTGAAAGTTGAGATTTATAATAAAAAATAATTGAAATATTGATCTGTTTCTCACCTGAAATGATTGCATAGCTTCAGAAGACATATATTAAACCACTGGAGTCATATGGATGACTTTTATTCTGCCTTAATGTGATTTTTGGAGCTTCAAAGGTCTGGTCACAATTCACTTGCTTTGTATGGACCTACAGAGCTGAAATATTCTTCTAAAAATCTTTGTTAGTGTTCAGCAGAAGAAATTAAGTCATACACATCTGGGACGGCATGAATGTCATTTTTGGGTGAACTATCCAAATTATTATTTGGACTATAAAGTGTCCAAATAATTTTTGGGGCCCACAGTACAGTATATGCACATGTATGTAGATATGCTGCTTGTGTTTTGTCTAATGCAAACTAAAGTTTCTGTGTTGAAGTCAATGCAATGTGAACAGTACACATCAGTCACATTATTTATACTGTACATATTCACAAATAACATAGCATATACACACAAACACTTTCTTGCTTTACTCATCTAATCAAACTACTCTTCTGCATTCCAAACAACAAAACCTTAAAAACAAAACAACATTTTATTTACATTTTACTATCACTTTCCTTTGCTCAATTGAGAACTCAAGCTTTTTTCTAGTAGACTGTTCAAACGACTGGCAGAAGGATCATTGTTGCATAATACAGCACTATAAAAGCACTGGCTATGTGTTGACATGTTGATTGGGATTTACTGCCATCAGCAAAAAGATAGATGCAGCCTTAAAATTACAATATCAACACAGCACGATGTCAGTGTTTATTAATGAACATGTAGAACTTCTACCACCAGTGAACAGGCAGTCTGAGAGAATCATCTCAATTGTGCCATCCTGTGCAAATAACATTGTTTGCACTTCAACAAATGAAATGCTTCCAGCATGGACATTCACATGTGTGCAATCACACATTCACAAACACCATGGCAATCAAAAGAGCAATGAATACCCAACTAGAACATTGCCCTGTTTATAAAGGTTCCATTAGTAGTCATGGCGGCAAACACACACACGCATGCACGCACGCACACATGTTGGTGCAGCTATCCTTATGAGGACTCTCCATAGACATAATGATTTTTATATTGTACAAACTATAGATTCTATCCCCTAACCCTAAACCTAACCCTCACAAAAAACTTTCTGCATTTTTACATAAAAAAACCAAAAAACATAATTTAGTATGTTTTTTAAGCGATTTGAATAAACCACATTTATAGCATAATACCCTTGTAATTACCAGTTTGTAACCTAAAAAAAGTTCTCGTAAACCACCTAAACCTTCCCACGCACGCACGCAAACACACACAAACACACACACAACATGTTGGTGCTTCTATCCTTACGAGGACTCTCCATTGACATAATGATTTTTATATTGTACAAACTATAAATTCTATCTCATAACCCTACCCCTATCTCTAAACCTAACCCTCACAGAAACTTTTTTACATTTTTACATAAAAACATTGTTTAGTATGTTTTTTAAGTCATTTGAATTATGTAACATTCAGGAAAATTATACCAACACCCACAGCCAAATGTTTGAAGGGATAGTTCACCCGAAAATGAGAATTCTCTCATCATTTACTCACTTTCATGACATCCCAGATGTCAATATTTAAGTCTTTTTTTTTACTATAAATCTCCACTTTTACTTTGAGAATGTAGAAAGAATGTGAAAGTGAAAGTGGAGATTTATAGTAAAAAAAAAAGACAAATATTGATCTGTTTCTCACCCACACCTATCATATCACTTCTGAAGATATGGATTTAACCACTGGAGTCTTATGGATTACTTTTATGCTGCCTTTATGTGAATTTTGGAGCTTGAAATGTCTGGTCACCATTCACTTGCATTGTGTGGACCTACACAGCTAAAATATTCTCCTAAAAATCTTTGTGTTCTGCAGAAGAAAGAAAGTAATTCACATCTGGGATGGCATGAAAGTGAGTAAATGATGAGAGAATTTTCATTTTTGGGTGAACTATCCCTTTAATTAGATAATTTTACTGGCATTTTCTGCGTTGCCTGTGGAATTGAAGTTTATGAATATCTTTTGCTCTCCAATCTCAGGGGTGCTCAAGGTTAGTTTTCTTTTATTAGTATACGTGAATGTACACTGCAATTAACCCATGAGATGCTTTTGCATGGTGTGTTTAGAGAGTAATTTTAATGTTTTCTTATTACACATCACAGGCAGAACATAGAGATGGGTAAGAAAATATATCAGTGTTTAACAGCATGTTAATCTAATTGCTGGTAATACCTTCAGTTGTTCCAATGACTGCAGGATGTTTAGAATTTTAAATAGTCTAATGCTTTTGGATGGATCCATCAAATGCCTTCCTTCAACTAATGTGCATACATACCTATCTCTATCAGAAATGTCTGTGTAAGGACTCTACATGAAGAATTTCAGATTATTAAAAAATTGCCAACATGCATAAGGTGTTTGTGTATAGATGCATATGCTTCAAAAATTGCTTGTAGCTAAATAATCCTTAACCTGACTCAACATAAAAGGGGAGACATTGGTATGATCAGTGCAATAAAAAACAATCTCATGGCACAGTAGGAGACCCTTTGGACTGACACATGCAATAGATCATCGGTGTACGAAAACAACAGTCTCTCACGTGCGTGAGAGTGTAAGATCTTTTCACTCCCTACATTTATTCTCTCCTTTTCTGCAGGTCACATCGCCATAAACAAGCTATAAAACATTCAAATGGAGGCGAGTAGCATGCTTTTTTTTAATTGCGCACAGGCCAGATACAGTAGCAAGTAATCTCGAGCTTGTAAACAAGTGGCATAATATTGACTACAACAAAAAGTATTTACAACTCCCTTGTTTATATACAGGGTTGGGGAGTAACGAATACATGTAATGGGAATACGTATTTAAAATACAAAATATAAGTAACTGTATTCCACTACAGTTACAATTTAAATCATTGGTAATTATAATACAGTTACATTCAAAAAGTATTTTGATTACTGAAGAGATTACTTTGCATTTTATTGTCATTTGTTTCATTTAATATTTAGTCCTTTCAGATGGAAAACATTTATACATATAAATGATGCAATCCAAAGTGCATTTGAAAAGCGGTGAAACACTTTCTTATGATGAACTTTGAAGTAAGTTTGGAGCAGAAGAAATAGAAATAAACCTTGTATAAAATTGTCAGCTTTACGCTAAGCTAAAATGCTATTTCTAGCCATTTTACATGCATTGTTTTAGAAACAACACTGCATAAGATATTTAGGTTTTTCAGAGAATGTATTTTTAACATGTGTATTTTGTCTTAGTGTACTGGCAGAGTTTTTATAGTCAAAACAAGTGAAAAAAATCTACTTGTGCTGAAGAAGTTATCCAAAGTATTTAGAATACATTACTGACATTGAGTAATCTAACGAAATACGTTACAAATTACATTTTATTGCATGTATTCTGTAATCTGTAGCGGAATATATTTCAAAAGTAACCCCCCCAACCCTGTTTATATATATATATATATACAGTTGTGCTCAAAAGTTTGCATACCCTTGGAGAATTGGTAATATATGTATCATTTTTAAAGAAAACATGAGTGAGCAGGCAAAACACATTTCTTTTATTTCTTATGGGATTCAAATCAAATCAAATCAAATCAAATCACTTTATTGTCACACAGCCATATACACAAGTGCAATGGTGTGTGAAATTCTTGGGTGCAGTTCCGATCAACATAGCAGTCGTGACAGTGATGAGACATATACCAATTTACAATAACATCAAATTAACACAACACAATTTAAACATCTGATATACACATAATTACACTCAACTTAAAACATCACATTAACACAACACAATTTAAGCATCTGTTATACACATAATTACACTCAACTTAAAACATCACATTAACACAACACAATTTAAGCATCTGTTATACACATAATTACACTCAACTTAAAACATCAAATTAACACAACACAATTTAAACATCTGTTATACATAATTACACAACTTAAAACATCAAATTAACACAACACAATTTAAACCTCTGTTATACACATAATTACACTCAACAATATACAAATAATAACATACACTGTACAGTATACAATATGCTGTTTTTGTTTTTTTTTTGTTTTTTACTATATAGATACTATATAGATACACATTATTCAATAATTACAAAATAAAAATATATAAAAAAGTGTATATATATATATATATATATATATATATATATATATATATATATAGAATGTACAGTATTATACTGTATTGACATTCAGGCTGTCGGTTGATAGTCAGTTGTTAAGAGAGACATAATATAATAACAGTAATATAATTTATGACAGTCCGGTGTGAGATAAAAGAGTAATAAAGTGCAGGGCTGATGTATTTTGATCGTGGGAGATCAAGAGTTCAGAAGTCTGATTGCTTGGGGGAAGAAGCTGTCATGGAGTCGGCTGGTGCGGGTCCTGATGCTGCGATACCGCCTACCTGATGGTAGCAGTGAGAACAGCCCATGGCTCGGGTGGCTGGAGTCTCCGATGATCCTTCGAGCTTTTTTCACACACCGCCTTGTATATATTTCCTGGAGGGAGGGAAGCTCACCTCCGATGATGTGTTTGGCAGTTCGCACCACCCTTTGCAGTGCTTTGCGGTTGTGGGCGGTGCTATTGCCGTACCAGGCGGAGATACAGCCAGTCAGGATGCTCTCCACAGTGCAGGTGTAGAACCGTGTGAGGATGTGGCGGTTCATTCCAAACTTCCTCAGCCGTCTCAGGAAGAAGAGGCGCTGATGAGCCTTCTTCGCTACGACTTCAGTGTGGACGGACCATGTGAGTTCCTCAGTGATGTGGACACCCAGGAACTTGAAGCTGCTGACTCTCTCCACTGGTGCTCCATTGATGGTGATTGGACTGTGTTCTCTGTCTTTTCTTCTGAAGTCCACCACAAGCTCCTTTGTCTTACTGACGTTGAGGGAGAGGTTGTGCTCCTGACACCAGTGTGTCAGAGTGTGCACCTCCTCTCTGTAGGCTGTTTCATCATTGTCAGTGATCAGACCTACCACCGTCGTGTCATCAGCAAACTTAATGATGGCATTGGAGCTATGTGTTGCCACACAGTCATGTGTGTACAGGGAATACAGTAGTGGGCTGAGAACACAGCCCTGCGGGGCTCCAGGGTTGAGGGTCAGTGATGAGGAGATGTTGCTGCCTATTCTAACCACCTGGCGTCTGCTTGACAGGAAGTCCAGGATCCAGCTGCACAGCGAGCTGTTTAAGCCCAGAGCCCGGAGTTTCTCATCTAGCTTGGAGGGCACTATGGTGTTGAATGCTGAGCTGTAGTCTACAAACAACATTCTCACATAAGTGTTCTTTTTTTCCAGGTGGGAGAGAGCAGTGTGTATTGTAGATGCAATGGCATCATCAGTGGAGCGGTTGTTGCGGTAAGCAAACTGCAGCGGGTCAAGAGAGAGTGGTAATACAGAGCAGATGTAATCTCTGATTAGTCTCTCAAAACATTTGCTGATGATGGGGGTCAGAGCAACAGGACGCCAGTCATTTAAACAAGTTGTTTTTGATTGTTTTGGAACAGGCACAATGGTGGATGTTTTAAAGCATGTGGGGACTACAGACAAAGAGAGGGAAAGGTTGAAAGGTTGAAAGGTTGATTCATATTCAACTGTAGGTTATAACAAAATGGCACAATCATAAAACAAAACATGGCAACAAAGAAAAAAATGAAATGACCCCTGTTCAAAAGTCTTCACACCCTTAGTTCTTAATACTGTGTATTGCCCCCTTTAGCATCAATGACAGCATGCAGTCTTTTGTAATAGTTGTCTATGAGGCCCCAAATTCTTGCAGGTGGTATAGCTGCCCATTCGTCTTGGCAAAATGCCTCCAGGTCATGCAAAGTCTTTGGTCGTCTTGCATGAACCGCACGTTTGAGATCTCCCCAGAGTGGCTCGATGATATTAAGGTCAGGAGACGGTGATGGCCACTCCAGAACCTTCACCTTTTTCTACTGTAACCACTTGGGGGTCAACTTGGCCTTGTGCTTAGGGTCATTGTCATGCTGGAAAAATCATGCGTCCCATGAGCAGCTTTCGTGCTGAAAAATGCAAATTATCTGCCAGTATCTTCTGATAACATGCTGCATTCAATTTGCCATCAATTTTCACAAGATTCCCCATGCCTTTAGAGCTCACACACCCCCAAAACATCAGTGAGCCACCAACATGCTTCACAGTGGGGATGGTATTCTTTTCACTATAGCCCTTATTGACCCCTCTCCAAACATAGCGCTTATGGTTGTGACCATAAAGCTCTATTTTGGTCTCGTCACTCCAAATTACAGTGTGCCAGAAGATGTGAAGCGTGTCAAGGTGTTGTCGGGCATATTGTAACCAGGCTTTTTTGTGGCATTGGCGCAGTAAAGGCTTCTTTCTGGCACCTCGACCATGCAGCTCATTTCTGTTCAAATATCGTCGTATTGTGCTCCTTGAAACAACCACACCGTCTTTTTCCAGAGCAGCCTGTATTTCTCCTGAGGTTACCTGTGGGTTTTTCTTTGTATCCCGAACAATTCTTCTGGCAGTTGTGGCTGAAATCTTTCTTGGTCTACCTGACCTTGGCTTGGTATCAAGAGATCCCCGAATTTTCTACTTCTTAATAAGTGATTGAACAGTACGACTGACATTTTCAAGGCTTTGGATATCTTTTTATATCCTTTTCCATCTTTATAAAAAAAACTTTTTAACCAACATCAGTCCTGATCATAACTACCAAATATTCATTCATTTTCAGGATTTTAACCCTTTAAATGCCAGTTTGTTTACATAATGCCACTGTTGTTTTTTACACACACACACACACACACACACACACACACACACACACACACACACACACACTCATGTTGGTGCAGCTATCATTATGAGGACTCTCCATAGGCATAATGATTTTTATACTGTACAAACTATAGATTCTATCCCCTAACCCTAACCCTACCCGTAAACCTAACCCTCACAAAATATTTCTGCATTTTTACATTTTCAATAAAAGATTGTTTAGTATGTTTTTTAAGTGATTTGAATTATGGGGACACTAGAAATGTCCTCAAAACCACATTTATAGCATAATACCCTTGTAATTACCAGTTTATAACCTAAATAAAAGTCCTCGTAAACCACTTAAACCTGCCAACACACACACACACACACACACAGTTTCTCAATACACATATACAAAACACACTCATCCATACCAACACACCCACACAATTTTAGCTGCATCATTTATTAAACTGGCCTGCAGTGCTCTATAATACCGCAAACAGAAAATAGGAAAAAAGCATGTATTTGCTCCATAGGCTAAACATGAGAAAAATGGCGCCATCAGGTGGAAAATATTACAAATTGTAATTTTGAAGCCAGGGCTCCAGAATGAAAGCATAGTATCATAGAATTAATGATTTTATGCTTTAATGGCACTGGGATCAAATATTGCAGTTTTAACAGGTTTCAATGGGGACATTTTTGTCCTTAAGGTCCTGAGTGTAACTATTTTGTGTACACAGTTTATTATAGATGTAATATAGGAGCTGAGGTTGAAATATCAAAATTTCCCAAAAAATACACACCTTTGGCAAAATGTATGCCGTTGGCATTACAGTTTTTCTCAATCGCTTTGGCTCAATTCACAGAATCAGAATCAGAATCAGCTTTATTGCCAAGTATGCTTACATAGTTATGAGTGTCGAATGGTCCTTTGGGGACAAGTCGACTACCCAAAAGATAGAGACAGGCTAACCCAGTCATGGCCTCTTTTCCCCTTCTTTTTTCTCACTCCCTAAAAAACAAGGGGGATTATCTGACTGGGCCGCCAGGTTTAGTTGGGGGGTGTCCCCCCCAAGGGGAGGACACCGCGGAGACCACATCTCGCCCAAAGTGAGGGGGGGATATTTAAGTGGAAAATACATCAGATGTCTTGCCGACCATGTGGAGAGTCTCATGGTAGATCCTACCCAATGGGGAGGAGTTGCTACAAACATGGAGACTGGGGCAGAGGGGGCTCTGCCCAAGCAAGACGCAGTTTGCCAACAGGGAAATGAATTAGCGGAAGATATACATCGCATGGGGTTAGCCTTACAGGGAACCGCCACATGCGGAGCACCTACCCCAGAACAGGGCTCTTAGTTAGCACGTGTACTGGGCCGGCAGTGAGTCTCTCTGAAAACTTGACTGCCACAGAGCTCGGAGGACGTCAACCAGGGAACATAGTTTGTGAACACTACTGGGAATTAATGGTGCACGACTTCAGCTCAGAGGAGGTGAAAGGCGCTATGTGCAAGCGATACACCCGGCCGGCAATCTCGGGCTTATCCGCTTGTATTGCGTGCCACTACCTGGGATGAAACCAGTTCCACCCGGAGGTTGTAGAACCTTGCAAAGGTGTTGGGTGTTGCCCAGCCTGCTTCTCTGCAAATGTCTGTTAGAGAGGCACCCCTGGCCAGGGCCCAGGAGGCAGCTACACCCCTGGTAGAATGGGCTCGTAGCCCTACCGGGGGTGTCACGTACCTGGGCGTTATATGCCATAGCTATGGCGTCAATGAGCCAGTGGGCGATCCTCTGCTTGGAGACAGCGCTTCCTTTCTGCTGTGCACCAAAGCAGACAAAGAGCTGCTCAGAGATCCTAAAGCTCTGCATGTGATCCAAATAGATGCGTAAAGCGCGCACCAGACACAGCAACGACAGGGCTGGGTCTGCCTCTTCCTGAGGCAGCGCTCGCAGGTTCACCACCTGGTCCCTAAAAGGGGTCGTGGGAACCTTGGGCACATAGCCTGGTCGGGGTCTCAAGATCACGTGAGAGTAGCCCGGACCTAACTCCAGGCACGTTTCGCTGACAGAGAACGCTTGCAGGTCTCCTACCCTCTTGATGGAAGTGAGCGCAGTCAGGAGGGCAGTCTTCAAGGAGAGTGCCTTAAGCTCAGCTGACTGCAAAGGCTCAAAAGGGGCTCTCTGTAGACCCTGAAGAACTATAGAGAGGTCCCATGAGGGAACGAGGCGCGGTCTGGAGGGGCTCAGCCTCCTGGCGCCTCTCAGGAAGCTGATGATCAGGTCGTGCTTCCCTAAGGACTTACCGTCTACTGTGTCGTGGTGTGCTGCTATAGCAGCAATGTACATCTTCAAGGTGGAAGGGGACAGCCTCCCTTCCAACCTCTCCTGCAGGAAGGAAAGCACAGATCCGACTGTGCATCTCTGGGGGACTTCCCGTCGGGAAGAACACCACTTAGCGAATAGACACCACTTAAAGGCATACAGACACCTCGTAGAGGGGGCCCTAGCCTGAGTGATCGTGTCTACGACCGCAATGTTGCCAAAGTCATGTTCTTGCAGTGAGAACATGAACCATCCACGAATGCTGCCTCCGTGTGGGTCACGCCCAGACATCTGAAGTTGAGAGGTAGCGACCGCAACCAGGAATAACACACAAAGGAAAGTCATCTTTAAAAAGATGCGTCTTTAAAAAGACTTTCCATGTGTGCCGCTCTTTTAGAGAAATATACTCTTTCAGGAAAATATACTCTCTTTTTTCTGCCAAAGCGCCCAGGGGCGTTCTCTGCAGTGGACCAGTGCAGAGGACGGAGAAGCTGCTGAAATGTGCCATCAGATCCAGCAGAGGTGAATGAACAGTCGTGAGAATTCAGCTTAGTGAGAATGACCGTTCGGCTCCGAAGAGAAAATCTGAATGAGTGGTTGCATACCAGCTCCTTTTATACCCATATGTCTGGGGGAGTGGCATGCAAATACCACTTTCCAATTTTCATTGGCCTTTTATCAAAGACCAAAGGTGTTTCGGGCTACCAAGAATGACCCCTAGTGTCACTACATCGATACAACGTCGAGTGAGTGACAGATAGGGAAACAAATCTGTTATGTACAGTGCAAATGTTTTTTTTTATAGAGGAATGAAATGGCAGAAGAGGTTGGATGTGTTGGATAAATATAAGAAAGACTAAACTGTGTATTGCACATAGTTATTGCTCAATGGGGCAATTTAACTGTTCATGAGATGGATAGCCTGAGGAAAAAAAACTGTTCCTGTGCCTGACGGTTCTGGTGCTCAGAGCTCTGAAGTGTCGGCCAGAAGGCAACAGTTCAAAAAGGTAGTGGGCAGGGTGAGTGGGGTCCAGAGTGATTTTTCCAGCCTTTTTCCTCACTCTGGAAGTGTATAGTTCTTGAAGGGGGGACAGGGGGAAACCAGTAATCCTCTCAGCAGTCCGAACTGTCCTTTGTAGTCTTCTGATGTCTGATTTTGTAGCTGAACCAAACCAGACAGTTATTGAAGTGCAGAGGACAGACTCAATGACTGCTGAGTAAAACTGTATCAGCAGCGCCTGTGGCAGGTTGTATTTCCTCAGCTGGCGAAGGAAGTACAACATCTGCTGGACCTTTTTCACATTGGAGTCAATGTGGGTCTCCCGCTTCAGGTCCTGTGAGATGGTAGTGCCCAAGAACCTGTATGACTCCACTACTGCCACAGTGCTGTTTAGAATGGTGAGGGGGGTCAGTGTTTGGGTGTTTCTCCTAAAGTTCACAATGATCTCCACCGTTTTGAGCGTGTTCAGCTCAAGGTTTTTTTGACTGCACCAGACAGCCAGCTGTTCAAACTTCCTTCTGTATGCAGACTCATCGTCATCTCGGATGAGGCCGATGACAGTGGTGTCATCTGCAAACTTCAGGAGCTTGACAGAGGGGCCCTTGGCGATGCAGTCATTGGTATAGAGGGAGAAGAGTAGTGGGGAGAGCACACATCCCTGGGGGGCACCAGTGCTGATTGTACAGGTGCTAGAAGTGAGTTTCCCCTAACTCACAAGCTGCTGCCTGTCCGTCAGAAAGCTGGTAATCCACTGACAGATAGACATGGGAACAGAGAGTTGGTGTAATTTATTCTGGAGTATAGCTGGGATGATGGTGTTGAAAGCCGAACTGAAGTCCACAAAAAGGATCCTTGCATATGTCCCTGGTTTATGATGCAGTCCTATGTTGACTGTGTAGGGCTTTACTGGTTGTTTAGATCAGTGTTACTATAAGAAATAATTAATAATTATTTCTTTAGTTATTAATTAATATTTAAATTAATAAATTGAATCTAACTCATTATAACCTCATATGGGGCTCCAGTAAATGTAATGTGCTATGTTTAGGAGCAAGTTTGGTTATTAGCAATAATTAATAATTATCAAAGATAATTACTAATTATTAAAATCAATAGAACATTGATGAAAATCAATGTTAGCTTTTTGTAATCCTTTAAATCAACAATTATCAAAGATAATCGTTAACTGTTAACATCGATGAAACATTAATTAAAATTAACACTAGCTTATTGATCATTCAAATTCAACAATCATCAAAGATAATTATCAATTATCAAAAATCAATAGAATATTAATAAGGATTAACATTGACGGGGCACCACCCTGAAATCAGGGACTAATAACCAGATAGTAAAACAGTCTCAATATTAGATTGTTTTCTTAGGAAAATCGACATCCGAAGAATATCGATTTTCGGGAAAAAAAATAATGAATGAAGGTTTGAATCCGAGCATTGACATCCCGTCAGCATGACACAGGCATATGCAAAACAAACCAAAACACTTCTCTTTGTAATATAAACAAAGTTTATAATATCAATTAATAATTAATACAATGCAGTCAATAAACTTCCGACTTACAACTACAAACTAAACAGTGATATGATTAGATGTGGAAATAAAAATAATCCTATAACACATAAGGTGTGTGTGACTGTGTGTGTGTATAAGGAGGGATGCGCACAAAATGGCGGACGTGACTCTCGTGGCGAGTATGTCACGCGAGACTTCCGGCCAGGGAATATGACCGCGAATGGGGGCGGAGAGAAACCAGTCAATGGTGTCTACCAGTTACCGCTTGTATCTGCTTGTACGATAGCTTAGGGACAAAGCTGGGCTTTAACATTTAAGCTATCTACGAGCCAAAAATGTGTGCCAGAATGTTTGTGAGGGGTCGTGTGCATGCGTATGTGTGTGCGTGGTTAGTACGAGAGAGAGAGAGAAGTGACAGCCCTAAAGCCGATTTCGCGATCGTGGGAGAGAAAGCAGCTGTTAGTTCAGCGCTCAGAGACGCGGTGGACAGCTCGTAAACAGTCCCACGTTATTTGACTCTTTAATGGATGAACTCAGTTTATCTGTCTCACCCGCGATGGTGAAATTGCACAACAGTCCAATTTGGTTGGACCACAATACAGCAAAACAAATTCGTGATAATTAATACCCTGAGTATTAATAATGAGCGGACATGGCGGTCCGTAAACTGTACAAGCATAAACCTTGAAACACAAGAATAACACACTATAATATTCTATCTCTGCCCAGACGTAACCCTCTTACTTGAATCGCATGAGGACACAGGTAGAATGTGTTTTCCTCCGTCCTTTAACTCTGACCTGGTTCCTTGAGGCTCGGGTGATGACGGGAGGCTGTTTCCTCGCTCTGTCGGCGGGCGGTACGGCTGTTGATTCTCGGTGGGCTGGTGGAGAACTCAGAAATGTCGACTTGATTGAAGATGGAAGAGAAATCTTTAATCTCTTCACTTCTGTAGGCAAACGGATGAAGATGCGAATTGCTCGGCAGTCTCCTTCGGATCCGTTAGAGTGTTCGGTTGAACAAAGAGTAATCTCAACTCGTCCAGTGAGATGGAGATTGTATGGCCACAGTTTCAAGTCGGACGTTACTTCCTTGTGCCACGAGGTTGCACCTGAGAGCAGCAATGAACTGCATCTATACTCGGTGAACAAAGTTGCTGGAAGCAAATCCTGGAAGCATTTCAGAGGTATTTCAACTCCTGATGATGTCATGGTTTGAGGTGCGTTCTGTTGTGTGCCTCATCCAATAGGAGTTGAGAGTTCGATCCTTTAGTGAGCAAGGCTTCATGGGATTTGTAGTCTGTTTTGAACTCCCTTTGTTTGATTTTGGCGTGATTTTTATCAGTATAATTTACGACTTGGAATGTGGGGGCTTGAGTTAGGTTTTACGACTTGTGTGAGGCCTGCCTTTGTCTTCTATCTGAATACATGAGGCCCAACAACTGCATCATCCACAGACCTGTTTGCTCAATAAGCAAATTGAAGGGGATCTAGAAAGGGTCCAGTGATGTTCTTCAGGTGGGCCAACACCAGTCTCTCAAATGATTTCATGACCACAGACATCAGGGCGACAGGTCTGTAGTCATTAGGTCCTGTGATTTTTGATTTCTTTGGGACAGGAATAATGACTGAGCATTTGAAGCAGCATGGGACTTCACACTGCTCCAGTGATCTATTGAAGATCTGTGTGAAGATGAGGGCCAGCTGGTTAGCACAGGATCAAAGACACGCTGGTGAGACGCCATCTGGGCCTGAAGCCTTCCTTGTCTTTTGTTTCCGAAAGACGCGGCTCACATCATCTTCACAGATCTTAAGTGAAGGTTGAGTAGTAGGAGGGGGGAGGAGGGGGTTGCAGGAGGTGTTGGTGTTTGTGTGAAGTGAAGGTCAGAGTGGGTGTGGGGTGTGAGATTGGGCCTTTCAAATCTGGAGTAGGACACATTCAGGTTGTCAGCCAATTTTTGGTTCCCTTCAGGGTTGGGGGTAGGAGTCCTGTAATTTGTGAGTTGTTTCATGCCACTCCACACTGATGTTAGCTGAAAACTTGTTTTTCAGCTTCTCAGAGTATCTTCTTTTAGCCACTCTGATTTCCCTGTTCAGTGTGTTCCTTGCCTGATTGTACAAGACTTTCTCCCCACCCCTGTAAGCATCCTCTTTGGCCTGACTAAGCTGCCTGAGCTCTGCTGTAAACCATGGTTTGTCATTGTTGAACTTTAAATAAGTTCTAGTAGGAATGCACATATCCTCACAGAAACTGATATATGATGTAACAGTATCTGTGAGCTCGTCCAGGTCTGTGGCTGCAGCCTCAAAAACACTCCAGTCCGTGCACTCGAAGCAGGCTTGTAGTTCCCGCTCTGCTTCATTGGTCCATCTCTTTACAGTCCTTACTACTGGCTTGGTTGATTTTAATTTCTGCCTGTAGGTTGGAAGAAGATGAACCAGACAGTGATCAGAGAGTCCCAAAGCTGCTCTAGGGACAGAGCGATATGCATCCTTTATTGTTGTGTAACAATGATCCAGTATGTTCCTGTCTCTGGTGAGGCATGTGATGCGCTGTTTGTATTTGGGCAGTTCACGTGTGAGATTTGCTTTGTTAAAATCCCCAAGAATAATAATAACTGAGTCTGGGTATTGTTGTTCCATGTCTGTGATTTGATCAGCCAGCTGTTGCAGCTCTGTGTTCAAACACGCGTTTGGTGCGATATAAACACTCACCAGAATAAACGAGGAAAACTCCCACAGCGAGTAGAAAGGCTTACAGTTAATAAAGAGCGCTTCCAAATTAGGACAGCACATCCTCTTTAATGTTGTTACATCTGTACACCAACTTTCATTGATATAAAAGCATGTTCCACCACCTTTCGTTTTCCCTGTTAACTCCGCTCTGAACAGCTGGAAGCGCGGCAGATGTAACGTGCTGTCCGGAATGGCTTCACTCAGCCAGGTTTCTGTGAAGCACAAGGCAGCAGATGTTGAAAAGTCCTTTTTTGTGTGGGTGAGGAGATGTAGTTCGTCCGTTTTGTTAGGAAGAGAGCGGAGATTCGCTAAGTGAATACTTGGCAGCGCTGTTCGAAATCCGTGCCGACGTAGTTTGTCCAGCGCACCGGCTCGTCTCCCTCGCCTGTGTCTCTTGAACAGCAGAGCTGCGCCTCTAACAAAAATGTCTAGCAAAACGTCTGAATATTTGAAAACCGGGAAAAGATTGTCTGGTATATGCTGTCGAATGTTCAGCAGTTCGTCTCTGTTAAAACTAACTGGAAAAAGATTACTAAACACAGGACAAACAAACAAAAACAACAAAAGAACTGAGGAGCTCCACACTGAGGCAGCCATCCACGGCGCCATCATGATGATAATAATGGCAGCAAATGAGAATTCTCGAATGAGAATTATTTTTTTTAAAACATTAAGTTCAAATCTCTGAACAATTAATTTCTTGTTCACACCAGATTTGAATTTCTTATTCATTTAAGCAAATTGCATGTGTTTTGGCACATGTGTGCAAAAGAGTAAGTACAATTGTCTACAATTTGCACAATAAATAAATGCACATGGCTTGCTGATCAAAACTGCTGAGTTGATTCTCAGTGGAATAATCATACTCTTCACAACTTTTAAACATTCTTTCATCGTGTGAGCCATCACATGCAAAATGATCCATTCAAATATCAAAATCTGTCAGACATACATGTATATTCCATAAATATCTATGACATGGAATGTTTTTTCATTGTTGCATTTTTTTTTTTTTTTTTTGCAATTTTCTGTTCACTATATATAACTTTACATATAATGAAAGTGTAAAACTGGACATGCAAATGTGAATTTTCTGTTTACATGTAACACATTGCTACAAAAATAAATGTACTGTACACATACAAATGTTTTTCTGTGTACTGCAGTATTGTACAGTATTGACTTTTCCCAGTAAACTTTTACCTACTGTTGAAATCGGTATCTAAAAAGCTCAGTGTGATACACAATAGCATTCAGCTAGACAAAACTGACATTCTTGTGTAGTACAGTAAGCAGTCAGTTTCAACAAAAATGTAGAACAAAAATGAAATTTGTATATAACAAACATTTCCTGAGTTGACTGCCATGGTGAAAAAAACATCTAAACATTTTGACCAGTACGGCTCACACGATGACAAAAAAACTTTTCATTTTGGTGGCATTGGCCAATTTACTGACACAATAACTAGGTTTTGAAGCATGAATTAAATGTTTTGGGTTAGTTACTACATTTTGCAGACATGCAATAGAGTTGTGATGTCCCATAAAACAGTTATGACAATTGCACTTACAGTTTAGAGAATGTTAAGGCTGTTTCAAAAAATGAGCCAAAGCGATTGAGAAAAACTGTAACACAGCCAAAATGATTGAAAATAAAAATAAAAAAATTAAAAAGACAAAAATGTCCCGAAGGTCGCACAAGTGTTAAACTTGGGTAGACAATGGCAGCAAATGCTCCTTCTATAGTTTTGCTAGCATTTATTCAGTCAGAAAGCTTAGATAAGAAAGCAAGATAATAAATAAATGAATAAATTGGATGAAAGCCAGATAGCAGACATAGATTAGATAGATAGATAGATAGATAGATAGATAGATAGATAGATAGATAGATAGATAGATGATGGATGGATAGACAGATAGATAGATAGAGAGACTCAAAAAATAATTTTAAGATTTACGCATTTCAATTTAATAACAAAATTCCATCAAATTGAATTGAATAATCTTTTGCAAAATAACATGTAAAAAGCCTAAATATTTTATTCATTTAATTTAAGTTTTATTCATTTAATTTAGTAAAAAATTACACAATTAAATTTGATGGAATTTTGTTATGAAATTGAAATGCGTTAATCTTAAAAAAGGCTCAAATATGTTTTGTTTTTTTTTGAGTGTAGATAGACAAAATATGATTGTAAATGTGTGACTGCAACCAAGAGAAGTTCCAGCTGATGTGATATAATTAAGATATATACAATAGGCCACTGTGCAAGTCTTAGGTAAATAATATATTTCACAAAAACATTTGTCTTAAGGTGGATATTTATATCTTCAGCTTTAGTATGTCAATATGAAATTAAAATTTTAGACTCCCAAAAATTCCTATATGGCCCCCACAGATCCCCCCACTGAACATCGAGTCAATCTGGGATTATATGAAGAGACAGAACAATTGAGACTAAATAGATAGAAGAACTGTAGGGAATTATCCAAGAAGCTTGGAACATCCTATTTGCCAACAACCAAGAAAAACTGTGTCCAGGTGTACCTAGGAGAATTGGTGCTGTTTTGAAGGCAAAGGTGGTCACACCAAATATTAATTTAGATTTTTTTTCTTAATATGATATTAAATGGATAGTTCACCCAAAAATGAAAATTCTCTCATCATTTACTAACCTTCAGGCAGATGTGAAAGTGAAACTAAACAGGCACCACATGTGACTTTCAGATGTGAAAGTGAAAGTGGAGATTTATTTATTTAATCGGCCCTGGGTTTCCATTTCATTCGTGTGCATTACAATAAGTGGTGATCCAGTGTTAAAGTTTGTTATTTTGAGTTTTCTTTGCGGTTTTTATCAGTGGCATTGCGTGAAAGTGGGCAAAGATTTTCTCTTGTGCATCCAGACACGCATTCTACGTGGTCTACGTGGTCCGCTGTTGCGCAGCTCCCGCTCCTTTTCGGTTTAATCGCAAAGCAAAATGCAAACAGATGTGTCCCCCCTCATGATATAGATCCACTGACGTATAGATGCAATTTTCGTTCATTACATTAAGAAGTTATTTAAGGGCAGATTAGAAGCTGGAACTCCATGTGCTTGAGGTGAAAACTTTAATATGAGCCAATCAGTCATTCTGACTAACATTATGGCTACTGATACATCTACTGACTGACAAAATCCCACTATTTACAGTGTTACAGATCAAGTTATTAAGTTAATTATGCAAAATATTTATTGGAGTGCTTGAATTGATAATCAAGAATGACTATTTATCAAAACAGTAAAAGATAATCTGACTCTGGGTGCTTCTCAATCAGAAGGCTGCAGCCTATAAAAAAAGCAGAAAACGAGTCCTTCTGCATGCTATTGTACAACAGTGCACTGCCTGGGTTTCTTCCTTCATATCTAAAAAGAACTTGTAGAGTATCAGCACAATTTCCACATCTGTCATCTTCGATGCTGCTTGTTCTCTCTTCAAAGTTTTCATGCCGTGACCACGGAGGCACAAACCTTTATGACGTAGCCATGTGAATTTACTAGACCGTCTCATTCTAGTGCTGAATGCTGAGGAGGAGCCTATAGCCTACAGCCTCAGAAGGACTGGTCTAGGAAGGACACAGCCTAACTAGGCTGGAGCCTTCCGATTGAGAAGCCCTCTCTATCTGCATATAACCTAATTAATATTCATAAATTTTGCCACATCCTGACATCACCCCCCTCCCCCTCACTGTCCCCACCACTTTTAAAAACAACGTGACACCCATGTTGCCTCGCAATAACTGTCAGCCTTCAACAGGTTTAACGTCTTTTCACACTAGAGGCGACGCAATAAGGCAAAGTGAATTGCCGACAAATGGCTATTTTGACATTAAAATCGAGGTGAATGATCGCCATTAGCACAGTTTATGAATATTAATTAGGTTATATGCAGATAGAGGGGGCTTCTCAATCGGAAGGCTCCAGCCTAGTTTGCAATAGGTGGCGCAAAGCAACTGGTCTGCCCTTCACTCATCACGGATGTGAAGATGAACTACCATGAAATCACAATATGAAAGACAAGCAAGCAAGTTCTCTAGTGAGACCATTGATAAAATCAATTTCTCTACAAGCTGCAGCAGCGATCACGAGTGTGTTGTTGATTTGCTCAACAAGGAAGAAAACATTCAAGACACTTTCACAAACTATCTCAGTTCACCTGTTGGACAAGTTGATTAATAGAACAGGGCTCGACAATAAGGAAATAAGGAAATTATAAACTGTGCTGTGTTTATACTGTTAGTTCAAGCAAACAACAAGTGAGAAAGCACAAAAAAATAGTAGAGTGAACACAGTCTTCTCACTGAGCAAGCAGAGATGAGCAAGCACAAAATAAATGAAGTGCACAGAGGCACAGTCGTGAGAGCACACAAATACACAGAGCATGCAGACAGACAAGCACGATCACTGAGCACATTCTCATATAACTTGCAAAACTTTTGCAATGGCCTTCCAATGAGCTTCCTTCTGATTGCCATCTTTGTAAAATTTAGAGGAGGGATTATATATTTTGCTTCTCTTCTCCACCTCAATAGAGCTGTTCAGCCATGATGTCAATTTGTAGGCGAACCCGGAATTTACCATGGGTTCCCTCTGGATTATACTATGGGTTTTTATAATGGGGTTTTTGAACTTATGAGTTAAATAAGGTCTATGGTAAACATTTCATGATAATAGGTAGAAGTTTTGTTCTACAACAAAAATTACACACTTTCATACCTCAAACGTGAACTTTGAAACTGCTGTGTGTTTTAAAAAAAAATATGCCATTCAATATGGCTATAAAATTCTCATTTAAAGCAAATATTTACTGTGTGTAAATTATGTTGTAGAACAAAACGTCCACATATCATCAAGTAATGCTTACCACAGACCTTATTTTACACATAAGTTCAAAACCCCATTATAAAAACCCATAGGAAAATCCAGAGAGAACCCATGGCGAATTCTCTTCCGGGTTTGTGGAATACAACCTGAACAGCTCTATGGACACTTTTTACATATCCGGGTTGGAATACGTAAATAAACATTAGCAGGTTAACTTATATAGCAGTGAATGCAATATAAACCACAGCAATTATAATTTTTGCTTGCCCGTTTGCTCCAATAGCAAAAGAAAAAATCCACTATTACCCTTTCTAAGCTTTCCAAAAGAAGAAAAAAATAGAGAGTGGTGGATTACAGCAGTCAGAAGAGAGAAAGAGCCCAAATTTTCTGTACTCCATCAGAAACGTCATCGCAGCTGTGGTAACTTGTTTTTAACTGTGGTAACTTATTCCTGGGTAATATAGTACAAAGTAAAAACTTTAGACTAAATAATTAAAAATTAAAAATATAAAAATTTTGCTAGGTTACACTGCTAGATAAAGTGGAAATGCGTCATCACCGACTGTTGCAAACTCACAAAAGTACAGAGCATATGAGTGATGAATAATGTTCCCACGGTAAAATAATAAACATTTTCTCTCATTTTTCACCTTTAGAGATTATACCTGATTATATACATGGCTAGAAATAAAAAATAAAAAAACACTATAGGTATTATTATTATCAGAGATGATAATGATAAGATGATAAAGGTGAAGATGACTATTTAAAACATTCTACTTCATATCATCCTCATAGCACATCTGTTACATTTCTCATATATAGACTAATCAGGTATTTTTTATGTCCTTCTATATCAGTCAGTTTCTTACTTCACAGATTAGGCCTAATTTCTACCTACTGTACATTACATGTCACAACAGATTTAGTAGCAAGGTCTTCTCTCAGGAATTCATTTGTTTATTGCATCAGCCAACAATCCAGTTTTTAAATTGGAGACTAAATCTTTGATCCTGGCTTGTGAAAACACTACAAATGGCCCAAAAATTCACCAAACAGGAGCATGACTAAACATGAGATCGAAAACCCATCATCTGCTCCACTAAACCCTTGGCTAAAAAAACTCTTGTGTAAAAGAAGATGGCTGAGGTTAATATAATGTATTTATAAATTCATATCTATGAAGTGCTTATTTGGTGTTACATAATAGAACAGAACAGAAGAACAGAATATCTTTATTGTCATTGTATAATTTCACAGGTAAACAAAATAACATTGTTGCCGGTTTCAAATCGAGCGATATAAGACATAAACCTGTAATAAAACCATAAATTACAGCTATCTTGCAAATTAGTGTGATACAATAATTGTCTAGAAAGCATAATGTTTATTAAAAAATATAACATTATTTAGCTTCTGAAACCATTTTTAAAACAACAATGATAAAATAGCTATTTTTAATTTTTGTTTTAGTGTCAGTGCAAATGTTGGCAGGGCAAGTCAAAATCAAAACCACTGGCCTGTCTGGGCCAGTAGAAAAAATCCTTCAGGTTGAGACCTTCAGTATTATCATGCAGACACATGGCAGTGTGGGTTTAGTCTGAGGGTTTAAAAGCAATGCCAAATGCACACACATAATGACTGCTAAAACACTGGAACAATACTGATTGTATCTTATTGCCATGGCATGTACATCTAGTTGTATTATTCATTTGTTCAAAACCCTGCATGTTATGAATTAAATGTGATGGCATCTAAATACTCCAAGAGTCTATATAATGCACACAAGACATTTGTTTAAAATCACTGTGTAATGCACATACATAATGACTGTTAAAATAGATGTTGTCAATTTTAACAGTACTGATTGTATCTTATTTCCATGTATGGTAATGTACTTGTTATACATTTGCTCAAAACCCTGCATGCAAAGGGTTGCATACGATTTCTGATCCCCAAGCAACTGTCCAACCAGGGGCCCACGGAGTGGGGCGATATGGATAAAAGAATTATATCACAATATTTTTCAGGCTGTTGACAATATTCAAAATATCTTTTTAACATATCTTGATAATTGTTTATTTGCTCAGAAATAGTAAGTGATGGAGGTGAAGACAATATAGAGAAGAATATATAAATTAAGGATGATTAAAGTCAAACCGTTATCTTGATGTCCAGAGTGTATTTCACTTCATTATTTGCAAGATGCTTTATTTGTAATTAATAAGCTAGGGTAAGCTGTTTGAGTAGTGTAAAGCAGTGCTCAACGTGGGCTGATATGCAACAGATGGTACCGGGAATGATGCGTACAGCACCGATAAGTACCTGTAGACCTTACTCACAGTAGCACCATCTTTGATGGGAATGACATCGAGGCAGTGAGGGATAGACTCACCATCTCTTCAATGGGTTGTACAGTTTAATGTGTTTTTGGATCCTTCCGCTGACGAAACATTGAAAAAATATCTTCCCAAGAAATTTCAGTAGACAAAAACTCCAGAGAACATGAGTTGTGGAAAATTAGATGTAATTTAGGAGGTTTATACAGCTTTATACAGTGCATGTCACTGAAGAGATTGTAAGTGTATCCCTCATTTCCATTCCTGTCAAAAAACAAAGATGGCACTGCTGTGAATAAGGTCCATTGCTTTCGTATTGGCAAGTACCGGTAATGTGTCCTGCTTCGATACCCCACCCATCCCCCACACTTGAGCACTGTAGAAAAGTCTAAATGTTCAGAAAGAGTGCTAATTTCCTACTACCAGTGTAATTGTCATATATATCTAGTCTAGACTAGGCTTGTCATATAAGGCAAACAAGCTTATGGTTTGTAGTGTCAATGATGAATCATTTTGCTCTAACTCACAAGCAATAATAATCCTGTAATATTTTGACAAAAACATCAGAAATGAAAGCATAAAGGAGCATATTCCTTAAACTACACTTTTAACAACAACACAACAAGTCTTATATAAAGTATTTCTGGTAACACTTTACAATGTGGTTACATTTGTTAACATTAGTTTACTACATTAGTTACATGAACTAAAAATGACAAAGTTTTTACAGCATTTATTAATGTTGGTTAATGTTAATTTCAACATATACAAATAAAAAAAAAATTTATTAAAATTTTCACAAATCACCCATCACCATTGCCTCTGGTAAGAGAAGCTTACAGTTTTTCAGCTTTAAAACTAATAAAATCATACCTCAAGTCAACGATGAGCCAGGTGAGGCTTTCAGCACTGGCACTGAATTGAATGCAACATCCGTAGGTCTTTGGGCATGGAGGACATAGTGACAGTATTCACTTTAGCCAAGGCTCGTAAGCAGTGTTTTTAAGGTGACAATTTAATGTAAATAGTTGAAGTTGAACATGCTGATTTTTTGTTGAGGTTTGATTCCTCTTTGTGTTCCTATTTGTAAAACTGAGGAGCTGTGAAAATAAATACTTGTAAAACTGTGAAGCTGTGAAAATAAATACTTCTGTTCTGTTTGATGTGTTTTAAGTTTGCATGGTTTAGATCTCTAGCTAGCATGAAGACATAATAACAACAACATAAAAATCAGTATGAGGGGCCCTGACTCACGCATTTATTTTGCCTGGGGTCCCCATATCCAGGTTCATCTCTGAAGGTGCAGTAGTTGTCATTTACCCACTATCAACACCAAGGCGTGCAGAGATCACTATGTCTGTCAAAAGTGTTCCACTCAACAGCACAACATCTTCTCCTCTTGACCAGTCAGCCTGCTAAACCTGCAATTTATTATAGTGATTCCCTCAAAAGTATCATATAAGTAGTCCAATGCAACTCATTTTGCAAGTTTTCTGAAGGCATACAATACTTTCGAGAAACAACTTTAAGTCATTTTTAAGTGAAAATCTTGACATCATTGCACGTTCATAAATGCTTTAAGACAAGCTTGTTCACAGTGGCTCACATATTCACGTGAGAACTTTCTCTGTTTAGAGCTAAAAATTACGTCAGTTCTCTCGTGAAAACTCATGCCACTGTGAACAGGAATATGATGCACAAGTCACATGGAATATTTTTTTATGTACTTTTCGGAGCATTTTTACATTTTAAAGTGAGTCACTATCAACTGTATTGACAGATTTTTTTCCTTTTGTGTTCTGCATATGAAACACTCAACCTTTTGTGTTCTGCATACTGCTTTGTTATATGACATGAAGGTGAGTAAATTATGACAGACTTTTAATTTTTGGGTGAACAATTCTTTTTAAGTTTAATTGTTTCTTGTTGTATGGTCTGTATTATACTGGATTTGTCTAAAGTGACCTGTCTAAAGGGGTCATCATATTAGCGCTGATGAGCTAATGATGAATGCTGATAAAGTCAGCACAAATTATTTGCAATGAAAAAAATTATAATCATTGGCTGTATGAGGGTCTGTAGTAGGGTACAATGGGGCTAAAATTTTGCCCTATAACTATTGCCCCTAAATCTACAGCCATGGCCAAAAGTATTGGCAGTGACATAAATTTTGTGTTTCACAAAGTTTGCTGCTTCAGTTGTTGTGGTGTTGATTCACATTGTTTCTAAACAGAGTGATCAGATGCATTTTAAATAATTGCAAAAAGCTTCATTGGCCAAAATAGTGAATTTTATCACAAAAACCCAAATTTCACTGTTTTTTGGCCTTGGCACAAAATGACCAGCTAACATCAGTTAACTAATCATATCAGCAGCACATGGGAAAGTGTGAACGAGTACTAGTCAGGTGAAATCACTCTATCATTCTGATTGGATTATAAGAGCAGACTGATTGCTATAAAAGGAGGGAAGAAGTGCTTCCAGTCATTGTGTTCTTGTTAGCAATGGTTACCTCCAAAGAAAGATGTGCAGCCATCATTGCTTTGCATCAAAATGGCCTCACATGCAAGGAAATTGC